>NC_135044.1:7247494-9662493 GCF_051020975.1 Osmia lignaria lignaria | reverse complement strand
GTGTCGTTTTGCACTATATCGGACCCAAATAGCACATTTCCGTCGAGAGTTTGACGATATCAGCGACGGTTCATCAATTACAGCCCGATTTGATCCATTTCTCGCTGTAACGCACTCCCTCGCACGATTTTGACCCGGTTTGTGTCTTTCTGCACTATATCGGACCCAAATAGCACATTTCCGTCGAGAGTTTGACGATATCAGCGAGGGTTCAACAACTACAGCCCGATGTGACCTAATTCTCGCTGAAAACGCACTGCCTTGCACGATTTTGCTCCGGTGTGTGTCGTTTTGCACTATGTCGGAACCAAATAGCATATTTCCGTCGAGAGTTTGACGATGTCAGCGACGGATCAACAATTACAGACGGATTTGACACATTTCTCGCTGTAAACGCACTCCCTTCACGATTTTGCTCCGGTTTGTGTAATTCTGTACTACATCGGACCCAAATAGCACATTTCCGTCGAGAGTTTGACGATATCAGCGACGGTTTAACAATTACAACCCGATTTGAAAAATTTCTGGCTGTAAACGCACCCTCATGCACGATTTTGCTCCGGTTTGTGTCGTTCTGCACTATATCGGACCCAAATAGCACATTTCCGTCGAGAGTTTGACGATATCAGCGACGGATCAACAATTACAGCCCGATTTGACACATTTCTCGCTGTAAATGCACTCCCTTGCACGATTTTGCTCCATTTTGTGTCGTTTTGCAC
The DNA here is from genome assembly GCF_051020975.1 of Osmia lignaria lignaria. NCBI lineage: Eukaryota > Metazoa > Arthropoda > Insecta > Hymenoptera > Megachilidae > Osmia > Osmia lignaria. The sequence goes on along the minus strand of NC_135044.1, from coordinate 9,661,771 downwards.
TATATCGGACCCAAATAGCACATTTCCGTCGAGGGTTTGACGATATCAGCGACGGTTCAAGAATTACAGACGGATTTGACCCATTTCTCGCTGTAAACGCACCCTCTTGCACGATTTTGCTCCGGTTTGTTCTCGTTCTGCACTATATCGGACCCAAATGGCACATTTCCGTCGGGAGTTTGACGATATCAGCGACAGTTCAACAATTACAGCCCGATTTCACCCATTTCCCGCTGTAAGGGCACTTCCTTGCACGATTTTGCTCCATTTTGTGTCGTTTTGCACTATATCGGACCCAAATAGCACATTTCCGTCGTGAGTTTGACGATATCAGCGACGGTTCAACAATTACAGCCCGATTTGAGCCATTTCTCGCTGTAAACGCACTTCCTTGCACGATTTTGCTTCGGTTTGTGTCGTTCGGCACTATATCGGACCCAAGTAGCACATTTCCGTCGAGAGTTTGACGATATCAGCGACAGTTCAACAATTACAGCCCGATTTGACGCATTTCTCGCTGTAAATGCTCTTCCTTGCACGATTTTGCTCCATTTTGTGTCGTTTTGCACTATATCGGACCCAAATAGCACATATCCGTCGAGAGTTTGACGATATCAGCGACGGTTCAACAATTACAGACGGATTTGACCCATTTCTCGCTGTAAACGCACTCCCTTCCACGATCTTGCTCCGGTTTGTGTAATTCTGTACTACATCGGACCCAAATAGCACATTTCCGTCGAGAGTTTGACGATATCAGCGACGGTTCAACAATTACAGACGGATTTGACACATTTCTCGCTGTAAACGCACTCGCTTCCACGATTTTGCTCCGGTTTGTGTCATTCTGTACTACATCGGACCCAAATAGCACATTTCGGTCGAGAGTTTGACGATATCAGCGACGGTTTAACAATTACAGCCCGATTTGACCCATTTCTCGCTGTACACGCACTCCCTCGCACGATTTTGATCCGGTTTGTGTCTTTCTGCACTATATCGGACCCAAATAGCACATTTCCGTCGAGAGTTTGACGATATCAGCGACGGTTCAACAATTACAGCCCGATTTGACACATTTCTCGCTGTAAATGCACTTCCTTGCACGATTTGCTCCATTTTGTGTCGTTTTGCACTATATCGGACCCAAATAGCACATTTCCGTTGAGGGTTTGACGATATCAGCGACGGTTCAAGAATTACAGACGGATTTGACACATTTCTCGCTGTGAACGCACTCCCTTGCACGATTTTGCTCCGGTTAGAGTCGTTCTGCACTATATCGGACCCAAATAGCACATTTCCGTCGAGAGTTTGACGATATCAGCGACGGTTCAACAATTACAGCCCGATTTGACCCATTTCTCGCAGTAAACGCACTTCCTTGCACGATTTTGCACCGGCTTGTGTCGTTCTGCACTATATCGGACCCAAATGGCACGCTTCCGTCGAGAGTTTTACGATATCAGCGAAAGTTCAACAATTACAGCCCGATTTGACCCATTTGTCGCTGTAAGGGCACTTCCTTGCACGATTTTGCTCCATTTTGTGTCGTTTTGCACTATATCGGACCCAAATAGCACATTTCCGTCGAGAGTTTGACGATATCAGCGACGGATCAACAATTACAGCCCGATTTGACACATTTCTCGCTGTAAATGCACTCCCTTGCACGATTTTGCTCCATTTTGTGTCGTTTTGCACTATATCGACCCAAATAGCACATTTCCGTCGAGGGTTTGACGATATCAGCGACGGTTCAAGAATTACAGACGGATTTGACCCATTTCTCGCTGTAAACGCACCCTCTTGCACGATTTTGCTCCGGTTTGTTCTCGTTCTGCACTATATCGGACCCAAATGGCACATTTCCGTCGGGAGTTTGACGATATCAGCGACGTTCAACAATTACAGCCCGATTTCACCCATTTCCCGCTGTAAGGGCACTTCCTTGCACGATTTTGCTCCATTTTGTGTCGTTTTGCACTATATCGGACCCAAATAGCACATTTCCGTCGTGAGTTTGACGATATCAGCGACGGTTCAACAATTACAGCCCGATTTGAGCCATTTCTCGCTGTAAACGCACTTCCTTGCACGATTTTGCTTCGGTTTGTGTCGTTCGGCACTATATCGGACCCAAGTAGCACATTTCCGTCGAGAGTTTGACGATATCAGCGACAGTTCAACAATTACAGCCCGATTTGACGCATTTCTCGCTGTAAATGCTCTTCCTTGCACGATTTTGCTCCATTTTGTGTCGTTTTGCACTATATCGGACCCAAATAGCACATATCCGTCGAGAGTTTGACGATATCAGCGACGGTTCAACAATTACAGACGGATTTGACCCATTTCTCGCTGTAAACGCACTCCCTTCCACGATCTTGCTCCGGTTTGTGTAATTCTGTACTACATCGGACCCAAATAGCACATTTCCGTCGAGAGTTTGACGATATCAGCGACGGTTCAACAATTACAGACGGATTTGACACATTTCTCGCTGTAAACGCACTCGCTTCCACGATTTTGCTCCGGTTTGTGTCATTCTGTACTACATCGGACCCAAATAGCACATTTCGGTCGAGAGTTTGACGATATCAGCGACGGTTTAACAATTACAGCCCGATTTGACCCATTTCTCGCTGTACACGCACTCCCTCGCACGATTTTGATCCGGTTTGTGTCTTTCTGCACTATATCGGACCCAAATAGCACATTTCCGTCGAGAGTTTGACGATATCAGCGACGGTTCAACAATTACAGCCCGATTTGACACATTTCTCGCTGTAAATGCACTTCCTTGCACGATTTTGCTCCATTTTGTGTCGTTTTGCACTATATCGGACCCAAATAGCACATTTCCGTCGAGAGTTTGACGATATCAGCGACGGTTCAAGAATTACAGACGGATTTGACACATTTCTCGCTGTGAACGCACTCCCTTGCACGATTTTGCTCCGGTTAGAGTCGTTCTGCACTATATCGGACCCAAATAGCACATTTCCGTCGAGAGTTTGACGATATCAGCGACGGTTCAACAATTACAGCCCGATTTGGCCCACTTCTCGCTGAAAACGCACTCCCTTGCACGATTTTGCGCCAGTTTTTGTCGTATTGCACTATATCGGACAGAAATAGCACATTTCCGTCGAGAGTTTGACGATATCAGACACGGTTCAACAATTACAGCCACATTTGACCCATTTCTCGCTGTAAACGCACTTCCTTGCACGATTTTGCTCGGGTTGTCTCGTTCTGCACTATATCGGACCCAAATAGCACATTTCCGTCGAGAGTTTGACGATATCGGACACGGTTCAACAATTACAGCCCCATTTGACCCATTTCTCGCTGTAAACGCACTTCCTTGCACGATTTTGCTCCGGCTTGTGACGTTTTGCACTATTTCAGAAGCAAATAGCACATTTCCGTCGAGAGTTTGACGATATCAGGGACGGTTCGACAATTACAGACGGATTTGACACATTTCTCGCTGTGAACGCACTCCCTTGCACGATTAGGCTCCGGTTAGAGTCGTTCTGCACTATATCGGACCCAAATAGCACATTTCCGTCGAGAGTTTGACGATATCAGCGACGGTTCAACAATTACAGCCCGATTTGGCCCACTTCTCGCTGAAAACGCACTCCGTTGCACGATTTTGCTCCATTTTGTGTCGTTTTGTACTATATCAGACCCAAATAGCACATTTCCGTCGAGAGTTTGACGATATCAGCGACGGTTCAACAATTACAGCCCGATTTGACCCATTTCTCGCAGTAAACGCACTTCCTTGCACGATTTTGCACCGGCTTGTGTCGTTCTGCACTATATCGGACCCAAATGGCACGCTTCCGTCGAGAGTTTTACGATATCAGCGAAAGTTCAACAGTTACAGCCCGATTTGACCCATTTCTCGCTGTAAGGGCACTTCCTTGCACGATTTTGCTCCATTTTGTGTCGTTTTGCACTATATCGGACCCAAATAGCACATTTCCGTCGAGAGTTTGACGATATCAGCGACGGTTCATCAATTACAGCCCGATTTGATCCATTTCTCGCTGTAAACGCACTCCCTCGCACGATTTTGACCGGTTTGTGTCTTTCTGCACTATATCGGACCCAAATAGCACATTTCCGTCGAGAGTTTGACGATATCAGCGAGGGTTCAACAACTACAGCCCGATGTGACCTAATTCTCGCTGAAAACGCACTGCCTTGCACGATTTTGCTCCGGTGTGTGTCGTTTTGCACTATGTCGGAACCAAATAGCATATTTCCGTCGAGAGTTTGACGATGTCAGCGACGGATCAACAATTACAGACGGATTTGACACATTTCTCGCTGTAAACGCACTCCCTTCCACGATTTTGCTCCGGTTTGTGTAATTCTGTACTACATCGGACCCAAATAGCACATTTCCGTCGAGAGTTTGACGATATCAGCGACGGTTTAACAATTACAACCCGATTTGAAAAATTTCTGGCTGTAAACGCACCCTCATGCACGATTTTGCTCCGGTTTGTGTCGTTCTGCACTATATCGGACCCAAATAGCACATTTCCGTCGAGAGTTTGACGATATCAGCGACGGATCAACAATTACAGCCCGATTTGACACATTTCTCGCTGTAAATGCACTCCCTTGCACGATTTTGCTCCATTTTGTGTCGTTTTGCACTATATCGGACCCAAATAGCACATTTCCGTCGAGGTTTGACGATATCAGCGACGGTTCAAGAATTACAGACGGATTTGACCCATTTCTCGCTGTAAACGCACCCTCTTGCACGATTTTGCTCCGGTTTGTTCTCGTTCTGCACTATATCGGACCAAATGGCACATTTCCGTCGGGAGTTTGACGATATCAGCGACAGTTCAACAATTACAGCCCGATTTCACCCATTTCCCGCTGTAAGGGCACTTCCTTGCACGATTTTGCTCCATTTTGTGTCGTTTTGCACTATATCGGACCCAAATAGCACATTTCCGTCGTGAGTTTGACGATATCAGCGACGGTTCAACAATTACAGCCCGATTTGAGCCATTTCTCGCTGTAAACGCACTTCCTTGCACGATTTTGCTTCGGTTTGTGTCGTTCGGCACTATATCGGACCCAAGTAGCACATTTCCGTCGAGAGTTTGACGATATCAGCGACAGTTCAACAATTACAGCCCGATTTGACGCATTTCTCGCTGTAAATGCTCTTCTTGCACGATTTTGCTCCATTTTGTGTCGTTTTGCACTATATCGGACCCAAATAGCACATATCCGTCGAGAGTTTGACGATATCAGCGACGGTTCAACAATTACAGACGGATTTGACCCATTTCTCGCTGTAAACGCACTCCCTTCCACGATCTTGCTCCGGTTTGTGTAATTCTGTACTACATCGGACCCAAATAGCACATTTCCGTCGAGAGTTTGACGATATCAGCGACGGTTCAACAATTACAGACGGATTTGACACATTTCTCGCTGTAAACGCACTCGCTTCCACGATTTTGCTCCGGTTTGTGTCATTCTGTACTACATCGGACCCAAATAGCACATTTCGGTCGAGAGTTTGACGATATCAGCGACGGTTTAACAATTACAGCCCGATTTGACCCATTTCTCGCTGTACACGCACTCCCTCGCACGATTTTGATCCGGTTTGTGTCTTTCTGCACTATATCGGACCCAAATAGCACATTTCCGTCGAGAGTTTGACGATATCAGCGACGGTTCAACAATTACAGCCCGATTTGACACATTTCTCGCTGTAAATGCACTTCCTTGCACGATTTTGCTCCATTTTGTGTCGTTTTGCACTATATCGGACCCAAATAGCACATTTCCGTTGAGGGTTTGACGATATCAGCGACGGTTCAAGAATTACAGACGGATTTGACACATTTCTCGCTGTGAACGCACTCCCTTGCACGATTTTGCTCCGGTTAGAGTCGTTCTGCACTATATCGGACCCAAATAGCACATTTCCGTCGAGAGTTTGACGATATCAGCGACGGTTCAACAATTACAGCCCGATTTGACCCATTTCTCGCAGTAAACGCACTTCCTTGCACGATTTTGCACCGGCTTGTGTCGTTCTGCACTATATCGGACCCAAATGGCACGCTTCCGTCGAGAGTTTTACGATATCAGCGAAAGTTCAACAATTACAGCCCGATTTGACCCATTTGTCGCTGTAAGGGCACTTCCTTGCACGATTTTGCTCCATTTTGTGTCGTTTTGCACTATATCGGACCCAAATAGCACATTTCCGTCGAGAGTTTGACGATATCAGCGACGGATCAACAATTACAGCCCGATTTGACACATTTCTCGCTGTAAATGCACTCCCTTGCACGATTTTGCTCCATTTTGTGTCGTTTTGCACTATATCGGACCCAAATAGCACATTTCCGTCGAGGGTTTGACGATATCAGCGACGGTTCAAGAATTACAGACGGATTTGACCCATTTCTCGCTGTAAACGCACCCTCTTGCACGATTTTGCTCCGGTTTGTTCTCGTTCTGCACTATATCGGACCCAAATGGCACATTTCCGTCGGGAGTTTGACGATATCAGCGACAGTTCAACAATTACAGCCCGATTTCACCCATTTCCCGCTGTAAGGGCACTTCCTTGCACGATTTTGCTCCATTTTGTGTCGTTTTGCACTATATCGGACCCAAATAGCACATTTCCGTCGTGAGTTTGACGATATCAGCGACGGTTCAACAATTACAGCCCGATTTGAGCCATTTCTCGCTGTAAACGCACTTCCTTGCACGATTTTGCTTCGGTTTGTGTCGTTCGGCACTATATCGGACCAAGTAGAACATTTCCGTCGAGAGTTTGACGATATCAGCGACAGTTCAACAATTACAGCCCGATTTGACGCATTTCTCGCTGTAAATGCTCTTCCTTGCACGATTTTGCTCCATTTTGTGTCGTTTTGCACTATATCGGACCCAAATAGCACATATCCGTCGAGAGTTTGACGATATCAGCGACGGTTCAACAATTACAGACGGATTTGACCCATTTCTCGCTGTAAACGCACTCCCTTCCACGATCTTGCTCCGGTTTGTGTAATTCTGTACTACATCGGACCCAAATAGCACATTTCGGTCGAGAGTTGACGATATCAGCGACGGTTTAACAATTACAGCCCGATTTGACCCATTTCTCGCTGTACACGCACTCCCTCGCACGATTTTGATCCGGTTTGTGTCTTTCTGCACTATATCGGACCCAAATAGCACATTTCCGTCGAGAGTTTGACGATATCAGCGACGGTTCAACAATTACAGCCCGATTTGACACATTTCTCGCTGTAAATGCACTTCCTTGCACGATTTTGCTCCATTTTGTGTCGTTTTGCACTATATCGGACCCAAATAGCACATTTCCGTCGAGAGTTTGACGATATCAGACACGGTTCAACAATTACAGCCCCATTTGACCCATTTCTCGCTGTAAACGCACCCTCTTGCACGATTTTGCTCCGGTTTGTCTCCTTCTGCACTATGTCGGACCCAAATGGCACATTTCCGTCGAGAGTTTGACGATATCAGCGACGGTTCAACAATTACAGACGGATTTGACACATTTCTCGCTGTAAACGCACTCCCTTCCACGATTTTGCTCCGGTGTGTGTAATTCTGTACTACATCGGACCCAAATAGCACATTTCCGTCGAGAGTTTGACGATATCAGCGACGGTTCAAGAATTACAGACGGATTTGACACATTTCTCGCTGTAAACGCACTCCCTTGCACGATTTTGCTACGGTTTGTGTCATTCTGCACTACATCGTACCCAAATAGCACATTTCCGTCGAGAGTTTGACGATATCAGCGACGGTTCAACAATTACAGCCCGATTTGGCCCACTTCTCGCTGAAAACGCACTCCCTTGCACGATTTTGCTCCAGTTTGTGTCATTCTGCACTATATCGGACCCAAGTAGCACATTTCCGTCGAGAGTTTGACGATATCAGCGACGGTTCAACAATTACAACCCGATTTGACCCATTTCTCGCTGTAAACGCACCCTCTTGCACGATTTTGCTCCGGTTTGTCTCGTTCTGCACTATGTCGGACCCAAATGGCACATTTCCGTCGAGAGTTTGACGATATCAGCGACGGTTCAACAATTACAGCCCGATTTGACCCATTTCTCGCAGTAAACGCACTTCCTTGCACGATTTTGCACCGGCTTGTGTCGTTCTGCACTATATCGGACCCAAATGGCACGCTTCCGTCGAGAGTTTTACGATATCAGCGAAAGTTCAACAATTACAGCCCGATTTGACCCATTTGTCGCTGTAAGGGCACTTCCTTGCACGATTTTGCTCCATTTTGTGTCGTTTTGCACTATATCGGACCAAATAGCACATTTCCGTCGAGAGTTTCACGATATCAGCGACGGTTCATCAATTACAGCCCGATTTGATCCATTTCTCGCTGTAAACGCACTCCCTCGCACGATTTTGACCCGTTTGTTTCTTTCTGCACTATATCGGGCCCAAGTAGCACATTTCCGTCGAGAGTTTGACGATATCAGCGACGGTTCAACAATTACAGCCCGATTTGGCCCACTTCTCGCTGAAAACGCACTCCCTTGCACGATTTTGCTCCAGTTTGTGTCATTCTGCACTATATCGGACCCAAGTAGCACATTTCCGTCGAGAGTTTGACGATATCAGCGACGGTTCAACAATTACAACCCGATTTGACCCATTTCTCGCTGTAAACGCACCCTCTTGCACGATTTTGCTCCGGTTTGTCTCCTTCTGCACTATGTCGGACCCAAATGGCACATTTCCGTCGAGAGTTTGACGATATCAGCGACGGTTCAACAATTACAGCCCAATTTGACCCATTTCTCGCAGTAACGCACTTCCTTGCACGATTTTGCACCGGCTTGTGTCGTTCTGCACTATATCGGACCCAAATGCACGCTTCCGTCGAGAGTTTTACGATATCAGCGAAAGTTCAACAATTACAGCCCGATTTGACCCATTTGTCGCTGTAAGGGCACTTCCTTGCACGATTTTGCTCCATTTTGTGTCGTTTTGCACTATATCGGACCCAAATAGCACATTTCCGTCGAGAGTTTCACGATATCAGCGACGGTTCAGCAATTACAGCCCGATTTGATCCATTTCTCGCTGTAAACGCACTCACTCGCACGATTTTGACCCGGTTTGTGTCTTTCTGCACTATATCGGGCCCAAGTAGCACATTTCCGTCGAGAGTTTGACGATATCAGCGACGGTTCAACAATTACAGACGGATTTGACACATTTCTCGCTGTAAACGCACTCCCTTCCACGATCTTGCTCCGGTTTGTGTAATTCTGTACTACATCGGACCCAAATAGCACATTTCCGTCGAGAGTTTGACGATATCAGCGACGGTTCAACAATTGCAGACGGATTTGACACATTTCTCGCTGTAAACGCACTCGCTTCCACGATTTTGCTCCGGTTTGTGTCATTCTGTACTACATCGGACCCAAATAGCACATTTCGGTCGAGAGTTTGACGATATCAGCGACGGTTTAACAATTACAGCCCGATTTGACCCATTTCTCGCTGTACACGCACTTCCTTGCACGATTTTGCTCGGGTTTGTCTCGTTCTGCACTATATCGGACCCAAATAGCACATTTCCGTCGAGAGTTTGACGATATCGGACACGGTTCAACAATTACAGCCCCATTTGACCCATTTCTCGCTGTAAGGGCACTTCCTTGCACGATTTTGCTCCATTTTGTGTCGTTTTGCACTATATCGGAGCGAAATAGCACATTTCCGTCGAGAGTTTGACGATATCAGCGACGGTTCCACAATTACAGCCCGATTTGACCCACTTCTCGCTGTAAACGCTCTCCCTTGCACGATTTGGTCCGGTTTGTGTCGTTCGGCACTATATCGGACCCAAGTAGCACATTTCCGTCGAGAGTATGACGATATCAGCGACGGTTCAAGAATTACCGCCGGATTTAGCCCATTTCTCGGAGGAAACGCACTCCTTTGCACGATTTTGCTTCGGTTTGTTTTGTTCTGCACTATATCGGACCCAAGTAGCACATTTCCGTCGAGAGTTTGACGATATCGGACACGGTTCAACAATTACAGCCCCATTTGACCCATTTCTCGCTGTAAACGCACTTCCTTGCACGATTTTCCTGCGGTTTGTGTCGTTTTGCACTATTTCGGACACAAAAAGCACATTCCCGTCGAGAGTTTGACGATATCAGCGACGGTTCAACAATTACAGCCCGATTTGAGCCATTTCTCGGTGTAAACGCACTTCCTTGCACGATTTTGCTTCGGTTTGTGTCGTTCGGCACTATATCGGACCAAAATAGCACATTTCCGTCGAGAGTTTGACGATATCAGCGACGGTGTATCAAGTACAACCCGATTTGACCCATTTCTCGATGTAAATGCACTTCCTTGCACGATTTTGCTCCATTTTGTGTCGTTTTGCACTATTTCGGACCAAATAGCACATTTCCGTCGAGAGTTTGACGATATCAGCGAAAGTTCAACAATTACAGCCCGATTTGACCCATTTCTCGCTGTAAACGCACTCCCTCGCACGATTTTGACCCGGTTTGTGTCTTTCTGCACTATATCGGGCCCAAGTAGCACATTTCCGTCGAGAGTTTGACGATATCAGCGACGGTTCAACAATTACAGCCCGATTTGGCCCACTTCTCGCTGAAAACGCACTCCCTTGCACGATTTTGCTCCAGTTTGTGTCATTCTGCACTATATCGGACCCAAGTAGCACATTTCCGTCGAGAGTTTGACGATATCAGCGACGGTTCAACAATTACAACCCGATTTGACCCATTTCTCGCTGTAAACGCACCCTCTTGCACGATTTTGCTCCGGTTTGTCTCCTTCTGCACTATGTCGGAACCAAATGGCACATTTCCGTCGAGAGTTTGACGATATCAGCGACGGTTCAACAATTACAGCCCGATTTGACCATTTCTCTCAGTAACGCACTTCCTTGCACGATTTTGCACCGGCTTGTGTCGTTCTGCACTATATCGGACCCAAATGGCACGCTTCCGTCGAGAGTTTTACGATATCAGCGAAAGTTCAACAATTACAGCCCGATTTGACCCATTTGTCGCTGTAAGGGCACTTCCTTGCACGATTTTGCTCCATTTTGCTCTATTTTCGTTTTGCACTATATCGGAGCGAAATAGCACATTTCCGTCGAGAGTTTGACGATATCAGCGACGGTTCCACAATTACAGCCCGATTTGACCCACTTCTCGCTGTAAACGCTCTCCCTTGCACGATTTGGTCCGGTTTGTGTCGTTCGGCACTACATCGGACCCAAGTAGCACATTTCCGTCGAGAGTATGACGATATCAGCGACGGTTCAAGAATTACCGCCGGATTTAGCCCATTTCTCGGAGGAAACGCACTCCTTTGCACGATTTTGCTTCGGTTTGTTTTGTTCTGCACTATATCGGACCCAAGTAGCACATTTCCGTCGAGAGTTTGACGATATCGGACACGGTTCAACAATTACAGCCCCATTTGACCCATTTCTCGCTGTAAACGCACTTCCTTGCACGATTTTGCTGCGGTTTGTGTCGTTTTGCACTATTTCGGACACAAAAAGCACATTCCCGTCGAGAGTTTGACGATATCAGCGACGGTTCAACAATTACAGCCCGATTTGAGCCATTTCTCGGTGTAAACGCACTTCCTTGCACGATTTTGCTTCGGTTTGTGTCGTTCGGCACTATATCGGACCAAAATAGCACATTTCCGTCGAGAGTTTGACGATATCAGCGACGGTGTATCAAGTACAACCCGATTTGACCCATTTCTCGATGTAAATGCACTTCCTTGCACGATTTTGCTCCATTTTGTGTCGTTTTGCACTATTTCGGACCCAAATAGCACATTTCCGTCGAGAGTTTGACGATATCAGCGACGGTTCAACAATTACAGACGGATTTGACACATTTCTCGCTGTAATCGCACTCCCTTCCACGATTTTGCTCCGGTTGTGTCATTCTGCACTATATCGGACCCAAGTAGCACATTTCCGTCCAGAGTTTGACGATATCAGCGACGGTTCAACAATTACAACCCGATTTGACCCATTTCTCGCTGTAAACGCACCCTCTTGCACGATTTTGCTCCGGTTTGTCTCGTTCTGCACTATATCGGAACCAAATGGCACATTTCCGTCGAGATTTGACGATATCAGCGACAGTTCAACAATTACAGCCCGATTTGACGCATTTCTCGCTGTAATCGCAGTCCCTTGCACGATTTTGCTCCGGTTTGTGTCGTTCTGCACTATATCGGACCCAAATGGCACATTTCCGTCGAGAGTTTGACGATATCAGCGACGATTCAACATTCCAGCCCGATTTGACCCATTTCTCCCGGTAAACGCACTTCCTTGCACGATTTGCTCCGGTTTGTGTCGTATTGCACTATGTCGGATCCAATAGCACTTTTCCGTCGAGAGTTGACGATATCAGCGACGGTTCCACAATTACAGTCCGATTTGACCCACTTCTCGCTGTAAACGCGCTCCCTTGCACGATTTTGGTCCGGTTTGTGTCGTTCGGCACTATGTCGGACCGAAGTAGCACATTTCCGTCGAGAGTATGACGATATCAGCGACGGTTCAACAATTACAGACGGATTTGACCATTTCTCTCTGTAATCGCACACCCTTGCACAATTTTCCTCCGGTTTGTCTCGTTCTGCATTATGTCGGACCCAAATAGCACATGTCCGTCGAGAGTTTGACGATATCAGTGACGGTTCAACAATTACAGACGGATTTGACCCATTTCTCGCTGTAATCGCACCCCCTTGGACGATTTTGCTCCGGTTTGAGTCGTTTTGCACTATGTCGGACCCAATAACATATTTCCGACGAGAGTTTGACGATATCAGCGACGATTCAAGAATTACAGACGGATTTGGCCCATTTCTCGCTGTAAACGCACCCTCTTGCACGATTTTGCTCCGGTTTCTCTCGTTCTGCACTATATCGGACCCAAATGGCACATTTCCGTCGGGAGTTTGACGATATCAGCGACAGTTCAACAATTACAGCCCGATTTCACCCATTTCCCGCTGTAAGGGCACTTCCTTGCACGATTTTGCTCCATTTTGTGTCGTTTTGCGCTATATCGGACCCAAATAGCACATTTCCGTCGAGAGTTTGACGATATCAGCGACGGTTCAACAATTACAGCACGATTTGAGCCATTTCTCGCTGTAAACGTACTTCCTTGCACGATTTTGCTTCGGTTTGTGTCGTTCGGCACTATATCGGACCCAAGTAGCACATTTCCGTCGAGAGTTTGACGATATCAGCGACAGTTCAACAATTACAGCCCGATTTGACGCATTTCTCGCTGTAAATGCTCTTCCTTGCACGATTTGCTCCATTTTGTGTCGTTTTGCACTATATCGGACCCAAATAGCACATATCCGTCGAGAGTTTGACGATATCAGCGACGGTTCAACAATTACAGACGGATTTGACCCATTTCTCGCTGTAAACGCACTCCCTTGCACGATTTTGCTCCGGTTTGTGTCATTCTGCACTACATCGGACCCAAATAGCACATTTCCGTCGAGAGTGTGACGATATCAGCGACGGTTCAGCAATTACAACCCGATTTGACCCATTTCTCGCTGTAAACGCACTCCCTCGCACGATTTTGATCCGGTTTGTGTCTTTCTGCACTATATCGGACCCAAATAGCACATTTCCGTCGAGAGTTTGACGATATCAGCGACGGTTCAACAATTACAGACGGATTTGACACATTTCTCGCTGTAAACGCACTCCCTTCCACGATCTTGCTCCGGTTTGTGTAATTCTGTACTACATCGGACCCAAATAGCACATTTCCGTCGAGAGTTTGACGATATCAGCGACGGTTCAACAATTACAGACGGATTTGACACATTTCTCGCTGTAATCGCACTCCCTTCCACGATTTTGCTCCGGTTTGTGTCATTCTGCACTATATCGGACCCAAGTAGCACATTTCCGTCCAGAGTTTGACGATATCAGCGACGGTTCAACATTTACAACCCGATTTGACCCATTTCTCGCTGTAAACGCACCCTCTTGCACGACTTTGCTCCGGTTTGTCTCGTTCTGCACTATATCGGAACCAAATGGCACATTTCCGTCGAGAATTTGACGATATCAGCGACAGTTCAACAATTACAGCCCGATTTGACGCATTTCTCGCTGTAAATGCACTTCCTTGCACGATTTTGCTCCATTTTGTGTCGTTTTGCACTATATCGGACCCAAATAGCACATTTCCGTCGAGAGTTTGACGATATCAGCGACGGTTCAACAATTACAGACGGATTTGACCCATTTCTCGCTGTAATCGCAGTCCCTTGCACGATTTTGCTCCGGTTTGTGTCGTTCTGCACTATATCGGACCCAAGTAGCACATTTCCGTCGAGAGTATGACGATATCAGCGACGGTTCAACAATTACAGCCAGATTTAGCCCATTTCTCGCAGGAAACGCACTCGCTTGTACGATTTTGCTCCAGTTTGTGTCGTTTTGCACTATATCGGACCCAAATAGCACATTTCCGTCGAGAGTTTGACGATATCGGACACGGTTCAACAATTACAGCCCCATTTGACCCATTTCTCGCTGTAAACGCCCTTCCTTGCACGATTTTGCTCCGGCTTGTGTCGTTTTGCGCTATTTCGGAAGCAAATAGCACATTTCCGTCGAGAGTGTGACGATATCAGCGACCGTTCAACAATTATAGACGGATTTGACACATTTCTCGCTGTAAACGCACTTCCTTGCACGATTTTGCTTCGGTTTGTGTCGTTCGGCACTATATCGGACCAAAATAGCACATTTCCGTCGACAGTTTGACGATATCAGCGACGGTGTATCAAGTACAGCTCGATTTGACCCATTTCTCGCTGTAAATGCACTTCCTTGCACGATTTTGCTCCATTTTGTGTCGTTTTGCACTATATCGGACCCAAACAGCACATTTCCGTCGAGAGTTTGACGATATCAGCGACGGTGCAACAATTACAACCCGATTTGACCCATTTCTCGCTGTAAACGCACCCTCTTGCACGATTTTGCTCCGGTTTGTCTCCTTCTGCACTATGTCGGACCCAAATGGCACATTTCCGTCGAGAGTTTGACGATATCAGCGACGGTTCAACAATTACAGCCCAATTTGACCCATTTCTCGCAGTAAACGCACTTCCTTGCACGATTTTGCACCAGCTTGTGTCGTTCTGCACTATATCGGACCCAAATGGCACGCTTCCGTCGAGAGTTTTACGATATCAGCGAAAGTTCAACAATTACAGCCCGATTTGACCCATTTGTCGCTGTAAGGGCACTTCCTTGCACGATTTTGCTCCATTTTGTGTCGTTTTGCACTATATCGGAGCGAAATAGCACATTTCCGTCGAGAGTTTGACGATATCAGCGACGGTTCCACAATTACAGCCCGATTTGACCCACTTCTCGCTGTAAACGCTCTCCCTTGCACGATTTTGGTCCGGTTTGTGTCGTTCGGCACTATATCGGACCCAAGTAGCACATTTCCGTCGAGAGTATGACGATATCAGCGACGGTTCAAGAATTACCGCCGGATTTAGCCCATTTCTCGGAGGAAACGCACTCCTTTGCACGATTTTGCTTCGGTTTGTTTTGTTCTGCACTATATCGGACCCAAGTAGCACATTTCCGTCGAGCGTTTGACGATATCGGACACGGTTCAACAATTACAGCCCCATTTGACCCATTTCTCGCTGTAAACGCACTTCCTTACACGATTTTGCTGCGGTTTGTGTCGTTTTGCACTATTTCGGACACAAAAGGCACATTCCCGTCGAGAGTTTGACGATATCAGCGACGGTTCAACAATTACAGCCCGATTTGAGCCATTTCTCGGTGTAAACGCACTTCCTTGCACGATTTTGCTTCGGTTTGTGTCGTTCGGCACTATATCGGACCAAAATAGCACATTTCCGTCGAGAGTTTGACGATATCAGCGACGGTGTATCAAGTACAACCCGATTTGACCCATTTCTCGATGTAAATGCACTTCCTTGCACGATTTTGCTCCATTTTGTGTCGTTTTGCACTATTTCGGACCCAGATAGCACATTTCCGTCGAGAGTTTGACGATATCAGCGACGGTTCAACAATTACAGACGGATTTGACACATTTCTCGCTGTAATCGCACTCCCTTCCACGATTTTGCTCCGGTTTGTGTCATTCTGCACTATATCGGACCCAAGTAGCACATTTCCGTCCAGAGTTTGACGATATCAGCGACGGTTCAACAATTACAACCCGATTTGACCCATTTCTCGCTGTAAACGCACCCTCTTGCACGATTTTGCTCCGGTTTGTCTCGTTCTGCACTATATCGGAACCAAATGGCACATTTCCGTCGAGAATTTGACGATATCAGCGACAGTTCAACAATTACAGCCCGATTTGACGCATTTCTCGCTGTAATCGCAGTCCCTTGCACGATTTTGCTCCGGTTTGTGTCGTTCTGCACTATATCGGACCCAAATGGCACATTTCCGTCGAGAGTTTGACGATATCAGCGACGATTCAACATTCCAGCCCGATTTGACCCATTTCTCCCGGTAAACGCACTTCCTTGCACGATTTTGCTCCGGTTTGTGTCGTATTGCACTATGTCGGATCCAAATAGCACTTTTCCGTCGAGAGTTTGACGATATCAGCGACGGTTCCACAATTACAGCCCGATTTGACCCACTTCTCGCTGTAAACGCACTTCCTTGCACGATTTTGCTCTGGTTTGTCTCGTTCTGCACTATATCGGACCCAAATAGCACATATCCGTCGAGAGTATGACGATATCAGCGACGGTTCAACAATTACAGCCCGATTTAACCCATTTCTCGCTGTAAACGCACTTCCTTGCACGATTTTGCTCTGGTTTGTCTCGTTCTGCACTATATCGGACCCAAATAGCACATATCCGTCGAGAGTTTGACTATATCAGCGACGGTTCAACAATTACAGACGGATTTGACCCATTTCTCTCTGTAATCGCACACCCTTGCACAATTTTCCTCCGGTTTGTCTCGTTCTGCATTATGTCGGACCCAAATAGCACATTTCCGTCGAGAGTTTGACGATATCAGTGACGGTTCAACAATTACAGACGGATTTGACCCATTTCTCGCTGTAATCGCACCCCCTTGGACGATTTTGCTCCGGTTTGAGTCGTTTTGCACTATGTCGGACCCAAATAACATATTTCCGACGAGAGTTTGACGATATCAGCGACGGTTCAACAATTACAGACGGATTTCACACATTGCTCGCTGTAATCGCACTCGCTAGCACGATTGTGCTCCCCCTTGTCTCGTTCTGCACTATATCGGACCCAAATAGCACATTTCCGTCGAGAGTTTGACGATATCAGCGACGGTTTAACAATTACAACCCGATTTGAAAAATTTCTGGCTGTAAACGCACCCTCATGCACGATTTTGCTCCGGTTTGTGTCGTTCTGCACTATATCGGACCCAAATAGCACATTTCCGTCGAGAGTTTGACGATATCAGCGACGGATCAACAATTACAGCCCGATTTGACACATTTCTCGCTGTAAATGCACTTTCTTGCACGATTTTGCTCCATTTTGTGTCGTTTTGCACTATATCGGACCCAAATAGCACATTTCCGTCGAGGGTTTGACGATATCAGCGACGGTTCAAGAATTACAGACGGATTTGGCCCATTTCTCGCTGTAAACGCACCCTCTTGCACGATTTTGCTCCGGTTTGTCTCGTTCTACACTATATCGGACCCAAATGGCACATTTCCGTCGGGAGTTTGACGATATCAGCGACAGTTCAACAATTACAGCCCGATTTGAGCCATTTCTCGCTGTAAACGTACTTCCTTGCACGATTTTGCTTCGGTTTGTGTCGTTCGGCACTATATCGGACCCAAGTAGCACATTTCCGTCGAGAGTTTGACGATATCAGCGACAGTTCAACAATTACAGCCCGATTTGACGCATTTCTCGCTGTAAATGCTCTTCCTTGCACGATTTTGCTCCATTTTGTGTCGTTTTGCACTATATCGGACCCAAATAGCACATATCCGTCGAGAGTTTGACGATATCAGCGACGGTTCAACAATTACAGACGGATTTGACCCATTTCTCGCTGTAAACGCACTCCCTTGCACGATTTTGCTCCAGTTTGTGTCATTCTGCACTACATCGGACCCAAATAGCACATTTCCGTCGAGAGTGTGACGATATCAGCGACGGTTCAGCAATTACAACCCGATTTGACCCATTTCTCGCTGTAAACGCACTCCCTCGCACGATTTTGATCCGGTTTGTGTCTTTCTGCACTATATCGGACCCAAATAGCACATTTCCGTCGAGAGTTTGACGATATCAGCGACGGTTCAACAATTACAGACGGATTTGACACATTTCTCGCTGTAAACGCACTCCCTTCCACGATCTTGCTCCGGTTTGTGTAATTCTGTACTACATCGGACCCAAATAGCACATTTCCGTCGAGAGTTTGACGATATCAGCGACTGTTCAACAATTACAGACGGATTTGACACATTTCTCGCTGTAAACGCACTCGCTTCCACGATTTTGCTCCGGTTTGTGTCATTCTGTACTACATCGGACCCAAATAGCACATTTCGGTCGAGAGTTTGACGATATCAGCGACGGTTTAACAATTACAGCCCGATTTGACCCATTTCTCGCTGTACACGCACTCCCTCGCACGATTTTGATCCGGTTTGTGTCTTTCTGCACTATATCGGACCCAAATAGCACATTTCCGTCGAGAGTTTGACGATATCAGCGACGGTTCAACAATTACAGCCCGATTTGACACATTTCTCGCTGAAAACGCACTCCCCTGCAAGATTTTCTCCAGATTGTGTCGCTTTGCACTATATCGGAGCGAAATAGCACATTTCCGTCGAGAGTTTGACGATATCAGCGACGGTTCCACAATTACAGCCCGATTTGACCCACTTCTCGCTGTAAACGCTCTCCCTTGCACGATTTTAGTCCGGTTTGTGTCGTTCGGCACTATATCGGACCCAAGTAGCACATTTCCGTCGAGAGTTTGACGATATCGGACACGGTTCAACAATTACAGCCCCATTTGACCCATTTCTCGCGGTAAACGCACTTCCTTGCACGATTTTGCTCCGGCTTGTGTCGTTTTGCACTATTTCAGGAGCAAATAGCACATTTCCGTCGAGAGTTTGACGATATCAGGGACGGTTCGACAATTACAGACGGATTTGACACATTTCTCGCTGTGAACGCACTCCCTTGCACGATTTTGCTCCGGTTAGAGTCGTTCTGCACTATATCGGACCCAAATAGCACATTTCCGTCGAGAGTTTGACGATATCAGCGACGGTTCAACAATTACAGCCCGATTTGGCCCACTTCTCGCTGAAAACGCACTCCCTTGCACGATTTTGCTCCAGTTTGTGTCATTCTGCACTATATCGGACCCAAGTAGCACATTTCCGTCGAGAGTTTGACGATATCAGCGACGGTTCAACAATTACAACCCGATTTGACCCATTTCTCGCTGTAAACGCACCCTCTTGCACGATTTTGCTCCGGTTTGTCTCGTTCTGCACTATGTCGGACCCAAATGGCACATTTCCGTCGAGAGTTTGATGATATCGGACACGGTTCAACAATTACAGCCCCATTTGACCCATTTCTCGCTGTAAACGCACTTCCTTGCACGATTTTGCTGCGGTTTGTGTCGTTTTGCACTATTTCGGACACAAAAAGCACATTCCCGTCGAGAGTTTGACGATATCAGCGACGGTTCAACAATTACAGCCCGATTTGAGCCATTTCTCGGTGTAAACGCACTTCCTTGCACGATTTTGCTTCGGTTTGTGTCGTTCGGCACTATATCGGACCAAAATAGCACATTTCCGTCGAGAGTTTGACGATATCAGCGACGGTGTATCAAGTACAACCCGATTTGACCCATTTCTCGATGTAAATGCACTTCCTTGCACGATTTTGCTCCATTTTGTGTCGTTTTGCACTATTTCGGACCCAAATAGCACATTTCCGTCGAGAGTTTGACGATATCAGCGACGGTTCAACAATTACAGACGGATTTGACACATTTCTCGCTGTAATCGCACTCCCTTCCACGATTTTGCTCCGGTTTGTGTCATTCTGCACTATATCGGACCCAAGTAGCACATTTCCGTCCAGAGTTTGACGATATCAGCGACGGTTCAACATTTACAACCCGATTTGACCCATTTCTCGCTGTAAACGCACTTCCTTGCACGATTTTGCTACGGTTTGTGTCTTTCTGCACTATATCGGAGCGAAATAGCACATTTCCGTCGAGAGTTTGACGATATCAGCGACGATTCATCAATTACAGCCCGATTTGACCCATTTCTCCCTGTAAACGCACTTCCTTGCACGATTTTGCTCCGGTTTGTGTCGTATTGCACTATGTCGGACCCAAGTAGCACATTTCCGTCGAGAGTATGACGATATCAGCGACGGTTCAACAATTACAGCCCGATTTAGCACATTTCTCGCAGGAAACGCACTCGCTTGTACGATTTTGCACCAGTTTGTGTCGTTTTGCACTATATCGGACCCAAATAGCATATTTCCGTCGAGAGTTTGACGATATCAGCGACGGTTCAACAATTACAGCCCGACTTGAAACATTTCTCGCTGAAAACGCACTCCCTTGCACAATTTAGCTCCGGTGTGTGTCGTTATGCACTATGTCGGACCCAAATAGCATATTTCCGTCGAGAGTTTGACGATATCAGCGACGGTTCAACAATTACAGCCCGATTTGGCCCATTTCTCGCTGAAAACGCACTCCCTTGCAAGATTTTGCTTCGGTTTGTGTCGTTTTGCACTATTTCGGACACAAAAAGCACATTCCCGTCGAGAGTTTGACGATATCAGCGACGGTTCAACAATTACAGCCCGATTTGAGCCATTTCTCGATGTAAACGCACTTCCTTGCACGATTTTGCTGCGGTTTGTGTCGCTTTGCACTATTTCGGACACAAAAAGCACATTCCCGTCGAGAGTTTGACGATATCAGCGACGGTTCAACAATTACAACCCGATTTTACCCATTTCTCGCTGTAAATGCACTTCCTTGCACGATTTTGCTCCATTTTGTGTCGTTTTGCACTATATCGGACCCAAATAGCACATTTCCGTCGAGAGTTTGACGATATCAGCGACGGTTCAACAATTACAGACGGATTTGACACATTTCTCGCAGTAAACGCACTTCCTTGCATGATTTTGCACCGGCTTGTGTCGTTCTGCACTATATCGGAATCAAATGGCACATTTCCGTCGAGAGTTTTACGATATCAGCGACAGTTCAACAATTACAGCCCGATTTGACCCATTTCTCGCTGTAAGGGCACTTCCTTGCACGATTTTGCTCCATTTTGTGTCGTTTTGCACTATATCGGACCCAAATAGCACATTTCCGTCGAGAGTTTGACGATATCAGCGACGGTTCAACAATTACAGACGGATTTGACACATTTCTCGCTGTAAACGCACTCCCTCGCACGATTTTGATCCGGTTTGTGTCTTTCTGCACTATATCGGACCCAAATAGCACATTTCCGTCGAGAGTTTGACAATATCAGCGAGGGTTCAACAACTACAGCCCGATGTGACCTATTTCTCGCTGAAAACGCACTGCCTTTCTCGATTTTGCTCCGGTGTGTGTCGTTTTGCAGTATGTCGGAACCAAGTAGCATATTTCCGTCGAGAGTTTGACGATATCAGCGACGGTTCAACAATTACAGCCCGATATAGCCCATTTCTCGCAGGAAACGCACTCGCTTGCACGATTTTGCTCCAGTTTGTGACGTTTTGCACTATATCGGACCCAAATAGCATATTTCCGTCGAGAGTTTGACGATATCAGCGACGGTTCAACAATTACAGCCCGACTTGAAACATTTCTCGCTGAAAACACACTCCCTTGCACAATTTAGCTCCGGTGTGTGTCGTTATGCACTATGTCGGACCCAAATAGCATATTTCCGTCGAGAGTTTGACGATATCAGCGACGGTTCATCAATTACAGACGGATTTGACCCATTTCTCGCTGTAATCGCAATCCCCTGCACGATTTTGCTCCGGTTTGTGTCGTTCTGCACTATATCGGACCCATATAGCACATTTCCGTCGAGAGTTTGACGATATCAGCGACGGTTCAACAATTACAGCCCGATTTGGCCCATTTCTCGCTGAAAACGCACTCCCTTGCAAGATTTTCTCCAGTTTGTGTCGTTTTGCACAATATCGGAGCGAAATAGCACATTTCCGTCGAGAGTTTGACGATATCAGCGACGATTCAACAATTACAGCCCGATTTGACCCATTTCTTCCTGTAAACGCACTTCCTTGAACGATTTTGCTCCGGTTTGTGTCGTATTGCACTATGTCGGACCCAAATAGCACATTTCCGTCGAGAGTTTGACGATATCAGCGACGGTTCCACAATTACAGCCCGATATGACCCACTTCTCGCTGTAAACGCTCTCCCTTGCACGATTTTGGTCCGGTTTGTGTCGTTCGGCACTATATCGGACCCAAGTAGCACATTTCCGTCGAGAGTATGGCGATATCAGCGACGGTTCAACAATTACAGCCAGATTTAGCCCATTTCTCGCAGGAAACGCACTCGCTTGTACGATTTTGCTCCGGTTTGTGTCGTTTTGCACTATATCGGACCCAAATAGCACATTTCCGTCGAGAGTTTGACGATATCGGACACGGTTCAACAATTACAGCCCCATTTGACCCATTTCTCGCTGTAAACGCCCTTCCTTGCACGATTTTGCTCCGGCTTGTGTCGTTTTGCGCTATTTCGGAAGCAAATAGCACATTTCCGTCGAGAGTGTGACGATATCAGCGACCGTTCAACAATTATAGACGGATTTGACACATTTCTCGCTGTAAACGCACTTCCTTGCACGATTTTGCTTCGGTTTGTGTCGTTCGGCACTATATCGGACCAAAATAGCACATTTCCGTCGACAGTTTGACGATATCAGCGACGGTGTATCAAGTACAGCCCGATTTGACCCATTTCTCGCTGTAAATGCACTTCCTTGCACGATTTTGCTCCATTTTGTGTCGTTTTGCACTATATCGGACCCAAACAGCACATTTCCGTCGAGAGATTGACGATATCAGCGACGGTTCAACAATTACAGACGGATTTGACACATTTCTCGCTGTAAACGCACTCCCTTGCACGATTTTGGTCCGGTTTGTGTCGTATTGCACTATGTCGGACCCAAATAGCACATTTCCGTCGAGAGTTTGACGATATCAGCGACGGTTCAACAATTACAGCCCGATTTGGCCCATTTCTCGCTGAAAACGCACTCCCATGCAAGATTTTCTCCAGTTTGTGTCGTTTTGCACTATATCGGAGCGAAATAGCACATTTCCGTCGAGAGTTTGACGATATCAGCGACGATTCAACAATTACAGCCCGATTTGACCCATTTCTCCCTGTAAACGCACTTCCTTGAACGATTTTGCTCCGGTTTGTGTCGTATTGCACTATGTCGGACCCAAATAGCACATTTCCGTCGAGAGTTTGACGATATCAGCGACGGTTCCACAATTACAGCCCGATATGACCCACTTCTCGCTGTAAACGCTCTCCCTTGCACGATTTTGGTCCGGTTTGTGTCGTTCGGCACTATATCGGACCCAAGTAGCACATTTCCGTCGAGAGTATGGCGATATCAGCGACGGTTCAACAATTACAGCCCGATTTAGCCCATTTCTCGCAGGAAACGCACTCGCTTGTACGATTTTGCTCCAGTTTGTGTCGTTTTGCACTATATCGGACCCAAATAGCACATTTCCGTCGAGAGTTTGACGATATCGGACACGGTTCAACAATTACAGCCCCATTTGACCCATTTCTCGCTGTAAACGCCCTTCCTTGCACGATTTTGCTCCGGCTTGTGTCGTTTTGCGCTATTTCGGAAGCAAATAGCACATTTGCGTCGAGAGTGTGACGATATCAGCGACCGTTCAACAATTATAGACGGATTTGACACATTTCTCGCTGTAAACGCACTTCCTTGCACGATTTTGCTTCGGTTTGTGTCGTTCGACACTATATCGGACCAAAATAGCACATTTCCGTCGACAGTTTGACGATATCAGCGACGGTGTATCAAGTACAGCCCAATTTGACCCATTTCTCGCTGTAAATGCACTTCCTTGCACGATTTTGCTCCATTTTGTGTCGTTTTGCACTATATCGGACCCAAATATCATATTTCCGTCGAGAGTTTGACGATATCAGCGACGGTTCAACAATTACAGCCCGACTTGACACATTTCTCGCTGAAAACGCACTCCCTTGCACAATTTAGCTCCGGTGTGTGTCGTTATGCACTATGTCGGACCCAAATAGCATATTTCCGTAGAGAGTTTGACGATATCAGCGACGGTTCATCAATTACAGACGGATTTGACCCATTTCTCGCTGTAATCGCACTCCCTTGCACGATTTTGCTCCGGTTTGTGTCGTTCGGCACTATATCGGAACAAAATAGCACATTTCCGTCGACAGTTTGACGATATCAGCGACGGTGTATCAAGTACAGCCCGATTTGACCCATTTCTCGCTGTAAATGCACTTCCTTGCACGATTTTGCTCCATTTTGTGTCGTTTTGCACTATATCGGACCCAAATAGCACATTTCCGTCGAGAGATTGACGATATCAGCGACGGTTCAACAATTACAGACGGATTTGACACATTTCTCGCTGTAAACGCACTCCCTTGCACGATTTTGGTCCGGTTTGTGTCGTATTGCACTATGTCGGACCCAAATAGCACATTTCCGTCGAGAGTTTGACGATATCAGCGACGGTTCAACAATTACAGCCCGATTTGGCCCATTTCTCGCTGAAAACGCACTCCCATGCAAGATTTTCTCCAGTTTGTGTCGTTTTGCACTATATCGGAGCGAAATAGCACATTTCCGTCGAGAGTTTGACGATATCAGCGACGGTTCAACAATTACAGCCCGATTTAGCCCATTTCTCGCAGGAAACGCACTCGCTTGTACGATTTTGCTCCAGTTTGTGTCGTTTTGCACTATATCGGACCCAAATAGCACATTTCCGTCGAGAGTTTGACGATATCGGACACGGTTCAACAATTACAGCCCCATTTGACCCATTTCTCGCTGTAAACGCCCTTCCTTGCACGATTTTGCTCCGGCTTGTGTCGTTTTGCGCTATTTCGGAAGCAAATAGCACATTTGCGTCGAGAGTGTGACGATATCAGCGACCGTTCAACAATTATAGACGGATTTGACACATTTCTCGCTGTAAACGCACTTCCTTGCACGATTTTGCTTCGGTTTGTGTCGTTCGGCACTATATCGGACCAAAATAGCACATTTCCGTCGACAGTTTGACGATATCAGCGACGGTGTATCAAGTACAGCCCAATTTGACCCATTTCTCGCTGTAAATGCACTTCCTTGCACGATTTTGCTCCATTTTGTGTCGTTTTGCACTATATCGGACCCAAATAGCACATTTCCGTCGAGAGTTTGACAATATCAGCGAGGGTTCAACAACTACAGCCCGATGTGACCTATTTCTCGCTGAAAACGCACTGCCTTTCTCGATTTTGCTCCGGTGTGTGTCGATTTGCAGTATGTCGGAACCAAGTAGCATATTTCCGTCGAGAGTTTGACGATATCAGCGACGGTTCAACAATTACAGACGGATTTGACACATTTCTCGCTGTAAACGCACTCCCTTCCACGATTTTGCTCCGGTTTGTGTAATTCTGTACTACATCGGACCCAAATAGCACATTTCCGTCGAGAGTTTGACGATATCAGCGACGGTTCAAGAATTACAGACGGATTTGACACATTTCTCGCTGTAAACGCACTCCCTTGCACGATTTTGCTACGGTTTGTGTCTTTCTGCACTATATCGGAGCGAAATAGCACATTTCCGTCGAGAGTTTGACGATATCAGCGACGATTCATCAATTACAGCCCGATTTGACCCATTTCTCCCTGTAAACGCACTTCCTTGCACGATTTTGCTCTGGTTTGTGTCGTATTGCACTATGTCGGACCCAAGTAGCACATTTCCGTCGAGAGTATGACGATATCAGCGACGGTTCAACAATTACAGCCCGATTTAGCCCATTTCTCGCAGGAAACGCACTCGCTTGTACGATTTTGCTCCAGTTTGTGTCGTTTTGCACTATATCGGACCCAAATAGCATATTTCCGTCGAGAGTTTGACGATATCAGCGACGGTTCAACAATTACAGCCCGACTTGAAACATTTCTCGCTGAAAACGCACTCCCTTGCACAATTTAGCTCCGGTGTGTGTCGTTATGCACTATGTCGGACCCAAATAGCATATTTCCGTCGAGAGTTTGACGATATCAGCGACGGTTCATCAATTACAGACGGATTTGACCCATTTGTCGCTGTTATCGCACTCCCTTGCCCGATTTTGCTCCGGTTTGTGTCGTTCTGCACAATATCGGACCCAAATAGCACATTTCCGTCGAGAGTTTGACGATATCGGACACGGTTCAACAATTACAGCCCCATTTGACCCATTTCTCGCTGTAAACGCCCTTCCTTGCACGATTTTGCTCCGGCTTGTGTCGTTTTGCGCTATTTCGGAAGCAAATAGCACATTTCCGTCGAGAGTGTGACGATATCAGCGACCGTTCAACAATTATAGACGGATTTGACACATTTCTCGCTGTAAACGCACTTCCTTGCACGATTTTGCTTCGGTTTGTGTCGTTCGGCAC
The DNA here is from genome assembly GCF_051020975.1 of Osmia lignaria lignaria. Lineage (NCBI taxonomy): Eukaryota > Metazoa > Arthropoda > Insecta > Hymenoptera > Megachilidae > Osmia > Osmia lignaria. The sequence goes on along the minus strand of NC_135044.1, from coordinate 9,634,814 downwards.
TATATCGGACCAAAATAGCACATTTCCGTCGACAGTTTGACAATATCAGCGAGGGTTCAACAACTACAGCCCGATGTGACCTATTTCTCGCTGAAAACGCACTGCCTTTCTCGATTTTGCTCCGGTGTGTGTCGATTTGCAGTATGTCGGAACCAAGTAGCATATTTCCGTCGAGAGTTTGACGATATCAGCGACGGTTCAACAATTACAGACGGATTTGACACATTTCTCGCTGTAAACGCACTCCCTTCCACGATTTTGCTCCGGTTTGTGTAATTCTGTACTACATCGGACCCAAATAGCACATTTCCGTCGAGAGTTTGACGATATCAGCGACGGTTCAAGAATTACAGACGGATTTGACACATTTCTCGCTGTAAACGCACTCCCTTGCACGATTTTGCTACGGTTTGTGTCTTTCTGCACTATATCGGAGCGAAATAGCACATTTCCGTCGAGAGTTTGACGATATCAGCGACGATTCATCAATTACAGCCCGATTTGACCCATTTCTCCCTGTAAACGCACTTCCTTGCACGATTTTGCTCTGGTTTGTGTCGTATTGCACTATGTCGGACCCAAGTAGCACATTTCCGTCGAGAGTATGACGATATCAGCGACGGTTCAACAATTACAGCCCGATTTAGCCCATTTCTCGCAGGAAACGCACTCGCTTGTACGATTTTGCTCCAGTTTGTGTCGTTTTGCACTATATCGGACCCAAATAGCATATTTCCGTCGAGAGTTTGACGATATCAGCGACGGTTCAACAATTACAGCCCGACTTGAAACATTTCTCGCTGAAAACGCACTCCCTTGCACAATTTAGCTCCGGTGTGTGTCGTTATGCACTATGTCGGACCCAAATAGCATATTTCCGTCGAGAGTTTGACGATATCAGCGACGGTTCATCAATTACAGACGGATTTGACCCATTTGTCGCTGTTATCGCACTCCCTTGCCCGATTTTGCTCCGGTTTGTGTCGTTCTGCACAATATCGGACCCAAATAGCACATTTCCGTCGAGAGTTTGACGATATCGGACACGGTTCAACAATTACAGCCCCATTTGACCCATTTCTCGCTGTAAACGCCCTTCCTTGCACGATTTTGCTCCGGCTTGTGTCGTTTTGCGCTATTTCGGAAGCAAATAGCACATTTCCGTCGAGAGTGTGACGATATCAGCGACCGTTCAACAATTATAGACGGATTTGACACATTTCTCGCTGTAAACGCACTTCCTTGCACGATTTTGCTTCGGTTTGTGTCGTTCGGCACTATATCGGACCAAAATAGCACATTTCCGTCGACAGTTTGACGATATCAGCGACGGTGTATCAAGTACAGCCCGATTTGACCCATTTCTCGCTGTAAATGCACTTCCTTGCACGATTTTGCTCCATTTTGTGTCGTTTTGCACTATATCGGACCCAAATAGCACATTTCCGTCGAGAGTTTGACGATATCAGCGACGGTTCAACAATTACAGACGGATTTGACACATTTCTCGCTGTAAACGCACCCCCTTGCACGATTTCGCTCCGGTTTGTCTCATTCTGCACTACATCGGACCCAAATGGCACATTCCTGTCGAGAGTTTGACGATATCAGCGACGGTTCATCAATTACAGCCCGATTTGACCCATTTCTCGCTGTAAACGCACTCCCTCGCACGATTTTGATCCGGTTTGTGTCTTTCTGCACTATATCGGACCCAAATAGCACATTTCCGTCGAGAGTTTGACGATATCAGCGAGGGTTCAACAACTACAGCCCGATGTGACCTATTTCTCGCTGAAAACGCACTGCCTTGCTCGATTTTGCTCCGGTGTGTGTCGTTTTGCACTATGTCGGAACCAAATAGCATATTTCCGTCGAGAGTTTGACGATATCAGCGACGGTTCCACAATTACAGCCCGATATGACCCACTTCTCGCTGTAAACGCTCTCCCTTGCACGATTTTGCTCCGGTTTGTGTCGTTCGGCACTATATCGGACCCAAGTAGCACATTTCCGTCGAGAGTATGGCGATATCAGCGACGGTTCAACAATTACAGCCCGATTTAGCCCATTTCTCGCAGGAAACGCACTCGCTTGTACGATTTTGCACCAGTTTGTGTCGTTTTGCACTATATCGGACCCAAATAGCACATTTCCGTCGAGAGTTTGACGATATCGGACACGGTTCAACAATTACAGCCCCATTTGACCCATTTCTCGCTGTAAACGCCCTTCCTTGCACTATTTTGCTCCGGCTTGTGTCGTTTTGCGCTATTTCGGAAGCAAATAGCACATTTCCGTCGAGAGTGTGACGATATCAGCGACGGTTCAACAATTACAGACGGATTTGACCCATTTCTCGCTGAAAACGCACTCCCTTGCAAGATTTTCTCCAGTTTGTGTCGTTTTGCACTATATCGGAGCGAAATAGCACATTTCCGTCGAGAGTTTGACGATATCAGCGACGATTCATCAATTACAGCCGGATTTGACCCATTTCTCCCTGTAAACGCACTTCCTTGCACGATTTTGCTCCTGTTTGTGTCGTATTGCACTATGTCGGACCCAAGTAGCACATTTCCGTCGAGGGTATGACGATATCAGCGACGGTTCAACAATTACAGCCCGATTTAGCCCATTTCTCGCAGGAAACGCACTCGCTTGTACGATTTTGCTCCAGTTTGTGTCGTTTTGCACTATATCGGACCCAAATAGCATATTTCCGTCGAGAGTTTGACGATATCAGCGACGGTTCAACAATTACAGCCCGACTTGACACATTTCTCGCTGAAAACGCACTCCCTTGCACAATTTAGCTCCGGTGTGTGTCGTTATGCACTATGTCGGACCCAAATAGCATATTTCCGTCGAGAGTTTGACGATATCAGCGACGGTTCATCAATTACAGACGGATTTGACCCATTTCTCGCTGTAATCGCACTCCCTTGCACGATTTTGCTCCGGTTTGTGTCGTTCGGCACTATATCGGACCAAAATAGCACATTTCCGTCGACAGTTTGACGATATCAGCGACGGTGTATCAAGTACAGCCCGATTTGACCCATTTCTCGCTGTAAATGCACTTCCTTGCACGATTTTGCTCCATTTTGTGTCGTTTTGCACTATATCGGACCCAAATAGCACATTTCCGTCGAGAGATTGACGATATCAGCGACGGTTCAACAATTACAGACGGATTTGGCCCATTTCTCGCTGAAAACGCACTCCCATGCAAGATTTTCTCCAGTTTGTGTCGTTTTGCACTATATCGGAACGAAATAGCACATTTCCGTCGAGAGTTTGACGATATCAGCGACGATTCAACAATTCCAGCCCGATTTGACCCATTTCTCCCTGTAAACGCACTTCCTTGCACGATTTTGCTCCGGTTTGTGTCGTATTGCACTATGTCGGACCCAAATAGCACATTTCCGTCGAGAGTTTGACGATATCAGCGACGGTTCCACAATTACAGCCCGATTTGACCCACTTCTCGCTGTAAACGCTCTCCCTTGCACGATTTTGGTCCGGTTTGTGTCGTTCGGCACTATATCGGACCCAAGTAGCACATTTCCGTCGAGAGTTTGACGATATCAGCGACGGTTCCACAATTACAGCCCGATTTGACCCACTTCTCGCTGTAAACGCTCTCCCTTGCACGATTTTGGTCCGGTTTGTGTCGTTCGGCACTATATCGGACCCAAGTAGCACATTTCCGTCGAGAGTTTGACGATATCAGCGACGGTTCAACAATTACAACCCGATTTGACCCATTTCTCGCTGTAAACGTACTCCCTTGCACGATTTTGCTCCGGTTTGTGTCGTTCGGCATTATATCGGACCCAAGTAGCACATTTCCGTCGAGAGTTTGACGATATCAGCGACGGTTCATCAATTACAACCCGATTTAACCCATTTCTCGCTGTAAACGCACTCCCTTGCACGATTTTGCTCCGGTTTGTGTCGTTGAGTGATGCCCACTTGGATGCCGACCGATTGTACGCGTCGCGATTGGACGGTCCCGATTGGACGCGTTCCGTTTGGACGCCGTGCCGATTGGACGCGTTTCGTTTGGACGCGTTCCTTTTGGACGTCGTGCCGTTTGGACGCCGCGCCGTCACATATTAACCATGTCTATACATAAAGATGGTGTTCGGTACGCTTACATTAATTACGATTGTTTAAAATTATAATTGTAACATGGTGAAGTTGATTGTTTTTAAATTTTGTCATGAAGTTCGGGAACTCTTATCGAACTATGTCATTGAATGATTACAATGAAATATAGTTCATTATTTCCGAATTCTGTAGAATCTATATATAATATTTGTGCAGGTATCTGTGAAAGATTCGACACTTAAAATCTAAAAATGTCCTTAAATATTATGTGCTGAAGAATAATGTTTCCTGTGACAGTTTTTAAGTGATTCTGTGTTTATAATAGTTCTTGTATCTGTTGGAAAATAAGAACCAAAAACGAAGTTGACGTTAGCATTTTCTACCTATTAAAGGAATATAGGTAATAGACATCAGCATTTTACTTTGAAACTTTAATGAATTTGTCAGGAGTGGCTTAACCAGAGTCGAACAGTTACCTACTTTACGGTTATAGAGTGAAAAAACTGTTTTGTGGAAATTATCAGACTCGTTTACCATGTTGATGATGTAAGTATATGTCTAATATGTGTAATACGGTGAATACTATACAAATTATCTGATTTAATGGTAATTAGTTTGGTGCATTATAAGTGTAAATATTATCGCTTTGAATTGTAGTGTGTTTCATGTTTCAACAACCTCCAATGGATATAAAAAGCCATACACATCCTGGTAACAGCAAACTGAAGGATGAGTCGCTTATTTCAAGACCCAGATACAGTCAGAGAAATATTTATAAATTTTGACAGGTATAGGTTAGCATGCGTCACATGTATAAGTATCAATAGATAATAATATGACATCTTGTTCTTTATTTTCAGCATCTGTTCAGATGTTGATGGGGAAATTACAATCAGAGAATTATGGAGCTGAGAAATTGAATAGATACATCAATGAAATTAACCAGCGTAGATGAAATAGTAGGAGAAATAACAAAATACGTACTCTGAAAACAGGGATGCAATTACTTTCTTGCAAGATACATCTGGAAATATTCTTAAGGTAAAAGAAATATTATACATTATTTTCTTAAATGAATCTTTTATTTCAAATTAATGGTGTTGAGTACAATGTATGAATATATAATATGATTTCCTTTTCTTTGTTTTCAGCATTTGTTCAGGCATTGATGGGAAAATTATAACAAAGAAATTATGGAGTAGACAAATTGAGTAGATACATTAAAGAACTTAACCAGTGTAGATGAAATACTAGAAGAAATAACAGATTCGTACTCCGAAAACAGGGATGCAATTACCATCTTGCAGGATACATCTGAAAATATTCTTAAGATAAGAGAAATATTAAACATTATTTTCTTCAATGAATCCTTTATTTCAAATTAATGTTGTTGAGTACAATGTTTGAATATATAATAATATGATTTCCTTTCCTTTATTTTCAGGATTTACTCAGACATTGATGAGGAAATTGCAACTAAAAAATTATGCAGTAGAAAAGTTTGATAGATACAGTGAAGAAATTATCCAAAGAAGAGGATTATTAAATCAGATAGACAAATTATTTTATTTCATCTAATCACTTCACATTATTTTTTACTATTTTTCACTTAGGTTATTTATTGGTATTTATTTATCTTGAATATTTTACCTCTTTTAACTACTCTAACTTTAGATGAATGTACTACTTTTCATTTTATTTATTTCACTTATCTCATTTCATTTTACTTAGTTGTTATACTTATTTTGTTTGTATATTTATTTTCCCTATTTTCTTATTTTAGCTAACATGGTACAAATTAGTTTCTACGTAGAACACTATAGTATTTGTTAGAATTTTATTCTGTGATTAATCCCCTTCGACGGTTCTGGGGTAAGTGCCATGCCGTTCCTCATGGTCCTCCTACCAGAAGATGCAAGATCTTCCCTACTCCGTGGCCAGATCCTTCTAGATCAACCTTATCTTTTTACATGTGCCATGCAGCACCATGACTTCGGGTCATCGGCCACACGCGCGTTCCTTCGAGAATCGGCGATCGAACTCTCTATCGCCGTTCCATAAACAAAACATCCGCGACTCTTAGAATTCGTCGCACCTCAAGTATCAACCACCGCCGGCCCAAGTCCGATGACAGACATATGGCTCGGGGTATCGATAGCCTAAAGAATCCTAAGAAATCCTTGAAACTCAGGTCAAAGCCCAAAATGCATTGACCCTGACACGTGTCAACCCTTGAACACGTGCTGAAGCTAACATATTAATAACAAGTAAGATAGTTAAGAAAGTAAGAAAATGGAAAATGGAAAAATATATTAAAAACTTTGTAACAGGTTTGGGAACGCTCCTCATAAAAGCGCCAGGCAATCCTGCAGGGGAAGTTTAATAAACTTATCTATCTACTTATTTCAGCTATTTACTTTACCTTTTTTTATTAATTTATTTTACATATTGACCTTGTTTACTTATTTATTTATTTTATCATAATGTCTACTTAGTCTATCTTATCTTATTTGACTAGCATATTTTAAGTAAATAAATTAATAGGAAAGAATGAGGCTTTTGAACTGTAATTTCCTTAATATAGAGTTTAATTAACCGTTCACATTGTCTTCTTCTACATGCAAATAAATACTTTTGTCGAGTAAGATTTTATAAACAACAAAAACCAGTTGTAATGTCAGAGTAATTATTTCACTATTCACTTTCCTCTATTTTGTATCACTTGTATGGTGATTACAAATCTCAAATTCATAGCATTCGATTACAACAGTTTAACTAAAATATTTCATTATTCAGACCAATCAGAAAAAGTATTGGAATATTTACAAACAATCTTGTTCAATGAAGACTTATGGAGAAAAGATAGAACAAGATATTCAGTTACTATGAATTAGTTTTATGTCGCCATGGGCAAATATAACCTAAAACCTTACAATACGTAATTCATTAAATTTCTTGCAATATTGTGCCAGATAATATTATTTACACGTAGTTCCACAATATATTTTGTCAATTACATTTCTACTTCACAATTTTTTGACGAAACACGGAGCACATGACAAACTCTAACGCCTTATGCAGCTGATGCGAAAAAACTAGAAATTGATAGAAATCGATAATTCCACTATTTTTCCACGCATTTTCATGATCAACCTCTGTTTATGCCTAAAATCGCGAGATCTTTAAAAATTTTGAACGAGCAAAGCATACATTACGTATTGTATAATATACGTTATACATTATTTTAAATAAATTTAAAAATTGCAAATGTACTTATAACATAACATTTTCTTATTCTAATTCTATCTTTCGCCGCTGTTTTTATAATTTTGTATTGCCAAAATATTTGCCCGTGCCAATGTTTCACACCGAAAGCAAAAAAAGAAAAACAAATGATATGTACAAGAATTTGGATTCGAACCCGATCCGTCTCGCTACTAGACTAGCACTCTACCGCTTCAGCCACTGAGCCAGGTTTGTAATAAGAGTTACCTATATGACATACCAGATACGAGAAAATACCAGACGCTTCACATTAAAATATCTCAAAAACGAAAGCCTATTGTAACGAAGTTCATTAAAATTTTGTTACCCTATATGCATACTACAACTTCCACCTAGTGCCATTCCAAAAGTGATTTCCACTACCGTGCACATTCCATGTAAGCTCCAATTTTCCTTTTTCCATAAAATCATGTTTTTTTATTATTACTTATATTAAAATAAACAATAATTTGATAGCGTATGCAAATTATTTAAAAAATATTTTATCGTCAAGTATACACAAAAATAATTTTGGAGCACTACTGGTTTTTTGGGTATATAGAATAGAAAAGGAATTATTTCTTTCTAAAGGTCATTGTATTTATACCCACCGGCTGATCTTTTATGATGGGACTATTGGAAATTGACAAAGTGTTGGAATAACACCATTATTCGCTCCTAACATAAAACCAAACATTTCATTCAATTACATATATACAATTATATTCTCACAAGATATATCTGGAAATATGTTTAAGGTAAAAGAAATATTAAATCTTATTTTCTTCAATACATTCTTTATTACAAATTCATGTTGTTGAGCACAATGTATCAGTATATGATAATATGATTTCATTTTCTTTATTTTCTGCATTTGTTCAGACATTGATGGTGAAGTTGCAACTAAATAATTATGGAGTAGACAAATTGAATAGATACATTAAAGAAATTAACCAGCGTAGATGAAATACTAGGAGAAATAACAGATACGTACTCTGAAAACAGGGATGCAATTACCTTCTTGCAGGATATATCTGGAAATGTCCTTATTATTTACCAAAGGATTTTCACTACATCCCTTTAGTGTGGTTTTAATTTTAATATTTCTGTACAGCGTGGTTCGTTTGAATGAGTGTGTGATTTTTGCACAAAATAATGTTCATCTTTTTGAATTAATGTTCCTGTACATTTGTTAGCATGACGACCAGAACAACGGTAGATCTTCATGTACATAGATATACACGTGGTCATACTTATTTGTACAAATAGTAATAAATAATTCATATTAACCAAACCAAAGCATTTTTTAAATAAACTAATATCCTTCCATTCATTTTATTGATTGTGTACATTAATATCCTCATAATAGGTACCTTCATAGTTAATAAATTTACATCAAATTTGAATTCAAATAAGATTATAATATTCAAATACTTGTATCATAAAAGCAATTGCTTTAACCTAATGTAATTTTATGGAATATAAACAATATACAATAATCAAACTATGAATACTTCTAATGCAAGAACTTGTATTTTTGTTATAATACAATTACTAAAAATGATGATATTATAAATGATCAAATACATAAATATGAATATAAACTTTGAACAAGGTAATTATGGAATAAGATATACTCAATAAATGTATTAGCAAATAGTTTTACATGACATTTATCACACGATCACAACAATAGTAATGGTGTGTCAAATCTTGATTATCTGTATGTAATATTGATTCGCAGCTAGTTATTTATATACATAAGTGTGGCCACATGGTAGCGTTATGCTAGTGACGCCTAATTTGCAGCAGCAACTCCTTCGTCCAGACCCTTCTTCTAATTAATAACATGGAAACAGAATACACCAAAACGAGATGAATTTTAAAATACTATAAAATATGTATATTATAAAGTTCATTAGCGAAATTTAATTTTGCATTAATAAATAACAATATAAAATAATATTATGTGATATCGTGTACTATCTATATTATCTTTCTATAAGCTCCCCATTGTACTTTAAACCAAAAGTAAAGATATGAATAAGTAAAAAATTTACCTTCTATTAAATTCTGTTCATTAATTTGACTACCACTTATACAAATGTCAGTATCTGAAAAACGATTTTAATTAATAAAATAGTATTTAAAAACTTGAACATCGTCTGAAAATATCAGTGAAGGTGAAACATACTATCTGTCATATTATCCAGACTTATGTATAATTCTTGTAAAGCAATTCTCGTGTCCATGGATGGCGAAGAAATATCACCTAAAACAAATAAGTACACATTAAACATGATCCCAGTAAAATAGACTAACTTTGTAATACATAATCTAAACATTAATACAAAAGAAAAATAAACAAGTGTAACAGAACGGACCTTCTACTGTACTACGCATGTAGGTACACCACGACTGTCTATACATACATTATCGTTATCTGTTGATGTTGATAGAATGTCATCTATAAAAGATTACGTACGGTAATAATTGACGTGTTAAATAATAGATACAATTCAAGACTGAAGTAATTAAAAACATGTACCATTTACATCAGTAATTGTTGTACTATCAACCTGTACATATTGTGTACACAAATCCTCGTTAGTCGTGTGCACGAGCAATCTGTCCTCTGAAAAAGATAAAAAATTGCAATTTGTACAAATTAAATCCAAATAGTTAACAAAATTCATCTCAGTTTGGAGATAGGGATAATTACCTGTACTAAGTGTTTCATTCGTGTGAGTTTCATTTATTGGATCACTTTCATCGCAGTCTAAAAACCAATTAAAAAGATTTTACTTGAAGCATAAGTCGAACGTAGCATTGTTAAAGTATGAAATCGTACCTCCTGACAATACATTATTAACGTAGTGCCGTTGTTCGTGATCTGTATAAAAGGTAGAAATAGGTAGCCATACACTTCTTAGATACGCCATAAACATAAGTACATTTGGATATGTGTCGGATAAACGATCAGCGACTAACTGAATTTGATGTAATGCTTCTGGAAACATATCGGATGGAGCTAAAGGCATTGTCATAGCCATTGACAGAATCTCTTTTGGTGCTCCTTGCAACCCCAATTTCTTCCATTTCCTTAATACAGCCTGAATAATAAGAAAAGGATTATTCAATTCTGTATTGAGCACGTCAAGGAGGTAAGTTATGCAAAAAATACATGAATAATGCAAACAGTTATATTCTACCTGAGTAAAATGAAACCAGCATCCATGTATGGTAACCCTGGGGAATTGTGCTTGTACACTTTCCATAGCAGCTCTCTCGTAATCACACATGACAGTTTCTAAGTTGTCTTGCAATCGTGGAACAAGAGAAACTATTTCTCTCCACATTGCTGTGTACATTGTTTTAGTACGACATTCACATAAAACAAAAATGGTAGCGATTCCCTGTAAATTGGTATTATTTTTTAATCTGATAACGTGAGATAAGTGCAACAAGAATTATTAATAGTGATATACCGTGTCATTGTACCGTATGTGTACTGTGTACAGTTGATGAAAAGGAGGAATTCGTGGTACCACCTAATAAGAGATAAAAAATCATCAAAATGTAAAGACTTTCATTACTTGAAGAATATTAATCACATGAATGGTTTCTCTTAAATACTTACCGAAAAAGTACCATCCATATATATTTCTTTTGCATTTTCTAATGCACTTAGTAATGTAGTATTAGAGAAAATTAATGCGTATTTGTTATCATTTGAGATTGCACATCCCTTGTAAATTTCTTTCAGGATATCATAATCTTTTAATATTTCGTGTGAACTCTGTACTGCTTTTGGCAAATCTGGTCGTGATTTTCTTTTCTCTCTTGACATTTTCGATTTCACACTATTGTATGAAATATATGTTGCTGCATCAAGATTTGTACGACAAATATTGTCAAAGATGTCTTTATTATTTACTGAAGGATTTGTACTACATTCCTCCAGCATCGCTGATTTTAATTTTAATATTTCTGTACACTGCGGCTCGTTAGGATGATTGTGTGGTTTTTGCGCAAAATAACGTTCATCTGTTTGAATTAATGTTCCTTTACATTTGTTAGTTTGACGACGAGGACAACGATAGGTATTCGGATTTTTAGAATCTTTATTATAAGAATATCCTTCATAAACGTATATAAAAGTATTTTTTCTTTTCCCATTAAAAATTTCCATTTTATCTGCAGGTGCGTATTATATTCACCTCTTGATAGATTATTGATAAAATATGAAGAATTCTGTGCGTAAATTTATGACAACAGATCTAAATAGAACCACGGACCTGGCCAAGTGTACTGGCTGGGCGGGGAGGTGATACTCCGACATGGCGTGTCCCCAGGTGGCGGATAGGGGAATGCTCGCCATGCACTTTTCGGAGTGCATGGAGGGTAGGAGTGAAATAAAATAGCTCCCGCGGACCAAACACCAAGGGAAGGAAAACCCATCAAAACCTCCCCTGTGACTGGGGGATAGAATACAGGCACGGTAACCCCTGCCTGTCGTAGGAGGCGACTAAAAGGGGGGCGCTTGCTGCTGTCGGAGTAGCCTCGCAGATGACCCGGGGCGATGCCGCACAGTGGGGCAAAACGGTTAAAATGCGGAAAAGCTCTGTATCTCGATAACGGATCGTCGTATCAACCTGATGTTGGTCTCATTCAATTGAGGGGAAAAATATATAAAAAATTACTTAGATTTGATACATTTTAATAATTCATAAGTAATTTCATAAGTATGTTAAATTTAAATTTTTAAAACATTTTTTTGGTAATTTAAGTAATTTCATTTTATAAGTAATATTAAGCAATGGAACATATTTAATATTATATAAATTTTAACACAAACATTCTATAATACATACCTTCAAATTTTATAATAATAAGTCTAAGGCTTCTTCACTGATGGAATGATGTTTCTTTTTCGGTTCAGGCCTCAAGTACGTTATGTAAGGATCCGATGACTCTAAGATTTTATGGAATATGTCCTCGTTCGTGGCAGTGCGGGAACATTTTCTTGTAAAGTGAAGCCGGTAATACTTATAGTCTTTATTTCTACTTTCCTGAGCTTCCTCAGAAAGCATTCCTATTGGTAAAGCTGCAGCTTCTATTATTTCTGCCCCATGCATCAAAACTTTATGGACTGTGGAAGGCATATAATACCACGGATACAAATTAAATTTTTGTGCATCGATGGGAGAGCTGCTATTGATTACTTCCAATATAAGTCCAAGTCGGCGAATCAAATTTTCGTCTATTTGAGTGATGTCAGCTGTCACAGAAGGATTTCGAAAAAACGACCTGGATGTATTTCCGGTATTAGTGGACCCGTATCCCTGCTTAACTGTATCGACCTTTATCCCTATCTCAGTCATGAACCTTTTTTGGATACGTTCCTTCATAGCTTCTTTAATTGGGAGAGTTGTTCGCGAAGTCGTCCACCTCGGCTACAATCTTGAGTTCAAGGAATGAAGTATATACTCCATAAATTTGATTCTCGCATGTAATGGAGAAATACCCAGCTTTAATGCCTCTTCATTACAGGGCTTCATTTCAAGTTTCGACAAATCGTTCATCTCGGAAGGCCGAGCTCCGCAAACAAAACATTTGCCTGCTGCAGTTGAGTCTGTAACATGTTGAGCTACTTTCCCGTCTAACATCGTAAAATGAAGCTTATGTTTTACTACGATGGAACTAGGGCCTAAGAGTGTCAATTGCAAGTTTTTGATCTCACTTTCAACACGCAGTTTCTCAGCTTTTATCAGTGTAGGACCTTCTTTTTCTAACTGGAATCTTAACGCACGACATTATCGGGTTGAAGAAGGCCGAGGATTAACCCAAATGTCCATATTTTGATTTTCAGCGAGAGTAATTTTCATTGGCACAATTGACGTCATAAATAGATTTGAGTCTTTTCTCCTATCATTTTCATTTGAAAATGATTGAGCAAATTCGTTCTGGCCGGAAGAGCCATCAAAGCCCCATTTAGTATGCAAAATCAGTTCACGATCTTTTAATTCTTCCAATTCCTCTTCATTTTTTGTTTTAAAGATTCTTTTTACTGTATGGTCAAGCAAATATTGGAGAGGGACTTCAGCAGAAGTTTCGGTCACTTTTAAGTCGCTAGGGTAACAGTTCTTTTTTGCGTTTTGAATTTTTTTATAGCTTGGAAAGATATCTAACCCAATATACTTCGTAGCTGCTCTTATTACTTCATATTGAAATCGGGACAGTTTAGCGTGAGTAAAAATTGCTAGTGCTGAGTCCGCGGTGAAAACCTTGGATTGATTATCGGAGTGTGACGGACAAGCAGCAGCATCGATCAGACATTGAGGATGCTTCGTTCGAAAATCATGTACTTTGCTCCTTTTACTTCTTTCGCTGCACTCTTCAAAACTTTTTGTGGGCCTCCCGGTTTTCGAAGAAGTCGCGGATTTTTGCTGAATTTCGGGAAAATTAAAAATAAATTCACCCTTCATCCACTCAAAATACTTTCTGCGAAAATAATCCCTATTATAATTTACACTCTTTAATTTTTGTATAAAATGAGGCAAAAACCTCTTGCGTATTCCCGTACAAATTAGACACCGATCGTTATCACTTAAATGTGACAAATTTTCACTAACATAACATTCAACTTTACTGTTTTTAAACAAAAACTCGCAGAGGTCAGCATATTTTACACTGATACTGTCCATTTTGGTTGAGTAGAACTTGTACACGTAAAGTCTGGTAAGCACGGACGTAATACATGCACGCGACCGATTTTACGAAAATGTATAAAACTACGTACACGTTTGTTACCGCACCTCGTATTGTTACCGCGATCTTTTGCCTAGTCAACAGATCGAGGCAACAAATGTAGACTGTGTCTTGTTACTTCATATTGTTGATCGTTATTTGGTTCGAGTGTATCGATGAATTGTCGGAATATTGACCCCCTCCAAAGAAGGTAACGAGATCAATTTCGCCGTTTTCATATACTCAGACCTGTTTCAGTTTCAGACGATTGGAACGGGATAGGTTTAGAAATACATCCCACACCGAATCTCGTTACCAAAAAACGAAGTAACGAGTGTGAGTAACAAGAGTAAGTAACAAATGTATACACAGCTTAAGGTTTTTAAATGTACACATTTTCTTAAAATTAATTACTTATATTGCCGAAAGTGATAAAATTATTGCTAAGTTTAATCATATTTCATGATTTAAAAGGAAAAATCAACAATAGGTTTTATTTCCAATAGCTCACCCTTTATTTAAAATAAATAACAATCGTTTGGCTCGTTTGTGTACAATACTGATCTCTTGTCAAATATGGAATAATTAAAAGAATTATCTCCTTTGTTAAAAAATTGGACTGGAAAAACCCGATTTTTGACAGTTTAACAAACTGTGGGTCAGGTGTTTACACTCCCCCCCCCCCCAATGTATATTATTTGTAAGAGAATCAAAGGGGTTACATTTTTTACTTTGTGAAAACTCATTATATGTTTTGGAAGCTTTGATTTTGAGGGCGATTTTCTCACCCCTGTTTAAATTACCGCACAAATGAATGGTATCCTATTTCGTCATAAGATATGGTCTATCGATTGATATGGGTTTGAAGAAAATCAGAGTTGTATGTGACCTCATTGAGATTTTCTTCTAAACTCGTTTCGCAGTCAACGTGTTAAATTAGTAAAAGATTACTTTATAGCAATACAGCTGCAACAATTGTCGATATTTGTCAATGAAATTTACAAGAAAGATAGTTTGTAATGTCAGTGTTAAAAAGATAACTTCATTGGACCGGAGCTTGCCGGAGATTTTTTTGTAGTACTCGATAAACATATAGAACTACGAACATTTAAACGCTGATTTTGTCTACTATTTTTCTCGATGATCTTAGTGAAATTAGGGCAGAGTAGACACTTTATATTCTTCTTACACATACGAATAGAAAATCTGACAAGTTTCGCATTCATATCTATGAAAATATAGGTATAGGAACAAAAATTCAGTCGCGATTAAAAACTGCCGACTTTTAATCAAGTAATACAGCTTAAATTCAGTGGCCTCTCAGCACCACAAAAAAAAAAATAACAAAAAAAAGAGTATCTGAACTACTTTCCTGGACTAATATCGAAAGCAAAATGAAAAAAAAAATAGCAAAAATCAAAACTTTTTTTAAAGAGTTTTTTCCGCCTTGGCTCCACTGTGTGCCGGTGGGATCTTCGGATCCTGGCAGGGCCTCCCTTGCCGGCAAGGCCTGGGTTGGAGAGGCGAAAAGGTGGCGGCGGCGTCGTTGAGTTCTCCGGGGGCCAGGCTGCGTGGCGGTCTGGTGCGGGTAGCGAATCCGGAGTGCCCTAGCAATTATACCGTATACCAGTGGTCACGTTTCGCTGGCGACCCCCCGGGTGTATCAGCCTTATCCGGGTAAGGCGGCTCTGCTCGGGTGGACCCACGGACCGACCCACTCGTGAGACCAAATATGGAAGACATTGAAAAACAAAAACCAAACCTATACGGACGGCATGAACTGATGACGGTAACGGCAAGTGGAAGGACTATGACTATGGACACTGACACAGCGATGGACGAGTACACGAGCACGGAGGGCAACAACAATCTTTTTGTTGCCCCCCGCCCCCAGAAGGCGAGAAGGGGAGGATCCACCTCCCGTGGGAGTAGGCGTTCCTCGGTATCGGGGAGGGGAACTCCTGCCTGCGAAAGCGGGGATGACTCAGATGAGTCTATCGCATCCGCATCCGTCGTCTCGCTCGACAGGCCCACAACCAGGAGGGGAAGACCGCCTACCACCGGCGAGTACGTCGACTTGGCTAAGGCCACGGAGCGGCTGGTGGAGGCGAAGCGCAAGGAGTTGGAGCTGCGCGCTGAAGAGCGATCTCTGGACCGCTCCCCTCCCCTCCAAGCAAGAGCAGCATCCCTCTGCCAGAGCGGGAGGAGCTGGAGAGGGAGCTCCGCTACGAGCCGATGGCTGCGCTGGCGGCCCGGTCCCTGGAACTCACAGAGGACGTGGAGAGAGTCGCCTCCATCTCGAAGGGCCTGAAGGGCACGTGCCAAAGGTCCCTTCGAGTAGCCGCCCGGCGCATCAGGGCCATCCACGTCGAGATGGCCAAGAGGGGAGCGCTGGACAACGCAGCGGACGAGGTGGCTGAGCTGAGGCGTCAGCTACGCCTCCGCGACGAGCAGCTGGCGAAGCAGGTTGAGCAGATGCTCAACCTTAGCAGAGAGCTTGCGGAGGTGAAAGCTCGCTTGGGAGCCGTCGAGGCCCCAATCTTTATGGCCCCAGCTCGTGCGGAGAGGTCCATCAGATCGGCCTCCCCGTTCTTGGAACGAGTGGGGGCAAACAAGAGGAGCCGGCCCGACGAGGGGGCGACCCCGTCAGAACCAGTGACAGGGCCCTCGTGGATGGAGATGGAACCACCCACCCCAATCAAGAGCGTGCCCAAAATTAGACGGGTGGAGAAGGTAGACCCTGAGGGAGGGGACATAAGGGTGTGCATAGCCGCCCTGATGCAACAGGTCTCCTCTCTCAGGGAGGAATTCATGGGGGCCCTCTCGGCCAAAGGTAGGGAGAACCCGCCCCCAAAGAAGGAGGAGAGGGCTGGAGGGGCTAAGACCGTCCCGAAGCCCAAGCCCAAGGGTGAGCAGCAGGTGAAGGCCACACCCCAGGCGAGAACAAAGGAGTCGCCTCTGGAGGCGAGGATACGGGGCATCCAGGAAGAGACCCGCCTCGCCGCCCAGGGGGAAACATGGGCAACGGTGGTGGGCCGCAAGGCGAAGAGGTCCCAAAAACAGGAGGGGCCACCACCAACAACCGGCGGACCAGCGGCGAAGAAGGGGCAACAGGGAACTAAGGCGCCCCCCAAGAAAGTGCCTGCCCCCGCCGCGAAAAAGGCGAAGGCTGCCAGGCCGCCGAAGACAGCGGCCGTCACCCTGACCTTGGCACCTGATGCCAAGGTCACGTATGCAGAGGTGATGGCCACCGCCCGCGAAAAGGTCGATCTGAAGACCATCGGTATAACCGAGATTCGACCACGGCGGGCGGTAACAGGCGGCCTGGTTCTGGAGATTCCAGGAGAGGGGCGGACGGATAAGGCGACCGCGTTGGAGGGTTGCCTCCAGGGGGTGTTCCGGGGCACCGAGGTCCGGGTATCTCGCCCAGTCAAAATGGGCGAGGTACGAGTATCCGGTTTGGATGACTCGGTGTCTCCTGCGGTGGTTACAGCCGCCCTTGCGGCTGTGCCTGGAGGCTGTGCCCCAGCAGAAGTGAAGATCGGGGAAATTAGGATCTCCCCGGCCAGGCTGGGTACAGTCTGGGCGAGGTGCCCCCTGACGGCGCTCAGCAAGATCGTCGCCTCTGGGAGGATCCTAGTTGGCTGGTCGTCAGCCAGGGTCGAGGCGCTGCCGGCACGGCCTTTGCAGTGCTTCCGCTGCCTCGAGAAAGGCCACGTGAGGCAGCGGTGCACCTGCGAGGTGGACAGGTCCGACCGCTGCTACGTTTGCGGCGAGTCGGGCCATAAGGCCAGCTCGTGCAGCGCCACCCCGCGGTGCCCCCTATGCACAGATTTGGGGCGACCCGCGGGGCACCGGTTGGGGGCAAAGTCGTGTGCCCCCAAATCCCAGAGGCAAAAGAAGAAGGGCGCCAATCAGGGGGGAGTAGCACCCCCCCCCCAACAGGCGCAGCAGCAGCCAGCTGAGGCTGCTGCGCCAAAGAAGAGGAGGGGTGGCAGTTCCGCCACCCCAAGGAGAGGTAAAGCCGCGGAGGCGGCAGCCTCTAAAAAGTAATGGGACCCAAAGGGCCCATACTTCAGAGTAATCTGAACCACTCGGCCAGGGCGCAAGACCTATTATTGCACCACCTGGTCGAGTGGAAAGTAGGATTGGCGGTGGCCGCGGAGCCGTACAGGGTCCCCGACAGACACGACTGGTTCGGGGACGAGGTCGGCTCCGTGGCCGTGATTGGCACCGCGTTTTCCCCGCCCCCAACACTAATGGAACGGGGGCGGGGCTACGTAGCGGTGGTGGGCATGTATTGCCCGCCCAGCCTATCCCTCGCGTCATTCGAAGAGTGCCTAGGCCGGGTGGGAGATGTGATCACCCGTTGCTACCCCCGGCCGGCACTTGTTCTCGGGGATTTTAACTCACACGCACAATCGTGGGGGTCCCTGAGGACAGACGCGAGGGGTGAGGCGGTGCTCGACTGGGCGGCGGAAAACGAGCTCCGGTTGCTGAACCGGGGCTCTGTTAGCACCTGCGTACGTGCACAGGGGGAGTCGATAGTCGATCTCTCTTTCGCGACTCCCTCGGCCGTGCGTATGGTGCAGAGTTGGAGGGTGGTGGAGGAGGCGGAGTCGCTCAGCGACCACAGATACATCCGCCTCGAATTTCACTCCACCACCAACCGCCGCCCGGCGAGTGGCCCGCCACCGCTGAGATGGGCGCTGAAGAGGCTGGATAGGGACGCGCTGATGGCCGCAGCCCTCGCTGTGACCTGGCCGGAGCAACCAGCCGGGCCGGTCGCGGATATCGGAGAGGAAGTGGAGTGGTTCCGGGGCACGATGAAAGCAATATGCGATGTTGCTATGCCCCGGGCCAAATGCCTCCCCAGACGGGCCGCCTATTGGTGGTCGGGCGAAATCGCCGACATCTGGCGTAACTGTAACGTCGCCCGACGCCAGTGGCAAAGAGCCCGTCGGAGAAGGAACCGCGCCCCAGCGAGGGAGGAAACGCTGTACGGGTGCTACAGGGTGCTAGTGATAACCTTGCAGCAGGCCATCAGAGAGGCCAAATCCCGGGCGTGGCAAGAGCTCCTCGGCTCTCTGGAGAAGGATCCGTGGGGGCGCCCTTGCAGATGGGCCATGAGTAAACTAAGGCCCAGGACGCCGCCCGTGACGGAGAGCCTCGATCCCCAGTTTCTGGGGCAGGTGGTGGACACGTTATTCCCTCGTGACGAGGGCGACCACCCCTACCCCCCGCCGGTCCAAGTCGAATGGACCGACGAAATGGGGGTCACGGAGGAGGAGCTGGCAGGGGCAATCAAACGTATGGCGGCCCGGAACACCGCTCCGGGCCCGGACGGCATCCCCGGCCGAGCCTGGGTATTGGCCCTGCGCGTCCTTGGATCGCGATTGAGGCGCCTCTTCAGCGCCTGTCTGAAGGAGGGGACATTCCCTAGGGAGTGGAAGGTGGGACGACTGGTCCTGCTGAAGAAGGAAGGACGGCCCGCAGAGAGCCCCTCTGCGTACCGGCCCATTGTTTTGCTGGACGAGATCGGGAAGTTGTTCGAAGCGGTGATAGCTGACCGCCTCACCCGGCACCTATCCCTGGTGGGCCCTGATCTGGCCGAGTCGCAATTTGGCTTCAGACAGGGGCGCAGCACCATCGATGCAATTCACTCGCTGCGCTCCTGTTGCGACTCGGCCACGTCCAGGGGCGGGGTGGGGATGGGCATTTCACTAGACATAGTGAACGCCTTTAACACCCTGCCCCACGGGACGATAATGGGGGCGCTAAACGATCACGAAGCGCCCCCATACCTGACGAGGATCATAGGGCACTACCTATGGTATAGGTACATTATGTATGTGGGCCGGGACGAACGCATATACACGAGGGGCGTCGAGAGGGGTGTACCCCAGGGGTCCAGTTTGGGACCGCCGCTGTGGATCCTGGGGTACAACAAGACTCTGTGGGTCGCCGTCCCGGACGGGGTAAGTGTGCGGTGTTACTGTGACGACACCCACATCTTTGCCACCGACCGGGACTGGAGCAGGACCAGTCGTCTTATGGAGATAGGGGTGGCTGCCATCGTAGCGACCATCCGGAGGCTGGGGCTTCAGTTAGCACCCCACAAAACCGAGGCGATGTGGCATTACTCGCCTCGGCGTGGGGTCGCGCCACCGCCCCAGTCTTGGATCCGGGTAGGTGACACAAGAGTCCAGGTGGGCAAGGGCTTCAAGTACTTGGGCCTCCACCTGGACAGCCACTGGTGCTTCGAGGATCATTTCGACCGTCTGGCCCCCCGATTGGAAAGGGCAACAAACGCCCTCGGGCAGATATTGCCCAACATCGGGGGGCCTAGCGAGAAGATTCGCCGCCCCTACACGGGGATCATGCGGAGTATGGCCCATTATGGGTCGCCGATATGGGCCCAGGCCCTAATGGCGTCCCGTCGCAGCCAAGCTGTGCTGCGGCGGTAGAGAGGACGATGGCCATCAGGGTCGTGAGGGGGTACCGCACGGTCTCCCACGCGGAGGCGATGGCTCTGGCGGGTGTCGTGCCTTTTAAGCACGAGGCGGAGGCCGGCGCCACGTTGTATTTGCGCTTGCGCGGCCACCGCCAGAGCCGACGGTCGAGCAGGAGTGGAGGCACCAGGCCCGGCAAAATGCCCTGGACCGGTGGCGCCGCGAGCTCATCCAGAGCGGCACAGCCGGCCGGCGAGCGGTCGGGGTGGTCCTGCCGGTTATCAACGAATGGCGGGACCGCGGTTTCGGAAGGGTCACCTACCGGACCACGGAGGTACTCACCGGGCACTGCTGCTTCGGTGACTACCTGTGCCGGATAGGTCGCGAGGCGACGGCGATATGCCACCGCTGCGGGGCGGGGCGGGACTCCACGCAGCACACACTGCAGCATTGCCCAGTGTGTGCGCGGGCCCGTCACGCCCTGGAGTGCGAGGTGGGCCCTGATCTCTCGCCGGAGGCTGTAGTGAGAGCCATGCTTTCCGGCGAGGATCAGTGGCGGGCGATGACCTCATTCTGTGAGGAGGTCATCGCCCTTAAGGAGGAAGCGGAGTGGGGTCGGGAGAGAGCTGACCCCGCCCGCAGGAGGACGCGCCGTCGGGGTAGGCCTCCCGACGGCACCAACAGCAGATGAGGCGGACGGGGCAGTGGGCCGTGAAGCTATTACATACCAGGCCCACCGCCCCCACCGGTAGAAGAGGATGGGGGAGCATCGGCTCCCCCGAAGAGGACTAGGGGGAGGCGCCAGCCTTCCCCAGAAGAGGAGGAAACGGGGAGAGGGATTTGCCCTCTCCCCATCAAAGGATATGGCGGCCCCGCAAGCACGGCACGGGGCCGCCGGGCTGCAGGGGACCGGGGCTGGGGCCCCGGTCGTCATTGCACGCGGCCCGAGGAGTAGCCGGCGTCGGGTGTGGCCCCCGACGTCGGCGGAGTTGGCACGTATGGGGGAGGGTCAAAGGTTAGACCCTTCCCCGAGATGGGGCGCAGTCGCGCCAAGGGCGGGGGGGTCCCTGCAGCTCAGTGCAGGTCACCGTGGAGGTTTTAGTGGGTAGAAATCCCACACTACCTCCTGCCCCTCCCCAGGGGGCGGGAGGTGTCTTAGGAAGATATCCTCCACGTATAAAAAAAAAAAAAACGTTAGGTTAGGTTGGTCGCCACGGACCTGGCCAAGTGTACTGGCTGGGCGGGGAGGTGATAGGGGAATGCTCGCCATGCCGACGTGGCACGTCCCCAGGTGGCGGATAGGGGAATGCTCGCCATGCGCTTTTTGGAGTGAATGGAGGGTAGGAGTAAAATAAAATTGCTCCCGCGGACCAAACACCAAGGGAAGGAAAACCCATCAAAACCTCCCCTGTGACTGGGGGATAGAATACAGGCACGGTAACCTCTGCCTGTCGTAGGAGCCGACTAAGAGGGGGGCGCTTGCTGCTGTCGGCGTAGCCTCGCAGATGACCCGGGGCGATGCCGGTGGGATCTCCGGATCCTGGCAGGGCCTCCCTTGCCGGCAAGGCCTGGGTCGGAGAGGCGAAAAGGTGGCGGCGGCGTCGTTGAGTTCTCCAGGAGCCAGGCTGCGTGGCGATCTGGTGCGGGTAGCGAACCCGGAGTGCCCTAGCAATTATACCGTAAACCAGTGGTCACGTTTCGCTGGAACGGGGGGCTCGTCTTCATTGACTGGCCCGTGAGGATGACAACCTCTATAAAAAATCCCTAGCCCCAAGCTGCAGTACGCGGTGAAGAGGGCGTGCCCGGACTAAGCGCCGGGCATGGCTGGTGGGTGCATCAGTCGTTGGCGGCCAACCCCGGGGCACCTGGCGACCCCCCGGGTGTATTAGCCTTACCCGGTTAAGGCGGCTCTGCCCGGGTGGACCCACGGACCGACCCACTCGTGGGACACACTATGGATGACTCTAAAATAAAAATAACAAATACTGGACGGGACTTACCGACGACGACTGCGGCTGTTCAACAGGACGCGAGACGGGAAACGAGCGCGGAGGATATAGCGCAGCCCAGCACTGGCAGGGTAACGGATGCGCGCCGCCTATCCGTCCAATTAACTAGGGCGGATGTGGAGTGGCCCCCCCTGAGGCCGGTACGAGGAAGGGCTGGGGTTGCCCCGGCGGCCTCCGATGCCCCCGCATCCAGAGAGAGTGAGGTGGACTTGGACTCGGACGAGTCACTCTCGTCGGCAGTATCTCTGGAGGGACGGCACACGAGGAAGTGGGGTCATCCGCCGACCACGGGCCAGTTCGTGCGGCTTGCGGCGGATGAACAGAGAGGAGGGTGCTCGATCCTAACCCTATAGACCCTATAGAACCGAGTCGGGGTAGCAGGTCCCTCCCGGACCCCGAAGACCTGGCGGAGGAGGTCAAGAATGTCCCCACGTGCGACCTTATTGCGCAGTCCTTGGAGTTTTGTCGCGACATAGACAAGGTCGCGGGCGTCTCCAAGGGGCTGAAAGGGACATTTGTTCGCAAGCTGAGGATGGCCACCCGCTACCTTAAGGCCATCCACACGGAAGCGGGAATCAGAGCTGTTCCTGCCAGGGCCGATAAAGAGGTGAAGGAGCTTCGCGAACAGCTGAAGCTGCGGGAGGAACAAATGGCGGCCCAGGAGGCCCAAATCAACATCTTGCAAAAGAGCCTGGCGGATATTACGTGCAGGGTCGCTGGTATTGAGGTGTCGGCGCCTAAAGGCCCAGGCCCATCTAAAAGGTCGGCGAGGCCCGACTCGCCGTTGTCTGGCGAAGAGGCGGGCAGGAAAAGGAGGAAGGACGAAGTCGAAGCTTTCGACTTACCGTCTTGCCCGCCTGAATGTCCCGTGGGGCAGGCCCAATCCCAGCTGCTGCACCTGAAAAAGACGAGGGGAAGGTTGGTGGCCCCGAGCCCGATCTGATGAGGGGATTCGCCGCTCTCCTCGAGAAGGGCCTGTCGGGGCTCAGGGCGGAGTTCACAGCTGCTATTGCAACTGTCCAGCCCCCGCCTAAGAGGGCAGAGCATGTTAAGGGGGGAGGTACAGCTGCGACCATCCCAGGGCCAAAGCTAGACCCTCCCCCAAGCAAGGGGCGCCAACACGCCATAGGTAGAGGGATCCTGGTGTGTTTGCAACAGGTCCCCGGGGCCCCCCTCTAACGCCCAGTGTAGGTCACTACGGGGGTTTTAGCCGGTAAGAATCCGGCACTACTCTCGGTGTGATGACCGATTACTGCGAGTCGGTCATCGCCCTGAAGGAGGAAGCGGAGCGGGGTCGAAAGAGAGCCGACCCCGCCTGCAGAAGTAGGAGGGGGCGCCGCCAGTGGAGACCCCCTGACGGCGTCACCTGAGGGAGGTGGGGCACTGGGCCGTGAAGATATTACATGCCAGGCCCACCGCCCCCAACGGGGACAAGAGGATGGGGGGAGCGCCCGCTCGCCCTGAAGAGGATTTTAGGGGGGGGGGGGGGGGGGGGACGCCCGTCTTCCCCCCGGAAGAGGAAAACCGGGGAGGGGCGCCTGCCCCTCCCCAAACACCGACCGCGAATCCTATGCGGGGCCGCAGGGCCGCAGGGGGCCGGGGCTGGTGCCCCGGTCCTTATCGCACGCGGCCCGAGGAGTGCCGTTATCGGGTGTGGCCGATAGCGGCATAGTTTGGCTAGGGGGAGGGCCAAAGCTAGACCCTCCCCCAAGCAAGGGGCGCCAACACGCCATAGGTAGAGGGATCCTGGTGTGTTTGCAACAGGTCCCCGGGGCCCCCCTCTAACGCCCAGTGTAGGTCACTACGGGGGTTTTAGCCGGTAAGAATCCGGCACTACTCTCGGCCCCTCTCCAGGGGGCTGGGAGCGTCTTTCGAAAATTTTCCCCACGTAAAAAAAGAAGAAAAGGTTAGGTTCGGTTTTGGTTAGGCGTAAGGGCCAGTGGGACCCGCTGCCGTAAGGGATGCGGAGGGGGCGATGGTGCCGAACGCTGTCTACCCCCCCTGCGCGACGGATGCGGGATGGGGTAGTAGAGCGGGAGGGCACGCGGGCCCTCCCGTCTCCGGAAGTATACAGTCGCGGGGGTGGCTTTTTGGGGCGGGAGGGGTCGTGGTGTACCCTCCCGCCCCGGACGAAAGGAGCTCGGACCCCGGTCCGCCCCTGAGGGGCCGGGTGACTCCGGGCGGAGGGTGGTGCTACCACCCTCGTGGGAAGTAGCGCTGGCCCCCCGCAGGGAGGATGCAGCGGAGCCGAGGGAGTTCCCCTGGAGGGTGGCCGGCCACGGCTGACCGCAGCCCACAGGGAGACGGCTCGGCGGGCCGCAGGCGCCCTACTAGGGAGCCATTGCACGGGGACCCGTGGTGCGGTCGGGACCGGAAACCGGCGGAGCGGAAGCTAGCGCCCGGTCTTCCTCGCGGGCGAGCGAGGGGTTGCTCCTCCCCGTAGCCTGTGAGGAGATCGAGGCGTGGGGACGCAGTTCCCCCGCGATGGAGGTGGCACCGGGTGGGACCCCTGGTGTCGGCTGGGGGAGCTCTGACTCCCCTGGTGTGGGGCGCTTCTAGCGCGCGGCGGGGGAGGTTCCGGAGTTATATCACTCAGGTCCCGGAGCCTCCCCTGAACGCCAGAGGAGGTCGGCGTGCGGTTTTAGTCAGTAGGAATCTGACACTCCCCTGCCACCCTCCCCCAGGGGACGGCGGGGGGTCTTATGTAAGATTTCCCCACAATAAAAAAATAAAAAAAATAAAAATAGGTTAGGCGTAAGGCGCCTAATGGGTGTAGTCGCTAACCCACTCCGGGTAGCTTTTTTGACAACGGGTCAAGTGTTGGGTCTTCCGTACCCGAAAACGATGATTGGCACGCCCATGAGTTTTGACAGTTTATCCATACCCGGTGCCACTTGAAGGGTGGCGGCCCGTGCGGGGTGGGGGCAAGGGGTGTCTTTTGAAGATTTTCTCCACGCAAAAGAAGGGTGGAGTAGCCTCTGAGAATCAATTTATGACGTCATTTGTGATAATTATCTCTAGTTACGTCTGGTTTACGGGTTAACTATTAGTTACCTGTATCTCTGAAACGGTTAGAGATCCAGCTCTGTAATTGGTCTCATTCGATTTCACGTCCCTCAATTATTATAAATCCGAAGTTTAGTTGCTCTAGGGTGTGGGGGGCCTTTCGAAAGTTTCCCCCACAGTTAAGGGCACAGACTCCTTGTGCCATGACCTGTATGTGTGCACTCACACAATCAATGGAAAGCATGCACGTATACGCCATGCGTGAGAGAGATACTCGATTTCGTTTTTCGTCTCGATAATTGCAGAAATGAAATTTTCGCTGGTACAGCACCCACGGGTAGACTTCACCACAAGGTGGTCTGGTCCGTTTGAACGCTAATAAACACCATACGTTTGCGACGACAGCCGCGGATCGGCGTCGCGCATCGCGGGCCCCCACCGCGGCAGCCTCCCCACTCCCGCGAGCGAGACTATAAGTAGGATCGATCGACGCGTGGATCGATGAGTTGCCTCGGGGCCTCGGCCCCGAGCAGACCTCCTAGGAGGTCGGACCGGAGCACCGGCAGGCTCGACGTCGCGGATTGTCCAGGCGAAGAGCTCACCGGCCGTCGGACCGTGATGTACGTCACGGGCTGGCAGCTGTAGGCGCCTAGCTTCGTCAGCCCCGAGGTTTGTCCCAGGATGACCAAGCTAGTGCGCGTCCGTAACATCCGCCGGTCTGACCGCGGGGCTACGAACGCTAGCTTACACGGCACCGCATCCGGCCTATGGCAATCGATTCCGTCTCGTCCCGAGGCTAGACCCAGGGCGAGCCAGGATTTCGTCGTCGACTTGTTCACTGCTAGGTTTGACCACGGTGTACGAGAAGACAGCCGCGTCAGGCAAGCGGGCAGCGACTCGACCGCAGCGCGAAACACCGCAGCGCGAACATTGAATAAAGACCGACGGCCCGAGGGGGCCATCCCTTCTCCCGATATCCAGCGACTCCGCGTCTCACGCGTGCGCCGTAACACCGCGTCTCTCTCTCGTTCGCGTTCGCGCTCCGCTCAGCGCCGTCACTCCGCGCTCCGACTCTGCGCCGTTAGCCAGTAAGACCGCGTAGCGACAGCTACGAACCGCGCTAGATTAAGACCGCGTGACTTCTGTAACGGACCGGGTTCCGCCGTAGTTTGTAAGTCATGTACACCTAGGCTTAAGTGCGACACGGCTCCATCGCCCGGTCACCGATAGCTTCTTCTGTTGTAGAGAGCCCGGCGGGATATACCGCCACCACCACCTTCGGCATCTCCAGGGGCCGCAGCCGGCGGCCCGCCACCTCTACCATCCCTATAATTCACGTATTCTGAATAAATATTTCTATTTTTCATACTAACACCGCCTCGTTATTTCACAAACCTGTTCCCCAGCGAACCCTGGCACGGGGAAACCGACCGCGGTGCGCAACGCCGTGCGCACCGACCAGACCGCCCCGTTACACGTTGAGAAAAATGGTATTTTCGACAGTGTAAGATTGAGACAGACGCTGTTGTAAGCAAACAACATGGGTGTCTATCTGTAATTTCATTGATAAACAAACATGATTATAAATATGAATAAAAAAGTTTTATGGTTGCACACATTAGCATATGTATTGTTTCATTCTCGAACCTCTTTCTCTCTTAAGCGCACTATTCTTTTCTATGTTTGGCAGAAATCAAAATCGACTCGAGCCGATTCATTGTGCTGATGATTACAATTGTAACAGATGTGGCAACAGCGTGACAGTAGTCTTAATACGTTGCGGCAACTATGCATTACTTGTGGCTATATTCGCGTAGCTGTTGGTGATGTCAAATTAGAATTTACATTTATCGACTGATTTGTGTTTCCATCACCCCTGATGATAACGTGGTCAAATATACCATAAATGCCTCTGACGTAGAATCATTAAACTATTCTTACGTCTGATGCGTGCAAATCGTAGATTACATTTTATATCTTCCAGAAGTGATAAATTGTGAAAAATCGAATTCCAGTGATATTGTGCTAGTTCAAGGAAGGGTGGTCTGGTGTGTTATCGGTAAAAAAACTATTAAATCGTCCAATATTTGCTAAGATGCAGCCGAACGCAGCATTCGGCAGCCATCATGTTTGCTTACAACAGCGTCTGTCTCAACCAGTGACTACAGATAGTAGAAGACTGGACATGCCTTTGTTCTCAAAGGCTCGTGAATTTGTGCCTCGGACTTCCACTTTGACGCTCGAGGTGTTCGGTTAGGTGCGAGGCGGGCTCTGCTGAGCGACGTAATATAGGAGTTTTTTTCTGGTACTAGTTGGTGCATCTGGTTCTCTTGCTGGTGTGTTAAGCATACGGTGTTTTTTACGGTGTGAAGTGGGTTGGTGAAAGCCTTGTGTTTTTCCTGGGCTGAGTTTCCCTCAGCCCAGGGATAGAGGGGCAGGAGGAGGTATCCGTCCCGGGTGGCCGGACCATGCCGTTCGGGAATAATTGCCGTAAGGCCATGAATAAAAAGAAACGTGATACATTAAGAAGTCATAGTGAAAGCGAAGTGGTTAACGAGCCTAAAAAGAAGGTTATGGATGCTATTGGAAGTGATACGGAATGGGAAACGGAATTTTTAGAAGAGGATTATGAAGCTAGGGAATTTTTTGCGGGCACGACCGTTAAAATTCAACGTCCGGAACATAAAGTTGTGAATCTGGTGGCTGAGTTTGAAAATAGAGAGCCACGTACGGGCTCCGCCAATCAGGGTAAGCCATGTGAAGCTGGTCCGGGTACGGTTGTGGTAGGCCTGACTGGGGGAGGTAAAGAAATTGAAATTTCAAGGGAACCGTTAAAATCGGCTGCTGGTAGAACAAAGGATAAGTGTGGAACGCAGGAATGGAAGCTCGTGGAAAACAGTAGAAAAAGATCAAGACGTACAAGCGAGGAAGAATCTGTAGACGCAGTAAAAGGTAAAAAAAAGGACGTTAAGAGTTCAGATGAAGAGGATGGGAGTGCTAATTGTGAAATTAATACAGATAAGGAACCTGGAAACGCTGGAGGAATTGCATTGGAAACGATAGAGCACGTGGAAATTTCTGGAAGGGACAACCGAGATATTGGAAACGTGAGTAACGGGACTTCGTCTCTCCAACGAAAAAAGGAGAGGCGAAGAAAAGTTTTTTATGAGGAAGAGCTACCTAGTAAAGAGCATATGATTACTGTAGTTTTAAAAAAGGAAGCAATGAGTAAAATGAAGCGCAGAAATTTGATCAAGATTTATCGGATAATTAAATATAGGGGTAGATTCCTCCGTGGCTTAAAAATGGTTGCTTTCAACAGGGCGGAACTCACCTTTAGTGATATGGCGACGACGAATGAAATTTTGTCGCGGGCTGAGAAAGAAGGTGCGTACTTTGATGCATACCTCCCGGACCGTAAAAGAGTTAGGAAAGGCGTGATCACCGATTGTTAGGAGCCTGTCGGTGCCTTGGAAGAAGCTTTAGTTCCTGGACAACCGGAATGCACTCTGGAAAGGCTGAAGAAGAAAGTTGTCAAGGACGGTAAAGCGGAGTGAGTGGAAGGTTTGGCCATTCTTGCCACCTTCAAAGGGGACCAGCTCCCTAAGGAATTATGGATTGGTCAGGGACATGTTAGTGTGCGTGTGTTCCCTTTTGTTGAATCGGTCAGGCAGTGTTACCGTTGTTTTGCGTTTGGTCATGTGCCGCAATGCCGGAACAGATCTAGACGTTGTATAAGATGTTTGGAGAATGACCATGGTACGTGTGATAAGGATGTGAAGTGCATTAATTGTGGGGGCCAGCATACGAGCCTTTCAAAGACCTGCTGGAAGTTCCAGAGGGAAAAGGTGATCAAGAAGGTGATGGCGTATCGCAACGTTGCCTATGCAACAGCCAGGAACATTATTACTAAACAACTGGGCGACAGAGGTATCTTTGATAATGACGATGATTTAATGGAAATTTCCAGGGACTTCCCTGCCCTTACATTGAAAGGCAGGGCCAGAGTACCTGAGTTTTGGGAAAAGCTGGAGGTACCCTTGGACAGTGAACTTCTGGCAATCCAGGAGGCTCGGGCACGCTTGCCCCCCCCCCCCCCCCCCCCCCCCGTACAAGGCAGAGGTTGGAATCAAATAGTTCAGGGGTTTAATAAGGACGACAATTCCCTCCCCAAAGGCAGGGGTAGAGGAAGGTTGAACTTGGAAGTGAAGGATGATCCGATCAAAACCAGAGAGCGCCTGATTAGAAAAAACTTAATTTCGTTGGAGAAAGAGAGATGGAATAACAGGTATGCAACAATTCAGCCTGAGTCAGACCTGGAAGAGGGGGTGGTAGAGTATACCTTTGGAAATGGGGAAATTGAGGTGGCTGCAATTAAGCGAATAAGCAAGATGGAGCAGCGTGCTAATAGACATCTCATTGATCAATTGAGGAAGAGGAGAGAGGAGGAGTTCCTCTCCGAGCTTTTAAGTTTGATCATGGACCGTGGTTTGGAACATGAGGTGGAGTCAGTCCTTAAGGGGGTAGACACGGGTAATAGTAGCGCGTTGACTTTACCGGCAAAAATGGGCCTAAACATGGGTTTACGGGACTACACTTTTCGTCCTTATATGAGAACATTTGGGGCTGGGTGAGGGCTTATTCGAAAGAGGAAGGTCCAATGCACACCGCTGCACTAATGTTTTAGTGGGATTATGTTAATGTTTAATAATATAAGCGTCCAAAGTGGAGGAAAAAATCGACAAAATGCAATCGCGGAATCGAAGCATTTTTAGGCCACTAAAAGAGTGCTGTGATTGAAATCATGAGTGCAGCGGTCTACCCACAACCCTTATCTGCAAATTAAGATCTATTTTGTCTTCATTTGTTGCCAAATAAGGACGAAAAGTGTAGTCCCGTAAAAGCATTCCCACAGACCAGTTCCGCCATTTTGTGGATAATACAGAGCAAGTCACGTGACAAATTCAGTTCAGCTAGTGGTTAGAAGGTGGCGTATAAGGAGAATGTCTGCTAACGTGGAATCATGGCAAAAGACAAGCGTTAGCTGCATGTAAAAGTATGAATTCGGTTTATGCCTATACATATTTCTTCGTGAATACGTTTACTAATTTGGATAGTAAAGCAAGCAAGGAATGTAACTTGTAACCTATGGTCTTTTATACATAAAAACAACCAATTTAAAAAAAATTTGTTTTCAATATGTTTTTATTTTT
Organism: Osmia lignaria lignaria; assembly: GCF_051020975.1. NCBI lineage: Eukaryota > Metazoa > Arthropoda > Insecta > Hymenoptera > Megachilidae > Osmia > Osmia lignaria. The sequence goes on along the minus strand of NC_135044.1, from coordinate 9,604,001 downwards.
TAAATACGTATTTATTTTACTTTATGTTTTTTTATTATTAATACTATTGGAGTTATGGGTTTAATAAATTGTAAAACAGTTCTTTTCTTTAATTATAAAACTTTATTCGAAGAGCAACGAAGGAACGTCTTCACTATGTCAGGAAAGAACAAGGAAGGAATCCATCCGAAAAATGCACGCTGGAAAACCAGCGCTCACTTTCAAAAAGGAAAATAACGGCCCCGGGCCTTTCAATGTGTTTATTGCCCCAGACCCTTAGGTCTGGTACGGCTTGAAACCTATCGACTCTGGCGACAGAGCTAGGCCTTTGTTTAATCCCAGTGACTCTCAACACAGAGAATCATTTTTGTCAATATCAAATAATATTATTCCAACAAATACTTATATTTTTGTTCTTTAAATACAGCTATATATTAAAAAATTATCTATTGATAATATTCTATTTACTTATATTATAACTGAGGGTAAGAATAGGATGTGCAACAAACAAACCATAGTACTTTGTTTTTATTTACTTTATTTAAAAATAATTATAGGGTTATTTTTTCCAAAGTTTCCTCTTCCTCTTTTTTCTCCGCTTTTTTCTCTTTCGCCTCTTCCTCCTCCGCCTCTTCCTCCTCTACTATATTTCAGCCGCTTCATTTCTTTTTTTAGAACTGTGATCTGTAAGATGAAACATAAACATAATTATTAGTATACTCATATGGGTGTTGATTCCACGCTGAGAAATCACAATTATATGTATATACTTACGTGTTTCTTCTGTTCCATCACTAGTTTCACTAAATCACTTGTGCTCAATTGCACTTGTGCATGTTTCTCACCATTGTTCTCAGCCGACAACTCATTTATTTGTTCCTAAACATACGTACAGTATATAAACTTATTATTTCATACAATAAGGAAAACAGGAATGTACAGTGAGAGGAAAAAATAAGTGGCCATTGTTAAAAATAGAATACCGCGGTTAAAATTGGAGTAAATAACGAAGTTTTTTGAAAAGCTATAAAAATGAATTCACTAAAATATATATTTTTATCGTTTCAAAAAATAACAAATTTGTTGAAATTGTTAAAAAAAATAGTGAATGGTAATTTTTCAACTTTTTTATGTGAGTCTACATATAATGAAAATTTAAAATATGTCTTTCGTAGATTGAGATAAGTTATGTGTATGCTGAAAATTTCATTCAGATCAATCGATGCACTTAGAAGTTACAAGTAATTAAAATTTGTGAAAATCGCGACTTTTCATCTAAGTACGTGGCTAGTTATGTTTTTAGATGAAAACTCGCGATTTTCGGAAATTGTAATTACTTATAACTGCTAACTACATTGACCGATCTCGATGAAATTTTCAGCATACACATAACACAGTTTTAAATTTTGATTGCAAACTGAGATAAAAAAATTGCCTTTTACTATTTTCTTTCACGACTTCAACAAATTGTAATTTTTTAAAACGACAAAAGTACAATCTTAGTAAATTAATTTGTATAACTTCTGAAAAAACCTCAAGTCAGTTGGTCCAATTTTAACCGAGGTATTCTGTCTAACCACTTTTTACACTAACTGTAAGTAATTAAAATTTCCGAAAATTGCGACTTTTCATCTAAAAACATAACTAATCGCACTTCACACAACGCATAGAAAAATAAAAGTGATAGAGATAGTGAGTGTGAAGGTACTTACGTGATTGTACCCACGATTCTAGGCTTCCTCGCTTTCCTTTTCTACTTCTACACTTTCTGCCGCAGTACAATCCATTTTGTCCTAAAAATATGCACAGTAAATAATAAATAGAAGATGCACAGTAAATAAAAAACACGGATGTGATGGACTTTGTGAAAAATCGCACTTCACACAACACATAGAACAGTAAAAGTTACAGGGATACTGAGCGTGAAGGTACTTACCATATTTACTGTTTGAAGGTGTATGACTTTCTGATGCTCGGACCCTTGGTAGCCCCAAGGGTTGCTCGGACCCATATCGTCTTTCTCACTCACTCGTTATTTTGTATCTCACTTGTACGAAGGACCGAGTGTGGCGTCATCGGCCCGCACAAAATGTTCAGCGCGCAAAAGTTTGAAAATGCGTGCTGGTCCCGCGCAGTCTTGCGGGGTATCCCTTCACCTCAAACCATGTAGGGAAGAACCGTTTCACAACAAAAGATGAAATATGTATTAACAAAATTGATGCTACGCCCAACGTAGATATACAAAATAATACAAAACCCTTTCCTGTGCGTATTTGCACATCGATAGATAGATATTTATTGCACAAAAATGTATCAGTATATAGTAATTGTAAAGAGACAGAGAGGGATATGACACATGTATCCATCCTCTTTGCACTATCTATCGCTCTTTCTCAGTCAAGATGTCAACCACTCAAGACGACACTGGTTGACCAGTTTTTTTTTCCGCACAACGGTGAACACGCGCAAGAAAGCAATAGAGTTTTCAATAGAGTTTTTATTTGTTGTGCATATAAATATATTTAGAACTTTTGAACTATTTTATTTTTACGTATTACTGTGCTTGTGATAATTGTGTGAATATGGAACAAAAAGAAGGAAGTGAAAATGCAAAAAACAGAAGACATTTGAAAGGGAATAAAAAAAATCGAAATTGTACCATATTTGCAAAGCGTGCATCCATAAATAAAAAGTGGCAACAAAGGTAAGTTACGTTTTATACTATACATTTGCATGAAGTCAGTAATTTCTGATGCAGTAATATCATGGTATTTTGTAGTATGTAATACAATATGATTCATATCATTATTTTACCTCTGTTATTTCACTCTCCCTTTTTTCATTTTTTTATATTTTTATCATTGTGTGGTTACAATGTTTGTTATAAATTCGGATTGTTATAAATAATCCGACGTATACCGTTTTCGGACTGAATTCTTAGTCGATTGAAACGTTAGCAATTTTTCGCTGCTCCGACTCTCACTCTATCGTTTTTCTTTACGACCTATAGAAAGCGACAAATTAGCCGCGCGGCTCAAAGGACGATTTATTGGATAGGACTCTTTTTCAGCCTTCTATGCATATTACTCGATTGACCCACCCTTCTCTCTCTCTCTCTCTCTCTCTCTCTCTCTCTCTTATTCTCGGGCTTTACCTGCTACTTTCAAAAGCTTGTATGTATCTAGTAAATGCTTGTTACAAGTCACTTCTATGATATTATTCAAGTACCAAAATATTATAATATGTAGGCATTTAAATTCCGCGGCGAATTTGCTTTCTCGATTGGAGAGCTCCAGTTTGCTACCTGTACGCCGGCGCGCGGCGGCGCTTACGTGCGCGCAGAAAGAATTGAGCAGCAACCGCGTTTAGAGACATTGTGATAGCGAGAAATAATAGCGAGAGACATTGTAATTCATTTTGTTCTATATTATATTATATTTTTTTATTTTTTTTCTGAGTGAAATACCACCACAAGGATAATGAAAATGCTGTTACAAAACTTTCCCTTGACCTTCTAAATACGTATACCAAAGTGACTCCTCAATTGTCTTGAACAGTTCGAAAAACTGCTTGTAGAAAAATGTTTGCAACAATAGGTGGGTCTGTTTTCTGTTACTGGTAGAGTAAAGTAGGGTTTATTTGACTGAAGGCAAGCTACACGTGTTCGACAGACTCTCCGCTGCTTCATTCTTTTACAACGCTCCATAAAACGAAATATCGCCCTGCAGAGTCTCGTTCATTTTCAAGAAACTACATACACTATTCTGACTCTCCCTTTGCTTCTACGTCTTTTCTCTCTTGACTCTTGACTTTCGACTCACGGATCTCTCGCATATACAGTATTGCCTCGGAGTGGTGTAGTCTGCAAAGTGAGAGGTCCGAAAAATGAGTGAGAGGTCCGTGAAAGCGAGAAGCCGATGTTTTGTTTGGGTGACGGCAATTAGTAGAAACACGATGGAATATGCTTTCTCATTCTAGTATTAGCTATTCTGATGTGTTCCATCCTTGTTCAAAAAATAACATCCCTGTTCGCCGGTTAGCAAACCGAATAGCATACCTGCTTCTATTGTAAATCGGTCAAGCAGATTTGAAAGGGATTATCATTATTATGTCACATAATAACTTGTTGCAACAATATAGTAGACCAATTTGCTGATATGACTCGAATGTGTCGGCCTACCCGTCGCGATCAAGCTATCAGATGTGATCAAGGTACAGTAAAACCTGGATATATGCAAGAAAAGATTGCTTGGGTATATGCAAGATTTCTATCCCCTCCACTTGGGAGGATCCCCTTAGCGAACGAAAACGCTCGATACGGGAGCCGTGTAATACGATCCGAAACATAATATCGCTGTGACTAATACTAATTCAACGATACAACTTTTTTATTTATGACTTTTTTTTAATGAAACTTTTACTAACGCAATTGTGAGAATTTTCTGATTAAAATGATACCTGTTCCGCACTGAAGGAATGGTTTTTTTGTTTCTCGCGGAACCGGAAAGTGCTGGTAACGCCCAGCGCTGAGCGGGCACGTACGGGGAGAGGATGATAGTCCGGACGACAGGAGCAAAGATTATAATTCCCGCGAATAGATGAACAGAATAAAGTTTATTAAACAGACGGACAAACGCGAACTACAAGCAACACGAACACGGACAATCTTGATGGACGGAACTAACGGAGAAACGCAAAAGAAGACGCTCGACGCGTGCAGACGATTTCTCGCAGAACTCTCAAAATTTGTTACAGACTGATCAATTATGGTCGCCTTGTATTTCTCGATTAGATTATCCATGGGTTTCGAGGAGTATATATACAAAGCGGAGCGGTTATGTGGGAATTCGCGATTGGCGGGTTTCGAACGAAACCGTACGCGCCGGTTACACCGATGTAGGAGACGAAGGGCGACGGGGGTGCCGAAGCGTTAGGAGAGCACCACAAATTCGGGAGACAATAAGAAACGGTCGCGTGACTTCAAGGCGTAAACATAACGATATTGACTCAACTTGTCTTTGTTTTGCGCTAAACGGTGTCGAATAAGGAGACGTTACAATTTTGAACAATACCAAACACGATATACTTTGAATTATATTTATTTATTTATTTATTCAGAATATGCTGCGCAACTATGGACTGCAAATTAGGTGCTTTATAATATTAGCAGAATCGACATCGCGGCTGAATAAAAACGATGTGTACTGACGCAGAATCGACACACCGATATGTTTTGGCTCTTTCCTTTCATCATTGGACCTCTCTCTCTCCTCCACTGTCCATCCCTATCTACGTTTACCCTTGGCTGGCGTCGCGCGTTACCCGAGATACGACATCTCGATTCTATAAACTAAATACTTGAGTCCCAATTTCTCTTGCATATGTATATCCAGATTTTACACGACATTTGAACGGCTCGGTTTCTCTCTTTCTCTCTTTTACATGCACAGTCGCCTCATTCGTTCAACTTCACACTTATTCGGTTGCGGTAACTTTTGAACAGTCCTACCTTCCGTAATAAACAACCATTTACTTATGACTGATAAATTGTTTTTATTTGGTACCTGCATGTGTGTGTTATTTCGACGTGTGTATATGTAGCTAATAAATAAAACTACCTGCAGGCGACGGTTGAAGAAGGGAGCGTACCTTGCGGTAGGTCAGGGCACCTGTACCGTAAACGATGCAGGTACCAGCTGTTTCGAAAAGGCCCAAACTCGCCTACTGCGACTGATTTTCCTGCGGTCGAAGAACCTTCAACCTCTTATGAGATGCTCCGACAATCGTCTGCTGCTACTGATTTTTCTACCATGGAAGTCTATAAAGAAAACGTGGAAGAAATTAATTTTGATGTAGAAGATCACGTATTGCTAGAAACAGCAGAACCACCGCAATCAGAAGAAGAACCAATTTCAACATGTTTTTAAGCAAATAATACAGCTTGGAAAACATTCGAGTATCGGCTGTGACATCGAACACTTCCAAATAATTGGATGTCAACAAAAGGGACTAGAAAAAAAGTATAAAGTACAGTGCCAATTGTATAATCACGTCGAGTGCGTATCGTGCCTTCAGAAGAGCGATAAAACAATGGACATCAACCACAGCGCTGTTTCCAGTACAATGATGACAGGCGGCGGATACAATCAACTAGAAGAAATACTTTCTAGCATGAACGTGTCGTGCATGAGCAAGAGAATTTACGAAAAATGCCAAGAAGAAATAATCGATGCCTTCGAATTGGCTGCGCAACGAGAAATAGAAGACGCAGGGAAATTAGAAAAAGAGCTAGCCATAGCAAGAGGCGATATACTACCAGGTTGTAATATACTATGGATTCCAGTTGCCGCAGATGGCAGCTGGATGAAGAGATCATACCGTGGAGGTGATTACAACTCTCTTTCTGGTGTAGGAGCCATCGTGGGGTACCACACTAAAAAGGTGCTCTACATCAATGTAAAGAATAAATTTTGTATAATTTGCCAAACCGCTGCCAAGAAGAAGGAAGAGGCACGGCATCATTGCTTCAAAAATTGGGGTCGTAACCAGAATTCAACTGGTATGGTAAGTGCTGCTATTGTAGACGGATTTAAATCCAGCACAGAAATGCACGGTCTGATATATTCAATATTAGTTGCCGATGGAGATAGCAGTGTGTATAAAAAGATATTGGACAATGATCCATACAAAGAGTATATGGTGTATGTACGCAAAATTGAATGCACCAATCACCTGCTACGCAACTTCAGTAGAAAAATAAATGAGATCGCCACAAAAGGTAGCTTCAAGGAACTACGAGCTATTGTAAAAGAGAATGCCCTTCGCCTACGCACTGGTATGAAAAAAGCAGCAGAATACCGATTCAAAGAGAAAGTAACACTCGTTGATCAAATAAAAAATTTAAAAACAGACACGAAAAATGTAGCGAGCCATGTTTTCGGTGAACATCAGGAGTGTCAAAGATTAGCATACTTCTGCAACAAATACTCTGACCCGAACAGAGTGAACTATGTTCCACAATTGAAAGAATGCGGTATTTATCAAAGCATTGAAGAAGCGATGCAACCGCTCTTTCCTCAAGCTGAAAGCTTGTTATATGGTTTAAATAATAATGCAGTGGAAAGTTTCAATAACGTAATTGCGAAATTCATCGGAGGTAAAAGAATAAACTTTGGACGCAAGGGCTCGTATCAGGATAGAGTCTCTGCTGCTGTCCTTCATTTCAATTCAAGAGAGTCGTTCAGCCGATTGAGTACTGCTATGAACAAGGAACCGACAACCATCGTACAAAATATGGAACAACGACGTAAGCATGCATCGCAAATGGCAGCGAAATATAAGCAAAAAGCCAAAGCATGCTCTTCTCGATACGAAAAGCAATCGTGCGACAAAGATTACGGCCCCACGGCAGAAAAACCAGATATGGAAGAAGCAGTATTCTCTTCTGAGTGTGAGAGGCACATGCTTACACTCCTTCAGTGGCAAATGATACGACATAACATTGAAGCAGAAACTCGCGATCAGGCTAAGAGCGAAAAATGGATAGCCTACCGTAAAAAATTATTAACTGCATCACATTTCGGCAAGGTATGCCGATTGAGAAAGAATACACCAAGAGGAAATACGATAAAGAGTATAATGTATCCGCAAATTCAATATTTGCGTTCCCTTGAATGCGGAAGAGAGAACGAGGCAAATGCCTTGAGACAATTGGAAACGGAACTGGGAATCCATATTCTACCGCGTGGTTTATTCATCGATGCAGTTGTGCCTTATTTAGGTGCAACTCCTGACGGCCTCGTGGACGATGATACAATCGTCGAAGTGAAATGCCCTGAATCGGCGAAGGATTTATCGCCTGCTGAAGCAATACAGCAGTTACCTGCGATACGGCGTATCTTTCGAGGTGATGAGATGAATAAAATTCATCATTATTATTATCAAATCCAAGGACAATTACACATAGCGAATAGGCAAACTGCTTTATTCTGTTTATGGACAAAAAAAGGAATGAAAATTACAAAAGTACGAAGAGACGACAGATTCTGGGCAACAGAAATGGAGCAAAAACTGAAAAGGTTTTATGAAGACTCCATGTTGCCAGAAATTATAGATAGTAGATTTAATCGGCAGCAACCTATTAGAGAGCCTGCATACATAAAAAACACCAATACATGTAGTAGTACACAAGAAAGTACATGTGAGGATGTACATTAATTGAGTACGGCACTCTTATAATATTCTTATATATTCTTATATATATTCTTATAATATTACAATCCATGGATTGCAATCGAAAGTCGCAATGCACCTATAGACTATTGCGACTGCACCGTCGAGTACACACTGCTGATATGATGAGCTGTTGTATAGTCTTTTGCGACTGCACTCGGCGGGTCCATACAGCACATATAATGAATTGTATGATAAACGATTACAATCGAAGGTCGCAATTGCACCTGAGAATGAAGAGGACCGTCATTGACGGGGGTGGTGGTGGGTCTCTTCACACTGTCCTATTAATTTTTACTTTCAGCTACTTGCTTATTTTATCTGAAGAAAAAACAATTTATAATCTGGGAGAAACAGGGAACACACGTATAAAAAAAGGTAAGTTCAATGCTTCTATTTTTATTGCCTGTACGTGAATTCATTTAAAATGATTATCATGTTGTATTTATTTATTTACCAGGTTCGCAATATGGATTTATTTATTTAAGAGTAAAGGATTGCAGTCGAAGGTCGCAATCGCACCTGCGAGTGCACACAGCACATATGAAGAGCTATCCAATAACGTTCAAAGGTGTAAGTATACAAATGCACAAAAGTACAGATGTGGAGAGTGAAGAGGACCGTCTTTGACGGGGGTGGTGGTGGGTCTCTTCACACTCTCCTATTAATTTTTAATTTCCTAATAGTGGATTCATCAGGAAATGTAAGTATCAGTCTTTAGATTGAAGTAGTACAAACTCAAAAAGTAATTGTTATTAAACTTATTTATTTTTACAGATCAAACAAGGGTGTACAGCATGATAGTTCAAGAGATCCTGTATCGTCTGAACCCAATTTTACACATGTTTGTTCAATAATTGCTTTCTGTATAGGACGTTTAATTATTTTATAAGTGTATAGCGTTCATGTTCTGGTGTAGTATTTTGTTAATAAAAAACGGCTTGTACTTTACTGGGCAGTATTTTAATCCCTTTTTGTTTAAATATCTATTCGCTATTTATTTCCTAATATAACCCTAACCTAACGATTTAGTATTTTTATATAAAACAATGTATAAGCTAAGAAACTTTATTTTTCTGGGATTTCCCCTCATTTATTTTTCCTTTTCACTTATAGTTCCTCACTGCAACGTAATATATTGTAGCATAAACACATTTTAATTAATTAAAAATACAATGAATTTTCTACGCTTGCACTATCAACCATACTTTGCATTGAAATTTTGTCAAGTCCAATGCAACAGCTGACTACAGTAAAACCTGGATAAATGCAACGAAAGAATGCTTGGATAAGTGCAACATCGCTATCCCCTCCACTTTGGGGGATCTCCCTAGACGAACCGAGCCGCTCGACGAGAAAACCGTGTAATATGATCCGACCGTAATATCGGTGTGACTAATACTAATTGAACAATAAAACTTTTTTATTTTTAACTTTTTCTTAATGAAACTTTTACTAACGCATTTGTGAGATTTTTCTGATTAAAATGACACCAAACATGATATAGTTTGAATTATATTTATAAACAATAGTAATAGAATAAACAACATAGAATTGACACCACGACTGAATATAAATGATGTCGGCTGAATACAAAAGATGTGTACGGACACAGAATCGGCATGTCGGCTGAATACAAAACATGTGTATGGACGCAGAATCGACACCTCGCTTGGATAAATGCAACATTAAATGCCCAGAATCGCCACCTTGCCTGGATAAATGAAACCTTTGAAACCAGAGCCGACACCGCGACTGGTTTTGATTTCGATCTCTGTTGCTTTTCGCCAACCTTTAACATCAATTTTAGCAAGTAATTATAATTGAAATTATATCGTGTTTGGTACCATTTTAATCAGAAAAATTTCACCAATGCGTTAGTAAAAGTTTCAGTAAAAAAAAGTCAAAAATAAAAAAGTTTTATAGTTGAATTAGTATAGTCACACCGATACGTTTCGGCTCTTTCCTTTCATCATCGGACCTCTCTCTTTCCGCCACTGTCTGTCCCTTTCTACGTTCACGCTTGGCTGGTCGTCGCGTGTAACCCGAGATTCGACACCTCGCTTGGATAAATGCAACCACTGGGTCCCAATCTTGGTTGCATTTATCCAGGTTTTACTGTATTTCTTTGACATTCAGAATAGAATACAGAATTAGCAAAAAGCGCCCTCTAGTGTTCATCGACCAGCCGTGTATCTTTGGGTATTACCATTTCGGTGCAGAAAAATCTGCTGTAATACCGACGTCTCGAATCGGAGAGGTCACGTGCCGTGTCTACCCCCTTAAAGTGAAACACCGTATATGTCATACAAAAAAATGTTATAATGTGATCATCTGATATACTATCATCAAATGGTTTCAACAATTTTTTAATATGTTCTGAATCACTTTTTCCTTATACATAATTTACGGACAGTCCTAGAAATTGAATAAAAATATTGTCAATGTAAAAAAAATTAATGTCTACAGAGGGATTTGAACCTAGTACAAAACCGTTACACTGCCTTAGCACTCTGATACATTGCCTCAGGACTACTAACACTATCGAAAATATGTACTTACTTTAATTTCCTTCATTTCTATGCTCGTTTGTTGCATTTACAAATATTAAAGATTGCATAAAACACTTATTTGATAAAGAATGAAATTTCTGTATTTATGTATTCTTATATCTTTTCTTAAAGACGTACGGATATAATATAAAATTTACATATTAAAAAAGAAAAATTCTCCTCCCTTTTATTTAAATACTTCGCAAATTAATAATTATCAAGCTTTCGTTTTTTTAAGAGGTTACACACTAATTAAAAATAAAATTGTCTCCGTGGGATTTGAACTCGACCTTCTGGTTGTGACTTCTGTATTCAGATTCGCGTCAGAATACGTGAATTGACGGTGGAAAGCACCGAAGCGATAGCGTACACGGATGGAAGCAGATATATACTTGTGTGTGAAGTGCGAATACTAATTGCCATACATATGGAAACAGATGTAGCAACACTGCAGTCATACTATACACGTGTACGTCTCTTCATCTTACCGTAATCGATAAGGTAGTTCTGCCAGTAAGGTATGGTAACAGAAGAACTGCCAAAACAGGCATGACTGTTATGCCGACTGTGGAAACCTCTCTTCATACTGGGGGGACACTCGCCCCAAAAATGTCCACCCTTCGGTAACAAAGGCATGTCCAGTCTTCTACTATCTATAGTCACTGTCTCAACGTTACAGTTTCGAAAATACCATTTTTCTCAATATATGGTGTTTATTAGCCTACAAACGGATCAGCCCGACCTGTGACAAAGTGTACCCGCGAAAATTTCATTTATGCAATTGGCGAGACGAAAAATCGAATCTACGAAATCGAGTGTCTCTCTCACGCATGGCGTATACGTACATGCTTTCCGTTTGTTGTGTGAGTGCACGCATACAGGTCATGGCACAAGGAGTAAAATCGATTCAAGAGCATTTTCAACCATTTTATCATGCGATATGCTCTTTGATTAATTCTTATCATGAAATAATTTCAAGAAAATAAAGATAATTTGGTCAAGTCAATTACCAGTCGGTTATATAGCAGCTATCACTGCATGTCTTACTAATATGTTACGTAGCATAATTTCACTTAATCGAAATTTATAATACCTTAAACTAAAGTAACCATTTGAGTAGTTAATAAACTGATTCAATAATTAGAATAAATTCATAGTGCATTAAATTGTTTATTATTTAATATATATTACTTTTATTCAAAAATATTGTCGATCACACTAATCCTACCGATCAAATTGCCCTTTACAACGTACCATCGACGTGGGCCCTTTACCCTTGTCCCTTGACAAGACATCTTTTGCGCACCCACGACTTCCACTCTGTACGCTCTCAGCCAATTAAGGCCTCCGAATTTCCTTCCTACAAAAATGTTCTCCTTCTCCACTTTACACTCTTCTTCTTAACATTCATTTTCACAATTAACAGAATTACTTGAACTGTCGTATCGAACAGACGAGTCCGAAAATCTAGAACTTCTACACACCATCGATGTCAAATATACTATATGTAAACCGCTACAACTGCATTTGGGAATTAATATCAACTATTAATCTCTGAAACCGCAAGTTAAACCAAACGTGAGGAATTAACAAATATCTACTATTGAATACTAAACGTTATACAGGGTGTTCGACAACAGGTGGGAGAAATTTTAAGGGGTGATTCTAGTGATCAAAATAAGACGAAAATCAAGAATGACGAAATAGCGTTTGCGGCTTTGTTTTCCAGTAATTAACGTTTAAAAATTCGAGTAAAAAGCGCCTAAAACCTGTGATCCGCCCAGCACCGACGACTGAATGTCAGGTCAGCAGGGGAGGGTACAGTCATAACCAAGAATCATTGAATAGTAGAAACTTACCCCATGCTATTCTGTTTTTCGGTATTGCAGCATTCGGCTTTCTCTTCTTGGTTATAACTATACCCACCTCTGCTGACCTGACGTTCGATCGTCGGTGCTGGGCGGATAGTCGGTTTTAGGCGCTTTTTACTCGAATTTTTAAACGTTAATTACTGGAAAACAAAGTTGCAAACACTATTTCGTCATTCTTGATTTTAGCCTTACTTTGATCCCCAGAATCATCCCTTAAAATTTCTCCCACCTGTTGTCAAACACCCTGTATTTGCAAAAAATGAATAGTGTTTTTTGTTAGAGTTTCAGCCAGGCAAGGTTTATGACATGGCAAGCCAAAAACAGCTACTTTGAAAGACCCTTATTATCGACATCCTTTGCGCGACACGGCTGCAATGGTTAGACTAGTTAATTGCAGCAATTTCAGAGATTTTTAGATTTCAATAGCAGGGCCATGTCGTAAACCACGCACACCCGAAGGGTGAGCCGGCCGCGGATACTAACGGTTTCGTCGGTCACCGAGCACCGCTTGGTGACTTTGGGAAAAACCCCACAGTTGCCAATTCGCCACCTACCCCTCATACGATGATACCAGTACCCCTCCAGAAGGTACCAGGTCAATGGGCGCACTGGAAGGAAAAACCTGAGCATATATATTCTAAGAAAACTCGCGCCAGACACATTCTCGTATTAACCAGTAACCTGACTGCAATCAGAACCATTAGTAATAAAGCATAAAATCAGCAAGTGTTTAGTTTATTCCCACATCAGTGGGTGGTCCTTCGATTTAGACGGCACGAAGTTGCAATACCCGAGGATTCGAACATTCAGAGTTTCGATTCTTAACATTTTTCGTTTGTAATATCTTTTAATGTTACATTTGTACAATTAAAGGATTATCAATAATATGTAAGTAAAAGTGCTTATGCTCAAACGTGTGAATAAATATAGAACAAAAACTGCAAATGGAGAGCACATATTAAGAAATGAATATTACTATACAAAGAGTACTTATATTTCCATAATTACATTGCTATTACAGAGCTACTTTATGAATATAGATATGAACATTAGCAAATAACGTTTGTAGTTATTAAAAAAACATGAAATTGTAAGTATAAAACCGCATTTCCAGCAAAATGAATTTATTCCATAGACTACATTACAAAATATTACATCCCATTTTCTCCACATTGGAAAACGGTTGCGAGAAACTACTGTAATCCATTATTAACTCTTCTAATTAAAATAGAGATGCCTTGGTACAGGACTTCCTCCGAGATTGCCATTGTGGTCGGAATCGAAATGCTGCAATCATAATAAAGGAGAATCGAAACTCGATCACTGGGCGGCTAGCCTCTGTCGCCTCGGCTCACCTTTGTAGTATGAAAGGCTCGTAACAGCCGAGACATTATGTACTATTTTGGAACAACCCGTTCTTTAATGAAATTAGGATAAATATAATGTAAATTATATCGTGTTTGGCCTCATTTTAATCGAAAAAATCTCAAGAATATGTTAACAACAAAATTACAGATAAAAAATCGTTGAAATTAAAAAATTATATTGCTATATTACGAATTACTAAGGTGGTAACTCACGCCAAAGAACCGCGGCAGGTATCACGTTACACTATTTAACATGTTTGACTGACTCCAGCGAGGAAAACACAGGTACAGGAATAACGCACACATAAGCGCGGGACCGGACGCAGTGGCAATATGGAAATGAGACCACAATGGCAATCTTGGAGGAATTACTGTATTCTGCGTATCATTTTTTTTTACTCTTTCTATACTGCATATAAATTTCTTTCCCCTATATAATAACACTGTGGATAAGTGGAAAATTACTATCTCTTATTGGAAACTTCGTATTATTTTACTAATCAATATTTCTATAAATTCATTGAATTTATTTTCGTTAAGTAAAACCACGCGAACCTAATGCAATAGTGAAAATTGTATTAATAATATATCGAGTACTATCAACAGCCAAATTAAATGTCTGAAGTTCAAACGTTATATCTTGTACACAATTATTGTTACACAATGTTAATAAAAGAATAAGATCATTTTAGCTGTTTCAAAGCAACTCTACCGTTTAGCAAATGCAATAAAGTAAAAAACTTCATTTGTAGAAACTTTTGATTTCTATATCCTCTTTTCTTTTATTTCTTGATAACTTACTCATTTAGTATTATTATAGGGTTTGTCAAATATTTATAATGTATGTATAGTGATACTTCATTTATGCATTGCTTTAGCAATTTGTATTTCTTGACTTGTCAATTACAACTTTTAGTTGTGTGAAACAGCTGTAAAAGAAAAAGTAAAGAACAATTTATCTCTTTTCTGTAATTAGTAGTTTAGTTATGTGGACTCGTAGTGTAAAATTACCTTGTTACACTTTAAGCCTCAGGTGTAGCTAAGGGAGCTTCTTTCTTTTCATCAAGTACAACAGCTTCTTTTTTATCAGCAGCTGCTTTATCATTTTCATCCACTTCCTTTTTTGAAGCAACCTTAAATGTATTACATATAAATTCAACAACATTATTCAATATACAACTTTGTAACTATTAACTAGAATAATCTTATAAATAATATAAAACTAAAAAAGATAAATTTGTTTGGAATAATGAAAATGTTATTAACAGTAAAATTTATTGTATTTTAATCATTTATATTTGATACTACAATATAATATTTCATACTACATACGCATTATTCTCCTATACCTATGTATAAATTAACTTTTATAACATTGTAGTGTAGTTTATTCAGTAATAATTATTTTTAACTATCCTTTGTACAACTTATCTGTAATATCTTCAAAAATTACAAAATCTAAATTACTTTCCTCTTCATAATTAATAACTAAGCTAGAACCATTAAATTTATTTAGATAATGAACACTATCATAATACTCTAATATATATAAATATTTCTCAACTCATCGAAAACAATTTAAATTATAAATAAATTGTATACCTAATAACAATATACAAGCAATGCATTAATATTTTGACGACTGTATATTACACAGATTTTAACCCTTAATTTCATATTTCTATTGCTATCCAAGACAGATTTATATTTCATAGCTCTTAATTCTATACCTCAAAATTATCACTTCTCACAGCAAAATTTGCACATTATACACTATATATAAAATACAGTAAAAATTAATAATATAAAAATTCATGTACCAAAGTCCTGATTACACGGTACAACACGAATTTTCATCTGCAATATCCATTACGTGATTCTTATAGTTTTTCATTGTGAAACCGAATCCAGTTTCAGAATTGCTCCATCACGTACAGTTTTTGAGAAACAGGCATTTTTGTAAAAATGTGTGATTATGGAAAAAATGAAGTATCACGTGAAAACTAAAAATGCGAGGAGGTTCAGGTTTATGACAAAAGATAGAGGGGACTTTCCTCTATACGTCTGTGTGAACAATTATATTTTTTTATGATTTTTAATATTTGTAAGTGCTTGTCAAAGTTTAAAAAAAGAGGTGATGTAAGTATTTTGTACACGCTATTTTTGTATTTTTATAAAAAATCTTTTATCTAGCAGGAATTTACTATACAGAATTGCATTCTATAAACATTTCTAATGAATAAACCATTCACAAAAAGCATCGATATGGTTTGCTATTGGAACAAATGAAGAAAATATCCATCGAGAACGTGACAACGACGCGTTGCCGCCAAGACGGCCATTGTATGCCTACCTCGCCGCGCCAGTGCCGTAACTACGCATAATGGACATTGGTACCACTTTAATAGATTTTTGTTTACTATGAGTGTGTGTACAATATTTGAATCTGTTATCTTCTTGGATACTAATTATCATGACAAAACTTACCTATTAGTGATGTATAGAAGTTTATAAATGTTAAAAAATCCAAATTTTGATTTTAAAAAAATAACGCTACATTGAATGTTATAAATTTGATTATAATAATTTATGAAAACTATAAATTTCAATGTTATAGCATTCATGTCATTTTAGATCGGAGAAATTTGACTATTAAAGAACAAATAGATATTAAATAGATTATGCGAAGTTTCGGCACTGGCGCAGCGAGGTAGGCATACAATGGCCGCCTTGGCGGCAACGTGTCGCAGTCACGTTGTCGATGAATATTTTCTTCATTTGCTCCAATACCAAACCATACCGATACGTTTTGTGAGTAGTTTCTTCATCAGAAATGTTTATAGAATGCAATCCTATATAGTAAATTCCTGCTAGATAAAAGATTTTTCATAAAAATACAGAAGTAGCGCGTACAAAATACTTACGTCACTTCTTTTTCAAACTTTGACAAGCATTTACAAATATTAAAAATTATCAAAAAATATAATTGTTCACACAGACGTATAGAGGAAAGTCCTCTCTATCTTTTGCCATAAACCTGAACTTCCTCGCATTTTTAGTTTTCACGTAGTACTTCATTTTTTCCCATAATTGCTCATTTTTACAAAAATGTCTGTTTCTCAAAAACTGTACATGATGGAGCAATTCTGAAACCGGATTCGGTTTCACAATGAAAAATTCTATAAGAATCACGTAATGGATATTGCAGAACACAGAAAAGGTTCAAATTTGTTGGACTGTGTTACCTATCAATGATCATAAAAATGTGTAACACATCCTATAGTTTTCTATACATCACACATAATTTTAACTTATTGTTATTTGTATTGATTTATTACCTCCTCTTTACTAGCTTCATCAAAGTTTTCCACTAAATCAGGAACCTCATCATCCTCTTCCAATGTTGCTTTACCAACGGTACTACCAGAAACTGTACTTGCTAGTCGTTTTAATTGTGTAACACCCTCAGGACCTAACTGACTTATTATTCCTGGTAACATGTCCGTTATTTGTTTGTTCTCGCCATGACCAGTAATGGCGAATGTATTTGCAGACAAACTAGCCTGAGCTTTAGGATTATTGAAATGTATAACAGTACCATCATCCTTAATCATATTAACCTCCTCTATGCCAGGAATTGTATTCACAGACAACTTCTTTAAACAACTTTGTAATTTTTTGTCATCTGTAGCAGCAGTTGCATGTACAACCTAAAGACATACTGAATGTAAATAACAGTAAAAAATATACATATAAGTAAATGTATTGTTCGCTGATATAATTTTTTCCTAAAAGGATTATGTTTCACAAGTGAGTGCAAAATGAGTTTCGCAAGTAATACTCTTAAACAAATGAAAAGAATTAATTGATATTTAAAAATACTTAAAATTTACTAACTTGATAAGTCTCAGTATAAATTTAAAACTGAAATGTAATTTCAAACATGATATAAGCCAATTATATACCTATAACGTGCTTACACAAAGCAACTAACACGTGTCTTACATGGAATACAAAATTCTAGCATCACACAAACGATTCAATGAGTGATCGTGAACTAACGAACGATCCTCAGCTAAACCATGAATTGGCGCTTAAAACATGTACATTCATAAAAATTTCAATATAATAAACATATGAATTTGTGTTAATATTAAAAATAAACCTAAATACCTTCTTCTTGCGTCGGGGTGTTCCCTTACCACCGATTCGTACTTGGGCTTGAAGCTTCTTCAACTTTTCAGGATTCATGTTAACCTGTTCTTACGATGATCACAAACTTTCAATCTTCAACCACCAAATACGTATGAGCTATAACAAATCTGACGTAAAATTTTATACAATAAAATAAGTTGAATGTGACCGGCAAGTAAACACGTGCTCTTTGTTCACGGAAAAGATCGAGAAAATGGAAGTATATGCTTCTTTAGCTTTCTACGTCAGAGATAACTTCCGGCATGGGAACACTTCCGTTCGAAATTTAACTCAAAACAGAGCACTGTTTAATTGTGATCAACATTGTTAATATTCGAAGTAAGTATAAGTATACATGATAAATCAAAATTTGTTGTGGAACAATTTACTGAACTGAAACATTCTCTATGTTCAAAAATTATTATTTAGTACAACAGTTCAAATGAACATGGAGGTTATGGAGTCCATTAAGTTATAAGAAATTTGAAATAAAACTATGAATACAATATACTATCATAATAGGATTCGAAACGGTTGTATTATGAAAATTGAAAAAAAATACAATGACGTGTTAAGAATAAGACACTGAATATAGAGCAATATAACAAAAGAAAATAATTCGTATTATTTTTCTGAAATTAATAAAATTTGAAATTTGAAATAAAAAATTTTTGCTGCCTTTAATCGATTTTTGTTTAATTTAATTATCAATTCTTTCTCGTGTTTTTGTACAAACATGAGGAAAAATAAAATTTTGTTTTATACTGATCATCCGCATTTATATAGGTTTTTCATGTATAATTAGTTATAATTATAAATAGAATTAAAATCATATGAAAATTTAACACAAATATTACCAAATAAAACTTCGATCATCAATATTTGCAATGTATAATTTATTTTAAAGTACCTAAAATAAAATTGAAGTGTTTATTAAATAACGTGAACATACTTTTACATAACATCCAATCTATTGTATATTTACAATATATCACATCCTGGTAGTATAATCACTGTAGTCACTGGTATAATTACCACATTCCTGATAATATTAATATTTTTATTTTTATTTAATAAAGTTTAAGAATATACTGTAATTAGGAATAATTTAAGAATATACTGTACTATTAATTTATTTAATGAACAATAGATATACTAAACTTATAATTAGTATATAATTATTATCATAACATGAGTCATATCATTTATGTTAAAAAAATTCTTCATTATTTATTACATTTAATTTTTACAAAAAGGTGTAAAATTAGATCAGTCTTAAATCTTCTATGATTAAAATTTATAAATGACTTTAAAACAAAAATTGTTTACTTTTTTTCTATTTAAATATTATTTTCTTAATACTTCAGAATTCTTTTTATTATCTTTCCAGTGGAAACATTGAATTATTCCTTATTTAAAATGTACTAAATGTGCAAATTAATTATGTATTAATTCATTTGTCGTTTTTCCAATGACTTGGTCTTTCCCTATATATATAATAACAATAAGAAAGTGAAAATTTGGTAAAAAGAAATGTACATTGTAACATTTTTCATTTAATAATTCTTTAATAATGCTATTTTTCTCCATCTGTGATTTGTCTCATTTTTTACGTGACCGAATTCAAATCTAATTCTAAGCTCACCAATTTTTGATATTGGTAAAATATCTGGTATCCATTCTATTAAAAACGGTGTTGGTTCAACTTGGTTTGGTGAAGTATTTCCTGTAAAGCATAGAAATAACGATTTTCGTTAAAGTTTACTGAAGTCTTTATATTTAATACTTAATGAATATTACTTTAATTCTTACCAACTTTCAAGTATGTTTTTAATTCTAAAGGCTTAATCAATGCATTATTATTAGTTTTTTTGTATCGATCCATTTCTGTTTCTTCTCGTTTGTACAATTCATACGTGCCATCTGCATTTTGAACGAAACTTCTCGTGATTTCTAAAGGTATAAGGGGGGTTTCAAAAATACTTTTAACATGTAGAATGTTTGTAATTTGCCATGTATATTTAGTAAATGTACCTAACGGTACACCATCTTTTCTAACAAATGCTGTTGTTGAATTTGGTAGACGTTTCTTTTTACCGCCACAAGATATTCTTTCCCGCAAACAATCAAAGAATATTTGCGGTACATGAAAGACTAGCGGATCGGGTTTTCCATCAAATTGAAAATGCATAGTCTGATTTATTCTCTCAGTTATCGAAGCAAGCCATTTAATGAAAGGTAAGTTTATATTAGCTTCATCTAAACCTTCACAAGGATTTTGATATTTTTTAACAACATGTAATTTTGTTTTAGCTTTCCTTGGTTCTATTGAATTTAAATTATTTAAGTTTATAATATTTGTACTTGCTGGTATATCGTTTCTTTTCCGTTTTGTTGAAATTGGCTGTTGTGTACTATTGCTTTCTACAACTGATATATTTCTAGTATCGAAGGGTACTAAAATACTTTTATCTACCATTTTTACATTATTGGTATCAATTAATTTCATATTGTTTACATCTAAAATAGTATTTGTGTCGAGTATTCTTAGAGTTCCAGTATTCAATATTTTTATGTTATTATCATTTAAAATATACTGACTATTATTAAGCATATTATATTTAGAATCTATGCTAGTTTGATTATCTATTATTCTAATTGCATTTCCACTAAGTTGTACATCACCTTGATTAATTACTTCTAAGCCATGTACCTGAATTTCGAAATAATGTTTAGATTTAATTTTTGAATAAGATTCTTAATAGCATAATAAATTCTTACCGGTGATATTATATTATTATCTTCTAGTAATGTACGATGACATTCTACTTCAAGGTTTTCCACAATATTATGTGGTAAAATTGTAGAATCCAAATTCATGGAATCCAAATCTAATCTATTTCCATCTAAACTTTGCACTGTCAACGTATCATCACGAAATATTAAAAGATGTGTATTTGTATCATCTGTAGTTAAACCATCGAGATCTACAATTTTCTTAATATAAATATTTTATTGTATTATATTCAATATTTCATTAAAAATCCTCTTACCAATGCCTACTATTCTATCTTGTTCATTATTCTGCAATACTGTTGTTAACGGTTTTGGTATACTTAAATCGTTTTGATCTAAATTAATATAATAACTAAATTCTTCTGATAATTTTGCATCACTAGCAAATGCACAAATACATGCATAAAAATGTACACAACGTTTATTCTGGGAAGATTGTGCTACATCTATTTTTTCCCCTGTTACTTTTGATATTCCCTAAATTGATTTTTAGTAATTTAAAATATTTTTGAATAATTAGTTAAAGTATATATACCTTGATTAATCTTATCTTACTTACTTTAAAAGTAGAACAAGAACAGAAGTAGCGATGTTCAATTCTATCTTTTAATTTAGTAACAAACAAAGAAAAGTGTAGGTAGCCTAATGGGTGCTTTGGAGAGGCTTTGCACTTCACTGCCATGATATTTTTAGACACACGCTGAACTAAAGGGCCTGAAGTTTCTGTAGCTAATAACCAAATTTCTTGTTTCATTTCATTATTTACATTTAAAGATGATAAAATAGAATTCCTTAATGTTAATGGCTGTGCTTCTGCATAACATCTTAAGGCTGCTTGTATATGTTGACACGAAGGTACAGGCACGTCAGATGAATTCTTTTCCTACAACAAAATATATTTCAATAAAATTATAAATTTTCCATATGTTTTATATCATATTATTCCTAAAACTTACATGACATTTAAGAACACTAGTATCAAAACTTCTTTCACAACTATCAACAAAACACAATGCAGTGGATTGTGAAATAAGTGTAGTCATTTCATTAAAAATGGTTGTATTTATTAATGGTAACTGAACAAATCCACGATAGTCTGGGCCTTTATCACGTACCCGAACAGAGAAGACTTGAGCAGTTGTGCCTGTGATAAGTTTACAGGCTTCAGTCGATAGTTTTTTTTTTTCACCAGGTTCTTTAAAAACTGCATCACAATATTTATTTTTACAACATAAGCCTCTAGATCCATTATATGTTCCACATTTTGGACATTTACGAACTCCACGCAATGTTGCTTTTCCTAAATCTGATAAAAGTTTCCGTAGACGCTCCTCATTAGACATAGCTATTAAATATTATGCTTGTTTTAATACATAATGATATTTGTCTTAACATATATCTATATTAAAATTTAAAAAAAAAACAACATTATGAATACTTTAATAATAACAGAGATACATTAGTAAAATGTAGGCTACAATTGTTTATATTTTATAGTTATCTGATTTTAAAAAACACCAATGTAAATAACAGTAAATCTGATTGTCGTTAAACTTAAATTTGATAAACAGCATTTAAAAAAATATTAAAAATTCACGTTCCCGTATCAGAAAAGTGTAAATCAAATTTTTTCCAAAAACTACATTCTTTTTTTGACGTATTCTATGAACTGTAATCGGTATATAAATCACAGATATAATCCTTGGTGCTCTTACCTTTCGTAGCGAAATGAATAATGTTACTAAAAGAAAAAATTTATATACTATTCACTTGTAATTGTATTGCAAAAAAGTTTACTTTCAATAGTAAATAAACAAGGTTCATTTCAACAGTGATTATAAATACTATAAGACTATGCACACCTATGTTTTTCATGGCTTATAGATTTTAGGTTCCTAAGGACCCCAGAATGAGGTTGTGCGAACCTCGCTTGTATATACATACATAGAGATCGACTCACCAACGCGGCGTGAATGCGTTAGTGAATTTGTAGCCAACTTCACTGCGGCAAGTTCAATGCAACTCAGTGTATGTATGTACATACATACGTGTAACGTGTGTAACGTCACAGCCGACTCTAGAGTCGGCTGTGGTAACGTGAAACGTTATCATGTGAATATGTTTGGAGTGTTATGGCGACACTGCCATGGGAATATTTATCGATAGTCTGTAGTATCGATATGTCTCGAATATCAGACGAGGACCTTTTGTATCGATGGTCATAAATTAAGAGCGAAATTCAAACATCATCTGTACGTACACTTATATAAATAGACAGAGATTAAATTGTAAACCCCTCGACGTGGGTGATCGAGCTGAGAGAAGGTCGGAAATCCAGAGAATGGAATAGTTTCACTTCGAAAATCCCTAAAAGACTAATTTATGATAGACCATGGCAAATTCGTTGTTTTCGACCAAATCACGAACGGTCCTTAAAAGTTACGAAGTCTTTTTTGATATCCTGTCTATTCATGCGCTCTAAGAGGGTCGTAAATTTCCTCAAGAGTTGCTTTGGCAAGTACAAGGTCTTGTCGTTTCCTAATTTCTCTGGGTCCGACGCTTTCTCGTAGCACATGTGCGCTGCAACGTTCTAGCGTTTTGGCGGAGCGCCTCCACTTCCACGCGCCTGAGGGTGGACCACAGCCAGGAGAAGGGGCCCACACGAGACGGGGTGGACTCCTCCACCATTGGACGAGGGATGATCCTGAGGGAGGATCCAGGATCCACGAAGGAAGGGGCATCGACGGACAACGCGCGAAGATCTCCTCCGGCGCAGAACCGGCAGAATGATTTTGTCGCTCAATTTACAAAGTTGTTCTCACGCTGCTAATAAACGTATTATTAAACCAAAGTTTCACGATTTTAATAAACAGTTGAACCACAGCCGACTCTAGTACTAGCCATGCTGAACAACGTGGCAACACCGCTCACGTGACAATCGGGAGTCCTATTTTCAAAAACAGAGTCCTGTGCTCGGAATTGTAATTAACGTCCTTTTTAATTAAAAGCTGTAGTAATATACACTATTTTGTGTTAATTATGTATAAACAATATATAAACGTTGCAACTATGGCAAATAGAAGTGATGTGGTAGTATAAAATTGTTATAAATGTGATATATATTTTGTGTACTCTCACAGTAGTTTGGTGTTGTGAAGCATGATATTTGAAATATTTACAGTGGTTTCAAGAAAATTTAGGTATGAAGCAAAATGAAACCATCTTTGGATCAAATTGAAACATTTAAGAATTGATAAACGTGTATATAAGTTAATAAAAACCTTGAAACAAGCGAAATGATTGGATCGAAACCAAAGAGGTTATGTGAAGTCCAGAGAGTGTCGGGAGTCTGACGACGTTGATTGGCTGAGAGTCTGGGAGTCCGGGAGGCAGATAGAGTAGGGTAGGTGTTGATATATTCAGACCGGACTCTCGCGGTGTTGCCATTTTTACTTCAGCACGGCTAGTACTAGAGTCGGCTGTGAGTTGAACTTACCAATAGTAAATAATAGTAAATAACGGTTTTGTTAAATTCATTTGCGCACCTTGCGAACAGGGTGCTTTAGCGCCCCACGGGTACCTTACCCACGTATCCTTTACATCTCAAATATCCCTAAATATCCTAATCCATACGTAACATTACAATTGTTGCGTGTGGATTTAATGTTCTAGGAATTTTTGGGATATGCCGAACGTGGGTAAGGTGCCCGTGGAGCGCTGAAGCGCTCTGCTCGCGGCGCGACTTTTAATAAAGCAAACACCTCTGTGTAGGAAATAAAAATTATACGACGTTATTTCGTGACTATAACTTTGACAAACAATTTATGCAAGCGGTTTGAAGCTTTGAATCGTTCTGAGCTTGGCGGTGAAGATCTTCGATCGATGTTGGCTGCCATCCCCTCCTCGCTAGATCCTGAATCCTCCCTCAGGATCATCCCTGGCCCAATGGTAGAGGAGCCCATCCTTGCCCGGAGGCGGTCCCTCTCCCTGGCTTCGGTCCACCCTTAGGCGAGTGGAAGATGGTGGTGCTCCGCCAAGACTCGAGAACGATTACATGCACACGTGCTAAGGGAAAGCGTGGGATCCAGAGAGAACGAAAGATAAAAGGGTCTCGCGCTAGCGAGCCAAGGCAACCCTTAAGAAAATTTACGACCCTCTGTAAATAAACAGGATGTCGAAGAGATTTCGACAGTTTCAAGAACCAACATGATTTTCGTTAAGAGTAACGAATTAGATACGGTCCGCAATAAATTAGTTTCTTAGAAACTTCAAGTATGACAGTCTTATTTCTCCGGATTTCAAACTCTCTCCCAGCACGATCACCCGCGCTGAAAGGTTTACAGTGTCCTATCTTTTGTTTGTTTATTCCTTTGAATTTTGGCTCCTAATTTATGAGCATTGATACAACATAATGCAGACATGCTGCAACCATACTCTTATGGCATCGTCGCCATATTACATTTCATTCAATGCTTGTGATTACAAGCTTGCAGCTAGATTCACATGATATTGCACACATACATACAGGCGAGGTTCGCAACACAATACAAAAGGAGAAGTTGGCAACCTCGACAGAGATTGGCAACCCTGACAGGAAGTTAGAGGAACCGTTAGAATTTGCAAACGATGCGCAAAAAGAAGGTTCTGGAAGCATTGAATGGACGCTAGTCGAAACCAGGTGAAAGAGAACAAGAAGGACAAGTGAAGACGGCTCTGAAAACCATATTAAGGCGATGCGAGCGTCGAAAACTTTACCGACAGTCCCTAGAAAAATCCCTAGACGCGAGTTTTCGGTTTTCGTCGTCATTTCTAAACAGAATGCAAAAAAATTTGAGAGACGTGTCCAGAAGGCCCTAAAGAATGGCGCTCTGGTCCTGCCGTTAGTTGGATGCGATAACTGAGGTGGCGCTGAAATCAGTTTCTGTTCGGCCTAATTTTCGATGAAACGTTGACTTTTACCAACGCGGAATTCGGAGTTCGGCCTCGACGCTCGCATCGCATTAAAGGTAAAAAAAGAGCCGATAAGCTAACTGTTGAAGGAGTCGATGATCTTACAATGTCCGATAATTTAGTTAAGGATACTGGAATACACGTGGGATTGGAATTGGAAGAAACGAACGAGAACGTGGAAACTTTGGAAAATACTGTACCTGTAAGTGGCGGACGGCCCGAAGTGAAGTCGGCATCTGTTCAGAAGAATAACAAAGGTGAGAAGTACAAGATATCATACTATGAAGAAGAGCTGATCAGTAAAGAATACATGCTAACTGTGGCTTTAAAAAAAGAAGTGACGACTAGAATGAAACGTAGAAACTTGATTAAAATATATAGATTAATTAAAAACAGAGGAAGGTCGTTACGTGGTTTAAAAACGGTTGCTTTTAATAGGGTTGAATTAACCTTCAGTGACATAGCGGCTGCTAATGAGATCTTGAAGAGAGCAGAAAATTAAAATGCTACGTATGAAGCTTACCTACCTGAGAGGAAGAAGGCAAGAAAAGGAGTCATCACGGACTGGGAGGAGTCGGTAGGGGCACTGGAGGAAGCCCTAGTTCCAGGGCAACCGGAGTGCACCTTTGAAAGATTAAAGAAAAAAGTTATTAAAGACGGGAAATCAGAGTGGGTGGAGAGACTGGCAATCCTAGCGACCTTCAAGGGAGATCAGCTGCCTAGGGAGCTATGGATAGGTCAAGGGCATGTCAGTGTGAGAGTGTTCCCGTTCATCGAAGCAGTAAAACAGTGCTACCGCTGTTTTGCATTTGGCCACATACAAGTTCAATGTAGAAACAAGAACAGAAGATGCATAAAGTGCTCGGAGAATGAGCACGGGGCGTGTGACAGGCCAATGAAATGCCTGAACTGTGGTGGGGACCACACGAGTCTGGCCAAGGTCTGTTGCAAATTCCAACGTGAGAAGGCGGTCAAAAAGGTTATGGCCTACCGAAATGTAGCGTATGTCACCGCTAGGGATATGGTGGCTAGGGAAACAGAATGAAGACACCGGAATACTGGGAGAAGTTTGATGTACTTCTGGAAGACGAACTGCAGGCCATCAAAGAAGCGAGAGGGCCTGGTGCTCGCCCCTCGGAGGGTAACAGGTTGGTAGAATACAGTGGAAAATTTGAGCAAGGATCTCACTGGCCCGCCTAGAGGGAGGGGGCGGGGCAGACTAAATCTAGTTGTGGAAGGGGATCTGGTAAAAACGAGAGAAGGTCTGGTTAGGAAAAAATTAATTGAATTAGAAAAAGAAAAGTGGGAAAATCGTTATGCTACCCTTCAACCGGAATCAGACCTAGAGGACGGAGAAGCGGAATACACCTATGGGTATGGGGAATTGGAGGAAGCAGCCATCAAGAAAATAAGCAAGATGGAACAGAGAGCTAATAGGGCGCTCATTGAGCAGTTAAGAAAACAGAGGGAGGAGGAGTTCCTTGCGGAGCTTTTGAATCTGATTGCGGACGGGAGGTTCGAAAATGAGGTGGAAAAACACCTCAGAAAGAAGAAATATGGCAGACGCCCCTCTGAGGAGGAGGAATTCCAGGAATGGAATACGTGCCACCGCCCGGATTGGAACGTTCCCATTCCCGCAAAAATCCAAACTGAGATAGACAGGAAGAAGGCCCTCAACGGGGCCAAAGAACGTGAAAGATTACGCCGGCAGGAAGAATGAGAAGATAGTCTCCCTGGCCCATCTTACGCCAGGAGAGAAAGGGAAAGGGAGGAAGCGGAGACGATTAGAGAGGAAGAAAGAAGTCGACTGAGGATGGAAGCTATTAAAAATGGCCCGTATGGTCATATTTTTGGACAAAACAATGTGAAAGAACCGGATAAGGACATTTAAGTTGCCAACGTGTTTTTGTGACGGTGGTTACGGGAATTTCTCCGCGTTTTGGAGTGTGTTATGGATTTGTTTTGGGACTATGGTTTTTTTAGGTTACGATAAAAGTGAATTTGTGGGTTTTCGTGATTACGGAATTAAGATTTTTCTTGGAAATCGGAATGGATTATGGAATTGTTGTATGATTTTTTGTGATTTTGGAATTATGATTTTTCTTGGAAACTGGAATGGGCTTCATGGGGGACTTCAATGCCAAAAGCCGCTCTTGGAATTGTAGCACGGATAGTAGAGAGGGTAAATGGTTAGAAGAGGTTGTTCAGGATACAGATTTATTTGTTCTAAATAGGGGTTCTCTCTCCAGGGTGGGTGCCGGAGGTCGCCCTCCGTCCAATTTGGATCTTCTCATCGGCTCGCATGGTTTAAAGAACAAGGGATCGGTTATGCAGGAGAATGAAACGTTGGGGTCGGATCAGCAGGTGGTATTGCTAGACCTTCACGATAACATACTGACAGACTATGACTGGATAGGAGGGGGTACACGAAAGTATCGGGAAAAGAATATAAACTGGGCCGTTTTTAACTATGTCTCTGGAGAGGAAGCCAACTCTCTCAGTTTGCTATAGGCTAATGAGCAATTCTGTGTTTCAAATATTGATAATAGATGCATGCAATTTACGGAGGCGGTGGATAGATCTATCCGGAAGGCCGGTGGTGGTAATAAGGTGACCTCATCTTGCGTGCTGAGGGGTAGGGGAAACAACTGAGTGAGAAAAAAACAGGTTTGGTGGGATGATGAATAACGCTGCTAAGGAAAAGAGAAGGGAGACCACGAAGAAGTACATCAGGAATCCTTCCCAGGCTAACTGGTTGATCCTAAGAGAGGCTGAAAAAAATATACGCAGCTTACAAGGAAGGGTTTTTAGGCGTCCGCCTCCGATTGTTTTGATTTTTGGATATGTTTTAAAGGACCGAAAAATAAGGTATACGTATTTTTTTATTTTTGCCCATTTTCATATTTAGGGGGTGAAACGACCCCCTAAAGTTTCGGCTACAATAGACTATCTCGGAAACTATCATAGATAGAAGAAAACTTTCATGGTTTTTTATAAACATATAACAGCTGGTCATAAATTTTGTACAAAATAATTTGTTTATAACAAAAAATTTGTTTATAACACTATTTTAAAAGTAACCACAATTTACATAATAACAAAAAAGAACATAAATTTGTTTCTGAAATGGGTGACAAATTACCCATTTGATAATTTCAAGTAAGCAATATTCAACGGGAATCAACATACCCATTGCGGATTAACTATACTGCAGCTCACGAGAAACCATATTTAACTCGCGCAGCTTACTAGGTCTAGGGACATTTTTAATAACGTGTGTGATCCCTCTCTACAGCTTGCTTTTTACAATTAGTATACATGTATGTACATGCTACCAACTTCTGATACAATCGTTACAACTACAAATGTTTTCTGCCGTATCTATAACGTTCTGAATTTTTTTTCTTACGACTTATTAATTACCAAGTTTTTCATACCGCAATCAAATCGTTATTGGCAGGATCGTATATTCGGGTATTTTTAATTTTGCGCCACCTCCGAAACTGATTGAAATGTATTTAGTATCCTATTTAACGATTAGGTAGATTTTATTAGTAGCTGTGGACTACTGGTATAAATGAAATAGAAATTATTTTATACTTTTTAGTACATTTCGAAGTCGGATTTTTTTTTTGTTAAAAATTATTTTATTTCACACTTTTTAGTGGAACCAGTAGTATTTGTAGGATAGTGTAAGGTGATTTTGGGTTTCTGTTGTTTAGCTAATAACCATAAACCGAAAAAAAATTGACCGAATTTAAATAGTTACTAAATAACAAATTTCATAAATTTTTGCGAGTGGGATCATTGCGGATATACAGGGCGACTACCTCGACAGCCGAAGAGGGATGATTGCTAAGGTGATTCTAAACAACTTTTCCCTTTGCCAAAATGTTGGTTCGTTTTCGAGTTATTAACAGAAAACACCAACCAATCCGAGCTCGTACAGCGCGCGGGCTCAGGGACTGCAATGTCGGCTACGAAAACCGGGCCTGACGTAGGTCGCGAACGAACGGCTCGACACCTCGTTGGCATAGCACAATAAAAAAACTGAACTGGTAGAACATTTTTAGTCGTTTAAAATGAATATAGAACCTAATCTCTTGTCGCCTGTCATAATGTAAAAAAGGAAATTCTAAGCATTCTAAACAACAAATAAAAATGATTGAAATGGAATAATTAATAAACGTTAGAATTGGAGGCTACGTTAATGATGAAAAATTTGAAAACAATTTAAATGAAACTTTCGCATTTGTTCCTAAATTAACCTGCTACGCTGAAAGCAGATAATTGTCACTGGAAAACGAGGAAACACGTTCGGTAGAACAGCTGTTTTCATGATCGGGCCAGTGAACTCCCCTCATTTATTGCACTTAGGTATGAATAATAGGCGAGGTGTTTCCTCGTCGAATGTTCAGAATCGATACAGTGACCTAGTGGGAATTATTTGCTCTCAGCGTAGCAGGTTAATTTAGAAACGAATGCGAAAGTTTCATTTAAATTGTTTTCAAATTTTTCATCATTAACGTAGCCTCTAATTCAAACGTTTATTAATTATTCCACTTCAAACATTTTTATTTGTTGTTTAGAATCCTTAGAATTTCCTTTTTTACATTATGACAGGCGACAAGAGATTAGGTTCCGTATTTATTCTAAACAACGACTAAAAATGTTCTACGGGGTACCAAGCCGTTCGTTCGCGACCTACGTCAGGCCCGTTTTTCGTAGTCGACGCTGCCGTCCTTGAGCCCGCGCACTATACGCGCTCGGATTGGTCAGTGTTTTTGCTTAATAATTCAAAAACGAAGCTTCAAACAACTTTTTCGCAAAGGATAAAGTTGTTCAGAATCACCCCAGTTACCACCCCTTCACAGGGTGAAAATGAGTTCTTGGACACCCTGTATAACGGTTTGAATAGAAGATATTTTTATTTTCATTCGCTATTCGTAACTTCGATCAAACTACAGAACAACTACCTCTTCCCTGATTTTGATGATTTTTGGATATGTTATAGCAACCAATATTTTGAACAATTTTTTTCTCTACATATAAGCGACGGTCTCGCTTAGTTTCCAAGATATTTACGAAAAACTTTCGATATAACACATTGAATTCTGCCTATAGATGTGCGGCTGCGACAGCACAAGCATAAGTGTTGGTTGCCATCCGCTAGCCATATGTCTTCTGTTTAGAAATGAGGGTCGGGGAACGTAAAGGCTCCGTTCCTAACTGCATACAGTAAAACCTTGATAAGTACAATATATGCAACAGGAATTGGGACCCAAACATTGCATATATCCAAGCGAGGTATCGAATCTCGGGTTACACCTCGACGCTAACCAAGCGTGAACGTAGAAAAGGACAGACAGTGGAGGAGAGAGAGAGGTCCAATGATCAAAGGAAAGAGCCGAAACGTATCGCTGTGACTAATACGAATTCAATTATAAAACTTTTTTATTTTTGACTTTTTTTTAATGAAACTTTTACTAGCGCAAAATTGATGTTAAAAGTTGGCGAAAAGCCAAAGTCGAATCAAAACCTTGCATATATCCAAGCGAGGTGTCGATTTTATGTCCGTATCTTATGCCGGCAGTACTCTATCCCTGGTGTCCCCGATACCTGCTCCGCACACACTGTACACACACACACATAAAAGCCTCCGACAAGCATAAGGCATCAAATGCACAATGTAATAAATAAATAAACAAATAAACAAATGAATGAATAATCAACCACACCCTGGACACCCGTAAGGAATTTATTACCCAGATAGGAAACACAAATAGAACATAGATAGCAATAAACAATAAACACAATCAAATCATAAAATGCAACATAAAATCAACTCACAAGACACGGAGATTATTAAAATTACTTACAGGGACATTGTACCTC
The DNA here is from genome assembly GCF_051020975.1 of Osmia lignaria lignaria. NCBI lineage: Eukaryota > Metazoa > Arthropoda > Insecta > Hymenoptera > Megachilidae > Osmia > Osmia lignaria. The sequence goes on along the minus strand of NC_135044.1, from coordinate 9,572,165 downwards.
GATACCGTCAAGAATAAAAGAAAAATATACGCAAGAAGGAACCGGTCAGGCAACAATATGAATAAAGCAATTAAAGGAGAAAAGAGAACCCGACAGAAGAAAAATAAACTCATCATAAGGCAGAGTCAATTGAATGCGATGAATCGAACAACAAAATGTAAAATTGCATAAATTATTAAACACAAAATTCCACAATACAGCTATAAATAAAAATACTAAAGTAGAAGGTAACTAAATACCAAAATAATATAAATAAGTATATTGAATAAGCCAAAGCAAAAAACATAATTGAATAAATAACTAGGCACATTGTAGTACCGTACCGTGTGTTTAGTACGCGTTCGCGGTAGTTTTTACAGCAGCAAGGAGAATGTCAGATAATACCTCAGAGGTATCTCAAAACAGATATTCAGAAGCTATGTCGGAGCGTATCGATAGGATCGTAAAGGCTGACTGTTCTTGTTCAAGTTCTGTAAGAGACTGATTTTAAGAATGCTGACGAAGTGATCAGATCTGATAATCAACGAGAAGTGACTTCGAGTCTGGATGTCTCGTTCCAAGTTTTGTGTTCTCCCTCTCCTGGGCCTTACGAACGGTCAGCAAGGAGCCGCAGAGAGGTAGTCCAACGAGGGAGGTATTGACGAAAGGTGGCCAATTAGCAAACGTTTGGAGTTTGACTAATGGCCATAGGCTGAACGGTTTAGCAAATCACCTCGCTGGACATTTCCCATGTAAGCTAGCCGAAAACCCAGCAGCTGTGATGCACGTGGAAGTCGCCAGAGTTTTACAACCCGAACCGGCAGTGACCCAGGCGCGAGCGACAGGCGGCTCAAGACCCTTGTGTCGGGCTGTACCGTTGAGGTATATGGTCATGTGACCGATGGTGCCTGAATATGCAGCTTCGATGGTTCGGGACCCCTTAGGGTTTTATTCTGACTCATGCATCACAGGGGGTCCGTTTAAGACACGGAAGAGGAAAATAGAATTTAAGTAAAGTGAATGGCAAGACCTCGTAAAAGATTGTAAACTGCTCGTCGCGAGCATTTGTGGAAAATGCGAATGCCAAATAAACGTTCTGATTCTACGGGCCTTGTCCTGTAGAAGATCTGTTTACTGTTGGACCTTTTGAAGCTTCATGGTGATTGCTTCGGTACGTGACAAAATACAGGGTGATTCTCTCGCAGAGCAACACAATAGCCGTCCCGCACAATGGAACCCCGCTGTGTTTGCGGGTAAAAAGACCCAGGGAGTCAAGTCGCCGGACCCAAGACTGCTCAGCTTAGGAAAGTTTTTAGCAATTAGAAAATGTACTATTGAACATGACTGACCATGCTTCTAAATTGGTGCGATAAATTCATCGGTTCATGAATTTATCGTTGTTACCATCTGTACAAGGTACATAAAAAACAAAATTGGACGATGTCTTACGGTGAGTTTATTGCTCTCGATAATTAAAACCGTAAGATTGTTGAAAGTATAAAACTGCTATTATAGTTCCGCGAGCAGTATACTATGCCGCGTAACACCGTGTAAATAAATTATTATACAATACACATAAAAGACTGATTGCCAAAATAATGATGACTAAAATCAAATCGAACAACGAATATCACGTGGATTTTACATAGAACCAAGCAAACAGGTCAAAATCCACAAAATTTAAATAAGACATCAAGCATAAAGCAGAGCAATTGACAAAAGAAAGAAGAGGTGAGCCCGGCAGAAAAGAATGTGGACCCAACATAATATACAGCCAGATAAAATAGAACACAATGAATAAAATCAAACGGAACTATAGAACAATTTAACGTTAACAACTAAATGATTATTGTGTATTCTTAAGTAATTAATAATTTTGAAAAAAAATTGTTTTATGACAAAAAATAAAATTGTACATTCATCGGGCGCGAACTCGAGACAAAAAAGTTTCCAGCGGTTCCGTAGTCGGACACCTTACCCATTTACCCATCGGCGACGTTGAAGAAGTTTCTCATATTTTAGAGGCTAAGGTGCGTAATTTTCAATTATTTACAATAACTTCACTCTCTCCATTCAGATTTCACTGCATCCAGTGCAAAAATGTTAGAAATCACATAATGCACTAAGTGTGTAAAGGAAATGTAAAAATTGAAAGTATTTCTCATGTTATCGCACGAAATATGTCGAAAATATCGGTTTTTGATTTTTTTCGGTTTGACACACCAGAATGAAAAATCTGAAAAAAATTGAGGACACCAGTCATGCTAATATCTAACTACTGTAAAAGTAAAAATCTAGTGTCTCGAAAGCTTCTACCCGAAATCTCAATTTTTCTACTTTTTTCTGCGTTTTTGATTTTTCACGCCTAGGATTTGCAACCGAAAAATCTGAGAAAATTCACAATCATAAAGAAACATGGCTAAAATATTCTAGAATTTTTTCAGACTTTTTGAATGCCATTAAATAGGGAAAATATGGCAAAAACTACTTTTTCTTTCTTACCCTGTAACTACCCTCCCGGTTGAGGTACAGGGTTGAAACTTGGTGTACCATGGTTTTTTGGGATATGCTATCGAATGGTGCATTGCGAAGCAAATTCGGCTCAAGGGCACTTTTGACCATCTTATCCTGCTATACCCTTTAAGTAAAAGCAATGATAACAATAAAACAATAATAGGCTGTATTTCCGAATAGCCCCGGTGGCCGATCGACATGGGCTTTGGAGAGGGGAGAGGGGGGAGGGAGAAAACCCCAAATATAAAACGGTATCCACATCAGACCTGTAGTTCCGGAGATATTAATTAAAAACTTTCGCAGAATACATGGAATTTTGCCTATACAGACGTGACTAACACAACCATCCCCGCTGTAGAAACCGTGGTCGTCAAACGTCAAGCAGCCGATGGCACAGTAGGGGGTCTCGACCTGGGTATCTACAGGGTGTCGTATATGTATAAAGCGCATTATTTTGTAAACTGTGGTTCACGTTTACATTAATCTCGTCATTTTACTCGTTTTGATATGCTGAATACGAATATGATTTTTGTTTTTAATGGAAATAACAAGCTGTCGAAATATTCGCAAACAACTTTACACAAAATTTTACCCAATAATGTAAGCCATATGTAAGGTGAATTTGCCAGTTATACATATACGAACAGAAGGTAACACTTTGTTCGTCTACGAATATCAAACCGTAGTAGGTTGGGTTAGGTTATATTCTCCGTGGCGGGGGTGCCGGAGGTGCCGGGGGAGGGGCAAAGCCTAAAACACAAGAATAATTACTTTAAATACAATAGTACAATGATCACAACTGAATGAGACACTCTATAGATACTCAGGTCGAGACCCCCTACTGTATCATCGGCTACTTGACACTCGACGACCACGATTTCTACAGCGGGGATGGTTGTGTTAGTCATGTCTGTATAGGCAGAATTCTATATATTCTGCGAAAGTTTTTAATTAATATCTCCGAAACTACTGGTCTGATGTGGATACCGTTTGATATTTGGGGTCTTCCCCCCCCTCCCCCCTCCAAAGGGGGACCGCCCCTTCGCCGGGGCTATTCGGAACTATACCCCAAAGGTCCTCGACGAATATTCGAGACATATCGATACAACAGACTATCGATAAATATTCCCATGGCAGTGCCGCCATACCACTCTAAACATATTCACGTGATAACATTTCACGTTACAATATAATAAATATAGACTATATCATTTATATCTTTATTAAGTGCATTGATGAATCCGACTGGACGTTAACAACCCCATAATTAACTATCAAATTAATTAATTAATTAGGCTGTAGTTCCGAATACGACCGGTCGCCGATCAAGATGAAATATGGAGGGTTGATTGGGAGCAGGTAGACGACCCCAAATATAAAGTAGTATCTTCGGCTTCTTATTAATTTCCGAGATATTAATTAAAAACTTTCGTACTGTTGCGTGTGGATTAGGATATTTAGGGATATTTGAGATGTAAAAGAACGTGGGTAAGGTACCCGTGGGGAGCTAAAGCACCCTGCTCGCAAGGTGCGAAAATGAAGTAAAATCGAACTGTATTCACTGTTGTTTTCAATTACTAAGTCCAACTCTTTATTAACAAAAGTGAAGTTTTGATTTATAAATGCGTTTATTAGCAGCGTGAGAACGACTTTGTAAATTGAGCGACAAAATCATTCTAACGATTCTGCGCTTGGCGGAGGAGATCTTCGCGCGTTGTCCGTCGATGCCCCTTCCTTCATGGATCCTGGATCCTCCCTCAGGATCATCCCTAGTCCAATGATGGAGGAGTCCACCCCGTCTCGTGTGGGCCCCTTCTCCTGGCTGTGGTCCACCCTGAGGCGCGTGGAAGTGGAGGCGCTCCGCCAAGACGCTAGAACGTTGCAGTGCACATGTGCTACGAGAAAGCGTGTGACCTAGAGAAATTAGGAAACGACAAGACCTTGTATAGTGCACCGATGAGATGTTGGGGAGGCTAAGGAGTGACTCCTCGGTCTGTCCCGCCTAGTCCCAACGTCGGACTTTGCGGTGTGCAAGGGGCGGGCTTAGTATGTGTGAGCGTTTCGACCAATAACGCGCGACGGTCTAAAATGCGTGTGCATTAGGCGTGACTAGAAACCTCTGACCAATCGTACCCGCATTCCTTAGCCTCCGCAACATCTCATCGGTGCACTGTACTTGCCAAAGCAACTCTTGAGGAAATTTACGACCCTCCTAGAGTGCATGACTTTTCATCAGGATATCGAAAAAGACTTCGTAGCTTTTGAGGACCGTTCGTGATTTGGTCGAAAACAACGAATTGGCTATGGTCTATCATAAATTAGTCTTTTAGGAATGTTTGAAGTGAAACTATTCCATTCCCTGGATTTCCGGCCTTCTCTCAGCTCGATCACCCACGTCGAGGGGTTTACAATTTAATCTCTGTCTATTTATATAAGTGTACGTACAGATGATGTTTGAATTTCGCTCTTAATTTATGACCATCGATACAAAAGGTCCTCGTCTGATATTCGAGACATATCGATACTACAGTCTATCAATAAATATTCCCATGGCAGTGTCGCCATAACACTCTAAACATATTCACGTGATAACGTTTCACGTTACAGTACAATACATAGAATTTTTCCTATGCAGACGTAACTAACACTACCGTCTTCGCTGTAGCAACCGTCATCGTCAAATATCGAACAGTCGTTCACACCATAGCGATATCGGCTTCCGTTTTTATAGGGTGTTCCATGTAAAATCCATTTTTTTAGTTACATTACTTTGTTTTATATTTTATTACTAATTTTCAAGAAATTAAACACATTTGATTTATACATAAGTCAGGTGAGGGTAGACAAATTTCCGGCCGCCAGAAGGCGGCCGGCAACGCTACGACAGTCGTCGTATCTCCAAAGTTTTAAATCGGACACCCTATAGATAGTCAGGTTGGAATCCCCGCTGTGTCAACGGCTGTTCGACACTTGACGATGTCAGCTTATTACAGTGAAGACGGTTGTGTTAATTACGTCTGTATAGGAGAAATTCTATGTATTGTACGAAAATTTTTAATTAATATCTCGGAAACTAATAGGAAGCCGAAGATACCACTTTATATTTGGGGTCCCCTACCCCCTCCCCCCTGCCCCTCAAAATTTCATCTTGACCGGCGACCGGTCGTATTCGGAACTTCATCCATTAATTAATCACGCAGAATATTCAAACGCCCATAAACGAAAATACATCAATAAAACATCTTCAATAAACCAAAAACGCTAGATTGACCTTAAACGATTTCCGCTATGCGTATGTAGCGAATCTAGTCACTACGTTTGTGGGAAGAATACACGCGACTACAGTAAAAGCTGGATATATGCAACAAACATTGGGACCCAGACGTTGCATATATCCAGTCGAGGTGTCTAATCTCGGGTTACACGCGACGAGCAGCCAAGCGTGAACGTAGAAAAGGACAGACAGTGGTGGAAAGAGAAAGGTCCGAAATCAAAGGAAAGAGCCGAAACGTATCGGTGTGACTAATACTAATTGAATCAAAAAACTTTTTAAATTTTGACTTTTTTTGAGTGAAACTTTTACTAGCGCATTGGTGAGATTTTTGTGAGTAAAGTGGTACCAAACACGATATAGTTTCAATTATAATTACTTGCTAAAATTGATGTTATAAGTTGGCGAAAAGCAAGAGAGATCGAAATCCAAACCAGTCGCGGTGTCGGCTTTGGTTTCAAAGGTTTCATTTATCCTAGCGAGGAGTCGATTCTGGGCATTTAATGTTTCATTTATTCAAGCGAGGAGTCGATTCCGGGCATTTAATGTTTCATTTATTCAAGCAAGGAGTCGATTCTGGGCATTTAATGTTTCATTTATCCAAGCGAGGTGTCGATTCTGAATCCGTACGCATGTTTTCTTTGCAGCTGACATGCCGATTCTGTGTCCGTACACATCTTTTATATTCAGCCGACATCATTTATATTCAGTCGTGGTCTCAATTCTATATTGTTTATTCTATTACTATTGTTTATAAATATAATTCAACCTATATCGAGTTTGGTATCATTTTAATCAGAAAAATCTCACAAATGCATTGGCAACAGTTTCATTGAGAAAAAGTTAAAAATAAAAAAGTTTTATCGTTGAATTAGTATTAGTCACACCGATATACGGTCGGATCATATTACACGGTTTCCTCGCCGAGCGGCTCGGTTCGGCTTAGGGGGATCCCCCAAAATGGAGAGGATAGCGATGGTGCATATATCCAGCCAAACTTTTGTTGCATATATCCAGCTTTTACTGTACTCGTCAGATGAATGCTTTTATTTTCGCTCGTTTACAGAAACCCACGCATGGGGCGATGCTTTTCGTACAGACTATTTCAGACGCCACGTTTTGGTGGGAAGTCCCCGTTGACTGAGAAGTAGATGGCTGTCTCGTTTATTCATAGCACGTGGCGTCGGCTGCTCTTCGCGCCTCTTGCGGCTGTCGCCTGAACGACCTCCACCCAAGAACGCTGCTCGCGAATGTTGGCAGGCGTGGGCAGGGCTGCCACACGTAACGCGCCGATGCGCTCTCTGTTGGCAAGAGTCCTGAGTATATTTTGCGCATGCGCACTACAATTAATTATAAAACAAACTTGTAAATAATTAAGAAATTATTCACTCACAAACAATGAAAATGATATATTTGAAAATCACAAACTATTTCCAATCAATTGCAGTTATCAGTTATCACAAAATCTGTTTATTATAAAAAATTACTAAAAAGTTTCTGAAAATTACTAAAATGGCTGACATTATGACTGAAATAAATTCGCTAATTACAAAAGAACTAATTTGTCACAAATGTTGAAAATAGACTCACAATCAATCATAAACGATTTACAAACAAAATACACTAAGAAAAATTAAAAATAAATCATATTTTATTATTTCCGCCGACTAGCTTCATGGAGGTAACGGACCCACGCAGACCGCACCTTACCTTGGGGTACTAGGTACCCTCAGAATCGTAACCCATTAATAACAAAAGCATGTCCAGTCTTATTGGATCTGTAATCACTGTTGAAATACAAACATAATCTGGTACACTTTATGCATGAAGTAGTGTATTACTATTTAAATTCTTTGATTTACAAAGAATTAAACGCATTGACTTTTAACCAATAATTTTATTTTCAATGATTTGATTACGCGAAGGAATATTTTTATTCTTGTAGAAATGGTATGGCATTTATAAACCTAAAGTAAATTTGTAGTAATTGATAACCTTACTTGCTAGTTTTATAGACAATGAGTTTATTTAAATTTGTCGTAATCTGAATGTATTTTGAAATAGAACAATTCATTGTATTCATTTTTATGATTTGTTTTGTTAGTTTACTGATAATAAAATTAATAACAAGTGTGCTCACAAAGTAACTCCTACTTTCTTAAAATACATTTTTCGGTACAGATAGTTTATCATTTCTAATGATTAAAATTTTATTTATAATTTAATAAGTTTATATTATAATATTCTATAGGCTTCCAATGATGGTATACCTCCACCTGCAGCAGTACCTGGGTTTCCATCAGCAACTCCAAATATTGCTTCTAATTTTGTACCACCAATTATACCCACTGCACCATTTATACCTCCTCCTAGTTTACCACCTGGTCCACCAGGTATAATGCCTCCACAATTTTCCATACCTCCTCCTGGTTTTAGTTTTCCAATTACCGGTGCTCCTCCACCTGATACTGGAGTGATAGGTCAGTACTTTCACATAAAAAGTTTTTTCTAAATGTTTAGGATTAATATGTTTTATTTAAATGTGCCTTATATTTCAGCTGCACCTCCTCAAATAACCGCACCAGGTATTCCTCCTCCAGCACCTATTGCAAGCGAAGCTACATCAAGTGTACAACCTATTGCAACAGAAAAAAAGACTGATTGGACTGAACATAAAGCCCCAGATGGCAGAACATATTATTATAATAGTGTTACAAAACAATCTTTATGGGAGAAGCCAGATGAATTAAAAACACCTAGTGAATTATTATTATCACAGTGTCCTTGGAAAGAATATAAGTCAGAGAATGGAAAAGTATACTATCATAATGTAACAACTAAGGAATCAAGATGGACTATTCCTAAAGAATTAGAAGAACTGAAAGCAAGAATTGCAGCTGAAGAAGCAGCAGCAGCAGCTGCAGTGGTTGTAGCAAGTGCTACAAATACGTTAGTAAAATATACAGATAATAAAACAATTATACAAGGAGAAAATAAAGATTATGGAAGTAATTACCGATATCTTGATCTTTCAGTATAGTTCCTGTTGGTATGCAACATTTATCTCCAAATGTAGCAATCACAAATACATCTCAAACTAGTACACCAGAACCAGGTGGAAAATCTGCCATTGAACAAGCTATGGCTGCAACACTTGCAGCAATAAACATTCCTACTCCACCTGCAAAGCCAGATGAAGATAGTAATTCTGCAAAAGGATCAGCAAATGATAGCCGTACTAGCACTCCTGAACCAAAAATGCAATTTAAAGATAAAAAGGAAGCAATTGAAGCATTTAAAGAATTATTAAGGGAAAGAGATGTACCATCAAATGCTACATGGGAACAAGCAGTAAAATTAATACAAAGTGATCCTAGGTATCCGCAAATGAAGAAATTAAATGAACGCAAACAAGCATTCAATGCATATAAAACACAGAAACTTAAAGAAGAACGCGAACATGAACGTTTAAGGTAAGTAATTTTGTATAGCTTTGTATAATGATTGAAATGTGAGAGAAAGAAAGAAAACGTAACATGTTTTATCAAACAGATTAAAAAAAGCTAAGGAGGATCTGGAACAATTTCTATTAGAAAACGATAGAATGACAAGTACAACAAAGTATTACAAATGTGAGGAAATGTTTGGCAATTTAGAAGTATGGAGATCTGTAGGAGATTCGGATCGTCGAGATATTTATGAGGACGTCATTTTTAATTTGGCTAAACGCGAGAAAGAAGAAGCAAAGCAGTTGAAAAAAAGAAATACCAAGAGATTAGCTCAAGTTTTGGATACTATGACTGATGTTACATATAAGACCACTTGGCAAGAAGCACAAGCATTACTTTTACAACATGCGGCATTTGCAGAAGATGCAGATTTGCTAGAAATGGATAAAGAAGATGCCTTACTTGTATTTGAAAATCATATACGTCAATTAGAAAAAGATGAAGAAGAAGAAAAAGAACATGAAAAGAAACGTAGAAAACGACAGGAAAGGAAAAATAGGGATGCATTTATAGTAAGTTTTATAAACTTTTGGAACTTCATGTTATTTTTTAGAAACTATTTTTTAAGCGAAAAAAAATTTTTTTCAGAGCCTACTTGACGAACTTCACGAGCAAGGAAAATTAACATCAATGTCACTTTGGGTAGAACTTTATCCAATGTTATCTGCTGATTTAAGATTTTCAGCTATGCTTGGACAATCTGGATCAACTCCTTTAGATCTTTTCAAGTTTTATGTTGAAGATTTAAAATCTAGATTCCACGACGAGAAGAAAATTATAAGAGAAATTCTAAAGGACAAAAACTTCGAAGTGCAAGTTAACACTACTTTTGAAGAATTTGCAACTGTAGTATGCGAAGATAGAAAATCTGCAACATTAGATGCTGGAAATGTAAAATTAACATACAATTTACTGCTTGAAAAAGCTGAAGCGCGGGAAAAAGAACGAGTAAAAGAAGAAACCAGGAAATTTAAAAAATTAGAAACAGGTTTCAAAAATTTACTAAAAACTCTTAATGTTGATTATCAAATGACATGGGAAGATGTTAGAAGTAAAATCGAAGAAGACCCAGATTTTAAAGCGATAACGTTAGAAAGTGAAAGAATTAGGATTTTTAAAGAATACCAACACGAACTTGAAGAAAGTTGTAGTCACCATCATATTAGAAGTAAAAAGAAGAAAACGAAAAAGGTGAAACGAAAATCACGGTCTCGATCGCACAGTGTAAGTATATTGTACGATATAAAAGTGTGAATATGATGAATTACGTCTTTCTTTCTTAGGAGTCGGAAGGTAGTGATAAAGGTTTAAAGAAAAAGCGACATAAATCACGTTCACCAAGTGTTCCCAGTAAATCGGACAGTTCTGAATCCGATACTAGAAAATCAAAACGAAAGAAAAGTAAAAAGAAGAGAGGTCGCAGTCATTCTGTAAGTATAAGTGATCAATACAAATTTTAATTCAGTTTATATATTTCATTTCATTTCATTTTCTTTACAGCGGTCGCATTCGAGACTTCCATCTTCCGAAGAATCTCCAGACAGAAAACGAAAGGAAGAGAAACACAGAAGAGCTTCTGCTCATAGTGAAGGGTCCGTTACTGAAAATGCTGAACATCATGAACTTTCAGAAGATGAATTAGAAAAACAGAGAGCACAGTTATTGCGTGAATTACAAATGCAGCAAGAAGATAATTGAAAGCAGTTTATTTACTGATGATACTTCATGTAATTTTAAATAATTGCAATATTAAATTAAACTTTGTACAAAATCTAACTATTTCTTTATTTTATCAATGTGTAATAAAATCTTGCACATGTTCTAGTCAATAAAAAAAGGATTGAAAGCTGCCTGAAAAAATGAAGTATTTCTTAATTTTTTATATTCTAAAAGAAATTTAAAAATGTTTGATTATGACTTTTAAATAGGCTGTACTTTATATACCGTATAATGAATTGCATATACATAAATACTAATGAAGTAATGTTCGAAAGACAGCAAAAATTTACGAACTGTTTTCAATTTTTCAAAGAACATCTACATAAATATTAGAATAGAGAAATTGTAATTTTATATCTTTGTTATCTATATTTTTTTTAAAAGTTATAATTTTCAGTTATACTGAAATTTCAAAAATATTAATTTCCTGACAAAGATCTTTATTACGTTATCATTTAAATTCGTTTATTTCATTGTTGACACTTAATAATTTTATAAATATTAAATTTTTTAAAAATTTATTTTCCATGATTCTTATAGAACAACTTCCTAATAATATATTCATATAAGCAGCTTCCAAATATTTCTTGAATATCTAATATATTCGTTACATATTCATGAGTATTTATCTTATTACATACATTTTTATTAGCGACTTAATTCTGACACCTTTCTTTATAGAATCTCATTACGGCCCTGTTTCATAGTCGAATTGACGAAGGGTGGGGAATACAAGGGGGAAGGTTTCACTTACTTATTTGCTCGATCGTAGCCACTGTCGAGTTTTGTAGTTTCGACAATCCGCTACCTTTCATCTGACTTTTTCGACAATTGGTTTTAAGTAAAATTCATTGTTCATTTCAGAGAATTTATATTAAAGTGAAGGTGTTGATGCAAAGAGTAATACAGGAAAGAGAATAGAAATACCAAAACAATGTTGAGCCTTTGCCGTCAAGCATTAATAGCTAACAGTCAAAAGTGAGTACAAAAATAAAAATTTCTGGCGAAATATATATATTAATGTGACATATAAGTTCTTTTTTCCTGCGTATCATTTATATTAAATCTTACTAAAGTATATTGATTATTCTCACGCATTGACACATGTACGGTGCAACACGTCCACACGTAGTAAAGGGGCGCGCGTGTATGTAGATGTCAGCTTATTGGTGTGTTGCTGGTCCTCCGATTCATTTTCTTTGTCTAATCTACACTGTTCGCATGGTACTTCCTTGTCTACGAAAAGGATAGACTACTTTGCCAGTTCCGATGGAACTTTCCACTGTAAAACTGTTCAGAAAGGTGTTGTTTGATAGCTCACTAACCGTCATTTTCGACAATATCTTTCTGTCTACTATGTCATTTGGTTTTTTTGCAAACTCCTTTCAAACAATTATTTTAACGTGTTTTATTGAATTTTTAGGGAAAAAAATATATTAAAATATGTTTTTTATTAGATATGTAATTAATTCAGTAGTTGTTCTACTTTCAATATTACTCCTTGTAATTGTGTAAATGAATATACCTAAGTACACAAAGTTTATTAGCATGTATATGAATGTTACTTGTTTAGCGACTTTTATATTTCTTTTTAAATTTTTTAGACATTTTACGCGGATTGTATGTCAAAATTAAAATTTTTTTTTTCAAACTTGAATCAGTGTTTTTATTCTAACACGTACGTGTGCTTGAAATATGATAATTTTATAGATTTTTATATACATGCATAGCTTACATTGGTAATATCTGCCGCATCCGTAATGCGTTAAAGACCTATTCGAATTGCGTTCGATGGCCTCAATATTTGACAATCGATACATGTTTTGATTCCATATAAGCATTTACTTTATTCACTTAGTTGGAACACAAATGTTAGTTTTGATGACTTTTAATAATTAATAGATAAAAAACAGAAATAATTTACGAATTATAACAGAAAGAAAAAAAAATTGAAAAAACGAAACAAAAGACAAAATATATGGTCATATTATTCAGAATAATAAACTTTCTAGCATACTGTCCAATCGAAACTGGTGTATTTTTAGATCGATTCATTCATTTTATATGCTTGTCTAATCTCTATAACTTAATTCAATTGCCGCAATTGTTATCGAATCTTATTCCTTGTAATTAGTAATATGGTGATAACCGCAATAACATGGGCCACTGAGATTATGTTACATAATACTCTGACCATGTTGTGTTTGACACGTGTACATACATACACAAGTTTAAAATAACGTCTTTCCCTCCTTAAAATAATTTCTGTTCTCTTTTCATTTATGTAACATACGTGCGACATTTTTTAGATCGATTTTAAAAAGCTGTATTTCGTATATTTTTTTTGCAATATAAAAAAGATAATTGTACTTTTATAATTATAAATTATTTAATACATTTTTATAGATTATAATTTAAGTGCATAAAAGTATTGTTTTAATGTATTAAAGATTGTATTAATAAAGTGTACATACAGTTTCATATTATTACTGTCATTATTTGTTTTATAATTAACTGAATATACATAAATATACCAGTATCATATTCTTGAGATAAACAACTAGTTATAAGAATAGCTCTCTTGAGGCTTGAGATTTCAAGTTGAAGATAAAATGATTTAGCTGTTAATATAAAGTACACAGATAAACATTTGCAAGTGATATGGAGACAAGTTTTAAAGCCAATATTTGCTTCTTTTTCTAATCTTATTGTCACAATAAATACAAATACAAATACATTTGTAAATATTTAAGCATCAAAATGCTTTAAATTCTGAGATAAGTAAGCTTGGGTGGTAAATGACACATATTTAATATTTTTGTAAACAGAGTTGGTACCAGATGTTTAGGCTCCATAGTACCAGTATCAAACCCCCCTGAATTTCCTTTGGAAAATGAACCTGTTTACAGTTACAAGAAAGGTAGCCCAGAGAGGGCAGAATTAGAAAAGGTCTTGAAAGAGATGTCTAATGAGTGTGAAGAAGTGCCATTGGTCATTGGAAATGAAGAAATTAAAACTGACCTATGTAGATATCAAGTTATGGTAAGTTGAGTATTTACTCAAGTATAATAGAATAAATATCAGTGATTATAATAATATAAATTTTCAGCCACACAATCATGAAGCAAAAATTGCAAAGTACTATTGGGCAACGCCTGCTTTAATTAAAAAAGCAATAGATGTTGCTGTGAAGGCTCAGCGTGAGTGGGATAAATGTCCAATAGAAAAGCGTTTAGAAATTTGGTTGAGGGCAGCTGATCTAATGGCAAAAAAGTATAGGCAACATTTGAATGTTTCTACAATGCTTGGTCAGAGTAAAACAGTTATTCAAGCAGAAATCGACAGCGCAGCAGAATTAGTTGACTTCTTTAAGATGCATGGATATTTTGCTAAAGAGGCCTTAAAATACCAACCAATCTCACCTGATCCTAAAGAGACATTAAATTCAATGAGGTACAGAGGAATGGATGGTTTTGTTGCTGCTGTGTCACCATTTAACTTCACTGCTATTGGTGGTAATCTTAGTTATACGCCAGCTTTAATGGTTTGTATTATTTAATCTAATGGTTGAATTTGTATATTCCATCTAAATTAACAAATATAAAATATTTTTAGGGTAATGCAGTTCTTTGGAAACCGTCTGATACAGCTTTACTTTCTAACTGGTGGATATTCAAAATATGCAGAGAAGCTGGTGTACCACCAGGTGTAGTTAACTTTGTTCCATGCGAAGGTCCTGTTTTTGGTGATACTATTACTAGTTCACCTTACTTGACCGGAATTAATTTTACTGGATCAGTTCCAACGTTTAATCGTTTGTGGATGCAAGTTGGTCAAAATTTGGGAAAATATAAGAATTATCCCAAGTTGATAGGCGAATGTGGTGGAAAAAATTATCATTTTATACATCCGAGCGCTGATGTAGAATCAGTTATCAATGGAACTATCAAAAGCGCCTTCGAGTTTAATGGTCAAAAATGTTCAGCCTGCAGTAGAATGTATGTTCCAGAATCATTGTGGTTTAAGGTATATTTATATATTTTAGTTTTAAAATAAAAGGTTATACCTTTTCGAACAAAGTTTTAATATAGAAATATTATTTATGTAGATAAAAGAAGGTCTTTTATCGATTCGTGACAAACTGAAGATTGGTGACGTTAGAGATTTTACTGTGTTCACTGGAGCAGTCATAGATGAAGTTGCATTTAAGAGAATTTCTGGTTACATAGAACATGCTAAGAAGTCGCCAAATTTAGAAATCATTGGTGGCGGAAAATATGATAATTCGTATGTATCGTTTTACATTTAACTTACATATGTATTTTATCTCTATCATTTCTAACATATAGTTTTCTTCATCAGGCATGGATACTTCATTGATCCAACAATAGTAGTAACAAAAGATCCAAAGGATAAAATAATGACGGAAGAAATATTCGGTCCGGTATTAACTATTTATGTGTACAAAGATTCACAGCTTGACGAAACGATGCAATTAGTAGAATCTTCAACACCGTACGCCTTAACCGGATCAATATTTGCACAAGACGAGTAAATATCCCAAATAGATAAGGTTTCATTATATTGTATATTATAATCTTTTTCTTCTTTTTTTAGAAATTGGGCAAGAAGGGCTCTAGAAGAATTTAAATACACAGCTGGTAACTTTTATATTAATGACAAATCGACAGGTTCGATTGTTGGTCAGCAACCGTTTGGTGGAAGTCGAATGTCCGGTACAAATGATAAAGCTGGCGGTCCTCACTACGTTCTTCGCTGGGCATCGCCGCAATCAATCAAAGAAACCTTTGTTCCTTTACGCGAATACGATTACGAATACATGAGATCTTAGGTGTAAGTATCGTTAACAGTTTGCAGTAATCGAATAATGTATGTATTGTACGGTATCTTCAAGTGCAAACTGACAAACTACTGATGTTCACGATCGGTCAGTAAGAAATAATGAAATATCTTTATGCATTTCTTTGCGTGGACTCGTCGGATTCACATGTAAGGCGCTATTTACGATGTAAGTGATCCGCGCTTTGTAGAAATTTATACTGTAAAGCATACTGCTTATACATGAGGTAACTTATGATAAAGATAGCTGATCTTGCAAGAGAAAAAACATTCAATGATTGGTATCGCTTTATACCAATTGAACAGTATTTGTGTTTCATTGAATGTATTTGATTAGTTTGGTGATAAATAGCGTACAAAAGGAGACGAGCAGTTACAGAAACTAAATAGTATTTGCGAAGTTACTTTGGGGATAGTCTCACCATAAGTTTATCTTAATATATTTGCTGCCAACAGATAAAAAAAACTAACGTTTTGCACCATTCAGCGTTTAGAAACCTATACTGATAAGATCAATTTTCAGTATAATAATCTTTTAATATCTCAGGAATTACTATACATGGTCGCAAACAAAGAGGCATTTTCTTTTTCGTTTTTTTTTCTTCAGTCGTATATTGCAACAATACACGAAATTTTATAAGGATAATTATCCAAGTGCACTAATGATCGAGAAATCTTAACATCTGCGGTGTGTGTTGAACTTGTGATGAATGCGTACTAGCTAGAAAAACCTGTTGTGTTTTTCTGACCTCACTTTTTTATATTCTTGTATAGATCGTTTACAATGGCCGATTGTTACGTTATAAATGCGCAATGTGAAAAAAAGCATTCATTTTACTGTGTAATTTACAAGACAATATACATAGACGCGGGAATAAGGCACAGTAAAATGCAGAAGTTACCCTTAAATTATGTTGTCACGCCTGATCGTCGATCGTTCGGGTATGTTGTTGTTGAACAGTGTGATTGAGACAAAGCGTCTTGCAAGTCGAACAGTGATTAATAATTAAATATAAAAGTAATATGTTAGATGTTGTGGCTGATGTTATAATGTAATTTATTTTAAGTGTACTATAGCAATAAAATACCATACAATTAGGTACTTGTAAACACTTCAGTACTAAAATCGAACGTTTCTTTATTTTTATTTTATCACTACAATCATTGTCTTTATAAAAAAAGAAAAACTGTTAAGAGTACATGTTCTGTTATTAACTGTGTAGAGTTTGCTGTAGAAATAACAGAAATTAAATACTTTTTAATCACTGAATACTTTATTAACACAAATAAAATCTAATTGTAGGTAAATTCAGGTAAGTACTTCATTTCTTACTCCTGTACTACCTTTTTAAGATAATGTCAAAGATATTATTGTACAGTAACAAAATTATGGATGTTCATCCTTATAAACAAATATTTTAATGTAATTCATAAAAAAGTTTAATGTAAATTAACTGTAAATTCTGTTTACAAATATACATGTGACGCCTGTGGGGATCAGCATGCGCACAACCCACTCAGCTAGAGTGGGGGTAGAGAGAAAGCGAGAAGCCACTGAGTTCCATCGAAGTTATCGCAGTGAAGTTGGCGCACTAACACATTCACGCCGCGTCGGTGAGCCGATCGGCGAGGTGCCGATGACGCGGTGTGAATGTGTTAGTGAATGTGTAGACAACTTCACTGCGACAACTTCGATGGGACTCAGTGTAAGTACATACATACATATACTAATGTATCAGTGCGAGAAGTGGCGAGAAGCTCGCGCCATATTGCGCTTCGTGCCTACATTCAAGTCGAACCGACCTGCTGCGGAGGGGCGAGAATAAAGATCTTTGTTATATGTATGCAACGTCTGGGTCCCAATCTCTGTTGCATATATTCAGCTTTTATTGGATGGACCCAAGGTTCCTCCATTTATTAGTTCTGACACAGCCGACTCTAGTATGTATGTATTTTAGTTTTCTTGGGCTCTGCCCAAGATGGCGCTTCAGGGGGCAAGCGCCCCCTATATTGCCTAGCTACATTAAGGCGCTAAATATAACTTATGTAACCTATATTAGAAATTACAAACTCATTCCATACGCATTTGCTTACTCGCAGCGCCTTTTCTCCTCTCATGTCTTCATATAATTACTCACACTCAAACCATATCGTTACTGTCCCTCCTATACGTTGCTCCACTTTATTTCATGAACTTCCTTTAAATAACTTTCCCCGACTCTAGTACTAGCCGTGCTGAAGTAAAAATGGCAACACCGCGGGAGTCCGGTCTGAATATATCAACACCTACCCTACTCTATCTGCCTCCCGGACTCCCAGACTCCCCGACTCTCAGCCAATCAACGTCGTCAGACTCCCGGCACTCTCTTGGACTGCACATAACCTCTTTGGTTTCGTTCCAATAATTTCGCTTGTTTCAAAGTTTTTATTAACTTATATACACGTTTATCAATTCTTAAATGTTTCAATTTGATCCAAAGATGGTTTCATTTTGCTTCATACCTAAATTTTTTTGAAACCACTGTAAATATTTCAAATATCATGCTTCACAACACCAAACTACTTTGAGAGTACACAAAATATATATCACATTTATAACAATTTTATACTACCACATCACTTCTATTTGCCATAGTTGCAACGTTTATATATTGTTTATACATAATTAACACAAAATAGTGTATATTACTACAGCTTTTAATTAAAAAGGACGTTAATTACAATTCCGAGCACAGGACTCTGTTTTTGAAAATAGACTCCCGATTGTCACGTGAGCGGTGTTGCCACGTTGTTCAGCATGGCTAGTACTAGAGTCGGCTGTGGTTCTAACACGTTCTAGTAGTACCATAGTATTTTTTTATGCAGAATGTTTCAAGGAGTTGACACGAGTAAAAAAAAAAATGCAATTCCATTTAAATAAAAAGTGGATTTGCATTTTTTGAGTGCATCGTTGCATTCACGAAGAAAATGAAATCACAGAAAAATAGACATTGTCATACCATTGAACTTTTACATAAACAGCTTTTTCCTATCTCTTACCAAATTCAAGATATAACCCGTCCCAATTGCATGACGTATCCTGTATACTTTTATTAATTAAAATACATTTATTTAAAGAAGTTAATAACTTTTTCTAAAAATTATTCTCAGATAACACGTTCCTTCGGTTCTTAAGAGTAGGCATATACATATTTTTCAGCAGCGAGGGGTGCTACGGTGCACTGTACAAGAAAGTTCGTACATAACCTTCCGTATGCTCAACTTTTAACCATTGAATAGTAAGGTATCTAGGTTAGCTTTAGTATTATAAGCAGAAGTATGTGTTCAATGAAATATTCAGTTTCGTGCCCACTGTGTATTGTATTTTATAATAAATTTAGTATTTAAGCAACTTTGTTTAGTTCTAAGGATTATACCGTAGCAATAAGTGCAATTGTAAGCGGAAACGAAAAATTAGACTGTGTGAGCTCCGTTATTATACTTTTGTTCGTCATGTTTATTGTATCGTATGTAATTATTATCTATTTTGATACAATAAACGTTCGTTAAAAAAAAGAAACCGGTTAAGGTGTCCGGCTGTGGAACCGATGGAAACTTTTTTGTCGTAAGTTCGCGTCCCATAAAAGTCGAATTTTTTTTTTTCATAAAATTATTTTTTTTTTAAATTATTAATTACATAAAAATTCACAATATTCATTTAATAACGTATAAAAAATATTTTTAAAATATTTTATCATTAAGTGTACACAAAAATAAGTTTGGTGCACTATCGATTCTCTGGCTGTATGTTTAATTAAGGTAAAATATATATTGCTTTTCTTATTCTTCAATTATATTCTACAATACGTTCCTCCACTTCCGCTAAATCCATTCGATTTCTTCTTTCTTTTTTTTTCAGAACACATCGGCCAGGACACTTTAAGGAGCTCTGGAATAGGGTTGACGTTGGAAGACACCAATAGAAGAAGAGGGATATTCGATGGCTTAGAAGAAATCGTCGTTAATGGCTTTTCCCGAAGGATTTCCAAGCATTCCGTGAGCTTTTTTATGAGTTTTTCGAGCTAGCCGATCTAAGGAACGTTCACTCAAATCGAGATTCTCACCTTTTCACCGGCAGATCAGGCAGGATGACCTGACCGTCTTCGTTTCAACGTTGTTTTTTCTTCATCCATCTTTCGGTCTACTTCTGCCACCTTTCGACCTCCTCGATCCATCCTTTCTTTCCTTTTCTCGTGCTGAGCTCTTTCAGAACCTCTAGTTTCTTTTTACTTTTTTGGACAAACTAAATGGTTAGTTCCTTTTTTGTTCATAGCACTGCAAGGACGAGCAGATTCCATTCTTTACGAACATCTGAAATTGCTTGTTGAAATTAATCAAGAGGTGCTCCAAGAACAAGTATATTGTAAAACTATGTATTTTCAATATTCTGTTTCTGATTTAATTAATTTATTCTCATTTTTACACGAAAGATAATTTTTTATTTATAAATTGATATTTGGTATCAAATAAGAATTTACATTTTTAATATTGAATAAAATCAAAAAGAAAGAGAAATTAATTTTCAGGGAAAATATTTTCGTTACGTAAATAAATTTCTTTTAACTCCGTAAAATGTTTATAAATGAATATTTTTCAATAAAAAGGTCCGTGCTTTTATTAATATTTCTAAATGGGTTAATTATCGGAAAATTTTAATAATTCCTGAAAGCTTTTTTTTGAGTTTTGTGTCTAACTGGAATCAAATTAGTCAAAGTAGGTCATTCTATTGTTATTTTAGTGAACATTGAATAATGGGAATGCAACCAAAATATAAAAAAAAGCACTGAAAATTTATTATTTAACGATCTGCCAATTAGTTCATTAACGACCTGGAAATGATGCACGTGCGTTCGAGTTTACAAATTTTGCAATGTCGGAATCTGATTACACAGTCCAACAAATTTGAACTTTTTCTGTGATCTGCAATATCCATTACGTGATTCTTATAGGCTTTTGTTCACTGATTACGAATCTGCAAACCGTTTTGCTCCTATACGTACAGTTTTTGAGAAACAGGCATTTTTGTGAAAATGTGTGGTTGTGGGAAAAAATGCAGTATTACATGAAAAGTAAAAATGCCAGGCAGTTCAGGTTTATGTCAAAAGATAGAGGAGACTTTCCTCTATACGTCTGTATGAACAATTATATTTTTTAATGACTTTTAATATTTGTAAGTGCTTGTCAAAGTTTGAAAAAGAGGTGCTGTAGGTAGTTTGTACGCGCTATTTTTGTATTTTTATGAAAAATCTTTTATCTAGCAGGAATTTACTATACAGGATTGCATTCTATAAACATTTCTGATGAAGAAACCATTCACAGAAAGTATCGTTATAGTTTGGTGTTGGAACAAATAAAGAAAATATCCATCGACAACGTGACTACGACGCGTTGCCGCCAGGCGGCCATTATATGCCTACCTCACCGCGTCAGTGCCGTAACTACGCGTAATGGACATTTGTAACACTTTAATAGATTTTTGCTTAGTATGAGTGTGTATAATATTGCTATACAATGAATGCTATATCACTCATGTCCACGTCGGATAAATTTTACTGTTAAAGAGCAAATAGTTATTAAAGGATACCGTGGGTATACGGATTACGCGTAGTTACGGCACTGCCGCGGCGAGGTAGGCATACAATGGCCGTCTGGCGGCAACGCGTCGTAGTCACGTTGTCGACGGATATTTTATTTATTTGTTCCAACACCAAACCATACTGATACTTTCTGTGAATGGTTTTTTCATCAGAAATGTTCATAGAATGCAATCCTCAATAGTAAATTGGTGCTAGATAAAAGATTTTTCATAAAAATTCAAAAATAAAGCGTACAAACTACCTACGGCACCTCTTTTTCAAACTTTGACAAGCACTTACAAATATTAAAAATCATCAAAAAATATAATTGTTCATACAGACGTATAGAGGAAAGTCTCCTCTAACTTTTGACATAAACCTGAACTTCCTTGCATTTTTAGTTTTCATGTAATACTGCATTTTTTCCCAAAACCACACATTTTCACAAAAATGCCTGTTTCTCAAAAACTGTACGTATAGGAGCAAAACGGTTTGCAGATTCGTAATCAGTGAACAAAAGCCTATAAGAATCACGTAATGGATATTACAGATCAAAAATCGTGTTGTACCGTGTTATCAATATACACCAACAAGGGTATTATTCATGTTTTTGAAAAAAAAAGAGTAGTACAATGTTAGACTTATGTTTTAGACGATTCAGAAATACCAAGGTGATTATTTAAATAATATAGTCCACGTAAGACGTATAGATTGAATAAAGAAAAAACATTTGAACACTGCCAGCAACTCATGGACGACGCTTATGTTCATTTCTCACGCAATATTAATTCTAGAGGAACAATGTTTAACCGTTCTATCGTATTGTTTCATGCACGAAATAGAATTAGTCAGTATTATATTGCTGCTTTGCGTGATTTTCTACTTTAGTTCATCTTATTTCGTGCATCTCGAGTAAACAAATACTTTTTCAATTGAAAAACTGATCATGTTCCACATAATATTTGACGAATAACTTTATTTCAGAAAATTTCTAAGTTGCAAATTGGAGAGATGGAAATTAGGAATCTTAGGTCTTACAATTAAGGCCCAAAGTCTATATACTGTACGTCGCCAATTAGCTGGATTGATCCTTAAAGTTGATAAAGAAATAATTTCTAAAATATTTTTTTCGATCTGTAAAAATTTTCAAGAGCTTCTAACAATAAGTCTCAAATTGGAAAGTTGGAAGTTGAAAATCCCACAGCCTAAGTCTACTATTTGAGAGTTAAATATTAATATAGTGAAATTATGCCCACCAATCTTAAAACGTATAATTCTCACAATCAGTCGTCAAGTTGCATCTGTACACAATTTTACAATAAGTAGAAATGTATTAAATGTCAATCAGAGTCGAATAATTTCATTATCGGAATTGGCACAGTAAACCGGAAGAAGCATCCCTGTGGGTCGTCAACCTTAACCCCGACCATAATAGGGTACAATTTAGAAACGGTCGAAACAGACAATACCGTGTTCTTCGAAGCGTAAATCATTCCAAGATAGGTTGAGGTGATTACAGGAAGGAAAATGGAGGATAGAAGTGCATATCTTAATTACAATATTCCCACGAGTTGAACACAAGACCCTGTTGGCCGGCTCGTCGGCCAACCAACCCCGTTTCCAACCAGCCTGTAGGAATTTAATTAATTTGCCAGTGGCAAGCAGGCTTGCTCCTTGTCGCTACACTGAAATATTGTATCCTTCCTACCCTTTAAAACCCAATGCCAAACCTTGCAGTAGCACACCGTATCGTCTTTGCTCTTAGCTAGAGATAGCTTCGCAGGGTTGAGAAGAGTACCTTTCGATTGCTGGCCTCCTCTTCTCTTGCAACGCTAGACGAGATCTCGTTAAATGTTCGGATATCATTGAATTTCACTAGGATGGTGACACGTGAATGGCCGGTACAGCTTCTCCAGAGAGGATGTGATATGAATCCTTGCCATCTTTGATGAGGGTAGAACAACACTTTTGGAGCACTGATTTCGTTCAATCTTTACAGAATTACAGAAAATAGCAAAAACAATTTTTTTTTTAAACAGTGAAAGTTTTTATAACGTGTACTTAACCGTACGGCGTGCTTGATATACGGTCACCTAACCCATCATTGTAATTACAATTATTATAGTAATTAGAATCAGTTTTTGAAAATAATATAATTTATCTTAATATCTTTAGAAATATTATATTTTTAATTTTCATGATATTTTTCACACGTGTGTCCACTTGCAGAGGAACAACGATTTCAATTAGTTCTTTCGAATTAAGTTTTTAAAGAACCACGCCGCGACGACCGCGAGACTATTAGCCCCGATCTACAATAAGAAGTTGATCTGTCTACATTACGAAGAGTAAGCCTGAAGAGCGGCGTAAGGAGTTAGAGTAAGGGCGTAAGCGAAATAAATAATTTCCATTTCGTCTTACTCCTACTCCTGCTTTTGTTACGTTCGACCAATTAGAGCGCAGGAGGAAAATTACGGCAAATGTGCGAGATTTCTCTTGCGTTCTGATTGGCCCTTAATTCTTTCTACTCCATCGTATTGTAGACGGAGCCAGCGTAAGCATCTTTACGCCAAAATCGTTACTTCTACTTCTACTCCTTACTCTATCTATTGTAGATTGGGCCTTATAGTTAGTTTGAAACTTACAAGTTCAAATAGGAATTCAGAAACCGCGCGGTCCCTCGCGACGCATGTGACATACATCGTTCGGCACGACACAATAGTGATGTTATCTGTAAATACAATATAAATTGGCCTTAAAATTTGTAGGATAAATTTCAGCGTCTTTTATTTAAAATATATAGGTAGATAAGATAAATGAAAAGTGAAATGAAGTGAAATGAGTGAAATGATTTTGCTTGAAATGTTTCATATTTTCACGAATAAAAATTTAACAGAATATGTATTCACGTTAAGTGTCAACGAATTGTGAAATGGTTAACACCAAGAGGTTACGAATTTCCATAAACAAATGACAGATCTTTGATCTCCAAATCGGGTGCCCGATGATGCGTCACATCCGTTGGGTCTTTAAATTAAAAAAGAAAATAAACAAATAAATTTACGATGTGTTCCACCAACGTCCAGAACAAAGAAGCGATGAAGACATCGCAAAGGCTGAAGATTTTAACCTTTACATAAGAACGAGAAGATTTATTGGTTTTCATCATGGAGAGCATCTATGCTGTAATATTTACCCTGATTCTTATGTTCCCTTTTGTCCTTCAACTTCACATGCTAATCGTAAGTGATTCTGAAATCTATGTACATACATTTTATTGGCGTTATATTATATTACATACTAACACGTTAAGTATGATTAGCGTAACTAAGTGAATCTGACTCTACTAAAAATCTAGACTAGCCCTTCACCATTACAAAAATTAAAGGTTCTAAGATTCCAGAATTCCGAAACTTTAGAACTTCAAAATTTCAAATTTCTTATATTTGAAAAACCCAAGATTATATAAATCTTCAAAATTTCAAAATTACAAAATTCGAAAATTCGAAAATTCAAAACTTTCAAAATTTCTAAAGCACCTGGCTCATCCCAGAAGAAGGTTCAAATTACATCAGTGTTGAGTACCATAGCAAAAATGAACATTTGTTATAAGACATATTAAAATTCTAATAGTTTAAAAACAGGAATATTTAATTTTTAAATTTCAAACCTTCCGTTTGGTACCTTGTACTATTAGCATTTAATAACAACACTATTCAAAGGAATATTTTTCTTTTAATTAGTCGGACATATGTAATGTGCAACGTGTTAAATAATTTAACAACTAAAAACTACAGCAAAATATTAACAATCCCCCTAATTCACAGCTGGATCCAAAGAAGCTATGCTCTGTTTTCCATTACTACGCAACCAGCCCAGAAGACACCACCGACAGAAGTTCATCCCCAAAGTTACTGCAGTATTATCCCAAAGTACCAATTGTATTCGACGTGAAATCAGACTCCAAAATATCTTTAACAAACCTGAGGACTGTGTCGTCATCCCCTACACTAGTACCGCAGATATCAAGCATAGAAGCTCGTAAGAAATCAAGCAAACGTCTATTGTTAAGAGTGAAGCACTCCTGCACGTTTGTCAAAACTGATCAGGTGTTGCCTGTAGTAGACATCACCTCGAACTACAGCTCTTACAGGTACAAAGCATTCGAAACATGTCTAAGAAACCTTTACGGAGACAATTATCCGCCTGGTGAAGTGGTGTTAAATTCTATGCAGTTGAATTTGTTAGACTCGCGGACAAACGTATCCCGTCTGAAGAAAGCTAACCTGTTCGACTTCATCAAAGACAGCGAATTGACCCTGGCCACCAGTGCCATGTGCAGAAAGTTTGAAATTGAATATCTCAATGTGTTGGATCACTTTGTGACCAAACTGGCTGACAAACCGTCCACAGAAGAGAGATTCACGGAAACGTTGTAGCAGGATCAGTGACGGTTATCTGACAATACCGATTCGAAGGACTCTATCAGAGACATAATCACCAGTTCAGAAAAGAATCGGAGATCCTGTAAGAAGATCGAGCCTTGCGAATTTAATTTGTCCTCGCCTCGACGCGTTTACGGGACCAATGACATTCATTCAGGCAGAAAGCACTCTCTGCCAGAACTCGGGCGTCTGCTTCGGAGCTTTTGGATTCGTTGCAAGCGGATCGATTAGGAGACGAGTTTGATTGGTCAAAAGAAACAGGAAGGGACAATGTTTGTCGCGAAATTACTGATACGGGTCTTCGGAAAATTGAATGTTTCTTTTTTGTACACTGTTTTTGCATGGAGATAAAGAATTGATTGAAAGAATCATTGACGAGTGTCGTTACTAAGTTTTGATTGGTTCCAGATGCTATGGATTTGAATTGTTGGATTATGGTCGGGTAAATCCAAACCTATCAAAGATCTATGATCTAGACTTACGGAAAGACTACAAGAGTATTTTTAGATAAAAATAATGATAGTCAAATTTTGATATGGCATATGTTAGATTATGGGGATTATTATAATAAAATTCACAGTATATTTCAACACAAAATACTTTATTTTAAGGCTAGGAAGGACGTCTTCTCTCTATGACGTTTTGACACGAAGTGGCTAGAAAGCCCGTAAGGACAAAGCTAAAAGTCTGTTGCCCACTTAAAGATTCTATAAAGACCAAGACTGCATTCAGTCTGTTACCCAGGCCCTCAGGTATAAACAGTCCCAGGCCTATGGGTCCGTTGACGTCTGGTCCATAAACAAAACATTAAAGCACGCAGTGCTTCTCAAATATACTAAATTTATTTTTGCTTACTTGCTGACGCATTGTAAGTAATCCAACAGTATATCTCACTACGCTCCATAAATAGAATATGTGAATTTTTTTGAAGAGTAATGACAGTTTTAATGGATTCCATTGAAAGAGGTTCCACAACGGATCTGTGTTTCCTGGACAACATTCATTATATCTTATTCCATTTGGAATAGAAAGACTCTGAGATAAAATCTCATATAAAGAGTGCTATTGAATAAAGTTTGCGAATAAGAAATTGGTGTTTGGTGTAATTTATGAACTTCGGATTTATTAAATCAACGAGTGTTCTTTACTTTAATATTATTAATGTCAATTGTGATTGTATTTGAATCATCATTAATGGGTTGTTTTCCTAGATAGCTTGCTAGAAATTGCATCTGTTTATTGATCCTTCTCCTCATTCGAATATTCAGGTAAATCTTGAATTCTACCCTTCTTTTGGACTCTCATACTTATTCCTTGTCCTTGAAAATAATTGCCTTCGTTCTGCAGTATTTTGTGATGATCTTAGTAAAAGATTTTGTTCTTTTTTACATTCTAAATAGTAATTCGTATATGTATAATAAATATAAAATATAATATAATATTAATTTTTATGTAATTTATAATTTTTTATTACTGCACAACTTCGACATAGATAGGTGTATTTGAATATCCTTTATTCGGATACTTTAATATTTAAATCTTTTATTATCCAAACTGCGTCTTTGTAGCATATTGGACTATCAACCTTTTGGATTTCTATTTATATAAATAAAGTTTAGTATCAATCAGAAATGCAAAGAAAAGTATTCAGATCAAATATATTAACGGAAGGAAAGTACATAGTTGCCTTAGTACCTACATGTATCATTAGCTCTTAAACTGAAATTTTGAGTTCAGTAGCTATGGCTGCAGTGAAAAACTCACCAAAGAGGAGCATACATATAAGATGAAAGATGAACGATTCGAAAAGAAAAAAGGATTTATAAGATCCAGGGTCGAAAACGATCTCACGTGGTTAGCATGCCGATGGTTTGTTTAACGCCTTCTATGAACTTCTTGTTCCGCAGGAAACTTATCTACTAAATTTGTGGATTACAACGTGATCTTTTCTTTTTAGAACAGGGAAAATGTCTTTCATTATAGTGCTATGGAGCTTGCTATTAAGATATAATTAATGGATATAGTAGTATCTGTAATTGTGAAATTTTCAAGCAACAAAGTTGTTTATAAAAATCTGGTTGTAACTTCAAGACTTCACTCTTACTTTGAAATTTGATTACTAAATAAAACCTTCAGATCTTTTTTCTATAAAATATGGGTGTAACTTTTAACTTTTTATTCCAGTCTTTAGATAACAAAAATATAACAAAGTGAAAGAGTTATTTACTAATATGTCATAATGAAATATACGAGTATTCGTTGTGGAAATTCGGATTGAAGATGAGCATCATTGGGCTAAGCGTATTGAAAATTTGAGCATGGCGAGGTTTTATCGGGTTTCAGAGAAAACCGAGAACGTTGGAAACATGCAACGACCGGCAATAGGATTTCGTGACAAGTCGATTTGCCACGGAGCAAAAATTCTCAGATTCGTTGTCAGCATCCTCGTCCTCTTTATGTATGCTTTCACGCTTTCCAACAATGTGTGCAGAAATATTAGAGAGACTCTATTGCTGGCAAATGGAGTTGATATAATCGAAAGGAAGCACGAGGTACATGATCCTATTCAGCACCAAAAAAGTTTATGTTATTGATATTCCTGTAACGTGGTAATTAAAACGGTATTGGTGCTAACGGTACAAGTTGGTCGCCATGATTTTTTGAATACGTTTATAAAATTGTGATTATACTACATTTGTTACACTTTCCTTTCACATTTAATGGTCTTTATTTATTTTACCTATAATATATTAATTAGTAGTATTACTGATTAATAATTTTATAGATAAATTAATCTGGTAATTATTTAAAAGTTTGAAATATGTTGTCAATGTTATCATTCTGAACAACTTTTCCCTATGCATGTTACCGCCGCTCGGTCTTAGTTTCCGAGATATTCGTAAAAAACTGTAGTTATACTTATGTCACCAGTATACTGTATTCCGGGAAAAATGGAGACTGAATAGTGATTGAAAGAGTGATTGAAGTGGTTTGAGGTTAGGGTTAGGGTTAGGGTTAGGTTAGGTTTAGGTTAGGTTTAGGTTTAGAGCGTACATGGCGTGATACAAGAGTTAATATTCCTCGTTATGGAACTCGTACGTCTCATGACGTGGGATATATAAACAGCTGAGATTTTATTCCGACGTCAACATGATGTTAATGAGCGTATAATTGCATTTTTCGATATGATGGGCGAAATGTTTCCGAAACACAAAATGAATAATAGGTATACAATATATAAAAGGTGAAAGAAAGAGTAATTATAACGTGAAAAAATCAAAACCCTAACCCTAACCCTAACCTCAAACCACTTCAATCACTCTTTCAATCACCATTCAGTCTCCATTTTTCCCGGAATACAGTGTACTCGTAACCTAAGTTTAACTAAAGATTTTTGCAAATATCTCGGAAACTAAGGCCTAGCGGCGGTAACATGTATAGGGAAAAGTTGTTCAGAATGATGACCTTGACAACATATTTCAAGGTCACGAAAATCGGTGAGGAGGGCCAACTTCTAAATAATTACCATTAATCTTGTTAAATTTCATATATTATAATACGATTATATTATATTTAATTATAAATTTAATTTAATTTGATTAAGTTAATCAATAATAATATTGGAGTTTTATCAATTGGATATTAATCATTAACATTGTGGAGAACCTTAGGGACGAATTCAAATTTCGAAACAACCTTGATAATGTTCCAAACCATGAATATGAATAATAATTAATGAGTCTCTCATATTTTGGAAGACTACCATAATTGCATAAACATTACCAGTCTGATGATTAGTATTAACTTAAACTTTCCAACAAATTCATGTACATGTACATAGGTAAACAACCAGTTCGTCCAACACTTTACGTGACAATTCGCAAAATGTGAATGGAAAGGTATATGGCAAGAAGTGAGATTGATGATACTCCGCGAGGTCAAGTCGAACCTTCTCCAAAGAGATGGCATTAAGTCGACTGTTTTGCCCTTGGCATTTATATTCATCGGTAAGTTTGACTGTACGCCACAAGAGTGAACTAAAGCTATTCTAAAGGTTGAAGAAGATCTTGGACCGAAAGTGAAATAAAGAAACGGACATATAATGGAATAGGCGAATACTTTTGGCACTCTATCGTAGCTTTTATGTATTTCGAAAGTATCGATCTCCATAAAGTTGCAGTTGTGAAATGAGTTTTTGTCTGATTCTAAATCGATCTTTTTCAAAACCATTTCTAGATGAGGTATACTTATCACATAGAATAATCAAATAGCCAAAAATAATGAAATATGAAAAATAGATGAAGGTTACCGGAGGATGAATTTATACATCGACAATATTTTAAGCAATTGTGAGAATATTTAAGAGAATTGTGTAAATGAGAACGTTTGGAGACTTTCGGTTTCATCTGACGCCTCAGTACGACGCTTTCAGCACGAGATCTATCAGTATCCTTTTAATCTGTGCGGACAGATTTATTCCCGGTGATTCCTTGACCGCGTCTCAAGGCAACCAGGATTTCTCAAGTATATCCAGGTGCTTGTTGCGCGTTGATTTTGACGCGTTTAAAAGACTGAAAATCACCGACGAGAGAAAATGTTGAGGAAAAGGACTTTGTCAATCGGCCAGGTAAAGGCATGCCTGAAACGAGACAGTTCCGTTCCATTCAATTCCTCTCCTGTTTCTTTTCAATCGATGTCTTATCTCTTTTTTACGAGGGAATACTTTGCTGCATGATTCTGAAACGAGTGGATACCTGCGATCGAAGAAATTAAATTTTTTTTTTGTTTTGATTCTTTGGTGTTCAGATGTATTTATTGGGGGATATTTTATTAGTGTTATATGGAAATATAAAAAATGTTGGGTGTTTTTGGTACCTCACCTACCTCTCATAATTACAGACGGATCTCAGAAATTTCAAAGAACTTCGATAATATTTAGTAATTGGAAAATGACTAACATAATTAGAAAGTTCCTAATTAAAAAATTCAATATTATTAAAATTAGTAATTGGCATTGACATAACTAGAACTTTTCTGGAGGGTGGACCAAGTCCCTTAGAAATTCTGAAATCTTGAAAATCTAACATTTAAAAAGTATGAAATTTTTAACTTCTCGAATTAAAAGATATCTCGAAAACAAAGATAGTCCCTGAATTTGCCAAAGAAAAAAGTTGCAAAAAATATCGTATTTTACAACATATTTGAAGATCATCAAGATCTATGAGGGCGTCACACATCGATAGGTTGACCAATAAGAATAATGTAATTGTAAAATTCTGTCCTGTATTCTATTAAATAGGATCCTGTGCATTTTGCTAATGTGCTATATACACGTAGATGTTAAGGCTTCCGATTTTAAGGACCCCAAATATAAAGGCTTTTCGAAAATCTTCGGCTTCCTATTAGTTTCCGAGATATTAATTAAAAATTTTCGTACAATACATAGAATTTTTCCTATACAGACGCAACTAACACTACCGTCTTCGCTGTAGCAACCGTCATCGTCAAGTGTCGAACAGCCATTCACACCATAGCGATATCGGCTTCCGTTTCTATAGGGTGACCCATGTAAAATCCTTTTTTTTTTTTTTGTTAACTTTTTGTAACATTTTCCTTTCCTTGTCGTATGATCACCAAGCTAACCGACCGACCAACAGAGCAAAAATCAGGTAAAGAAGCTATTATAGCTGATGTTCGAATTGCCTCCCTTCTACTGCTTGACAACCTCTACGCGGTACACCTTGGCTACTGCTAATGCCGACGCGACGGTACTTGAATTTTATCAACTCATATCTCGAAAAATACTCAACCGAAAGAAGCTGGTGGAAGTGTTTTGAAAAGCTCTCGATGTCAGCTACAAGAATATTAAATAAAAAGTGGGGGTTTCTATTTAAAATTTTTAACTTGACTTACGCCTTATATTTACGCTCAAGGTCAAATATCTATTGAAACACTACAACTTATGTATCAAATATTTTTTCCTAAAATGCTTTTCTTTCGAGATATTTCATCGGTCCCGGACTTTTTCCTCACCCTGTATAGTTAGTAAGCCAGATTAAGATTTTCAAAATGTTGCACCTGTCCTTAATGCCAAAAAAACCCTTCTAGGCGCCCCAAAGAATAAAGCAGGTAATTATCTTATTAAGATCCTAGTAAGACCCACACGCACCCAACCCAAAGAGCACCCAAATATTAAAGATAGATCCTTTCGAACACTTATTGGGTCTTTACTATATGGATAAAACAGAATCAGCTCTTGAGAATCTGTTACGTTCAAGCGGTTGTCGTTACCGTACCAACGCGGTTTTTCCGAATTTCAACCATAGTAGCAAAAGGGGAATGAAACCACGCGAAGACTTTTTACGTAGGGATTTATTGCGGGTAAACCGACAGAGTAACGCCGAGTCTTTTTAACCGACTTCGAAAAAGGAGGAGGTTACTCAATTCGATTAGTATATATTTCTTTCTATGTGTGTTCACCGATTACTCCGAGATGGATGGAGTAATCGGTGCGAAACTCTTTGCATCTCGTAGAGTATTTCTCCCACTTGGTTTCGTAAAAAAAATATGTTGCATTTTTTCATTCCAAACGACTTTTATCGCAAAAAACGTAATGCTTCATTTATATCTTTCGGCGTTTAGACTGCAAGGAATGTACCGATCACGATGAAAGCTTTCACATCTAATAGGAGATGTTTCCACGATGATCCCACTTGCAAAAAGGGAATAGCAGGATAAGATGGTCAAAAGTGCCCTTGAGCCGATTTTTTTCAGCAATGCACCATTTTATAGCTTATAATAAAAAACCATTGTACACCAAGTTTCAACCCTGTATCTCAACTGGGAGGGTAGTTACAGGGTGAGAAAGAAAAAGTGGTTTTTGCCATATTTTCCCTATTTAATGGCGTTCAAAAAATCTGAAAAAATTCTAGAATATTCCGGCCATGTTTCTTTATGATTGTGAATTTTCTCAGATTTTTCGGTTGCAAATCCTAGACGTGAAAAATCAAAAACGCAAAAAAAAGTAGAAAAATTGAGATTTCGGGTAGAAGCTTTCAAAACACTAGATTTTTACTTTCACAGTAGTTAGATATTAGTATGACTGGTGTCCTCAATTTTTTTCAGATTTTTAAGTGTGGTGCGCCGTGTTTAAAAAAAACAAAAACCGATATTTTCGACATATTTTGTGCGATAACATGAGAAATGCTTTCAATTTTTACATTTCCTTTACACACTTAGTGCATGATGTGATTTCTAACATTTCTGCATTGGATGGAGCAAGATCTGAATGGAGAGAGTGAAGTTATTGTAAATAATTGAAAATTACGCACGTTATCTCCTAAAATATTCGACAGTTTTTCAACGTTGTCGGTGGTTGAATGGTTAAGGTGTCCGACCGCGGAACCGCTAGGAAGTTTTTTGTCGCAGGTTCGCGCCCCATGAATGTCCAATTTTTTTTTTCATAAAATCATTTTTTTTTAAATTATTAATTACACAAGAATACACACTAATCATTTAATAACGTATGAAAAATATTTTTAAAATATTATCATGAAGTATACATAAAAATAAGTGGTGCAATACCAATTTGCTGATTATGTATTGTTCTAATTACCGATAAGCCCCAATATTTTGTTAATTGAACAGTCGCGTGGTTATTTGTTTATGATGGATATTGAAAGCTATTAATGAAATCTATTTAATCGTTAAATAGTATACTAAATACATTTCAACCTTTTCGGAGGCGGCGTAAGATTAAAAATACCCTAATAAATGATGCTACCAATAACGATTTGATTGCGGTATGGCAAACTTGGTAATTAATAAGTCATAAATAAAATGCGCAACGTTATATGTACGGGTGAAAACATTTGTAATTGTAATGATTGTATTAGAAGTTGGCAGTACTTTTGATGTACATGTAGTTAATTCGCAATGAGTGTGTTGATTCCCGTTGTATATTGTTTACTTGAAGTTATCAAATGAGTCATTTGTCATAGGTTGCCGACGCTCGAGCTAGGATCTTCCTAGTAGAAGAAAAGTTTTTAATTTTGCGCCTCCTCCAAAAAAGTTGAAATGTATTCAATATACTATTTAACGATTAAGTAGCTTTTATTAATAGTTGTTGAATGAAATATAAATTATTTCATACCTTTAAGCGTATTTTGTTAATGCAGCAATAGGTTTCCTTAATAATTGTCATGTAATTGTATAAATTATTTTACATTTTTTAGCGCATCTCAAAGTCGGTTGCATTTTTTTTCTTGAATTATTTTATTTCACACTTATTAGTGGAACGAGCAGTACTTATAGGATACCATAAGGTGTTTTCCCGTTCGTATCGGTTAACTAATATGTTTAGCTGGAAGATCGCGAATCATGCTGTGACGAAATATATCAATTTCTGATGGTTTGATAAACGGCGCAATGGGAATATTAAAGAAATTTACATGACCGGCACTTGGAAGAGATCAACTGGTACAGGGAGAATTGCCGGACTCAATACTTATAAAATTGGACGACGAATCCATTGGAAGTAGGTTTAAAGATGTCGATGGTTACATCCCAATAACTCCAGTTGCAGCAACGTTTCAGGCGACGTAAGGTTACGGAGACATTGAGCGCAGAATGTTACCACTTATCCTAAGTTGGGCAGTAACGGTGCACAAATTACAGAGGACTACATTAAATAAAGCTGTAATTGATCTTGGCAAAAAGAATTTTGCGAAAGGTCAAAAATTGCTCTTATTGTTAGTCGTGTCAAAAGTTTAGATGGTCTAGTTTTATCTGATTTTAGTTTTATCTGAGTGCCAAACAAAGTCCTCGTTAAACCGCATGACAAAAGAACATTCGCAGGTGTGCAAAGATGGCGATGGTTTCTTTTGCAAAGAAACAGTCCAAATCAGCTTCCAGCGACCGATACATGAAGAAGAAAGCCAAGTCTTCTTATAACGACCAATTTGTAAAGAAACTGACGAAGTCTACTTCCAGAGACAATTTTGAAAAATCGCGATCGGTACATTCCATGCTGAGTAATGACTATACACTGTAAACATTAAACAAGAAGTATTTTGCAATAACAATAGTTATTAACAATAACAAATTCCATAAATTTTTGCAAGTGGGATCATCGCGGAAATATCTCCTACTAGATGTGAAAGGTTTCATCACGATCGGTACAGTCCTTGCAGAATAAACGCCGAACGGTACGTTTTTGCAATAAAAATCGTTAGCAATAAAAAAATGCAAAATGTCTTTTTTACCGGACCAGTTGGGAGACATTTTATAAGATGCAAAAGGTTTTGTTCCGATTGGTCCATCCGTCTCGAAATAATCGGTGAACGTACATAGAAAAAAAAAAAAGAAAATACTTTTCGAAATCGGTTAATAAATGAATTAGAGACCTTCTGGAACTGGAACAAAAAACTATCACGCTATTGTTTCTTAAAAAAAATTCTTTTAATTTTTAATTTTTTTTTAATCAATTAAAAAGAGAGATGTAATTAGAGTCTTTCGAGAAGAAGAATGATTTAGAGAACAGAAAGTTAACACCGTAGACAGAACGTCGACGTACTATTTCAATGACTGTTTACTGATATTCAGAAACTAGGTGCATGTAATCCAATAGTCGACAATTTAGGACATAAAGAGAGAATGAGCGTTCTAACATGGACACAGTTTGGACGGGCAAACACTTGAATGATGTCGGAAAGTTGGCAGTACATTTCCCGTTCTAGGTGAATTATATTTAGCGAACTGTGGATCCTTTGCGACGAGTCGTCAATGCTAACTCTCCTTTCATCATGATGTCCGCACATCAAAAGCGAAATTTAATTAATTAAGTAAACAAGAATTTTCATGCAACCCTCCAACCACGAGTATTAATCTCACGGTATTGACAATCCTCAGGATCAAGTAATTTCAAAATGATTTCTAATTGAAAAGAAATTATATAATTGATTTGCCTGTTTTTACGATTTCACCCAGTCCATCAGATTTTTGGAGAATTTGGAACATAAAATTTAGAATTGAGGCAGATATAAGACTTACAAATTGCAATTTGAAATGTATAAAATGTAAAGATTAGTATTGAGAATATTCTGAAATCTAGAAATCAGGATTTTACAGAACCTGAAAACTGAAGCTTTGAAAAACGCTAATTTGGAAATATAAAATCTAAAGAAATTGGGGCACAAAGCAATTTCTAAAATGGAATAGATTTATTTGAAATTTGAGCTAATTGTTTATTGAAATTATCGATTAAAAATTCAATAAAGTAACGCTCTAAACATGGCTGGTTTAGTCGGCTGTCTATGTACAAATTGGAAATTAACTAAACTAAGCTATCATAACCACGTCCCGAGTATAGTTTACAGACACCCGATACAAAGCATAATAAATACCCTTTGCTTCAGTCAGGAAGTTAAATATTAATTAACGCAAACCCGCTAATGGACCCTTTGAGTGCAAACGATCGGAAATCTAAGAGCTTGAAATTTAGTATCGTCATGTTGTATACGTTGCTTAGATTACACGATCTTTCAGTTAAAAAGTTTTTCCTCCGAAAAAATTTACATTTCGAAGTTATTTCAAAATACAAGATTACAGGATGTCCTCGATGACGTAATATTACCGATTTAAGGATAATTGCACATGCAACGCAATTCTCAACCTTTTGTTATGTTCACGATACCATAAATAAATTTTCTTGTAAATATTTTCAACAATTTTCAAACTCAATCTTCTCAAAAATGAAACCGTGTGGTAAATATTTAGAATAAGGGAGCCACCTCCGATTTCGATCACCTTCAAATATGTTGTCAAGGTCGTCATTCTGAACAACTTTTTCCTATACATATAATAGTCGGACTCTATTAGTTTGCGAGATATTTGAGAAAATAACGCGCTTAACTATCAATATTTCCAAGAGTGAATAAGTCGCAACTAGGATCTCACCTATTGTTTTGGGGGGCTCCGCCCCCACGACGACGATAACCCCAAACCCCTTTGGGATGGACCTTTTTAGGTACTTCGAAAACACATGTGGGGATTAATGAACGGATAGTATATGTAGGTATAAGTTTAATACAGTCAAATGCTAAATGGAGCACATATTAGTCATTTATTCGTTTAGACTTTCATTCAAGGGATACATAATTCCCATTATTTTGAGAAACGCATCTAATCTTTCAGAAAAATCGAATTTTTTTAAAAATATGAATTCTGCTCTCCACAGTCTTTCAATATTTTATATATGTACCCCTGAACCGGGATCAACAAAATTTGCAGAGTTGTTTACAATGCAATGTTTGTACACATCTTTATTTATTTGTGCATACGCCTTCCAACAGTCGCTATAAATTATTGTTCCCGGAGCAATGTTCTTCAAATTTAGAGGTAACAGTACCTCCGATTTGCGAGACGCTATTGGAACAACAAAAAACTTCTTTGAGTGTCGTTCAATAGCACCGAAAATCCACTGTCCTTGTATGACTCGTCCTCGATTGTATTTTTGGCGACCAAATTTTGCCTCGTCAATCTCCACGACTATTACATCCCCACCAATTTGATTTTCGTCTTTTATCAACCATTCATACATAAGCTGAAAAATTATTAATAAAATAAGTTCATAAACCAGTGTTAATAATAATAGGCATTTAATTAATTACCTCTCGACAGAAATTAGTCCAGTCAACTGCTGTAGAAGATGAAATGTTAAGTTCTACTTCGAGAAATCTTTGCCTACGAGTATTCATCATTAAAATATAGCAAATTAATCGACAAGCTACACAAATATTTAAATTTGTTTTTGAGAACCAGGTCCTATGTAATGCACTGATTTTAAAATTGCATGTTAATCGTTTTCTTTTACGGTTCATTATTTGTTTATAATAATGGTTAGTACAATGAAAACATAATGACTCTAAACACTTTAATTCTAAAATACTTCCACACTGTGGACATTTTATTGTTTGACGAATAACATTTTTAGAATACAAATAATTCAATAATTCGTCGCGATTTGTGGTTAGAGCTAAAAACTCGTAGAATTTCATTTTAGAGCATTGATATTTATATAATTGTACGTTACAATGATTAGTCGTACACAGTTCGTGAAATACAAAAAATGTCTAGTTCACTGATGACTTTGGACATTGAGTCAATGACAAGATATATGTATATATACACACTAGGCACTCTACTGAACGCAAAATGCTGTCGAAAATTTATCTAGCCTTAAGATAACTATTTTCTCAAATATCTAGCAAACTAAAAGAGTCCGACTATTATATGTATAGGAAAAAGTTGTTCAGAATGACGACCTTGACAACATATTTGAAGGTGATCGAAATCGGAGGTAGCTCCCTTATTCTAAATATTTACCCATTATTGTATTAATTAGGCTAATTTTGCTTAAAAAACAAAAGCTGATATTGTTACGTGGCCGGCAGCTAGGCAGCGAGTGTGGCTAGTGGAGGCTTTGGGATGAAAGGCCGCGTAACTTATATTATTAAAAAATGACACAACCCGAGCGGTTAGGTTGTATCATTGTGGGAACTGTCACTAGTTTCACTGGGTTTTGAAAGTAAGATGCTAATCTGGAGTTGACACAGTAATGTATATTTTACAATTCAGTCTATTACAATTGTTCTTGTCGCGGATTAGGTGTGTAATGTGTATATTACCTATCTCCGCAGTATGCTCGGTTTTGACGCACTGGCAATGCGGGGTGTTGTGTGTGTGGTTGATTATAATGCCAAATAGAAACACTGACTCGATTTCGCGGATTCTATAAGGTTAACTTTGCTCGAAGGGGACTTCAACCCGATCTCACTAACTAGCAACCAGTTCACGTTCGTACACGAAGTTCTCGACACAAGATGACTTTTGGTACTGACCGAAGAGCGTTGGTACGAACGGGTTTATATACTAATGAGAAAGGGTGATCTAGTTACTATTTAGATAATCGGGCTGGGCCCATCTGTTCGGTGATGTTTACGGTGGACCCATTGCTTTCCCAAAACATTTGGTTCTGTTATCGCTATTCTGTTTATTTCAAGAGCAAGTGGTCTTTTGCCTGAGAGTTTTCCTTTCCAGATGTTAAAAGTTTATTTGAAAGGAGGCATGTTTGATAAAAACGGTCTGCCTACGTGACAATACTTAAGAAATGAACGAAGATTTATTAAATTTATAATATGCTATAAAATGAGAAATTATTGTTAGTGAACAATGACTTGAAATTTTATTAGGCATATTTCTCTATCATCAATATAAACTCTTAAAAGATTATATTTAACTCTTATTCACTGTCGCGACAGACATCGAATTACGTATGACTTGTGACGAACTGAACTCCAAATATTGTATCTTTTACAAATCAACCGCCTGGCCAAAACAGCCAGATGAAAGCTGCTCTCGAACTCATCACTAATAAGTCACCGGCGCGGCGCACAGTGTGACAAAATAGCTGTCGGCGATCAAAAGTCTGTAACTTCGGTTCTATTAGAAATACTTTAATAAAATTTTGGGAAGTTTTTGCCTATATTATGGTACTTAAGTTATACCAATATAAATCATATTGAACTACATGGTGTTAAAATATTCACGTATAAAGTGTAACGTGTTCAATATCCTTCACTTGTTAGATATATTTTAGGTATGTCATTTAACAAAAATTTGACTCAAAACTGTTAATAACTATAAGAGAAACGGATTTAATAATTAAAAAATGATTATCTCGTTCGTTAAATTAGAATCACTGTAGAAAGGATCGGCAAGTTAATATCGACATACATATTGAATATTTAACTGTGAGATTTAGTTTTGAAAATTTCTCACGGGATATGTAATTAAAATCAAGCAATGACTAATATACACGTCGAATGCAGTTAACTGATTAATAATCGTATTTGGTACTGCTTTTCCATCATCGTGCGCAGCGGCCAAGATGGGTGTAATTTATTTCAATCGCCATTTTCTTGAACGGGGGCAAGTAGGGGCAACCAATTTTTTCTGATTCTGATAGAGGAAGGTTCACTCTTTACTGCAGTAATAATTAAACCCCTCGCAAGTGGTTGCAATTTTTTAAAATCATACACAAAGTTAAGATTTTAGTTCAATGTACTTCGTTTCAATTAGATCCTATTATTTAAAAAGTTGTTAACATTTTAACTTACTTTATGCACTGAATAGAATCTATACTAATCTAGTAAACTTTATAATTCATTTGAATTTTATCTTTCCGAGTAAAGTTCTTTATAATCGTACATTGAAGTTACGGATAATATCATTAGCGTTTTGTTCTAACGAATTTCTACTGACTTTGAGTGCGGACCACAGCAAAACGGAAGCAAATATGAAAAAACGGTTTACACTTCGTTAAACAACAGTTTGTTCTCTATCGATGTACGCAAATAGTTTTTCAATTTGCGAATTCACGAAGATTGAATTTTGATCATCGAAAGCCGTTTTGTCCCACTGTGCGCCGGCTACGCTCGTGTCGCGTATCCCTCTTTTTTTGTAAGTCCCCGATATCCCTTTACCCTTCCTCTTTTTTTGAGTTGCCATTAGCGTGACTGGCACCCAACGGAAGCTTGTATCGAAAGAACAAGTTCAAGAAACAAGAAACAAAGAATCTCCTGCTGCACCTTCGAAATCACCAGGACAACCCGCCGTTAACAGTAAGACAACCATAAGCAAAATTCGTTGTTTCATATGTGGTAAGAAAGGACACCATGCGAACGATTGTAAAGATAAGTCTTTAGGGAAAAAATGTTTCAAATGTCAGTCTCATGGTCATATTGCGTCCGATTGTCCGAGTATTAAGAAAGAAAATTTAGTTACTTCTCCGAAAATAAATAACATTTCTGTTCTTCGTTCAAATAATATGACAAAAGAAATTAAAATTAACAACATTCCTTTAAACGCATTAATTGATACGGGAAGTCAATTCACCATAATTCGGACAAGCTCGGCTGATAAATTGAATGCGGCAGTTTTAAACAAAGTAGATGTTACTTTATCGAGACTAGGAAAACATACGGTTTCCACGTTAAGTTATTTTTCTTCTGTCGTGAACATTGATAATTCTGATTTTCCATGTAATATTTATGTTGTCCCGGATAATGCGATATATTTAGATGTAATAGTAGGTAGAGATAAAGCGCGAGCGTTGAACATCGTCAAAGCATTGAAAAGTTA
Source organism: Osmia lignaria lignaria (assembly GCF_051020975.1). Classification (NCBI taxonomy): domain Eukaryota; kingdom Metazoa; phylum Arthropoda; class Insecta; order Hymenoptera; family Megachilidae; genus Osmia; species Osmia lignaria. Next base: position 9,531,052 of record NC_135044.1, on the reverse strand, counting down.
ATTACCGATTATAAACCCGAAATAACAAGAAGTACAGACGTGGAAATGAAAATCGTGTTGAAAGACGAAACGCCAATTTTCGAGAGACCTAGACGTTTGCCAGTAACAGATCGCAAAACCGTAAATAAACAGGTAGAGGAATGGATCAAGGAAAATATTGTTGAACCTTGCGCATCCGACTTTTGTAGCCAAGTACTGTGCACCGATGACAAGATGTCCCATGAGAAGCACGCATTTGCATTTGTCTCATGGGACATCTTGTCATCGGTGCACTATAGTTGTAGTAAAAAAAAAAGATGGTTCGCCAAGAGTGTGCATAGATTACAGAAAGATCAACAAGGTAATAGTGAAGGATAGATACCCGCTACCACTAATAGAAGACCAGCTTGATAAATTGCATGATGCCAAAATTTTTCCGACGCTCGATATGAAAAACGGTTTTTCCATGTGTCTGTAGAGGAAGGTAGCAGAAAATACACATCTTTTGTTACATATAAAGGTCAGTTTCAATTTAAAAAAGTTCCTTTTGATTTATGTAATTCTCCCGCGGTTTTCCAACGTTTCGTTAATCATGTTATTAGGAAATTAATAAGCGACGGAATCGTAGTGCCATATATTGACGATTTTATCATTCCTGCTGAAAATGAAGACATAGCGTTTTCAAGATTAAAGTTAGTACTGGATACAGCCAAAGAATTCGGATTAGAATTAAATCTTAAAAAGTGTGCCTTTTTGAAACTAGAAGTAGAATTTTTAGGGCAGGTAATAAAAAATGGCCGTATATATCCTTCATCATCCAAAACACAAGCGGTAATTAAATTCCCAGAGCCAAAAACCGTAAAAGAAGTGCGAAGCTTTCTCGGACTAGCTGGATATTTTCGCAAGTTTATTTTTAATTTTACAATAATAGCTAAACCCTTAAGTGATATGCTTAAAAAAGAGATTACATTTAATTTTGGTGACAAAGAAAAATTTAAATATTTATAATCCGAAATATGAAACGAAATTACACACTAATGCAAGTAGCGAAGGTTATGGTGCCATTTTATTACAAAAATCTTTAGATGACAATCAATTACATCCGGTGTATTATTTCAGTAAAAAGACAAGCGAAGCAGAAAAGAAATATTCTAGTTATGAATTAGAAGTATTAGCTATAATAGAAGCGTTGAAAAGACTGCGTGTTTATCTTCTAGGAATCAAATTTAAAATCGTAACTGATTGTCAAGCATTCGAGAAAACAATGAGTAAAAGAGACATTGCAACAAAGATAGCGAGGTGGGCCTTATTACTCCAAGAGTATGACTATACAATCGAGCATAGGCCTGGCATCAGAATGAAACACGTAAATGCTTTAAGCAGACTTCCGATTATGTTTACTGATAATGAGATATGCGGTATTGCATTACATATTAAACGAGCGCAGGATAAAGATGAATCTGTTAAAGTAATCAAAGATTTGTTAAAAGAAAAACCATACGAGGACTATTTTGTTAAAAACGATATTTTATATAAATTCTCGGAAGGTCGTGAGTTATTAGTCGTACCTGAAAGTATGCAAACGGAATTAATTAAACAAGCGCATGATAAAGGCCACTTTGCAGTTAAAAGAACAGAAGAATCAATAAAACAAAATTACTATATTCCGAAACTTCAACAAAAGATTAAAGAGTATATTTCGAATTGTATTTCATGTATTTTAGTAAATAAGAAAGCTGGCAAACAAGAAGGATATTTGCATTCTCTGTTTAAAGGAGAAGTTCCGTTGCAAACGTACCATCTTGATCATTTAGGACCGCTACAAACTACAAGTAAGAAATATTCTTATATTCTAGCTGTTATTGATAGTTTTACGAAATTTGTATGGTTATATCCTACTAACAAGGAGAACTACCCAAGTGTTACACTCACTTATTAATGAAACTTTGCCAGCTTGTAGAACTCGTCGAGCTGAACACGCCTACATGTACCCCCTTTTGGGGGCAGACGGCTAATTGTTTAAAAGATATTAACAATTACAGTTAGTTACTCCTTACATTCTGAAGTATGACAAACTCACACATACAATTCGCAATCTAGAGATCCACGGTTCAAATCCTTGGTTTCCAACATTTTTTTTTTTTTATGATAATTTTTATGTAATAGTTATTCAAAAAAAGACAAATTATCATTAAAAAAAAAAAAGTGTTGGGAATCAAGGATTTGAACCGTCGATCTCTAGATTGCGAGTTGTATGTGTGAGTCTGTCATACTTCTCAATGTAAGTAGTAACTAACTTTAATTATTAATATCTTTTAAACAATTAGTCGTCTGCCCACAAAACGGGGTATAGGCGTGTTCAGCTCGACGAGCTCTACAAGCTGGCAAAGTTTCATTAATAAGTGAGTGTAACACTTGGGTAGTTCCCCTTGTAAGTCGACAACATCTGCGGAAGTAATTGTTAAGCTAGAAATTCAAAAAACTACTTTCGGAAGCCCGGCGCATATCATTACAGATAAAGGTACAGCGTTCACCTCCAAGGAGTTTACAGATTATTGCGATACAGAAAATATTAAACTGTCAACTATCACTACAGTAAAACCTGGATAAATGCAACCAAGATTGGGACCCAGTGGTTGCATTTATCCAAGCGAGGTGTCGAATCTCGGATTACACGCGACGACCAGCCAAGCGTGAACGTAGAAAGGAACAGACAGTGGCGGAAAGAGAGAGGTCCGATGATGAAAGGAAAGAGCCGAAACGTATCGGTGTGACTAATACTAATTCAACTATAAAACTTTTTTATTTTTGACTTTTTTTTATTGAAACTTTTACTAACGCATTGGTGAAATTTTTCTGATTAAAATGGTACCAAACACGATTTAGTTTCAATTATAATTACTTGCTAAAATTGATGTTAAAGTGTTAGAGTGTCGCGCGTTTGAAGCAGCGCGGGCATTATGACGTTGCGTCGTGTCAATTGTTTTCGCCTTCTTTTTGTTTTGGGAGAGACCGGAAAGTACCACCAGTCTCGTTCACGTGCACGCAAGATGCACATCGCATTCCGGACATCTTTTTGTAACCATTTTATAATGAAGCAGCCTGTTTAAGGAAGGTGTATATTATATTGGAGGCACCCGAATCCTTTACACCCACCGACGTACCTAACATAAAGGTTGGCGAAAAGCAACAGAGATCGAAATCAAAACCAGTCGCGGTGTCGGGTTTGGTTTCAAAGGTTTCATTTATCCAGGCAAGGTGGCGATTCTGGGCATTTAATGTTGCATTTATCCAAGCGAGGTGTCGATTCTGCGTCCGTACACATGTTTTGTATTTATCCAACATGCCGATTCTGCGTCCGTACACATCATTTATATTCAGTCGTGGTGTCAATTCTATGTTGTTTATTCTATTACTATTGTTTATAAATATCATTCAACCTATATCGTGTTTGGTGTCATTTTAATCAGAAAAATCTCACAAATGCGTTAGTAAAAGTTTCATTAAGAAAAAGTTAAAAATAAAAAAGTTTTATCGTTCAATTAGTATTAGTCACACCGATATTACGGTCAGATCATATTACACGGTTTCCTCGTCGAGCGGCTCGGTTCGCCTAGGGGGATCCCCCCAAGTGGAGGGGATAGCGATGTTGCACTTATCCAATCATTCTTTCGTTGCATTTATCCAGGTTTTACTGTACAGGGTTATCACGCGCTAACGGACAGGTAGAAAGATTAAATCGCACAATTATCTCTGTTTTGTCTAAATTAACTCTAGATGATCCTACTAAGTGGTATAAATTTATAAGCGACATTCAAAGAATAATAAACAATACCTACCAAAGAAGTATAAACATGACACCATTCGAACTCCTCTTAGGAACAAAAATGAAAGGGAAAACAGATGTTATGTTAAAGGAATTAATCGAAATTGAACTTGTTAATAATTTTAATAGCGACAGAGAAAAACTACGGCAAGAAGCGAAGAAACAAATTCTTAAAGTGCAAAATGAAAACAAAAAGACATATAATCTGCGTAGAAAATCAGCGAATGCGTATAACATAGGTGATTTAGTTGCTATTAAGCGTACACAGATTCAACCAGGTAGTAAATTGAAACCGAAATATTTGGGACCCTATCGAATTATCAAAGTAAAAGATAGTAACACCTATGACGTAACTAAAGAGGGGTATTGCGATGGCCCAAAGACAACGACCACCTGTGCAGAATATGTAAAGGCATGGGTGCTAAATAGTTTATCATCCGGGGCGGATGAAGGGTAGGATGGCCGAGTTGTGGAATGGTGCTTCTTTTGTTTTTACCATTGCGTTTTGCACAGCGACGATCTAGTTCAGTGTGCTGTGAGATCTCGGCGGATAGCTGTGCTGCCGATTGCGTGTCAATTCAATCTCAATTCTTTTTTTGTTCTTTTCTTTATTTTCGTTTTCGCTTCTATTTATAAAAATTGACCAATTAATCATAAGAAGTGGTAATTGAGCTACCCGTTCCCGCCCCAATCCTACAAAATAATGTAACCAAGCTGTCGGCCGACGTCGGTCGACACCAGTCTAATCTCATGCACCTATCTATCAACACATTTGAAAAGATTGGACGAGTTTGGCCGATAAAAGCATAATAACAACTATTGTTAAAAACAAGTATTATAAAAAATCCATTAATGCCTCGCAAAAATGGCATATTTATACAGGGTGTCCCAGAAAGAGTGTAAGCCCCTTAAGGGGGTGGTAGCTGGGATGATTCCGAACAACATTTGCCTTTGCGAAAATTTTGCTTGAAGCTTCGTTTTTAAATTATTAAGGAATAACACTGGCCAATCTGAGCGGGCTCAGGGACAGTAGTGTCAACTACGAAAACCGGGCTTGGTCTACGTCCCAAGCGGACAACTCGGCACCTTGCTGGTAGAGCAGAAGAAGTTGGAAAAATAAATAAATTGAACTGATTAAACATTTTAAATCGTTACTTAAAATGAATACAGAACAATCTCTTATTGCCTGTCACAAAAATGTAAAAAAGAAATTCTAAGCAACAAATAAAAATGATTGCAATAGAATAATTAATAAACGTTTGAATTGGAGGGTACGTTAATGATGAAAAGTTTGAGAAAAAATTGAAACGAAACTTACCCACTCGTCCCTAAATTAACCCGGTGTGCTGAAAGCAGGTAACTGCCATTAGGTCACTGTGTCGGTCCCCACCACTCGTTCGGCAGAACAGCTGATTTGAAGGCCGGGTCAATGAATTCGCCACATTTGCTGCACATACATTTGAATAATAGGCGGCATTGAACAGGGCCATTTGTTTCACTTAAATAACAGCGTAGAATCACTATCACTTTCCACTTGAACCACAGTATATCCAGTAGCGCAACTTTCTGTCGGCACCTTTGATGTATGTGAAGCCTAAAATGAGTACGCATGCGCGAAGTCAGCGAGTAAATCCAGTATCGCCATCTGAACTTTTTTCTCTTTTCAATTAACTCTAAAAGAGGTTGCGATTCTTCAGCGAAAAGCAGCTATACTCACTCATACTGGTGAGGATCGCAACAGTTTAAATACCAGAGGTTTTTAAAAAAACAAATGCCGTGAGAGAGAGAGCGCGTAAAAAATGAAGGAGTAAATGATAAAAAAGTTCAGTATTTACTCGCTGTCTCCACGCATGCGTACTCATTTTTGGCTTCATAAATTTTCAAGAGTTGCGCTGCTGGATATACTTTGCTTGAACCTTATTACCTGAATAATAATAAACCAATGTTTGGTCTGCGTTAAAGAAATTGGTGACCCCAAAATAGGCCAATTTTTTTAATAGAGGAGGGGTTACAGTTCCACATACCCCCTTGAGCCTCTAGGGTCTAGGCTCAAGTTAATTATAATTAACTGTATCCCCCGTGAATATGGAAATTGTACGTCTGTACAGTGTGTCACGTCGGCAGACTGTTTTATTAAACATGTGTAACGAGCCGATAAGATTGGGCCCAGGCTGTGGACACTGAATCCTCCATATTTCACTCAATGATCCCTGAACTCCGGAGTCATACTGACCCTTGGACCTGGTGTAGGAGGGGGCCTTCCCTTCCACTATACATATATGTATAAGTCCCTGAATTTTCGCCCAAAACAGAATAATAAAAGTTTTCGACCATACAACGTCTACGCGACCCTCGTTCTTCTTGTACTTTACCCCTATTTGGGCGTGACACATGCCTCTCTTAAGAAATAAACCGTTAACATCTGGAAAGGAAAACTCTCAGGCAAACAGGTCGCTTGATCTTGAAATAAACAGAAGGCCCAGTGATAACAGAACCAAATGTTTTTGGAAAGCAGTGGGTTCACCGTAATCGCACATCAGATGCAACCACTCTAAACATCACCGAACAGATGGGCCCAGCCCGATTATCTAAATAGTAACCAGATCACCCCTTTCTAATTAGTATATAAACCCGTTCGTACCAACGCTCTGGGGCAGTACCAAAGTCTATCTAGTGTTGAGCACATCGTGTACGAACGTGAGCTGGTTGCTGTTTAGTGAGATCGGGTTGAAGTCCTCTTCGAGCAAAGTTAACCTTATAGAATCCGCGAGTCGAATCAGTGTTTCTATTTGGCATTTAAACCAACCACATATGACACCCCGCATTGCCAGTACGTCAAAATCGAGCATATTGCGGAAATAGGTAATATACAATACACACCTATATGTATACGCGCCAAGAACAATTGTAATAGCCACATATGTAAAATACATATATACATTACTGTGTCAAACCCACATTAGCATCTTTCTTCAAACCCAGAGAATCCAGTGACAGTTCCCACAACAATACAACCTAACCGCTCGGGTTGTATTGACAATCTATACTAATATATAAAGCTGTAAGCATTTTCTTTGTGCAGGGTAATCTCCAAATCTACTGCTTCGATTTTGATCCGATTTTTTTAGACGTGTTCCTTATAACCTTGCGAAGGACTTAAGCTCAGTTTTATTACGCTGTTGCATCGGAAAATGTATAAAATATTGTTGATTTCGTTTGTGTAAATCGTAGCGCAGAACACTTCAGCAGAACTGCTAATCCCCACCGCTGCTGTGTTGACGTAGTAGTGGGAACACCTTCATACCTCAGCGGTAGGGATGAATGGCAACGCTGTCAGTGCTGCTTCCCGCATTCAGCATTCATCTTTTTTTTTTCATACACTCAGACAAAATACCACCCGGGCAGCGCCGGGTAACACAGCTAATAATACATATAATATAAGTTGCGCAGCTTCTCATCCGAAAGCCTCCGCCAGCCACACGCGCTGCCTAGCGATCGGCCACGTAACAACTGTAATCACTGACACCTCGAGAGGAGGGATCTTGGAAGGGATTAGGTGGAGCCAGCGGCCCAGTCCCCTTGCCTCTGCGCAGTTCAGTTTATTAGTGCTCGGCAACTTACTATCTCTGCATGGTAGTTGTATAAATGAAATATAAATTATTTTATACTTTTTAGCCCACATCGAAGTCGGTTGTATTATTTTTTTGAAATTATTTTATTTTCACAGAAACGAAAACAGGAAAACCCGTTGAAGGAAACACAAGGAAGCATTCAAGTTGTGGGCTTTCATCGTTGCCTTACAAGTTCCTCCACTTTCTACCTTTTCCGTCTGTCTCTCTCTGCTTCACCTTTTACATCTTCTGGAGGTTAGACTTTTAAGTTGGACACCTCCTATCCCCTACATTTTCTATGCGACCCTCTTTGAGCCTTTCCGAACTGTATATAAAGTGGTGCTACTAAATCGGAAACCGCAGCTTTGTCGATGCTATATTGCTACCACCTTCTCTTTACGTTACTCGTTTCTTTCCACCCTATTGAACTGTCCTTCCCACTTGGGCAACCCCTTGGTCAGGATGGATCGTTGTTAGAGTTGACATTGGAGTCGAATTTATTGGCTCGGTTGGTTCTTCGAACTGTTCACGGCGAATATAGTTTAGAAGCGGAAAATTCATCTTCCAACTTTGATAACACTTTTTCTTAGGTTACGGACGAGGATTACTCATGATTTCTGTGCCGAACCGCGATTGTACAATGAAGTGAAGATTTGTTTCAAGTATTTGGAATTTTTTCTTATTTAACGGTGGAATGATAATTTTTTTTTCATTTATTGGAGAGTGTATGCTGAGTAGCAGTGAAATTGTTATTAGACGATTCCTAGTAGCTTGGTTTCAAACTCTTGGAAAGTTTATTTTTTCAATTTACTTACATGAATTTCATATACTGTGCAGAATAACAAATTAAAGATTACAAAAAGTTCTTAAATAAAAAATATTACAAATTTTCTGTTTTTCCTTCTCATATTTTGGAGTAATGTGCAGTTTGATGAACCATAATGTAACAAAGCTTTAACAGAAGCTAGGACTCGTAATTAATTATCCTGAGTAATAATTTTCAACGACAGTGTCACTAACAATGATGACACGAGTTGATTAACAAAGAGCCATTTCAGTAGTTAAGTAATTGCTACATAGCTTTCCTTTTCTACTTAAAAAGAAAATATTGCGAGATAAATAGTAACCACAATTATAAATCTTATATTTATAATGATTAAAAACTGTACAGTTATAATTATTTCTTATATAACAATTTACTAAGACCAAAGACAATTGTTAACACTAGAACTACCAAAGGGGTCAAAATGACTGGTTTCTTCTTTCTTATGTTAAATTATAAATTTTGTCGAGGTATTTTTGTTGAAACGTATGTTGTCTGTTATCGAGCTAAAGAATGAATGTATATATTAAATTATGTTTCATCCTTTACCTATTTAGTAATCAACATTATTGTCAGCTTGAAAATAAATGTGCGTCAAACATTGGTAGTTCTAGTATTAAAGTCCAAGAGTGACAGTATTAAGGAAACCCTATCAAAAATGAATGTGAAAGTGATAAAAAAGAATAAATTATTTTTATTATGTAATCTTTTTTCGAAAAGTCATACTTACTGACGATTACCGATGATTACCGAACAGACACGATACAGGGCCGACCGCAGGCAGGCTGTGGTGGCTCAGTTTGCACTCAACGATCGAAGGAGGAGGATATCACGACTCGCTTTTGTTGTTATATTTCTCTTATCTGTGGTGTTTGGAGTAAATAAGGTTAATTTTCTTTAGTGCTTTCGGATTAATTGTTTCTAGAATAGAAATTAATGATATTAAATTGTAAAGTTCGTCATTTTTACTTCTTCTATTCTCATTGTATTTTATATATTGTTTTTTTTTAATAATTATATTTAAGTTATTGGAAATCTATTAGCAGGATTATATTATCTTTTCAATGTTATGTATTTTATATTATTATATTATTTTCTAAAATATCACGTTTTAGAATTAAATAGCTGTGCCATCTATCAGAGGATACTTGAAACTATTAGCAAATCTTGCTATTCATTTACCATTTACAGTAAACACATATTTGCGGAAACACGAGTTTCCGATGTGGTGGTACAGTCGGGAATGAGATCAATCTATATAGAAAAGTAAATAGAAAATTGAAGTGATACTTTTTTATACGTAACTTCATTATTAAATAAGTGGTGGAGCTAGGAATCATGAGGCGATATCTAACGTTAAGTGTCAAAAGCGAGCTTTTTTATTTTGCTGAAAGGGCGTGCAAAAAATTAACCGAATTATAGTTCTCTTCCTTATCATCAGAGGAGCCTCCGTATAAAATACGCATTCTGGTGGTGATGGAGAGAACTATAAGTAAATGTATATCTTGGACTCACTATCAGAAAAATAGGAACGTTCATTTTTAGTATTTGACAGTAGATAGAGTCGCATGTTCTTTTTATGTCGGTCTTTTTAAAAAAAATGTCATTCAACATTTTCGACTTTATATATACATATATAATTTCACTAGCTTTGCTGTTCTAAACAAGATATAAGGATTCAAAAATAGTTTTGTACTGTTAATTGTCGTATTTTAATGTTTGATCATTAAATTTGATTATTATAGCTATAAAAGTATTAGATATATTAATAGTGTATTAGAGGTTAATTATTAATAAGTGTTGGATACATATTTATTAGATACATACTAACAATTGTTAATAAGTATTAGTTACATACACAGGTTTATGAACATTCTTCCTGAAATAAGCAATTTTTATGTTAGTATGCATAGCGGTAAATCATTGTTTTCGTTCCTGTGTTTCAGAATTTAATATAGAAGTCGTACATCATTTTAGAATGAAGCCAACAAGTTTTTATACTTTTACGAGTCAAAAGAAGTAAAGAATCTCACCAGAACCAAATAAGATAAAAAAGGATATAAAAAAAACCAAACGTCATTCGATTCCGGATTCTTTCGCATTCATTTATTATTAGCGATTCAATTGTATTGTTTAAAGTTGTATTTAACCGATTCAAGTGTAAACACGTTATAATTGCATCAAATGTTTAATAATCGCATTTCTTAACATTATAATGTAGAAATAAGAGTTTTTTTAAAAAACCTAATTTTTGTCGTTTCGCTCGTAACAATACAAGTTAATACCATAGTTTGTAAGACTATGTATTATAGCTTAAAGAATATTATATGACAATTATAAGTTGTACATCTTGATAATATTTTCAAAATATACAATAAAATGGCAAAATTGTATAATTGTTTGGAAATTTTGTCTAAAATTGAACAATGATAAATAAATCCTGTCTAGAAATATCAAATAAATGCCATGAAATGTGAGAATGGAAATAAGTTTAAGAAATCCTAAAATAATTCTAAGAATCCACGAAAATTGTGTAAATATCAATAATATATTTCCTACATTTATTGTGGGCCAAATTTTAAAATAATTTCCATTCATTAATTCATTGAGTAAAATATGAGGCCGTGAAAGTGTTAAATTATTTAGATAGCTAGTGAATTTTTTTACTGTAAGCTATCTTCATCCAAATATCCGGCCGTCTAGGAATAAAATTTTATCGAGTCAGTTCCTTTCACCTTGTCACCTTTATGTTTCATTTCGTTTCCCGAGAACGACGGCCGACCTGGGAAAGTTTCATTTTACGGTTCAGACACAGTTTCGCGGGACGGTCGTCGTCGCATCCCGTGGAAACAAATGTCCCTATGAAGAGCGGCAAAGCGCGGAAATCGAGACTGAAACGAAAGTCCACCACGATATCACGCGAGCAAACAAAGCAAAGCAAAGCGTATCTTCTAGCTGCTGCTCGGAAACAGCAGCACCAGCCACCACCTCTTTTTCTTATTCCCTTCCTTTCTTCTAGGTTTACGTTAAATCAAGCAATCAGGTAAAGTGCACCGCGCTTGTGGTTTCCATGAGAATGCCGATTCAACCGGATTAAGTTTAATCCGAAGATGTCGATACCGTCATTCTTTCAACCATTCGAGAACCCATTCTTTCTCTTAGAGTTATAATGTTGCTGGATCAAGTGGACGGAAAGTATACACGCATTTCCTCTGTCTTAATAGTCTGCGATTCACAACCATTCTCTATTATTTTTCTTGGAAATTAGAGTTTATAGGGGAAAACTGTAATAATAAATAATAATTATAATTTTCCTGTAACATTTAATTTAGCGTTAAAATTAATTAATCTATTTCAAATAAATAATGTAGAGAAAAGCTGCATAGTCAATTTTTGTAATAGAAAATAATATTTTTCTTTTACCAATTCTGGACACAATTGGTTTCATATACTTTGAAAAATTTCTACGTGTTCCCCGCGATCGTCTTTGCACGATTTCGCGAAATCGTCTCGGCTGGGAATTCGAAATCTTCAAAGCCGAACAGAAAGCTTCTGATTGTATCCTCTTTTGTTACAAAGAGGGTAACCATCTCCGAGTATTCTATGAACAGAAGAGAATCTATCGGGGAGAAATTTTTCCAGCGAGACAACCCTGTACTTTCTAAGGTACCATAGAATAAATTTTATCCAGTTTCAAGATACCTTTCAGCCGGGAGGAGTGCTGTGAATACCGGGAACACTTATTTCACGTCGGGCTTCGTTACCCCGAGCATTTATCTAAATTGCGACTTACCGATCGTGAATTAATTGTTAGCGTTCTTTTTAAGCTTATACTTCTTTTTTTTTTTTAATGAGATGAAATTGTGCGTTCGGTACCTTGTGGATAATGAAATTCATTCACTAGACATATATACGTTGTTAAGTTTCTGTTATATTTATTTTATTCCATCTTTATAATAATTTTGAATTTTAAAACGAGAATTATAGCTTTATTTTTAAAAAATTCTAAGAAGTGGAAAAGTATCTCCTTTTTATTGCTGTTAGTGGCAGTAAAATTTATATTAATTTTGTTCTAAATAATTAATTCCATTATCCTTTATCCACTCGTATTTCCAATTTCCGGCCGAGTGTTTCAATTTTTTAAACAATCGATGAACTTTTTCATTCATCAAGGATCATAAATATCAGTGATCGACGTTAGGATCTTCGATCCTGTTTCCAATTGCTTGATTCGATCTACCCTTAAGGGAGGCTAGGAAAATTGCAAAGGCGTCAGGTAGCTATGCGATATATTGGAATTCCAGGATTCAGCCACGGGATTTTTCTCCCATGCGAGAACCAGCATCGCCAGCCGTCGCCTGTTTCGAAACTGGGCCAACGGCGAGGATATCGTCGTCGTACGTGATTGAATATCGATTATGTGTCGAGACCTCTTCTGCTTGGTAGCGTGGTTAGCCGAGGACACACCATCGGGGACAAGCGGATCTCCGCGGATCGACGAAAAGAGAGCGATTCTGGAACGAACGATCCGTGAAACCCTTTCTTCCTCTGCTAGAATCACGGTTATGTGTCCTTATTGCCCTCAGATTTGTAATCTTTTATCTTTGCATTGCAATATTGGGTGATTGATTGATTTTCTTGGATTTTAAGTTAGCTGTAAACCAAGGGTTATACAAAATTAGGTCAATAAGGGAGCTTCTGACCCTTTGTAAGTTGTTACAATTTGTAACGATATAACGTGTGTCGCTGATTATACGGACAGATCCTTGCTATTCATAGGGGGAAGCACAGTAGGAGGAACTTTGTCATATCTAGAGAAGCATAGTGAGACAACCCTAGGTATGTTTGAAGAAATATGAGCCAAGTATTTTTGGTACCTCTAGGAAAGCATACAACGAGGATTCTTGGTATCTACATATAGGAAAGCGTAATGCAAGGATTCTTGATACTCTGATAAAAAAATTCCTAAATTCTTATTTTTTCAATTTGGCACAAAAAAGTTGGAAATCCTACGTTCTAAATTTTAGAGTCGTCACCGACTTTACGGTGTAACCCTCGTTATTCATAGTGTAACGATTCCACCTCTGCCATTTTAGGATTAATTTTTTGCTTCGAAATTATATCTTCTAAGAATACTTACCTACATATTTTATACTACGCTATTATAATTTAGATTATTACAGAAAACCGATTGTGTGTTATATAGTACGTAGAAAGAGACCAGAATGATAGCCGAGATACGAAATTGTAAGCTTTCAAATGGCTTCGGGCATTTTCTCACTGAAAGATAAATCGATAGTTTGAAGTTCTACCACGATGGTCCGAGTTTTAATTTTCTATCACGTACGTGACCACCGTGGAGAGTATCCTTTGAACGCGGTTCGAAGAATGAATACGAACGGGGATTTCCAGTTAACAAGCTCCAAACTCATTTCTCATTAACGCCACCCTCTCTACCGCACAGCATACAATTATAGTTATTTAACGACTGCAAATCAGTTTGATCGGATTTCATATTTCTGCTTATAATTCCATTTTGCTTCGCTACGAGCGATATTTTGACATAGTGTAACAAAGGTGGATCCAGAGTAAGAAAAAAATCAATATAATTACTATTTTTAACGTTTTAATAGTGTTAAAATTAATAAATAAATTATAAACAAACTTGAAATGACATAAAAAGACATTAAGACCTTTGAATCCGTGCGGAGAGTAAAAAAATAATAAAATAAGAAATGTCTATGAAACTTTGGCTGTAGTTCCGAATACGATCAGTCGCCGATCAAGATGAAATTCTGAGGGGGAGGGGAGAGGAGGGAGGGGGACCCCAAATATAAAGTGGTATCTTCGGCTTCCTATTAGTTTCCGAGATATTAATTAAAAACTTTCCTACAATACATAGAATTTGTCCTATACAGATGCAACTAACACTACGCTACAGCAACTATGATGATGAACACTTCGCTGTAGCAACCATCATCGTGAAGTGTCGAACAGCCGTTCACACCATAGCGATGTCGTCTTCCGTTTCTATAGGGTGTTCCATGTAAAATCCATGTTTTTAGTTACATTACGTTATGTTTTATATTTTATTACTAATTCTCAAGGAATTAAACACATTTGACTTATACGTAGGTTATATTAGGCTAGATAAATTTCCGGCCGCCGCTACAACAGTCGTCGTATCTCCAAAGTTTTAAATAGGACACCCTATAGATAGTCAGGTTGGAACCCCCGCTGTGTCAACGGCTATTCGGCACTTGACGATGTCAGCTTACTACAGCGAAGACGGTTGTGTTAGTTACATTTGTATAGGAAAAATTCTATGTATTGTACGAAAGTTTTTAATTAATATCTCGGAAACTAATAGGAAGCCGAAGATATCACTTTATATTTGGGGTCTCCTCCCTCCTCCCCCCTCTCCCTCAAAATTTCATCTTGATCGGCGACCGGTTGTATTCGGAACTACAGCCGAAACTTTTTATTGAGAAATCGTGCATCTCATATTTGCTCTCTGCAAACAATTCAACTTATTTTAGTCTTTATAATATGTAAGAGGATTGATAGCTCGATTATAATGAATAAGATATTACCAGAGGAATTGCTAAACTGGTATATTAAAATGAAGGTATTCAAAGAATGCTAAAGTCGAGTGGATTATTCGAATAACTGGAACAATTTTTCATAGTGACATTACGATATACCATTGTATAATTTGTATATCTGATATCTGATACATGAAACTGATTCTCAAATATAAACCACTAATGATCTTCTATTACGTATAAAAAAGAAACATAAAGCTGCAAAAGTCATAAATTCCATGAAATGTACGATCATCAAAATGTTAAGTGATCACTATTGCCCTATTTTGGATTTAAACCTTTTGCAACGAAAAAAGGCGTGTTCAAAGATCTCAATAAAAGTCAATCTCTTTTATTGAGTGACAGGGGGGCCTCTTTCGCGAGCACACAAATTAACAGCTAATCAACGATCACCTTTTTACCCGGGATCGTGTTTAATAGATTCATGCTTGATATCATATCAGATGAATGCCGGCCGTATTTTCTCGCGGCCGGTCTCGTGCCGCAGGTCTAATGGCCGATTAGTTGAGAATCCTTTTCGAGTTCTCGAGGACGTTTTGGTCCTGATCTGGTGAGGATGGAAGTGAATTTGATTCTCCTTCGGGAAAATCCAGTTTCTGTCTGATGTCCCTTTCTTTTCCCGTTCGTTCCATGGAGATTCAAATCTCGAGTCGATCGACTTGAGATCACTTTGGTGTCGATAGAAGACTGCTTGCACGCTTGATCCCCTCTCTTCCAGTTAGCCGACTGGACGATACCATCGAAAAATAATCTCGTGGTTTCTTGCCAGGCACAGGATTTACCAGCAACCTTCTTATTGTACTCGGGCAGGATTATAGGGTTCAAGGTCGATCCATCAATCTTTTCTCAGGAATTTCATGACTATCGCTTTCCCTGAAGGCCATTCGCTCACCCTACGAACTGTATAAAGTAAAACTATAAGGTTTACAAGATATCTCAAGAAGATTCTTCATGATAAATAAAATACAGCGAAAAATCCTTCACAACGTTTTAATCCATAGTTCTGTTCTCTTAAAATATAAGCGGTGGAAAATTGGATACAGGCACAGTTTCCGAGGTGTTTACACGTTCATTAGGTATATGCAGTCACGTAATCTGTTGGCATTCAGGAAGTCAGACGTCTAATTTTTAATCACTTGTATTTTGAAAACTAAGCAACGGATCGAAAAATGATACCGGACTTTTTGATTCGGTTCGATACGAAGAATATAATTTTGGTGGTGTACAGCCTTTTTGTCTTTTATTAAATGTAGGCAATTAAAAATTGAACGTTTTATTTTGTTTGTTAGCGTCAAAGCGTTGTTCGAATCTAAGAGACGTGTCGGGGTCGTACACGTGTCTCACTTGTCAGAGGTCACTTGGCGGTAAGAATAATTCTAAGAAATTAGAGAGGATGGCCAATGCCTCCGTTGCAATTAGGATCGGTGACATCTAAGAGTCGCGGATGTTATGATTACTGATCGATAACGAAGAGTCCGATCACCGATCGCTAAAAAAGGCGCGTGTGGCCGATGACTCGAAGTCATGGTGCTACGCGGTGCGTGCAAGGCGATAAGGGTGTTTTCGAAGGATTTGGCCATAGAATGGGGAAGATGTTTCATCTTTTGGTAAGAGGACCATGAGAGTCGGCATGGCACTTACCCCAGAACCTTTAACGAACGCATATCGCGAAGAAATTAAGGAATATATCTAACATGTTAATGTATTAAGTATCTATCTATAACTTTTATTTTTAGTAGGCATAAGTAGGCATTAGTAGGCATTTGAGTAGGCATTCAAGTCTATCGTTCTCATAGTAATAAATGAATCGGAATAAATATTAATATCTATATACCTAGCATTTGTAATAATTTGGGTAGCTAAGGGTGATTTACTATCGATAATATAGTATAATTATATCTTAATGATAATAAAAAAAGAAGGGGTATTATGTTATTATCGAAATCAAGATACCACTGGAGACATAATATACACGAATCGTTTCATTTGATTATCGTATCATAATAATTTGATTACCCATTGTTGTATGGCATAATGATATAATCCTAATACTGTAGTATAAAATTAATGTATTTTTCATACTTCTGCAGTTACAATAAGATGACGAGAAACGTATAATGTAAACGACGAATACATTTTTCCTTCTAACGTTATCGTCTCGGGCTCAATATAAAAGCTTGTAGATTCATTGAATCGGAAGCAAACAGCAGCATCGGGTATCAAATCGAAGCGAAGTTTTCACATAGCGTCGTCGGAAAGATACTTGATTTCGTGTCTGGCATCGATTATTTTACCTCTATCCATCCTCGCATTTTTCCTTGCATTGCACTTTTTATAAGGATGCGTTCTACACCAGATTTTTCTTTTTTTATTATCTCGCTCGCGCCATACGAGACCCGTTCGGAGAAGGTCGAGATAAAACACGATTCCAGCCACCAACGGTGGCTCCCGAGGTAGGCGCAAGTTCCAAAGAAAATATTGACCTTTCCGCGGAAGTTGTTCAGAAATCTCCGCAAACTATACCTGGAGTGCCATCTGCAAAGACGGCTTCAGCCCTGTTTTCACAGTTGGCGGTGCTTTTGTGGAAAATCGACGTCGTGTCTGCTTCGTGCGCCAAATTTCGACTTACAATTGTTTCTTTTACTTACTCCTTTTTTCTGTTTTTCTTGAAACGATATCGTTAAAAACAAAAAAAGAATAACTATTGCAGTTATTTTTTTAACATATGGGTGAATGAAAAGATGAATTAAATCCGGAAACTTTTTTTGATAATTAAATTGTAATTTAACTTTGGAAGATAAATAATGCAAAAGAGGTAATTTCTAATTATCTAAAGATCCAAACAAAAATTGTAAGTAATCTTCCGAAATGGTTAGCAATTATATAGAAATATTTTGGAAACAATTTTTATTATACATTTTTTATATGATATTTAAACATTAAACTGAACAAAAATTGCGTTTTAATCAGCATCTGGTTTCTTGATGGTATCACATTTTGTTTGGTATTTACATTCAGGATAAGCATAATTTTTTCTAATTAAGAAACGATTGATTAATAAATTAAAAACACCATTGAAGTAAAATACAATTTATATTCAAGGTGTCTTTGCAACATCGTATCTTTCGCTTTTTGGTCAATTTATGCGAATCATTCATCCGTTTTCTCTCTGTGGTTTATACTATGCTCTTGTTATTCATGCTCGAACAAAATCTCACCCCCAGCTCTTCTCTCTTTCTTGATTATTGTTTGCATAATATCAGGAGCTAGTTGCTTAATGATCTAGTCTCATCAACTTCCGTCTTTCGTTTTAATCTCGATTCCTCTTCTACAAAGGTCATCCTCGACGCTCTTAATCTGCAACCCCCGTCGTTTAACCTCTTTCACGATCTTTTTACCCTGCTCTCTCTCTCTCTCTCTCTCTCTTTCCCCCCTCTTTTTCTAACTTTTCTACTTCGCGAGCCATTTGATCGTCGTATTTATGCTTTAATTTTATCTGAATGCTCTGTCATTTAATCAGTCACTGTGTCAAAGAAGCTCACTGTGACACTATTGAAACTTATTTTTCTAATCATGAAATAATTGCATAATTAAATATTTGATACACTTTGAATGCTATGTATCAGCGAGTCCAAGAATTCCAGCAGGAATCATCAAGGAAAGTATAGTGTTTACATACAGCATCGAACAAAGTAGACTTCCTTAGAGAAAATGGCGTTATAGAGGCAGCAGTAATTAACAAAATCTTAATTTTGGCAATATTAATATTACAAGTAATTTAAGAAAAAAATAATTTAATTTTTGACGAGTAAATATTATAAAACTTATCATGTATTTAAGAGATATAAATAATAAAATTATTATCTATTCAAATTCTCCGGCGTAAACGTTTATACACAAGTGGTGGAAGGCCACAGATCTACACAAATAAGACACTGTCCCTAGAAAATTTTCCCTAGAGAAGTCTGATTTGATCGCGTGTGTATGTACGTAAGAATTTAAGTATACAGTCTTTTTTTTTTTTTATGGAACAGGAAATACATTTACGTACACGCGGGTGGTTCCCCCTGTCGCACTATTCGGCTAAGGGGGCCCGGGCAGTGAGGGACTCATACCACCCAGAAGGGGCGACTACCCACTAAAACCTGTCCCCTCAGCGTGGGCCACCGGTACCCTTTCACCCTTGTCAGATATCCCAGGAATGCCGGCGTAGCCACAACGACGCTTCCTTTTAACCGCAATCTGCCATGCAAGCATGAGGAATTGTGAATTCACGTCGTTGCACCTCCGATCAAGCTGTTGGGACATTTCCAACCTGCACAGACGGCACACAGGAATTTTTCTTCGACCACGATCAGGACCGGGACATCGCATTTCCGCGATGATCGTGCCGTGGCTTCTTCCACTTAAGTATACAGTCTATACACTTAATTACATTACTATCATATATTTCTTTCTTTGCTTCTAGAGATTGCTATATTGTATATTACACAAATTATCCACGTACCACCCAACTAATTGCGATACGCAAACCATTAATTGAGAACCTAATTGCTGTACATTCAAATTATAATAAGTAGATTATTGGACGTGATATAGTCTTCATGTCTGACCATGCAATGACATTTTGTGGATATAAGCGAAAATAAATATTTTTTTCTAAATATTTTTCATTTATTTTTAATATTTTCTGATTGGGTATGGTTTAAACATTAAAAAAAAAATTATATGTAAATGTAGAAAATGCTTCAATTTGCTACATTTACTAAATTAGAATCTGCTTCAGTACTAATCTTGAAGGCATCAGTAAAAGAAAAAAAAAAATTTTCTGAAAATTTCTTAAATGAAAAGAACAATATATGTATCTTCAATATTTTCTAACTGGTGAACTCGACGAGTCCTCTCCTTGGTCTTTTTAGGCTTAAATTATTTAGTTTAATATCTGAACGTAAATAAAATAGGTAATTTTATAATATTTGCAATGAAACATTTTTTAGCTTAGCGCTTTAGCTTCTAATTGCCATAAGAAATATTCTATTATATGCTATTTTGAAAAATATGAAAATTTCTTTATAAAAGTTGTGCTTAGGATCACTCCAAAATTCCTTCACGATCGTACCTGCCCACCAAACGAGGATAGCATTGAATTTCTGTATCGGCTTTTAGCCGCCCTTGTTCTCGCCGCTCGTTTCATCCTTATTCTCGACGGAAACCTCGGCGCAACTTGTCGCTATTCATTTACCATTTCTTTCTTTTTTCCTCCTCTCTCTCCCATGGGAGACGATCCTCCGCTCTTTTGCGGGACACTTACAGCCTCCGGCTCGGAGCAGAGACATTTTCAGAAAGCGCGAACGATTGGGACTGTCTCGTCCTTTGCAATGAGAAAGGACAGGCGCTCGAGACGAGGGGCACAAAGGATCGCGATATTTTTTCCTCGGAAAAGGGAGAAAAACAATTAAAATGTCCGTCGATACTACCTCTTCGGGGGCCATTAAAATATTCTTCTTGTCTTACCGAGATGCTTTCCTCTTTTTTCTCGCTGACAGCTTTTCGTCGAGCTAAGGGTTGTTCGAGAAGCGATTTTTTTTAATGATTCGCCATGTTTATCCAAGATTTATCCATTCATTCGATTGTAATTTAATGAACGAATGGGAAGCTTTGTAAAATGAAGTGGAATTTTGTATTTTTTCTATGATAATTATTAGATTATTATTGTGGTATACTGGAAGGTGTTAAAATTAATCCGTTGACCTATAATATCGTGTCACATTTCTAACGCAATTTCATTCAAATGCGGCAATTATGGCTGATAATGTTCAATTTAATTTTCATTATTATCAGGGGTGCGACACTGGGTCAGTTAAAAATTATACATATTTAGGTGTTTCGTTTTGTAGATCAGGTTCATTCAATCAAGCGACAAACTATTTTGTGAGTAAAGGTAAAATAGCACTGGGAACGATTTGAAGACCAATGTGGTTGGAGCTAATTTTGTAAAACGAATGGATGGAATGGATGGTGGTTAGTTTGACTGTGTTGCATGCGAGCGACTTATGGGGTCTTAAACAAAGAGAAAGATTGGAAAAAATTAAATCACACTTTTTGAAGCAGGTGTTGAGTGCCCAATGCGCGCTTCCAATTATTTAATACGATTAGAAACGGGTGTAACTGGAGTGGAGTGTGTGACTAATTGAAAGAACACTGAACTACTATGCAAAAATTCAAGGTATCGAAGAGAATTGATTCCCGAAGATATGTCTGGAAAAGTTAGTGTTTGGACAAAAAAGTAAGCAATCCGAAGAAGTATAATTGGTATACACTATTGAAAAATAAGTTAGTACAGATACAAGACACAGGAATATTAGAACTGGAAAGACCAGAAGAGATGTGGAAGCGGATAAAAGATGTTACGTGGCCGATGCGCAACTTATATTATATGTATTATTGTCAATATAACCCGAGCGGTTAGGTTGTATCGTTATGGGAACTGTCACTAGGTTCTCTGGGTTTGAAGAAAGATGCTAATGTGGGTTTGACACAGCAATGTATATATTTTACATATGTGGTTATTACAATTGTTCTTGGCGCGTATACATATAGGTGTGTATTGTATATTACCTATTTCCGCAATATGCTCGATTTTGACGTACTGGCGATGCGGGGTGTCATATGTGGTTGGTTTAAATGCCAAATAGAAACACTGATTCGACTCGCGGATTCTATAAGGTTAACTTTGCTCGAAGGGGACTTCAACCCGATCTCACTAAACAGCAACCAGCTCACGTTCGTACACGATGTGCTCAACACTAGATGAACTTCGGTATTGCCCCAGAGCGTTGGTACAAACGGGTTTATATACTAATTAGAAAGGGGTGATCTGATTACTATTTAAATAATCGGGCTGGGCCCATCTGTTCGGTGATGTTTAGAGTGGTTGCATCTGCTGTGCGATTATGGTGGACCCATTGTCTTCCCAAAACATTTAGTTCTGTTATCGCTGGCCTTCTGTTTATTTCAAGTTCAAGCGGTCTGTTTGCCTGAGAGTTTTCCTTTCCAAATGTTAACGGTTTATTTTTTAAGAGGGGCATGTTTGATAAAACGGCCTGCCTACGTGACAAAGATATAAGATCTAAACAAGCAGTCAAGATGTTCCTGGAAAATAGAGGAAGAGCGCTAGTCTCCAGATACTGCCCGATATACAAATATATCAAGAATTTGACTGACAAGGAAGGTATTTTAGGTGTTTGCCTACGATTGTTTTGATTTTTGGATATGTTTTAAAGAACCAAAAAATAAGATATACGTATTGTTTTATTTTGGCCCGTTTTCATATTTAGGGGATGAAACGACCCCCTAAAGTTTCGGCTACAATAGGCTATTTCGAAAACTATCATAGATAGAAGAAAACTTTTTAAGGAAAAGTTTCATGGCTTTTTATGAACAGATAACAGCTGGTCATACATTTTGTAAAAAATAATTTGTTTGTAACAAAAAATTTGTTTATAACATTATTTTAAAAATAATCACAATTCACATAATAACAAAAAAGAATATAAATCTGTTTCTGAATCTATTGATGTATCATATACTATGTTGGCCTCTTACATTCTTGCATATTTTAATATTCTACACACTATGTATCGCACTCATACGCCTGGTTGCGGTTATACTAGATATGGAGATACGTTTAATATCCATTACGGTATCTGGTGTTTGTCATGTGTACTAGGTATTAATAAAGTTATTTAAAGTTTACAATATTAATAAAGATTACATTAGTGCCTACGTACTAATATGCAATACAGATGGTAAGGAATATAATAAATATTGTAACAACGGTAAAAAGAAGCTTCGCGAAAGCGACGCGGTCTGGAAACGTCCAGACGATTTCGAGAAAAGTCGATGATAGAGAATCGCGGGGAGCACAGACGCGAGACGCGAGCAAAGTCGCGAGGCGTGAGCGGAGACGCGGAAAACGCCAAATTCATTCCTGACGACGCGACGAGATCGTTGATTTCGGCGACCGCGGATAGCAACGAGCGGATATAAATTAAGGGTTCGCGACTGCCTCGGTCTATTTCGCCTGCTGTTAACAATGAGAAAGGACGAGGTAAGACCATCGGCCGCTCTTCGTCAGCAGGTTAGGGACTCCGGCAGGAGAGTACGGCGATAATACCCGGACGCCTGTCGGTCGGGAGAGTACAGAGCATCTCCTGGACGCCCTAGTAGAGTTAGTTTTCTAGATGCCCGTTCGATATGGAGAGTTCGGCGATAATACCTGGACGCCTATCGAACGGGAGAGGTATAAACATGCCGCTCGTCGTAGAATATGTTTCATGCAAATAAATAAAAGAGAAAACTGTATCCTAAACCTTGTAACCTCACCTAATCCAATAAATCCTATCTATTCAACAGATTTCCTTGTATTTGCGATTAACCATGGCTACAATATAAATTAATTTCCGGTACTAGTGATATGATTGGTGCAATTATATTTCACGTGTATGTTAGGTATGTATTATATATATGGTATTTTATAATCTGAATTTTTTATAAGATGTTTATGGATTTAGGGTGTGGAAGAATTATGTTAGACGTTTCTCCGACGATGTGCTGTTACATGATTACTATTGTCGTTGGACTTATTTTGCCGATACCAGACACTGACATAGTGTAAGGCATAATATTGCGCCCCACTTTATCAGCAACTGATTACTTGATTAAGGAACAGTCCGCCCCACTGTCCATTAGACAATACACCAATGTATTTTTCAGTAAAACAGGCGTCAAATTATGATCCGTCACCTGATAGACGTTCACCTCAGCATTTTTATTGCCCTGTGTCTGCTGTTTTGCCCAACACTTAGACTCGTCATAGCCCCTTTTTGAACAAAAGTTACAGGTAGTACCCTTCTTCGGTGCCTCCATCGGTGCGTTGTTCCCCATCGTCTTTTGTTTCTTATTCTTTGGACAGTCGTACCGCAGATGCCCAACTTCATTACAATCATAACACCGTTTCGCTGGAGGATTACGATGAACCACATCTCTCCGACTAGGTGTTGCATTGTCCTTTTCCTTCTCTGTCTCTTTGCCTTTATTTTTCCTCGTCGGCTTTACACCGCTTAATAAGTCCGCGGTAGTTTTGTAACGCGAATTTGTTAATGATTGCCGCACTACAGGGTCCATAATATGCCTGATAATCAAACTTATTAGTTCACACGGTTTAAACTCAATACCCGTTTGCGTATAATATTTTAGTTTATTGCGCGTGTATTCCGGATAAGTGTCGACAGAGTCACTGGTGTACGCTACCGCACGAGCTAGTCTTTCGCATAAGCGATCTTCCACCACGAAGACTGCACAAAGATCTTCCCGGAACTTTACCCAGGTGCGAGGATTACCGACCCACTTCTTGTACCATTTTTTGGCAGGTCCTGTTAAAGCGTGAGTGGCAAGACTCAATCGTTGAGTCAAGGGAAGTTTTCCCGTGATTTCCTCTACCATATTGCACCATCTAGTCGCATCCTCTCTCAAATCAGTGCCACTAAATTCCGGAATAGCGTCTACAGCATCCTCTGGCACCACAGCAGAGGTGGACGGTGTCGGTCCCTGCACAATTTTATCCATAAACTGCCGGAAAAGTGTTTCGAATGGGACTGCGACGGAACCATCCGTCATTGTCTTTTCCGCACTCGTTTCACCAGCGATCAGATCGTTTGTTGTACTTTCACGACTCATCTTAACCACTAAACTATAACTATAAAAGTATGTAAATTGAAAGTATACATGTAGATCACGAATCACCGTTCTCTATTCCATATATCCCAGCGGAACTTGGTTTTACGCGAGCGCAAGGAAGTACGTTATCCCACTTCTGATGTTAGAATTTTGACTCTATCGATTGATTGATCCCCTTCGACGGTTCTGGAGTAAGTGCCATGCCGTCCCTCATGGTCCTCCTACCAGAAGATCCAAGATCTTTCCCACTTCGTGGCCAGATCCTTCTAGATCAATCTTATCTTTTTACACGTGCCATGCAGCACCATGACTTCGGCCACACGCGCGTTCCTTCGAGGATCGACGACCGAACTCTCTATCGCCGTTCCATAAACAAAACATCCGCGACTCTTAGAATTCGTCGTATCTCAAGTATCAACTACTGCCGGCCCAAGTCCGATGACAGACATATGGCGCGGGGTATCGATAGCTTAAAGAATCCTAAGAAATCCTTGAAAACCAGGTCAAAGCCCAAAATGTGATCCTGCCACGTGTCAACCCTTGCACACGTGCTGACGCTAACATGTACATGAAAATGAAACGACTTCATTAGTATGAAAGCCGTGGATCTAAGAACCAATGGACGGAACCCTCGACACGGAGGTTGCCAAATTTGCGGCAGGGAGGCTGTACCTTTCTAAAATATGCTACGATCAGGTCTTTCCACCATATACTCGATGATTCCAGATAGACCACACGTTCTATACGCACTAACACGGACTCCGTACCGTGTTGTCGAGTTATATAGGAAAGAGACGGATATACACGCTTCGCCTATATTCGGCTACTCGAAGGTTGACAGTCGGGACAAGTTGAAGAAAATTGTTTAATTTTGCGCCGCCTCCGAAAAGGTTGAAATGTATTTAGTGTACTATTTAATGAGTAAATAGGTTTTATTAATAGCTGTTGGGTATTTATATAAATGAAATAGAAATTATTCCATACTTTTTAACACATTTTGTTGTAGAAATGAAGTATAAGTTATTTTACACTTTTTACCGCATTTTGAAGTCGGTTTGTATTTTTTGTTAAAAATTATTTTATTCGAAAATATCTCGAAAACTAAGACCGAAATGTTGATTTCCATAACATATGTAAAAATCATCGAAATCGAAAGTGCCGTCCATAATCTATGTCACGTAGGCAGACCGTTTTATCAAACATGCCTCTCTTAAAAAATAAACCGTTAACATCTGGAAAAGAAAATTCTCAGGCAAACAGGTTGCATGCTCTTGAAATAAACAGAAGGTCCAGCGATAACAGAACCAAATGGTTTGGGAAAGCACTGGGTCCACCGTAATCACACAACAGCTACAACCACTCTAAACTGTCACTGAAACAGATGAGCCCAGCCCTATCATCTAAATAGTAACCAGATCACCCGTTTTCTAAACATGATATAAACCCGTTCATACCAACGATCGGGGGCAGTACCAAAGTTCATCTAGTGTAAGATGTTGTAGGTGGATTTTTTTCTGACAGTTTCATCGTCTTCGCATCTTTGCTGTTTGGGTACGGCATGTCCCCTAATGTATACATGTACGCGTACAAAGCATTCGCATTCTATTGATGCGCTGAGCGCACTGTGCGCGCTAACGCGTCATTGGTGATTTTGCCAATCACCATGTCCACCATGTACTTTTCGGCCATGCTGACGTCTAGTTTCATAAGCTTATTCAGCTTTTGGAAGCAGTAGTCTCCGAGGTTCTGCCCCGGCTTAGTTTTGTACAACGCTGCTTCTTCGAACTGTTTGCAGAACGGCGTCGTCCGTTGGAATTGTGCTACCAGCGGGTCCCTCGTCTCTTGCCTGGCGTGACCCCGCAATCTAGTTGCGTCCACGTGCGTGGCCTACCGGTCGATCACCAAGTTGTCTTCGGCGGGATCGAAGATCGGGATCAGCTGTTCATCGCCAGGGTAAATACGTGACGGAGTGCGCCCTCGGGAAGACGAACATTGGCTCAGTTCCTCCACCACACGCTCGAGCCGTTCGAGGCGTCCACTCTCGGGACTCGCCGATTGCGGTTCGTGTTGAACCGGCGGGGTCGATCGCGATGCTGATCTGGAGCAACGAGTCAAACCGCTAATCATTCACTCCAAACGTTCATCGCTCCTTTCTCGCCTCCTCTCTAGGACTATGTTGTCGTTTCCGCGACTTCTCCTCACGACGAGAGTGACGACCCATTTTGTCCCTTACCACTACACTTATACTAACGGGTATGAGACAGAATCTTTTGGTTTTCTGTTAATTATTGCCAAAAGATTCCACCCGGCGCGGCCTGGGTCAGTGGCTGCCGGGGCTCTAAGAAATGATTATTAATTTTCTGTAAATAAATGCTAATTTTATTGGGCGCCAGCCGGTTTTAACGACAAACCGACAAACGAACACGAGGCCCTCACAAAGGGAAGGTAGGCTGGAGATCCGTAAAAGATTGAATAAGGAGAGAAGATGAATTAGAAAATAGAATAATGAAGTTTATTTACTCAAGTGAGATGCAGATTCTCAGACTTACAATCGCTGGTCGATGAGCTCGCTTCAAGTATCGCCTTCGGCAAATTTTGATACGTATACAATATTTTACGTGTGACTAATTAATCCTAAGTACGTTTAGTCGTTACGCCCGCTAGGAACAGAGTGTCCCAGAATCTATCGGTGATCGAACGCGCGACGCTGGCCCTCCTCATGGGCTCTTTTACAATTACATGTTACATTCGGTGACATGGTCCTGCCGGTAAGGAGGAAAATTATATTAGTGACGTTCCTGAGTGATCGGATTCTTTGTCTTCGTTAAGGAGGATCTTTTATTTTCCTGTCACAGGTATTAACACTAAAATCCGATTACTTTAAGTGAAATTTCGATTCTGCAGCACACTAAAGCGTCTTCTTCGTCTGAGCGTGTAAAGCACACGCGGTAATCCCACTTCTGATATGTAAGAATGGTCGAACCACAGTTTCTGGGGTGTAAAGAAATGCACACAAACGTAAATGAAATAATTCGTTGTTTATTCGACAAGCTAACTGTTTCGGTACGTGCAGCTCGCACGTTGTCGTATGTTCGAATGACCCGACGGTTTCCAAAAATGTCCTCCAACGCCACGACCCTCGAAGGACCCACGCCTAGGACTCCCGAAGGCGACGTTGTCCAGCATCCAGATGTGGCATTTTCTTATACGTTCGTGTACGATCGTGAGCTGGTTGCTGTTTAGTGAGATCGAGTTGAAGTCCCCTTCGAGCAAAGTTTAAATTTATAGAATCCGCGAGTCTGTGTTTCTATTTGGTATTCTAATCAATCACATACAACACCCCCACGTTGTCAGTGCGTCAAAAGCGAGCACCAGCGGAAATAGGTAATATACACATTACACACCTATATTCGCGACAAGAACAATTGTAATAGCCTGAGATTGTAAAATATACATTATTGTGTCAAATCTACATTAGCTTTCGTCTTCAAACCCAGTGAAACTAGTGACAGTTCCCACAACAATACAATCTAACCGCTCGGGTTGTATTGACTATAATATAAATTACGTGGCCTCTCATCCGAAAGCCCCCGCTTATCACACGCGCTGCCTAGCCTTCGGCCACGTAATAGTCTAAATAATTACCTTTCTTTTTAAAGTCTATTTTTTTAGTCATTGGAGTCTGCGCCAATTTTTATTTTTGTTTAAAAAAGATCATCAAAATCCACGAGGGCGTCACACATTGACAGTTTCACCAATAATTTTAATTATAATTTTCATAGTCAAGGATCGTTGAATGCAAGGTATGCACAATATTTTTATTTTATTTTTCTCAAAATTGATGCAATAAATAGCTTTGATAGATGCAACTGTCAAAAAATCATAAGGCTGTATATATCGTTATAAATCAAATTATATCGTTAATATAATTTATTTACTGTTTTATATATAGAGATACATTTTATAGAGAACGTGTTGTTAATTGCTAAGCAAGTGCATTCTCCAAGCAGTTTGTATCTGAGGGAAAGGTGCAATAAGGATAATTACCTGGTCTGGATCAGTTTGTTATTCACGTAATTTCGTGGAGTTTTTTAAATTGATCAGGGTCTCATTCGAAATCCAGCCCCGTAATCTACCCTACCTCCTTGGTTCGGTAATCAAGTGAAGTAGGGCGCTATAATTACAGACGCAATTTGTTTCGAGCGTCGATGCACGACTGCTTGGAAGTAGCTCAAGGATCATCGTTTTCTCTACGCCTCTTGTGTTCCGCTTTTCGAGAAGAAGAGGGAAGTAAATGCCACTGGATTGAAATTCTCTCTCAAAATGAACGGCGAATCTTGATCGGCTGTTCGAAGTGATTAGAGCGTTTCTAATTAACGACGATTGTTCCAATCATCGTTGTTCACTGACTTCTGAGACTTGCAGATTTTCGTGATTTTAAAGCATTTGAAAAGTTCAGAGAAGATATAATATAAATAAATCTGGTGACATAAAGTAAATCACTTAGGATTAAAAAGTATATTCATTATTAGAAAAGATGATTTCGGGAAATTGAGAAGTTGATACTATTCTTATACAACCTTAAAAAAAAATCAATTAAAATCAAATTAAAAACTTAGAATTTTAGGATCTTAAAATATTAAAAGGTTAAAGTATTCGAATATTAAAATAGTAGAATATTAGAATATTAAAATATATATTAATTACATTAATTACATTAAAATATATTAGGATGTTACAATATTGCAATACTGGAATTTGAAAATTTGGAAACGATACAATTTTAAAATAGTAGAACATTCAAATCTTAGAATCACGGGAGAGTCAGGCCCACTCTGGTCCCTGCCTAATTGGTTCAATGATTCTGATTGAAAATTGGATTTACAAAAATACACAGTACAAAAATATGAAAGAAAGAAAGGAAAAAAATAGAACGAATCGTCTACTCTTCTCTCTCTATCTTTCTTAGAGAGTTTCCAATTTCCAATGCAAATAGCCGGCAACGAACGGAACGATGGTTTACGAAGATGAGGAATAATCAAAGAAGTAGAAAAGGATGGAAAAATACTGCTCGAAAGGTGGAAGCGTGATAGGAAAAGAATCGACACATGGACTCCGAAGAAACTTTAATGACATTTCTTATTTCCAGCCGACACCTCGTCTTATACTTCTCTTTCGTTCGAATGTCTGCCTCCTCTTCGTCATCATCGTGGAAGTAATTTTCCACGCCGGAACGTTTGCTTGGTTACTTTATTTGCCCGCGAACTTTATACGCTCTTCGTTGATTAAGGACGCTTCCGGTTCCGGTCGAAGGGTTGAAAACTGGCCATTACTCCTTCGTCGACTACATTAGTGTATGCCTTCAACTGATCTAATAAAAATAAATTTTAAATATAAATTTATCTAAGCTGAAATTTACGAAATTTTATTAATAATTGCAAATTGATTTGAAATATTAATTAATTATATCAGAAGGTTTATTTTTTCTTTAATGGAATTTCATATACTTACTTTTCTTATAAATATTTCAAAAGAGCTGAAAATTTCTTAAATTCTAAAACCCTTTCACCAAAGCACAGCGCGAAATCCAATAACAGTGACAGAAACAAATTCATCGCGACAGGAATTCACGAACTCGGCATCCCTCCAAATATTTAACGACTTAAATACATTTGCGTTGCTAAACGCGAACTTCGAATTTCTTCGTTTTATCGAAGAGAAATCTTGCGACGACTTAAAGCCTGTTTGAAATTCAATATTCCTAGAAAACACGTCGACGATATTATGATATTTCTAAGCTCATAATACCCAGCGAATAACCTGGTACGACGCATAGAAGGGGGTCGATGTTGGCCGATTGGGAGGAGGGTGGTTGAGGTCAGAGGTCAGAAGATGGTCCCATATTGGAAGACCTCTAATACAAAGTCAGTGCACCAGGATTCCGTACCCATAGCCGGTGCAAACATCCTGAATACGTTTAATATCCACATAGCTGTTATCGTAACGGGTGGCTCAAAAAGAATCAATTCGATTTCTTCTGTTTCTTCGTGGAAAATCTCTGATAATAGTAGGCAAAATTTTATTGATAAGCTTGTATAGCTGGAAATATTGAAAATTTGGAAATTTGATATTTAATCTGTTAGATTATTTTTGTTGACTCTATTAGACGTTGATTGTGGCTTGAAAATTAATAATCTTAAAGCGTAAAATAAATAAAACTTAATTTTTTATATTTATTTCAAATAAAATTCACCTAAGCCTGTCTAAGTGATATGATGAGTCATTTTTAGCTCTTTAACATCAAGGCTTAGCATCCTTGCAATTAGAAAATTTACAAATTCAATTCCTAGAAAATTTGTGTGATCGTAATTAAAAATTGAATTTTAATATCAACTTGTAAAATTGAAAATTCATTCCCAGTAGAAAATCGCACATACAAAATTTTCTCAAAGAGCCACGTTTATAAGAGCGAACGCATTACAGAAGAAAATAAAGGACGGATAATTACCCCATTAGGTCTGTCGAAGCAAAATGTAAAAAAAGAGTAGAAAGAAGGGTCGTTGAAGAGTCGCGACACGTTCTCTTCTCTTCGAGCAGTTAAATTGAATTTACACGACGTCGTACACAGAAGGAGACGAGAAAGGCAACGGCTATTTCACCTGAGGAATGCCTTTAAACAGAAACGTGCCGCGATAATGTAACACCGTTCGGATAATGGAACTTATGATATATCATGGCGACAGTATGAGATCGGGATGATCCTGCATTCACCTCATCGTTCTCATCCCTTGTAATATCTTCCCTAGAACAGGCCTCGAAAGGCATTTTACTCGACACTGTTCGCCAGATTAAAATGTATCTGTAGCGAAACAATAGCTTCACCATGGATATTCCATGGCCCTTCATTCAACAGACTTTCATTTTTCTGTCTTTGAAGTGAAATAGAAATCCATTTCCAATGGTAACTGTAGGAACCAGAGTATTTTATTATTTTTCTTACTAAAGCAATTTAAGATTTTAATTACTAATATTTTTATAGCCTTTAAGGATCATTCATAAGATTTGAGACTTTTTTGAAACTTAATTTATAAGTTTTAAATTAATCATCGAGTTCTTATTTTGCAATACATATATACAGGGTGTTCGACAACAGGTGGGCAAAATTTTAAGGGGTGATTCTAGGGATCAAAATAAGACGAAAATCAAGAATAACGAAATAGCGTTTGCGGCTTTGTTTTCCAGTAATTAACGTTTAAAAATTCGAGTAAAAAGCGCCTGAAACCTGCGATCCGCCCAGCATCGACGACTGAACGTCAGGTCAGCAGGGGAAGGTGCAGTCATAACCAAGAAGAGTTTACTCGAAATTTTAAACGTTAATTATTGGAAATCAAAGCCGCAAACGCTATTTCGTTATTCTTGATTTTCGTCTTATTTTGATCCCCAGAATCACCCCTTAGAATTTTGCCCACCTGTTGTCAAATATCCTGTATATATATATTTTAATTATCTACAGAAAATTTAAAAATATCGGGAAGCAAGGATGGAAAATCCTCAAATTTTATTAAACACTAAAATTTATAAAAAATTGTAAAATTATATTTTACCTTAATTCATAGATTGCCGTTCATATTCGCAGATGATTCTTAGCTTTTATTTTATTTTATATTTCGATAAATACATATAAAAAAAGACGAGATAATTCATCTGCTTGCTCTCTGAATACTCCACCCTTTTCCCGAGAATCTCGCAATGTATTTATCTTGGGTGACAAATTTTATTATCACGTAACCGGTGAACCGAGTTGCCCTGACTCCGTTTGAAATTTACATTCTATAGTTATAAAAAGAGAGAATCGCAGTGGTGGCGAAGGGCACGTTTCGTGCCTTCTGAGAAATCCTTAAAGCCGTTTAAGCCTTGCGGTGACGCCGGATCTCACGTAGTCTCGACGACGCGATGTAGAGTACTCGTAGAAAGAGAGGAGGATGACGACGTTCAACGACGGATGAATGGAGCTTAACTCTGCGGTCGTACGATTTGTACGCGTATTCGTTACTGACGATTTGAATGCTTAATTCGCCGATAATCGTCCCAACGCACTCTGTTAAGAGACAACGGTTCAAAATGAATAAAATGAACAACAATTATCATTATAGACTACAAACGTGTACTAAGGTTGCTGGCATTTATGATTTAACCTGATATTGAATACATAAAGAAAAAAATTCCAACAAATTGCATTGTGTTATTCAACAAATGCTTTTATTTTTTATTAATGCACCTATCTCCTTTTTTTTTTCATCTGCATTTTGTTTGCTATAATTTTCATTTATAATTTGAATATAATTTTACGTGAATTTCAATCATATTAAAAAGGAAAGGTTAATTTATTAAAAGTGTGTAGCCATCGTTAATCGAAAATGCAAGGAAATCTGTTGGAAAGATAGGATTTATTTTAGGAGCGGTTACAAGGTGTAGGATACAGTTTTCCTTTTTATTTATTCGTACAAAACATTTTACAAAGAGCGCCATGTTTATACTTTTCCCGTTCGATAGGCGTCCAGGTATTATCGCCGAATTCTCCATATCGAACGGGCGTCTAGAAATCTAACTCTACTAGGGCGTCCAGGAGATGCTCTGTACTCTCTCGACCGACAGGCGTCCAGGTATTATCGCCCTACTCTCCGTGTCGGTCGAGCGTCCAGGAACAGGTCTCCCGTACTTTCCCTTCTTCCGGTAGGCGTCCAGGAATTGTCGCCGAGCTCTCCTACCGGAGTCCCTAACCTGCTGACCAAGAGCGGCCGATGGTCTTACTTCGTCCTTTCTCTCTGTTAACAGCAGGCGAAGTAGACCGAGGTTATTTTTATCCGCTCGTTGCTATCCGCGGTCGCCGAAATCAACGATCTCGTCGTCAGGAATGAATTTGGCGTTTTCCTCACGCCTCGCGACTTCGCTCCCGCCTCGCGTCTCTGTTTCCCGCGATACTCTATCATCGGCTCTCTCGAAATCGTCTGGATGTTTCCAGACTGCGTCGCTTTCGCGAAATTTCTTTTTACCGTTGTTACAAGTGTAATTTTATTTATTAAGCTGTAAATTCTGGATTAAATGGAATTACTTTAATATTATGAGTGATGTAATTTCTAATGTTTATGTTAGAATATCTTGGAGTGCCCTAACCCCCGAAAGGGGCGCGGGGAACCAGGACGACCTCCGGTCGATCCAGGTTAAGCCCCAACCGAGCGCGTCTCCGGGTGGCGGATAGGAGGACGGCCGGGTGCGTGAAGTGGACCCCGAGTACCGCAGAACGGCTCGCCTCAGATGACCGGGACACGGGAAAGGTGAGTCCGTGGAGTGCCTTGGCCAACGGGTGCCATAAGAGACCCCTGAGGGACCAAAAATCCTCGGTGGAGAACTAAAGCCCCGTCGCGGACCAGCTCCCCAAGCTAAGGTGTAAGCTATCATGCTGAGAGAGAGCTGGATGGCACCGGGGTAATGGTGTCACGAACGATGCCCTTGGGGTACCAGGCGCCCCCCCCCCCCCCCTCCATTATATCTAGCCTTACCCCTGTAAGCGGGCTCTGCAGAGGTGGACCTTTATTTCCCGACAGTAGTGGGACTTTTATGGATCCAAATAAACAAACAAACACAACAGAAACCAACAAAAACGCGCTCGGAAGCGGTCCAGCGGAAGGGACAAGGGACCCAATTTTGGGGACCGCCCCCGAAGCACCGCCGACGAGCGACATAAGGCAGTGCGCGTCTGCGGCGGACGAGGGCACAGCCTTGCCAGCCCTGGACACGCTCACGATCAACGAAGAGCTCTCCTCAGATGCAACCGGGGCCGTGCAGGGAGAAATCCCGAATCAGGAACCGGAAGCAGAGCGGAAGATAAAACGCTGTGGGGCAGCCAAGAAGAGGGCCCGGAAGGCACGTCAAGCGCTCGAAGGGAACTCTGGCGGGCCTGCCCCTACAGACAATAGACGTGAGGCTGGAAAGGCCCCAGCGACGACGACTGCGAAGGGAGGCCTGGCAATCGGGCAACCCATTGCGGGAACGTCGCTGGTGGGCCATAAGAGGGTGGGGACGGTAAGGAGCTCAAAAGGTCCCGGCCGTTCATATCCCCGAATACCCAAACCCTCGCGAAACGGCGATAGAAGGTCAACTACAAGGAGGCGCTGACGACGGAGAGGAGGCTGGCCATAGCGCCGGCCAACTATCCAGAGTCGACACTCTCGGAAGAGCAGGGCTCCAATGTCGAGCGGTCGATTGTGGAGGCGCTGTGTGGGACCCCAAAAGGGGGCACCTTGCCGCGGTTTGACGATTGCCGCTTCGGTGGGGGCATACTACTTGTCACCTGCGCGGATGCCGGCTCGATTGAATGACTGAAGACCACCGTCGTCATAATCAAGCCCTGGGAGAGAGCGAACCTCCAGGTTATGTGACTCCGTGGGGGCTGGTCTGGTTCACAGACGGCTCCAAGACCGGATCTGGCACCGGAGCCGGGATTGCGGGGTAGAGCCCAAGGGTCGAAATGACCTACAAGCTGGGCTACCACGTTACGGTCTTCCAAGCAGAAGTGTTTGCCATCTGGGCCTGCGCCAAATACAATTTGGAAAGGGCCCACTCAGGCAAATACATTTATATCTGCAGTGACAGCCTTGTTGCGCTTGGAGCCCTCCACAAAGTGGAGATTGGGTCCAAGCAGTCAAGGACTGTGCACTGACTCTGAGACAGCTGTCTCTGAACAACAGAGTCAAGCTGATATGGGTACCAGGTCATGCTGGTATCTCAGGTAACGAAAGGGCGAACGAACTGGCGCGACTGGGGGCGACAAGCTCTCAGCCATACCATGAGTACCCTATTGGCGTCTCAACCTATGCGTTGAAGGGCCTGGCTAAAGAATGGTTGAACCAGGAATTCACCAGGCTCTGGCAAAACGCAAATGGCATGAGACATACGAGGGCCATACTTGAGGGACCGTCACAAAAGCTGGGTGATACCCTAACTCACCTGGACAGGGCGCAGCTGCGCATGCTCGTGGGCCTACACAAGAACACACCTCGCACGCACTTCAAAGATGCAGGGAACTAAGGGCCCTAAGGGGATCAATCCTAGGGACCTCGGAACCCTCATCATTAAGCATTTCGGCTGGCCTGGTGCCGGCGCTTCTAAATTTCGCAATAGAAGCCCAGCTGCCAAGGCACAGCCAGTAAGGAGGCTGCCTAGCGGCACGAGTACAATGGTCCCCAAGGACTGAGTGCCCGGTTAGCCTTAACTTAACAATAATAACAATAACAACAACAACAACAACAACAACAACAACAACAACAACAACAACAATAACAACAATAACAACAACAACAACAACAATAATAATAGCAATAACAATAACAATAATAATAATAACAATAATATTATGTTTGAATATTTATTTTTAATTCCTTCCAATCAAAGACTGGATTAAACTCAGGCACCTAATTTCACTTAACTTAACCTAATCAATAAATTTCAACCGTCGAAACCGTTAGTATTCAATAAATATTGACGAAAAAATATAACAGATTATGCAAAAATTGTTTTTAAAAAATGCTGGCTTAAAACAAAATTTAGCCTCAGAATGTATTAAATATCAAAAAGGATGCTTCTATGAGCTGCTACAAAACATGATAAAATTTTTGTCACTGCTGATATAACAAATAATAACATATACATACATATAATGTCCAACTGTCGCATTGCTTTCTAAGAATAGCATAATAATAGTATGTTTAGTCGATATCTTTTCAAAGCCACTGTTCCCAGCCCAGATCCATGTATATCTTGATCGTTCTTCGACTTGTGTACACACCACTCGAATCGGACAAAGTGCAAATAACCATGACAAAGATCTCTCGATAGGAGGTTGTCGAGGTTGTCGCGTTACTCGAACACATTCCCTTTTAGAGCGAAGCAAGCCCCGAAAATGAACCGCAGACAAGCGAAAGCAACGCTTTACACAACCCTACCTTGTTGCGGTGCATTAACCTTAACGACCTTTTAGCGAGCTTCCTTTTTTTAAAACTCGAAGGGACGACGGATTTTTTCCTGCCAGTTCCTAAGATTGCTGTGTCGCCAGCTCGGCGCCTCTTAATGTTGTCTTCTTCCTGTCTCTCACCCCCCGTCCTCCTGCCCCCGCCATATCCATTTCGCATCCCTTCATGCTCATTTATCCTGTGACTTGAGTTTTGATTTACTATTAGGGCTTTTTCTCATCACCTTTTCTTGCTACAGCATTAGCTAATCCAAACTTTGTAAAATATTAAAAATTTAACAATTATTGGGCTCTAATGAAAACAGAAAAATGATATTGCAAAAAAAAAATCAAACTACAACGACGCCTTAATTACTTCGCGATAATTACTGCAATCAGGTTCAGCGAAAATTTTACAGCAAATTTCCCGTCACTGTTTTCACGTCGTTATTAATTATGAAGAAGAACCGTTTGATGGATGAGTAATTATCTTTTAATGGCGGCGTAATCATTTATTCTGAGAACAAGCAACAGGGACAAGTTAAATGAAGAATCTATGAATAGTTTCAAACTAACGGACAATATTGTTTAAAGTGAGTGAAAATAGTTTCAAACGAATTATTAATTATTCGGTAATTTTGCAAATTTTTATTATATCAAGTTAATGAATCTCAGCACTGTTCCAACAGTTGCGATAGAAATTAGGGCAACCTATAGGGAAAGGATTTTTCTCTAAGATACTAAGAATTGTTTCCGTCGAACTTGAAGAGCTTCAGGGCCGTTTAAAGGACAGCCGATAATAATGCAAATCGGACCTAACCCACGGAGGGATCTTGTGACACATTCTCGGGGAACGTTTTAAGATAGTTTGCAGTACGTGTAAAGTCCGTCTTTACGACATTTCACAAGCTAGCTGAAAATTTTTCCCGTTTCCCGCCTTTGCTCGGAATCTCGTTTGCAAAGGACGCGTGCAGAATATCGAGATGAAACGAGAACAGACTTTTCACCAACTTTTTGCCCGGAATAACTCAAAATATCTGTAGTGACACAGTATTTTTAGAAGACATCCTGGGAAATTCTATTGTTACTTTTCATAATCTTCAATCATAAAGCAGTGACACGACAATAATTGTCCGATAGGGGGGTCAAAATGTTCTTCTCATACAAACATACTTGCGTTACATTGTC
Source organism: Osmia lignaria lignaria (assembly GCF_051020975.1). NCBI lineage: Eukaryota > Metazoa > Arthropoda > Insecta > Hymenoptera > Megachilidae > Osmia > Osmia lignaria. The sequence continues at coordinate 9,493,275 of NC_135044.1, read as the reverse complement.
GCACACTGTGGCCAGGACAACAGGGTTTGAATCACCATCGACTGATTATGACCTACTCTTACATCCAATATTAATTTTTTAATTCAACTCTCACCATTAGACACGTGTATCAACTGTGATGCTTCCTCTATTGTCAATTTTATAATCTCGCTTCTACGTGGGCGGCGAAACATAAAGGCAATCGACTGTACTTTATCAATATCAATGGCGGAACCATAATTGTCTGATATGCGGGTAAACAAATTTTTTTCATACCTCATTAGTAGGCCTTTAGTTTATGAGATACCAGGTAATTTTATCTATCCGGATAATTACAGGTACTCTGTCCGAATCAATAGCCCAATGCTTCTTAGTTTCATGATAAAATTAAGTATAATTTTCTACGTTCTTGTTAACCCCGATGAAGTTATCTAAAATTTTCGAAAATATTCTGGTATTTATTAAAAAACAAAGTTTTTAATTTCTTAACAGGAGGTTAACTGATCCTTTTGACTCCTCTAATTGCGCTACTATTGTAAGATGGTATAAAGTAGAGTATCTTAAAGAATTTTATAATTAATTTATGCTGTTTTTAATTATATCTTAGCTTTAATAATATTTAAGAATTTGAAAAAGGTGTCTAATGTATGCATGGTAAAACGTGTATCGCGGAACATGCTTGAAACTTCCGCGATGAAGTTTTCCTTGTAAGTCTAATGCTCTTGCTAAACAGAAAGCTGACATAAGCTTCCAACATGAACGCCAACAACAACGTTATCAGAGTTAACGTTGTAACAATTTCAGAACATTCTATTCGCAAAAACAATTACCTTCTATGTTAGGAAATTTAATAAGTATCCAATAGGTATCATTACTTTTAATAAAACTCAAAATATCTTCTATACTATTGAAACTACCCTCAATTATAATTAATTATAAGTAAATAAATAAATATTATTAAAATTTTGTATCAGACAACATTTTATAATTTTATACGACATAACATTCATTCATTTTTTTTTTGTTTAATATATGTATATATATATATACAGCGTAATAAATGAAAAGTAAGATTTCATACAACTAGTAAATAATTAAAATATTCTGGGAAGGAAGAGATTTGTCTTTTTAAGTCAAAATATGCTTTAAACTTTTGAACAGCTTTGCACTTTAAAAAAAAAAAGTAAACAAGAGAAAAATTGAAATTGTGATAAAAATATCAAGTGTCCAAAATCCAAACGTGATCGCACATAATCCTCATACATGTTCAAGAAAAGTTCCATCAAACAGAGATCCACAGCCTAAAGTAACGTTCAAACGCGGTAACGTTTAAACCCGGCAAGAGGGACGAGATTAAAAGTGAAAAATCACGGTGACTTGGCTTTTTAAAACGGCCAAACAAAGCCCTGTCTCGGCTAAAAAGCGCCGGAAAGCTCGCGGAGTCGACTGCTTCCGGTATCTACGCTTTCGTGGTAGCGGCGTTCCTTGTAAATTATCCGCGTGACCGGTGCGGCGACCGCGTAAACTTGTGCACGAATAAATTCATTTGTTATGAGAAGAACCCTATCACCCGACGTTATCGGACAAAATGCGTCGGAATTGCTTAACGACACGGAATTACCGTTCTCTTACGCTTATCCCACTGTTTCAACCCTCTTGTTCTGTTTTCATCCCTTGTTTAACTCTGCTTACCCACCCTTCTCTTATTCTACGAGATACTATCTTACTTGCCGATATTATTGTTTGGAAACTTCACTTTTTCTCAATTTTTTAATTCTCTATTCAATGTTGGTTAGCGTTATTTCATAGAAAATTCGGTGAATTTTGAAATCTATATTTAGTCTATATTCTTATTTTAAAAATCAGAAAAATTAGTAAACGAATTAACTGATTTTTTTTGTATAAATAAATAAAATAGAGTATTTTATGAGTTGTAAAAATTCATAAAGGAAAATAATTCTATGATTATTTTTTTATTTTTTACCAAATTTGAAATAAAAGAGCAATGAAATCGTTCTGTTATTATTTCCAACGAACCAATATTTTCTATGTTTTCAAATAACAGTATTACAAACAGCAAGTTAAAATATTATTTTCAATACAGTTTCTCTACATCTTTCTGTTTCAGTATGTTTTTATTTAAGAATTTCCTGTTTTTTCTTTTTTTTTTTTCTTTTTTTTGTATCTCTAAACTATCCATTCTCTTATCATTTTCTTCTGTTTCGCAATCAATAAACCTAATATTTTCTTTTTCCTCTTGTTTATCCACGTACACGTTGTATCTGCAGTGATCAATTTTCTCAGTACCCTCCTAACTTTTACCATGATAGTTGCCATTTTTCAATTCTTTTTCCTTCTCCAGGTATACTCAAAGCTCGTTTTATCATCTAGATATCAACTTCCTCTTTCCTTTTTCTCTCTTCACCACCGACGCCTACGTTTTACAAATTTTCTCTCATATATCGTTTATATTTTATCCTCTGATTTTACCATTGAATCATCAACTTTGTATCTAGTTATGTTATTAATTTGCATCATTCATTTTCTATCTCTTTCTTCTATTTCGCTACGATTCTTCCACTAAATATTCGCTGACCCTTATTCACAGTGGTGTGCACCTTTCACCCTGGAAATCGGAATTCGCCATTGTGATATGAACAACAAATTTTAATTATCATACCGCGAATGAGTTCCCGTTCGGCAGAAATTAATTGGGCTAACCAGCCGACAGGAAATCGATGTACACGGGCAACGGGAATCGTTGGAAATTCGATTGAGCGAAAGATAGTTCCGGTGCAATTAGGTCGGTGATGGAATTCATGGCGAACCACCCTCAAAGATCCTCGACAAAGAGCCTCACCTCCAAGACAACGGCGAAGTCTTCGAGTGCTACTGGCTCAAAAGCAAAGGAAACGCGTTAAAGCGGAAACGTTGACGATAGGAAATATATGTGCGGGATAACTTACTTATTGTTTTTATTTTTTTTACCAATAATTGACGTAGCGCAATTTTTTTCTTTTGGAACCAATCTATTTTTTCAGAACTTTTCTTTTGAATGTTTTACTGTGGAGAAAAGTAAAGAATTAAAAACTGAAATAATCATATTCCAAATAATGGTAGTTACATCCATAGTGTGATAATGGTCTTTTTTTAAATATTAGAAACTTGTTTTAATAAAAATGGCAACAATCCAGATAAAGTTAAAGAAGCTTTTATTTTAAATATCTCCAAATGGTAATGAATTAAAAAATTTAATAGCCTCTCCCATTTTGATAATTAAATAAAAGAAAAAATGAAAAGGAAAGAAAATAAAGAAAAGAACAAATTGAAAGTGTGATTCGTCGTAGAACGCAATAAAATCGAAGCTGGGAACCGAAATGAATTTAATTAGTTCCAGGACAGTATTCAAGATCCCTTGAAAGCTAATTAAATCGACCAGTGAAAGCAGTCGACACGTCGCGTCGCGTCGTCCAATCTCGTAGTCCCTAAACTTTCTCTAGATTTTCGGCTCGTAATCAATGCTTGAATCCCTCGTTCAACGCGATTGTCGTTTCCTACTGGACAAAACAGTTCGCGACTCGAACATTATTATTCATGACCGCGTATCGTATTACGAGGACAGAAGCGTATTTCTACGCGGCATGCACAAAATCCTATCAACGGACTTACGTTGGCCAGGATAAGCGAAATTATTGAACGGTGGAAGCGAAATAGGGCTGTGAAAAATGGAGAAAAATTCAAGGTAACCGTCAAAGAGTAACTTGACCTAGCTGAATCAAATAGTGAAGATTATATGCCCAAGATAACATTATCTTAGAATTTTATTAAAAATAAAAATTCATAAAATACTTATTTAAGTAGATATTCACTAAAATTAATAATATCATTGAATTTGCAATTTAAGAAATTCTACAGGCATTGGAAAACTAATTGTAAGTACAAAAAAAATCAAATAAAAATTAGATACTAGTAAAATTAATTTTTTTTAAAAACATTTTTGATTAAAGCAAATAATATTGATATTAATACTACTGTTTAGTAATATTTTATTTTACAAAAATTACATGCCCGTAGAATTTCTTAAATTCAAAATTTGAACAAAAAACAAGAAAGTGATACATCCTGACGAGTATCCTTTTAACGTAAAGTTATCGGCTCAACTCGGCCAGAAATCATCGAGAGGTTATTTTTCAGCGTCTCTACGGAGGCGAGCGCATAATCTTGCCCCATTTCGTGTCAATACAAGGCGGAAGTTTGATAGACCGTCTCCAAGGGGGTGGGATGATGGTTGCGTCGTCCTCGAAGACTTCTTAATTGCGAATCTTTCGAAAGAAATATCATAACCGTCGTCCAGGGACAAGATATCAAAAGAAACCAGCTCAATAATTTTTCGCTTCCAACCCCCTCGATTCATCCTGCTGGAACTTGTCCGCGTGAATTTATGGGGCCTATACCAGGTCCACTTCTTCATCAGCTTCCTCTGTCGCTTTCAACGATAGTCTTTGGAAACTGGCTACCTTTGAGTAACCAGGAAAAAGTTATAAAAAAGAAGAGATAAGTTGAAAAGCATCCCCTCATGGAGCTTCTCTGCATGCGATTCGCAGGATCAAGTTTTCATAAGTTGGCCAGGTGTAAATCAAAGGATGCAATTAACCGGATCCTGATTGCAATACTTGGCGGACTTTTAATATCCAATTTCTGTTTGGAACGGTTCCACCTTTTTCTTTATGTGAATTTTCCTCTTTCACAAGACTGCCGTTATCACCTTGCCGGAAACGGCACTGAAGTTTGAAGTCCTTTGTACCCTTCTCGATTGAATCTTCCACTGACTCAATTTCTAGACACTCGATTGAAAAATTGTTTTCGTTTCGTTCGGTGGATTTCGTTTGGTCCAATGGGTGATTCAAGATTGGTCAGCGTTTGAGGATTTGCTTGATGCGCTTCGCCCTAACTCGTTTCTAGTCGCCGCGTTCTGAACAGCTTGTTTTTTATTTTTTCAGTTTCTTCAACCCTTCAACCCTTGTTAATTACACGGTGATAAAATTTATATTTCAACTACCTAATAACAATATTTTTAATTTGATAAGTAAACAAATTTTTAATAATAAATAGGTATGGGTGATGGATTCCTATGGAAATTTCAAATATGACTGACATGGCAGTTAACGCGTTAACATTAAAATATTAAATTGCAAAATGATAGAATTTGTAGAACGTCAGATTTCCATAATTGAAGTTCAATGAACGAATAATTATTTTAAATCCTTTAACCTGTTAACTCATCCCTGATTTTCATTCTGTCCTCCCTTCACCCTCCGTCTGTCAGCTCGTGTTACAGTCAATTTCGACCGATAGACATACACGACGGCTGCAACGTTTATACTGAGCTGCCGTGCATACCCTTAATATCCGCTTGAACCTGTAATTAAGCCTCCACTTCCCATTAGGCTCGGTTCCTTGGCCACGGCTCGTTTGCCTGGAAATCCCTTCGTTTTTTATCCGTTCACCGGAAGCTAGAGAATACCCAGTATCCTTCCTACGATCCTTTCTACAATCAACGGCAACAATCTTCTGCATAACCCTACCAGGTTCTTTCTCGAGATTTTTTGCTTTTCGCATAATCGTTTTCGTCTGTCACGCACACAGTGAACACTGTTATCTCCTTGCATACACTTGTTATCAGAGGTGAAGCGAGTTGTCGATTAGATTTCAGATATTTTTAATATTTTCCAGAGTTTAAAATATATTTTTTGTTATCGATACATAATTATGAGCTTTAATAACAAGACAGATGGGAAGTTCTAATTATTAATGATTCAATTTCTAAATTGAAATTTTCAATTATTCGAATCAGTAGTTTCTGTAATTTTATATTTCATTTGGTCCGTAAGAAAATGCTGGGACAATTATACGTTATAAAATTTTCAATTTTAAAATTTCAAACTACAAATAATCTCACGAATACTTACCTGACATTGTATTAGCAGAAAGTCGAATGACATGATTTTTCAAAATTTCACAGTAGGTTAATTCCTTAATGGATATATATTGGAGGGAAAAGATACAAGTTTTTTTTTCAGATGATTAGAAAGGGATGTTTTCTGGAAAGACGATCAACAACGTGCAGCAGACTCATTAAATGCTCATAATTCAAGCTCGGTGGCAGCTCGAAAATAAACCAATTAGGAGGATGCGCGGCCGGATATTAAGATCCGGCTTGAATGCAACGATATTATCGCCTTTTGCTGAGTCGCGCATCAATGAATTCACGTGGTGGTTTTACACGCGTACCTGCCTCACCGTGTAATAGAAACAGACACATGTAAACACTCGTGACAAACATTATTGCGATATTGGGTACATAGTCGTATGGACCGGTGAAGTAAGTAAACCTCTTCACTACAAAGCAAATGGGGACCGTGATGCAACAGGACCGGTAGTTGAAACAAGGCTTTGCAGACACTCTGTGATCAATGACGGTACCAATTTTAGAGTCGTTTGCTACAGTTAACGATTCAAAGCCTTTACTGATGGTAAGTACACATTTAGTTCCTTTTCAATGTTAATTTTTGTAGTATTAAGGAGTCTAAGTGTTTCTTTTTCTTTTATATACATATGTATATTCATTATTAAAGCGATAAAGATTCTATCAATGATCGTGGTTAATTTTTAGGCACACTTAAAGCTGGATAAATGCAAGAGAGATTTGGACTCAAACATTGCATACATTATATCCAGCTGAGGTGTCGATTCTATGTTGTTTGTTCTATTATTTTTTATTTACTGTGTTGCGGCACAACCTCGTATCGGCTCTTTACCGTTAGCTTATAAATTAATTTAGTTTTCAATAGGAAGAAACTGTCCGGTTTGAAGGAAATTACGGACTTTTCCTAACACCATAAAGCATCTAATTTGCAGTCAATAGTTCCACAGCTCAGAAGTATTCTGTACTAAACCGTGGCAACAATAAGTTTATGAACCCATCGACCGGTTTAGTACTTTGCTAGAAATGTTTAATAAATAAATATAATTCAAACTATATCGTATTTGGTCTCATTTTAATCAGAAAAATCTCATAAATGCGTTAGTAATAGTTTTATTAAGAAAAGGTCAAAAATAAAAAAATTGTATCGTTAAATTAGTATTAGTCACATCGATATTGCAGTTCGGATCATATTATACGGCTTCCTTGTCGAGCGTTTCGGTTCGCCAAGGGGGATAATCACTCCCTCCACGTGGAGGGGATAGTCATTTTGCACTTATCCAGGTTTTATTGTAGTATATTATAGCTTTATTATAGATTTCAAGATTTTTGGAGTGAATTTTTCACTAAATAATAATAATCAAAGTTACTAATTTTCTTCTTTAACAATTATTATTATTGGAATTTAGAATTTCCTATTTATCGATAAACCTAATAAACGTAATAAATAATGCTTATTCATTTTATCTAAGACTGTTATCATTAATCTTATTAATCTTTAAACAATGTATTATACCTACTGCTTCATTTATTTTTAAGTCAAGTGATTATCATCGTTTAAACTTCCTCCGTAATGTATGTTAAGTCTTGTCGATCGTTTAAAATGAATTCCATCAGGAAATTTGATCTGAGATCGGGTGGGTTACGTGAGAAGCTGTTCGTCCTTAATAGAAGCCGCAGTACGGTATCCGTTTTATTCCAGGTGCAAGAAGATGGATGCATAATCGTTCCTCATGCGATTGTTCGTTCTTCCTCGTGGACTTCGTTTGAAATTCTATGCATTCGGGAACGGGAATGAATATTCAGACGAAGACGAGGCGACACGCTGCTGCCTGAAGCATCTGCCTGCAAAAGCACTAATTAACGGTCAATACCTGAAAATCTCTTTTTTATTAAAGTGGATCAGATTTTTGTTTACCCAGCATCGCTTTTTAACTTTTATTCGCAACTAATTACTTAGCACTTTCATTGCTATGGGTGCTAATGTAAGCTTTATCGTTAGTAATCCATAACTCAATTAAAATATTGTAATAACATTTATAATAAGATTCACAAGACTTTAATATAGTTTACTTTTTTTAATTTTTATCAATGGCGATACTATTACTTTCTTTTTAGTTTAAGTACATAATTTTTATTCTTTGTTATCCCAATTCTCGTTATGGCAGAAATATTAAATTAAAATTTCACCCTCGGACGACGGACCAAGGAAAGAGTCCCAATTTTTATTTAATTTTTATTTTATTTCACGTTATTTTTATTTTCTAAATTTTACACTGTTTCTTTAAAGCTTATTCTTCCAATATTTGTTAAACTCATTCGTTCAAAAATTATACGTTTAACATTAGATTAATATCCTTGTATATGTTTTGTAAGTTTAATCATTAACAATTTTTTTATTTTTTTATTTTGTAATCTTTAACGGTTATAAAATCATACCCATATCAATTTTTTTTCATCTGCGTCAATAACTTTGTATTCCAAGGCACGATCGTCATTATGACCCATAGCTTTTATCACAATATTACACAACTCTATTATAATGTTAACGCTATATTAACATCAATTTAGACATTTGCTTTTTCTTTCTCGATTACATTTTATTTGCCGTAAATAGCAAAGATACGAGATTGACGATAAGAGCCGCTATAACGTCCCGGCGGAAATTGTGTGTGAAACGTAATACCGTTATAAAAGTTTTATCGGATAATATTATTTAGCGTCTTATACAGATTTTTATCCGAGGTCCCTTGTATATTGTCGGCTAGATAGTTTCATCGTATAATATCCTTAGATTAAGGATCGTAAGTAGATTATATACTTCCCCCGACGCGACGCGACGTCGGCGTATTTACTGTGATAAATTAACACCGGAAGTGACTATTATACCATTTCGAACGTGATTATGATCGAACGTGCGATTGCACTCACGGTAATCAGAAATCGATGAAATTCCATCAATTATATATTTGATTTTTATTTATGTCACTCCGTAGAAATTGAGCTGATTTAATTTTTAACTATATTCAACTTCAATAATTGCCTTCGGTTGTTATCAATTTAATATCCGCTCATTTACTTCTCATGAAGATAACTAACGACGATTTAAAGGATTTATTTGATGAGAATTTATAATTATTTAAACGACTGTATTCTGTCTATCGTCCTTTTTTATTAAGAAAGAAATCAACATTTAACCTCCTTGAATTCTTTCCTCAAAATTTTTATTTTAATTGGAAAACTTTATAAACATTTAGTAGAGAATTTGATGAGTGTTTCAGATTTTTTATAGATTTTTTGGTCTAGGAGCAATGAATAATTTAAGTTTTAATATTAGCCTACAGAAGATTATGCTTTAATGGTAGAATCTATTGACATTTCAAACTAAATTTTTCAAAAATATTATTGTAAACTCAATGAATTACAATAATAATAATAATCTACATCCTTTTATTAAAACTTCCTGAAAAAATTCATAAAAGAATTTGATTGATAATTAAATTTCCTACAGAGTTAAGTTCATTCGAATGGAAAATACATATATCAGCAATGACAGAGGAAATAAATGGGAAAAACGTGAGAGGATAAAAATACGAACACGGATAAAAATTACAGATACGGCTCATATATTTGCCGTGAAGATGGTCTGCTACTGACTTCCGTTAAGCTTGCCAACACCTTTCATATGTAACAGCCAAATATAAGTCTGCTGGCTTCATATGAAACACTTACGAATCGTCTGTGTGTGCAGGTGGCTTTAGAAACTGCGATTGTCTTACTGTCACTTGCAGACGACGTTTACTCACTGACTGACAATGAGTAACTAACGCTTCCTGTTCGAACCTAAACCACCTCACGATTTAATGTATAATTGCAGAAGAAATATTCACTGGTCGAAGTATTATAATTCTATAGGATGACAATTAATTCGTGTATAAAACCAGTCACTAGTATTACATTAAATTAGGACAAAACTACTTGAAATTTTTATTATTTTAAATTTTTTATAATTTTATTCTGGAATTTTAAGTAATTGAGGATTAAAAATTTTAATTAATACTTGTAAAATAATTTTGTTATGGTATGACAATTAAAAAATAATTTCTGACTTTAATAATACTCTTTTACAAAAGAAAATTCAGAATATCCATTTCTATTCTTATACTATTACACATCTTGTAATTAGTAATTATACTATTACAGAGATATTAAAGATGTTATTGCACTCGCCACAATCTTATTTTTTAAATTAATCGTTAGTCCATTTGCATTTTAATACCATCCCTGCAAAAGGATGATATTAATCCCTTCTTTCTTCAGCCAGTCAGAAAATATACAAAATTTATCCAGAAACTCGTATCTCTCTTCGAATCTACTTGCTGAACATATAAAGAATGACCGCGGTTCTTTTTAAAAAAGTTTCGCGAAAGTCTTGGTAAGAAACACCCCTTACACGGAACTTTCTAACCAGCAGAAAGATTCTCTAGAACGCCTACCGATAAGGGTGGCGGGTAATGACTAATAGGCTGCTTATTTTCGAAGTTCCTTTCGGGGACTCCACAAGGGAGGGTGAGAGTCGTATGAAAAGCGAGAGATGACACTGGGGGTTGGTGGGGTTGCAGGTAAAAGAAGGGGTGGTCGGAAAGCACTGGCAGATAATACTATTAATTTACTTTCAAGAATCGTAAAATTACGATGAAACTTTAAATTGGATATTTTATCTGAGGATCTCGCTGGGTGTGCTCGGTTCGCTCGTTCATCCCCTTCCGCTACCCCAATGCTATCCGTGTCCTTTTCTCTGCCTGTTTCTTCGTCCCGTTTTATCCCACAGCTCCCGTGTGCCATTCAACGGAACAACGTTTCTATCGAACGAGCTGTCTAATCGCTCTTATCGCAGAAATATTTCTCTCGCGAGCTTATTAATGGCAGTCTATCAAAACTGAGAAAACGGAAGAAGATACCTGATTAAGGAATTGAAGGAGGTTGTAATGAAAATATTCACCCTTTGCAGTTGTATTTCTGTTTTGACGTTCTACATTATAATGCAACTTTGAATATTTATTCATTTAACGAGGGAAAACTTCATGAATGTACCTCTTCAGTTAAGGAGGATGAAAAACGACTTTAAGATTATTTTACATTCTTAAGAAAATTTGTTAAAAATATTATCTATTTCTTTCTTAGAGCGTTAATGTATTTAAATTTACAAAATTGTCCCCAGTGTTTGCATTCTTTCATCCCTTCAAGAACCCACAGGTCTTACATATATTCTGATCTTGTGTATTTATGCTGACTCGTTTCTGATTAAGTAAACTGCAGTATTTCCGCCAGCATGGCGACAAAATCTCGTATACTGAAGACCAATATCAACGTTGGGATAATTTTAAATCCTTGGGATCTTTACGTTCTCTGTTAGAAACTACTTATCTTGAAACTGCTTTCTTTTTTCAAAACTTAAAAATCTTATTATTTCTTCTCTGGATAAGCATAAATAAATTAATATACGTGGAAAGCTTTCTATCACGATTTGCGACCGAAGTCTTTGATGCCAGAAGCGTGAAGACAGCGAGCAGATTCAAGGAAGGATATAGGTGCTGGGTAAGTGGAAGAACTCATTATGCAGTCAGACCAGCAGCTCTCCTTCAAAGACGGATTGCTGGTTAGAGAAGTCAACTATTCACGAAATTCAAGCTCAGACGTCATCTAAACTTGAGAAGCAACAACAAGGACAATCGTGGTTACCTTGGGATCATTGTCAGCCAGTGTCGACCTCGACAAGGCTGTTTAACTTCCTCCAAAGAAAAGGAAATTTTGGCTAACTCAGAAGTTCCATCAACAAGGGTTATCAGTGACATTGGTCAAGTTTCACCCAATAAATCAATCTGGGACAAAAATATAGGATTTATAGACAAACAAAGATATATTGGAATTCTAAACTAACTGCGACTTGATTAATTTTATAAATTATGAAAATAAGAAAATTTGTCTTTCAAATTGCTGATTTCGAGATTCAATTGCACTGGATTACAATTTGTATCTTCGCACGTAAGCGTTCGCGCATTTTGTCGGTTCTCTTTCCTGGATCTTTTATCTCTTCTTTTTTCCTCGTCGAGGATGGACGACAGGAAGGAAGAGTGAGAGAGGAGGAAAAAATCGGATTGTCCAGTTTGTTGGACCGGCAGCGCTGACTCCGCAGGCTCAGCCAGTAATACATCAGGAGCTTACCGACCCCTCAAACGTAAAATACCCATCTAACCCCGAACCATCCTCCACCACCCTGCTACTTTCATCCCCTCGCTGGCAGGTCGCGGCCCGTGAATTTCTTCGTGTGCTTTGTACACAACTGCGCACACTCAACCTCGGATGAACGACCGGCCGCTAAAGGATACGTGAATTCCTTTGCACTGGAAAACTTGTGAATGTTGCACAAATGCTTACTTGTATTGGATTATTTGCAATCTTTGAGTTTTCATGGTTGTTCAGGCTATTAGAGCATTCTGCACTAGTTATATATATTTGAAAAAATACATATATACAGGGTGTTAGACAACAAGTGGTACAAATTCTAGTGAAAAGTGTCTAAAACTGGCAATCTGCCCAGTGTCAATAGCTGCGTGTAAAGTATACAGGCATTGCCAACAGTCATCCGCGATTCTGTTTTTCGGTTCTGCAATATTTAATGTGATGTGTGAACAGTTAACAATCCCGGATTAATTTTAATGAGTACGGAGTGCGTTATAACATTTCCTCCGAGATTAGAAAAAAAGAACCAGAGTTTAATGTTAAGCAACGATTTATCAACACTTTATTTTATACGATAATAAAAAGAAATACGATATCATGTGGTAAGCTTCTAGTGTTCAATGACGCCAAATTCAACCAAACTTAATCAAACATTCCAGCAACACGATCAAATCGAGGCATACCACAGCCTTTTTTTATTTTTTTTGTTTAATCGAAGAAGAAATACGTTTGCGCACGCGCAGGTGATCCCCTTGTCGCACTATTCGGCTAGAGGGGGTCCGGGCAGTGTGGGACTCATATCTCCCAGAAGGGGTTGCCAGGTGCCCATTGGTGGGGGCCAATCCAAAGTACATGGACAGGGCAGCCCAGAAGGGGCCGCCCCTGGCTAGACATACTACCCACTAAAACCTCTCCCCTAAGGTGGGCTGCCGGTACCCTTTCATCCTTTGGGGATATCCCAGGAATACCGGCGTATAGCCACAACGGCGCTTCCTTTTAACCGCAATCTACCATGCAAGCATGAGGGATTGCGAATCCACGCCGTTGCACCCCCGATCAAGCGGTTGGGACATTTCCAACCTGCACAAATGCGCGCAGGATTTTTTCTTCGGCCACGATCAGGACAGGGACATCGCATTTTCACAGTTGACCGAGGCATACCACAGCCTACTTTAATACTAGTCGTGCTGAATAACGTGACAACATTGCTTGTGGGGGGATCGGGAGTCTTATTTTCAATAATGGGAGTCTTCTACTTGGAATTATAATTAACGCATTTTTTCATAGAAAATTATGTTACAATACACAATTCTTTATTAATTATGTATAAGCAATATATAAATATTATAACTATGATAAGTAGAAGTGATATTAAAGTACATTAACACTTAAAAGACCACATCTCAGCATTGAAACACGAGAAATCTCGTGAGCGGTCGTTTAAGTGTTAATATTTATAAATGTGGTATACATTTTGTGGACTCTCGGAATAGTTTGGTGTTGTGATACATAATATTGGAAATATTTACAGTGGTTTTAAGAAAATATAAGTATGAAGCAAAATAAAATCATCTTTGAATTAAAATGAAACATTTGAAAATTAATGAAGGGATATACATATATGAGTTAATAGAAACCTGAAATAGACAAAATTATTGGTACGAAGTCAAAGAGACTAACAATAAGTGAACGCGTTGGAAAGAGGTTGGGTAATTAGTCACTAAATGGAAGAGTTGTGTAGGTAATTATGAAATCATCTTAAAGGATAATTTTGTAATTGTTGTAAATTTGTCTTTGTAAGTGAACAAAATATATTATTTATAGTTGTATCTTTATCCTCCACAATTAATAACTTACACATATTACAATTCCATTTTTTAGCAACAGAATGGGATCCATAACCGAATATATGTATAAATCTTAATAGAATCATTTACAAAACAATTGGATAAATATTCAATATCGAAGATTTTTGAAAAAACCACTTATATCAACCATCAACAGGGAAATAGCAACCATCCACTTTTTCTGCAATTGCTTATTTTTGAGGAATAAAAATATAGAAATATAATTATTTTCTTTTCGAGTACTATCACAATTTCCTTTACAATTGGGAACACAATAACGCCTTGGCATTATTAACTAATAAATATAGTATATAATAAATATATAAATATGTATGTATAAATATAATAAATATAATTTTGTAAAAATTTGTATATGATACTATTAAAATGTTATTAATACTAAATTGAATATTGAATGGACAATAGATTTTATTAAATAAATGTGCTACACACAAAAGTAAAGATCTATATAGTTAACAAATAAAATTTACCTACGTTACTGCACTTTTATATTTTGGAAAATTACCTACTTACAATAAGTACACATTGATGTGTAAACATTCGAAAAGCAAGTGCAAAACTGAGAGGCCAGTAGGCGGAGATTGGGATGGTTGGGTTAGGTATACTGATTGGTGTGGCTGCCGTCGCAGCGACGATCCGGAGGCTGGAGCTACAGATAGCATCGCACAAGTGGTTTTATTCGCCTCGGCGTGGGTTTGCGCCACCGACCCAGTCTTGGATCCGGGTAGGTGACACGAGGGTCCAGGTGGTAGAGGGCTTTAAGCATCTGGGCGTCCACCTGGACAGCCACTGGCGCTTCGAAAGACATTTCGGCCGTCTGGTCCTCCGATTAGAAGGGGCAGTTAACGCCCTTGGGCGAGTTCTGTCCAATATCGGGGGGCCCTACGAGAAGGTTGGCCGCCTCTACACGGGGATCGCCCTGTATGGATCGCCCATATGGGCTGAGGCCTTCATGGCGTCACGCCGCAGCCAAGTCGTGCTGCGGCGAGTTGAGAGGAGGATGGCCATCAGGGTGGTACCCCCGTGATGTACGCACGGTCTCCCACGCGGCGGCGATGACTCTGATGGGGATCGTACCGTTCAAGTAGGAGCCGGAGGCCTGCGCCACGATTTACTGGCGCTTGCACGGCCTCCGCCAGGCAGGAGAAGACCCGCCAGAGCCGACGGTCGAAAGAGAATGGAGACGCCAGGCCCGGCAAGATCCCCTGGACCAGTGGCGTCCCGAGCGGTCGGGGCGGTTCTGCCGGTCATCCAAGAATGGCGGGATCGCGGTTTCGGAACGATCACCTACCGGACCACGCAGGTGCTCACCGGGCATGGTTGCTTCGGTGACTTCCTATGCCAGATCGGTCGCGTGGCGACGGCTGCATGCCTCCAATGTGAGGCGGGGCGGGACTTCGCACAACACACCCTCGAACATTGTCCGATGTTTGCGCGGGCCCGCCATGTCCTACAGTGTGAGATAGGAGTGGATCTTTCGCCGGCGAGCGTTGTGACAAACATGCTCGCCGGCGAGGATCAGTGCCTCCTTCTGTGAGGAGGTCATCGCCCTGAAGAAGGAGGCGGAGCGGGGTCGGAAGAGAGCTGACCCCGCTCGCAGGAGAAGACGCCGTCGGGGGACCTTCCTCGACGGCGCCGTTAGTTAAGGAGGACGGCGCGATGGACCCTGATAACTCTGCCCACCGCCCCCAACAAGAAAGATGCAGCGGGGGGAGGCTCCGGCCTCCTCCAGGGAGATAGGATGGGGGGAGGGGCTTGCCCCTCTCCCCCATCGCAGATAGGCGGCTCCAAGGTGGAGCCGCTGGGCCACAGGTGGCCGGGGCTGAGGCCCCGGTTGCCACTGCACGCGGCCCGAGGTGTGGCCTGTGTCGGGCGTGGCCCCCGACGTCGGCGGAGTTCGCACGTAGGGGGAGAGTCAAAGGTTAGACCCTCCCCCGAGATGGGGCGCAAACGCGTCAAGGGGGGGGGGGTCCCGGAGTGTTTGTCAGAGGTCCCGGGGCCCTCCCTCAAACCCAGTGCATGCCACCGCAGGGTTTTAGCAGGTAAAAATCCTGCACTACCCCCGCCCCCTCTCGAGGGGAGATGGGGGTGTCTTGTAGAAGATTTCCCCCACGAAAAAAAAGGTATACTGGCATGTTCCTGTGGCTGGGGCTAGAATACAGCCACGATATTCTCTGCCCGTTGTAAGAGGCGACTAATAGAGGGGCGTTTGTCATCGCCATAGTAGCCTTGATGATGCCCTTGGGCGATGCCGATAGGGGTCTTCGGACCCTGGCAGGGTCTTGTCGGTGGAGAGGCGTGGAAAGGTTGGTGGCGGCGTCGCGGGAGCTACTTATGACGATATTGGCATTCTCTTCTTTGGAACGACGAACTTTTTCAATCAAATATGACAGACAATTTAAAACGTGACGGAGTTTACGGTGAAGGAGGCTTCGTATCCCTCAGTATCGGCGTGGTAGCGAGTGATCAAGCGGGTCCCACCACGTTGTTATCCTACGACCGTGAGGTACCGGAGGTGGTACGCCAGACCCTGGTACTGGCTAATGCGTCTGGCTGCTTTGTTGAGGGGGAGGGTGCGGTGGCTCACGAAACACACGATACTTCAATTTCAATTATGGATTGTACCCCGAAAAGGGATACAGCCTACGGTGCAGGGGATTTCGGATCCCCCAGTACCGGCGTGGATGGTGGTGGTCAAGCGGGCCCCTCCACGTCGTTATCCAGCGACGTGGGACTTCGGTGGTGGAAGGCCAGGCCACTAAGTCCAGCACTATGACTGGTACTATAGGTGAAGTGGGAGGGCGCAGGGGTGCAGAGGACGTGGTGGGTTTCTCAGCTGTTCCTTCTACATCAACTGAGTTCGCTCCCCCTGCTGTCACTCATCAACACGGAAGATCTACGCGTAGGCCCAGGGGAAGATTGGGGTCGAGGTCCTCTTCTAGGGCGGACAGCGGCGACGAACCCGACGTTTCTTGGGTCTCTACCTGGGGAACCTAATCTCTTGTCGCCTGTCATACTGTAAAAAAGGAAATTCTAAGTATTCTAAACAACAAATAAAAATGATTGAAATGGAATAATTAATAAACGTGTGAATTGGAGGCTACGTTAATGATGAAAAATTTGAAAACAATTTAAATGAAACTTACCCCCATTCGTTCCTAAATGAACCTTGTTCGAGATTGAATTCGAGATTGTCCGCGTTCGAAATCGAGTGTACCGGTTCGGTTGTAAGTTGGCGGTGAGACGAATAAGCACGTGATGATGAACAAATACACAGTATATTTAGAGGAACAAATATATACACTATTTACAATCAGTTTTGAGATATGAATTAGAGCACAAGAGTTTGAGAGTTAATTAGCAGTTCACACACGTCGCGTTGAATTGAGATTGAGACGAGGTGTGTAAAACCACGTGTTGACGCAACACGTGGGCACCACGAAATTGTATTAATCTCGTGGATTTGAGATTGAGAGTGCTAAATCATGCGTTCGCGTTGGCCGTTGGCACTAATCGCGTTCACGCAAGCAAGATTGAGCTAATAGACTTGTATGATATAACCGTAACGAACGATTTACAAAGCACTTGTTTAATCAACGCAATGCCGAACAGTAATGGCCGTGAGCACGTTGATTGATCGAGATGACCGGTATCCAATGTGGCTGCCGGTCGCGTTGTAAAGTGCTGCCGTAGTCCGCGTGGCGACAGTTGAATTAGCTCATTTTCGAACAAACCTGCTACGCTGAAAGCAGATAATTGACACTGGGTCGGTCCCAATCATTCGACGAGGAAACACGTTTGATAGAACAGCTGTTTTTATGAGCCGGTGAACACGCCTCATTTATTGCACTTAGGCATGGACAATAGACGGCCCCGAGAGGGGCCGAGTTTTTCGCTTAAAAACTTATTATTCATACCTAAGTACAATAAATGGGACGAGTTCACTGGCCCGACCATGAAATCAGCTGTTTTACCGAACGTGTTTCTTTGTCGAATGGTTGGGAACGATACAGTGACCCAGTGGTAATTATCTGCTTCCGAATGTACATCAGGACCGATTTTCTTAAACGACACTGTCGTCCCTGAGCCCGCGCGCTGTATGCGCTCGGATTGGTCAGTGTTTTTCGTTAATTTTAAACGTAAAATTTTCCGCTCTTTTCGATTCTGGCATCAAAAATAGGGGTTCCCATTAAAAGAAAACAGGTTGACCTTGAAATGACCTTGAAAATGAAGTTCAAGGTCAAATGCAATGTCTCCATTGGATTCCTCGTTGAAAGTTACCTAACGTGTGACCTTTGTTTTTTTGTTTTATCACTAGACCCGCGAGATTTTTAGGGGTTTCCATACTTTTTCCCCACCCTGTATACAGGGTATTCGACAATAGGTGCGAGATTTTTTAAGGGGTGATTCTAGGAATCAAAATAAGATGAAAATCAAGAATGACGAAATAGCGTTTGCGGCTTTGTTTTCCAGTAATTAACGTTTAAAAATTCGAGTAAAAAGCACCTAACACCTGCAATCTGCCCAGCATCGACGACTGAACGTCAGGTCAGCAGGGGTAGGTACAGTCATAACGAGATGAGCCTTACATATTATGCTGACCACTTTACAAGTGGTATCATTAGGATATCTGCAATCATTCGCTCGTTTCGCACATACTCAACTTTGACATTTTTGTTACTTCTCAGCCTCTTAATTGTATGTCCTGTCTCATTTTCTACACGCGCTTTATAACTTTTGAAGGGTGTAGAAATCTCAGAACGCTGTTTTAACATGACTACCTCAATATACCTGGTGTTATCGTCGATAAACATGGCGAAATATTTGGCACCACCTAAAGTGAATTTTGCACGGGTAGCACAGATTTCACATGTGAATTTGTCGGCAGTTGGCATCATGTTCATTCCATCCACCATATCGTTTTTCGCTAATATGTTCATATCTCGATAATTTAAATGTCTGTAGCGTTGATGCCATCGCAGTTGTTTGTCCTTCGTACAGGATGCTTGCTGTGCTCTTGCTCGCAACACGTTTCGATTTGCACTCACCACAAACAATTGTCCTTGTCTTTTAGCTTTTATCACAATTGAGCTGTTTTCTCGTTTTACATACGTACCGCTTTTGTCAAAATATACAGAATATCCCTTATCTACGATACGCGAAACCAACATTAGATTGTTTTTGAACTGTGGCACTAATAATGCGTTTTGTAGTTTAATTTGCAACTGTAAGTTTCAGTTAACACTGCCGATGTCGACGGATTCTTCACGCGTTGCTCTGGTGCCAAGAACACGGTTTTTTGCCGCTATTCAGACACCACGTTACCGATCTTTTTGGTTTGGCCGATATTATTTCTGTGTACTCTGAGTTTCATCGAACTTGTCGCGGCGTGTGACACTAACACATATTCACATCGACAGTCAATTGGCTGTAGTCCTTCCTTTGCGTGCCCCTCACCAATCGGCTCTCTGGTGTGAATATGTGTTAGAGTCACACGCCGCGACAAATTCGATGAAACTCACAATCAGTGTATACATGATATCTCTCTTGTTTTCAATGACCGTTCGTGTCGGCAATCTGCATTTACTTGATTTATGTCCCATCCTACCTCAATTAAAACACTTAAGTGGAAATTTTCCTCTTGAGGTAGTCCCTTTTTGATAGGAGTTTGTGGTTTTAGTAGTATAATTTTTGTTTTAAACCGACTTCGAAAAAGGAGGAGGTTACTCAATTCGATCAGTATATTTTTTTTATGTATGTTCACCGATTTACTCCGAGACGGATGGACCAATCGGAACGAAACTTTTTGCATCTTGTAGAGTATAATTCTCGATTGGTTCGGTAAAAAATATATTCTGAATTTTTTCATGCCTAACAACTTTTATCGCAAAAAATGTAATACTTCATTTAAATTTTTCGGCGTTTACTCCGCCAGGAATGTACCGATCGCGATGAAACCTTTCACATTTAGTAGGAGATATATCCGCGATGAACCCACTTGCAAAAGTTTATGGAATTTGTTGTTTATTAACCATCTAAATTCGGTCAATATATTTTTTTCGGTTTATGGTTATTAGCTATGCAATAAAAACGCAAAATCACCTCATGGTATCCTACAAATACTGCACGTTCCACTAACAAGTGTGAAATAAAATAATTTTTAACAAAAAATACAACCGACTTCAAAATGCGTTAAAAAATGTAAACTAATTTCTATTTCATTTATACCAATGCTCCACAGCTATTAATAAAATCTATTTAATCGTTAAACAGTATACTAAATACATTTTAACCTTTTCAGAGGCGGCGCAAAATTAAAAACATATCTTCTACTAACAATAAGAAGATCCTAGCTCAGACATCGGTAACCTATGACTCGCGGGTAACCATTTAATATTTTCAAGTAAACAATATACTTGGGTATTAACCACATGTATGTATGTATGTACATACATCAGAAGTGCTGCCAGCTTTTGATACAATCGTTACAATTACAAATGTTTTCAGCCATATCTATAACGTTCCGTATCTTTTCTTACAACTTATTAATTACCAAGTTCGCTATACCGTAATCAAATTGCTATTGGCAGTATCGTTTATTCGGGTATTTTTAATTTTGCGCTGCCTCCGAAAAGGATGAAATGTATTTAGTATACTATTTAACGATTAAATAGGTTTTATTAATAGATGTGGAGCATTAATATAAATGAAATAGAAATTATTTTACACTTTTTAGCACATTTTGAAGTCGGTTGTATTTTTTGTTAAAAATTATTTTATTTCACACTTGCTGGAAACATTTGTAATTGTAACGTTTGTATCAGAAGCTGGCAGCACTTTTGATGTACATGTAGTTAATATGCAATGGGTATGTTGATTCACGTTGTATATTGTTTACTTGAAATTATCAAATGGGTTACTTGGTGACCCGCGAGTTACCATATAGGCTACCGACTCCTGAACTAGGATCTTCCTAGTAGCAGAAATGTTTTTAATTTTGTGCCGCCTCCGAAACGGTTAAAATGTATTTAGTATACTATTTAATGATTAAATAGGTTTTATTAATATCTGTGGAGTATTGGTATTGTAACGTGGTGCCACGTGTGCTCCCCCGTTACAGTTGCTGCGCTCCTCTCACCTCCCGCTCCAATATCGAAATGACCCCTAACCCCTAACTCACTTTACCCCTTTCTCCCAGTCGGCCGGTATCCGGCCGATGGAGGCGACGGAGAGGACCCAGACGCGGACAACCCAAAAGGAGCTTCGAGGCCGGCGACAGACCCCCAACCCTTCCCAAGAAAGGGAGCAACGTTGGACTCCAAAACCAACAGTCCAAGCAGCCCAGACGACGGCGGAAAAGAGTCCACCTGGAGCCATCTGTCGCCGAGCCCGAAGACCTCAGCCCGCACCCGTCACCATAGAGGATCCGACAGCCCCGTCGACCCCGATTACCAGTACATCGATAATCGATAATCGATAATCGATAATCGATAATCGATAATCGATAATCGATTTATCCCAGCATCGGAAGAGGCCCCAACCTAGCCCCATCCCCTCCCCAAAAATATCCCGCGACGGGCTCGTCGTTGCTGTCGCAGCGACGAGCCATTACAGTAATGCTCGGTTAAATTTCACTACGTTCGGGAGTCAGCAGTGAAATTAACACGAGCAGGGTAGCGTTTTTATTCCGAGAATTGACTCGAGCAGAACTTGACAGAGTAAGAGAATAGATACGATAGGACGAAGCGAGATAGACGTACTACGTCTAGCAGCGACGGTCGAGACACGGCGCTTCAAAGGAATGCCGCGAGCGGAAAAAGTAAGCATGCAATAACAAAAATTTCACTGTCAGTAATTTTCAACTTATTTTTATGAAAATTATACCATTGGATTATTGAGATAGTTCTAATTAAAATAAGTCCAAACACGACGTAAATCGGATCATATTTACGTTATCCAATAAATACATAATGAATCACGTAGAGTAAATCATAATGAATCATGTAGAGTAAATATGGTTCAAATTATATCGTGTTTGGACTCATTTTAATCGGAAGAATGTCAGCTATCCATTGGTGTTACAATTATAAAGGTAAGACGAAAATGACTGAAAATAAAATTTTCTTTACTGCATGTTTACTTTTTCCAGTCGCGGCATCCATTTGATGTGCGTCTGTTCTCTTTCGTTTCATTGTATTCATTTTCTGACCTTGTCTACTGAGACCAGGTCTCGTCGAGCTCGCTGCGCTGAGTGGTGGGGGAAGAGTAGGGCTGGGTCGTGGAAATTTAACCGAGCAGATTTTAGTGAAATTTAACCGAGCATTACTGTATCTAGATAGAGTTATTGAGAAGCGATTTATAGAAAGCAATTTGAAGCGAGATAGATTGAGATTTAGCGAAGCGACTTGTGAGAAAGAGTGAGTGTGGTGTGCAATACCGATGAGTCTCCTCGATTATAATTATTGTTCTGAGTTCCGGCAACGGCTACCTTCTTCGTCCGCTCATTATACTCCGCGATTTCGTCGTACTCCCTTTTCCGATCCCCCTTTTAAGATTCCCCTTTTTCGACATCTCCTCGACGCGTAACGTACAAGAACTTCCTGTGAACCCTTTCCACCCTCAGATTTTCTCCACCCTAAACTGTCCTCCTCGCGCACTCCCTCGCGAAGGATTGTTACGGCCATCCAGGAAGTGCCGCGAAACCCGTCCCCTGTACTGACTCCTTACAATTAGTGACTCCCAATTCCTCCTCGCCACGAAACGTGGCTGGCGCCCAACGAAATTAAAGAATCATTGTATCGCGAAAAGTATACAGTGAACCCCCGAACGGGTCACAGTATAAATGAAATAGAAATTATTTTATACTTTTTCGCGCATTTTGCATTAGCGTATTTCAACATTGAAACACGAGAAATCTCGTGAGCGGTCGTTTAAGTGTTAATGCAACAAGAGGTTTTATTAATAACTGTTACGTAGTTGTATAAACGAAATATAAATTATTTTACACTTTTTAGCGCATTTTGAAGTCGGTTGTATTTTTTGTTAAAAATTATTTTTCGCGATTAAGGCATCATTTTCAGATGATTCGTGGGATTCGTTTCTTTCTCCGCGTCTGGCTTCCTCTTCGATTAATTTTGATTTCAAAGCGTTTATTTCGGGTCTAGTATCCGTTGATTCCATAGTTACGCGGAAATTTTCGTATTTGTCAGATAGCGAGTTTAATAACATGATGAACAAAAGCTCGTCCGGGAATTATATACCCTTGCCTCTTCTAATTTCTCTGCCACGTTCACGAAATCGCCCACGTGTTTCGCCATTTTCTGTTATGGTTTCTTCTTCATCCGGTATAATTGTTTGTACAGAACTGCCTTTCGCACTGGACCCTTAGATTCGTGCATGCCTTTTAATACATCCCACGCTTGTTTGGATGTTTTTGCCCTTTTGATGTGATTCAACTGATTTTTCTTTGTGCTTAGTATTATTAAAACCAATGCTTTCTCGTCTTTGGAAGTCCATTCTACTTCATTTTGTTCTGTTTTAACATTGCTTCCATTTACGTACGTCCATAGATTGTTGCAGATCAGCACGCTTGATTCGTAATTGTTGTCAGACAACTTTTCGATGTGGCACGAGTTTTCCATGCTGGCCATCTTGAATTTTTTCCGTACTTGTTCTTCTTCAAATTCTTATAGTTCTCTGCGCCCATAACCTGTCAGAAACCCACAGCGGTCTAGTAAAGGTAATGACACGGGGAAACTTGAAATACAAACTTTAGTTATATTGATCTTAACTTTACAACAAAATACATATAGTACTTGAAACACGTGCGTATATGTATACCGGCGCGGGACGATCAACTCAACCAAACATTCCAGCAACGCGATCAAATCGAGGCATGCAATACGCACATCACACGCGCCACCATGCGGCACACAAATTCACACACACTTTTTGGCGGCCAAAACAAATGAACCAATAGATTCCGTCATTATCATCCAACACCGTGAAATATTTAAAACATCAAATTCTGGGCAACGGGTACAGTTATAGAGATTCAAATTCAAAATTAATTAAAATAAAGTCAGCTACGTTTAATAGCCACGAAAACAAAGATAAAACTTTTACAACAACCTGTGCAACTTCCTACCTTCAATGAACGCGAACAATATTAATCAACATGAAGCACCGATAATAGTTATTACCGTTAGAGGCTCAGAGCGTAACGCTTTCCAAGCCTTTAATCAGATTACGCTACGAGTGACATTTGGAAGCTCTTGGTCGCCTTAAAACAAAAGCAATAGAAGGCAAATTTTCAACCAAAAAACATTTGAAACTCTGCCATCCAGACTCCTCTAGTAAATAATTAAACTCTAGTTCATTTTGGGGTATTTATAGCAAACAATTTTATTTAACTATTAACGATGTCCAGTTGGTCCAAGGAAATTACTATAATTTTTATAAAAAGTTTGTTATCAGCTTCTGACAAAATTTATACTGATAGATTAATTTTTATAGAATTATAACTCTAAAATATCATAGAATCTTTTTTTATAAATGTGTACTGGCGGTATTAAAATATAATAGAGTAAACTTTCCTCTTGTTATAAATTTTTAAAAGCAGCAAAACAGAAATTTTCGTGTAAATATTCGGCAAATCTGGCGCTTTGAACGCAAACGGAAACTACCGCGACGGAGAATCTTCCGCCGGCCGGAAACGGAAACTTCCTCGCGCCTCGCGCACGCTAACGTTTCTAGGCCTAGTGTCGATCGGCAAACAACAGCTCCGTTCCTCGTGATTGATACCTATCGTGGTTGCTGTACCCGCTTGCGCGTCAAACGTATTCCTGTCTAATTATCCTCATCAAGTGCTGGCACTCACCGTTAAAACTAAACTGAACAAGCAACGGGCACAGAATCCGACTATGTTTCCCCGATACTGAACATTTGCATCAGAATGCGGCTTACTTATTTTGTAAATTGACACGTACATAGGTACATAGAAACGCATACAAACACGGAGATTCTGTTGCAGCGGTTCGCAAATCACGGAACGAATTATTGCTAATAATATTCAATAGCCAATTTTTATTCAATTTTATCTTGATAATAAAATTATACGAAATTCCAGTTATAATTTGTACTAGGTATGTGCGGGTACCCGAAATTATACTGACTACGATTGCATTGTTTACGATTACTTATACATATGTATACTTAAATAACGCACGTAGTATACATATATAGATATAAGTTATTGATTTCTTAATAATATCGGATTCATGTAAGTATAATTTATACTAGTTCCATTTAACATTTTCGAATGCAAAGGGAAAGAATACTGTTTGATCACAAAAAGTTTTCACACGACGCGACGGTACTATATCTAAATACATATAAAATATTCGAAAATATTGGGCTACCCAAATATGCATATGGTTCGTCAACCCGCCCGAATCTGTCCAATTTTTTCCGACCCGACTTCTCGGGTACCCGCACACCCCTAATTTGCACAAAAAATCTAATTAAGGGTATTTTAAATTAAAATGTTTTCAATTTTGTAGTATAAGATTTGAAAGGGATCATTTTCTTTTAAGTATTTTTAAGAGTACCTAAAAGTTTGGGAACCTCTACGGTATTCCTTTTGCGTCGTGTTATCTTTAAGCTTTTCGTTTCACTCTCCCCCTACTATCGCATT
Source organism: Osmia lignaria lignaria (assembly GCF_051020975.1). Classification (NCBI taxonomy): domain Eukaryota; kingdom Metazoa; phylum Arthropoda; class Insecta; order Hymenoptera; family Megachilidae; genus Osmia; species Osmia lignaria. The sequence goes on along the minus strand of NC_135044.1, from coordinate 9,467,507 downwards.
GTGCTTTCTTTCATTTCGTTTCAGACTGATAAATTCTGTCCTTCTCTCTCTCTTATTTCGTCTTCTCCAGCTTGTTCCATTTTATCTTTTGTTTCCTTATTTCTCTCTTCCTTCTTTCTAGGCGTTTTCTTTCTTCCTCGAAAGATACGTATAAACGATATCACAGGATTCTTCGAGCTCTTTCCGTTTCTTTCTGTTTGCACAGATTCGTACGTCATTCCATTTTCTTCCTCAGAAGGAGGCAGAACAACGCAGTATTTCTTCCTTTTTTTTAATATCCTGTCGTTAACTATGCGATTTTTTTATTGGTTTCCTTGTTGTTTCCATCGTGGTAGGAACATCTTTGCTTTTGTGATTCTTTGGTACACTTTCAATTTCTTGGTCAATTCGCGTTCAGATCATACTTCTCAATTTTTGATTCGTTATATCGTATTTCAGTTGTACGATGTGTTGCTTCTTTTTTTCTTGCTGTTTCTTTTTATCTCCCAACTTCTCTCAGATATATCTCGTTATTCTTTTCGACGCTTCTTTTCTGTATTATTTTCTTCTAACACCTCGCCTCAGATTTCTCATCAAATCCTCTTATAACGCTACTTCTTACGTTTTCTTTTCACAGCCGCGAGCTTTTTCTTCAACTACACTCCAAGCCCTATCCTTCATATATTTTTGTGCTCGACGTTATGCTCGTCTTATTTCTTCCTTTAATTTCTCAACTCTCTCGACCTTTTCTCTATAACTTTTTCACTATTTTTCTTATACATTGTTCTGAATTCCCCTTCTAATTTATAAATTCTTTTCATTTTCAATTGTTCTTATGCAAAAAGATAAATTTTCAAAAAATTCCCAATGAAACGTATTTAGCTATTAGGGTAGGTAGTTATCTGGGGTCGTTATTTCTCAAAGGGATATTAAGATTTAAAAGACAAAAGTTGTCATCAAATTTTTTTTTGCTTCACGGGCTTACTTTCATTCCCATCCAAAATTTCTTTCTCACCTTTCGGTCAGGCTAGTTCCGCATTTTGGTGGATGCATTGAAAGTCACGGGACAAGAAGAGTGGGAAAAAATATTAAAGGAAACGTCAGGACACGCGCTTTCATATTTCGACGGCGTATCGCACGCGGCTTGGGCTACGAAGGGGTGCATGTGTGCATACGAGGAGAGGGTAGGAAAGAAGCAGGCTTCGTTTCTGAAAGCGAATGTCGCGAATTCGTATCAGAGAATATGCGAGAGCGACTCTGCTCTCAGAATGAGTTCAAAGACCCACCATGACGGCGGCTATCTTCTTTCATTCGAAACATGCTTCCTCTGTATTTCAGCTAAAATCGAAGCGAATGACGAGTGAACGCAATGTTGGAATTTCTCTTGTTGAATCCCGAAAAGAGAAGAAACCAGGGTTAATCCAGAGTTAATTTAAGGTTAATCAGTGACAAGAAATGAAAAGGTAAAGCTAAAAATAAAAAATGAAACACAAGAGTGATTATTGATATGATGCATTTTAGTTTAAGGAACGATAAAAAAAAAGAAATACAAATATTCAAATAAAGATGTTAAATTAAATTCCCATTATTTAACTCATTGTTTGAATTAGTGTCTTAAATTGAATAATGTAAGCGTGCGCGGTAATCCTAAAAGTTTGTCCAACATGTAAATTTGTCCGGGTACCCATAATTTCGGCACCGGAGCATCAACTCGTAACCCGAAATTACTCGCCGGATACCACAATAAAACGTGCTGGATGCACTTTCATGGTCCCGCCCGACCCGACCTGATCTAACCTAAGGTTCGGCTACTCGAAAATTTAACTACCTGCGTACCCTTTGAATAATCATTTTTGTTTGCGAATTTCCTCCTCATAAATTGATATACTGACTGACGATTTCCTTTAAAAAATCTCCAAGAGAATTTTAAATCTTTACCAAAATTCAATTGAAAACCCAATAACAATCATTTAACAGAATAGAGTTGAATTCCTCGAATAAAATTCCAAGATGCTTCATATATGTATAACAATTAATTTAAGAAGAAAATTCTCCATTCTCTACTTTTTATAAATTGAAACAAGAAACTGGCTAAAATAAGTTTATCTCTAAAAAGCCTTCAGTTCCTGGCTAGTATCGTCCTCTAAGAAACATCTCGTCGCCATAAGCTGTAGTCGGAAAAAACGTAATACGGAGAAAAAGAGGGTGAAAGCAAAATTGGTGGGGTTAGCGAGACGAGAGCGGAAACGCAGCGGTTGGGTGGGATTTCGTTGCTCACGTTTCCGCCCGAAATTTCCTCGTCACCGTCGGCTTGACAGACAGCAAAGTCAACGGGCGTCTTTCCTCTTCGTCGGCATTGATTGAAGTTTGTCTTCCGTCAGGGAATCAAGATCGTCACGCGACTTCCGTCTCACCGGGACCGTTATTCCATTACGCGCGTCGCGTGTCTGCTGTCAAATAAGAGCAAATAAAAAACATTATGGGGGTTGAAGTGCGACGAACTAGGGGATGCTGATAAAATGCATCGAACACTTTACAATATTAATATTACTGCTGATAAAAGAGAGAAATTTTTTATAAGTAAAAACTAAAACAATTTACAACCTTAACATCGCATCCAGCTGATTAACAGAAGTTTTGAAATTTATGCTAATTATATAATTTTAGCGGTAATTATGCATAAATGGACCTCCACCTCTAATGAGCTTGACCTTGACATATGTTGTTAAGGTTGGCCTTGAAAAAAGTCTTCGCGTTTTTTTTCGCGTTTTCGCGTTTTACGCAACCTTTTCTTATATATATAACCGTCGTTTGGCCATAGTACCGACATTGGTCGAAGAAACCATTGTGAAAAAAGGCAATCCAGATGTCCATCGATGGCTGGTGAGAAAGGCGCGGGTGCCTTTTGGTAAATTCTAACATGCACATATTGCTTGCCGGTCATAGTGTTGTTGTTTATAAAAGTAGTAGACGACAAGCGGCAGTCATTTTTTGAATTTTGGCATGTGTGGCCGATCGCCTTGCGGCGGTCGGAATATTAATTTGGCTTAACCTAATATAATCTAATACAAAATTAAATTAGTGAACTTGTTAATCAGTGAATTAGGTTAGATTAGGCCGAAATAATATTCCAGCCGCGCCGTCAGGCGGCCGGCCACGCAAGTCAAAATTCAAAATCATTGAAATCAGTTAAGTTCGATTTTTTAGTTCACCCGTTATACTCCTTAGGTTTCGGCCGCCACAATCTGTTTATATAATTGGTAATTATATAACTATAAAGCAGCAACTTTACGATTTTTCCTAAGAATGACAAAATATTTTCAGCATTTTAGAATATAATAATTTTCTATTCTACCTACTGCGTGCAAATCAACGACACTGCGTGCAGATAAACATAGAAAAAAAGCGAAAACTTAAATGCTTCATAACTTTTGAACGGATCGTGACCGCCACGTTTCTCATGGTCAAGGTTACTCAGGGTCATGACCTTGACAACATATATCAAGATCAAGGTCGTTGGGGGTGGGGGTTCCTTTATGCATAATTACCATTTTAGCGAATAGACTTTGAAGTAGATAACATAGAATTTGCATTAAAAAAAAAGAAATCCACAATTTTATGATAATTTATATGTGTAAAGTCCATAAGTTGGCGATCGATATTCGCGAGAAATATTATCATTAGTTTGTAACATTAATTAGTTTAATGGCTTTTGATATAATGGCCGGCAAATGGGTGAGCGCGTAGGTTGTTCGCCAGTTGACTGTCGCATCGGATGCGACGTGTGTTTCCGTGAAGGTTCCACTCTGCTCGACGTTCGCTTCGTTCGCAATTACGATGCTGCGAATGATAATCGGTTTATTTAAAAAGCCTTTCAGCCCGCTCGTCGTGCTTCGATTTTAAAATCCTTCCCGAAAGGTGTGCAGAAAAAAGAACTACGAGCCTCAGCTCGAAACGGACGCCGCGCCGCGCCGATGGAACCCGTACTTCCCAATGAATGAAACCTTCGATACCGATGTGTTTCGAGCGGAATGTTTTATTTTATATTAATTAACCAAAATACGGTATGTTGTAGTAATGAAACTTAGAGAGTCTGTGAAATGAAAGAGGAGTTTCAGCAAGGATTTAAATTTTAATCATATAAAAGGCACAACAACCTAACCAAGAATAAGGATCCAGGAAGCAGCAAAGTGGATTGAATTTACCTAGAAGAGATTTCAAGATTTTTAATCTCAGGAATTATAAGAGATTTGGCACGTGTGAAGCAGGGTTGTGTCATTAAATGTGTCAACGATAAACTTTCCTCTTAAAATCGAGGAAACTTCAAACACAAACATTATACTCCTGTTATCTGTGTTAAGGAAATGATAAAGTGGTACAAAAAATGATATATTGGTACAATTAATTCAAAAATGAAATTTACAAAGGTACAGAAGAATAACCTATGTTGAGGTACAATGCACATCTCGACATGTGTGTTTATTTCGTTGTAGTGGATAAGGTTTTGCCTGACTGACAATGAGTGTGACTGTGTCTATGTAACAATGCTAAAAGATAGATATGGCGTCGATGTGTGTAAAGAGGAATGGATGCGTAATTAAAGTTAACACTAAACGTACCGAGATTTAATATACAGGGTGTCTGAAAAGTACAGGAACAGTAGAATAACTCGCCGGAAGTACATTTTGGAGGAAATGTTCAACACTAAATAGGATTTCTCCCTGGCCATCTGGCGGTGATCTTGGATTTGACCTTGAACATGAACTTCAAGGTAATTTCAAGGTTGTGGTCATTTTTTCAAATAAGACCACATTTTTTCGACCCCAGAATTGGAAAGAGCGGAAAAAATTACGATAACGTAGGACCATGAGTACCGTCATTTTCACCTCGAAAGGTCCCCCCAAGTTCAAACTTACAAAACCGTGGAAAAATAATGCAGACTTGAACCCAGTCACTGAAGGTGCAAGGTCATTTCTAGTCAATTCCTAATGTAATGTAATCTGTGTATGCTTGAGATGAAATGTTATTAATGATCAATACCGATCAACGTTGGTCATTGTCGGTTACACTTCTCACGGATCAGATAATTCCAACAATACAGGAGTTTGCTGGTGATGATTCTCACAATGTTTGGTTCCAGCAAGATGGAGCGCCCCCACATTTCCATAGAACTGTAAGAGATTATTTAAGGGACACTTTCGCCAATCAGTGAATAGGTAGATCAGGAGCAATTAAATGGCTTGCGAGATCGCCAGACTTAGCTCCATCTCAATTTTTTCTATGGGGTTTCATAAAAAGTAGAGTGTACTTCACCAAACCTCGTGATTTGCGTAAGCTTAGACAACGGATAATAAACGTATGTGCTGAGATACCACCAGAAATGATAAGGAGTGTCGTCGATAATTTTTATGTCCGTCTAGCTCACTGTCAAACAGTTAATGGGGAACATTTTAAACACCTCCTGTAATTACAGACATTAAATCACCTTGCCTTCAGTGGTCGGGATTGCCTGATCTCGCCTTCAGTGGCTGGGTTCAAGTCTTTATTATTTTTCCACGGTTTTGTAAGTTTGAACTTGGGGTGACCTTCAAAGATGAAAATGACGGTACTCAAGGTCATACCTTATCGTAATTTTTTCCGCTCTTTCCAATTCCGGGGTTAAAAATATGTGGTCTCATTTGAAAAAATGACCACAACCTTGAAATTACCTTGAAGTTCATGTTCAAGGTCAAATCCAAGATCACCGCCAGATGGCCAGGGAGAAATCCTATTTAGTGTTGAATATTTCCTCCAAAATGTACTCCCGGCAAGTTATTCTACTGTTCCTGTACTTTTCAGACACCCTGTAAACCTATTTGTACCGCAACCGGTCAAATAATCTGTCGTGGTAAATGACGCTATGTTACACATGTTTATCGGATTTAACACATAAAAATATAAATAAATGATGTAAAATTAATTGTATATATTTAATACAAAAAGTCATGAAGTCAAATGTGTACAACCGATAACATTTTATGCGAATTTTCTAATCAAAAGTTTACAACCGGTCATTTGGTGTTAAAAGTTAAAACGTATATGTAGATTTAAATGTTTTCTATTAAATAAAAGATTCAACAACCTACAAAAATGTTAATGGTCCGAAGAATACTATTATCATCGACTTTCTTACTCTGATAAGAAAGCATTCTCCAAGGGTGGTTTTCTTTCCAGAAATTATGACAAGAAATGAAGACAGAGCAACCTCCTGGAAGGATACAAAAAATTTGCCGCAAGAAATGAAAATAAAAAGCAAGGGCCAGTGAAAGTATCAGTGAAAGAGGGTAGAAAGGTGTGCAAAAGGGGGTTGCATCGTATCGTTGAAGGTATTTGCCGTGGGGTACAGCCAGCATCATTAGAACCAACCCCTAGGTAGCCTCGAAGCTCTTTGTATCTTCTTCTCGCCACTTTTTCACCATCCAGCCCAACCACCCTCTGTAGATCGTCTCTCTGCCAAGGCTGGTAACCCTCTCGCTCACAGGAAGACAGGGTGAATGCAGTCTTCTTTATCAATGCTTTGAAATCTCGATGCGGCAATGGATAAGAGACCGTAGGCAGCTGGGAGGGTGATTTCGTAAGGAGGGTGGTAAAAGGGGGTAGCAAAGCTTCGAAAGTGTGGCGAAAGCTGTCTCTATTCGAGAAACGGAGAATTAGATTTGTTAAGACCCAGACATTCTCTCGCCATAGGGAATCTCTCACGGGAGAGACAAGAAAGGGAGTTGAAGCGCACCTGCAACCACCCCGCGAATAATAATGTCGCCAGTCCACTTTGGCCGATGCAATTTGGTTAATTTATTCGTAACGAGTCGGTAGCCGTGTCCTTTGTGAGAAGGCCGATTACTATGCGAGTGGACCATCGTTGTGATAATTATCGATCGCTACGGGAAATGGAAATCGAGACTTTCTTTTATTTGTACAGAGCTGAGTCTTGGGGGCGGGGGAAGTTGGACGTGATTTAATTGAGCAATGTCATAACTGCTGCGGTATGGAACGATGGAACTGTGACTGTTTTTCCATATTCCCATCGAGGTTTAACAAATTTTTTCCTTTTTTTCTTTAATATTTTAAGTTTAGATGGATTGAAGTTAGATAAATAAGAGTGACTATGATGAATCAAATGCTACTCAAGAATTTAAATAATCTTACGAAATCATGGATTAAAAAGATTGGTATGTTTAATTTTATTCTGATGATATTAATTAAGAATTGAAATATTATTATTTATTATTCTCATAGCCTTATTATTCAACTAACTACAAAAGTTTGGTTCATATCTTCAAATAATCATGTATTATATTTGAAATAAAAATAATTTTCAATGTAAAAAAAAATGTCTTATTTCTTAAATTATTATTAAATCAATTTATGGTTTAAAGTTTTTATCAATTTCAGTATACCTGAAAGAACATTTTAAGAAAATCTAGGTGTCAAAGATGCCATCAAGATATATTGTATATCTTTCTTTCTTGGTGCAAAGTACATACATACGTCTGACAATACGTGATCCATTTCTACTACGTCTCTTTGCTTTTATATTTTCCTTCATATTTCTGGTTCAAATGTACGAATTTCTTCCTATATGTAAGCTTTTAAAAAATTACATAATTTGTCAAATAATTCTGAAGCTCTGCCCCATCGTTATTTTACAAGAACGACGAACAACGATTTTTGGATCATCGTATTAAAGAAGAAAGATGAAATTGACGTAATCCACTTTTACTTACGAGAAATTAATGCAAAAAACGATCGATACAAGGCATATGAATACGAAAGTAGCTGAACCTTCTAACCTTCCTTAATTTACAACACTCTTATTCTCATATGTGCTCATATATAATGCAAAATACCATTTTATACGATGAAATTTCGAATGAAGATCTCGTGATCTATATCAAGAATGCATTAACTACCATGAGGATAACTATGACACATTTGTCATGGGCGTTGTTGGTGACCTATCCTTCAAAATCCCAATTATTAATAATATTATGACACTAGTAACATAAAGAAGAAAACTGAAAATTTAGATTTTTAAAAATAAATAATAGGAAAAATAATGAAATAAATAATCAAAGAATATTTTATTAACATTAAAAAAAATGAAGTAAGAGAGCAAAATGAAAAATGTGATTTAAATCAAGGAACAATTTTGATTAAATTATCTGTCGTGCCCCGAATGGTATTTACAATTGCTTAACAATTGCTCAACAAAACTAACCGAGCGACCGCTGTCGCTCGGAAGCGTATCGATTCGGGAAAATGACAAAATCAGGTCGATTCCCGAAGAGGGAGTAAATAAGCCGATTAAAGGCCGCGTCAATTCAGACCGAAAATCATTAAGATACTCATTCTAAATAAAGTTTTTTCTTGCCACCCGCTCGAAGTCCGGTGAATACTAATTCTTCGACTACTCCTGAAACCTCAACCTCCCACAAACAACTACAATATAAACCTCGAGGGGCACAGCATATCATTGAAAATGATACAGAGCTCACCGAGCTGACCCAGATATAGATGACATATTATACAAGGTGTTAACATTGCAAAGGGTTATCATCAATGACAAAATTTTAAGAAAAACGTACGATAATATCTTTCTGTATATTTCATAAAAAGATAAAGGTTCATTATTTATTCTTTTTCTCTCTTTTGAATAGCATCCTCAGTTTTTTCGGACGCATAGAGGCAGCTCGTTCGTTGCGCAAACTAAATTATTCGTGGGATATAACGAGTGCATACATTTTCCAAGGCAACGCTTTTCGTTTTCCACAAAGTGCTAATTAAAGGCGTAGTGAGTGTGCGGTAGACGAATAAGGAAGGCTCAAGCACCATTTTTACATCTTTACCGTGAATTCCGCTTTGGAACGCGACTATTTCTCTTTCTTTTATTCTCGTTTTCAGCGGCCTTCTTTGTTCCACGAGCACGGCATGGTAAAAAGGGCTAATAATTTTATGCAGCCACGGCGTGCATTCGTTTATACCGCAATTAAGAAAATAAGCGAACAAACCTAGTCCATCCTCACTCTTATCCGGTTTATAATTCTGAATTTTTATACTGATGAAATTAATGTCTGTCTATCTGTAATGATATTTACTGAAAAGGACTTTAAAATTCTATCGAACGATTAGAAAAACTGAATTTTTCTAGAATGTAAAAAGACAAATTATACTGGATAAATTTTGATAGCCTGAAATATGCAAAATCTGTAATAAATATAACAAAATGTCTGTTATAAAAAATTCAGAAAGTTTTAAATGTATGAAATGTGCTTTCAAGTATTTAAAAGAAACAAACAAATGATTAATTATATACAAGCTGATAAAAAAATAAGCAACCGACTAGCAAACATTTCTTTCAAAGATCAAGCTGACGCAGATAGATATTGAACACAAGGATTGTTCACATTGAACACATCAAGGATTGAACATATTGTTTGATTTTGTTTACTGTCATGTCTCTCGCAAACCGAACAGACAGAACGGGTGTCTGCAACCTCACACGCTCCATTAATTCCCGTTGTGTGCCCATGCCAGAACGCCTATCTCCAGACTTCGTCACTTGTCAGATAAAAAATGATGGATCCTCCATAGCAGCTTTGGCTAATTACAGTAGACGTACCCTCGACCTTTTTTGTTTTCTTCTTCAATACTTTTCCATCCTTCCTGATCCACTTCAATTCTCTTATCTCACAATCAGTGAGAAATTATAAAAAAAAAAAATGATGGATATCTTTTTTATGATTTCCTCCAGAAACTTTTGTAAGTTTGTAATTTGGGGATGGGTGTAACGCCATTTTCAAAAAGCTAAATGATTATTGGTAATTTTGGTAATAACGGTTGGGATTAATAATGGTGGATGATAGCAGCACAGGTCTTATCGTTAGTAGCAACGATAAGGTGCTAGATTTAAAAGTTAGACTTGCCCTTGACCCATTACAATTATAAAATTTAAGAATAATTTCATTCGTTATTGCTAACAAAATTTTTATAATAGAAAGGGTTATAATTTTTTTCTGTTTTTTTTTTTTCAAAATTTCTCCACAAATAAACTAGTCCATCGACACTCGTAAAGTAAAGCTTTCTTTCCAGTTTCCACGTAACACGATGACACCATAAGCTAAGGTAGAATTGTCGAAAAAAGAGGCGATCACGTGGCAAATACGTGCACAAGATCAGACGAAAGACTGTAACAGCCTGAAGCTAAGAGTAAGTATTCGAGCTAGGTGTTTAGTATTCCGGCGTCATTTGATTCCACGGCTTCGGTACGTGGGCCGCATTGTTTTCGACTCTGACATCTCACTATGGCGAATAAGGAGGGTTGAGTTTCGTGGGAATTCGCCCGAGGAATATTATCTCGACCCTACTTCACAACCCTTACAATTTCTTTTATTCCTTGTGCTTATTAACGAAACGCCGATTCGTTCAGTTTCAAAATTGTTGTATAGTCAAGATGATGTTTACTAATATGGGCAAAATAAATATTTTGCTATCTTTAGATTCTAATATTCTAATATTTTAATAGGTACTATAGTATTCTAATATTCTAGTATTTTAATTCAACAAATTCAAATTTTAGACAAAAGTCCCAATTGTTTCCCGGCGCACCTTTACAAGCAAAACAGAGAACGACAAGAATGAAACGTTTGGAGATTCTTTCTGTATCGAACTCTTCTTTATCCATCCTTATCGGTCCACTTTGACTGGAATGCTCCGTGCATCCAATGCTGATCGATCTCATTGTCAGTTCCGTAGGAGGCGACAAACTCTGGATTCTCTGAGCCAGCAAGCAAAGGTCTTTCCGCCAAAGATTAAAGTATCAAGAAACGCGGGATCTCATGGTTGTGCTGCACGGTTAATCTCGCGTTTAATCGGCGAACAGAGAGAAACCAGGTGAGATTGTGGAAGGGTGTCGCGACAAGTTTCGGAGGAAACAGCTCGAAAACATACGCTTTTGCACTCACCCTGCCATCCTTGGCTACTCCACGTCGATGAGCAGGTTTCTGCACTGTTAGAAACGCAGGGATTGCGGTTCGCAAAGGGGTTGCGGTAGGTGAGACAAGGGGGTTGCTCGTACGTATGTGGCAAGATTTAGTATTCTCGGCGACCCTGGCTGGTTTATACTAATGTCTTAGAGACGTGGAAGTTACATGACCCTGGAATGAGTATAATATACCAAGGCCAAGGGGTTGGATAAGCAAACGGTGAATAAGGAACTGGGAAATCAACTTTGGACGATTATTGCGTTATTAGTTTTCTAAATAACTGCTCAGTTTCTCTTTTTAAAAATTATTTTATTTCACACTTGTTAGTGGAACGTGCAGTATTTGTAGGATACCGTGAGGTGATTTTGCGTTCTTATTGCATAACTAATAACCATAAACCAAAAAAATATATTGACCGAATTTAGATGCCTAATAAATAACAAATTTCATAAATTTTTGCAAGCGGGATCATCGCGGATATATCTCCTACTAAATATGAAAGGTTTCATCGCGAACAGTACATTTCTTGCAGAGTAACATCAAAGAATAGGTTTTTCGCTATAGCAATAATTATTAACAACAAATTCCATAAATTTTTGCAAGTGAGATCATCGTGAAAATATCTCCTATTAGATGTGAAAGGGTTCACCGTGATCGGTACATTCCTTGCAGAGTAAAAGCCGAAAAATATAAATTGAGCATTACGTCTTTTGCAATAAAAGTCGTCAGGAATGAAAAAATGCAAAATTTCTTTTTTCGGGGACTAATCAGCGGACATACTCTACAAGATGCAAAAGGTTTCGTTCCGATTGATCCATCTATCTCGGAGTAATCGGTGAACATACGTATAAAGGAAAAAAATATACTGATCGAATTGAGTAATCTCCTCCTTTTCCGAAGTCGGTTAAAAATACGGTGAAACGTAGATGTTTTTCTGTGTGTTACAGAATCACTTCACGCTAATAAGTTATAACTTAAAGCGTGACCCGATGTTACCATAAAATCAACGGTGTTAATTAACAAACGTTAGGGACACGTTCTGAAAAGCACCGAAAGTAATGAACTTCACTGGTGGTTTACAAGAAATGGAAATTCTTCAGCAAATAAAATGCCAGGAACGTAACTAAATCCCAGACTTAAAAATTAAACCAACTTCATATCATACTTTCCCTCATGATTATTCAACAATGTGAAAGATAAATTCTTTTCAAATTCAATAAACAAAATAAACAAAAGATAGTTTTAAAAAAAAATCCATTTGATGTTAAATGTAATTGAAATTTTATTTTTTTTAGGAAAGCAAAATTAGTATCTACAAATTATCGATACAAATAATGTACCAATTTAGTTAACTCCATGAGTACTTCTCTGAACGGCACGGCGTGGCGCCAGAAGCCGCCAGAAGCCGTCGCGTTTCGTCTCGTTCCAAATATCATTTGCTAAAGAGTTTCTCATTATCATCGTGTCCGACAGGAAGAAATTTGGCACGACAAGTAGCCTGGCGGGAGACGAATCGAGTTCAAAAGAAGGGATTAATGTCGTCTGAAAAGGGAAGAGGAACTCGTCGATGTAGCCATACTAGAGATGCGCGGACCATGACTTTCTTACATACACGGAATATTTCCTTTTCGTGCGAAATTCGGGTAAACAGATTCTTCGTGCAGAATTCGCCGGATCGATAAGTGACTCGCCCCTTTTCCTTGCCGCCAACCAGTCGAATACCAAAAGAAGATGAGCTAGCCTGTTGTGATAAGGACGATGGGAAGGGGAAGGGTGAAACAGGATAGAGATGGTCGAAAGAGCGGGAGAAAAAAAAACGGGGATGAAGTTTGCTGTTGGAAGATCTGACTGTGGGAGGAAATGAGGGTAATTTTAGGGTTGATGTCGTGATCTAAGATTAACTACACGTTTTATGATTTTTGTAAACGTGTTGTTGGGACTTTTGTACGTAGATTGATGTAAGAGTTACGAGGGGGTTGAAAAAATTATTAATTTCTTCAAATTTAATTTTTTTTCTATATTTCTTTTTTACGGCTTGTCAAATATATTTTTAAGACTTATTTTGAAAGTTTATACAATTTCATTATGACAATGAATTTTTATTTGTAACGTATAACCCTTTTCTGAGTTTTACGCCCAATATTAAAGCTTTTTCGATTATTCGGGTAATAACTTTTAAAGAATGAAGAAATTATAATTATTATAAAATTCTTTCGTCCCGATTCCACTTCGTTTCGGAATTCCATTTCTCAACAAATAGCCAGCTAGTTAGCTGAATGTGGATGTTGTTTGGACATTTGAAACATAGTTAGTTCAAGCGAAATTCCCTTTCTGAAGGAGGTAAGGGAGGCTCTTCAGCATGCAGAACGGGGGATGAAGCGGTCGAAAGGACTTCGAAACGTTGTGCTCGGGTTAGAAGATCTCGAGGGGATGGGTGTTAACCCCGAATCCATGAGGAGTCTCGTTGGCGCCAGCTACAGCGAGACGCAGACGGACAGGCGCCCGACGCCGTTATCCTGGCGCCAGATACTCCATACCTCTTTGCTTGTTCTCTCAATTCCTGACTCCAAAACACTCACTCTCTTTCGTCCATCTTCTTCTACGAGCTTCTGTCCTGCGGGACTTCATGGCGCTAGTACAGTCGTATACCGAAACTGAGAATATTTGGTTTCGCTAGAGGATATGGAAAATTTTGGGATCGAATGGAATCTTTGGGGTTTGCATGCAATGGATTGATATAAAGAATAATTATTAGCGTGAAAATGTTTTTAACAGATATTATTTTTTTACGACATTTAATATTAAGGTTTTTTATTTTATGTAATAAATATTACTAAACTGTTTTTATTCAAATGTATGTTGACGTATCTTCCTATTTGATTTTCAATCGTACAGTCCGTCTGCATCACCGATAATTTTAGTGTTAATTAACTCTTGAACATCAGAGCCTTGGATTGATCGTGACCTAAACTTATAAAATACGTACAAATATAATTTTTAAACGAAAGAGTTACCTATATTGGAAGAATAATTTTTAAAGGAACAGTGTAGAATTTAGAAAATGAGAATAATATGAAATATAAAATTATATGAAAATTAGGGCTCTCTCCCAGGTCCGCCGTCTGAAAGATAAGCGTTCAAAATGATAAAAAAATGCAAATGCAAAAGTGAGTTCAAAAATTTACTGTAAGGTATTTGAAATCTTCCAAAAACCTAATCTTCTAATAGAACAGAAATATGGATCGTTTAATAAAATAAGTTTTAACAAAAAATACAACTGACTTCAAAATGTGTTAAAAAGTGTAAAGTAATTTCTATTTCATTATAGCTCGACAGCTATTAATAAAACCTATTTAATCGTTAAATAATGTACTAAATACATTTCAACCTTTTCGGAGGCGGCACAAAATTAAAAACTTTTCTTCTACTCGGAAGATCCTAGTTCAGGAGTTGGTAACCTATGACAAGCCGGTTATCGAATGACCCATTTGATAATTTCAAGTTAACAATATTCAACGGGAATCAACATACCCATTGCGGATTAACTACATGTACATACATCAGAAGTGTTGCCAATTTCTGATACAATCGTTACAATTACAAATGTTTTCAGCCGTAACGTTCCGTATTTTTTCTTGCGACTTATTAATTACCAAGTATTTTTAATTTTACGCCGCCTCCGAAAAGGTTGAAATGTATTTATTATACTATTTAAAGATTAAATAGGTTTTATTAATAGCTGCGGAGCATTGATATAAATGAAATAGAAATTATTTTGCACTTTTTAGCGCATTTTGAAGTCGGTTGTATTTTTGATTAAAAATTATTCTATTTCACGGCTGAACTTCCGAATAGCTCCCACACCCGATTTTCTTGACCTTGATATATATTATCAAGGACACCTTCCTGAGTAACACTCAATAAGTTTAAGTCGGCGATTACTGTTTATTCAAAAGTTATTAACAAAAAAAGATCGATATATGCACCGTAATTTGGAAAAAGCTCTCACACCCAATCGCCTTGATCATTTCAATTATGAAACCGAAAACCGCATTGAAACTTAGGTTAGGTTACGTTATATCCATAGTAATGTTCAGATTTCCAGGAAAATTGCGGCACATATACCGATCATTCTTTCTTAATAACTTGTGAATAAACAATAATCGGCGGCTTAAACCTATTGAATGTTACTCAGGCGGGTGTCCTTGATGACATATGTCAAGGTCAAGAAAATCGGGTGTTGGAGCTATTCGGAAGTTTACATATCCTATTTCACACTTGTTAATGGAACGTGCAATATTTGTAGGTGATTTTGCGTTTTTATTGCATAACTAATAACCATAAACCGAAAACTTATATTAACCGAATTTAGATGGCTAATAAACAATAAATTACATAAATTTTTGCAAGCGGGATCATCGCGGAAATATCTCGTATTAAATGTGAAAGGTTTCATCGCGATCAGTACATTCCTTGTAGAGTAAAAGCCGAAAAATATAAATGGAGCATTACGGTTTTTGCGATAAATGTCGTTAGGAATGGAAAAATGCAAAATATTTTGTTTGCGCGACCAATTGGGAGAAATACTCTACAAGATGCAAAAGTTTGCTTTTCGATTGATCCATCCGTTTCGGAGTAATCGGTGAAAAATAGTACAAATCAAGCATTACGTTTTTTGCAAAAAAACCATTTGCGATGGAAAAATGCAAAATGTTTTTTGAACGGGAGCAATCGAGAGACTTACTCTACTAGATGCAAAAGGTTTCGTTCCGATTGGTCCATCCATCTCGGAGTAATCGGTGAACATGTATTAAAAAAAACAAACAAAAAAATACTGATCGAATTGAGTAACCTCCTCCTTTCTCGAAGTTGGTTAAAAATATTACAAGAACAGGCTTTAATCTTTAATAAAAGCTACAAGGAACAACGCTTAAGCATTTTGACATTAAAGAATTAAACAGGCTGATAATACGACTCTCCCTGATTAATGAGAGTGCCATTTAGAAGTTGACGGAATTTCAAGGAAGCGAAGTAAATAGGTCGTCTTAAAATACGACCCGCTTCTGGCTATAAAGTAGAATTTTGTAATTGTTCAGTATTCTTGCGACAGCGACTGTTTCTTATAATTAAACCCGCCGACTTGAAACATGGTTCTACATTCTTTACCTTTTCTTTTTATCATTTACAAATTAAGAGATATTTCATAGAAATATTTATACGCCAGCCTACTCATTATATTCTATAATATTTTATTATTTTATTAAGAATTGTCCTGGGTTGATTACTTCAAAATTAAATAAATGCTCGCGTAGTTTTCTGTATAAATAATAATAATATTGTCCTCTGTATGTGCATTTATGCTTAAATATTCAGACGTGTAAATATAATTATCAATTACATACAACAGCCAATTAATAATAATGAATTTGAAAAAACTTTCTTCCTCTCTAATGTAACGTTAATCCCTCGAAACTTAATAAAAAGACGATGGTTTATGTTCGTTTAGCTCAAGGTATCCCTAATAAACGTATGAGGAGGAGGAGGAGGAGGAGGAGAGAAAGGAAGAAGAAGAGGAAGAAGAAGAAGAAGTAGAAGAAGAAGAAGAAAAAGAAAAAGAAGAAGAAGAAGAAGGGGGAAGGTCTTCAAGTGGCGTCATAATTATTTCAAACAACACTCGTCGCACAATTGTGCTTAATTAAGCGTGTGCCGTAATAAGCGGCGCTTCGTTATCTATCTAGAAACGTGACTTTTTGGATTTTCGAAACTGCGGCCGCGAACTGGGGGAACGGACTACCTCGCGCAACGAGAATAAAACGAGGAATAAGGAGAGCAACAGATAGGATAGAGAGAGGAAAGGGTAACGAGGGTTAAAGTGCGAGTACTCGTCAATTATGAAACGCTTCTCCCCATCGAGGGAAAATTGCGGCCCATTAAGGGAAGCGCTACGTGTTCGAGCGAAATTTTCAACCAGCCATCGCGAAAACGCAAAAACAAGAGCCGTAGCTCTAGCCTAGCTCGCGCGAGGCGCTGTCGGATTGAAATTTGTGAAATTTGTGTAACACGAACAGGCATGCAGAGAGAGAGAAAAAAAATTCCATCCGCATTCCGCGTGACTTTTGAAACGTTACCGTTATTTCGACTCGTTAGCAGCGAGTTTCGCGAGATTCAATCTCTGGCGTCGATTAGCGCAGCTCGTTTCGCTGACCGACTTGTTTGACACGAAATATTCAATTGAATTTTGTTTTGTTTCTCGAAAAAATTCTGACTGGTTCTTGAAAGAGTACATACATAACAGTGACGCAATCATGATTGGGAGATCAAACAAATGTTTCTATTCTTTAGTTTCATGATAATATCAACACATTTACTACCATCATTGGCGTAAGCAGCACCCTTTCTTTGGGTCAGCCATTTCCACCAAATTTTAGAATTTTAGAATTATGAGGGAGCCAGTCCACGTTCCATGATCTCTACTTACCTACTTAGTAGTACCAGTGACTACGACGTCACTGAAATGTGAATGACACTTGAATTTTTACAGGACTTTATTGTCCATATTATAAAAAATTTTATGAATTATCCAGATGGCAATATTCATAAATAACTACACTCGCGATCAAATCAGACTTCTCCAAGAAAAATTACGATGTTTTGGGTTTTCGCTTTTCCCTAGACGTGGCCCCGAGATAAAAATGACGAGATAGCGGAGAGAATTTCATTATATACAGGGTGTTCGACACCAGATGGGACAAATTTTAGAAGATGATTCTGGGAATCAAAATTAGACAATAATTAAAAATGACGAAATAATGTTTGCGGGTCTGTTTTTTTAGTTATTAAAGTGTAGTGAACGTGTACCACCATTCTTGGGCTCTTGAGAGGCCAGACTTGGTGGTGAACAATTATTTTCTTTTCTGCGAAGGCTGCAGCGAAAAGTATGCACATTTTTAGAAAGCTAAAGCCGGGTATCTACTTGTTTCAAACGCCCGTATCGTATCACCGTTCCGAACCCTTTTGAAGAGGCAGGCGTTGCCTCGTTGCATGCTACAGTAAAACCTGGATAAATGCAACCAAGATTGGGACTCAGTGGTTGCATTTATCCAAGCGAGGTGTCGAATCTCGGATTACACGCGACGACCAGCCAAGCGTGAACGTAGAAAGGGACAGACAGTGGCGGAAAGAGAGAGGTCCGATGATGAAAGGAAAGAGCCGAAACATATCAGTGTGACTAATACTAATTCAACTATAAAACTTTTTTATTTTTGACTTTTTTTTATTGAAACTTTTACTAACGCATTGGTGAAATTTTTCTGATTAAAATTTTACCAAACACGATATAGTTTCAATTATAATTACTTGCTAAAATTGATGTTAAAGGTCGGCGAAAAGCAACAGAGATCGAAATCAAAACCAGTCGCGGTGTCGGCTTTGGTTTCAAAGGTTTCATTTATCCAGGCAAGGTGGCGATTCTGGGCATTTAATGCTGCATTTATCCAAGCGAGGTGTCGATTCTGCGTCCGTACACATGTTTTGTATTTATCCGACATGCCGATTCTGCGTCCGTACACATCATTTATATTCAGTCGTGGTGTCAATTCTATGTTGTTTATTCTATTACTATTTTTTATAAATATCATTCAACCTATATCGTGTTTGGTGTCATTTTAATCAGAAAAATCTCACAAATGCGTTAGTAAAAGTTTCATTAAGAAAAAGTTAAAAATAAAAAAGTTTTATCGTTCAATTAGTATTAGTCACACCGATATTACGGTCGGATCATATTACACGGTTTCCTCGTCGAGCGGCTCGGTTCGCCTAGGGGGATCCCCCCAACTGAAAGGGATAGCGATGTTGCACTTATCCAAGCATTCTTTCGTTGCTTTTATCCAGGTTTTACTGTACAGCGTGCTACGGCTCGGACAATATTTCTTCGTTTCTTGATAGAAACGGTTCGGCAATAGAACTAGGCCATTCTAGGAGTTTAGGTTTGCTGCGTGCTGTTTCTTTATTGTAGGAGTCCGTCGCTTACAATTAGTACTGTACAACTTTTATTACATTTGTAAGTTAAGTTTTTGGACGGCATACCTGGTACAGGCACGGACAAAAACACAGAAATTCGGAACCTCAGTTGCATGGAAAGTTACACAACTTTATTGCATAGTCTGAACGCGGCTTAAAGGAGGAATTTTGAGAATCGGTTTATAACTGAGGGAAATAAACCGATTCTCAAAATTCCTCCTTCAACTTGCAGATGTAATAAAAATAATCTCTCTGGTGCCGTCAAATAGAATGTTTTTGAAAATAATGTGATCTTAATATTCTGAAGTTTTAAAAAATTACAAATGTTAAAAACGAACAACAAATGCGTATTTGCACGCATAGAAACTACCAATAATTGTACTTTTTTATTTTTGGTTCTTTTTTTTGTTTAGAAGACACAGTTCAGAAATAGCAAACACCATTATAAGTAAAAATTGTCCAAACCATATCGTGTTTGGTATCATTTTAATCAGAAAAACGTCACAAATATCTTGGTGAAAGTTTTATAAGAAAAAAATGAAAAATAACAAAGTTCAGTCGTTGCATTAATATTATCTCACTGATATATTCGATTCCAGATCATATTATCTTGGAATTAAGAACATATTATCTTATATTATCTCGAAAATTAACATTGTCCTTTTTCAATAATCACACAGGTGATTATTAACATTGCTCTGTTATGTACAGTGTAGCATCGAAGATAATTGATGTGTTTAAATATATTTAGACGATAAAATTTGTTTAAATTAAATTAGATTAAATTCATAAATAATTTCATCGATTTTGAAATGAATCTAATAATACCGCAAGATTTCAAATAAATTGAAATGTTAATTTATTGAACTTGAAACCCGTTGAAACCGTTGTGGTATGGAACGAGGCAACGCCTGTCTCTTCAAAAGGGTTCGGAACGGTGCGGTGATACGATACGGGCGTTTGAAACAAGTGGATACCCGGCTTAAAACTGGCAATCTACACATGACCAACGAGTGAGTGAACGTCGCGACGTGGGATATTTGCCTCTCAAACGCGGTAAAAAGTCATTTTTAGAAAACTATCTCTAAAGTCAAAAAGTACTATAAAATAGTTAATTGAATATTTGGCCCACAAAGTATATACTTGTTTTTCACATTTATTAATTTTCAACGTGGGTATAGAGGTTTAAAGAAGGCAACTCCGAAATTCTTAAAAACTACAACTATTATTTATGCTTTTAATTCTCACTCAATTTAATTAATCTATGATGGGTTTAAACGTGCCAGGTAATTGTACCAAGTTTCATTTTATTACCTATAATATTTTTGGAATTATACCGTATTGGATATTTTCCATCTTTATTGTTTATTTAAAAAAAAGTCCTGTGGAATCCCGCGTTCTATTTGGTATCATTTGAAAGGGCAAAGTCTTCTCAGGTATCTACAGTGATTTTTACTATTATTGACACCGATGTTGAGTCATCGGTCTCAACGCCAAATCGATCACTTTTTGACATCACCATCAGCGATTTTGTTCTAAATGAAATATGTTGTAGTCCATATTAAATTAGAAGGGGTTTAAGTTATCATTTTGCCGGTTTCGAATTTGTTTACTAATTACAGACCTTCGAAGTTTGCAATTTTTGCCCATTTGGACGAACACGGGCTTCACTTACGAATTTTTATCTCAGGAACTGTTTGTTCGATTGAGCTAGATTTTTTTTTGTTTTATTCAGAAAGGATTGGGCTATCAAAAAATAATTTTTTCAATCTCGATAATTAACTTTATAATTTTTTATAGCTATACACCCCTACCGATACAACGTTCAATCGTCGGTGCTGTGTAGATTGCCGGTTTTAGGCGGTTTTCACTCGAAACTTTTAACGTTAATAACTTTAAAAAAAAAAAGCTGCGAACGTTATTTCGTCATTCTTGGTTTTCGTCTTATTTTGACTTCGAGAATCTTCTCCTAAAATCTGACTCACCTGTTGTCGAACAGCCTGTACAGGTCTGTGGCTTTCCACCATTTGCGTATAAACGTTTACACAGGAAAATTTGAATTAATATTTACTCAGTTATTCGTACTTTCCAGTTATAATATATTTATACTAAATTTTACAATATCTAATCATTAAAAATTATATTATTTCGTTTCTAAATTACTTTTTAGACTAATATAGTATTTTGAGAGTTGCTACTTTCTCTATATTGCTATTTACTCTAAGGAAGTCTGATCGCAAGTGTATTTAGAATAACAAATAATAGAAATAGCAAAATATTGTAAAAGTAATTGCTACATACATATCTAATACTAGCTGTAAGACACGCAAATAGGTGATGGCGTATATTTATTTACATTTAACGCCAATAGATTTCCGCATCACCCTTGTGGTTCTATTGTGAATGCGTTTTTTTTTTAATTTTTAGTGATTTCCCCAGTAGGCCTATTCCACTACATATAAAGAAAAATAGCTTAACAATCGTTGCCTTGCTCCGGTATTTAATTACTTTAAATATATTATGACTCCAATAATCTTTCCTTTAATTGCAATAAACAATTTAAATTTAGCACAACTACCCAATGTCAAGCAAAAACCCTGTAATCTGTATATATTATTTAATAAACGGGTATTAAGCGATGTATAAATCAAAATAAGAATGTGCAGATCAATATACACGTTGACACGAGCTTGCACTGTTTTCGCATTTTGTAATTTTGCTAACATTAACTTACAATTAGTGCAAATTATAATTGAAGTGTTCTACTATAATTGCATTGTAAGTCACAGATACTTATATGTATAATAGATAATAGATACTGAATATATCTCACTCTTAATTAGATTCCGGTCTATATTAATTTGTATATGTGTAGACAGGAGATACGAAGGTATCTATAATTCACCCCTGAATCTAGATTTGCGCTTTTCGAGGTTGATTAGAACAAAATCCTGAATTATGTTTTTAATCATTTGTATGGGTGACCTTCATAAGCAAAATCCAAGTCGATATCTCATCGGGCCTAAGAGATATTAACGAATCCGTGTAAATAGATTTTAACCCTTTTTACATTCTTAAAGGTCGAATTTCTAAAAATCCCTTCTTAGTGGGTGCTTACCTCATGAGAGGAATACACTACCCGAATTTCATATTTCTAGGTTCAGGGGTTAGGCTGGGCGTTGATGAGTCAGTCAGGACATTTATACTTGACCATCATATCTCTTAAACTAATAATGCAAAAGATTTTTCACTTCGGCCAAAACATGGGCCCTCTTTTGCCGTTCCCATATCAACAACTTTTTGTATCACGGAATACTGAAATTATAACACTTAAGCTGGCACACCCTGTAGATTTGGTAAAAATAAAAATATTATCTGAAATTTTAAGTGGTGGTTAAAATGTTAAGTCTGTTTTATTTATTTTCAATGAAAGTTTTAAGTTTTGAATAAAGAATCAGCTGACCCATCTAACCCCGTAATTGTGCTATTGCAATTTAAGAGTATAATTTAATAAAGGAACATTAACCCTTCGATAATCGCCAGAATACACGTATTTCTAATTGTTTATTTTACCATAGCGAGTAAACTCGTGTGTGTACTGATTCTTTCCACGACATGTTTCGGAAATTTCCGATGCCAAGATCGCGCGTTGCTGAAGGGAACAGATGGATTGCTGACATAGCAAGGATTCAATAGCGACTACGGTTCGAATGCTATGAAGGACCTGAATGCTTGTACTAGATCGCTTTCCTCGAATATAGCCTGATCACAACGACGATCTGTTCGAACTTCGTGCTAGCTTTCCTTCTGAGGGCAACCATAAACGTTCATCATATGGTTGCTCTAAATACGTTAGCGTTGATGCCCGAACGATTGGTAAAGATACAAAACCTAAATTGGAAACACGAACTAGAATTTTAGCTGACTATCGGTATGGTAAATTTTGCAAAATAGACAAAGTTTAATTTACAGTTGAAATTTTATGAAATAAAATAGAAATAAAATGAAGAAGGAATTTTTTAACTTTTGTTATAAATTTTAATTAGAATATATTTTATTATGAAATATAACAAAATTCCCTTATTCATTGTAATTCGGATGAAATCATAACACTTGAATTTTATTTTAGACTATTACAATTTGGAATATGTTGCCGTGTAAAAATATGGATTATAAAAATAGTTAGAAACAGAGAGCTGTAGTGAGAGTGTAAAAATATTCGAGCATTTACCAATGAAACAATTCGTCCCTCTGTTGCAAGCAACGATGTGTGATAACAGCGTGAAACTTTTATGAGTAAATAAAGGCCACTACACGAAATAACATGACCATCGTAAAATTTTTATAGCCTACAAAAAGAAGCCTTTTTTTCGTTATAAACTATCATATCTTGCCATAGAAATGGCAAATTACCTATTTCTGATAGTTGATTCGATCAATAATTTTATAATAAATTTTATTTCATTTTTAACAAAACTATAATGTTCAAATTGATATGACACAGGTAGGTGTTATTTTAGAATTGTTAGAGATTTTTATTTTTGTCCAGTCCAGAAATTAATTTAACCCGATTTTGAAACTTTTAACTTCTTCTGATGTTTGCAATCAACAGAAAACCTCGTTTTCGACTCTGAACGTTAAATTAACATACTCCATGCAGGTACTGTTTCCATCGCGAAGATACAAAGCAGAGAATGGCACTCTAACAGGGCAAAATTATTCAGCCATCGACTATTATCGAATTTCGATCATTTTCCATGCGGTCGAAAGGGGGTTCTAACTAAATAAAGAACAGGCCATCCGATCGTGGAGACAGAGGGGAGAAGTTTTCGCGAATGCCAGGACACACAATAAAACTCCATCGATTTTCACTTAACAGAAAAAGTCAGCCAGTCTCCCCCTTTTACATTTATTCGAGTTATCTTCGTTTGTTGGCCCGCTTTGAAGGGAGGTGAACAAGTGTTGTGAATCGACAAAGAGTTCACGAGCTTCTTCGAGGCCGCCATTCTCGATCCTTTCATCCTTTAACCTGCAGCTGAGCATCGTAACAGAGGGTGGTTCGACTCATTGGCAACCTTATCTGCTGGGTTATTTATTATTACCAAAGATGGTGGGAGCATTAAATTTCCATTAAGCCCGTTAAACGCCAGCAAATCAACGGCTTCCATTGCGTAATTTATGCACCATTGCTTTTCTGGATTTTTCGATGTCGATGATTCCCTTCGTGTGCTTGTTATCTGAACACTCTACTCGCGGCTTTTATTAAGTTATCGAGCTGCTTTCACGAAGACAGATGCGAGGGTGGTTTTACTAGCACCAGATAACCGTTCAATGTTTTTCATCTTCTTTCTTTCTGTTTCTTTTTTATTAAAAGGTAAAGTATAATAATAATATAATTTTAATGATACTGTAACGAAGAGATATTATTTTATAATTAATTTTGTGATTTGATGGGATAATATTCTGTAGATTTTTGAGAAATTTTAATAAATTTTGAAAGAAACTCGTACTTATTAATGTTAAACGTAAAAGCGTGCGGAGACCCAAAAATTCGGGTCGAAAATCCTGAAAGTTTGTCCAGCACATAAAACTGCTCCGGTACTCGTTATTTCGGAACCCGAATTCGGTTCGAAACTCGAACTCGACTCGAGCCCCAAAACTGAATTGAGTTTCGAGTCTCGAGTCGATGTTTCGGTTCCAAGATTACGAGTACCCGAACAAAATGTGCTGAACAAACTTTCATCTGATCCGATCGTTACCTGACCGGACCTAAGGCTCAGGTGCCCAAATTTTCGGGCATCCGCAAACCCCTCTTAATATGCCTTACAAATGTTTCTTTCTATTTCTGACTTTTTCCTCTTTATTCCACAATTTTGTCATAGTATAAATGACGATATTATCCAGTATAACAAATTATGTCATTCAAATAATATAATTAATTTCCATGCAATCTCTGCAAACGAACAAAAAGGTTTTGATTTACTGACGTTTGTATCTGTTCGCGGACAAAAATGTTTCAAATTGGGTGGCGGTCACGCGAGGTATCCGACAATTCGTGCGTTCATAGAACCGGAAATCGTCCGTTTTCCAATTTTTATTATTCCATCCTCTTTTTCTCGAATGCGTTCCATGCTTACAAGGAATTCCGTCCAGTCGAATATTTTGCGTGGTGGAACGGGGGCGAGAGCGAACGGTCTGAACACGTTTAGCGAATTAATTATTGGAAGTGCAGCAACGCGCTCCGCGAGCTGTCAGTCGTTACAAATTCACCGCGATTTGTTGGTTAAAAGCACTCGTAGAGGGCCATATGAAAATTCACGTCAACGTTCATTTGTGCACGCTAACGATCTGTAAATTCGTCGGAAATTAGTTTCACTCGGCGCCGTTGTCGAAACCGTGAAATTGTTGATCAACGATTCGTTAAGTTATGCAACCTCCTCTCTGAACACCCTCCATCGTATTCTATATTAATTTCAATCGTAATTGATCAAACGGTATGTTTGATCGTCCATTTTCATGAAAAAATAATAATAATGATAATATTAATATATTTTAAATTTATAATAATTTTTTTATTTATTTTTTCTCTCTCTCTTAAAACTGATATTGCCAAATGAAATGTCCAAATTTTTGAAAACATAAACATAAACCATTTAAAAGATGTTAGTGTTTATGAAATCTCACAATCAGTGGAGAGTATCACAATTCTTTTATTGAACGTTAATTTTTTTCTTTCTTTATAACAATTTCACTGGCTTTAATTAGGATTTTTTGGGGGATCCAGATGTTTAGTTACGCCAATGAATAATTTCGGCGTGTACTGCAAAATAATCCTATACATACAATGATTCTGTTAATTTTAATAAACTTTCATGTAAATGTATATTGGAGACGAAGGTAGTCTGACTATAAAGTCCATTACCACTTACGTTCTCTATTTCCCTCATACTCAATTATGCCAGCCATTTTTCCATAATCTTTAATAGCAAGTGTTTAAGTCATTTCAGAGAAACATAACCGTCAAAAATTCCTATGAAAACTTTTCAATACTTGGGGGTAGTGAATATATCAGAAATGCATTACTACGGCTAGTGATACATTTGTCCTCGCATTTGAATGACCAAGGTTTGTCGCATCAAACTTATGCAATAAGTACTCGAAGTAATCGTTGCTCTTCGGAAAATATTCAAGAAGCTACAAGCTTCGGAAACACGACAGTTTTGAAAGTTTCGACGATAAGAAAAAGAAGGGTTCCAAAAGGAGGCCATCCTTTGTCGATCGCGAGTAGCCAAGTGAATTGAAAACTTTTCCTCTAAGCTTCCTCTTTTTCTTTTTTTTCCTTTGCTTCTTTTTACGGTTTTTTCTTTTCAACCTGCATTTTCCCGTATCCCCTTCACGGTGGGAAGTTCTGTTTTGCGGAAGTTCCAAGCATTTTCGGTGGAACCTTCACCAGAACGTTTCACAAGGGTCTCTTATGACCCCTTCATTCCTTTTCTCTTCTATGATGTTATTCTGCTCCGTCTCTAGCGTTCATTTTTCATCGTCACTTGCGAGTTGATCATCACGTTTATACATCGCATCGGTAGAGATCTGAACAAATATTATAAGTTAATAACTGCTTACAGCGTGATTTCATTGTGGGAGTTAGATATTATTTTATTTATCTATTGTTTTTGTATTTGTTAAATGAGTCATTTTTTGACCACGAAACATTTCAATTGAAAATATTTTATGATCTGTAAAATTTTTTCCAAAACAATAGAAATTTTCCTATATTCTTAATAATAAAGATTTCTTCTCTCTATATTATTGTTTAATTATTCTGATTCTATAAATTAAATATAGAACGTTAAAATAAAATTCATTATTAAGTTCATTGTCTATCTGTCATCAATTTTTCTTCAATTTTTCGTTACAGATATACTTCCACCTTCGTTGATTTATTTATTAATTTTTTTTTCCCCCTCTGGATGTTCGAAAAAGCATTACTTCGATCACTCGATGCCATTGATATTACTTCGAAACTGGCACACGGTATTTTTCCATTTCGTTATGGAAAGGTTGGTGGCAATTTATTTAATTGGCCGTACGTCCATCGAAAATAGAGATAGATGGGTTAATTGATACACCGATGAAAATGGATTAAAGATATATCGATGGTGCACTATTAATAGGAGGCTTGATTAAATAATCGATCATTCTGCTGTAGTTTTTCCGTTTGTTGCCCCCACCTGTCTATCCTGGTTTAATTGAAATTTTATCGTAATTAAGGAAAGGAACAACGAAATTGAATCTCTTTTCAGTTCGTTTAAAAAGTAGAACAAAGTTTTACTAGACTATGGAATAGAACAAATTTTTAAAATAATTTTTCATTTTCTTTTCGACACAGAAATTAAACAATACTCCTAGATCAGGTATGGTTAATTAAGATTTTGTATATTTCACATTGTTTTAATGTAAACAATTTTCTTCTATTCTAAAAATCATGAAAATTTAATAAAGTATATTTCGTTGGAATGTTATGAAAATTTCAGTCCTATTTCCAAAAAAAAAAAAATATCTTATACCATAATTATCACCATCTAAAAAGCTTCTTTCTATCAGAACGTTTTCAACGATCGGTATCTTATACGAATGGATCAATTTTACTTGCCATCGGAAACGAGGGTGAAAGCACGTGACTCCGTGGGTGAAGATCCGCGAGAAAGAAGGATGTACATGCACGACAAAGCTAAAAGTTATCGTGGTGATGGTTTATTGTTGATAAACGGGGTAACCTGGTCTTTGAGGATGGAAGACGAACAAGAGCATGGTCGCCAAAGGGGATGGACCGATCATGACTCCACAACGCCTCCAGGAATTATGGATACCATTAGACGGGAAAGATTAGAGGTCCTCGTAATATTTTTATTACCTCATTTCGCACGTACAACGGCGCACACGGCTAGAAATTGTGTCGGGCCAGATCGTATCGAATGGCTGGCGTTCCGAACGAAATGGAGCAACCTCCGTGGCAGGGAGAGGAGTGAACCGGACAAAAATCCAATTTCTCCATTCTGCGAGTTAAAGAACAAAATAAAAAAAAAAATAAAAAGAAGAAAAAGTCGCTCGATTAACCGCGAAACTCATGGATCATACTAGATTTGATTCTCTTCGTTAATCGATTATCGACCGTGAGAAGATTGTACCACTATAGAGGGGAGAGCTTTGCAATGCCTGCTCATTGAAGATCGACCTTCTGCTGATGATTTAAGGAGTTTTAAGCATTCTTTATTTAAGATTTTTTTCTTCTTTCTATTATCACCTAAATAAGAATTACATACTATATTGTTTATTGTCAATAGTTGTCAATCAAAGATGATAGTATATAATAAAATAAACTAAAGAAAAAATATGGCACATATGGCACATATTGTCCCACAGAGGATCAAAAATATTCACTGGGACGTATAGATTCGTGCCCCAGAAGAAGGCACCTGAAAAGAATGCATGTGATTGGTCGATATGGTCACATCTACCAATTAGGATCGTGTAAAACAAGGGGAGCCGACAATATGTGTGCAGCCCCCCCCCCCCCCACCCCCACCCCTCTTGGCCTAGCACCATCCCAAGTGCATTTTTCTGAGGCAAGGACATTATGCGTCCTACCAGATTCGGGAAGGGTTAAATGATTTTTGGATACTAGAATATGGTTAACATGAAGATATTAATTCTAATGTTTTCCATTTTTTTTTTTAATATTCATTTTGCTTAAACATTTAAAGGACCTCGCACACACCCTTACGGAAATTGAATTTCGGTCAAATTGTCTGAATCTTTCAGAAAAGTTAGTTCTTATCATGTTGATCAAAAGTCATAATGGATACGGAATCCAAAAATGGCCAGTTTTTGAGATACGTATGGTTAAAAGTCGAAAAAATGGCTTTTTGAGACTAGATTGCTGTATAAGTTACACAGCACCAATAAATTGTGCATACGCATAGCTCTGTCAAGTCCTGTTTTATAAATTGAGGAAGCACAGAAAATAATGAAATGCTATGAAAATACAAAGCGTATTAAATGTTCAAAACATGGATCTTGACGAAGTTATTGTTGACCCAAGACGCACCCATACACACACACACACACACACACGTGCGCACGCGTATGCACACCTTATTGGTGTTGCGTAACCTATACAGCAATATAGTTTCAAAAAGCTACATATTATTTAGAATGAATTTCAATTTTTGAACCAAATTTATCAAGCAAGGAAGCCATCGAAAAAAGTATGATAACCCCAAACCCTAGAAATTTGATCCTGTATTAATAAATCAATATTCACCTGTAGTTTACCAACAATGTAGTTAGTATCAAATTTTATGCAATACTTTTGTTACAAGTTTCCTTTCAATCGTGAGATGGTAAAGTCTGAAATGAACAGAGCCCAAGAGGATGTGTCACCAGGAGAAAAGCATTGTAAAGTTTGGGCTGTTACAGCAGTCTTGCCACTTTATTACGCTTTATGAAAAAGCACTACGCTTCCTCATGTTTACGACACTTTTATTACGGAAACAACTGTTCGTCGTGAGGCGAGAGCCCCGATAGTTCCCTGTTAAACTTCTATTAACTTTCATGAAACTCCAGTTCCCAAGTACATTAACGTAGACCACGAATTTTCCGCGAAAAATTCAACCCCGTTGTATAACTCTGCTTATCACTTTTTCAATAGTCCCTGAAAGGCATCGATCTTGTCGCTGATTCGTCACTTATGAAACATTCAATAATGTTCACCTTCGAGAAGATTTTTCAATTAGTAAAAAATCTGATTGTTAAATTTTTGTTTTTTTGTTTTCCACTCAGATTTAAAGGATGAAATAGAATAAAGGTGTCCTTTTTCTTGCCTTCTTGACGACGCGGTATAATAAAGGGACGTGATTTAGATCCACGCGAATCCGCAGGAAGCTGCAATAATCCAACGTGTACATTTGGAATACGTTTCTATTCGACAACGAGGAATCGGCTTACCTACCACAATGGTAGCCTGGAAAACGATTTTCCACAGGCTTTGAAAAGGACCAAACCTCCATAACAGACTTACCACGTTCGAACAATTCGAACCTTCTCTGAGAAGCTTTATTCCTTCTTTTCAACAGCTACTTGCATCCGATACCCGTGTCACTCGACTCGTTTGCTTGTTTTAAGAGATCGAAGTTGATCGATTCATTGTCCAACAAGAAAACATTTTTTCTTTCTATTAAATTCTATTAAAAAATTAAAAAATTTTTATACATTTATTGGTTCATTTATTTCTTAGTAAAAATTAAAAATGTTGAGTGCTCCTTTTTTGTTTTTGCTTAACTGAGATAGTAGGGGTGTGCGGGTACTTGAGTCTCGGATTGAGTCGAGCAGCATCCCGAAAGTTTGTCCAGCACATAAAGGGTATAGCCGGATAAGATGGTTAAAAGTGCCCCCAAACCAAATTCGACTTGCTATGAACCATTCGATAGGTGATAAAAAAAAAACTAGTCTGTGCCAAGTTTCAATCTTGTATCTCATCTGGGAGGGTAGTTACGAGTAAAAATGTAATCGCGAGGTTTTTGGCCAATTACTCCTATTTAATGACATTCGAAAATACTGAAAAAAATCAGAGACGTTTCTATTTGTAAGGCACAAATGTAGATTGAAAATTGAAGCCGTGAAAAATCAAAAACATAAAAAAATGCTGAAAAATTGCGATTTTGTATTGAAGGAGATGAAGTCCTACGATCATGTTTTTTTTATAAGTATATATTATTGATACTATCATCCTCAATTTTTTCAGATTTTTTGGTAAGGTGCGCCATAGTTAAAAAAATTAACAACCGAGTTTTTCGCTGTTTTTTACGTGTTAGAGTTACTTATTCGGCGAATTTCGTCTGTTATTTGATAAAATACATGGTATATACACTGTTCAATGTTTTTACATGCAGTGGAATAGAATAGGAATTAAACTAAATAAACTTTTTTTTTTTTTTTTTTTACGTGGAGGAAATCTTCCTGAGACATCTCCCGCCCCCTTGGGGAGGGGCAGGAGGTAGTGTGGGATTTCTGCCCACTAAAACTTCCACGGTGGCCTGCACTGGGACTATGGGTAGGGCCCCGGGACTTCTAACGATCACACCGGGACAAAAAAACTAAATAAACGTAATTGATAAAAGTACGTTATGTCAGTTATATTTCAAAAGATTAAATGTATGCGTTTGACTGTTAAGCCGCTGGAAGTTTTTTTTCGTAGGTTCGAATCCGCTCAGACTCGATCTTTTTGTTCTTGGAAATACATTATTTCAAACTTCTACCTACATGATAATCGTTAATATACTTGTTTACAAATGTTTCAATAATATCGGTTCAGCGAAAAAACCGGTTTTTAATTTTTTTAACTATCGCGCACCTTACCAAAAAACCTGAAAAAAATTGAGGATGATAGTATCAATAAGATACACTTATAAAAAAAATATGATCGTAGGACCTGATCTCCTTCAATACAAAATCGCCATTTTTCAGCATTTTTTGACGTTTTTGATTTGTCACGGCTTCAATTTTCAATCTAAAAATCTGAAAAAATTCTGTAATATGTGCCTCACAAATAGAAATGTCTCTGATTTTTTTCAGTATTTTCGAATGTCATTAAATAGGAGTAATTGGCCAAAAACCTCGCGATTACATTTTTACTCGTAACTACCCTCCCAGATGAGATACAGTGTTGAAACTTGGCACAGACTAGTTTTTTTTGATTGCCTATCGAATGGTTCATAGCAAGTCGAATTTGGTTTGGGGGCACTTTTGACCATCTTATCCGACTATACCCTCTGTTTGTATTTTGGAATTTCGAGACTCGAATATCAACTCAGGATTCGATCTCGACTAAAAACTCGAAACTTAATTCAGAATACGACACTGCATTTGGACCATGATTTTTCATATTTACCTTTAACTTTTAGATTTAAAGGTGCTTTCATATGTGATCGGGTATAATCGGGTGTAACTGACAATGAGTTAAGATCTGGTCCCGAGTTAATATTCGAGTTCGGGAAATTAGGGGTATCCAAACAAATTGATGTACTGGACGAGCTTTCGGGATCCCGCTCGAATCCTAAAAATATTTCTGACCTGATCATGAATTGAATTTTTGAGTACCCGCACATCCCTAATAGTAGGCATCAGAATTTGAGAAAATTTTAAGTCGAATAAACTTACTTAAAAAATGTAGATTTTTTGCAAAAAATATTGGTAAACTTGTAGGAAAGGCGTTTCCGCTTTAATTTCGATAATTTTTAAATACGTTGTAAAATTCGACATTTTAAGCAACTTTTTTTCTCTAACCTATATGTTGGACTCGCTGAGTTCCCGAGATATTTGCGAAAAACCGTGAGTACTACTACATTGAATTTCGCCTGTACGTATAAGTACACCCGCGGCTGGGTGTGCGTCGGCAAGAGATCCTCGCTTACCCTAGTAGCATTTATGGTTGGCCAACTGTTTTTAACAGTTGGGAATCAATTGGGATATAGTTAGTGTTTTTGCCTACAAATGCGCAACGGAGGACTCACGTTAAAAAAATTATGACAGTTTTCCTACAAATACCCAACGTTGGGCCAACAATTACTATAGTTTGTTAATTAACAAGAAAACATCAATACTACTACGTTGGACCAACCAAAGTACGCCAACGTTTAAACGTTGTCCTTAGGCGCGGTTTGCTATTGTTGGGCCATAGTCGGCCCACTGAAGTTCTCTTATGTACAGTGTATTGAACTTTATTAATTGATTATTCTTCATATTTTTCTAATTTAATGTTAGAAAGCAAAAATAAAATCAATTGAAAAGTTTTGTTGCCGGCGCAACGGGGTGAGTCTTTCGACTCTTGCTTCTTTTAACCGACATGTTGCTAGGTCAGCCCTTTGTATTAAAAGTAACGTGGGACCAACGTTGGGTATGACCGTTGGCCCAAATGAAGAAAAAGCCGACAATTCTAACCGTTGACCAACCGATATCATATCAATGGCCCAACACAATGCCAACAATAAATGCTACTAAAGTATCTACTATTTCGTCAATAGCATCGCCTGGCCTCGCTAGCGTCCATAGAACAAGTAAACTTAAAAATCAAACTTAACTAATTTTAATCGTTTTGAATTTTGACTCGTGTGGCTAACCGCCCGAGGGCGGCCAAACTATTGATTTAATCTAATCTCTCCTGACTTAATTCACAGATTAGGTTAAATATATTATAGAAATTTACATTTACATCAGCTTTTTTCTCTTACCCGTCTACATTAGATTAGGTTAGGTTAACTCAATATACTGGCCGTCATTGGGCGGCCGCATGCAATTCAAAATTATTGAAATGAGTTAAGTTTGACTTTTAAGTTGGCCCGTTGTCAGGATCAGTGCCTCTGTTTACAGGAAAAAGTAAGCAAACGTCGCGTACACTGAGTTACATTGAACTTGTCGCAGTGAAGTTGGCCACGCATTCACTCACCGAGGCGGCGTGAATGCGTAGTGAATTTGTAGCCAACTTCACTGCGACAAATTCCATGCAACTCAGTGTACACTGCAATTCACTGTAGCGGTAACGATATTTTTTTCGATATTTTTTGTCTCGGAAACAAAGCGAGTCCGACATACAAGTGTTACGAGTTGGAAGGAGCAGTTGCATAGCCGAGGTTTTCTTTATGTTATGGAGTTGTTAGTTGGTTTGACCAGTGTTGTTAAGTAACGCTGGGAGCCTAAGGAAGTAGGCGCGGAGACGAACCTAAGTACGTATGGTTAATGTAGGTAGCCAGAGGGAAGGTCAAGACGTGAGGACGAAACTACGTATAGCTAACGTAGGCAACCGCTGGAAATGTTAGTAATAGGTCTCATAATCGCCATCGTTTTTATATCCAAAAATTAGAGTAAAAAGAGTGATGAGGACGTACGTTACGCAATTCCGAAGTATTTTGGAAGACTGACTAACAATAAGCTGAATGTACGCATCCAATTCCAAATAAACAAATTTTCGAAGAGGAAAACTTAACATATGTTAGAGGAAAAAAGTTGTTTAAAATGTCAAATTTTACAACATATTTAAAAATCATCGAAATCGGAGGAGGTGCGCCTTTTCTATCAATTCACTGTTTTGTTAAATATCATATGGATCTGTTTTAAAAAAATTTTAGACAGTAACTACTGAAATCATAAATTTTATTTTTTTTCGCTCGATCTGATCTGTGAAAGCCACTAATTTTTCCGAAGTTAAACATAGTTGGCATAGGAAATACGACGTTCGGGTTGCTAAGGTATGACTATGCGACCCACTTGAAATATCACGGTCGCACAATGGCGTGTTTGCGATTTATTCTTGGGCCGGACACTAAATTCCACCGCGCCTCTCCGTGATAAAGGTAGAAAAAGACTGGAACATGTGATCGATAACGCTTCATTTGCAAACGGGATACGGATGAGTCGAGAACCTGATATGAATTTCGTTATCGAGTGGTGTTAAGTCGTTAAGAATCGTTAAATTGTTTTTTTACAACAAGGAAGTAATATTTCACTATGCGTTCAATTCTTATTATATACAAAATTTAATTCTTCCCGTATGAATCTTTCTTTAATTTTTATTCGTGTTGGCATGAAATTTATTAAATAACTTTTTAAACATTGAATTTCCTTTAAGTCGATCGCGTTTCCAGTTCCCGTCGAGTCGGCAATTCATTTCAGAGTAGAGAGGGAAATCAGTTTGCAATTTCCCTATCGACGCGACAAATCAGTCTGTTAGAGTGATTTATAAAAAATGACGAATCGTGAAGGGATCAAAGGAACGGTCGAAACGGACGAGCGGATGAAACTTGTTCCCGTGGGAATCAAAATCACATCCCTAATTTCCATAAAACAGTGTGAAGAGTCTCCACTCTTGACTGTTCTCTCTTCGATCGAGTGCACTGCTCTTATTTTCGCTCTTCATCCGATCCCCTAGGCTGCGGGTGAGAAGATCTCTCTATCTTTCAGAAGACTTCAAGCTTCGTAAGCATATCTCGTTCATCCTCTTACCTTCTCCACGACTTTGCCACTCAGCATACTCTTCATGTTTTCTCTTCTCTTACAGACTCTCTTTCCTCCGACGAGTCAGGTTGACGTAATTACTGACGCGAATGAAACACACGCTTCTAAATTTGCTTCGTGTTAATTGTCAGAGATGCTGGTATCACCTGTGATTTATACATCTTTTTTCCTTGTAAATACTATATTCTTTGAATCAAAATCACTTTTTCAGTGCTACATTAATTTATAATTTTTTGGAAATTTTCTAGGTGTAAAATAACAGGTAATGGTTTAAAAATGTTCGAAAATATTAAATACCAATTTTTTAGTATAATCTTTCAATTTGCGGTTGAATTTTAGTTTGAAGCACACAAAATTATTGACGTTTTTTTTGTATATTCTAGTATTATTCATGGAGGAGAATTCAAAAATGCAAATTTTAATTTGAGAAATTCATTTGTTCAAAAGTTATGCGTATGTAAAACTGAATATTTTTCGGGTACTTTCGAGGTTAATTTGACGCCATACTGACTTTTATCTACAATCTGATTGGCCTACGGAAACAAACATCAAAATGCTATCAAAAGACTAATTTAATCTACCATAACACGTGCAAAACACATCTAGATAAAAATATTTTAGTCATTCC
This sequence comes from Osmia lignaria lignaria, assembly GCF_051020975.1. Classification (NCBI taxonomy): domain Eukaryota; kingdom Metazoa; phylum Arthropoda; class Insecta; order Hymenoptera; family Megachilidae; genus Osmia; species Osmia lignaria. The sequence continues at coordinate 9,431,792 of NC_135044.1, read as the reverse complement.
ACCAAAATGAGCGCCATCTAAGTTGCATCTCTTTACAGGTGTCGCTCATTGGAAGAATTATGAATAAAAGTGAAAATAATCTGTCAACATACACTAAAAAGCTTCAGCTTCATACGCATATCTTATACAATACTTTACAATAGCAAACAACGTTTGAATTATTTAAATATGTAATTACAATTAGTTCCGTCTCCAGTAGACTCTTGGCGCATGCGTAAGCGCGATGCTCAGCGGCGCGACGCGTTGGCGGGAGAGGAGGCTAGTCTCTTACTCCGCGGATCTTGCCACTCAACCTGTGCGCTGATTGGTCAATTTTTCAGTTTTTAATAACGAAATGTGGCTAAACTACTGATCCCATTGAAAAATGCTACAGAACTACTCACTTTGATTTTTTGTAATCTATCCAGCGGTGTAGAGGTCTTCAAGGTATTTTTTAACACCTTATATGTATAAAGCGTAAAAACGTCCATCCGTGTCACTTTTCAACTTGAGAACTACTAGGGACACGCTCTATCATAGCCGACTCTAGTACTAGCCATGCTGAACAACGTGGCAACACCGCTCAAGTGACAATCGGGGGAGTCCTATTTTCAAAAACAGAGTCCTATGCTCGGAATTGTAATTAACGTCTTTTTTAATTAAAAGCTGTAGTAATATACACTATTTTGTGTTAATTATGTATAAACAATATATAAACGTTGCAACTATGGCAAATAGAAGTGATGTGGTAGTATAAAATTGTTATAAATGTGATATATATTTTGTGTACTCTCAAAGTAGTTTGGTGTTGTGAAGCATGATATTTGAAATATTTACAGTGGTTTCAAGAAAATTTAGGTATGAAGCAAAATGAAACCATCTTTGGATCAAATTGAAACATTTAAGAATTGATAAACGTGTATATAAGTTAATAAAAACCTTGAAACAAGCGAAATTATTGGAACGAAACCAAAGAGGTTATGTGAAGTCCAGAGAGTAGTCGGGAGTCTGATGACGTTGATTGGCTGAGAGTCTGGGAGTCCGGGAGGCAGATAGAGTAGGGTAGGTGTTGATATATTCAGACCGGATTCCCGCGGTGTTTCCATTTTTACTTCAGCACGGTTAGTACTATACTCTGTTCAACGAGACGTGTCACCAAGTCAAAACACACAACTCACGTGATCGGCTCTACGACTGCGGTCATTGGCTGCCACATGCTACAACTCAGGGCCAAGTTATGGTGGTTCATTGCCGAGGGCCTTTGCATGCAGGGTCAGGCAGAATCATAAATGATTTGGGGATCCGGAACCCGTAAGTCGGCCCTGTCCTGTTCACGTGCTTGGTGACTCGTCTCGTTGAACGGAGTATAGAGTCGGCTGTGGCTCTATACGTCGTTAGAAAGATCTCGCTGAGACTAGCTGAAAACCGTTGTGTCTGTGCGTCTCTGTGGTCGGAATCAAAAGTTACGGACGTTTCAATTTTTCTATAGAATGTCTATGGGTCGCACATTTTAGCTGCGCGCGCATTCCCTCAACGATACGTAATGTGTCGGCACGGGCACTAAACTCGGGAGAAGTAAAAAAGAATAGCGAATGAAAAAGAGGAAGAAGCGATCAAGGTTTGATCTTTGCCGATTGTCAGGATCGCGGCTTCTCTTTATTCGGACACGGGCTTTAGATATGCGAGGCACGAGCGGGTTATACCTAGTATATACAAGGTGTTCGACAACAGGTGAGCAAAATTTTAAGGGGTGATTCTAGGGATCAAAATAAGACGAAAATCAAGAATAATAAAATAGTGTTTGCAGCTTTGTTTTCCAGTAATTAACGTTTAAAAATTCCAGTAAAAAGCGCCTGAAACCTGTAACCTGCCCAGCACCAACGTCTAAATATCAGGTCTGCAGGGGTCGGTACAGTTATAACCAAGAATCGAAGCCGAATGCTGCAATACCGAGAAACAGAATAGCACGAGGTAAATTTCAACTATTCAACGATTCTTGGTTGACTGTACCTTCCCCTGCTGACCTGACATTCAGTCGTCGGTGCTGGGCGGGTTGCAGGTTTCAGGCGCTTTTTACTCGAATTTTTAAACGTTAATTACTGGAAAACAAAGCCGCAAACGCTATTTCGTTATTCTTGATTTTCATCTTATTTTGAAACCTAGAATCACCCCTTAAAAATTTGCCCACCTGTTGTCGAACACCCTGTATGTATGTATACATCGTATATGTATACACTCAACGCATAAATTTTGGACACGTGTATTCTTAAAATAAAAATTTGTATTTTAAAATTTTTTGCTTTTCTTTGTCGGATATTATTAGAATATACATAAAAAAAGTCAATAATTCTGTGTGTCCTAAAGTAAAGTTCAGCCCAATTTACTATTTTATATTACTAAAACTACCCATTTTCTTCTACTAAATAACTCTAATCGTACCCACACAGTATTCAAAATATTTAGAAAGACCCGTCACAAAAGGGTTGAAAATTTATCAAGAAAAGCTACTAGATCGATAAATGAACGTTTGAGCGGTGAGATGCATTTTGTTCCAAGTCGATATCTCGTTTCGTTATCGAGATACGAGACGGCAAAGTACAGTGTCTGAAACGCTACGAACATGAATGGCGGTCGAATTCCAGGAAATGGTGTGACCTACTTTCTTTTCTAGAAATACGCACGTCGCCTAGTAGTAATAGTATGTAATAGCAAAGAAAGAAGAAAAATGAAGACACGCTGACTCAGGGGCTGTGAGTGACCAGCAGCGCAAGCGTGGGGTAGGTCAGTGGTGAATGAACGCGAATGAAACGTATAGTACATATGTATGTGTACCTATGTATGTAGAGGAATATTCAAAATTACACTCTGCTTTAAGCGATGATATCTCCAGAACGGAAAATCGTATCGACATGAAACAAAAGCCATTTTCAGGAGAACGTTTCAATGTTCATGACAGCAATAAATGGTATTGCAATCTGATGTTATATGCCGAAGTTATAAAGGGATTAAGGCATAAGAATTTCATTAGACAAATTGAAGAAGAAATTGATTGTATAATTTATAATTTATAATTTATAATTTATATAGTGTCTCAAAAATGTTATTAAGGAGGGGTATTGAAATAGAAAGCAAATCGACAAGGAACTGTCCGGTCGAAACATTCCTGTCGCGATAATGATCTTCGAAAGCTTGACAGAAATGACGTGAAACGTTTCTCGAGTGCAACCAACATTTCTGACAAACAAATATTCAATCTAACCGTCACTTTGGGACAAGTCCACGGAGAATGGTTCGTGTCAAAACAACTCGACAGACTTATCAAGCTTTGAACAACGTCTTTGGTACAAAGTATTGACCTGCTCCAAATCGTTGAGGAGCTTCGATTTCAATTTGATCGCGCTGTTTTATCTTTTCTCTGTCAATTAGTTGCTTCTGATTTCAAATGATTATTTCAACTGAAATTATAGTACTATATTTATAAATATCCCGAGATTGTATACATATATGATCAAAATATGAATTTATTCACACCAGAATGAGGATGCATTAATTTTAATTGTAATTTGGATCAGATTTCCGAAATTGGTTATCAATGAACGATGGTGAAATTAATACTACATATCCTAGGGGTATGCTAAATAAAATTATCGAATTGATAATTTTATTTCTATCACTTTAAAATTATCCCAATAGAAACAAAATGTTAATTTCAACGCTTCAATGTAGTCATTGAAATTCTTTAAATTCGAAAATAAATGAAAAATCAGGTAATTGTTTAATTTAATGTCCCTTGTATTGAAATTATTTTAATTGAATTTTTGAAATTGGTTAAAATCAGTTCGAAAATAATAAGATATCTTATCGACGCTGTTCGATGATCGAAAAGCCGCGTTCCGTAGCGGTAGGCGCGTGATTTTCACAGGGGAAGTTGTTAGAATGAAATTCACTTACCTTGCCAGGTCCCCGAAGAGAGAGCCTGATCGAAAGTTGCCGTAACAATGGGAGATAATTAATGAAAGATGAGACACGGCCTCGGAATGAGGCGCGAACTTTGCCCGTCGTTCGACCCACTTCCCGTTCAGACAATTTGTCAATGTAACCGGGATTTTTCGATCGTTGTATCCCGGAATCTCGTCCCACGGGCTTTGCACTCGATAAAGAAACTGCAGGAATCGTCTGTTTCTTCGAATAATTATTCGAACGTCCGCAGAAACGGTCCTGTTCGTTAATTCGTGTCACCGTCATCTATATGCGGTTCTTTATAACCTGAATACAATTTTCATTAAACTTTATTTTAAAAGAAATTCTTACTACATTAAGTAGTTAATAACTTTTTAATTCAAATATGTGTTTGATATGTAATATGACTTGGGAATTTTTAATTTTGCAAAATTTCAACTTTCTTTTGTGTTTTTCCTTAAAAACTGTTATTGTAGAAATATTAATTAAACTTATCTGAAAATTTCAAGATTTCTTTCCCTAGTAATCCTAAATTTTATTTTAAAAATTAAATACATCTGTTTGAAAGAGCTATTTTATTAAAAAATTTCAATATTAAGTACAAGTATTTTATTTTTAACCAATTACACTATCACCATTTGAACCTTGAATTCGACTTATTTCGTTGAATAATTATTCGAAGAAACAAAAATTGAAGCAAGGCAAGGAATTAGTGGCAGCTCGTCAGAATTTATACATATAGTGGCAAGGATGCAGTGGTAAAAATAAAAGATTAATTGAAAAAATTATACGATTAATAAAACTAAAGGTAATTATAAATCAAATCTGTAACTTTAATACTAGCGATAACATTGGCGTAACTTGGACCTTCTTCTGGAGCAATTCCCTTAAAAATTTTGAAATTTTGAAATTTTTTGGGTGTGGAATTCTGAAATTTGTGAACCTTAAAATTTTAGAATGGTAAAGGTTTACATTTTTGAGAAGGAACTAGACAAAATTTAAAAAAAATCTAGGACTATCTTGGTTCCTACCTAGTTACGGTAATGAGCGGTAATAAGATGTAGCAACTACCATCCTAAAGTCTCTTTATGGACGAGCCGCCACTGCAAAGAAACACAAATCTGTAACAACGTCTAGTACAATATAACGTTGCGTTTATTATTATCGTTATTCATTAACCACAATCGTTAAACGTTCACTTTCGTATGATACAACGTTAGTCTCTATACACACTCTTTTCTCTTATCATCTCCCTAAATGTCCTCTTTTAATTTGCTTACACCTATTTTCAATGGTAGCTTCATTTTACGTGTCCTTTCTTTTAGTCGTCTTGTGTTTATATACAAAAGCGCCGGATCATCCGTTCATCGTTCATCTAAGCTACGAACAACCCAATTTGTTTTTTTCGCGACTGGTTGATCTAGCACACGATTTTATTTTTTATTTTCATTCTCACGCATCTTCATTCCCTAAACATCGAGCTATGTTTCACTCGTTCCGCTTAGAGAACATCGTTTCGTGAATTCTTTTCTTCAACGTGTCCCGTTTTACGTGTATTGGCTACAAAATAATTGACAAAAACCTGTCAAGTAAGTCGATCATTTATTCTCTCGTTTCAGCTCCATCAACACATAATTTCACCGTTTCGTCTGCAAGCGGAACGAGCGTGATTCTTTTTGCTAACAACGACAGGCACACGATTTTTTAACCCTTTCGCCACGAATTGTTGCTGTAAAGAATATTCATTCAATTTCAAGTAGACGTCTATTAAGCTGTTCTGAGTTGTTTTTAGTGCTTTTTATTCATATGTACTGTACGGAGCTGACGAGTTTGCCGAATTGGGCGGACTGCGAGAATTTAAGACGTTCGCTCGCTCCACCTATCCTCACTTTTACGTTCTCGTAGACAGATGCACTGTCATAGTCGTAGGATAGTGCTTCCATTAGGTACACATCTGATGATGTTTAAGGTAAGTAAAAAAATTCATGTCTACGCCAATGCCTTGAACCGCTCGCTCAGTGCAGTTGCATCTCGCTCACTTTCGATACCTCGTTTTCACTTTCCTTATCTTACATCGAATTAGTAGCTGTGATCCTATCCGCCAATACCGAAAATACGTGTAACAGAAGGTCACTTAAAAGCAGGAGTGGGTCAGCAACCAATCATTACGCAGACCGCCCAACTCGGCAAACTCGTCAGCTCTGCACAGTACATACTGTCGAGAGATGAAAAGAATATTAGGAAAAGGAATGCGGGTACGATTGGTCAGAGTCGGTACGTCACCCCTCACGCACACGCATTATAAATCGTCGGGTGTTATTAAACGTGAGGATCAAATGTGGTGATAGGGCGGAGCGTGCGAAGTGCTCCCTTTGCCCCTGTGCCGTCCCGCTAATATTCTTTCCATCTCTACACTGTACCTCGTGTACCTACAATTTTTTGCAAAGAATTTTATTAATTTTATTAATGAGTAAGTAAAAAGGTTACCTCAAAAATGGATGACAGATTCCAGTGGAAATTTGTATACCTATGTCACTCAAACGCGACTGACGTGGAACTGAAAGTGTTAATCATAATCAATAAGTTCATCTATAAGAAAGTATACTGCAATTTTAATCGTAGAATAATAATTGAAAATTTTTATTTATGGCCGATAGTGTAAGTACGTATAGTTTTCTCGATAACGATTAATCTTTATCCGTGATGAAAGGGTTGTATAAAAAATATTACAGCTAAAGAAGAGACGAAACTATTCTCCAGTGAATGATTTACAGGCAGACGGAAACAAAAGAATTTCAAACTGAATGAATCTCATTGTCAGAACGAACGTGTCAGTGTCGATTAAACTAGTCGTAACTTACAGGAGACACGCTCAATCGAGCTTGTACAGGTCGCTCATCGAGACAAACGTGCCTCAAAATATTTCCATTCGCCGGTACATTTGCCTCGATCCTGGCCACCCGAGGAAAAGGACGACAGGAACGATTTCCTGAACGTGTTCCAGCGACAAACACAAATTTCTCTCACCTTCGAACACACTTATCATCCCCGTTCGAGAAACCCTGAAATCCTGTGTCATTCCAACATTCGATATCATTTTTTCTTCGAAATTTTCCAGCAATTCAATCTGCTTGGAATTTTCAATAATTTTGTTACTTATTCAATCATTTGCAATGTCACACTTACGATTAATATTTTGACTATGGCTGCCAGTGTAGCTGTCAATTGCGCTATAAAAATTAGCAATTTTAATAATTTTAACAATGTTAGAAAGTTAGGAATTAGTAATTGACGGAAATTTTTGAATGAAAAATTATTAAAATTAGCAACTCTGCAGCGCAGCAGAAATGAAATATTTAAAAAATGTTTGAAGGATCATTGAAAAATCGAAAATCTGTCACTGGGCGACTAATCGTGGCTGCTCTCGCGTTAAAGCCTATCCCGTTTGCTTTTCTTTTTCTGTGCCATCATCTCTTTGAAGATGATCGCGTGAGCCTGTCGCGTTGGAAGCTGAAAACGTCTCTGCTCCACATAGCAGCGGGCCAATTCAGACGACAACGTTGTGCGAAACGGATCCATCGTCTTGCCACGTGTTGGCTGGAAAGAAAAAGTCATCTTTTCAGATTCTCATCGAGACAATCCCTTCGCTAAATGGTAAGAAATTAAGGCTTCTCGAGCCTGGATAATGTCCTGGGTTACCTCTATAGTGCATGTCCTGGGCCATCGATGGACATTTTGCATCTGGCCGCTGTTCACACAAACATAAAATAAAATTCCAATTAATTTTCTAAATAAGCTACAAATTTTAACATTGTACAAGGTGTTCCATAAGTTTTAAAAATTAAATTCGTGGACTACGCATTTTTTTAAACAGGATTATTATAAATTAAGCTTCATCCGGATGAAAGATGTTTTATTATACTTTTAGTAATTCTTGGCATTTTCTGTGATAAAAAATTCTAAAATTATATTTTGAGGAGCAGTTTAGACGAAACTTATACAAATCTAGTAAGACTAATGATCAGATCATATTGAAATTTTGATTATTATTAAAAATTGCAATATTTAATTTTCAATTTTGGAGTTTCAAGCTTTCCACTTGCTATTATTGATATAATATTTTTTTATTATATTTTTCTCCAATTTTTAGGAACGATATAACATGCTTGTTCGAAGTTCATCCAAGGAACCAGAAGCGTAATCGTATTAACCAATGAAAAATTAGCGTTTCCGGAAGCGGAAGGAGATAATAGAATACGGCAATTCACCTTGTGAAAATCGATGTTTGTCCGTATAGTCCTGTAATGAAGATCCTGCAGCGGCCTCGAATTGTTTCCCAGGGGTGCTTTCGGTGTGCTCGCCGGACCTTGCATTAGTCTCCTTAGTGCGTAAAGCTGGAAATGGGATTAGGATTACGATGTAACGATGCCGTTCCCTCGTTCAATATTTAACCGTAAAGCAGAGCTTGTTAAGTAATGGCATGGGGAAAGGAACGAGATAAGGAACAACGAACTGACGTTACATAAAGTGGATCTTGAAAGTAATGCACTCAGGATATCAATGTCAATGGCTGATATCTTCTATAATTATACATTATTTGCTCATAGATTCAACCCCACTGGTGTAACTTGGACTTTTATTCGAGGTGGCCTACGTTCTTTATTTTTAGAATTTTGAAAATTTGAAATGATGAATTTTGAAATTTTTAGTATCTGGAATCTTAAAATTTCAGAATAGTAAAAGTTCTCATTGTTGGAAGGGGTTCATTTCAGATTTTCAACAGGATCAGGTCCACTTCTGTGACTTCTATCTACTTACGCCAATGGATTTAAGTATAATTATACTTCATTGATAAAATTCAAAGCACCTTGACGCGGGAAAATTTCGGAAAAGTTCAGGAAACATTCACTTGCTGAATGAATAAGTAAGTTAATTTTCCACTATGGTGTGCTTTGTTTAAGGACACAGATTCCGACGTCTGCTCCAGGGTAAGCGCCGTTGGAAAGAATCGGGTTTTAGTGAAAACACATGATTGAGAAATTGGATATTTGACGGTGTGCCATCTAACGTCATTATGCAGAATAAAAAACGAAAGTGAGAAGGCATAGTTGGCAAATCACATCATTTGAGAGTTCTGTCGCGCATGTTGACGCATCTGTTACAATTTCGACCATCAGCAAAATGAATAGGCTCGAGCTGAGATTTTGATTCCTGCTGGACACAGAAAAGGACAGCGTGAGAGAAAGAAAAGAAGGGTTAAACATGAAACAATACACAAATGTGTACACCCATAAAACGTGTAGACATAGAAATTACAAAACGTCCATACTATTTTTCTCAACGTATGGTGTTTATTAGCGTTCAAACGGACCAGACCATCCTGTGGTGAAGTCTATCCGTGTGTGCTGTATCCGCGGAAATTTCTGCAGTTATCGAGACGAAGAATGTAATCTACGAAATCGAGTGTCTCTCTCACGCATGGCGTACAGGTACATGCTTTCTGCTATTTGTGTGAATGCACGCATACAGGTCATGGCATAAGGAGTCTGTGCCCTTAAAGGTATTATGAAGCTCTAATTATTAGAAATACTAATGGTTAATTTTTAAATTTCAAATCTACTACCTTAGTATAATAGTAAAGTTATTCAAAACAATATTTCTCTATTATTTTCTATTAATTATTCGATAGAATTATATCTAATTTGTAGGGGTGTACGGGTATCCAAGCCTCGGGTCGGGTCGGATCGGGTAGGGCGGAATCCCAAAAGTTTGCGTTCAGCACATAATAATTTTCGGGTACCCGTAATTTCAGAACCTGAAATATCAACTTTATAATCGAACTTGCCTCGGGACCCGAAATTCAATTCGGAGCATGACTTTTTAGACTTATTCTAAATTTGTTGAGTTTGAAAGTGTTTTTTCATATGTTATCGTAAATAATTGAGTATAATTGAATTTCGAGTCTCGAGTCGAGTTTGATATTTGGGTTCCAAAAGTATGGGTTTCTCGGCGAATTTACATATGTCCTGGACAAATTTTTGGAGTCCCGGCCGAATTCGAGAAAAAAATTCCCGATCCGAATCTTTGAGTACCTGGTACATCCCTATTAATTTGTGGTATCGGTTAATGGTAACACTCGTGGCATTCAACATCTTAATAGACAATAATAAATAATAAATTATTCTCAATTATTGTGTCAGATCAATATATTTTACATAGGATGTTTGGTAAAAAGAAAAAAAAAAGAAATAGCAAATTTGATAGAACCAAGTACTTATTGTTAGATAGAGTTACAGTCACCTCTCGTGCTGTTACGTAGATGGGTTTGTTGAGGATCAACCATACGGCCGTTTCCCAACAACCCGGATGAGTCGTGCTACCCTCATAAGTCATGTAAGCGTTCGTGTCCGGAAGCAGACTTTTCAGAGACAGATGACGAACCGGTGCAGCATCGCCTGCACAGAAATACCAATCTTTTGTTAGCACTGACGTTTATCTCGTTGACAATCAAAATTCTACGAAATTCATACGGTACATAGAACATACAGAGAGAAATATTGGCTGGAATGAAGACAAAACAATATTTGTAGAATCTTAAAATATTCCAACCCTTGACCTATTAACTTCTAGCTTTGTAGTTTAAATTGAAAGATCAATGTAGGTGAATAGTATTTATTGAGTTTAAAACTTTGAACTATAAAAGACAGGCTCTGAATAATTACATTTTTATTTATTTAATGTTTGCAAAATTGAAAATTAAATATGAAATTTCGATATTTATTATAAATATATTGAAAGTTTATTTATGTTGGTATGTTTAACTCTTTCGAATTTTTCTATTGTAAGTTCTAAAATATTTGATTTACAAAATTAAAAGCGAACACAAAAGACACGCTTTCGATTCAAAGTCTTTTTAACTCTTTTTATGGTGGACAGCTAAAGCACTGGAGAAAAGGCGGGACTTGTATCGTACGAATTCGAGAATGTATTTGCATTCTAAACGATCAAAATTCGCCCCGTCCTCTTATTCTATCGGTAGAACGTTGCGTTGCATATTCAAGAACGTTATTTCGAACGCGACAAAATTACTCGATATTCGTTCAGCCGGCTCTTTGAACTTTGACCCGTGAGACTGGCGGCTTGGAAAAAAACAAGCTCGTTCCACGAGCTGTACGGAAAAAGAATTCCGTCACATTGCAATATCTATTTACTCGTACAAATCTAGAGATGTAATGAAAGAAAATTCATTTACACCATTTGCCGTAACGACAACAAAAATCACTTTATAAAAGCTCGCCAAAAAGCTCCTGATAAAAGATAAATAATTATCATAAAAAATGATAAAATTGTGATTTATTAAAAAATATGTAATTTACTTCATTTGTAACATGATATAGATAGTTTTATTTTTGCTTAATATTTTACAAAAAATAGCCCGAGAGTCCCCGATAAAAAGTATAATAAATCAGTGTTATAAAATATCTAACATATGATTCAATTAAAAGAGAGAAATGTTTAGGTCAGTCTAAAGGATTCGCTTAGAGCGGTTTGGTAAACAACGTGTTAATTTAGTAGTACAAAGCAACAAACGATCATTAAAAACCCAGGATTAAGCATTTCTAGTTAGGTACCATCTTTCAATATCCATGAACGCAATAGCTGTCAGAGAAATTCATTTCTTGGTAGAAAACGATCCATATCAACATCCCGAATGACACTCGAACCACTTTTCTCCTCATTGATCTCCTACATAGGGTGAATTATGCGCGTAGAGAACATCAGCTATCACGAGATGCTTAGAATATCAGCGAGCACTCGTTTCGAGTGCTCTGGCGAATGTGTTCGAGCGTATTTCCATTAGTCGTTCGTAACTTCAATGCAAGTACCGATGATTCCTGCATTCGCACCATATAATTTCGCAAAGTTACACGAAATATAAATTTCGCACGAGCAAAAAACAAATCAGTAATTTCTAACACGTTCGCGGTGAGATAAACGGCATAGATTATTTTTATATCATTAGTAATGAGATTCGACATTTTTCTTCTTTTGTTTTCTTTTATTAATCATTCAATTATATTAAATTTAAAGTGCATAGCAATTAAAATGTTAATAATTACTACTTTGGTCAAATACAAATTCAACAATTCATGTGGTTTTGCTTTTGTTTCTCTCCTTTTTTAAATGTTCATTTACCTTAAAAGTTTAAATTATGAGTAGAGGAATGTGGAGGTCAAACCGAATACCCGCTTCTATTTCATACTTTCTATCTAAAGTGTAAATATCATTTACTTATATAAATTTATATAAATAATAATAACTTATATAAATAAGTGTTACATGTATACATATAATAATAAAATGTTTTTCTTATAGGAACTAATTTCTGTAAAAAAACTTACCACCTGTTCCTAGCTATGGGGATATAATAATTTTTACAGGTAAGTCAAAATTGTAATTATATTATAATATTACTGAATATGTTATGAGATTAAATAATTTTAACTAGTAAGTTTATGCGATTTCGTAAGAGATAAACAGCTTTGCAGTTCAAGATTTTATTTATGACTTTTGTTTCTTAAATAACTTGAAATAAATCAAAGAACAATGAATTAAAACTGTTCATTAATATATTTACCTTTTAAATAATTACCTTTTAAATACTTGTAAAAATCATGTAAAATAACTTCTTTATTAATACTTTAATAATAGAAATAATGGTTTTATAGTTAAATAGTTATATAGTTAATAGGTACCCGGTTTCATCCACCCTTTTAGGGAAAAACTAAATACATATTTGCATATTTTTGACAAATCTTGTTTTTCTCTGAACCAAATTTTTTTTTTTTAATGGAGCTCTTATTTTCTGATTCTCGGAAGTCTAATTAAGATTTTTAGCGGCGTATAAAGTTCTGCTATTTGGCTCTTTGTTAATAAAGTAACTACATAAAGTATCCGGTTATAGCCCACATTCCTCTATTGCTGTAATATCTAGTATTATTCCAGTATCTAGTAATAAAATATAACGACTGACGTATAATACTGAAAATCCTATAAAATGAAACTTTTCTATCAGAATTAACTTGGATTGAGTACACATTGAACTCGATCCCATCTCCACTCTGTACTTACACTCCATCTCGTTCGGATGATCAAACAACGAGCTCTATCTCACAAATCCTCTCGAATCCCATTGAAAAAGCAGCAAACTCCTTTTGTGTGTACGAAAAACATCAGCCATCACAATGCAAACTATTCGTTCCATTAATCATCGAAGAATCTTCCATTTCCTGCGTCGATTCGCAGACACGTTTGATATATCCTCGTCGTCGAGGGTGTTCCTTATTATTTATCACAAGAGCGTCGAGGAAATCAGAACGTGCGATAAATGAAAATAAAAGCACAGAGAGGAAATACGCATCCAGGATAAATGCTCGCAGGTAGATATAGAAAAAAAAAATAAAATAAAAAAGCAAACGTCTGAAGAGGGAAGAAGCGAATAAAAGCTCCGCTACTTTCTGCCCTCTAAGCGGACCTGAATGGTGTCCTAAAAGTGTTCCCTCGCGACGGAAGTAGGGAACCAGCCGGATGGCTGAGGCGACCACATTTATCCCTTGTGTCAGGCCGCCACCATTTTCTTGACGCACGCCTCCTTAATGTCACCAGCTCGATGAGAGAAATAGTCGGTCCGGGCCGCGACGTCGCGACCAATACAACTTCTTACGAGCAAAGAAGCCTTTCACACGGACCTGAAGTCTTGAGCATTTGACTTACACCTGGTGTTGATTTTTATTAAGGCTCGATTAATGACGCTACCAGCTTCCCTTTTACGAGCTACATCCGACTTTTAAGATAAAATACCCTCTTGTGTAGGGTTTTCAATAAAGATGGTGTTAGTCGAGGGAGATTGAATTACCGTCTACGTTACTAAGTTAATGAATTATGGAAGAATAATTAACACGTTAACTACCATGGTGGTGGTCGAGATCTCAAATTTTGAATAATCGAATAATTAATAATAAAATTAGGATATCTTAATATTTGAATACTTAGATATTTGGAAACTGGAAATAGATGCCAGAGAATATATTAATATATTTTAATATTTGAAAATTTGGATATTTACATATTTAAATTGCTAGACCAGTGCCGGATTAAGGGAAGGCTTGAGGAGGCTACAGCCCCGAGCCTCACTTCATAAAGGGCCCTATTATAACCTTTCCATTTATTACATGAAAAAGATTCAATGAAATTTCTGTTTATCGTTACCTTTTTTCGTTACGGTAAAATGTTCTTTAATTTCAGTTAGAATAAATTTCAATTTTTGGACCAAGTTTATCAACCAAGGTGCTTTAGAAATAGCTCCGGGGTCTCAGAATTTTTAATTTGGTCCGGACTTAGTTAGACATTTGGAAATTGGAAATAATAGATAAGATAATATCCTCAGATAATATCCATACATATCCTCAGTGCCGGCGTTAGGGTGGGGAACAATCGTTCAGGGCGCTAGATCTGCATGGGGCGCCGTAGCCCGGTGTTCCTAGTATGCGAATATACCGATATTTTCTCATTGTCTTTCTTCTCTATCTACATCTCATATGTAATATTACATATATGCTATATATGCTGCGGCATTTATGTCTACATCTTCCCTGACGCGTTTTTTCAGCCTCTGAATGGGCGCCACGATAATCTTGCCCAGGGCGCCAATATTGCTAACACATATCCTTAATAATTACAATTTTAATATGTCTGACTACATATGTCGATTTCCACTGTGGCGGTTGATGTATTAATAGATAATAAAAGGGTTATGTTATTATTCCATTACAAAACAAATGACGAAAACACCTTCCTTCAACTCGGAATATAATGATGGTCATATTTTATTTTGTATCGAACGTGAAGCTACGAGTTTCTCTGTCGCGAGAAGCGTCGAAGCAGAAAGGGCGCGAGACAAAAAGATGAAGCGAGGAAAAGAGCAGCCCTAGGCAGGTGACAAATAATAATAAAGAGGTGTCAGGGATGGAAAGGAGCGCAGGGTGTGGGGCGGATATCGCGAGAAGAAAGGGTCGCCGGCTTGAAATCCAAATGGAAAGAAGGAGGACAGAGGGTGCTGCCGTGATTAATGAAATGCATTAACTCATACGGAGGGTTGGGGATTGAAAGAAAAAAAAGAAACTCGTTGGGAGATTGAGAAACGTGCCACGGTCCGGTTCCGTTCGATCGTCTCGATTTCGAATATGCTGACAATGAATTTTGGAATTTTTGCCGAACCACGCGGCAAGTGGAAATATTTGTTGAAAAGTGGACAAAATTTTTTCGAATAATTTATACTGCTTGATTTAGGCTTTTAGACCATAATTGTCGATTTCAGACGCAACAATTTTCAGAAAAGCAGAAGGGGAAAAAAGAAATTTAATTCAACACAGTTGCGGTTCCACGATTTTTTGTTTTTCACGTGTGCAGCTGACGACACGCATCACAGAACGGTTAATATTTGCAGCCGGCAAATGTTTCATCGACTTTCGGTAGCGGGGTGTCTCGTTCGAAAGCGAGAATTTTTCGAATTTCAAGCTGCTCTAGTTTCCTGTGTCGAGCGCGTGGAATTTTTATCGCGGCTGAATCCGCGCGCGCGGAGAGACGCGTGACGTTAAACAACAGCGTGAATGGAAAGAAGTACGGTCGAAAATTGTGAATCGAGGAAGAATATTTGCTTGGCTAAAGGAGTAACAGAGGGAGAACGAGAGAAGGGGGAAAGAAAGAGAGAGAGAGAGAGAGACGTCGTGTTCCAAATTAGCTTAGAGAAATGCTGTGAAAAGGATTTATAACTGTGTAACGCTCATGCTGAATACTAATAATGTAAAATGAGCTTTGAAGATAAAGTTAACGTCATTTAATATAATGGCTCGATGTATGTAATTTTTTCAAAATAGAGAATTTTTTACGATGTTAAATATAATTCTATCATGCATCAAAATTGGACAAATGAATTTTAATTAAATGCATTTTGGAGGTTTCTGTACCATACATGTAACGAGACGACACTTAAATATTCATTAATCTTTTACAACAAATTAATTAAATATTTCACGTAAAGAGTTCATAAAATATCAAAGGGACGCGCAACAGGTACAATATTTTATTAATCGTGCTTGGAAAAATATTTTCTTTTCAAAGTACATAACTCCAACGATTTCAATAAATTTACATGTATATTTCAGCCAGCAGTTCCCGTTTATCTCCGCGCCCGTTCAAAGATTTACTCGCCTCCAGCCTCTCACCTTTCCTTCCTTCAACGCTCTCAGAACGTTTCTCTTGTTCGACGAACAGCTCGAAACTTTCACAACAATCAGATTCGGCCTACGGCTTGGCCTGAACAAGTTTTTCGAGTAAAAGTTTCGATGGAACAAGCTCTGCTTAAGGAAACACGATGTCGAACGACTGTTCCATTAGGAAGTTCGTTCGGAAGTGTTGCTCGATCTGATCGGTGCCAGCGTTTATTAATCGAATCACGATAATAATTGAAATAAAATTTCACTATCGTTTTCCAAACGATTAATTTCATTTTAGAATGTGATTTCAGTTTGCGAAGTTAGAAAAATACATGTATCATAGAATATTGTATTTTAATAGAAGTTATCCTAATACATATTCTAATATTTAGATATTTGGAAATTGGAAGTATCCGCTCATGGTCAAATTAGGCTTCTCTAGAAATAATGATAATATAGGGGAAGCAGGAATTTAAAAAATTTTAATTTTGACAATATTAATACTAGAAATAATTTAGAAAACGAATAACATCATTTTTGATGATTAAATATTATAAAATTTAGTATTTACATGAGAAATATGATTATTAAACAAACATCAATTTAAATTTTTTCGAGTAAACGCAAAATTTTTTATACGCAAATAGTGGGAGGACACTGACCTATATACATGCATATACATATGTATACATATATGTATAAGTACGGAGTCTCCTTCCGTACATCGTCATTCTGTGTTGGTAACCCACGGGAAAATGCGAGAATGCTGAACATTATTATTTTTTCTGGGAAAGTCTGATTTGATCGTAAGTGTACATTAGAGAACATATTATATGTAATAGAAATTATTGAGTATTTTGATACTTTGATATTTTAATATTTGAAAATTGGAAATTCATACAGTAAAATCTTTCTAGTTGTGCATAAACTGAGAAGCGGAGGTGGACAATATGGGCAGGGTAGATACGATTTTTCGAGCCTTGCGGCTACTTTTGATCTCCGGCGACAAGTCATAAAAGAGAAGGATAGCATGAGAGTCGTAGCAGCTGAGAAATTAACAATAGCTTAACTTTCTTATCTTTAGATTTTTCTGGATATAAATTGTTTTAACATATTGGTACAAATTTGCTGATTAAAAAAATGAGATGAAACATGACATAATTTGGGTCAAAATGACGAAAAAAAAAATTCGCATTGGGGATGTTCCCTTGTACTATAGAGAGATGAAAAGTTGACGAGCTTAAGGAATGAGTCCATTAATCGTATCGCCTGACAAAGAAGAAAAATGAAACTTTGTGACAAAGTGACGAAGTCACCGTTGCGGCGAACTTTGAACGCGAGGATCAAACGTGGAGACAGGCCGGAGCGTGCGAAGTGCTCCCTTGTCAACTTCTCATCTCTGCATAGTACTGTGCAGAGATGAGATGTTGCGGAGCGGGACGGCACAGGGGCTGGGGGAGCACTTGGTCTGTCCCGCCTAGTCCCCACGTCGTCACTCACCCACACATTCTCGAAGCGTCTCATTTTCCTTCTTTGTCAAGCGGCGTGCTTAGTATGTGTGAGCGTTTCGACTAATAACGCGTGACTAGAAAACTCTGACTTCCTTAGCTCCTTAGTCTAAGGTCTCTCCTAGACTTCCTAATTCCTTAGGCCTCGTTCAAACTATGCAATAAAGTTGTACAACTTTATTGCATAGTCTGAACGCGGCCTTAGCCCCCGCAACATCTCATCTCTGCACAGTACATAAAATAAATAAATATGACCCAAATTATATTGTGGATGGTCTCATTTTAATCAGAAGAGTTTGGTTAATATGTTTACAAAATCTGTAGGTAAAAAAAATTAATATTAAAAATGTTATAGTGCTTTATTATAAACTACCAAACTCTAACTCTCGCGTCACGTCGGGTGAGAAATACATAGGCGTATAGGACGAAACCGGTGGACACTATCAGCAGGGCAACAAAAGAACAACTAGAGAGATTTTACTGTAGCTTGAATTTTATTAAAAATGAAAAAATAATTTTCATTCAATCTCCAAAAAACAACTCAAGCAGAATAAAAATCTTTGTGTTTCCTCTGAATAATACAAATGCAAGGCTGAAAGATGTTTTCACGTTGATTCCTTCGTTGTTGTTCAGCAACGCAACGGATCAACATGGTTCCCGTTTCTTGAGTTTCTCAGCAACGAGAAAACAAAAGATCGGAAACAGGGCAACCGCACCCCCTTTCGTTGTCCAGGTGGCCAACAATGACCGCTCGATGCTTTGAGAAACACAAGCATCCAGCATCGGCCAATAGGACATGTCAACCATTGCAGTGCCGCGCCGTTCCGTTCCGTTCCGTTCTGTACCGAAAACGCTAGGATGCCAGCATACCGACGAAATGCGGATAATAGATGAAATATTCGCGAGGCATGCCCGACTATTAAACCAACACACCTCTGAAATTGTATTTTATAGCTGTGCCCGTTGCCGTTTCACCCCTATTGAGATGAAACGCTCCCTTTGTGGCATCTTCTGCAACGAAGAACACCGACAAAGCTCAGCTGAACAGAAATGCAAGATGTATTTTGCCAGATTCCATGCTTGATGCTCAAGAATTTTGAATGAAAGGAAAGAGAAAGGGATTGGTTTGATAACACTTTCAATTAGTTATCAAGATGAAATACAAGCTGCTAGGAAGATTTCATTTTTAACACTGAAGAGTTTTTATGTGTTTACAATGCGGCGTGTAAAAGCATTTATTTAATAATTGCAGCTTTTTTAAATGTAATCGTGGAACTGGATACCTATAAGGGAATTTTAAAATACATGACTAATTCTACTCATTTATTAAGCTCATTTAATCAAACGATAATTATCTAGATTACGGACGGGCAACTCCGATTTCGATAATTTTAAATATGTTGTAGAAATCAACATTTTGAACAACTTTTTCCTATACATACATATAACCGCCGCTCGGCCTTAGTTTTCGAGATTTTTTCGAAAAACTATCGAAACTAATACATTGAATTCTGCCTGTCGTGTGCATCCGTGCTACATCTTACGCATAGTGTGCGATCGTCGCTTTTCTACTGTTTTTGCAGGCAGCAGCACGGCGGCCGACACCAATATACATATATAACGGGTGGGCTTAAAAATCAAATTTAACTAATTTTAATGATTTTGAATCTCAGTTTGTGTGCCTGGTCGCCTATCGGCGACCAGAATATTGCTTTAGCCTTACCTGATCTAATTCACTGATTGGGTAGATTAGATTAGGTTAGGTGAGGCTATATTAAATTCTTGGCTGCCAACATAGCTACGATACGTTGAAATCATGAATACAAAAGTACACAAGGTATATATTGGTCATCGGTCGCCGTGCTGTGGTCTGCAGAAATAGCAGAAAAGCGGCGATCCCGGATGGACTTCCGAAAAAGGGGCACCCCCGATTTGGATGAAACTGCGTATACTTACGTATTTGGATGCGCTGATTACATAAATGATAGTGAAAATTGGCGCAAATTTGATTTTCATGGTGAAAACCGTAAAAAACCCATGGAAATTATGATTTTTTATGTTTATCTTGAGAAATACTATGAATTTTAAAAAGCATTTCAAATAAAAGTTGTAGATCTATCGAAATATATATTTTATGTTCTATCTATGACTGATAGTTTTTGAGAAAATCATTTATGTAGTATGATGTCTCATGCCCCACTGCTTGACTGTAGGCTATCCCCACTACACACACGTTATCGCATTACTTATACAGGATTGCTTCGAAATAAGCAACTGTTCGGTCCCGAGCCACTTGATTATTTCGAGGCAATCCTGTATCTCCAGATTCGGTTAGGTTAGTCCAAGTAGGGGAATTTACTTCTGAAACACATGTTTTGGGTCCCCTTTCAATGCTGTTCCTTCAAGTAAAGCCTCGTACTGACTTGGGCATTTTACCCAAACGCATGCTCTCGGCGAACGAACGTGAAATTTCTTCGGCTGTTCGCGCAAATCTTTCTACCTGGGGTACCGTAAACCTTTGTATCTGGGTTCTATGTAGAAAGGTTCTTTCTACCGTAAACCAGTCGAAGTCAGAATGTCCACAGGAACAGATGTCACGATCGCCAGTGCAGCGTATATTATTATGAACACAATAATTAAAAGAAAAAGAAGAAGAACAAATCAAGATAAACGATGGTGGATTAGTCAGATGTATAAAAATAGAGCAACCTTTAGTGGTGAAAAAGTAGTTAGAGATTTACAGATAGAAGCTAGTGGACATTTTAAAAATTTTGTGCGGATGTCATCGGAAGATTTTGAATTTTTAATAAACGCTATCGGTCACAAAATTCAAAAAAACTACACCAGATTCAGAAAAGCTGAAATGACGGTGAAAGAACGCTTAGCTATAACGCTACGTTTTTTAGCAACGGGATATTTATATACGAGCCTTCAGTATCTGTTTAAAGTATCCAAACAATTAATATCAAAAATTGTTCCGGATTTCGAAAATCAGTTTATGACGGTTCATCAGGCCATATCATAAACTGAGTTTTTCCGAAGGGTAAATTCGATAGCGGTCGACTAAAGGTACTTGGAAATTTGTAACCGGCATAGTAAAATTGTTCGCACGAATATCCTTTGATGGACCGACAGCCGTCGGAAAGCGTTCGTTCGTGCCCAGGGCCTTTGCGAACTCATAACGGGTCGTTTTCGGCGCACGAATGCTCTAGCGAGTACGAGGCTACAGCGGTCAAAAAGCGTTCCTTCGTGCTCTGGGCCTTCGCGAACACATTAACGGGCCGTACTCACTTCAGCATTTTTGCCCGAAAGAACGTTTTCGGCGCACAAATGCATAGGTCAGTACGAGGCTTAAGATGGGACGGTTCCGACTACCATCTCTCCGAGGAGACGGTAGTCGGAACCGTCCCATCCCAGATATCAACATTATTGAAATTAGTTAATTTTGATTTTAAGCTCGCCCGTTATATTGTCGGTAGCCAGGCCAGAAATAGTAGAAAAGCGATGATCACATACGGACGAACACACAACTGCGGATGTATATTCGTATGTTCAAGTGAAATTCAAGTTCATCGCAACTTTCAACCCCTATATGGAGAATTAAGGGAGCGGAGGCTCCCTTAAGACTTAGACACCTGGAATCACCATATTTGTGATCCTCATCCTCCAAGCTATCCGACTATATATGTATCTGTATAGTATACTAAATCGGAGCCCAGATTTAATCCAAATATAAATGTAGAGTATCACGATATACATATACCTATAAAAAGTTAATTTGAGTCATAACTTTTTTCATAGAGCTCTTTAAGTGCTTTATTTTTTGTTTGATACTTTTTCCTCTAAAATCAATATTTTTGGAGATATACAATAAAAACGTTTCAAACTTTGAAGGGGGATGGGGGGCAAACGAGGCCTTGCCGTCAAAAATCCTCTTAGGATTTTTATTCTCTAATCAGGTATAAGTTTTGGTAAAAATTTTATCCAAATCGGGGGTGACGCTTATTCGGAAATCCATCCGCGATCCCATACGTACGTTGTCACGGACACACACAGACGGACAGAATTCAATGTGTTAGTTTCAAGAGTTTTTCGAAAATATCTCGACAACTAAGGCCGAGCGGCGGTTATATGTATAGGAAAAAGTTGTTCAAAATGTTGATTTCTACAACATATTTAAAAATCATTGAAATCGGAGGTGCCGTCCGTAATCTAAATAATTAGCATCTTTTTTTTATGTAGAATGTTTTAAATATAGATGTGGGGGAATCCGAAAATTTCGGTATCCAATACTCAGATCGGGTTGAAAATTATTTCGGTCGACTCGGGATTTCCACAATTCGGAAAAGTGAATGAGAAGTGTTCACCAAAAACTGTACATAATTCACTCTGAGCTGACCAAAACAATTTTCGACGCGGTTCGAAATTTTCGAGATCTCATACACACATATTATCGAGAATCCAATCTAACCCGACTCGATATTTAGAGGTTTCCATTTAAATATCTAGTATTCGGATTCTTTTAGTTTCAAAAAATCAATCTATAAATCAATCAATAAAAAAGAAACAACAAAAAATCACTTGAAATCTCGGAAGTGCCTCCACTTACGTTAGATAAAATGAATAGTTCAGACGATAATTATGTGAATAAAGTAAAATGAGACATTCCGTCCCATAAATAACGACAAAAAAGAAAAGAAATGAAAGAAGAACTTCCCTTGTATAGCATCTGATTATACATCTTTCTATTCAGAATTTTATCATACGTGTCTCAACATAGATTCCTCACAAATGTTGTACAGATTAAAATATCCCATGCGTAAGTTAAGCTCGCGAATAATTAACAGACAGTTTATTCATTGAATATCCGGGCGTGAATCAGAGACCGTCGATTCATCGCACGCGGTGGTTGCGATTCTGAAAGGGTGCGAGCAAGAAAACGAAGAATGCTTGCTCGCGAAAAGCTTCGCCATTAGTTGGACGAAACAAAGCGGAAACGCGCGATGCACGTGACATTCCCGACCCCGCGTTCGTAGATAATAGGGCATGCTGGCTTTTCCAGCCCCAAAGTGGCTTGTGAAAGACAGCAGACAGGGGAGGATGGATTTTTCTGCTTCAGATCCGACTTGTCGTTCTGAATGCCACGCAGTTTCCGCTGCTACGTGTTTCCGTATTGTTTCCAAGGTTTGTCCCTGTTATTCGAACGCGATTTACGCGTGCAATGCACGGTTTACTCGGTGCTTGAAAAAAAAATCGGATAAAATTGGAACCGTTTGCTATCAATTGTCAACTGAGTGACGTGAGGTTAATGATAATTGAAATTCAGACAGTCACTGAAGAATTTAATTATTTAGATATCATTTTTCCTTTTACTTGAAATTGAAATTGCAACATTCCTAATAACGTACGTTTCCCATAAAATAATTATTGCTAATGACAAACTACTAATAATTGAAAACTCATTGCGGGACCCGAGCCCAACTCAAGACACGAAACTCAATTCAGAAGTCTACATTTGTATTCAAGGAATGATTTTTCAGACTTACCTAAAAATTAAAGTTATAGTTAAGTTTCAATTTATGTGTTGGACATAAACAGAACTTTCGGAATCCCGCTCGATTCTGAAAATAATTCCCAACCCGATCATCCCTACTCGAATTTTCAGGTACCCGTTATTATGTTACATTGATTAAAGAGATAACGAGTCGTTTTTAAAAACGTCATATTTCAACGAACGATTCTTTGCTTATACATCAGCATCGTGTTTCCATCATTTCCACGGGAACTCATTTCCTTCGATCCTTCAAATAGTCATAGGGAAATGTTAACGGCAAAAACTTTTCTGTCACTTTTCCCTCTTTCCCTTTCCTCGCGGAGAGCCTGTTTCGTATATCACAGAGTTAATATAAATACTTACATTACACCGAAGAGCAGATTCACCGTGGCACGACAGACCGAACGCAGTAAGAAGCCATAAAAAATTTTATATTTGCTCGGAGCGTTGGCAAGTAATGCGTCGCATTTTTCATTTTCCTTTGGAAAATGCGCGCATAGACACACGTTATATTCATATTCACCGGCCGCTGGCTTGTCTTATTTCGTCTCTTTCCCCCATATTTTATCGTTCCCATATACTCTACGGGGACCGTTTACAATGAAAGACAACCCGACATGTATCTTCGTTCTTTTCTCGAAAATGTAGTCAAAGAGATAGTATGCTTTCTGATTCGCTATCGACTTTCTTCTACTATGTGAATGTTTCTTTTCATTTTTCGTACTTGTTTTGATTGCAATGTTCAATTTTTCCGGATAATAATAACCAAATAAATCGAATATTCGGATAATCTGGATAATTTGAATTTTTCAAGCATTCGAATTTGAAATATTGGAATAATTTTGATGATTCGAAGATATTCGTATTCGAATAATTTAAAGAGTTCGAATTTGAAATATTTGATAATTTTAATTTTCGAAACGCTTCAATTGCAAATGTTAAATATCGGAGTATTTGAACAATAGGAAGCGTTCAAATTTGAGATATTCAAATATTGAAATGTTTAAATAAGTCGAACAATTTGAATATTTCAACATAGCAAAAATTCAGAAACGGAAAAAACAGAAATTACTTTCAAAAATCCGCCAGGCTGCAATACAACAAAACAATCTTGCTAAATTTCACATTAAATACTTGGAAACTTTTCCAGCAGCCAGGATCAGGTCCCATTGTTGTCAGCAGTGCCGTACGAGCGTACATCGGCACCCGTGCACGTACAATGGAATACTTAGATCCACCCCCTGTCGGTCCAGCGCTATTGTCTCATGATTTATGTGCCGTGGTCGCGCAGTGTCAACAGGGTATTGATTAAAATACACAGACAAGCGTAGGCGAATTTATGCTCGCTAGCCAGACACCATCGGTCGAACAACATCGTTGTCCCTTGTAAATCGAGCCACCGGGTCGTGTCGATACGCCATGTCCTCGTAAAAAGCCATTCCATGGCGAATCGTTTAACGCCAGGACACCGAGGACACCTACTAAAGGTCCTCCGGCAAGTATCGACACGCTTTCTTGAATTCCTTCGACGCGTTTAGCGATCTCTTTCATACGTTTCCACTTGGAAATTCCTCGCGTTTATTGTCGAAGAAAGTTACTCGTGTTATGATTTCTGTTTCTCTGTCTTGCTTTTGTGCTTTATCCTAGCTCATGCGCGTTTTTTATCAGTTTTAATAAAGAACAGAACATCGAACGAAGTGATTGGTAGCTGTTACTCTCAATTTAATTGATAAAAAAGATGTACACAAGGGTGCAGCGAATCTTTAGAGGAATTGTTCTTTTTTTTCATAAAATTAACGGAACTTCAAATAGCAAACATATTCAAAAATTCATTTTTTAATAAAATCTATATTGTTCGAAAGCGCTATTTGAAAGGTAGATACTAAACTCCTAAAATGTAACTCCAATCTACACATTTTTCCTGCATGAAAATTCACTCAAACCAAAAATGAAAATGGAAAAAGCAACCCAGGCTTTAACCCCCCCACGTGGTTCAATCCGCATTCCTTTTCACCATTTGCGCAGAACGTGGCCACAATTCATTCAGTCAGTCACAGTCTGGCAACACCCTGTAGGTTAAATGCTCAATCGTATTCATCCCTTCAGGTTCGTTCCTTTTCGCGAAATGCCCGACAATATCGAGTCTCGCGACGAAATAAACTTACCCTTTCGAGAAAGCTGGCACGGATATCCGCCACGGAGAAGTGACTCGTTACCTTAAGAGAGTCATTCTCCCTGCCCCTTTTCTCCATCCTCGTCTTCTTTTTCTCCTTTTCGTCGACTTTTCACCTCTTTCGAGTCGTGTGCCACCCCCCTACCCATTCCTATCCATAGTTCGTGTAGCCTGCAGCGTCGGCACACTCCCTTTTCTGGCACCATTTTATTTATTATCCGGGGTTATCCCGGCGACACAGACTGCGGCCAACTTTCCAGCGCGGCTCGCTGAAGCGGCCCGTACGGTATTTGGTGCGTGAACCCGCGTATTCATCGTGTACCATCTCACTTACTCTTACCCAACATCTGTTGGTATCTACTGTGTGTATCTCTGTGTGGTTGTATCTCGCTTTTGCAAACGAAGACTCGGTTTTTCAACCCCCTAACTCTTCCGCGCGTGCTTCCACGGAAGACCTTTTGATGGTCCACTAATTGCGACCGCGTCTTTCAACCACGGACGCGCGACGATGAATTGCACCCGTCTTTTAACCAACTGACAAACTACATATACGGATAAGTTGTGCTCTAGGATTTATAGAATTTTTCGAGAATCGAAGGCATTCGGCGTGTTTAACGTATGTGCGATGATTTATGGTATGAAGAACCTTACGTATAATAAACTTAAGACGAATTTTGATCTTTGGAAAAGTTTGAAAAGTATCATATTATTAATAAGGACGTGCGAGTTTCGGCGGGATTTTGAAAATTGGTCCTGTCCCCCGCTCACAATATGTACGTAAGTCTTGCGGGACCGGCATAAGGGTAAGATGGGGGGATACTGCACATACCTCGACTGGCCCTGTAGTTTTATACGTACTGTGCGTTCGCTTCACCTAATCCCCTCCAGGGGCCCGTAACTTGAGAAGTGAGCGGCCAGATTGCATAGGCGTAAAATTTCCATATTCGCGGAAGATACATTTAACTATATAAACATGCGATTTTTCCGGGATATTAATGGATTTTTTATAATACTCGTTCTTGACAACAGTTGTTATTATGCAAAATTTATGGAAATTACATTATGGAAAGTGTAAAAACTCTCCTGTTTTCTTAATAATGTAAACCCCGAATCTACCTCTACGCCAATGCATTCAACTCGCCGCTCGCTATCGCTTCATCTCATTCTGTTTCAATGTCTGTCCTTGGCGACGTTCGTCACGCGATAGATTGGTGGATGTAAGGGCCTCAGCCAATCAACATAATACGTTTGACTGGAGGCAGGTCAACGAATTTGATTGGACGGCAACTTAGCTGCAACGCACAGTACCTATTGTCACAGCCGACTCTAGTACTAGCCGTGCTGAAGTAAAAATGGCAACACCGCGGGAGTCCGGTCTGAATATATCAACACCTACCCTACTCTATCTGCCTCCCGGACTCCCAGACTCTCAGCCAATCAACGTCGTCAGACTCCCGACTACTCTCTGGACTTCACATAACCTCTTTGGTTTCGTTCCAATAATTTCGCTTGTTTCAAGGTTTTTATTAACTTATATACACGTTTATCAATTCTTAAATGTTTCAATTTGATCCAAAGATGGTTTCATTTTGCTTCATACCTAAATTTTCTTGAAACCACTGTAAATATTTCAAATATCATGCTTCACAACACCAAACTACTTTGAGAGTACACAAAATATATATCACATTTATAACAATTTTATACTACCACATCACTTCTATTTGCCATAGTTGCAACGTTTATATATTGTTTATACATAATTAACACAAAATAGTGTATATTACTACAGCTTTTAATTAAAAAAGACGTTAATTACAATTCCGAGCACAGGACTCTGTTTTTGAAAATAGGACTCCCGATTGTCACGTGAGCGGTGTTGCCACGTTGTTCAGCATGGCTAGTACTAGAGTCGGCTGTGCTATTGTACATAGTAACACGTGATCGTTCCAACCAGTAATACGTTACGGCTGAAAGTACTCGTGAACTAAAGTGAGCACGACCAATCATGTTGCATTATTATCATGGGACTTCTTGTCAGAGAAAGACAGAGTACAGTACATAAATTTGTTTGGGTAGCAGTCGTTTCGAGACCCGAATATCAATTTGAGACATCCGATTATGTTACACACAACATGATATAAGAACACTTTTAAGTATACAAATTTAAGGTAGGTCTAAAAAAACATTCCTCAAATGTAAATGTCGTCTTTCAAATTAAGTTTCGGGTCTCGAGTCGGATTCAGATCCCTAAACCTCGAGTCGGTTCGGATAACTGAATTTTCAGCTGCGAAAAAAGATAGATGATGATGAAATTTATTAATTGAATTTAAATTTCAATTCCATTAAATCTATTGATGATTTTTATAGATTGACTGATTGCAACTGATGAATGATATTATCACCTCTGTTTAGATCATAAATCAAAAGAGTAATTTGTTACACGTTAATGTGCCGTGAAATTGTTAGTCGCGTGATAATTTGGTGAAATTATTGAACGATGCGTTCTTCACAGGATGAGACGAGACGAAACAACAGAAGATAAATCGTAATCAGAGAACGCGACGTGAACGAAACTATTAATATTCCATGTGCAAAAGCAGACGTTAACGGAGCTCGGTGTATCGTGTTGAAAGCCTATAACGTAACTGGATATTCTGAAGCAGTACTAATGCGTAAATGTGTATTGATAGTGTACAACGGCGGCATGGATCGCATTTAACGGGAAATTACAATGAATCATCGATCGCAAAGTACACGAACTTCTGCTACCATTCAGAAATTTATTATCAATACTTGTGCTTCATTTAAGAAAATTTCAAAGGCCTTAAGAAATTTACAACTATTAATATTTCAAAATTCAAGTTTCAAGTTTCAGGTCTAGTATCGCAAGTTTCAAATCTAAATATTTCAAAGTTAGAGGGTTGTAACGTAAAATATTCTCAGTTTCTAAGAAAATTTAAAAGCTTTTTAGTAATCAACACTAATTAATATTTCACAGCTTAAGTTCAGCTTTTAAGTCTAATATCTGAAATTTTCAATTTAAATAATTTAACATATCCAATCGACATACATACATACAGAAATTTAACAAGAAGTTCCAGTATAAAATATAATATTAACAATTTTTCAAACGTTACTGCATCATTTCACGACTTTGTGAAAATCAAACATGCCTCCTTTCAAATAAACCTTTAACATCTGGACAGGAAAACTCTCAGGCAAACAGGCCACTTGCTCTTGAAATAAATAGCGGGCCCAGCGATGACAGGACCAAATGTTTAGGGAAAGTAATGAGTCCACTGTAATCGCACAACGGCTCTAAATCGTCACCGAAACAGATGGGCCCAACCCGATCATCTGAATAATAACCGGATCACCCTTTCTCATTAGTATATAAACCCGTTCGTACCAACGCTCTTCGGTCAGTACCAAAAGTCATCTTGTGTCGAGAACTTCGTGTACAAACGTGAGCTGGTTGATGTTTAGTGAGATCGGGTTCGAGTCCCCTTCGAGCAAAGTTTAACCTTATAGAATCCGCGAATCGAGTCAGTGTTTCTATTTGGCATTTCCAATCAACCACACACGACACCCCGCATTGCCAGTGCGTCAACCCCGAGCATACTGCGGAGATAGGTAATATGTATACACATTACACGCCTATATTCGCGACAAGAACAATTGTAATAGACAAAATTGTAAAATACATTGCTGTATCAACCCCACATTAGCATCTTTCTTCAAACCCAGTGAACCTAGTGACAGTTCCCACAACAATACAATCTAACCGCTCGGGTTGTATTGACATTAAATAATATAAGTTACGCGACCTCTCATACCAAAGCCTCGCTAGCCACACACCCTGCCTACCCTTCGGCCACATAACAACTTAAATTTCAAGTTTTAGACTTAATATTTCAAGCTGTAAAACTATATATGTAATTTAATATAAAGGCGAACAAGAGCAAACTAGCCAGGAGACTTGATTGAAACCGAATTCATTTCCAAGCAGAACTACCGGCATGTCCTCGATTCAACAATATAATACCTATCATATTCTACAGATAATTCATAGGAATCAGAATCAGTACTTACCACGATAAATAACTTTGTTGAACACGCTTGTTATGATTTGCAGCTCCGGGTTCAGTGTTTCACCAAGCTGAAACAGACATCAGATTTCTTTGAGTGTACATATCGTGAACACGGTAGTAGTCGCTGATACCTAAGGTAGGGTCCAGCGTAGGCAAGGTCCATTTATTCTATGCCCTAATACGTTTTCCATCGATTTTCCATGAAAACGAGGTTGTTCGATGCTGCTAAGTGCACCGCATAAAGAGGTGAAGGAAAGCAGTCGTTTCGAAAGTTCTATGCTGGCCGCCATTAAAGGTAATCGTAAAAGCCGGCTAAACCGGCCGCCAACTTTGAAGTGACGATAAATAATAAAAGCTTATCCGAGCATCGTGCAACAGATTCGTCGTTTCTATGATGGAACGGCTTGATCATTGTGCACACTCCCATTCTTCATTCTTATTCCTTTTTTATCCTACATTTGTTAAGATCATTAACTGAAAAATTTAGCAACGATATTTAAGGAAACAATTTTAAAATATCCCTATGGATCTAGTGTAGAGGATAGAGGAAAGGAGTTTCACAATATCCGATGTAATTATCGCGTCTTCATCCGGCAGACAAAATAGAGGCAGGCACCCTGGATTATTAGCTTCCGAGCATGATAACTTATTAACTGATAATCAAATTTTCAGCTGCATGTAATGCAACAAAGTCAATAGCTACATTACTGAGATAATTAGGACACCCGAGTTGTTCGATGCCTATTAAACGTTCTTATATAATAAAGAGAAATTGAAAACAAGCCTGGGAATATGTAAAAAAGATTCAAACGTTTACAGAATCCATCATTTACAGAAAATTTTCGATAAGACAAACAACGAAAATAGCGACAAGTTGTCACTAACAATAAATCAATTACTTCGATAATAATTGTTCTATACCTAGAATGAACGAATGAATGAATGAACGAAGCTGCCCAACCTATGGTAAATTATACATAGAAGCAACGCAATGGGTCCAGATAGTTATGATAAATTAACGAATGCACCGGTTGTGTAAAAGGGCGAAGGAAGAATTCTAAACGATCCCAAAGCGGCTCGAACCTTTAACAGGTGCTCGATCTCTCGACAGGGGGTGGGGGATCGTAAAAGCGTGTCGTGGCGAGAGGTGGTCCGTGTTGACGGCTGTAATTCAAACGGATTATACCCCAGGGGTGTCTGAGGGATGAGATCGAAATGAGTCGCTACCAGCGTAACCTGTCACCGTCCGAACAATCCCTACCACCCGGATGTGTACCTGGATATTTTCACTCAGTTAGAGTGTGACCCTTCTTCAGAATCATAATTCTTGTTTTTGGAGATGGATTTAATATTTCTAGTATTCAAGTACAATAATATTAATACATATCCTCAAATTAATCCTATACAATAAATATTCGATGAAAGTGAAACTTTCGCCTACATCGTACAGTTCCAACATCATTAGAAGTTTGTCGACCGTTTCGAATGTAGAAAGGGACAACGAGTGAAAGAGAGCATGCCGATTGTCAACGATCGCGGCATCTCTTTCTTTTTCATTCGCTATCCTTCCCCATGTCCGAAACTAATTATTGTCAATTTAACCAGTATGTAAAAAAATCATTTTAATCAGAAAAATGTCACAAATATCCTGGTAAAAGTTTAGTAAAAGAAAAAAAAAGAAAAAATAACAAAGTTCAGTTGTTGCATTAGTATGTATTATCTAACTGATATATCCGATCCCAGATCGTATTACATTACTAGGCGAGCGAATTTCACGGCATCTCAAGGGGAATACGTCCTCCGCCGCACCGCACCGGTGGGAATAAGTTCTTTGCTTTCATGGGACAGATCCTTTTCGCTTTCATCGAATCTTTACTGTATTATAAAGTTATTTATTATGTTGATGAATTCTCAAAACTTTCTGCGTAAGCTTCTACTTTATTCTAATTTTTTTAAATTTTGAATGTATACAATAGCAGCCTTTATCAAATTACACACTGTCTTATAATTAATAGAGAAAATTGCAGTTAAATTAAAACTAAATAAATTTTGTATTATTTGAATATGGTCATGTTTGACATTAGGACTCGACCTAAGGTCTCATATTTTATTAATAAGAAAATAATAGCACATAATATTGTATCGTAAATAAATTTTAATCAGTTGTCATTTACTTTTCACGGTTCTTTGAAAATATCTCAGAAAGTAAATGTCCGACAAAACAGGATGGCTAGTTTTACACAAGCAAAAAATTTGTGGCACTGGATGAGTTTTTCTTCGAGATTTTTCTCGCGTCGCCTCGTTAATTTCGCGTCCTGCGATTTTTGGTTAATGATTTGGAAATAATCGAGCGAAGCGAGACGCTGTTCGGGTGACTAGGGAAATTTTTGTGCTATTAATGCTCGGCATCGTTTGCCAACGAATTACGTCACTTTTGGTAAAAAATAGTAATTATGAGAACAAGCATGTTTTAATTTTCGATGAAGAATATGAAAAGAAAATTCGAATAAATTTACAATCGTGTGGTTCCAAAAAGATTTAAAATCCTTTAGAACAATGTATCTTATACTGGCAATTTTCTGTTTCATATTATCCACGTAATAAAATAATATTAAACCATGTACATGTGCTACAAAGAAAACGAGAAAAATGAGATTCAGTGGGGTAATATGAAATTTATCGCGTATTAAATGCAGGTTCGTAAAAAATTTAGGAGGCATATATTCTGGCAGAGTATTGCAAAATTGAAACTTTTCTCTCATCAGAGGGATTGTGAAACGTGCAGAAATTTCTTTTTTATCTTTCTACCGGTTAGGGGATTGTTTAATATGAGATGAAACTCTTTTGATACAAAGATATTACGATTTCAATATTTCACTTATTTGTTAAATCGTATAATTAATAACAGGCGAGAGCTTTGCTTAATCAATTTGATTAAAATATGTTAATCAATTATCAATTAGCAGAATATTGTTTCTGAAAGAAACAATTAATTCGTTCTTTTATAAAATAACGTATAATACTGAATCTGACCTTCATAATAGTTTCATTAATATTTTGTTAAATATAATTATATGTCCCAATTAATTATTAGGACATTTTTCAACTCTCGTATGGCTACTAATTAAATTTTAATTAACCGAATATTATTTTTAAATTCTTTTCATATTAAAAAAAGATTTACTGATCAAAAATAAAAAATTATCTTTTGAAAAAATATAGCACAATTAATGTTGTTAATCCTTAGAAACCGGAGCTTGGATCAATTGTGACCCAAACTTACAAAACGTATACAAGGATAGTAACTTAAAGTTAATTTATGTATTAACTTTAATTTAAAGTTAAATACATATATCATTTTTAAGAGAAAGAGTTTTATATATTGGAAAAATAATTTTTAAGGGAACAGTATAAAATTTAAATAATGAAAATAATATAAATTACAAAACTAAATTAAAATCGGAGTTTTCTCCATGGTTCGACAACCGAGGGTTACAGTTATTATATATTTCAATATTAACTACGTTCCAAAATAATATTATTGTTGTTCAATTTTAGTTTATAAAGAAAGCAGTTTATTATAAGCACTTTATTATAAAAAAGAATACACTTTTGTCGTGGATAATCAACAAAAGACAAAAAAAGAACAGTGTTGAAAAATAAAACAACAAGGAAAGAAGGAAAGCGAGCTAGAAAATAGGCGAACGTGTTGACGAACCCTTTAAGCCAACTTAGAGCCGATTTTGTTGAACCATTCTGTCAGAAATCAGAAGCATGAACGCTTGTTTCCCACGTTTGTTGCCTCGTCGCTCGAGCTTTCCAGTTTCTTCTAGCGGAACGCCGGTTCCACGGAAAAGAGAAGGAGAACTCTAGACAGAGAGAGAAATAGAGAGGAGAAAATGCAACGGTGGAACGAGCAGGTGAAAGCAGAATGTTTCCTTCGAAAGTTTGGAATTTACTCGCGGAATTGCGCCGACCGTCCGCGAAAAACGTCGGCTGGCTCTTTGTTTGTGAGAGTCCGAGCGAAATAATTGTTCTGCCATAAGAATATCGCCAACGAAATCTTCTCTCTTTCTTTTTTTCTTCCTTCCTTCCTTCCTTCCTTCCTTCCTTCCTTCCTTCCTTCCTTCCTTCCTTCCTTCCATCCTTCCTTTCTTCCTTTCTTCCTTCCTTTACTTCGAACAGTTTCCGTGTGACATATTTATTGCACCATGCTTTCGCTTTCTTTATTATTCTTTTTCTTCACTTCTTTTTCTTTATCGAATTTCTAACTTGATCCAGCAAGTGGACAAAATTGTTTGGGTTATTGCTGAATAATCGTACATACTAAAATTGAGTGATTTTCAACACATTAAATATTACCGTGTAAAATTATAAATTGCTAATCAATGCTAATTAGAATTTTCTATTAATTATTAGAGTATATTAGAATATATTAAATACTGTGGTTTAAAGTGATACAAATGCAACTAAAAAGTACACTCGCAATCAAATCAGGTTTCTATGCGAAAATTGGCGGTGTCTTAGGTTCTTGCTCTCTCTCATGAGCATCCCCGGGGAAAATGACCAAGTGTATATGTAAACAGTACTTATATAGATCTGTGACCTCCCATCACACAAAAAATTCGAATTTATAGCGAGCTTTGTTGTCTCTTCACGTAGACGCGTGACTTTAAAAAATACAGAACGCGCTAAGCCGAAACGTCGCGTCATCGTAGTACAGGTCCGGTCATTGGGTCGTGGGCTGAGGTGCTTTTTACAAAATAAAAGTAAACTCGCTCCTAAGCTGTATCGGCGCGGCGTACCGTGCGAAGAATCTGTGTTGTCCATTAGTGCTCTTCGCGATAGGTGTAGGTTACCGAACTTTTGCGTGAGAGGTTCAGCGGAGTTCTACCACAGTATAGGAAAGAACAGTAGGCTCACTCCGTGTCGGCACCTTTGATCTCATGATCAATAGATCGCCATATTGCTGGTGGTGCGCGGGCTCTAATTTGAAAAGCACTCGGTACAATCAAAAAGAGATTTCGTAATAGAATACCATAAAAAGACTATTAAATATCTACATTTAATTAAAGTACACATTTTATTGAAATCTCTGTACAATACAATTATTATATACAACAATTATTCAATTAATAAAGTCCTAATAAATTATATACAAATGTATACATATGTGTACAGCATATCTTAGAAATTAATAAACAACCCATAAAGTGGTAATATTTTGATAAAACAATGATGATAATAAATGTACAAGAAACGTTGGATAAATATCATTTGACAGATATAAAATATAGGGTGTCCCAGAACGCCTGTTACTGCTGTCACTGCTTGACTTTGGCACTCTTTAAAGGAACAACGGCACAGCCGTCTCTAGTACTAGCCATGCTGAACAACGTGGCAACACCGCTCACGTTTTTGTGTTAATTATGTATAAACAATACATAAACGTTGCAACTACGGCAAGTAGAAGTGATGTGGTAGTATAAAATTGTTATAAATGTGATATACAGGGTGTCCCAGAACTGGGGTAGGAACGGAAGAGGGATGATTGGTGAGGTCATTCTAAACAACTTTTTCCTTTGCCAAAATGTTGGTTAAGGCTTCGTTTTCGAGTTATTATCGAAAAACACTGGCCAATCAGAGCGCGCCGTTAGCGCGGGCCGAACCACGAGAGTGTTGGGTATGTTCCGCGCGGTCGTGATCAAGTGCCGAGGCACCACATCGGTGTAATAGGATTCGTTGTTCATGAGTAATCAATAATTCGATACAATTTTTCTTTTCTTTTTTTTATTCATTATCCGATGCAACTTCTACTCAACGAATCCTATCATACCGACGTAGTGCCTCGGCACTTGATCACGACCGCGCGGAACATACCCAACACTCTCGTGGTTCGGCCCGCGCTAACGGCGCGCTCTGATTGGCCAGTGTTTTTCGTTAATAACTTGAAAACGAAGCCTTAACCAACATTTTGGCAAAGGAAAAAGTTGTTTAGAATGACCTCACCAATCATCCCTCTTCCGTTTCTACCCCAGTTCTGGGACACCCTGTATATTTTGTGTACTCTCGAAGTAGTTTGGTGTTGTGAAGCATGATATTTAAAATATTTACAATGGTTTCAAGAAAATTTAGGTATGAAGCAAAATGAAACCATCTTTGGATCAAATTGAAACATTTAAGAATTGATAAACGTGTATATAAGTTAATAAAAACCTTGAAACAAGCGAAATTATTGGAACGAAACCAAAGAGGTTATGTGAAGTCCAGAGAGTAGTCGGGAGTCTGACGACGTTGATTGGCTGAGAGTCTGGGAGTCCGGGAGGCAGATAGAGTAGGGTACTGTGTTAATATATTCAGACCGGACTCCCGCGGTGTTGCCATTTTTACTTTAGCACGGCTAGTACTAGAGTCGGCTGTGACAACGGTATCCACCTCTTTCACTCATATTTTATATCTCTGTATAAAATTTACTGAATTTTATTGCAACAGGAATGTTTTAGAAGTAACAGAGGTTAAAATGCAAGAAACTATTATCATATATATTCACAGCCGCCATATTGTTGGTTGTGCGATTCGGTCATGCGCGAACGACAATTATTGGTACGCTTTTTGGCAGAGTGATCCTACTGCTCTTTCCTATACTGTGGTTCTGCTGTGCGGTGTACCGGGTGTATAGGGTCATTCGATACCTTCTACTCTGCCCGTTCGTCTTTTTTTGTTTTTTTTTGACAATGACTTGTGGGGCGGGGGGGGGGTCGGAGTTCGTCGGTTGCACAAGCTGGACGCACCCTTGAATATATTCGTGAACACGCCCCACCCCTGTGTGTCGTGCCTGCTAGCTGGGTCCAGCTTACCGGCATTCATGGTGATAACGTGCCGTTAACTTCATGAGGTAAAACTTCTACCCTGCCCGTTCGTCAGAATTATGTCCTTACACCCGACGGCGGACGATGGAGAGGTCGTGTTTTACGACTTCCTTAGCTAACACGACCCTCTGTATCGAGTTCGGGTACCTTCAAATTGGTTAGCGTTCTACAAATTGATATTTAATTTATTATTCATATTTCTCAGTTATATTGTGGTGGACTGTCGCGTCGGCCTGGAAGAAGGTTTCTCGGGGTTTTGTATTTTTTCCTAGAGGTTGTATACATATTGTGTGTGACCGAACTCGAGAACCTTGGTGCAAATGGAAAGTCGGCTAACGACTAAGGTTACTGAAGGGACGTTTTCTTTTCTAGTCCTTAAAGCTAGAAGAAGGTTATTTTTTCCTCTTCCTCATTTTTCCTGGGATGCCCTTTTTATTTTCACGGAAAAACAGTAGAACGTTCCGAACAGTTGCCACGAGCACTTCGCACACCATCAATTATAATCTTATTATTAAAGTTAGTAATAAATATTATTATTTATTATTGTCTGTTACAGTCATTGACATTACCCCGCCACGTCACATCCTAAAATATACTAAATTTTATAATATTCAATATTTAAAAATTATATTATCTGTGTTTCAAATTATTTTTAGTATTAATATTGTCAAAATTAAGATTTTGAGAATTCCTGCTTCCCCTATATCGCCATTTTGTCTAGAGGAAATCTTATTTGATCGCAAGTGTACAAGTGGAAATGGTACATGTAGAGTCAGGCATGTTACGGGAGGGGGGGGGGGGGGGGGGCAGCTGCGTAGCCGGGGCTTTATTTAGGTTATGGTGTTGTTAGTTGGCTTAACCAGTGTTGTTAGATAACACTGGCAGCCTAAGGAAGTATGTTAGACACGGAGACGAACCTGCGAATGGTTAACGTAGGGAGCTGCAGGAAATGTTAGTAATAGACCTCGTAACTTGAATTATCGGTGCACCTCGAGCGGTAAATACACAGCTTAGTGGGTCTTCTGGACAAGTTATTACAATTGAACAACAATATATTAACTATAAATGATCTAGATTTATTCTCTTCTGTCGGAACTTTACAATTGTTGCGTGTAATTGTCGCGGTATTGAATGAACGATTCTAAATTTACAACCTTATTAAGGGAATAAAGTGAATTGAGTTAAAAGTGTTGAGTTCCGATTCCGCGAAGCAAGAATCGAAGCAAGAATCCTTCTCGGTTTTAATGAACGAGAGCAAACGGAGGACGA
The DNA here is from genome assembly GCF_051020975.1 of Osmia lignaria lignaria. Lineage (NCBI taxonomy): Eukaryota > Metazoa > Arthropoda > Insecta > Hymenoptera > Megachilidae > Osmia > Osmia lignaria. Next base: position 9,394,111 of record NC_135044.1, on the reverse strand, counting down.
ACTACAACGGTTAAATAATGCTTAACAGCAGACAACGTACTGTACGGTTAAATGTACCTCGAAGGGGACTTAAATACCCGATCTTGCAGAGTTTCCTCGTTGCAGAGATTTTCCGTAAGCGAACCGTATTGACGCGTACTGAACCCTTTCTAGACTGTAACTAAACCCTAAGTGCCTTCTTCGCCGCCATCGTTTTTATACCCAAAAATTAGAGTAAAAAGAGTGATGAGGACGGACGTTACGTGGTTCTGAGGGACTGCGCCTTTGCTTCGCGTTCGTCTCGAATACTCTAAAAGATTGACTATGACAGGTGTACGCGTCTGGTTTGAAATAAGGAAATTTTCGAAAACGGGAACGTAACGCACACTTGTTATTCCACGTAATAGATCTCTTCATTTCTAATGTTGGTCTGAAAATTATTTTATCGTGTGAGAGATTAAATTTTTTTTATATTAATGTTTTATTAATATGTTCAATTCCAAAGTTAGAATGACTGTGTACCAATATAGCATGCCATAATTATAACTATTTTATTTTCCAATTTAAAGTTTGAAGAAAATAGATAATATTATAAACCTTGCAAAATGATTAGACATATTTTTATATTGATTTTTCACACATTTTTTTATAGTTACCTACACAAAATGGAAACAACAGAAGGGAATTTAGAAAGTTTCGTTTCTACAAATAGTAGCATTCACAACTTTCGTAGTTTCCTTGGCTCTGATTGCTAGCGTACTATTACAGAATAATTATTTCGATCAAAAGGACAGGGCAAACACGCGATACCTTGTTCGCAAACTCGACAATAAATTTCGAAGTTACCCCAACGAAACCATCCACCGTCAACGTCAATTTCCATGGTTTCCATCCCCATTTTCGAATCCTTTTGTCCCCTATTCTTTTGGGAATCCTTATCTTGTCTCTCGAATCGTCCATTTAATTAACCTAATATTCGTCTAATTAAATTAAGCTGATTACAGCGTTTCCAAGAAACACAGTTACGTGCTACGCTTTTGTAATCTTTCTTAAATATTTCATTATTTATAGAGTCAAGAGAAATATATTTTTCATTTTTAGAAGATACATTTTCTTTGAAACGAGGTGAACGATGTTTGATTTGAAAAATATTAACGAAAATTAAGCAAATACTTTGGGATTCTGAGAATATCTCCAAACATCTCACGTCTATCCAATTCCACCGTATCGTGTGAAACTTAAGAACCTTCATCAAAGAAGAGGCGAGTACAGCAGAGAAAACTTAAAATAGCGGTCAACTTTGACCGTAACGTGCCATCAAAAATCCATTAAGAAAATTCTTTTCTTGTAGACGCGTAATCGTACACGCAATCCAGGCCACGCTCACGCAAATGGTATCAACTGAAACAACAGCTAAAAGTAGCTCGAAATACTGTGCAACTATTATACAGATTGTTTTATGGAAATATGTAACCCGTTTGCTATCAAATAACAAGCAACCCGAGAAACTACATTCTCTGTATACCCTATTTTTACGAATGTAATTTCTCATCTCATCTCATCACATCTTGTATAAAGAAAATAAGGAAATTATGAGAAAATATTTCTAAAATTATCGAATATTTTACGTTCAGTGAGTTGCAAGGTAATGATTTTTAATTTTACAAGATTTATAGTCTTTTAACACGTTAAACGTTGCAGTGAAAAAGCTATAAGTGTAATTTTTCGGAATACCATAATTTTATTTTCTAATTTGAAATTTTCTACTTGCCGCATTACAGCAATTAATATAATAGGTATTGATACTACTTCGAATTTTTTTCAATAATTTATTATGTGAATTTTCATAACGTTTAACATGATAAGGAAGATATTATGGAGTTTCTATTGATGGAAACATGTATGTATATTAATTAAGCTTTATAGTGAATATCATCGATTTACCTGAACCATCAACGAGATCGCGACCAGGCCTTGACTCTTGTGCTGCGCCTCGCTCATATTGTGATACAATTCAGCATTGAAGCCGTACACTTGTATCTGCAACAGAACATCAGAACAAAGGAGCATGAAATTATTTCCTCGTGTAATCATGTCTTGTATATCTCGGCGTGTAATTACGCCGAGAAATTTCGTCTTCGCACGAAGACATTGCTCAAATAATTATAACCTGACTATCGTTAGGTTAATCTGCATTTTGTTAAACTGAATGGTGGTCATCAGTAACCTATAGTAAATTTTAATTAACAAGAGTGAATGAATTCTTGATTTAATTTTTAAGCGAAATGGGAGTACAAGAAAACGGAAAATAATGACTATACATATATTTTCTATAATTCCATGTTAGAGAATAAAATTCTTAGATATTATTTAAAACTGACGGCAACCACAAATTACTCGAAGGAAAAAATTTTAATAATAGCATATTAGATGGATAATAATAAAAATTCTTGAGGGTATTTCGTCGATTGATACTTCCTTTCATGGCATACCACGATGCTTTATTAAGAGCTTCAATTTCGATAAAACAAAGATGCTTTCTTGTGTCTCGCATTTTTTCCTGTAAATATTCAATCGATAAGGATTCTTCTTTGCATTCCTGATACCGTGTTTTTTCCATCGTAGAAATGAAGCGTCCATTCCCTCGATAGCTTTGATGCTTTTTTTCTGTCGAGTAAATTCACGGCAACGAGATTAAGAAATCTACCGTTAAAACGACTGTAAAAAAGGGTAAAAATATATTACATCCATAAAAATTGTACGAGAGGATGATATGTAAATTTTCCAAACGTAGTGTCAATATGCTGAATTACATGACTCTTTAAAATATATGCACAGCATATTTTAAAATTTCTTTTATTTACCTACATCTATACAAACAGCTTCATTTTTCAAAACTTATTTTTCAAAAATTTTCTTCATATTATCCAACTTCAAACAAGTTTAATGAAATCATAATTACTGTTTAATTCTCTTGAAAAATCAACAGAAGAGATTTTCTTTCCAACCATCTCACATTACAACCGTTAAATTAAAACCATATTACAGTATCCATAACTTAAACGTTCAGTCAGTGCCGGAGTAAGAGAAGATCTGGAGGGGAGGGGGCTTCAGCCCTGGACCTCATTTTCCGCGGGGGAGGGGGGGCTGTTACAAACTTTTCATTTATAGTGTCAAAAATATTAAACGAATTTTGTACTGCTGTTCTTTTTCTTTTTGATTAAATGTTGTTTAATTTTTGTAAAATAAATTTCAATTTTTCAAGTGAAAACTTCTTTAGGCGCACCGCGTAAACACTTTTTGCTGGGCAGTGAATGAGTCTGATCCGTCACGGTCCGAGGTGAAATGCTCATTCGAACTAAAAACAACACTTTTTGCTGGGCAGTGAATGAGTCTGATCCGTCACGGTCCGAGGTGAAATGCTCATTCGAACTAAAAACAGACAGCTATGCGTCGTCGTTGCGGTGTTTAGTTTTGTCACTGAATGTATGTATTTGTTTTTTAATATTTAATAGTAGCGACGATGTGCATGTATAAATATTTGAATATTTCACTTTATAGATTATAAAGACGAAGAAGAATCAAAAAAGCCAGTTCGACGATGGATTGTAATGAAAAACGGAATTAGCTAATGCGCCATACAAGTTTTCACTTGGGTCGTGCGGTCTTAAGCACACACTCACTTGTTTTTAATAAAGGGGGGTCTCGAAGGTTTAATAACCTCGGGCCCCAGAGTTACGTTCAGTGCCATAAATCATCAAAGAACTCAATGACCTATGACTGAAGTTCAACCAATTAATTTATAAAAGAACGGGTATACTTCCGAAAGGCCCCATCACCCCAGGACAACCAAACTTCGGAAAATGACTAACCTAACCTAGGTTAGGGTTAGGATTAGGGTTAGGGTTAGGGTTAGGGTTAGGTTAGTCATTTTGCGTGGAAATGCGTTCTTATCAAGATAATAGGGGGTTCCCGCAGTTTTAGAATACCCTGTATATCTCGGGAACGGTTTATTTGCCAGTTCTGAAAATGGTCTCATTCGATTTCTCGTCCCTCAGTTACTATAAATCCGAAGTTTGGTTGTCCTGGGGTGATGGGGCCTTTCGGAAGCTTCCCCAAAAGAACAATCAAAGATCTTAATTTTTAACCATTGTTCTTATTTTCTTCGATCTTCTATCGGTAATGGCATTGCAATGCCACTTCTGTCGCAGCTTCAGCTTCGACGAAATGCCTACGATGCGGTGGCTCGTGCTTCAAAGACATCGCGAAGCCAGCTTGCAATACAACGAATTAGAGTGACAAAGAGGGCGAACGGAGTTGAAACGCGAGAAAAGAAGACTCAGACAGATGGCAGATTGCCGAGGATGAACGTAAATCCAGTGCCTCTGATCAAAGTACGGCCAGCACTACTTGGATAAGGAGACGATTCCTCGCGTCCTACATGCATTCTCTTCGTTGTGCCTTCTGTGTTCCATCTTTCCGTTTTTCTATGCCATTCCTTTCCACAAGCTGGTTAGAAAATCCCTGTGTATTTTAATGATTGTGTACATGACGTTAGTACAGATGTGTTTTTTATAACCTTTATGATAAGTCAGAACTAACATTTATAGATTTATGACACGTTTAGAGTCGATTAATGGCATACAAATAATAAATTTGTATTAATTAGTTCAATATAAAATCTCAAACGTTTTTTAAAGTACGGCATAGTAAGCCAGAAATAAACTTATCCCGGTTTAAGTAGTACTGATAAAATACTATGAGGTACTTAAAAAATAACTATCATATTGTAAGAGAAAAATTAAATTCAACATCTTTAAAAAAAAAGAAAGAACATAATTTACACATTTGATTGCAAAATTACAAAATAAAAAAAAAAAAGTGGAATGAACTATATCAAATGGTAGTCCTGATATTGCAACAGAGAAACAATTAAAACAAAATTGTCAAGTGACCGATGATTGAAATAAATTGAAACTCGTCGGTTGTAAATTAAATTTTATACTTTTTCCTGCGCGTCGAAAACAGCATCGAGAAGTACTGGCCAGAATCACCTGTGCGTATGTATACATATATACGTGGGGGGCATTCCAACACTCGCGTGTCGATTTAATTGAATTTTAGGTAGCCGTGTAATCGAATCCTAGGTACAACTGCGATTACGAAAGTCATTCTATGTTTAATGCACTGCGGGGAAATAGTAAATGCAATTTGGAACGTCCTGCGGTGTGGTTAATTTATTGATATCGAGAGCGTTCTGTAATTTTACTTTGGTGTTAATTATGTACGATAAAATTATCGCAAAAGCAATTCTATGTAAATCCAAAAATTTGAAAGAAGAAAAAAAGGAAAATTTCTATATTACATGAATTCAAATAACTTCTGAGCAAACGTCGATTTTTGCATTATAATAAATTTTCTCAAGATAAATAATTAAAACATAATAGCAAATGTAGATATTTAATGCTCAAATCTTTCACAAGCTATAGAAATATTAAAAATGTCAATATTATTAATAAAAATGTCTATTATCTACAGTATAGCGTGAGATAGTGAAAAAGTTATAATAATTATAAAAATGGCACTTGATTCAATCCAAGACCAATATGTCCCAGAAATTCGAAATTCAGTCACAGCTAAGAGAAATGCAACCATTGGATACTTCTTTTGCCATCTGCCTCTTATCCTCGGCCTACTCTTGGTCCCCCTTGTGCTTTATCGGCTACTTTGCCAGCACTACAGCATAATCATGGTTGGAAATCCGCAAGCGTATCAGGCCTTAAATACTTCTGTCGATCGCTTTGAAGAGCAAAGGGACTATATGCTGCGTGTGTATGTATACACATCTCTTCTTCGAGTCTTTTGGAAACGGCTGGTTCAGCGATTTCAACGGCGACGAGAATGTTACTTTGCGGTTCAATAGCTCCTTTATGGGAACGTCTGACACTGTTCGCAGACTTTGTGGTGATTTTCCTCTTCATGAAATATTGTTTTCTAGTCGTTGAATTTTATGATAATCGGTTATATATTAACAATTGCAATATGTAAGTACTTGTGCTTTCGAAAACATATTATAATCTACAGATACTTGATTCTGATGGTAATTAATTATTGGTCATTGTATTACTACATTGTTTTTAAAATAATAATATATAAGTTATACCAGAGCCTTCTGTACTGTAATATAGATCGTGTTAAGAGTTATGCGGCCATGATTTCAGACATACTGTTATGGTGTTTCTCATGGGTTCAAGCATGGTTCTCGGGACGGTGACATGGGTCACGCCATGAGTTATGGTACAATGACTTGCATCGCACCATATTCCGTTATGTAGTATTTTGGATTACACCATAAGTTACGGTGTGATGATTTCAACAATCACATGAGTTATACCGTCATAATTTGAACTGCGTTATGGGTTTACATACGACTCATATTCCACCATCAAACAAACCTATATTTCACATCAATTATTTTTGAAATATTTTACTTTTTCAATAAATAACCCAAAATCGTCTCTCGGTCCTTGCCAAGTACATTTTCTATGAAATTTTCATCGTTTTCCCTTGGAAATTCGCGACGGGTAGGTTTGAAGGATAATTCGCGTGTTAGAAACGACGCGGCGCGACGTTCCTGTGGCCTATGGGCATGCCATATCCGGATTTCATGTACAATGCTGTATTCCAGCGTGATAGATATACAGCTGTAATCCCTCGCAGCCTCACCTCTCTTCATAGTTATAGTAGCTATATTAACTCGCGAGCATGCTGCGTGCATCAGTACGTCTGCATCCTACGCGTCTACCTGAGACCCAACAATGCGTGTAGAACACTTCAGGGTACCCGTCTGCATTAATATGTAGATGCACGTGAACGTGTACCCCTTGACAATTCGACATTCATATGTAGATGCGTTTGGTAGATCAATCTAACCGAAGAAAAAATTAAGAACGGTGTATTCCATTATTAGTTGGGATAAACTTCCGAAAAGGGCATACCTCCGATTTGTTTTATACTTTGGCTTCTTACGTATTTTGACGTGCTGATTGCGAATATGATAGTGAAAATTGGCGCCAATTTTATTGTAATGGCGGAAACCATGAAAAAACCATAAAAAACATAGTTTTTTCCATTCATTTCCGTAAATAATAGTCGTTTTGAAAAATACTTTAAATAAAAGTTATAGGTTTTATCGAAATACATATTTTATGTCCTATTGATTTCTGTCATAAAGACAATAGTTTTTGAGAAAAACGATATTAAATGTTCAAAACTTCATACAGGGTGTTCGACAACAGGTGTGCAAAATTTTAAGGGTTGATTCTAAGGATCAAAATAAGACGAAAATCAAGAATAACGAAATAGCGTTTGCGGCTTTGTATTCCAGTAATTAACGTTTAAAAATTCGAGTAAAAAGCGCCTGAAACCTGCACTCCGCCCTGCATCGACGACTGAACGTCAGGTCAGCAGGGGAAGGTACAGTCATAACCAAGAAGAGAAAGCCGAATGCTGCAGTACCGAAAAACAGAATAGCACGAGTTAAGTTTCTACTATTCAATGATTCTTGGTTATGACTGTACTCACCCCTGCTGACCTGACATTCAGTCGTCGGTGTTGGGTGGATTACAGGTTTCAGGCGCTTTTTACTCGAACTTTTAAACGTTAATTACTGGAACACAAAGCAGCAAACGCTATTTCGTTATTCTTGATTTTCGTCTTATTTTGACCCCTAGAATCACCCCTTAAAATTTTGCCTACCTGTTGTCGAACACTCTATATAATTCATCCAACACAAATAAAGTTTTATTGTTAATTTCATTAGCTAATACTAGAAAGGGATACAGCAAAGCTCCTCCCTCGGCCACGTGTTTTCTGTATCATTGGACTTTTAACTTTCCACGCGTAGCGAGATCCACTCTTTGTGGGAAGCTTCATCCCCAAAACGAATAACCTAACCAAACCAAACCTTACATTACCTTACCTAACCTACCCTAAACTTAAACTTAAACATTAAGTTATAAGGAAAAGTTACTCAGGATCATGTCCCCGATAGCATATGTAAAGGACATTAAAATCGAGGGTGGCTCCGTATAAGTGAATAATTACCTATCAGTTTTCTTAGAAACTATTATCTTTATGACAAAAATGAATAGGACATAAAATGTGCATTTTGATGAAGTCTACAACTTTCATCTGAAGTATTTTTCAAAATTCTAATTATTTACGGAAGTAAAGAAAACAAACTATGATTTTTATGGTGTTTTCATGGTTTTCGCCATGAAAATAAAATTTGCGCCAATTCTCAGTATCATATTTATAATGAGCACGTCATAATACGTAAGAATCCAGAGTATAAAAGAAAACGGAGGTATGTCCTTTTCGGAAGTACACCCATTAGTTGCAACATTTTGTCATTTTATATTATGGTAATTAATGAGTGCCAATGATTATGCTAAAAAATATATTGTAGAGTATACTAATGCTTCATATAACATAAAAATAATTTTCACTCGATACTTATTTAAAATTTTATCATTTTATTTATATTTATTAATTACTCATTGCCCATGGTAATGTTAAAAAATATATTGTGAAATATACTTGTGTTTCATACAATTTCTAAGCAATCTTTAATCATAATTTATTTAATCTCCTTAAACAAACAACATACTGAAAATGACTACGATGTTTCTCTAACAAAAATCCTTCAACAGATGCTTCCCAGAAAAGTTAAAAAACAATTCTATCGCGATTTCTTCAGGTGAAGTGATAGAAAAAGATTAATTAAAATAAAAGCATTTTTGCCAAGGACTTGCAAGCAAGGCAGAAGTTCTTGTTCCGCAAATTCAAAGTAAACTGGCTCGGCTTGGCCGGAAAAAATCGACGCGTTCTCGAGTTGACGGCCTTTTAACGCCGACCGGAAGTAGGAGTGCCACTCCCGACAACAGACAATTGCAACGCGACGAGAGTCGTTCAACTATAAACGACCACTACAATTACGAGGGGAACGTGAACGCCACAGCAGTCCCTCTTTCTCTCTTGACTGGTTAACGTTCTGAGAGGGAATAATTAAGCAAATTTGCGCCACCATTTCTGATTTAACTTGTACAGTAACGCGTGGCAAATTTTTCCCCCTTCTCACCCCTTCGTCGCGTGTTTCGTGAAGAAACTTCAACGATCGTTATCCGATTGTATCGAATGATTTTGGGTGCGTTGTCTTTTGAAAATTAATACTTTTTATTTTGCGTCGAATATTTGAAAGTAAAAAAAAAAATTGCATGTGAGCCTTCAAATTTTTTTTTTAAATTTCTAGTGCTGTGCGGGTCTCTGATAGGGTGGCATCTCGAAAGTTTTCAGAACCCGAAATTCAATTACATTTAAATTATTGGGGAGACCGGGGACAAAAGTAACATTTTTCATGTTTGACTTTATTACCAGTGAGTGTTAAGAGTGAATTTGAAAAAAGTTATACCTACATGTAGCCCATATATTCCTCTATAAATGCACACTAGTTCAAGTTCCATATAAGCAATATATTAGGCAGCCATGAACGTTGTCCGTAAACATGACAAGTGTTACTTTCGTCCTGGTGTTCAGGACGAAAGTAACACTACGAATAGGGACATAAGGAATTAGATACCAATGCAACACATGTTATGCAAAGTTTTATCTTTATTGGAACAATCAATATAGCCTCTGAATAAATTATACATATAATATTATAGGAACTTTGTTAATTTGTTATCAAAACTTATCCCAAAGACAAGTTTTAACTTTTAACAGCTTACATAAAACATGGTTATAAAGTCTACAAACAACTTATGAAATACCATTATGGCACAGATAAGTCTGCTCACCTTCAATACAGTCTTTATGAGACCAACCCTTACATTTCATGCGCTAAAACGTGTTTCTTTTGTTCCCAACCACGTTTTTTAAGTTTGAAAATTAATAATTTGGAAAGTATATCGACGGTATCTAAATCAAAGATCTGGTTAGGTTAATGCACTATTTAAGAATACATAGACACCTGTTTGCCTCAGAATCTTGGCATTGCCTATCATTTATTACAAAAAACTTGAAAGGAGAAAAACTTACTTGGTGGCTATCAAATCACAAAGGTTAGGTTAACAAAAGCAGTTCAGGCGGTAACCCGGCGTCGACTGACTATAAAGGGAGGGGGTATGACTGTGTCTCCCACTATAGTGATAAATCTTCCTGAGGACATTATGTACATGTGGACTGAGGGGTGGTTGTTACTTTCTTAACGTGTTACTTTTGTCCCCAGTCACCCCTACACTATAAAAGTTTTTAAAGTAAGTTTGGAAAATCATGCCCCGAACTGACGATGAGTTTTAGCTTTCGAGACGAATTTGGATACCGAGGCGGGTTTGAGTCCCAAGTTGATATTTCGAGTACTGAAATGACGGGTATCCGAACAAATTTATTTGCTGGATGAACTGTCAGGGTCCTGCCTGTTGTTATATTGTGATATAATGTTGGTACCACTTGTAAGAGTGAATTTTGGCAGCACTGTCTAAAAAACCGTTAATACTATAAGAAACACATGTGCAATAAAAACGATACCTGAAAATACGTGTCAAGATTCTTTCTAAAATCCATATTTAAAACTATCGCTGCCCGACACCATCCGACTCGAAGCTTGAATGTTTGCCCACCTCCAGTAAATTCTAATACAAATTTAAATCCAAATTTGATTACTTCACAAATATTACTTTTTTAAAACAATTAAATATAAATTATTGAAAGCCCTTCAACAACCCTTAGTTTTATAAATTATAATCCTAATTTAGTTGGAATTTGTTCTACTTAATTCTGTAGGAAAATTCTCAAAATTCTTCGCTAAAAACAATTTCGTAATATTTCATCAGAATTCGATGACACGATTTTATCCGCTAATAATCTCGCAGTATTCGGTTACTTTCAACCAAACTAACCTCCACCCCTTACGTTATTACCCGCATTTGCATCGGAAAGATTAAACCGTAAAGTTAAATTACATAGAGAGAATGAGCAAGAGAGACAGAGTGTAGTGAAATTAGAATACCCTCTCGATAACGGGTTCGCACGCGATAACGCATACAACCGGCTGATGAATTGCTTCCCATACCTTTATCTATACATAGATGATACCTTTCTACAAATCGTTGATTATTCGACAAACCATTTCCATGCACACAGGAATCATCTGGTCAGCCTCTGTTCATTCGTGAAGTATCGCCAGTAATTTATGCAACTGACTGGATGAAGCACACGCTGATTTCATGTTACAATTTCGCTAAATCTTTTGGGAGGAATTCATTGGAGCATCAAATGAAATCGTGTAACAGTAAATAACCATGGGAATAGGATTAATTTTCTAATTTTGATGAAAACTAATAAAATAACACTGGCAAATTCAATGTGTTTTAAAAATTGCAAAATGAAAGAAATTTACACGTTTTCCTTGTTTGAGGAAAAATTCTTTAGATATAATATGAATTAATATTATAATACAGTTTGAGGATTTCTAAGTAATCGTGAATGGCAGCTGAACTAACTTCGTTTAGAAATTAAACCAATTATGTCTGTCAATTTGCGCCCTCCTCGGTACCATAATAATAGCACTCGAATCTGGTCGCACGCTGTTTGACCATTACGTGGCATACCGGCTGTCATGCTTCTCGCAAATACCTACGCCCATCAAAAGGGTCCTCAGGAGCCCGCAGCGCCGATTTCCATGGGCATTGATCTATACCGACTCGGTGCTAGTATTAACCGATCAATTGGGCACCCTAGATTTTGGACCTGTGCTCGGGATTAATCACTATCGCGATAACCTCCTTTGTCGTTCGTAAATTTACTATGAATACGCGTATACTACGATTCGGAAGACAAAGATCTTTTATTTAGTTAACGGAAAGTAGGAAAATTTCTTTATTAATATTTTCAATAGAATTACTTAAAAAATTGAGAGTCACATTATTGTTGAATAATTTAATGTTGGAAGGTAACTAAAAGCGGCACTCTTGCGCCATCTGTAATCTAGTTTCTTTTAATTTTCATGTATGTGCGTTCTTACTAAAATAAAGTTTATGGTGTTGTGTCGCATCGTTCTGTACAATGTGCTTTCCCTTTCATGTATTCTTTTTCACACTTAATATATAACAATTTCTTTACTGAAAAAATGATATTAATATATTCATATCCTAATTTTGAAAAATATCATTTCTTGCACTTAATTATTTATAGATTATTTATTCTAGGAAGAATGCGTGGTAACTTTCTTTTTCTTTCTTCTTATATTAGATTACATGGACCACATCATCGTGGAACTATCGAAAATATCTTGGATAATATTGAATTATTTCATACGAGGGCGAAGAAAGACGCCAGGCTAAGATTACTTCAAAAGAGACGGAATTTAACGGGAAAGTCGAGTTCCTTGAAGCGTCTTGAGCCAAGGATTTCGCGTGTCTGATGGAATTTCCTCGAGAATAGCCATGGAAGCTTTTCATTCGCACCAGACCATACACAGAATCAGGCCTGGCTTCGAGTTCTTTGACCTACTTGAGACTTTTTCGGATTCGACACAACTCGCCTCGCTAGGATACACATGACACCGCGAAAAACCCGAACGGGGAGCTATTTTCCAGCGAAAAATGTTATCATGACAAAGAAAGGTTGCTTTTCTTGTTACACGCATCTCCGTGAGTTCTGACAAGCCTTACAGAAAAAAAAAAAAATAAAATAAATCCATAGAGTTTTTGTCAATCCTATTTTCTTTTTGGATTTTTGACTTTTATAGATTTTTAAAAATTATTACAGTTTTAAATGAAATAACATTATCATTACTATAGTATATTAATTACTATATTAATCCTTGAACAAACTTACAAAACATATATAAAAATATTAACTTGAACTTGAACTTAAAGAGTATTTTTGGGAAAGATGGAGTAGTTTTTTAAAGACTGAATTTCGACTATAATTAAATGAAGAAAATGCACTTGTAAACGAACTTATAACAACCATGCTCAATAATATTAAAATTACAATAGGGTTTTAAGAAAATAAACATTTTGATAATTGCAACAATGGTCCAACTTCACACACATTATGGGTTAGATAGACGTCATAATCAACACATTGTATCTAATCATCTATTTTATTCGTTCCAAAAAGAGCATGTAGGTACATTAACAATCCAGTTCATTTACATTTTTTAAGAGCATTGTTGCACTTGTCCAAAAATTGAGCTTATAGAAAAATAGACATTCCTACATTATTCAACATTCTCTCTTTTTGACTGTTTTCTATTTTAAACTACACTCGAATTGCGAATTGTCCCAATTATACATATAGGTAACAACTCACTCTATAGTGTTCCAAGGAACTCATTTTTAAGAGTTAGATTACCCAGTTTAGCGTCATTTACGTTATGCAATATACACCAGCCTATAGGTTATATAATTAAAAATACTTCAAATTCGTATACCATGTAATCAAATTTAATATCACAAAGACGAAATTTTACGTCAGAAATTTTCAGATCCAACTAAAATTAAAAGGATAAATTACTTATGTTTTATGTAAACACGATACAATTAAACAAACTGCTAGTAGAAAGTACAACACATAAAACTGAAATAAGATAACGATTGTGAAATTTAACGAATGGTACAAAAGTTATAGAGGTGATCCATCTACACAATATTTGTTAATTTTGCAAATTATGCAACTATCCGATTTTCTTTTTGTACGATCTCTATTCCATAGAATTTATTTTACAAAAATTAATTAATAAACTACAACTTTCACAAAATGTTATTTGAAATCATATTAACGTTGTTCACACCCACTGTACATATATGGGTATTTAAGTATAGTAGCAGGGTCATAGATTAATTTCCATGAAAGCCGAAATGCATGGTTATCAGTGTCGTATCATTTCCAGCTATTCCCAGTAACCGGAAGCCAAAATTTGCTTTCTACCATTCTTGTTTACAGTCTCGCATAAATTGGCCGTAGCTGTGGCCAATCTCCATACAACTGTGTTCTGTTTATATCGGTTACACCGATTATCAGCTTTGTTTGTTTAAAATCGTGACCGTTGGTGGATCGAAAATTTGCCGATTGAAAATGGAAAAAATTCACACTAATTTTTTAAAGTTCAAAAAGCTACAGTTTTTTAAATTATACTAAAAATTATTATTAATCAAATTTCGAAGATTCCTTTCCACGACTACAATATTAAAAAATAAAGATCAGTAGGGTAATTTAAAAATAAGTAACAAATGCCCGAAAATGAACTCTTTCATGGTGTTTCATGGTTATAAAAGGAAATGGATAGCAGGAGAAAGGTGGTGCAGCAACTTCGTTCCCCAAGGATGAGAAGGAGACGCGGCGCGGCGGGTCACGGAGAGACGAAAGGTATGTTTGAAAGCCCTACAGAAGGACAAGGGGATTCCCAGAGCCACGCCACTCGAGCCGGTCTGAACCATTACCGGCATGTTTGAGCGACGAGCCGCTTTGATGCCGAAAGCCTACTCGAGAAGGAGCTGATGGAGTAGCTCAAGTGGCTCCTCCAACGGTTCATGCCTGTCCCACCACCTGAACCGAATGTCCGCACGGCCTGCCAGGCTGGTTCACGAATTTATGGGCCAACCCTTGGGGCTAAATTGCCCTCGCCTAGCACCTCGTATTGTTGTCTATTAATTATTGATCGAGAAACATGCTTCGTCGATGTCTAGGCGATGATGGCTACTATAGCCTACGAGTAATTTATCATCGAACCTATCTTTTTCTCTGTACACGCGTAGCTGCTTGCTAAATTTTCAAATCTGATTACGCAAACCTCCCTTAAAAGAAAAAGAAGTAAACATCTAGGATTTCAGTCTTGTATTTCATTAATTAACGTAGCAGCAACGCAATGTCTAATTTCGTCGAAATGTCACAAGCCACACATCTACAATATTTCGTATTGGAGATGACTTGGAAAATTGGTGTAGCACATTATTCAAATTCTTCGTTCGTGAAAATAAAACAAATGATTACCTTGTGTCTATCTCATGAAGACGAACAATTAAAAGCGACGCGAACAATTATTTCAATGACATTCATAAGTAAGTGTTCAATTCCGTAATGCTAGAAATGTTAATCGTGATCTTTTTTGATCGAATTCGTCTTTTGGGGAATTTTCATTTACCTCGCGTTACATCGTCGACCAATGAAACTGTCCACGATTGGATTTTCATTTGCCCCTTTTCTCTTCGAATTCGAACGACGATCGATGCATGGATACGCATACCAGTCTGGTCAAATAAAAATGCAAATCGCATGGACAGTTTACGTTTTACGGAAACAAGGCAATTCCTTTCCGGATTAAAATTTTATTTGCGATTTAAACGGCGACGTTCATCCACGTTTTTTCAAAAAGGAAAAATATAATTCTATTTTTAGAAAGGGTACTTCCAATTTTCTTATTTTAAAGGAGTTCTTCAATTCTTCAAACTTCCTATAACTTGTTTTTTTTCTCTTTTTTTTTTTACTGTCATATACCTAATTTGTAGTCAACGTGTTAATGATATACTTTTAATTCAAAGAACTGAATCATATAAAATTATGCTTATAAGTCATCTTTTGTAAAACAGCTGTCAAGTGCCCATGAAAATTCAAACGTCACCCAAATACGGGTTAAAGTATTAAGCGACGATCCTCTCCGTGAAATATTAAGGAATTCCAATGGAATCATTTTCTCGCAGGATAATATCCCTGTTTCCGCTGGAATTCGACGGAGAATTCGATATTAATTTGATCGAGATGGATGGTGCACGACAGACTGAACGATTTCTCGCTTGACACTAAGCCTGTAATTTTAATTCTTTATTACTTGTCAGATAATTGACTTACAACATTATTGCTATTAAATATGTTTAAAAAATAGCTTAAAGTTACAAATGTATGTATTTCGTTTAAGATGCTGTTTCATTCAACAATTTTTATAATTTATAATTATTCCAGTCATTTAGGTTTAGCATAAGATTATTATTTATCCCTCGGACGGCGAACTATGGAGAGAGTTACAATTCATGTGACGTACAATTGTACTCGTACAACTGTGAAAATGATGAATCTACTTTAAGGTTTCAGTAACAGATAACAATTGCAATTAATTTTATAACAATCAAATAAATTAAACACCTTCATTAACGTTTCGTAGAATTTCTGTTTGATTTTATAATTATCGCAACCTTTCTCAGCGATGAGTTTATTAAATTAGATGTTATACGTGATGGAATCTTGTTAATATTAATTAATAGACCATCATTTTAGATCGTTCATGTTTACAAATACTTTCTGTGTTAATTCTAGCATCTTTCAACAAATTTTATTTCATCACATTCATCAACCCACTTTGCATTCCTGTCATTTCCTCGTTACCCTTCGAAACTAATTACAGTTGGCTCTAATTAAAACCCAAATATCAATTTACAACCTCTATTATGTCGTTACCATTTAATTACTTTTGATCAATAAATTTGATCTGCTACTATACAAATTTTATTATGTTTCGCTTCTCATTTTACAGATTTTATTTCATCACATGCGACTACTTTCCATACCTGATTATTTCTCCTCATTTTCATAACTAATTATCATCACATTAAACAACAAACTGAAATATTTAAATCATTGATGAGCAACTTGTAACATGTGAGTTGTGCCGGATCAATGAGATTTAAGGGGGGCTGTAGTCCCGCACCCCGTTTTAAGACTTTCATTAACTATGTATGTCAAAAAATTCTACAGCTTCGAATCTACTATAATCTTGCAAATTTTTGACTCAACTGCTATTGTAAAAATAAATCCGCTCGTTTCAATTTTGATAAATCTTCGTCATATGATGATTATTTAATGATTTATCATAATTGTGATTTGATGATCGAATAATTTTTCATAATAATGGTTTAATGATTTTTTCATAATGATGATTTAACGATTTTTCATCATTCAATGACGACAATTCAAAAAATTTCAAATTTTGAAATTCACTATAATTTTGTAAAATTTGGATCATTTTGCTATTATGAAACTGAATCCTCTTCATTTAAATTTTTTAAATCATTAAATTATTAATATATATTTCCCAAAATAATCCTTTGCAGATTATTATTTTTCTTTACAACTGAATGCCATTTAATTTCAATTTTTGAAGCAAGTTTTAAGTAACCACGACGGCCCTTAAAGATTTTTAGCCTCGAGCCTTAAGAATCTTAATCTCGCTCTTGTCTGGAGGCCACATATTGCTGCAATTGTTTATACAATTCTTTTTTAAGGATTATAATCCTTAAAACAATCCTATTATATTTACCATAATATGTGAAAATCATAAAATAATGCAATAATCCATACAGATCATTAAATTGTAAACTGACTCATTGTAGTTGACTCATTGTAAAATAGTTTTGATACCAAAAGAAAAGAAATTTAAAAAAAAAGGAAAACTTTAATCTTCACGAAATGAAGAACAATTTATAGAGAAAAAAAAGTGCTTTTTTCTGAGGCAAACATTCTAATTAAAATGAAAATCATGGACGATGCCTGTCACGCACGATGTTCTTTCTCAGCCCGTTGACGTCCACGAAAAGTGGGTCGCGTGTGGAGAGGGTTTGCTTGCCGGAAGGATGAACAGGCCGCAGTTAATTGGGTCATCGTCACGTCGCGTTTAACGAATGTTTAATTTGTCTCGTTAGGAAGCCGGCCCGTGATTAATTTTGATTAACTACGTCGTCGTCGTCGTTGGACCCGCCAACCGGCGTTCTCGTTATGCTCTTAACCTTGTCCATGATTCGCTGATGAACCTTGTCAACTCTCTGTTAATGGATTTTCATAATTATCTTTGGACCTCTTCGTTTCTCGTGTTATTGATAAAGTGTCTATTATTTCATAATAAAATTCATACATAAAGAAAAGAATCTTTAATTCAAAACATTGAAAAATATTTTACATTTTTTCAAAACGATTCAGTTTATAATTGCATCATTAATAATTTAGCAATATTAATAATATTTCAATGAGCTGAACTTTATTTTGCACGTGTTAGGTTAACTTTTTTTTGGCAGTAAATTAATGCACGTTTTCGCGGACCAATCAGATCATAGATACAAGTCGGGATGACGTCAAACCAAAACAGTCAAAAGTAAAATCAAAATGTTCAGTTTTATTATACATATGCGTAACTTTTAAACGGATGAAATCCTAGAATAAAAAACTATATTCTTAAATTTTTCTAGTCTAATACTATTAAAATATATAAAAAAGACAATAATTTGATGTGCCTCAATGTAAAATTTAATCTTTCAATTTTGGTAATAATATAGGGGGAAGTTGCCGAAATCGTACCACTTAAGATATTATGCATAATATGAAGCTCTGGTATGTCTGTTGAAGAATTTAGCTGAGCAATTTTATAAAATATCATTTAAATAACCTGTGGACAACGTTAACTGCATTTTGAAAGCAGTTGTTAGTCTTACACGCATTAGTAAAAAAATGATACAAAGGTACGATTTTGGCAACCGGTATCCTAAATCGTACTGGTTGATTTCCAACATCCTATCTCTGAGTTATAAATAATAAATTGATTTTATTTAACATTGAGGACAATAATAACATTTTGTGCTTTTGACAGACCTGCACAGGCCTCATGTACCCTTAAACATTGTATTATATTTTCAAGTTGAACTTCTTCATACAAACTGCAGAACCACTCCTCTTCATTAAGCGATACAGAAATATTTGCAGATGCACTAGTTGAAGACGTGTGTTTTATTATAGCCTTATTCATGTTATTTGCACTTCACTGTCCGTACTTTCTTTTTGACATAACTATAACCTAAAAAAAATATCTAAAATATTGATCAATTGTTTAACTCGTACTGGTACGATTTGGGAAACTACGCCGCAGTACGATTTAGGCTACACGCCGGCTCTTTTATAATTTTATTTTATTTAATTTATAAGTAAGTTTTAACATGATTTGAAAATTGGCGCATGCACATAAAAACGTAGGCTTATATTTGTGTAAAAATAAATATCATTAAATTATTTTTAAAAGAGACAGCGCAAGCGCAATATGATTAAAATTTTACATTAGGCTGATCTGCTTTCTCAAATTTGTTAGAACAGCTACTGTAATTGATTTTGATACGCTATTTAAGGTTTTATAGGAATATATATGTCTTAGCTTATAAAAGATGTTGCTAGCTGGTACCGCCATTCAACATTAAGCAAAATTTGAATGTGGTACGATTTAGGAGACTAGTACGATATCGGCAACTTCCCCCTACTCCCTGGATATCGCTGAACAAAATGATAATGTAGAAAAGAAAGCTCCATATGCAGAATGTTCACAAACAGATGGGATAAATTTCAGTTCTTTAACTAGAACTACCAAACCACTAAAAATAACTGGTTTTAAATTTCGGATTTTAAGTTATAAATTTTATTGAGGTATTTTTGTTGAAATGTATATTGGCTATTGTCGAGGTAAAGAATGAATGTATATATTAAATTATGTTTCATTCCTTATCTACTTAATTTTCTACATTATTTTCAACTTAAAAATAAGTGTGAATTAACTGTCGGTAGTTCTAGTATTAAAAATACCTAATTTGAAATGACCGAGAGGATTAATTGTAAAAATTATACGATTAAATGTGATTGATTGTTAAAAATTCAAGTTAAAAATCTATCAGATATTATATTTTGAGGGACAAAATGATGTAAATGGCACAGAGTCGTGCCTGTAAATTTTATATTTCGTTTGACGAATAGGTTTGACGTAAGGTCACAAAAAATGATCCTTGTCGAAACGAGCTCGCGTTAATATCTATATGTATTTAATTAAAGACGAAAAACTTTTACGGCGAATTTTCAATGCTAAATGGTCAATATCGACATGATAAAAAATTCAGAGCCTTTTTAATTCCTGACTCGGGGAATAATTTTTCTGTGCTACTGTAAAAGCATTATCTCGTTAATTTCATTCGACTCATCCCTTTTCACTTTTCTGTTTCGATACTTTCAAAGGACAGAGTGATACAAAAGAGATTTATTTTTTGATACAATTTTGCTGAACAATGGATATTCAATTCTGCATATGATTTCCAGAGATAAAATTAGTAATTCAGTTGTATTTCGCGCAGCCTTTCATCGTTTTACGATATATTCGAGCAGTAATTACAAATTCCGGTATTGTGGAAACACAGGAGATAGGTATATTTATCGATTTTCACAAACTTTGAAAGAAAAAACGAATTGTTTATTTCCTAAGTCAAACATATATTAATCTTTGAATGATTACAACAATTTAAATTTAATTTTAGATTCTTTTTTACTTTCATTATTAATTTACATATCAATTTTCCAATATGTAAAAATCTTTGAATAATTTATTCATAAAATTTCAAGCATCGAATTTTTATTGTTATTTGGTATACAGTGAACGATATTTAATTAAAATGCGCGATAACGAAAGGGTTGAGTAGGTACTTACAATTAGAACATTATAAAAAATCAATTAGTTCCTTTATTTCGTAATGTAAAGTCATCTGAGTCTAATACGATCTGCAACGAACCCGATTCCGTGTTACTCCTCGAATGCATTGAATTCGAAACTGACTTCGAATCGAGGCAATTTCATATCCACTGATTCGTAACATCGATCAATATTACTGGTAAATATGCTTGTTTTGCCTGTTGCTGATCATTTCAAAGGATCATTGTATGAAAAATGAATCAATTCTAACAGTCATTAATGTAACACAACATTTTGTAATAAAAGAAAGCAATAAAATTATAAAATATAAAGTTTTGCTTTGTTTCTACGGAGCAAATTGAACAAATTGATTTTAAACATTCTTAGTAAAATTTTCATTAAAGAAAGGATAAAAAATAGTTAAACCCTTTAAAAACTCCTGGTACACATGTGTATGTACCGGTACCGATATCTTTTAGCACGCTCCATTGAGTGTGCTTATGTCACGACTTTTGTGTGTCTGTCAGATTTTGAATAAGGGTCATATACTTCTATTATTGAATTCTTAAATTCACGCATGCGCAATTCGAACTTTTCATCATTTCAAGTTTCTTCCATTCTTTAATGTCATAATCGAATTCTTAAATTGCGATGCATAGACCTTTAAGTTATAATGTCTGAATTTAATTGTTTTGTTAAACGGATTCATATGAATTGGAATGTGCCTTACTACAGAAACAATATATGAATATCTTATTCGTGAACAAATTATATCTTAATAAATAATTTCGAAATATTGCACAAAGTGAAATTTTTATTTGTTGGACCGCGAAGGAGCGTGCTTTGAGCCGGGCTTGACTGCTGCACTTGTTTTCAAGATCTATTGAGTTGTAGTATCTTGTTAGAGCTGTAAAATTTTCTATTCTTCTATTTTTTTTAATTTCCTAACATCCTGATTTTTTACTCTTTTGATTTCCCAATTTTCTAATTAGCTAATATTTTAATTTTAGAATCTTGAAATTTTAGATAAAAATTGAGAATAAGATTAGTATTAAAAATTTGTCTTCAAAGGGTTAAAGTTTGGAAGATAGAAATAAAGAAATTTAAAATTTTCAATTTTAAGTGTTACTGTCAGTTGTTCACCGTTCAAAGATTACTAATAAATTTTGAATAATTGAAAGAAATCTATTATTTTGGAATTATCATTATAGATATTCTAATACTTCAGATATATGTAGAACAATTGCAAGCGCATTGAATTTATTGAGTTATTATTATCGCAATAATGAAGTATTTCACTCACCTCAGCAGGAAATGCATAATTATTGATACGATGCTCGGACCCATGATCGTTGTCCATTCCATAGTGAATGTAAATTTCTTCGAACTGATAATGATAAGCGAGTGGACCACCCGTTATGTTGACCCGAACTTTTGCTTCTCGATCGGCTCTGAATACCAGGAACTGACCAGTGTTGTGTAAATGTCCAGAAACCTGGAAATGAAATTCATAGAAGTCATTTTATTTTTTGTACGTCTCAGTTCAATCAAAACTGACTGAAAATCATACCAATCTGTTTCAAATAGAACTTTTTACCATGTTTTCTATGAAAATTTTCTTAATTTAAATTTATGATCCGATAAACACAGAATGTTTATTATACAATTAGTAGTAGGTGTATTTTCTCCATGAAAGTGGAAAAAGAATTAAAAAATAGTAATTGAATAAAAAGCTGATAAGCAAAAGAGGAAAACGCAATATACAATTAAAATAGCGTAACTCTATTAAGTTTCGCACGGAACGCAATTATCCTGTATTACGTTTTCCGCGCAAATCATTTTCATTTAAATCACCATCGTTCCTGGTAAAATTTCAGTCGAACAACCGTTCATTGAATTACGATCACCCGTATAAAACTACAGCACCAGCTTCTAGCCGGTGTTTTGTAATTCGACCGAAAATTAATGAGCGATTAAAGTATTTTCAATAAACCTTTCTCGATCGATTTCACTCACTTTTGATTGATATTTTAATCGAACGTTTATTATAATTGCGAAGCTGACCGGTATTTTGTAAACTTTGAAATAATAGCAGAATTGTTTCGTTTTATTAATATATTTTCAGCAATTTCAGAACGAAATTAATCAAGTATAATAATGTTCTTGGTTATTATAATGAAGTATTTAATATCATTTAGTAAAATATTTGGTATTGAGCATTGATTGTAAACTTTAATAATTTGATATGTATTAGGGGTGTGGGGGTACCCGAAAATTCGAGTCGGGAGTTCGGATTGGAACTTTTGTAGATTCGGACGGAAATTCAAGTTCAAAAGTTTGCCCAGAACACAAAGAGGCCCAAAAAATTACATCCAATTTTCAACACTTCCAACTTAAAAATTTAAAGTAAGTGTGAAAAATCATACCTACTTGAACCTGGCACCCGACTTTGAAAAATTCAATTTCGTCAAATTGTATTGTATTGTCCTTCGTTTGTACCCGTTTGTACCACCTTCACTTTCGTTTGTATGTACCCCAAGGGGTGAAAATACCTTAGCACCACACTTTAACATTTTTTAATTCTCTCAACGCCATAAAGAAAAGAAACATTTGTACCCGTTTGTACCACCTTCACGTTCGTTTGTACCCCAAGGAGTTCGTTTGTACCGATTTTTGAAAATGATCCCAAGAGGTAACTTCGCCTTTTTTGAAGATTTTTCAAATTATGTGATTAATATAAAAAATTTTCAAAAATGGCGGTCAGCCTTGGGGTCAGTTTCAGAAATCGGTACAAACGAACCCCTTGGGGTACAAACGAAACTGAAGGTGGTACAAACGGGTACAAACGTTTCTTTTTTTTACAGCGTTGAGAGAATTAAAAAATGTTAAAGTGGGGTGCTAAGGTATTTTCGCCCCCTTATATCTTTTCACTCTTTGGGGTACAAATGAAAGTAAAGGTGGTACGTACAGAGGAATACAATAGAATTTGAAGAAATTGAATTTTTCAAAGTCGGGTGCCAGGTTCTGGTCTCGAAAAATGATATATTACCGAACACAAATACATCAACAAAGTAAAATACATTAATCATGTAAAATAACGATTAAATAGAATAAAATAATGACCCTATTTGACACATAAACCATTCAAAATCTCAAACACTCGTGTTTAACGACGTACCTTTTTAAGTAACGAGGCTGAACGAGAAATTATAGCAATACCACGAGGTCGTTGCGGAGAAAAAAAAGCATTCCTTTATAACGAAGTTAATGAACCGACCTGTGCATCACGGGACTTGGCGGTATGTCACACAGTTTTCAGTCGCATACAAAGCGTTAATTTCGTGTTGGCCTCGGTAAGACCAGGAGATGAGCTGGTACACGGTCAAGGCTTTACCAAATTTCATCCTGTTTCCAAAATTACCTGCCGCGTGACTCTATCTTGAACTCTCATCCTCGCTCTTTCCCGCACAGCAAAGCTTCTAATTAGTACACCATCAGCATATCAGAGATTTTGAAGGTTTTCAAGGCCCTGTGTAATTGGCTATTCACTTTCAGTTATTTAGGTTATTTAAATTTGTAATGTTCGAAAAAATTGTTAAACTTTATCTCACAATCAGGTAATTCAAATAATTTAGATTCGTAAATGTCCCAAAAAATTGATCTATCTTAACTTTTTATTGATATGAAAATAAAATTTGTCAGTTGATTCTCAAATGATAAAAATACAAAAATACAAAAATACCTATACTTGTCTTGGTAAAATAATTGATTAGGTCAATAATTTGTAGATCGACATAGCAAGGATTGGACTCATATCGGGCTATACCTAAATACGTAGGTAGAAAGTCGATTTTCTTGTACGTCGCGAGATGTTGAATTATGGTATCATCAGTTAGAAATAATGAGGTAACCTCAGGGAAAAGGTAACCACGGACGACACGTCGGCAAAAGTCGCTCCACGGATAACTTATTATTTTGCAATAGATTTCCGTCCCACGGGCTCTTTTCCGGCTAGTTTCGTCTGCCTTCCATTAAACGTGCCGCAGTTTCCGCTTCGACGCCCGCTTACCTCTTTTTCTCTGTCTTGATCTTCGATTTTATGACAGGTTTTGTGCCTTGTAAATTATTCTAGATCGATTTTGAAGGAAATATTTCTAAATTATTCTTTAAAATAAATCAAGGAACCTTTGCTATTAATTTCGAACCGATGAATAGTTTCAAGGAAACTTGGTAGGATTTATAGACTTTTATTTTTGGAAAAAATGATATTTCATTATATTATTTATATCATTTATTATAATCAGTCTTCCAAGTGTTACTTTCGAACTTCAATTCATAAATGTCTCCCTCGTTCCTCGAATCGCGTCACTTCCCTTTTTTTCCCTTTCCATTTTCCAAGTCGGAAGTCGGATCGATGAGAGCCGGAAGAAGACTCGCGAGGCGATTCTGCGAGGTTCCAGTCTACACAAAAGGCGTCGTTCTTTCGTTGAAACTCAAAGTTCATCCCCTTTCCACGAAAACCGTCTAAGAAAGTCGTAGCAGGCGAACAATCGTCATCGCGAATTCTGACTATGCTTCGGCCGTTTTGTTCCCGCCGGAAGTGGAAGATTCACGGAGGACGGTCCGCGGAAACCGGCTAGCTCGTGAGACGCGTCTCGAACTTCATCGGTGCATCGGTGATTAATGCGACCGACAGAAGTTTTCCACGATCAAAGGAAAGTTCGCTCTGAACAGATGAGAGCGAATTCCTTGTTCGCTATGAAGATGAATTTCGGAAAATAATCGATAGTTATTTAATTTAGAATTGTTAAAAATAAAATTATTGCTTACTCAGGAATTTAATTTCATGATTAAGTTTACATTAATTTTGGTTCCGCTGTTCAAAAATACATCGATGGGATTTTGGACTAATAGTAAGTGAAACAGGTCCATGAGAATTCAGACGGACGTTCAGAGGAACAGCAGCGCGTGTGGTCAGAAATAAGGGGAACTCAATGGACCATGAATTTCCACCCGAGCGAATAGAATGGATACATATAAGGGATGAAATAGAATAGAATGAAGCATAACAAGACAGGGATACAAAAGGATATGAACAGAGCTTCCAAGCAAATGGTAAACAGTAAACAGTAAATAATTTACCACTTGCTAGAGAAAGAATTTTACTTCACTATACAGGGTGTCCCATGCGACTGGTCCATCTTTATTATATTTCTAAAATGGTAGAAAATAAAAAAAAATTACACGAGACAAAATTAAATATTTCAAGGTCGTCTTCATTTTCTTTTCTTTCTTTTTAAGGGAACCGTGTATTTTGTTATACATATATCAACTGAAGTGTTTTTTATTCTCTTCAAAAAGGTATTAGGACACTTGAATCGACAATTGAATAGTTGAAAAGATATTTAAGGGACTGATAGGGGGAACCTAGTATGTAGTCTCCCTTTAAGATATTTTTCAATTCTAAACTGATGAATTTTCGACCCAAGTAACCTTAATACTTTTTTATAGAGAATAACTAGATGCATCAAATGAAATTTAGAAAAATATACAATTGAATTGAATTCATTAAACACCATTTCATTATTCCTACTGACATTTCTTTCTATTTTATATCTATCATTTTAGAAATATAACTTGGTGTTAAGTGGGTACATCTATATTCACGTTTATAGTGTAAGGCCATCTATCAGCCCACCTTCTTTTGCTAGCGATCTTTTATGTTTTATGGCGTGACGCAGTTCTCTAGTAGCCATACGAGCGATGCGAGTGCATTATATTTTCTTTCATTTAAATATGTATTAATCTCTACTTTTTTTTTATAATAATCAAAATGAACAGTCTTATCTTAATTTAACACTTGGTACAGTTATTTTGAATAATTTAAAAATAAACACCTTTCTAACGATACCATGATAAAAATATTAAATGTATCATATTGTAATAATAATGTTTATAATAAAATTTGGTTTATGCTATTAAATTACACTTCATTTACATCACGCAATCAGCATATCTTCATGATGTGTAATTACATACATTCATTTTGTTAAACTCGGTAATATCAGACTTAATCTCAACCCCGTAATTGTTGCTAACAACAAAACAGCCGCCATCATTGCATATCGAATTCTACACAAATTGAATTCTATTTCGGGACAGGATACGTCAATCAACAGTCTTCGATACTCCCGAATCAATACAATACTTCCAGTTTCATTATTCATCATTTCATTCTACACCGTTTCATAATTTCTCCTATGACGAAAGCCAAAAGCCCCCGTTAAAATCCATCACTCATATTATTATACGTCTAGAAATGCTTCAATCTCTCTAATTAGAAATATTTGTATTAGCTACTTGTAATTAGGGCCGCGTCTAGAGCTTTTCAGGCTCTAGGCCCTAGGCGAACAAATGAAAATCGGGGCCCTCCTTAGATATATTTTTAAGTTTAAAAGTCAAGGCCAACAGAGATAGGTATTTATTTTATTCACTAATGACAAGCACTTTGATGTGGATTCCTCCTTTTATCTTGGGCACCTGCCTATTTCGCTTACTGTTAGAATTAAACGCAACCCTCCTTGTAATTATAAATAATAAAAAAAGGAAATACTGTAAAAATGAAAAATTAAATTTTCATAAAACGAAAATCGTCAACAACTTCAACGCTGAAGCAACAGTCAACGTGTTGAATATTGTTATTTTACAATAACTTTATACCAATTTATTACTGTTATTTCCTGGCCAATAAAATTGTTGGCCAAATCAGTTAATGGTCCGTAAAGTCAATAAACCAAACTGCACCAATCAGGTCAGAGATATTTCGAAACTTTCTATCGGTATTCCCACATATTCGGAACGAACCGCGGCCGGAAGTCCAGACGGATCGTGCCGTTCGTCTAGAATTAGGATTCTCTTCAAACGTGAGCTCTCGATTGCGAAATAACGCTATCCGACGTCTGACAATGTAATTCCGCGTAGACGTTTCCCGGCTAGAATCAGGAGGTTGAAAACGCGGGAAAGAGGGGAAAGGGTAGGTTGAAATGTCGGAAGGAAAAGGACAGAGGAAGCTCAGTCGAAGACGTACGTTCGACTCGGCGCGGTGCGGAGGCGCGGTTTGTTCTATTGTTTAATTTAAGTGCCAAAGTTTAAACCGGGTTAAACGCCGTATAAATTCACGAACTACGCCACACCCCTACCCCCTTGGTTCACGGCTTCCGGTGGGATGGCGTGGCTACGAAACGGACCAGGGGCTGTGTTTAAGTAGCGAACGGACCAGATGTGACGTCATCCTGGTTTCCGGACCGCAATTAAGGCTGACGATGCTTCCGGCTACCCGATTTTTCTATGCTTGATCGTCTCGCGAATTATTTTTTGCTAACTAAAGAACTTCTGAATCGACTGAATCAAATTCTTTCTCTTTTTTTTTTAGGTTCTGTGTCATTGTAACGTAGTTGGATTGCTTTAATTAAAGAAGTTAGATTTTCAGCAGATTAGCATTAGTAT
The DNA here is from genome assembly GCF_051020975.1 of Osmia lignaria lignaria. Lineage (NCBI taxonomy): Eukaryota > Metazoa > Arthropoda > Insecta > Hymenoptera > Megachilidae > Osmia > Osmia lignaria. Next base: position 9,366,084 of record NC_135044.1, on the reverse strand, counting down.
TTGAGAGAAACGATAAAACGTTTTGTTAAATTATTATTATTATTATTATTATTATTATTATTATTATTATTATTATTATTACTATAGCGGATATATGTATATAAATGGATAGGACTGGATTAAAATGTTTAGGGTGCGGCGCCCGGAGATATCAAACCTTTGAGGCTTCCTTCGGTTGCTAAATAGAGCAACAATTAAAAAAAAACTTTATTGAATGCTTTTGAATGTAGTAAATGGAAGGCTTATAACAAGGATCTCTGGAGAATGGAGCGCGGGACTGTAGCCCTTAGACCTTCTCTTAATCTGGCGCTATAAATGGGTGTAGTAAATTTTTGAAAATTAATTTCAAATTTAATTTCTACTAAGGTGTACTTCACTAAGGATATTCTTATAGACTGTTTCTTAGAAGCGATTCATGATTTTTACTCTTTGATAATTATGTATTTTTATTAGATAGTGTTACATATACTTTCCAGTATCACGTAAAAAGTTATTGAAAATTTGCATCAAGTACAATAAAGCATACCTGTTGCTCAACAACTTAAACACTTTTCAGGAGACAGTTTGTCTTAAAACGAAGTACATACCTCGTCACCGTTACAACAATCCAGAGGCTCGAATACAAGGCTGGCAACGGAGCAGGATGTGAAATACAGCGGGACAAGTAATGGGTATCAAGGTTTTGCCCTTTGTAGCACGGAGTCCGGTTGCACATGTACGCTTATACCCGTAAGATTAATAGTTACATTAGAGGGATGCGACGGTCCAGATGTATTTGGGCTTGCGTTCTGATACTTCCTTAGAAATTAATATTCTAAACAGGCTATTAATTCCGTGGACACGCGAGACTTGTCGCATTAATAATCCAAGGATAATTTGCCATCCAGAACAACGTAACGAGGAACAAGTTTCAGACGTTTCGGAGACGAATCGGATTTTAGATTCCCATTCAAATTACTTCAGGAATACAATGTTTCATCGTTTCTTTTTTCAGAATTAAAAATATCCATGAAAATTTCTCATTGTAAATAAAATTATTTTATTTGATGGGTTAGATAATTTATTATAAGAGATAATCTTAGTGAAAAGTTTAATATTATACCGATAAAGCAGGCTACCAATATAAAAACTTAAACTTGAAAATTAATAATTATCTTAACACTAGATTTACGGAACCCGTCAATTTGACGGGTTTTCGATTTTATGCTTAAAAATTCTGAACAAGCAAATATTATTCTTTAGACATTGCATATTGGTTTTTAGTGACATATATTTCTACTCGTTTTCTTTAGAACACCTATATTTTATTATTTCTCGATGGTGTATACCTATTTTTACGAAAATCCCTCAATTTGACGGGTTAATTTATATAGATCAATTATTGCGAAATAACAATGAATAAGAAAAAACAACACCAAGCAAATGACGGCTGTTTAGCAATAAATACATGGGCAAACAAGTTTGAACTAGTTGTTTACAATTGTGAATAATGAACCCAGGCGTCTGGGGTAGGGACCGTCCACGTCAGTCCCACTGACGAGTTCTAGTAGACGGTACCCGAGACGAAACATTATAATTTTTCCGCCGGCATCCTACACAAATAAATGTAACAAGTATGTATGCGGAAAGTGTACTTCCAAGATAGAGTTTACATGTAAAAAATGTATTGAAGACAGCAGTAAATAAAAATCTATAAATTTTAAATAAATAATTTACAAAAAAATTGCATTTTAATATACCCATCAAAAGGACGGATTTCTGTAAAAAAAAGTTAGGGGATTCCGGGACTAGTTGAGACATATTTCAGTTTGTAATTTATAATTTCGAAATTGCTTACTTTATGGAACTATTACTTTAACCTGCAATTCTTTGATTCGTTCTACAACTGCTAATTTCGTTTCTATTTATCAATTTTTAAATTTGTACTCAACAAAAGCGTTTTATAGGTACAGTAAAACCTGGATAAATGCAACGAAAGAATGCTTGGATAAGTGCAACATCGCTATCCCCTCCACTTGGGGGGATCTCCCTAGGCGAGCCGAGCCGCTCGACGAGGAAACCGTGTAATATGATCCGACCGTAATATCGGTGTGACTAATACTAATTGAACGATAAAACTTTTTTATTTTTAACTTTTTCTTAATGAAACTTTTACTAACGCATTTGTGAGATTTTTCTGATTAAAATGACACCAAACACGATATAGGTTGAATGATATTTATAAACAATAGTAATAGAATAAACAACATAGAATTGACACCACGACTGAATATAAATGATGTGTACGGACGCAGAATCGGCATGTCGGATAAATACAAAACATGTGTACGGACGCAGAATCGATACCTCGCTTGGATAAATGCAACATTAAATGCCCAGAATCGCCACCTTGCCTGGATAAATGAAACCTTTGAAACCAAAGCCGACACCGCGACTGATTTTGATTTTGATCTCTGTTGCTTTTCGCCAACCTTTAACATCAATTTTAGCAAGTAATTATAATTGAAACTATATCGTGTTTGGTACAATTTTAATCAGAAAAATTTCACCAATGCGTTAGTAAAAGTTTCAATAAAAAAAAGTCAAAAATAAAAAAGTTTTATAGTTGAATTAGTATTAGTCACACTGATATGTTTCGGCTCTTTCCTTTCATCATCGGACCTCTCTCTTTCCGCCACTGTCTGTCCCTTTCTACGTTCACGCTTGGCTGGTCGTCGCGTGTAATCCGAGATTCGACACCTCGCTTGGATAAATGCAACCACTGGGTCCCAATCTTGGTTGCATTTATCCAGGTTTTACTGTAACGTGTTTCGTGTCTCAAATTGCCCAATAGCTGGGACTAGTTGATACTGAAGCGAGGCAAGTTGATGCGATCAATTTATCTTTAAACTAAACAGATATAAAATACAAAGTATGATATATTCTTCTGATTTAACAAATAGTATTAATATATTAATCTTTAGAAGCAGAAAATAGAATGTTAAAGGGTTACAACATTCTTTACTTTTTATTTTTGTTATTTTTATTACAAAACTGGGACGTAAGTCCTTTCCTTATACCTTTTTTCTCAATTTCAGCTTTTTTAACATCTTTTTTTGTTCTTCGTGACTAAGGGCTTCTTTTTCAGGAGTGTCCGTCAATATAGCAGATTTTCTTTTTTTCCCATTATTTCGTTTTACAACTTATTGAAAAAAAGAAATTATAAATAAATTGGTACCCAGGGGCATGTTGATACGCTGTCTCAATGTGCCCCAAATCACATGTATCAACATGCCCCTCCTGTAATGTACATATTTTTTAATTTGCGATTGTAAGGTTAAAATTAGTTGTAGATTATGTGTATAAGCCCATTACAATGTATTAATAATGAACCTGTCTACAAAATGTTATATATATTATTTACTTACCTCGAACGATATACGAGATATGTTCATTCAAACTCAAACATTTTTTTTTTAACTTTCATTGGCAGAAATCTTAAAATGTCCATGAACCATATCCAAAATACGATATATAATGAGAAATTTCTAAAGTGAAGTTGCACACGTCACCGTGCAACATATGCTGACGCGTTTTTTATTTTATACGAGAAGAGGTATTTTTAAAAATTAAAATATATCAATTAGCGTTTATCTTAACTAGCCCCGGTCACCCCTATATAATCAATATCCGTAAATCTAGTGTTAATAATTAATATTTCAACATGTCTTACTACACTTTTGTTAAATTATTAATAATTTCGTCCACAAAATAATACCAACTGCTTTATAATTCAGTGTCTCGAAATTCTTTCGAAATTTCCAAGCATCTCAGTTTCGACTTTATGCAGAGTGTTTCGAGGGGTTTCGAGGGAAAAGAAACTCGCATAGTTCGAATTTGTCGGAGCAGGACAAAAGTGGCTTCCACGGAAATGCCCGTGAAAAGGTTTAAACGCGCACCCAGGGGATCGTTTGCTCTTTCTCTCCACCCTTCTTCTTCTTCTTCTTCTTCTTTTTCTTCTTCTCTTCCTCCTCGACGGCAACCCCTGACCTCTCACCTCTTGGCCAAAGTCAATCCTTCCGGGCGCAAGTAGCCACGGTTCCCACGAGTCGAGCTCATCGGATGCATTCTGTGCTTTGAGACGAGCCACGTACCGGCTTCTTCATTGTTTGGCCTACCCTCGGCCCTCGACCCTCGACCCTCGACCCCTCACTCCCCGCTATAAAAGCGCGAAAGGGAGCGGTTTCAAGTGTTCCTGGGGCCGGTTAGCCGCCGTCACACGCGTGGTTTAATCCAGACAATTGTGAATGAAACACCCTACCACCCTTGTTACTTCACATTCACCCACTCCGTACGTCAAATTTTTAACACAGAAAGTTATATTCATCAACTACAAAAGCTTTGATTTTCTTCAAAAAATAAACAAACTTCCTAGGTCGATGGTACAAAAATTCCAGAGCTCGTTAATTAAACTTTATGGCCGCAGAATTTTCAACGAAATACAAAGCAAGCGGAAACTGAAAACTCACCAAATTCCAAGCGGAAAATACGGCTCGACTCTGTTTATCGAATTGAAGCGAGAACGGGAAATGGTAACTCGACGAAACAAGGGTCACGAACGTATCGTGGTTTCGGCGAAGAAGAATCATAAAGGCGCCAATGACGAAGTGGTAGGCAGGAAACGAAAGAGAAGCGGAGAAAGGGCAAAGAGGAAAAGGCAACGAGTGTTTGCACGAAAGTTACTTCTCGTCGAGTGTTATTGTTTGATAAACTGAAAAGAGAGAGAAAAAAGAAAATGACGCCCTTCTTTCGTAGGAAGTTCCGTGGTTTACAGACGAGCCAAGAAACAATGAAATGCCATAAAAGGGAGAACCAAGCAAGTCGTTTAATCATTGAAGCACGAACCTACTTCCGGCTGGCGTTATTTTTATTATTAGCTCTTTCTTTTGGCTTATGTTAAGAAACTTCTTTTTTCTCCTTCTGGTCTTTTGTGTCTGCTTTCTTTGAACTCGTTGTGACAGAACGTGAATATTCTTTGGAGCTACGATACTTGATTCTGAGGCTTTTGAACTTTTCCAAGAATTATTCGTATTTTTATATAAAAATAATAATTACAATAACAATTATTAATTAAAAATTATTATTTAAATTAATATTAAATAAGTATTAAATAAATTAATCGTGCCGAGGGCTGGATGACACCAGGATAATGTATTACCCTTACCCTCGTATAGCAGGCTCTGCGAGGGCGGACCACCCTTTCCTGCCTACTCGTGGGAACATCTATGGACCCATTTAGTTTAAAAACAAACGATGACTCAGGCATGAACAAAGAGGAGGAGCCTTCAAATGAGGGACCTCTCTCTTCAGGGGCGACGAACGTCGGTGCTAAGGGACTGGCCGAGGTCGACGTGGCACTAGCTGCGGCAGCTGAGGAGGGGCTCTTCCTGGCAAATGTCGTGAAGTTGGAAACTCAGGATAAGGGGAAGAGGGCGAACCGTAGTAGGGCGGCGAACAGGTGGGCCCAGGGGGCCAAACTGGCCACCGGAATCTCCTCGGAGGCGTCTTCCCTCCAGGTAGTACCAGGGGACGGGACGGTTCCAGGAGATGGGAAAGTCGCGACCATCTGGACAGGTCAAAGGAATCGAAGGGACGCGGGGGCTGCGGGGCTCAAAAGGGCCAAAAGGGGTCAGATCTTCCCGGACCCATCTGGGTACAGGGAGGCTCTCATGGCGGGCAAAAAGGTAGCGATTGCTCCTTCAAACTATCCCGAGACCACCCTGAGCTCGGAGCAGAGGGATCTTGACCTGAGGGCCCTTGAAGCGAAGCTGGACTCGATGTCGGAGGGTAAGGAGGTCCCACGCTTCGAGGGAAACAGGCAGGAGTAGGGGGTGCTTTGGGTGCTTCACCTGCTCGGACGACACGGCCAGGGCATGGCTTAGGGACACAGCAGGAAAGGTGAAGCCTTGGGAGGGCGCATCTCTTCAGGTAATGGAGAGGGAGTGCCTACCAAGGCTCCACAAACTCATTACAATCATCCCTGGCCACCGGCGACGACGGGGGTGATTTTGAGCCGACTGAGGAGGCAAAATCCGAGATTCAATACCCAACTATGGAGGGTATGGGACCGGAAAGAAGAAACAAGATTAGTGCAGATGGTCCTAGGAGTCGAGGTGAGTCCTTCAAGGTCCTCGTGGTTGGGGCTTCGTAGCAGGGTTCTCTTTAGGGAGCCACGTGCACGGTCCGACGGGGTCGGGAAGAACCGACAGGAGCATCGGGCACCGCCAATGACGGCGGCACGAGGCCTCCAGCGACCACGGGGAGTGGTGGTAACACCTGGACCCAGGATGCGGAGCCAGTATCTGTACCCGCGGGGACCGAGGTGGTCTCTGCTACCCCGAGGTTGTTTGGGGGTGGAGGACTGCTGGAAAGCGAGAACGGAGGGAAGGGCCCGGCCAAAACTGGGGTAGGGACCAGGGACCCAGGGGCGAAAGGCTTAGGGGCCACCCCAACGGAAAGGAGAGGTCAGGGGCTCACCGGAAGGGGACCAAGGGGCAGACCTCCGAAGGCCTGGGTGTTCGGCACTACGGGTAGCCGAGCAGGACAAAGGTATGGGAGTAAATCGGGAGCCCCCCCCAGTAAAGCACGGGGGCAAATAATGGGCTAGAGCAAGGGCACATTAAGCACCAGCGAGGTACACGCCAGGGAGAGCAATACTGCAGCCTCTTTGGCTGCAGGATGCTTCTCTATCTCGCAAGTTAACTTGCAGCACTGCAAAGCAGCCACGGATTTGCTCCGTTGGCGTCTAGCAGTGCAGCACACAGATATTAACAAAAATATAGATATTGCCCTAATACAGGAACCTTGGTTACACCAAGGTCATGTGGGCGGGCTGGACTTAAAACGAGGCTCCATCTTTCATGGGGACCTAAAATACGGTCATAGGGCGAGCGTCTTCGTAAAAAGAGGACTCGGGGCCACAAAACTGGCAGAATTCTACACAAGAAACTAGACAGCAGTGTTACTGACACCCGGGGTGGTGGGTACAGGGCGAATGTGGTGGTTTGCTCGGCTTACCTACCCTACGACTCTGAGGTACCTCCATCTTCGAGGGAACTCAGGGGGCTGGTAGACTACTGCAAGATTAAAAGGCTGCAACTAGTGGTAGGGTGCGACGCGAATGCGCATCCTATAGGCCAGTCAGCCTAACATTCTTTTTGCTTAAAACGCTGGAAAGATTGGTGGACAGGTACATAAGAGAGCATACACTGGTGAGGAGACCGGTACGTGCCTCGCAACATGCCTATCAGGCTGGCAAATCCGTAGAGACGGCGCTCCATCATCTGGTAAGGGAGATTGAGGAGCGTGTTCATAGACATAGAAGGGGCGTTCGACAGTACACCCTTTGACGTGATGTGCGAAGCTGCTAGCAGTTTTGGCATTGACAATAGCTTGGGTACCTGGATCGACAATATCTTGCGAACTAGGACTATAATAACTTATTCCGGCGAGACTGCGTTGAGGGCACGGATCCCAAAGGGATGCCGGCAGGGGGGAGTTCTCTCTCCCCTAAGCGAGGAAGGAGTCCTGGTGCAGGAGTATGCGGATGACATTTGAGATTGCAAGAAGCACTCATACTCGTGCAGGAATGGTGCCTATCATATAAGCTGAAGGTGAACCTAACCAAGATAGAGATAGTACCGTTCTTGAGGAAAGGCGCTTTGAATCCAGGGCCCCCTCTTCGTTCGGAGTGGAGCTTGATATATCCACCTCAGTAAAATACCTAGGGGTTACCCTAGACACGAAGTTAACTTGCTTATCTCAACTTACTGGGCTTGTAGAAGGATGTTTGGAGTAACGTGGGGTATAAAATCAAGAGTGGTCAGGTGGATTTACACCGCGATCATGGTATCCCATCTAACGTAAGTCTCTGTTGTATGGTGGACCTCTATGAGGAACCACTGCAACAGGAAGACATTGGAAAAGATTTACCGATTAGCGTTGCTTGGGATGACAGGTGTCTTCCGCACCACACCGACCCTGGCAATGGAGGCACTCATGGATCATATGTGGCACCACCACATATTATAGTAGAAGCCAGGGCCAGAAGTGCAGCTATGAGGCTGCATGTAGCAAGAAAATGGAAGGGGGCGGAAACGGGAATCGGTGCGTTCATCAATAATAATAATAATAATATTAATAATAATAATAATAATAATAATAATAATAATTATATAAATTAATATTAAAATTAATTAATTAATAAATTTTAATTATTTAAAAATAACAATTATAGAAAAATCGGAATATGGTATTAAGTAATTTTAATGTTCAAATAGTGTGGGTTTTATTAGTTTTTAAATCAATTTTTTTAATAAATAATGAGATAAATACAAGGGTACTAATATAGAAGAGAATGAAATTGAAAATGTGCATTACAGGAATGCATTAAAAATTAAAGTATTATTATGAGGAGCAAAGTTTATAACAATTAATACTAATGATATGCAAGAGGCAGCTGAGTGATACAGGTAGATAAGTTGTACAATATACGGTGTAACAATTAATTTGTATAATTAATTTATTAGAAGCAAGAAAGAAATAAAAGGAAATAAAAAATAGTAAAACGTCTTCCATTGGGCGGTACGTATAAAAGAAAAATATTCTTAAAGCGCCACCTTTCGAGAAATGTCTTTAGCATTTTGTATTTGAAATGCTTATAACAACAGTACCAACTTAGCGAGTAGTTTAAAAACGATTTAACGCCAATATACATATAGTAATATTTTTGAGGACAGTTATATTTCTCTTTTTGTTCATAAAAATTATTTTTGATACATGCGTTTTACCTTCAACAAGTGTGCGAAATATTAGTAAATATGAATAAGAAACATGAAAAGTCCGCTTAAATTGGGCCATAATACGCTTTCCATCCGCTCCGCATAAATGACAAGTTCGCCCTGACTTAGCTTTTCACCGCAGACTAATTTACTTTTTCACCAGAGTGTATATAGCGATTAAACATGTAAGCGCTAGTCTTCCACCATCGTAGTCTACGAAAATAATATAATATTGAGTTTAATGCCCAGACGCCGTTAGCTCGAACTGGCGATCGCCAGGTAACCGTGGGAACTCAGCACTGTTCTCGTTGGCGGTCGTCCTGTATGCGATTTGGATATGTACAAGTTCCGAAAAGCGGTGTTATTAGGGTCTGGGGCAGGGATTGTCGGTCGTCAGTCCCACTGACGAATCTGGCAGACGATCCCAACACAAAACGTCTTTTTCTGTTCCTACAATATTATCTCCTTTTTCTTCTGCAACTAAAGTTTGAAAGCTTGACAAATTTTGCACCCCTACTTGCCTCGTCCGCAGCAATATAACGTATGACTGCCATTAAGCATTTGCCATTCTTTGCCTATTTTGTACATCTACTTGTTCAGATATTCAGTAGCATTAAATTTAATATACATATATGTACATGTATTAGGCGAGACAAGTGAAAATTGATAAATTGTACGCTTCAATTATTGTAAATCGATAGAGTAACGAAACGAATTTGGCAGGTATTTCATTTATTTAATACCTATTAAGACAGAAAATCTTTTTAAATATCACAGAATAAAATAGATTTTCTACGATAATCATTGTTAGGAAGTTCGGATTGAAATGAAAGAATCTTTTAAAAATCTTTGAAAAGTTGACCACCGTAGGAATGATTGCTGATGGGTAGCTCGAACTTGGTAGAGAATTTACAAATTTAGTAATTTAGAAATTTAAAAACTAAAAATATTGGAAGTGTAAAATGATGGAGCAAAATTCTTAACATCATAGAACAGAAACCAGCGAAGTCAATAAGTTCTCTATTTTTCAAGACCTCTACACGCTCAGCCGACGAGTGTTCAAAGAAAGTTCCAGTTCGCTTGAAACCGTGAATCGTTTCCTCGTGGAAAGCATTGCAAGCGTTCGTTCGAGGAACACTGGCCGGCCACGTGCGCGCTTTGTCCGATTTTCACGAAAGCCACGCGACACGACGCGAGGCGAGGCGACGCAAGGCGTCTCAAAGATGAAAAGCGCCTCGTTTGTCACGCGTTAACTTGCAATCGATGCAAGTAGATCTCACGTGGACTCTGATTAATAGCACGTGAGCCGAGATTTTTGATTTTCAAGAGAATCTTCACCGGAAGCTTTTTCTATTTGTCATAGTATAATGAACAATAAAAAAGGCATCCTGTACTTCAGTTTTGTAAAAATAATGTGAGTCACCTGATTTGATGACTTCGTCTTTTGAATCAAAAACATCGCGTCGCGATGCTGTTTGAAGCTTCAGACCTTCGAAATTCGTGAGATGTCTACGATATTCGGTTCTTCTAGGGATTAACTTGAACTTTATCGTGAGAACCTAACGCGACAAGTTACGGTAACGCGTAACGTGCAAGGATTCGAAATATAAATCGGCCTTACGGCTACGACGACGGAAATTCTCGACAAATGGGTCAGGGCTCGGCCGACGTTTCCGGGCAAAACTTTATCTCTTGTGTTTTAGCTCATTGCTATAACAAAGTTAAGATTTTATGAAATGCATCATCAAATTTTTTCAGACATGACATTTCGCTTTCGAAGAAATAGACTTTAAGTATTCGCAATTTTAAATGCTATATTGGCAAATTAGTTTATATGAAAATTGGAAGAAACGTAATTGAACGGACAGAACGATATTCATTCTTCCGACACAAAGTAAAAGATTTTTAAAACAAAAGTATTATAATTACAATATGGAATTTTACCTTTCAATTTGTAACAACAAGTGTTGAATAGCTATAAACTGACTTATTTTCTACACTGCAATTCTTAATCAAACAATCCTTAAGAAAATATTTGACATTTCCTTCTTTTGCTGCGAGTTTTATGTTTCACCCCTTCGTGTCAAAATTTTAATGAATATTCCATATGCATATCGTAATTTAAATATAGTAAATTGTAAATAGTTAAGAATTATAAAAAAATACACTTTGACTCAACCTTTGATCCTTGCAGTTTGAGTCTGGGCCAATCATGATCTACACTTACAAAACATATACAAGAATATTAACTTACAGTTAAATATATAATTTCTAAACAAAAGGGTTTTATATATTGGAAAAATAATTTTAAAGATACGTAAAATTAAAAAAATGTGAATACATAATGTAAAATACAAAATTAAATTAAAATTGTGGTTCTCTCCAACGTTCACTACCCGAGGGTTAATAATCGAATACACGAGTGGATAAAAAAATCTTGTCAAAAGTTGAAGCGAAATTGATCCAAAGATTTTCAACTGAAACTTTAATATGCATCTTATTTCTGCAATTATCGAATAATAATGGTTAATTAATTATAATTAATAGCCGTTACAATCGCTTCTCTATAAAATCTCAATACATATGTAGTACTGCTCTCTCGCCAAAATCTAAGCCTTTCCCCCACCTCCCGCTCCAATACATTGTAACCCACGAATAACCCTTCCCCCACTGTAGTCTCCTTTCCTACCCGCCGGTAACGGGCCGATGGAGGCGACGGAGGAAACCCCCAGCAAGCGGCCACCACAAAAAGGAGCTTCGAGACCAGCGACAGCACCAGCACCCCTCCCCAGAAAGGGAGCAACCCTGAACCCACAACAAAGGTCCACCAGCCCAACAACGGCGGAAAAGCAGCCAAATGGAGCCATCTGTCGCCGAGCCCGAAGACTACAGCCCGCCGTCGAGTCTCCGTCAGCCCCATCGATCCCGATTACCGGCCGATCGACCATCGATCAATCCTAGTCCCAGAAGATGTCCCCAATTCACCCCCATCCCCTCCCTTCAAGATTCCTTGCGACGACGACCCGGCAATTAACGTTACGATGTTGTATAGAGAGAGAGCGAAAATATAGAAAGCGATTTAGAGAATATCATAGAAGTTTGCAAGGCGATTATATAAAACGTGTGTGTTGTGTGTGTGGAACGTGCATGGCGATTGGTGAGTCCTTCCGATTACTAAAAATTGTAGATCTGAGTCCGGGAACGACAATTTCCGCGTCCGAGCATTGTATTTCTGCGAGTCGCGCCCGCGTTAACCCGTTCCTCCCCTTAAAGATTCCCTTGAACCCTTTCTCTCGATCGCGTAACGCACATGAACCTTCCTGTACATACACCCTCCGCTCTGAGATTTCCATTCCCTCGACGATCCTCCTTGCGGACTCCCCCGCGTAGTGATTGTTACCGCAGAAGACGGTTGAGCCGCGGAACCCGTCCCCTGTAGATCCCAAAATTTTCCCTTTCCTTTATTTGCCACAGCGAGTGGCTGGTGCCCAACGAATTTCTTATCATTGTGAAGAAAACGAACATTATATATTATAAAGTGCACCCATGCGATTGCGGGTCACAGGTGATGTTAAGAAAAGTACTTTTTTTCTTTTAAATAAATAAATAAAAAAAACCGCAGTTAAATATTCTTTGACTTTTTATAAGATAAAACTATTATTATCTCCTTAAGGAGATATTCTAGTGTGAACCTTTGAAAGAATCGTTTTCCCCTACTTTTTCAAAGAACATACTTTTAAAAATATATTGTATGTGCTGGCTCTTATGCCGGAACTACTAAAATTAACGAAGTTATAACTGTTTGAACGTCATGTCGTAACGATGAATGATATTGTCAAAACATTTTTTTCAGATCTATGTTTTCTAAAATGGCGTCCATGATATTTGGAAATTTACTTATCCAACTGTTTCATTTTTTATATTTGTTTTAAGCGTCGGAAAATTAAAAGACATGGAAAAATTGATAATTAAATTTCCAATTGTCTTGAACTTTCTTGGTTTCTTTACTTTATACAAGCAGAGCAGCCGGAATCACGGACACCGTGTAACGTTTTCTATAAGCGATTGCGTATCAGGGCACAGTTTTAATTTTGTTTTGATAAACAAATTATAAATGTTACTCAGAAATGGATAAATATATCCTGCAATTTTTACTACGAGAAAAGTTTTGTAAATTTCTTTGTAAAAAATTTCCTTATAACACACAAAAAAAACTGTTTTACAGTAGAATACCCCTTTAAAATTCGTAATTACCATGAGAGTAGAAAACAATGAAGATACTAGAAAGGTATAGTGCTGCTTTGTAAATATTATTGCAGCCAAATATCAATTTCTAAAAAAAAAGTTGCTCGTATCTTCAATTACAGCCTGAACGAATATCATACACGAATATTTCTACTGTGAGAGCGAACGTGTTAGCGAAACACCATAAAAGGCATTATATTATTCTTCGTTAAGAAATCATGCTTTCGATCATGGTCATCGGTGAGATCGATGGAGAAATCCCCATGGCTTGTTCGGAATCAACGAGTTTCCGTTGTGATAGGGAGGAGAGGAAAACAGGGTGATGAATAAATGTTTACTTAATGGAAGATTAGTGTTTCTGCAGACTTAAGGGTATTACCGGGCGTACAGTTCGAGCGAGACAGAAATGTGGACGAACGTTAAATAGCCTGGCTGGTAATTAATGGATTTATTATCGAATTAACGAACTCGCTCGGTGAAAAATGGACAGAGAGAAAGTGGAGAGCGGTCCATGGTGAATTCGAAATCTATTACCAACTGGCGACAGCTCTGGGAATACCCTTGGTGTACAGTTGCGAGTGGACGTGAGTTCAATGCGCTTCGATAGAGAAGTCTCTTGGTGAGATAAATCATCTGGAAAATGTTAATTTTCGCTCCAACATTGAATAAGAATTTTTTGTTACGTTTTGTATTTTTACATTCGATCTATTGATTTTGCATTTTGCATTTAGGGAGCTCAATCTGTTTATTTTCCTTTTCTTTGTATCGGTGAATTATTATAAAAGATTATTGTTGTTATTTGTTGTAATAGGGAGGAGGCGGATGGCTGGGTAGATCTATTGCTAATCCACGATACTTTTCACTTACAAGGAGATGCTACGAGGTGCTAACTCGACTTTCGAATGAGCTCTAGTGCATTCGAAAGGGGAGGTCAATAGTACAAATCGTGTTAAGGGTTTTGGGTGTATGGGCCTTACTTTTTGAGAAAATTGCATAAATATTTATGCATTTTTTCAGCTGTACTATAAATACAATGAATAGTTGAATATCAGTATGAAGCAAATTAGCCGAGCAGGTTAAGTGCCCGTGCAGCTATTGTTTTGTAATCCATGCAAGCTCGGTTCAAGACAGCATTCTGATAATTTTTTTTTTTTTTCTTTTAAGATTATTCTATTTATGAATTGATTTTTTTCATTCTTTGCAACAATAAAAAACGATTTATTACTTGGTATTATATCTGTATGTAGTTTTATGACAGAATTTTATAACACATAACATAATAACTACATACAGATATAATACCAAGTAATAAATCGTTTTTTATTGCTGCAAAGAATGAAAAAAATCAATTCATAAATAGAATAATCTTAAAAGAAAAAAAAAAAAAATTATCAGAATGCTGTCTTGAACCGAGCTTGCATGGATTACAAAATAATAGCTGCACGGGCACTTAACCTGCTCGGCTAATTTGCTCCATACTGATATTCAACTATTCATTGTATTTATAGTACAGCTGAAAAAATGCATAAATATTTATGCAATTTTCTCAAAAAGTAAGGCCCATACACCCAAAACCCTTAACACGATTTGTACTATTGACCTCCCCTTTCGAATGCACTAGAGCTCATTCGAAAGTCGAGTTAGCACTTCGTAGCATCTCCTTGTTAGACACGTGTTTACTTTTTGCCAATCGCCGAAAGAAAAAGAGAGTCGGTGCGCCAGGTGTGGCTCATTAACGCGCAGCGCTCCGAATCTCGCATGGCTTGTTAGCGCGCGACATTTGACTTATCCATAACACCTTCCCTTCTTGAAAAGGTTTACCTCATACCGCTCTATACCATACCGGCGCGACGGATTTCTTAATTCTAGTAGATCAACGCAACTCTATTTCTTTCGCTTTCTGTGCACGAGTTCCTTCGTGCTCTGGTTGTGGTAGTGATACCGGACTTCGTACATTATGAAATTCCCCTAAAAATTCTTCTAACGGCCCATAATAATGGTCCTCTTCCTCTATCACTTTCGGTGTCTTTTCCTCCGATCGAACGTATTTGGTTCAGGTGTCGTTTTCAGATGCGGCCATCATCTAAATTAATTTTATAATGAAGCTTGCCTATACTTTCTCTTATTATACCGAATTTCCACCGATCGTGATCTATATAGTTCCTACAAGCCACACGGCTTCCTATCGCTAGTTCTTTTTCATTTATCATCTATTTTCACTTTCCTTCGGAAATATTAGATCTAGTTTAGTGCGTACTTTCTGTCCTAAAAATAATTCTACTGATGACACTTTTGTCGTCGTATGCGGTGCCGACCGATATTGCAATAAAAATGTTTCCATTTCAGTTTCGACATTGCTTTCATTCGCACTTTAGTGTTTGTATAAAACGCTCTGCCTGTCCATTCATGGCGGGATTGTAAGGTGCTGTACATTTGTGTATAATTCCATGAATTGTTAGGAGCTTTTGAAATTCTTCTAAAATAAATGTTCTGCCATTATTGGTGTTACATGGCCGAAGGCTAGGCGCGTGTGGCTAGCGGAGGCTTTCGGATGAGAGATCGCATAACTTATATTATATTATTGTCAATACAATCCAAGCGGTTAGATTGTATTGTTATGGGAAGTGTCACTAGTTTTCACTGTGTTGAAGAAGAATGCTAACGTGGGTTTGACACAGTGATGTATATATTTTACCGGTGGCACCCAAAATCCCGACACTCAAAATCCCGATACCCACAATCCCAACAGCCTAAAATCCCGACAGCCCAAAATCCCGACAGCCAAAATCCCGAGAGCCCAAAATCCCGACCACCAAAATTCCGACAGCCAAAACTCCGTGTTCTTGGTTAGGTTAGGATAGTTTTGTTGTTTGGCGTGGTTGAGTTAGTTTTGTGTATTTAGGTTGTGTCGGTTTGATTTTGTGGTTCTTTGCACACGTGCGGTTAATTTTGTGTACATTTTATTAGGTGAGGTTAGTACCGTATATATCTGAAAGGTTAGGTTATATCGGATTCGGTTGGTTTTGAGTGACTTTCATAAGTTTATGTTCGGTTAGGTTAGATTTTAGTATTTTTTCATAAGTTTAGAGTAGTTTTGTGTATCTATTGCCATACTGGTGTAGTACGAAGTATTTTGGTCAAGTTAGGTTAGGTTAGTTTTGTGGATTTACTATTGGGATTTATTATTAAGTTAGGTTAGGCTAGTTTTGTGTAACTTTTTGGAAGATTAGGTTAGGCTAGTTCTGTGTAACTTTTTGTAAGGTTAGGTTAGGTTAGGTTAGTTTTGTGGATTTATGGTAAATATTCGGAAGTGTAACTTCTGTCAGAATCGAGCTGATTTTTTTTGGTGTGGTTTCTTACAGTTAAAAAACATCATATTTAATATTATTATGGCAGCGCATCAACAAAAACAATGTCAATAAATATTTTTTTAAAGATTTTATGTACGCGTCCACTGTGCACGGTGAAAATTCGACGAAATAGAAAATATTCGGTTGAACAGTAACATATTAAATTCGTTTTGCTGTTCCCCTCAGACCCCCCCTAATAACTACACTAACTAATACCAATAAATATGTTACCTTGTAAATTGTGTTTATTATTTCCTTATATTAAAAATGGGTATCGGTATTAGTTAGTGTAGTATATTGGGGGGGGTCTGGGGGCAGAGCTCCTTGTCAGCAAAACGAATTTAATATGTTACTGTTCAACTCGAGGGGATGTTCTGTTTTTTGATTACATCTGGAATTGTCCTGGTAATAACCCAAAATTCCAAATGCCAAATCCCATAATGCCAAATAGAAACACTGACTGTACTCGCGGATTCTACATATAAGGTTAACTTTGCTCGAAGGGGACTCTAACCCGATCTCACTAAATAGCAACTAGCTCATAATCGTACACGATGTGCTCAACACTAGATGAACTTCGGTACTGCCCCAGAGCGTTGATACGAACGGGTTTATATACTAATTAGAAAAGGGGTGGTCTGGTTATTATTTAGATGATCGGCCTGGGCCCATCTGTTTCGATGACGGTTTGGAGTGATTGCATCTGTTATGCAATTACGGTGGACCCATTGCTTTCCCAAAACATTTGGTTCTGTTATCGCTAGGCCTTCTGTTTGTTTCAAGAGCAAGCGGCCTGTTTGCCGGAGAGTTTTCCTTTCCAGATGTTAAACGTTTATTTCTTAAGAGAGGCATGTTTGATAAAACGAGCTGCCTATGTGACATCGGTGACAAGGATTTTTGGTATACCATATGATGCAAAAATGTTTGTACATTCTTTAATAATTGTTTTCGCAGTAGGTAATGTTCCTTACAATTCGTACTTCCGGCCACTTGGAAAATCCATCAATCATGACCAAGAACCATTTCCCTAAAAAGGGACCTGCAAAGTCCGCGTGCACTCGATGCATTGCTGTTGTTGCTGGTTCCCATATATGTTGTTCCGTCTTAGGCGGATTATTCCGTATTTTATTGCATGCTGTACAATTTTTTATTAAATCTTTTATATCGTTATCGATACCTGGCCACTTATTCTTTGTTTTACTTATTCCGAAATGACCTGTATGCAATTGTTTCAGAACCATTGCACGCAATGATGATGGAATTATTACTTGGAAGTCTCGCATAATAATTCCATTTTGAACATTAAATTCTTCCAAATTTAAATTAAACCTATCCTCGCTTAGCACCTCCTTTCCTGTCTGCAATGTCTCCAATAATTTCTTACACTTAAGATCTCGCTTAGGTTCTCTTTTAATATCCTCAGCATTAACTGGAAATTCTTGTAATTCCTCTAATTGAAACGCTTCTACTACATCTATTTTTGCATTTATTTTTGGTGCCGGCAGTCGTGAAAGGCAGTCTGTATTACTATGTTCGTTTGTCTTTCTATATTTAATTGTGTAATTAAATTCCTGTATGAAGATTGGCGTAATTTATATTCATGAAAAAAATGTTTTAAACATGCCTTCTTACTCAAGAGCATCTAACTGTCGGTGTTTCATCACAGAGTGCTCATTTCATTTGTGTCAGTAATCTCCAGGCACGTTTCAGTAATCTCTTCAGGGTCAAATAATGTTTATACTGTCAAAGTCAAATACGACGGAAGCTAAATATTTCACATTCCCACTTCTGTAAATCAAGTAATATGTTAGTAAAAATATCATGTAATATGTGTTTTGAATTGGTCTCGATGTCCTCTAAATATGGTAAACAATAAAAATATATGGTCCTATTTATAAAACCCAAGGTGACCTCGACTTCGCCATGAAAACAAACTGTTTTCGAAATTTTTTTTACTGATATCTATTGTGCACTTCATACCCCGCAATTCTTGTTCGAAACTTTTTTTTGTCAGATGGCTGCAAGTGGGTGAAAAATCGTGAGTAACGTTACAGGTAACACCCTGTATATGGTAAACGCCAGATATCGTAATGGATATTAACCGTACATCCATATCTGGTATGACCGCGACCCGACGTATGTGCGCGATGCATATATAATATTAAAATATGCAAAAATGTAAGAGGCAAAAGTTCGACATCATAGCACCGTCCGTGGTGCGGGAGGATTTATCTTTAATCATGTCCCAAATAATATGGATTAGCCATCGGGGAAAGTTCTTTCTGTTGAGTTTGAATATTAGGCCGTCGATCCAGTCCGAGCCAAACACCTTTCCGAGGTCCAGGAGGGCTGCTCCAACGAACCTGCTGTTACCGACTTTTATGTTAAGGTCTGAGACCAATTTGTGGATCGCGTGCGTCGTGGAGTGGAGGTGTTTGAATCCGAATTGGCAATCCAGGATAACGTTAAGTATTTTGCAGTAGGAGGTGATTAAGGAGTTAATGTATGCTTCATAGACTTTGCTGATGGCCGGAATGAGGCTTATAGGGCGATAGCTTGAGAGATTGTTGGGGTCCTTGCCTTTTTTAAGGATTGGTATGACTTTCGCGCATTTCCATGCGGGCGGAAAATATTTATGGTTGAGGCAATTATTAAAGACTATGGTGAGGGCCAGGATGAAATTTGGGGGTAAATGTTTAAGAACTATCGGGGGGATGTTGTCAAGTCCGTGTGAGGTTTTGTTAGGAAGTTTACTTAGGATAAATCCAAGTGAATAAGGGTTGCAGAATGGGTGCGGCTCATCAGCCGTAAAAAGGGGAGAGCTGGCTCTAATGGTGTCCAAGAAGGTGGTGAAAGTAATTTCCCGTATTCTATCGAGGGTTGCTTCGGATTTGACAGCGTGGGCGGCCGAGTCGACCATCTCTTTGAGATTGGTGTTTTGGTTCAGGTATCTTTGTCATTGAATACTGGTGTGTTAGAGTTGCAGCATTTGCTTCGGTTAAGGAGTTGAGGATTGTCCTTGTCGACGTGGAGATTGTTGATTACTCTCGGTAGCTTAGGCCGAAATAAGGAGTTAATTTTAGGAAAAAACAGTTCGGGGGTTCTGTGACCAATAGTTCTGATAACTTTTTCCCAGTATCTTTCAGATGTGATTCTGAATTCGTGGTGGATAGTTTTTGTGCTTGTAGCGAGCAGTGCTTTTAGATATTTTGTTAAAGCCAGGCGAGAAATAGGATCTATAAGGTGGAATTTGTGTAGGGTTGTAACAACTTTTCTTCTTTTTCGCTGTAATTTGAGTATTTTGTTGTTGAGGTATTTAATGAAGTTAGGGGTGCTGTTGACAGGAAAGAGATAGTGTTTATTATGCTATTGTTAATGTTTTGTAGTTCGCTATCTATTTCTGCTATTGACAGGTTGCGGTTGTCTGGGATTGAAGTAGAATAGTTGTCGTTAAGTCTCTTTGTATAGCTTTCCCAATTAGTGGCCTTGAAGTTGAGGCGTTGAATCTGGGGGCAAGTATTCACCAGCGGTATAGTGTTGCTCACCAATTCGAAAGATAAAAATATCGCCGCGTGGTCACTGTCGTAAGGAAGTGTGAGCGCTTTCTTAGTGTGCCTGTGGTGGTTTGTGTGTGTCAGTCGAGAGTCAGTCAGGCATATGTCTAGGAAAGTGTGTGCGGGTTTGTAAGTTTGGGATTGCAGCGTGATTATGTTAAGTTTAAATTCCTGTTCTAAGAGTTCTGCCCATTGATTTAAATATCTGTCTCGTTGGTTATTTGCTCGGTCGCCCAACTGTTTGCGCCTAGCATTGAAGTCTCCAGCCATAATATAGTAATTGTCAGTCTTCTGTAATTGGAGTACGAGGAAGAGGGAGATGAGTTCGTCATTGAAAAGTTTTCTGTTGTCGTTTCGGGCGTAAATACTGACGAGGAATAACTTATTTCTGTGAGTCGTTGGGAGCTTTAATATTGTGCATTCTATCTGAAAATTACGAGTCAGTGGAAGGTCTATGGTTTCGAAGTGGATGTTTTTCTTAATGAGTATGGCAGTTCCACCACCGTGGCTAGCAGAGGGTCCAATATTTCTAATTATGTGGTGACTGATAAAAGAAACTTGTGTTTGGCGTTGAGTTTAGTTTCTGAGATGAAGATAGTATCGTGGCCGTACTTTTGGGCAGTCTAGTAGTTCGAGTCTACGGTAGTTGGTGCATATGGAGTTAACGTTGATAGCGGCGATTCTTATATTACTTACGGATGCTGAGTTGTTAGCCATTTTTGGGGTTGAACATAGAGTTAAGTATAAATTCGATTTCTTCGGTGTTGGCCGAAATTTGCGCTGAAATTAATTTTAGGTGATGCGAACCTAATAGCAAGATTTCGGCTTTGAGTTCGCTCATCCAGCTTAAGGGATCGCGTGGTGGTAGCAGAGGCTGTAGATGCGGCGATGCTTGCGTGATGGCAGGCTTGTTGGGTATAGGGTTGTCAGTCCGCTGTAGGTCGATTCTAGGTGGCGTTTGGTGGTCCAATGTCCGGTTCAGTCCTAGCGCTTGGGCAAAGCTCAGGTCCTTTCTTACCGTGCTGCGCCGTGTGCTTAAACTACGTAGCTTTTGCTGGTATTGAGAGGCCCTATGCGTTTTGCTTCCTCTGGAGGGCAAACTTAATAAACGGGCAATCTTTATATGAGGCAGGGTGTCCTTCCTGTTCGCAGTTGGCGCACCTGAGCGCCGATTTCTCAGAGGCTTGTGTGATGGGGTAGCATTTAGGGGTATGTGATTGTGCGCATTTCACACATCGAAAAGGTAGGTTACAGTTTTTGCTGGCGTGGCTAATGCGCTGGCACTTCCTGCATTGGTAGATTGAAGGTTTTCTGAGGTGCTTCCATTTTATTTTCTGGTAGGCGAGGATCTTAATCTTGAATAATTCAGCGGTCTGACTATTGCTGGACACTTGTAGGACGTGGTGGAATCTTTCTGGGTCTTTCTTGTTAAAATAAAACTTGTTTAGGCTGATAATCTCAAGGTTGGCCAATTGCTTTTCTTGGATCTCATCGCAAGGGAAGTCACCCCTTATTCCTTTAATAATAAGGGATTTAGGTTTCTGATCTTTCAGGGTGTATGTGTTAAAACTGGGCATTATGTTCGGCCAGTTTGTTCTTGAACAACTCGAAGTGTTCGAGATGTTTGATGTATGTAAATCGTATGATTACTGACGTCAACCTCTCTTATAGTGAAATCACTTCTAGTTAGACTTAGGCTTTATGCCAAGCCTATGAGTGCCGGTATGGACGTATTAATTGAGTATATAGGTGGGGATCGGTGTGTTTTTAATGCTGTGGGTTGACCATCAGTGGCGCCGGTGCTGCCGTTGTCTTCCGCGTCCATATCCGAATCATCGTCAGATAACGCACTGAAACGGTTGTTAATGTCTGCGGTAACGTCCGCTGCGGGGGCTACTCTATCGTTGTTGATTTTGGCTGTCTTTTTAAGTGTTTGCCAGCCATTGGGACCTGGGTTATGCGCCTGTGCGCTGTCCAAGATGGCGGCGTTCGTAGGCCGCGCGGGCGTAGCCCGTGGTCTAGCGGCTTTTAGGTTAGGCGCCATGATGCTGGGCTTGGATTTAGATTCACTCAGAACCTGTTTGTACGATTATCTAGCTGGAGGGAATGAAGTCTTAGCGTTTTTGACTCTCTTAGATGATGAGATCCCCCGCTTCGCGTTATGCGTGGCTGCGGAAGCCATTGTAGTGTGTGTATTGCGGGCCAAGCACGCCACTATGTTAGGATTCCACTCACACAGTGTGATTATATAGCGTCTGGTGTCACAAGAAATGTAAAAAGGAAAATAAATATATATACACGAAACACTCTTGGACACGGGTGCAAGCACCGATAATTACAAATAATCATTCACTTTTCACCAAGTTGTTAGTACGTCCGTTCACTCTTACGGTCGCCGCGAAACTCCACGTGGATGGTCCCTGCCCCAGACGCCTGTGTTCTATATTCTCGGATCTTATATATACATTGTATGTACAGGGTGTCTCAGAACTGGGATAGGAGCCGAAGAGGGATGATTGGTAAGGTCATTCTAAACAACTTTTTCCTTTGCCAAAATGTTGGTGAAGGCTTCGTTTTCGAGTTATTAACGAAAAACACTGGCCAATCAGAGCACGCCGTTAGTGCGGGCCGAATCACGAGAGTGTTGGGTATCCTCCGCGTGGTCGTGATCAGGTGCATCGGCACTACGTCGGTGTAATAAGATTCGTTGGGCAGAAGTTGCATCGGATAATGAATAAAAAAAAGAATAGAATAATAGTATCGAATTATTGATTGCTCATGAACAACGAATAAAGTAATGAATCGTTGTTCATGTAAAATGAATAAATCGAATTGATCCAACACTTTCATTAGTTGTACGATAGGAATTAAAAAAAAAAATACTTTGTAACCATTTTTGAAATAAATATGAAAAAATGAATACACGATTTGGAAATAAAAAAGTTTCCACGTACTAAAAAAAGGATTGAAATGGAGTAACTAATAAACGTGTTAAATTCGAAAACATTCAAAAATGTAAATAAAACTTACCCATTCGTCCGTAAATGACCAAGTTGCAATGAAAACGGTTTGCTGTCACTGGGTCATTATGCCGATCCTGAATATATGAGGAGAGAACACATTGCGAAGAACACCTGATCTCCAGACGAGATCATTAAACTTACTCAACCGCACGATCACTATCACTTTTCACAGAATTTCACTACATGGTCCGAAAGGATCCAATTCTTTCAAGTAAATAAATATTTGCATTCACTGTCACGTTGCTATTACACTGGGCACAAATGAAAAACATGTAATATTCCGCACTACGACGTAACGTTTTCACAACGTTACTGGTGTTCCTTTCTAACTTCAGATGAGACTGTAGGTTGAGCGTCTGCGAGTTTTCTTTTCGCACTTTATCCTTTTCTACGTTTGGCTATATTCAAAGGCTCACTTACTCTCGGTTACTTCCGATTGTAGAAAAAGACAAAGAGCGAAACAGACTTCGCAGACGCTGAAGCTAGTAGTCCCATTTGAAGTTGGAAAGGAAGACCAGTAACGCCGTGAAAACGTTACGAAATAGTGCGGAATATTACGTTTTTTGTTTATGCGCAGTGCAATAGCAACGTGACAGTGAATAAAAATATTTATTTAGTTGAAAGAATCGGTCCCTTTCGCACTACGTAATGAAATTCTGTGAAAAGTGATAGTGACCGTGTGGTTGAGTGAGTTCAATGATCCCGTCTGGAGATCAGCTGTTCTTCCTAACGTGTTCCCTCCTCGAATGTTCAGGATTGACACAATGACCCAGTGAAAAATCATTTTCATTGCAGCTGGATTATTTACAGATGAATTGATAAGTTTCATTTACATTCAATCCTTTTTTTATTATTTGCAAATTTATTTTGATTTCCAAAACGTGTATTCGTTTTTCTCATTTTTTTTCAAAAGTGACTACAAAGTATTTTTTTAAACCCCTATCGTACAACAAATAAAAGTGTTAGATCAATTCGATTTATTCATTCTGCATGAATAACGATTCATTACTTTATTTATTGTTCATGAGCAATCAATAATTCGATACTATTATTCTTTTCTTTTTTTTATTCATTATTCCATACAACTTCTGCCCTATTATACCAACGTGGTGCTGATGCACTTGATCACGACCACGGCTTGAACGCAGAGCATACCCAACACTCTCGTGGTTCGGCCCGCGCTAAAGACGCGCTCTGATTGACCAGTGTTTTTCGTTAATAACTCGAAAACGAAGCCTTAAACAACATTTTGACAAAGGAAAAAGTTGTTTAGAATGATCTCAGCAATCATCCCTCTTCGGCTCCTACCCCAGTTCTGGGACACCCTGTATATATCGACAAGGCCCGTGATGGAGCACTTGCGAGAAAGGATGGAGTTACACGCGCGACACCTTGCGGCCATCACAGGAAAGGTCCAAGGCGCATGGGGCGTCACGCTCCGCTCACAAACCCCACAGTAATGTATCCTAATATTTTTATAACCGATTTACAAAGATAGATAGTCGCGTCAGGAAACCACGGGCGCACATTGTTCTGATTCATAACGGTCACTGCCGATTCGCTATCTACCTCAAATTTCACTTGCTTGTTATTTACTTGCAATGTGCAGTAAAACTTATTTCTGAACTGGGGATGTTTCAACTGTAGTATATCCTCCAGTTGATTGGTGTGCTCCTTTATCTTGAAACATACTCTTTTCAGATCAATGTGTTCAGATGAAACATACTCCTTTTTCTCCACAACCAGAGCAACGAATTTCTCTATTTAATGTAGATTGTGGCGCTAAGTGATTTTTGCCGCATTTGTAACATTTAATCTGCTTAGTTACTGTTCGTTTCAAACCCTTAACATTTTCTATCCGATAATTATTCGTATAATAATTTACCACAGTATTAGAACGATTATTGGAATAACTAGGAAATCCGTTTGTCAACTTCCCTTTTCGTCCATTCCTAGGTCTACTAGCCCCTAGTTTCCTTGATGTCCTCCTTCCTGCCTGAACGACATCCACCTGAACAGTAGATTGTGTCGCCGCGACTTGGAGCCATGCTGAGCCCTTCTCCGAGAGTTCCATTGTTGTTGTGATTTTTAATGCCTCTTCGTACGACAAGTCCTTTTTTTCTAATAGCCGCGCCTGTATCTTTTTGATGGCCAACCCAAATTCCAATTGGTTCCTCAGTGCAGTCTTCAAATATTCTCCTTAGTTTACGCAGTGCCGCGGCAAACTGTTGTACACTTTCACCATTCTTCTGGCGTCGATAATGGAAACGGAAATTTTCGGCTATCTCTAGTGGCGGAGGCTCATAATATTCTTCTAAAATTTCTGTGAGCCTCAAATATTTGTAAGAAAGGATCCTCCGGGTTCAACCGGTCGCACAAAATATCAAAGGCCGCGGGGCCTACGTAATGTAACCAGTACGGCACCCGCTCATCGTTTTATATTTTAAAAATTAGGAACCAGCTTCTGTAACCACCTTCGCCATATTATAATCCCTGCATCGAATGACTCAATTGTTAATGAATTATTGCCGTTGTCTGTGCGACTTTTTGGACTATACTTCCAGATCCTCCTTGGATCGCCATTCTTTTTTTCTTTTGTATAGTTATAGTTTAACGTTATGGCCCTGATTCGTTTCCTTCCTTACACGGTATAACCGCCACGTGGTCTAATGGTGATACCAAATCTTCTCGAAGTTTTTCTTCTTCTTCGTATATCCTTTTTAATCCTCATCGCCAATTTGTTGTTATTTGTTGTAATGGGGTGGAGGCGGATGGCTGGGTAGATCTATTACTAATCCACGATACTTTTCACTTACAAGGGAACATCGGGGACTGATACACTCCGATTTTGATGAAACTTTGCATAAATATTTATTAGACCTGTTTATAAAGATAACTGTAATTCGTCGGTGCCTGTTTTTCACTTTGAGGGAGATATCAACCCTTTTATCCGAACCGCCCTTTCTATATACGTGCTTATAAATCGTAAACAACAAAAGATATCAAAAAAAAGTTGAAATAAAAGTTATACCGTTTCTTGAGGTCTATAAAACTGCGTAAAATTTTTCAAAACGGAGGGGGAGGGGGAATTCAATTTTGCAAAAGGATGATTTAAAAAAAAAACTTACACTCAGCTTTATAAACCTCAAGAAACGATATAACTTTTATTTCAACTATTTTTTCATATCTTTTGTTGTTTACGATTTATAAGCACGTATATAGAAAGGGCGGTTCGGATAAAAGGGTTGATATCTCCCTCAAAGTGAAAAACGGGCACCGACGAATTACAGTTATCTTCATAAACAGGTCTAATAAATATTTATGCAAAGTTTCATCAAAATCGGAGTGTATCAGTCCCCGATGTTCCCTTGTTAGCTCTATTTCACATTTTTACAAAACGCTCGCGAACTCTGGCACGTGTTTACTCTTTGCCGGTGCGCCAGGTATGGCTCATTAACACGCAGTGCTCCGAATCTCGCATGGCTTGTTAGCGCGCAACATTTGACTTATCCATAACAATTATAAATATCGCATTTTTTTTAAATTATACATGTTAAATTTCCAAACGTTAATTATTGAAATATAGATTCGATACTGTGGAACTTCACTGATTATCTTGACGTAATAATCAATCTTTCTTTACTCTTCGTTATAGAAAGAATACCAATTGTAAGAAGTTATAAAATTACGATTAAGAAGAAAACAAAGAGCATTGGATAAATTACCTTGTGTTTATCGACCACCACTGGTCTCAAGTGGCGGTCAAAAAGAAGCTTGTCAGGCTCGATGTTGATAGGACTCTGTCTCCTTCCTTTGCTGCACAGAGACCACTGTGGGTTTATCAGACCCCAAAACGAAGGACCTGCACAAAAGTATCAAAACAAATATTATAATAAATTTTACATCTCATGCCGTGGATTAATAATATTGGTATCACAAGATATTTTAACTAACAATCAAATGTATAAGTATAAGTATAAGTATAGATAGTATACTAGTAAATGTATAAGTATAGGTACACGTAACACCTATTTTTATTATTTTCTCTAGCCCTTGTAAATAGAAAAATTGTAAAATCATATGCTTAATAATTTTTAATAATATTTAACAGGGATGAGTGTTTTAATTATATTAATCAACCTCTATATACAAAGATTTCTGGTGTTACAAGTTTTATTTCATGTAACAGATAATAAATATATTTTAAAAATATATATATAAAAGAGTAATCGCTGACTCATGGTAGTCGTAAAGGAGAATTATAGCTGCAACGAAATATAGCTGTTGGCTCGATGAAGACATTAGCCCGATACAGAGGAAACGCTGAGTAAGGAAAGAGAAGCAGGTCGTGGTAAATTCACAAAGGAAACGACTCGTTAGCCGTGGTATTCTTGCTATCGATTCGACCGGTTCACTCGACACGAAGAAAGTTAAATTTCTCAGAGGGACGCCAGCAAACGCGACCAACAGGATGGCTAACCTTCCCTGTTGGTTCCTATCGTACAGTGAAACGAGTTCGAAAGCCCTTATACCGAATAAAAGTTGACGCGAGCGAGGTATGCTTTAAAGGGGAGGCTGTACGAGCCTTTCGGCTTCGTATACCGGCTGGAAAAGTTGAAATTATAAAAATTTCAGATTTCCAAACGGCTGACAGACGACAAGACGACGATTCGCGACCATTGGGGATACGCACGGCCACGGTTTCTCCAACAACTTTCCTTCAAGTTCGACCGACAGGGAAATTGGAAACGTGGCTGAAGGAAAAAAGACTAATTCTTTCTTATTATCCATAAACAAAAAATAATCAATGTGCTTTGATTTAATTATTTATTATATTACTTTTGCATACAATTTTTATTTTTTGTTTGACATAAATAGTATCATTGCATATGTATTTGAAATCCAATTGATTGGAGTAAATAAATCGAAAAAAAAATTATACACCAAGAGGGGGGATTTGATACGTGACTACTTCGCCAAGTCACTTCTTGCCAAAACCTGTAACTAAATCTATATTTCTCTGTATAATGAAACTTCAAACACAAATATCTAAAAAACTATTGAGTATCTACGCCTATAATTGTATATGTATATTCGTAAACAGAAGAACGAAATCTATAAGTGTACGAAGTTTCAACTAAATCTGAGACCCGAAGAGCTTGCCTTCTCGTTGTTAGTGAAAAAATTATAAAGAGCAACTTGTAGGTATAATGAAATGTACATATCATATCTGATTTTCTAGTTTCACTTTCACCCGCATCAATCATGCAAAAATTCCCGATTAAGATGATTAAAAGGGCCGGTGTTGAAGTGGTTCAAGTATCACGCGTATTTTCTCGTTTAAGCATGTTACTATTCCGTTGCATTCTCCATCTTCCACCTTCTGACGTCTATGATATTAACGATCACATGCCTCGTACGGGTATAAGTAATAAATTATTGCTCGTATAAACAACTCGTATAACCGACGCGCGCCAAGCACGTCAGCAAGGAAATTTGCCACCGTGACGGCACGCGACGCTCTACACAAAAGATATCCCTCTACAACAATCCATATATGCTGTGGTTTTCTATACATGAAAATAAATATATGCGAGGCACGTTGTAATAACAATTATTAACTCCTTAGA
The DNA here is from genome assembly GCF_051020975.1 of Osmia lignaria lignaria. Classification (NCBI taxonomy): domain Eukaryota; kingdom Metazoa; phylum Arthropoda; class Insecta; order Hymenoptera; family Megachilidae; genus Osmia; species Osmia lignaria. The sequence continues at coordinate 9,337,463 of NC_135044.1, read as the reverse complement.
CACGACATCAATATATTTTTTTCTTCTCTGATTTATGGAATTTCAAATGAAAAACTTCTCTACGAACTTGAAGCCGAAAATATCAAGTTTCATTAAAAATTAAACAGAACACCAAAGTATTCGAAACGAAACCCTAATCATGTTTCAGAACCTTTTCAATTATAAAAACATCCATCTAAAAAATAATTCTGAGAAAATTTTTAAATCCACAATACACGATTCAAAGGAATATTGTTTATTCGATAACAATTGCACTCGTACGTGTCAACAAGGGTGAAGAATGTCGAACAGGTTCGAAGCGTAACGACATGACACCCTCCTCGCACGCGAGTGCAATTAAAAATTACAGTCCCGATGAACGTGCACACGAGAGGTCAATGCCGATGCACACACATCTTGTTTCGCATTCTTGCCTCGTGTTCTCGCATAGAAACACCCTCCATCCACATTCTCCTGATATCGACGCAATTAACCTCATTCATCCCCTGTGATTCTCACCCTCGAACGTCACGTTACAACCCTCCTCTCCTTTGTGAACGATTTCCTCCATTTCTCTCTTTCCCTCTCCGATGGGAAAATAAAAGTCGTTTGTTTTCTTCCACAGCTTATCTGAACTGTCGTAATTATTTTCAAATTTCTTCAACATATTTCAGAAAATAATATTCGACGTAATTTTAGAAATTTATTTTACGAAATAGATTCATTAATTACTGTAGAATTTAAATTTTGCAATAATTTTATTTTATTCTTAAAACGTTCTTCATTCTTATTTTTCAAATTTAAAATATTATTTTTGCATGTGTACGAGAACTCGAAAATTTTGCGTGCTCGATAGATCCGACTCTACCCGATATTTTCGGGGTTTCTCACATCTCTTAATTAATTTTCTAATCTATGAAAATTCTCTTTATAAATCAAAGTGCCTAATTTTGGTCTGAGCCACGATTGACCCACTTCCTTCATTCTAAGGTTAATTAACATAAAGAATGTAACATTGATAAGAACAAGATTAAAATTTCGTCTGTATTTTAATCTTTCAGGTCATCAAAATGCAAAATCATTACATATGATCCAAGGGACGAGAATACCATATTCAACAGTGTACATATTCATACGTAGGTAAGTAAACAGTTGCATAAAACGACACGCAAAGAGCGAGCCAAGTAATTTGCAATAGGTATGTTGATCCTGCTTTACAGGTTGATTTGAAATTCTCCGCAGCATTCCGTGTTTATTGTCATTTCCAGTTGATCCGCGTTTATCGTCGATCCACTTGACTTTTACGTTTCACTGAACTATCAAGAAGAGAAATATTTGACATTTCCTTCTCCTGCGAGTTTCATGTTCCACTCCTTCGTGTCAAAATTTTAATGAATATTTCATACGCGTACCTTCATTTAAATATAGTCAATTATTTATGTATAGTTAAGAATTATACAGAAATGTTGATTAACACTTTTATCATTACATTATTAGATGAAATTAAATTAAGAAATTGAAGACATTTTTTTTAAACTACTTTTACTCAGAAATGAATAGAGGAAAAATTTAAAGAAATTACGTTTTTCATTCTTAATATTAAAATTTATTATTTCAATTGAGTAGCTTTATTGTTGCATCAAAAATTTACCTTACTCTTTCCTTCTTTTATTTCCAGAGGTGGAGGGATACGAAACGAAAATGGCGACGAAGAAGAAGAAGAAGAAGAAGAAGAGAGGCTGCAGAGTATACGTTGAGCAGAGGGTGGCGAGCTGTGTTAGCTTCTACACTTAATCACTTTTGCTAATTGCAGAATGATTGCTCCTCGCTTGAAGTTTCAATAATGGGGTTGTTACACCCCCTCCACAATTCCTAGCCACGGCGTAACTGGTTATACAGTAAAGCTCACCAGTTATCACCCTCTCTCTCTCTCTCTCTCTCTCTCGTTATCTAGTTTCTTCGACCCCTCTTCTGCCAACCCTTCTTTTCAGCTGGTCTCACTCTACTTCTCGACTTCCTCAGGTAACGGCTGATGAATGCCATAATAGCCTACCTGCCTTCAAGTGATAAGAAAGTAATCATTCCATCTGGCCACAGTTATTTCATTACCCGTTTCTGACCCACCCCTCTCTGTTCGGTTTGCTGTACAGCCTCCAGAGAAGCGGACGTACGGTGCTAATTATGCAATTATATCGGCCACGGAGAGGTCGAGAGCTGGGGATAGTCTGTTTGAAAATGAAATTCCTCTGGTACGGGATGGGCGACGTTATAAATATCGGCTTAATGTATCGTCGCTTGATAAATAGCAGCTGCCTGGATGCGCGATACTATAAATTTTCAGGCGTGTTGGCTCACCTCAGCCCCGCGAGCATTCAGCTTCAAGCGTTTTCGAGAACGTTCTTTTAGATTTGTCCAGGAGTTTCCCGCCGGATGTTTATTAACACTTCACCCACCGGAAATTTATTAATAGGCTCATCATCGGTTGTTCACGAAAAACCAATTAATCTTTCGATTATTATTATAAATTCTTTTATAATTCAGTTGAAATAATAAAAGTTAGGTATACACTCGCGATCACATCAGGCTTCCTCATAAAAAATGATGATGTGCGGGTTCCTATCCTTCCCCGGAGGGATCCCTGGTGAAAATGACAGTGTAGGAAAAGGATCTCATATATATAGTATACATATACATATACACACACAATATGTATAGGGCTGTGCCCCACCACCACTAATGTATAAACATTTACGCAAAAAATTTGAATTGATATTTATTTATTAGTCATATTTTTCGGTTATATACTAAATTTTATTGTCACGTAGGCAGATCGTTTTATCAAACATGCCTATCTTAAGAAATAAACCTCTAACATCTGAAAAGGAAAACTCTCAGGCAAACAAACCGCTTGCTCTTCAAACGAACAGAAGGCCCAGCGATAACAAAACCAAATGTTTGGGGAAAGCAGTGGGAAAGCGTAATTACACAACATCTGCAACCACTTCAAACCGTCGCCGAAACAGATGGGCCCAGCCCGATCATTTAAATAATAACCAGATCACCCCTTTTCTAATTAGTATATAAACCCGTTCGTACCAACGCTCTTGGGCAGTACCGAAGTTCATCTAATGGTGAGCACATCGTGTACGATCGTGAACTAGTTGCTGTTTAGTGAGATCGAGTTGAAGTTCCTTTCGAGCAAAGTTAACCTTACATAGTCTTTGTTTCTATGTGGCATTCTTAACAACCACACACGACACCCCGCATTGCCAGTACGTCAGAACTGAGCACCTAGTGGAAATAGGTAATATACAACATACACACCTATTGTATACGCGACAAGAACAACTGTAATAGCCTGATATGTAAAATATATACATTACTGTGTCAAACCCACATTAGCATTCTTCCTCAAACCCAGTGAAAACTGGTGACAGTTCCCACAACAAATACTAATAGTATTTATTATAATATTGTATGTTACGCGGCCTCTCACCCGAAAGCCTCTGCTAACCACACGCACTGCCTAGCCTTCGGCCACGTAACATTATAATATTTATTTATTAAAAATAATATTATTTTTCTCTAAGTCACTTTTAATACTAATATTCTCAAAATTAAGGTTTTTAAAATTCTTGCTTCCTCTATACCGCCATTTCCCCCATGGAAGCCTGATTTGTTCGCGAGTGTAATTTAATTGAAAGTAAAAGTTACACCTTTTAATCTTCTACCTAGTTACTATTACCAAAGTTAATGTAATGTATTAAAGGTAATGTTTGAGTTTTTAACTTATGGCTTTTGTTTATGAATTTATGATCATTGGTGAAATATTCAGGTTTAAATTTAACCCTCAGAAAAAGGCTAAATGATGAAGTTTTATTTTCATCCATTTTAAATAATAAAATGGAAAATCATACGAATAGCAAATGTGTTGAAGAAGATAAAAGGTTTTTCATAAACTTCTAATACGAGCATACTTCGTGTTGATCCTCTTATAGTATATTTCCTGTTCTTACCGTCCCTTCTGATAGCAGAGCTACCCCTCTGCGGGTTGTTTCAATGACACCTGTTTTAATTATCCAGCTGTCCTTCTCGCGGGACGCTTAATAATTCGTAATGAACGGACAGCGACGAGGATAACGGGAAAGTGGATATACACCCCCGCGGCTAGCTTCATCCACCCCTCGTTAACCGACGTAATTACGGGTTAGCCCGCGCCAGGAATAATTGTCAGGGATTTTTTTTCTCCTCATCCCAGAAGGGAAGAAAAGGACAGTCTCATCCCCTATCCGTTTCTTTTCTTCCTATCTTCAGTATACGCTCCTTTTTCTCGTCCCTTTCCCAGACACCAAGGCCCGTTAGATTCCTCTCGATAAGGAGAACGCTCAGGATGAGGATGGGATTAATCAAGGGTGGATTAGCTCTGCCGGGATTTCTCGATAAAAACAATTAATCGCCGGATGGAACGGTTGAAAAATGCCGGAGGAGTTCTTCGATCGTCAAGGGTACCAAAGGAGAGCCTTTAAAAGTGTCTGAAGTACGTGATGATTGAAAAATTTGAATAAAAATATTTTAATTATTATTGTTGGCATAATTAATAAACAATTATTTCAAACTTGTATAGAAGCTTGGAATGGAAAATATTAATTGTATCTCTGATAATTTGAATTTCAAAGAAATGAATCCAATTAACTTACTTTTCTTCAAAACAATTACAATTTAATTTCCTTCACGTTCGCGTATCGTGCATTCCAAGAATTACCCACGATATTACTCACGACCCGTCTCTATTACCCGGCAACCTTCGTCGAAGGCTAAAAACAAAAGTATTCCAAGAAACCCTAATCACTACCAATAACGAACTAACAATAAGAAACTTTCCAAACTGGACGACCTTCGAAGGGTTACCTTGGTGAGAATATCTACGATTTCATTGGGCTAAAAATAAGGAAATAAGCATCGCGTTCCTCCTTGCAGGCAGCTCGACCTATATGTATAGTTACTTAGGTCGCCAATTGCAGCCCCTGCGGAGTCGGTATCGGAGTGTAAACACTCGAGCCATCCATCTATCAAGCGTGTCAACCCTCGAGTGGTAACATGTCGACGGGTTTCAAGGGAAAACCAGCTGAATCCCTCGTGTAAAAAGCCTAATTACGGGTCGCTGGATTAAACAGGGGTGGGAGATGGTAGAAGAGAAACACCCTTCATTAACGTGTAGATTTTCCACGGTCGAAAAACTACCCCTCTCTGGGCGCGGACAAAAGGAAGGATAGTTGATTGGAACGCGAGGAAAATATATTCATGTATGCATATGAATTCAGGGACAGGTAGGCTGAGATAGAAGTCGAAAGCTGGCTGGCTTTGCTACTTGAAAAACATCTTAATTGGACTTGGCGCCGATGTAGCGATCACCCTTCTGTTTTCGACCCCTCTTTTTAGCCTGTCTTCGAATCGTCGTAACCCTCCCGACGGAATCGGGATTGCTCGATAATCCAGACGACTCGAGGAGATGTTTCCTCGTGGAGATCGACGCGAATGTAAAATGGGAGAAGCTCTTTGGGTAGGTAAGAGGATCTTGTTACGACCGACGAGGACTCGTTGAAGAGGTTTTTAGAGAAGGCCGTTCTCCAAACCTTTTTCCTTCAACGCTGTGTAAATTGCGTTTAACGGTGGTTAATACTTAGAACGTATGTTGAATGATAGTATGAATTATAGTAACCGTCTTACTAAATTTTACTTTACTTTTTTAACCTGGAAAATTTAGATAGTAGATGTTTTTTAATAAATAATGAAAACAAAAATAGGTTGTTATCAAAGAAAAAGATAAACGTGGATCTTATAAAAAATTAATGAAGAAAAGATAAGTAGGTATGTTATAAACAAACTTGCAAAACATGTAGAACGATATCAACCTGTAGTTGTATGTGTAATTTTTAAACGAAAGAGTTTCATACATTGAGAGAATAGTTTTTAAATAGTATGGAATACAAAATTAAATTGAAATTACCCCCCTTCCCCATGATTCGCCGTCCGAGGGTTAATAGTCAATAAATAGGTTTAATTAAAAATGACGTGTTTTGCATTGAAAAAAAACTATATACCAAAAATAAAATTGTAAACAATAATAGGGAACATCTTCCATTGAAGTAGAAAACATTTCAGAAAAAGAAAGGAAGAAAACACAGTTAACGTTTTATATATTCGAGTACATTGGTATATAAATGGAGGCCCGTAACACAATACAGTGGAAGTTTTCTATTTGGCTCTAAAATCGAACCCTATCGATAACCAGACTGCGACCAATATTCCACTGGATGAGATGGCTGCGAATATCTCGAGAGAGAAAATACTTTTCTTAAAGCAGATAAAACCACCGAAGATTCCTTTTTCGATATCGACGCCCGACAAAATTCCTACGTTCTGTCTATTGAAATAACAAACACTAAAATTGCTCCAACGCGAAAGATAGGTAATACCTATACTCGGTTCATATAAAGCAAACACGGAGACGTCTGTGCTATCGATAGAAAAATTACTGAATCCTTGGAAAATCATGCTATCCTTTTAGTTATTTTTTTGGATAAGACAAGTTTCAATAAAAAATTTTGATATTTTAAACTCTATGAGAAAAAAGAGAAATAAATTAAGTAAATAATTTTACAATTTTCTTCTATTTATTATTTTACCACTATTATACAAAAATAGACATATTAATTGTTATGAATATTTCAATATATTAATTAATTTTTTTACCAAGCGTAAGATTTAGAAATTGTCATCTTGCCAATATGAAAAGTTTCCACTTTTTTTTCTAAAAAGGAAAGTAATTAAAAATGAAACGTGAAAAAATCCTGTTGCAAAATTACCGTTTGTCCTCTATCTGTAATTTGCAATTTCACCGTCTAAGATCGAGCCAGTAATAAGAATGTAAAAGAAGAGAAAACTGTCGGAATCGTGCGACAGCATTTCGGAAACGCACGCGAAATGTATGCAAATACGGGAGCGGAAGGATTACTTACGTTTAAAGTACGCCGAGCCAAGAAGAGAGAGCTATTTCCATAAAAATTCCCGATCCCGGTTCCGGATCAATCTCGATACGCATGAAATATTCAAAAACAAAATGATTACAGCCTTAAGAGCGTCGATGCAGCCGGAAGTATCGGGGGCGGTAGGGGGAAGAAAAATAACGAGGCCCTCGGAAATAAACGCTATACGAAAGCATGAATATGAGATGGTTAAAAGCTTTTGAGAAAGTAAAGACAGTTTTCATCTTTAAAATTATGCAATAATCCTTGAGCTATGAAAACATAATTTTACGAGATAATGAAGGAAAATTAGGAAATACTGGATACGCTATAATTTCATCAGGGTTTTAAATTTATTAACATCTATATTATAATTTCTCTGATGAAATTTAATTAATCTAAGTCAGATTATGTGCAAACCTAAATACTCGTGTAAAAATTAATTTGTTAATTATCGTTGTTTATATTAAATTTCGACAACTTTTTAAAATAATTTACAACAGTGGTTCTCAGCTATATCAGCAGCTAATGGCAAGTACGTAAGAGGTAGCTGAGTGGCATGCGGATAGTTTGTGTAATATACAGTATAACTATTTCAATATTGTTTGATAGTTGTACAGTATCGAGCATGGTAAGCTTCCCCAGAGAAAATGGCTATCCCTCCACCCGTAGGCTACCATTTCTTCGGGCTCCCCTCCCTCTCCATGAAGTCTGTGACCGTCCACTACTTATTTACGTATAAACGTTTACATGAGAAAATTTAAATGGATATTTATGTTATTATTCATCTTTCGTAATTACGTATATATCAAATTTTATGATATGTAATAATCAAATTATTATTGTTTTCTAAATCATCTTCAACGTTAATATCGTCCAGTTTAGGATTTTGAGAACTCCTGCTTTCCCTATATCGCCGTTTCTCTTAAGGAAGCCTACTTTACTCAATACTGTACATCTTAATTTATAATTTTTTCTTTTGTACAATTACTCGATTAGGAAGATAAAAAAAGAAATATATGACAGCAATGTAATTAAGTGTATATAATCTCTCATAAATTCTTATTCTTATCTCGTAAAAAAATAATATCTTAACTATCGATCATACTTTCTCCGATGATACTGAAATTCTTAAATTTTCATTTCCGCCAATAAATTTAAAAAGACAAACGACAAAATGTTTAGAAAAAATTAGAATAGTCATATTTTTTGAAAGATTACAACACAAATTTAATTATTTAAACATTACACTCATAAAGTATGGGTCCAAAAAGAGTCAGAATAACATTACGAATATTAAATGTGTTTAATTTCTTCACAAATTTTGCAAGAAATTTAGACTGACCTAAGTCCTAATTAATTTATCCCGTCTGTTAATAAATTTCTCAGCCTTCATAACCCTTCACCCTTTACTTCTTTCCTTATTAAGAAGCTCGATTAATTTGTTTTGGCAGCGAACGTAGTTTCGCGATGCAAACGGCAATCTTAAGAAGGGTGCCGCTTGCGAAAAAGAGATAACCATAGTTCGATCGATGAATCTCACGGTTCAGAGGAGTCCTTCGACCCCTTGGCAATCCCCGTGTTCTGCTCGTTCACTCCTTACCAGAAGCTCGTTGGTCGGTTGCGACACTTTTCGTGTTCTCACGGAGCCGATAAATCTCTTTTTCTCGTTCCTGTGAAAACGAGAGTTTCTGTCGAATCGAGGGTCGTCCAATCGACCTCACAATATACATAGAAACATTTCCTTCTTTCTTAGATCATTCTATTTTTGAATAATTCTAAATTGCGTTGGACATTGCTCTAGATTTGATATAATAATAAGTAGAAAAATAAAAAAGAAAGAATTAGATGTGCACGAAAACCCGAAAATCTCAAGGCGGAATGAGTCTGTATTTTCAATAACTCAACCTAAACTGACCCTAGTATTGGGTACGCAAAATTTTCTTTCGGGTTCGCGCACACCTCTACTAATAATCTATTATGCTAAACTGAAAGGTGATATTTAATAATATGTTTAATGTATATAATTAATCACAGAAGAATGAAAATTGCAAAAGTAATAATTGAAAACTGATAATAAAAAGAAACAAAGATGAAATGATTGTACGTCCTCAATTTGATTCTTCGTGAAATTGAAGGACATAGAGAAAGTTTTCAGATCACCTGGACCCGCGAAATTTTTGAGACTGCCAAGCCAAAGAAGTTCCGTAACACGTTCAAAGCTTCCAAGATTTGCAGCACTCTGGAGACTTTAAAGCTTCCAGGCCCATCACGGTTCGGATAACATTCAAAATAATTTTAAACTTCACGCTGCTCTGATCTGGACCGAAACTTTCCGTGAAACTTGTCAGGGACCTCTTAGAACGTGTCCGCGGAACAAAACTTCATTTTAACCGGGAAAATGTTTCGCGAAAGCTCGCCTACGCCATCTCGCCAACCTTTATTCTACCTTTAAATACTTTGTTTATAAACTTTACCCAATTTGTAAATACTATTATTATTATGATCATCTAACAATTATAATTTAAAAATCATCAAGTTTAATCGATAAAATTCCTCGATGCAAATTATCCGACATTGTTTGTAAAATGTTATTGTTCATAAAATGAAAGCAAACGCTATCCTTCATTTATTTTCCCAGTCAAGGGAACAAAGCGGATACCCGACGGAGTGTTCGCGTTTCCGGTGTGCTGTTGTAACGCGGGGAATCAGTCGTTCAATGATATCGTCATTTAGAAGCTCGCGCGGGCGCGCACGCGTGTACGGTGAAACGACGTTGATTAATTGGACCGCAGTAATTAATTTGAAACTCGACAGGCTAAATGGCGCGAAGACTTGAGACACGTAATCCAAGGGCCAAAGTATTTCATTCCACGCCCGTTATCCATCCTTGATAATCTTGAATTTAACTATCCAAAGATAAGAGAGCCGGACTCTATCCCGGACTCGAGCAGCCGTGAAACTTTTATTAGAAACTACGGAATTTTTCACAACTCTTTCCGGCTGGTAGGAAGCTCGAGACGAATGGGATTCTTTCATTTCTCTTTTCCAACTTCTTCCTGCTTGTCTTGTCGCGAATGATCGTCGATCGATTTGCTTTTCTCAGCTTGTTACTTCTTACTCGTGAACAATTCAACTTCCACTTCAGATTCTTCCAAACAATTGATCAATTAGTATTTTGATCCTTTGGCCCTTTTTGAAAAATGTTGGAACAAAATTTGTCCGGAATTTGAAATTGGAACTTCAAAATTTCGAGGATTTCAACATTTCGAAGGGGTCTGGATCCACTCTAGAAGAAGAATTAGCCACATGGTTCCCTATTAGAAACATCTCCGCCTCCAGCTGCATTCTGTCTCCTAGCTAGCCAATAAAAATAAATGAACTGTGAAGAATGCATTGACGCTCGATAATTCTCCGTTTCTCACAAGTATCCGCTTCCAAAATCCCAAGTGGAGGAAATTATCAAGCGCTTACTGTACACGTGAAAAAATTGAGTTTGAAAAAAAAAAAACACAAACAAGCAAAAGAATATACTCCGCAGGGAGGCAATTAAGAGTAACAACCGGAATTACGAACGATTCGAAAAGCTGTGCTTGCAAACAACGGGAACGAGCTTTCGAAGCTTACACGGCTAGTTCGCGATAACGATATCGTCCGATTCGCAATCGCGAAGCTGCTACGTAGAACAGGCCGATTTACACTGCGTCGCTGTCGCAGTTGTAAATTCGTTAATTAACTAAGGTAATTGCTCCTGTAGCCGGGTAATGCATTCGGAAACCGGATAGGCCGTAACACGCATCATACGGACGCGGGAACATACATGGGAACGAGTTCAATTTGAATATAACCGGTCTACATCGGCCACCCAACGAAATCCCGACAATGATTTTTTTTTTTTTTTTTTTTTTTCTGTTTTCAACGACCATAAACCCACCGAGTGATAAATAGCAAATTTATAATGTACAGTGAAGCTATTGGGAACGTTCAGTTGTGCTGATTCTTACATCGTCACATATGTATTGATCGGCGGGGGCCAAAATAGCCTATGAATTATTAATTAATAGAAGGATGCTAAGAAACGGGGTAACTTCTTGGAAGAAAGAGTAAGGGGAATGCAGCTGCTGCAAGTTTCAATGAAAAATAGACTCGCAGGACGATTAATCCTCAGATTGATCCCCCTCCTCTAGACTACCCCTTCCTGCAACGTATATTGAATTTTTCGCCCTCGAATTTCCCACCCCAACTTTTATCGACTTCCAAATGACGTCGAATCACGAATGAAACGGAAATCGAGGAAGGCCGAACGAACCGATTCGTTGGAAAGTTCGACGAAGCGTTTAATGCTTCGATCGTGGCAACAATACGAGGATATATCGAAGGAACAAAGTGCTGCACTTAAGGTGCTATTTGCGGGGGTGGATTGGAGGGTGCAGATTATTGAATCGCTTTTTGATACTCGTTACGAGATCGTGCTTGGTATAGAATTGATTGGTCAAGGCCACCTTCCTTCTTCTTCTATAATTTCACTCGATTCTTGGATTGTTTAAACCCTTCGCGTGTTATGGGAACATGTACCGGTTCTTGCAATTAATGGTTGGTTTCTCAGGGCGTGTATCTAGGCCATTCGTAAATGAGAGACTATTTCTGTTTGATCGTATATAGGGTGTCCCATGAAAACTGGTATGATATTGGCTAATGCATATTCTGAAATTACGTTCATGCAAGTTCTGTGCATTGGTGCAGTAAAAAAGTGAAATTGTATCCTTCTGTAAGTGTAATATGTACTTACACTTTGGAAAGATTAGGAATGAAAAGAAGAACACGTCATGAAATAAGAACAGATGATAATGAAAAAAAAATAACTACACTAACTTTTGCGATTCTTCGTCTTCTTAAGAAGATACTAACAATAAGATACTTATATTAATTTCAAAGTTATTACAATTAAAACTTTAGTGTAATTACTAACTGGTTTCAAAGTGATAACAATTAACAACTTACTGTTATTACTGACAGCTTAATTATTGAAACTATAATTGCATCTTGATGCATTTGTATGCAACTGCATTTTTTCGTTAAATGAGATTCTAGTTAAAAACTATTATAATTACTAAAAGCCTAATTATCTGACAGCCCTGTTTCCTAAGGCAGAAATCCGAAACAGAAAATCCTGGCACGACAGAAGTGAATTTGAGCAAGTCCACGCGAACAGAATTGTAAAAGTCCTGGTGAGCTTGTTCAAAATCCGCGCGGTGCGTATTTGCCCTCTCACGGGTACATACGTCGCACGGATAATGTATGCGCGCAATCCAGCCAAGCCGGCTGCTGTTGGATGAACCGGCGCCAGGAGAGTTGCTTTATCCGGAAACGTATTCTATGCATACATACATGTTCAACACCTGCGTAGCACCGTCCGGTCGCTGCCAGCCAGGATGTTAAATTACGCCATTTAAATAATTTCATTTAATCTTTGCACGGCCCGAACTATACCCCTCGGCTCGACTTTCGTCGTGAAACAGAGAAGGTGTTCCTTACGATTCGACGTCACGAAATATTGTTTTTTTCCCGTGTAATATCTGTCGGCCGACGAAATAACGAAAATGACCGAAACACTTTCACGCGTTCGTTACCCGCTTCGTTTCGCGGAGATTAGCCCAACGCTGCGCTGAGCCGATTTCCCGAGCTGATTTCATCGACGCGACGATGGATCGGAAAAATGGATGGAATTCCAGAGATTCTGACGTTTCCAGTTACTCGGTATCATTGATCCCAGAAAGGTCTGAAAATGAACCTATCGGTATATTAATCCTTCATACTTTGATTCATAAAATTTTTTCAATGCTTATTTAAAAATTTTCCTTCCATTGCTACCTACAGCTGATCAGTGAAACATCTAAACGAGAACTTCTCCCACAGAAAGTAGAAAAATATTTTTCCCAAACATCCAATCTAAAACCGCCCTCGGTGGCTTTTCAAGCAAATCCAAATGAACCAACTCGAGTCCAAGGAAGCACATTCCGTGAAAGCCAACAACAACCGTTTTAAATTCCATCCTCAGAACGTACCTCACCGTCTCGAATTGCTGATCTCGAAATGTCAGCCTTAATTCGTTCAGCGTAATAGCATTTCCGGGCTAGTTATCTACCCGTTTCCGCGATCTTACAGGAACCACGATGCTAAAAAATCCTCGTTGATCCGCCTTTGTTCGACTTTCCACGCGAGAATCACGACGAGTTTTGAATCAGCTTGCCACAATTCAACGCGAGACGATAAAGATGGAAGGCAGCCGACATTTGCATGTTTATTCCGCTTCTTTTATTCCGGCCACTTCGACACACCGTTTCCATCTGGAAAATACCTACAATACTGTTTTACCTCCGACAAACTTGAAATTCAACGATCTTTCCTTCTATTTCCGGCTAGGTTTCCGTTGAGACACTCCATGCTTTATTTCGTGACAAATGAATCTATATTTGGCTACTAATTAGAATTTTGCAAGAATATGAGTTTTAATTAGTAAAGGTTTACAAAAACCTGAAAATATGAAGTCGGGTCGAGCCAAGTAGGATTCTCGAAAGTAAAGATGTGCGAAAACTCGAAAATTTCAGATTGTTTTCGTCGGCTCAGAGTGAACTGGATACAGTTCTTGATGTACACTTTTAATTCACGGAGCACAGTTCTCTGGGAACCCCGAATACACCAAAGTAGGTAATCTCCCATCCGATCCGAGTACCGGGTAGCCGATATGCTCGGATTTTTGCGCACATTAAAAATTGAAAGTTGAAACTGAAAAATTAAATGCTCGAAATGATATTTGAAATTTTAGGAATTTTAATAATTGAGAATTAGATAAAATATGAAACTTCAAAAATAAAATGTGCAGTTTAGAATTTGGAAGTTAAATTGACACCAGCAAAATTTTCTTTGATGATACGGTTCCCCGCCAGTTTCACAGACTGACAATGAGTTATAAAACGTCCACTTTCCCATCTCGCATAAACGTCCATTTCGTACCACTAAAACGTTATTGTTCCATGAAAATTCTCATCGAAGAAATCCAGAATTGGCTGCATCAAATTAAAAGCAGACCTGTCGTTCAGATTCTTGAGACCATTCGTAAGCATTCAGCTTATTTCATACGTCCCGGATACAAATATTCCCTGCTACGCGAATATTCATTCGCTTCTATTATTCATGGATTCGTCCTACTTTTTTGCTTTTTGCAATTCTTACTGCGTCTTGCTATGGGAAACTATGCGAGCAGCATAACTGAATAAACGACAGTTGAAGAATGAAATAAAAATATAATAAAAACAATAAAAATAAAGTTGATTAATCGACTGCGGATATTTCTACAAATACATCTGTTTTTTAACCGACTTCGAAAAAGGAGGAGATTACTCAATTCGATCAATATTTGTTTTTTTTTTTTTGGACCAATCGGAACGAAGCCTTTTGCATCTTGTAAAGTATGTCCCCTGATTAGTCCCCTAAAAAAGAAATTTTGCATTTTGTCATTCCTGACGATTTTGATTGCAAAAAACGTACCGTTTCGTGTAGTGGTCGCGAGGTTCATCCTGGCCCAATTGGCCTTACGCACCAGCAGCGGTTCCGCACGCTCTGAACGACCCCGCGCGCCGTTTGATGCACAGCCAATGCGCCAGGGATGAATCGAGGGGTCCGCGTGCGAATAGGGGTCACGTTTCCGAAGACGCGAGTTCACCTATCATATTTAGGAGGCGATACATTCGCGATGATCCCACTTGCAAAAATTTATGGAATTTTTTATTAATAACTATTGCTATAGCAAAAAAATTATTCGCTGGTGTTACTCTGCAACGAATGTGCCGATCGCGATGAAACCTTTCACATTTAGTAGATGTTTCCGCGATGATACCAATTGCAAAAATTTATGGAATTTTTTGTTGATAACTATTGTTATAGCAAAACACCTGTTCCTTGCAAAAAACTCTGCAAGGAATGTATCGTTCGCGATGAAACCTTTCATATTTAGTAGGATACACAGGGTGTCCCAGAACTCGCGTTGGTCCCGTGAAGGGGTGGTAGCTGGGGTGATTCCTTTGCAAAAAAGTCGTTTGAAGCTTCGTTTTTGAATTATTAAGGAAACACACTGACCAATCCGAGTGCGTATAGCGCACGGGCTCAGGGACGGCAGAGTCGGCTACAAAAGCGAGGCTTGACGTAGGTCGCGATCGAACGGCTCGGCTCCCCGTTGGCATTGCACAATAAAAAAATTGAACTGGTTGAACATTGTTAGTTGTTTAGAATGTTTAGAATTTCCTTTTTTACATTATGACAGGCGACAAGATTCGTATTCATTTTAAACAACAACTAAAAATGTTTAACCAGTTCAATTTTTTTATTGTGCTATGCCAACGGGGTGCCGAGCCGTTCGTTCGCGACCCACGTCAAGTCCCGCTTTCGTAGCCGACGCTGCCGTCCCTGAGCCCGCGCGTTATACGCGCTCGGATTGGTCAGTGTGTTTCCTTAATACTTCAAAAACGAAGCTTCAAACAACTTTTTTGCAAAGGAATCACCCCAGCTACCACCCCTTCACGGGACCAACGCGAGTTCTGGAACACCCTGTATATCTGCGATGATCCCACTTGTAAAAATTTATGGAATTTATTGTTTATTAACCATCTAAATTCGGTCAATTTTTTTCGGTTTATGGTTATTAGCTAAGCAATAAAAACGCAAATTCTAAACGTTCCACTAAATAGTGAAATAAAATAATTTTTAACAAAAAACACAACCGACTTCAAAATGCGCTAAAAAGTATAAAATAATTTCTATTTCATTTATACCAATACTTCACGGCTATTAATAAAACCTATTTAATCGTTAAATAGTATATTGAACATATTTCAACCTTTTCGGAGGCGGTGCTAAATTAAAAATACCCGAAAAAACGATGCTGCCAATAACGATTTGATTACGGTATGGCGCACTTCGTAATTAATAAGTCTTTAAAAAAAATATGGAACGTTATAGATACGGCTGAGAACATTTGTAATTGTAACGATTGTATCAGAAGTTGGCAGCACTTCTGATGGATGTACAATGGGTACGTTGATTCCCGTTGAATATTGTTTACTTGAAATTATTAAATGGGTCATTTGTCCTAGGTTACCGACGTCTGGACTAGGATCTTCCTAGTAGAAGAAAAGTTTTTAATTTCGCGCCGCCTCCGAAAAGGTTGAAATGTGTTTAGTATACTATTTAACGATTAAATAGGTTTTATTAATAACTGTGGAGTATTGGTATGAATGAAATATAAATTATTTTACACTTTTTAGCACATTTTGTTTATAAAATGCTTTCTCTCTTCAGGTGATTTGAAATATTTAAATGTTGAAACTAGGAAAAAGCTTGGGATGTATATTCAAATTTATATAAAGCTATTTATTAACAAATGCATTACGCTAATTTTATTTCCTCCGAAAAATAAAATAAAATCATTTATATAAAAATGAACAATTGCTCATGTTTTATATAAAAAAAGCATGATGTATCCTTGCTTGTATATTGATTGAAAGTTTTCGCTTAGCTCGGTGCAAAAAATATGCATATTAAAAATTCTGCACGATCTATGGGTAACGTAGCCATCTCGTTAATTAAAAAACTTCATCGAATAAATTAATAATATTGCAAATAATCAAAGGTGCAACTAATAACTGGAATATTGATGTAATATAAACGTGTCGAAAAGTGATATTCAAATTAGTACTTTGAGATGGAAGGAGAGGCAACTATGAATATATTCGCATATCCGACAAATGACGGATATATTCTACTTTACTGAATAGAAATATCCCTCATGGCTAACAATAAGACATTGTTAAAGCAAAACATATTAAACCTTCTGATAATTTATTACAGAAAATACATTCTACGGTAATATTTTTATTACCAAACACACTTCATTGCAATTTTTGTATTCAATAATTTTCAAGATTGGACGTAATTTATTATACTGACTGTCAAATCTAATAATAAGCTATAACAATTTTGCAATAACTTAGAGGTAAAATTATTTATCATCGCTATCAAGCATGTTTAAGATGTACCGATAAATTCAATCACTTACTTATTGATAGAACAGCGTAGAAGCTGACCATGTGGTCAGATCTCACTCCGTTTGGCAAATTAGCGACATTCTCGAAATTCTGGTCGGAAATGGCGTTTAGGAACGCATAGCCCGCATAGCCGTGCAAATTTCCTCATGGTGACCAATGTTCAAAGCGTTCTAAATTTAACCCCTGTCAAAGACATTGATTTTTTCAATCTAATGATAAAGAATTTTTAATTTTAAATGCACTCTATTGCATATGTAACTTATTTAACAAGAATTTAATTCTGAATAATATTAAATAAATTGATCTTTTCTAAGATAAAAATAAATATATTATATTGTTTTATTTCACATGATTTCAATCTCAACGAAGTAAAGTAGATTATTCATACAAGTAGATTATCCTAGCGCTAGTTAGATAAAAGATCTAATGTCACCATGGTAATAAAATATGTGGCATCAAACATTCGTAAAAGCACAAGCGGAGAGATAAT
Source organism: Osmia lignaria lignaria (assembly GCF_051020975.1). Classification (NCBI taxonomy): domain Eukaryota; kingdom Metazoa; phylum Arthropoda; class Insecta; order Hymenoptera; family Megachilidae; genus Osmia; species Osmia lignaria. The sequence goes on along the minus strand of NC_135044.1, from coordinate 9,319,869 downwards.
GTTATTAAATGTCATTGAAATGTTAATATCGGAGGAAAACTTTTACACTTTTCAAGTTATAAAACAAAAGACTATAAAACTGCCACCATAATATTTAAGAAAAATATTATAGATCAGCTATTATTACATTTCTTATCTTCCTAATTTTAGTATTATTAGAAACGTGTTTTTCAAATGTTAGGAATTCTTTAATTATTTATAATGGTTATCAGCTGCATCAACCCATCATCGTTAATTTTATGCTATTATAAAATCTACGACGCAACCATGCATAGTATTTAATATTCTTAATCTAGAAACATTGAGAAACTGGTTGAAAGGGCTTATCTAACCGAACTCGGTCGATCTTGGTCATTTCTAGTCGGAAACCAGGCCAACGCACTCGATTGTTGCTTTTCATTCGAATTTATAAAATAAACGCGATTCTCGTTGTAAGTAAAGTATGCTTTATATACAATACGATTAAACATGCTCCAAAGGGTTGGCTCGGGGTTTAGATATTCGCGGTTCGTCGCTTTAGAATGCTTGAAAAATTCGTGAATAGGGGTAGTGACACGAACAAGACAAGATTCCATTACTTACTGCAAGAGCTATTTCGCTCGAAAAGTTGCTTCCTTCCGTATTAATTATTACGTTGTTGTTGAAAAAATTCGGATGAATTAATTTGTGACAGTATTGAAACGATAAACAAAATTGTAATTATACATTATGACCCTCTACGGGGGTTCACGCTATCTTACAACAATCGGAGTTTCATTGGGCGGCAGCCACCCGCGGCGGCAATCGAAAAGTAAAGGAAAAGGGGAGAATCTGGGGTCTACAGGGGACGGGTTACGCGGCTCAACCGTGGTCTACCGTAACACAACCTACGCGGGGGAGTACGCGAGGAGGATTGTCGTGGGAGAGGAATCTCTAGGGTCGGGAAGGTTCACAGGAAGGTTCACTATGTTATGCGTTCGACAATGGGACTAAAAGGGGAGAAAGGGAAGGAAAAGGGCTTAGGCGAAATCGCGGTTGTACCGTGCGCGAACGAAGGGTACCCGGGCGCCGAAGTACGCGGCCGGATCCGCGGGACAATATTATACTGGGGCACGCCAGACACACACACCGTACACTCCGCAAATCGTACTCTATAAAATCGCTAGGTAATTTCGCTAAGACCGCTACGCGCTAATTGCCGGCTAGTCATCGCAGGGAATTTCTGGAGAGGGGATCTATGGCTCAGGGATTGGCCGGTAATCGGGATCGGTAGGGCTGACGGGGCTCGGCGATGCTGGCTGCGGGCTGAGGGTCCTCGGGCTCGACGATAGATGGTCCCACGGTGTCCTTTTGGGTCGCTTTCTTAGCTGGACGCTCCTTTCGTGGAGGGCTGTAGGGTCGTCGTCGGCCTCGGGACGGAGTCCTCCGGGGGTTGGGGTTGCAGCGTCGTTGTCCAGTCCTTCCGTCGCCTCTACCGGCCCGATACCGACGGGTGGGAGAAGAGGATAGGGGTTAGGAGAGGGGTATTAAGAAAACTTGGATCATTGTAACGGGGGGGCACTGGCGCCACCTTGTTACAACATATTTCATATTTCAATTTTAAAAATTACTGCATGTTACTAATATAATTTCAGACAATTAAATGAAACTAAATTAAATTGGATTTCCAAAATATTGAATTAAATATTTGATATGGAATTATTTATTAAAATTCAATTAAAATGTAAGACCCAAAGTGCCTGCTCCCCCTCCCGGAAGCCTACAATTTTTAGATCCTACAACTCAACATTTTCAGTAGAACATTCTAGTCACGTCAATGTCTACATTTTTCAATTGATCTATGGGTAGAATTCAGATGATTTTGAAACAAGAAATACGAAAATTCGCATAATTAATAATAATGATGATGACGAAGGTGATAATAATGGAATCAGGCTAAAGGCGAAAGATAAAATGTAACATACAAATTACATTCTTCGCTCGTTTAAAAGCACTGGTAAGGTTTGATGAGAAATTCTTAATTAACTCCTTTATTTACGAGTTAAGTGAGATGCCCACTTTAGTGTACCGTCTCTCTGACACATTTAACAAGTGTATCATTAAGTCTCGGTGGATACGCGACAGGGAAAGGGAGTGCCCTCGTCTCGCGGTAGAAATTTCATTTTCACTTCGAAATAGTACTCTTCCACGGGCCGGAAAAGTGTTCTTCAAGTGGCAACGAGAACCTTGCTCGGCTACGAAACACGACAAGCAGCCGGGACAGACTTGATCCCGCACGTGGAAAACTTCTCTATTGGAGATTTATATCTTACTCTCTTATCGCGTCGAATTTTCTTATTTCCTTCTTCAACGTCATTATTCAAGAAATTTCAAGGTTCATGCAAAATCTACAATATTTATTCTTGAATCGCATCATCATTAAAATTTATAATTAATTAATATTCTTGTATTTGATACGTTACAAATTAATATCATTTTTGAAAATTCTTGATTTATTTATTCTTAAATCATATTATCGTGAAAAAGTAAAAAAGAAAATGTAAAGATTTAAATCGCCAAGTATGAGAAAGTCGATCGGTTTGTAGGGGATGGGGGGTGTGGAAGCCCTTAATTTTCTGAAGTTACGGAACCATCGAGTGGCTCATGCCGCTGGCACGAATTTTTTAATCTCGCCACCCTCCTCGTCGGGATCGCAGTTTTTATTAAAAATAAGACGGCCACCTATAGGGTCGTGCGAGACTACGGAGCCTCAAGTTTACTGTTGTTTCCGCCATGCGAGCCAGCTGCCACAAGAGAAACAGTGCCGTATACTTTGCCTTAAACACTGCCACCCCCTCTCCCTCACTCCCCGACCCATAAACTCGCCGACGATATTTTCGTTTCGCTTCTCGTTCGGATTCCTTTTTATCGCGTCAATTTTACGGCTTCTATTCGGAAAATTTTGTCGTGCTTATGATTTTATCGCTGTCTCACGATCGGACAGTGTATAAACTGCGACGATCCATTAACTCGAACAAGAAACAGCTGTGTGGTATAAAATTTTCTAAAAAGATATATCGCAAAGTTATATTATTAATCACGCATTACGAATAAGCTGTACTTGAAATAATTGCAAAATAATTTAAATAAAGGCTGAATAAATATTTATATAAGTTTGAAACTGGCTTTGGCTTTCAATACTGTGTTGAATTTCTTTTTTTTTTTGTGAAGATAACACATACAGGGACAGAACCTTTACGTGACTTATTACTACCATCGACAGAGTTCGAAGGTCGATTTTTAGGGTGCACCGAGTCTCATATCGCAGACAGATGGCTCGTCCGTTTTTACAACCAATAACGGACTTTCGTCGAAGATATACGTCTGTACTACCGTGCTCACTCGTCGATCTATACAGGGTGAATCACTCAACACCAGAATCTCAAATATTTTTGTTAATTAAATATTTTCTCTTAACGCGTTGAAAATTTCATTATTTTTCATTTCTAAGGATGCGCGGGTACTTGGAAATTCAGGTCGGGAATTTTTTTCGAGTTCAGACAGGACCCTGAAAGATTGCCCAACACATGAATTTGTTCGAGTACCCGTCATTTATTTCGGAACCTCGACTGGAAACTCGATTACATCACGTTCTACGCAGTAACATGAAAATATTTTCAAACTTAATAATTAAAGGTATAGTGTATGCGTGTATCGCGAAGCGCAAGGAAGCTTCTAGAAACGTATAGAAGGTTAAAGTCAAAGGTTAGATGGTTAAAGTCAAAGTTTTCTATATGGATCAAGGCTTCGAAAACCATTGAACAATTCCTCAAGACAAATAACATTAAAATCTAAGACGTACAGTGCCGGGATAAAATATTGGCACACCGTTTAAAACAGAATATGTACCTCATTTAAAATTGGACCAGATGACTTGAGGTTTTTGGAGAAGCTATAAAAATTAATTTACTAAGATATGCGCTTCTGTTGTTTTAAAAAATTACAATTTGACGAAATCGGGAAACAAATAGTAAAAGGCAATTTTTTAATTTTTTTATCTGAGTTTGCAATGAAAATTTAAAATATGACATTTGTAAATTTAAGTATGTTATGTGTATGCTAAAAATTTTATTGAGATCGGTCAATGCACTTAGAAGTTACAAGTAATTAAAATTTCCGAAAATCTCTAACAACAAATCTCTAGTTCTTAGATGAAAAGCCGAGATTTTCGGAAATTTTAATTACTTGTAACTTCTAAGCGCATTGACCGATCTCGATGAAATTATCAGCATACACATAACTTATTTGAATCCACGAAAGACATATTTCAAATTTTCATTATAGACTCACATAAAAAAGTTGAAAAATTGCCTTTTACTATTTTCCTCCCGATTTCGACAAATTGTAATTTTTTAAAACGACAGAAGCACATATCTTAGTAAATTAATTTTTATAGCTTCTCCAAAAATCTCAAGTTATTTGGTTCAATTTTAAATGAGGTATTCTGTTTTAAACGGTGTGCCATTATTTTCTCCCGGCACTGTATTTCCTAGCAAATTAGTACCTAATACACTTAATTTTTAATTTTTAGTCATAACTTGAATTCTTAGATACTTAACAATGTATGTGATCTCAGGACATGGTCCAAAAAGAAGACTGAAATCTAGCTGTAAGAACATATGAGCCGGGTAAGGCCTAGCTATCTATATTAAATAAAAAAAAAAGTTCTCTATACGTTTGATGAGAAAGTACATTTTCTTTTAGCCATCTTACAAGGGTTAGCCTGAAAGAATGTAGTGTCGGCTTCCGAATTGAGTTTTGGATCCCGAGTTTATATTCGGTTCTTGAAATTACCGGTACCCGAATAAATTTACGTACTAGACAAATTGCCCGATCCAACCCGATGATTACCCGCCCCGACCTAAGGCTCCTTTACCTGCACACCCTTAATATTTTTACAATATTTCATTACTTCTGTTACTAATATTCAAGTACTAAGTATTTCTAGTTAGGTAAGTAAAAAATAATGGATGTCTTTGGAAATTCATGCATTACCTACCTATTTATGAGTGAATCACAAAAACAAAATATAGGTGTGCATAAAATATATTAGAAAGAAACAGAGGGAAAAAGAAAATATGAAGATAAGGTGAAAGTTTTTTAGTGAGAAGCAGCAAATCTACTCTTAGCAAGTTTCTCACGGATAAAAGTGTCTCTTTGCCACCATGGAAGGTATTTCTGTAATCGTGCTGGAATATCAACTCGTCATAAAACTTTTCCAATATTAACTCCCTCGCGCGATTAAAGGAAAAAAAAGGAGAAGAAAAAAAGAAAAAAGAGTTGTTTTCAACAGAACCATCCCCGATATCTCATTATTCAGGCGAGTTCACGCTTGCTGAAGATACGGAGTCGCTCGTCGAACTTCAACCAATCGATCGTGAAATCGTCGAATATTAATGGAAATTAATTCGCGTCGATTAATTTCTCTTTCTGAGCTTGGCCGGTATCGGCTTCAATTCACCATCACACGGACGATTATTTTGTCCGGCTGCTCAGGAAAATGATGGAACATTCCTTCGAAATCCCACATCTACGATCCATAATCACTCGTAAACGTCATCACTATTTCAATGAAAAACTCAATTGTTTTATTCTAACGGTGGAATTAGTATTTTGAAACTCTTGTATTTAATTTTTAATTTTCAAAGTAAATATAAACAGACAAAAAAAGGGTTTAAACTTTTGTAATGCTCTGAATTATTATACCTGAGACACCTACTTCAATTGCAAATTGAATTAATTACAAAATATTAATTAAATGGAAATTAATCGAACTTACCAGAAATACCATCGTAGGTCCACCATTCGTCCCAGCTGGCCTCAGATTCTGCAAAACAACAAAATACCACGTTATTACTAATATTTGTAAATAAATAACACCTGATATATTACAATATGTATTCCTATAAGTGTATCTAAAATTTTAAATAAATCCATTTTTAATTCCATAAAGCTTGCTATTTGAATGGATAATAAAAGCCCTGCTATATAATATTACTAATGCTTATGTGGCTTTAATTCAACAACACTATGTTTCTCATGGTGCACCATGAACACAAACTCGTTTCGTTAACAATGTACCAGTTTCTTGGCCTGCATATCCTTTGAAACTTTCCGGACGCCGGGAGAAACTTTAAAGCTGCATCATGAAACCGCGAACATTGATCGATCGAACTTGCTGGCAGCCACGGATGATCGATCAATCGATTACACCGAGTAATTCAGATTTGAAATTCCGAAAGTGTGTATGTTGAGTCGGAAACCGTTCTGATAAAATCGAATCGTGTGAAAAAATGAAGAAAGAAAAAATTTGAAATGGTACAATTTTCTTTTGTAAAATAATGAAATGCTTTTAGTATATTGATTAGTACAAAATAGAAGATTTTAGAGTGAAAATAAAAAATATATATTTGAATATGTCCTCGGAGAACACGAAATGCTAATCGATTCATGAAAAAAGTCTCACCCTCGAAGCACTCGACTCAACGCCCTGATAATTGAATTTTCATTTCAACGAACGCTTTATCTGTCGCATTACCGCTTCTCTTTCCATATTCATTGCCTTTCACACCTCGAAATAGCCAGTAGAACACGATATCGAGTGGCTCGCTGTTCGTTTTTCCGCATGCAGATTTTTCCATGGCTATGCTTCCTCGGCAAACGTTTTATATTACACCTATATGCGTAAGCCTTCTTTGCTAGTTTTTATTTATAATTTATTAAATTAATGTCTTTCATAATATAACTTGAAGAGGACAAAAGAATATAATGAATACAAATTAATCACAGTATAATCATCGAGAGTTGCATTTTCGGTAGGGTAATTTCGAAAGAGGTGGATCACTTTTGAACTGCAGAGTCTGAGTCAATTGATACCCAAATTTACAAAACATAGATACACAAAGGATATAAACGTAAAGTTAAATGTATAATTTTTTAATTAAAAAGTTTCATATATGGGCAGAATAAGTTTTGAAAGGAACTGCATAAAAGAACATTAAAATTAAAGAATAAGGAAATTAAAATTGGGGCTCTATCCATGGTCCGTTGTTTGTAGATTAATTGAAGAAAATACACGGAGTTTGGCTTATGAACTTTCTAATAACGAAATTATAATAAGCATTTTAATCATTATAACAACGGTCCAACTACTTCCACAGTGGTTAGTATGAGAAAATAAAATACATTTATTCTTGTGTAACAAAAATCCATCTTTCTGTTTATTTTAACAACACTTTATTTTCTTGTTGTACATACATAAATACTTTCGGTCTTTTTGTCGCAATAGCTACCACGATTTTTATACTTCATGTAGCTTTCATGTGACCAGCGTTCGCAATCAACACATTTCAGCTAATCATCTATTTTATTCGTTCCAAAAAAAGCATGTATGGCCATTAAAAACCAGTTCATTTGTATTTTTAACAAAAATTGAGCTTATAGAAAAATAGTAATTTCTACATCATTCAATCTTTTCTTCTTTAACTTTTTTTCTATTTTGAACCAAACCCAAATTACAAACTATTTGAATTATATAACAACTCACTTTATAGTGGTCCAACTAACTCATATTTAAGAGTTAGATTAACCAGTTTGGGGTCATTTAAATTACGCCATATACACCATATAAAAATACTTCAAATTCGTATACCATGCGATCAAACTGAATAAAGTATGTGCTCACCTTAACATATAACAAACATGAAATTTTCAGTGAGAAATTGTTAGACGCAAATAAAATTAAAAGGATAAAGTACCTATGCTTTATGTAAAGACGATACGAGTAAACAAACTACTAGCGGGAAGTACTTACACGCACAATCAAATCAGATTTCCATATGAGTTTCCATACCAGGGAAAGTAGCGATATAGGGGAAGCAAGAATTCTCAGAATCCTCATTTTGTCGATATTAATATTAAAAGTGATTTAGAAACAAAATAACATGATTTTTGTTTATTAAACATTATAAAATTTAGAAAGTACGAATAACAAAGTAGGAAAATCGTCCACCCGCCACGAGGCGTATATTAGTCTAAATAAAACAATAAATACAAATAAAATACAATGATTGCGCATATTAAATTATTCTACATAAATAACTACATAATATAATCTAAAAGCAAAAGATTCTGTAGAATCTTTTAATTAAGATAATCAAGATATAGCATTGCAAATAGAATCATGTCCGAAATGAACTTCACAGTGAAAATCGTCCAACTACAACAACGTTTGATTTTATAATTTTTAATGAGTGATTCATATAGATTTTTGTGTGCTGAATCCGAATCTCTAAACCATTTTTATCTAACTTTTATAATTTTCGAGATAATCAATCTTAAACACAAATTGCAAATATTCAACTTTGGAAATGATTTATGCTTTTACAATAGCAGATATTCAGGTTCTTATTTCACACAATAATTCTGTGGAATCTACCGAATAAAATGATATAAATTGTTACTACATTATAAACATGTAAATATGTTTAAATAATAATGGAAGTGGAAGAGACGCCTAAATCACACGAACGCCTGCTGATATTTTTTTATTATATTTTAAAAACTAACAATCTAGGAGAAAATCTAATCATATCACACGATAGAGAAACATTTTTACTAAGTACATTAAAGCAAGGTATAAAATTATGTTTCTACTTTAAGGTTTAAGTCTGACGAACACGACAAACAGGTCGACCGTCAACATTGAGAACTACTGCTGTCACCGCTATAACGCCATAGCTAATTGATATCTAATAGCCGTGAAATCTAAAGTTATACAAGTGGTATATCTCACAGTAAATTACCTTATACCTATCATTCAAATATGCAATACATATATTATTTCATAGATTTTGGCAAAAGTGAAATTTTTACTATACCAAACTGTTAACTTTAAGATTTCCTCGAATAATTATTGCTTTATGCTATTTTCTAGTCCATATGCACTTCAAACCTCTGTCTATGTCTCGCATACTCTTAGCATCGCTGTGTTTATGTGTGTGTGTGGTGTTCTCTCGCCTAGGATCGTCAGAGGCTCGGTCTGACCAAAGCACGAGCCATTCCACTTCCGACGGTGACCCATATTCGATTATCTGGATGCATGCCATCCAGTCCCCGTGCGGCAAACTAATTGCCTCAAATTGGAAAACTTTCCAGGCCTGTCCTGATCTCCGCTCTCTCCTCTCTATTGTCAATCTCCTCTGCTTCTCTAACCATGTCTCCTATTACGATGTTTCTCGACGCTTGTTTCGTACCTCCTCCCCTTAATTCGCAATACACGAGTTGCTGATATCATTAAATTTTCGAAATTTCAATAAAAATATTGCTTTTCTAACACTTTGGCTGCCATAATAATAATGAAGGTACTTACATAATTTTCCCATTTAGATCTTAAGTGTGTTATCTTGCACTGTTAGAGTAACAGAAATTTTCCTTTGTCTTCTTTTCTATTTTATTTGTTGAAAATGCCAGTTATAAATGATGATGACATTTATTAATGGTTGTTAATTTGAAAAATATTAAAAAATAATTCCATAGTCACCTACAATGTAAGTTTCCGCTCTTTCCACTTTTTATTTCGATGAAACTCAGCAGGATTTATAAAACAGCTTAAAATATTTTTTCTCCACTCTTCGACTTTCCCGTATTCCGTAATATTATAAGAAAAAGGTGGAAGCGAACGAGAGCGCAGTCTGGTAGCAGCAACCTCTCCAATCTCTGGCGAGTTTACGGTGAATCAAGCGCATCGAAAGGAAACGTAAATATACTTAAAAGCCACTTCTCGAACGAGCTCGACCGGTCTCTGAAAGCGGGTTAATCGCTCGCTTCGGGCAACAGGGGATGTAACCTAGACAGCATCTCCGTCCGTGTAAATCTTGACGAAATAAACGTCGGACGATAGAGAAATCGAGGTTACAGGGAATTAATAATTTCCGCGTGGAGGATTGTCACCCAGACGCCACGTTATAATTATGGTTAACCAAAATGTCTACGCTGAAAACGACCGTCACCTTTGGGAGTTGAAGTGTATGACTGGCTGGGACCGGGAGACGTTGTTAACTTTAATGGCAAAACTATAGTAGGATTAAGCGTAAAACCAACTTGGCAACCAGATGCCATTACCATTTTCACACCTACTTCGAAGGACTTTTTATAAAAACGAGAAGAAACTAAAGTGGATGATTTCTTTCTTTATGTAGTAAAGAAATTTATCAACGCTAGTTCGAACGTTCGGCCATCTTTACAGCTATCTATTGATATTGTATAACATCATAATTTGTACTTGAAAGGCTACAAAATGTAATTATTTCTCTGCTTATTGTAAAATGTATTGATTACTAACTGGAAATCTCTATGTACACATAGAATCCTAAGTGATTCAAAACCCCCTGGATATAGAAGGTTGAAATTTTAAGAATGGCTTCTCTTTAAAATGGAAGCATTCAATAAAAAGGGATTTTTCAAAATTCGACCCGTAAGAAGGTGGAAAACGAGGTTGAAATTTTTGACTTTTTCGGAAACGTCCAACTCGGCCTCCCCCAGGGTGATGGGATAGGGGGAGCTTCGGCTTCTCCCCCAGGTTAGATGTAGTGGGGGGAGGCTCCAGCCTCCCCCAAGGGAAGAGGAGGGGGGAGGGGCTTGCCCCTCTCCTCCATCGCAGATCAGCGGCTTCTTGCGGAGTCGCTGGGCCGCACACGGCCCGAGGAGTAGTCGGCGCCGGGTGTGGCCCCGTCGTCGGCGGAGTTGGCACTAAGGGGGAGGGTCAAAGGTTAGACCCTACCCCTGATGGGACGCTATGCGCCAAGGGTGGTTGGGGCCCGGTGTTGTTCATTAGAGGTCCCGGGGCTCTTCCTTACGCTCAGTGCGGGTTACCATGGGGGTTTTAGCCGGTAGAAATTCGGCACTACCCTCGGCCCTTCCCCAGGAGGGCTGAGGGCGTCTTTGGAAGATTTCCCCCACGAAAAAAAAAAGAAACAAAAAGGTTAGGTTATATTAACACGTTGAGTGCCACGTCAGTCATCGGTGACTGACACTAAACTTTCCGTTCAGGCCGCGACAGTCGCCGGTGACTGACAGTGTAAAATACGATATCAAACTAAAACAATTACATTGTTTTAATTACATTGCACGTTTTAATCTTAGAAGTGCGCTTGGCATTGCTATATCACAATACCAGCGCACTTCTAAGCAGCGCGCGTGGCCTGACGGAGATTTCCTTATAAATTCGCGTAGCACTCAACGTGTTAATATTCCGGCCACCTTTGGACGATCGGCCACACAAGTCCACTGTCAAAATTATTGAGATTAGTAGTTTGATTTTAATAGTTTAACTTTGATTTTAAGCTCACCCGTTATGTAAACGGTAATCGGGCCATATGGTGCTGTTGACAGAAACAGTAGAGAAGCGAGATTCGCTTGCCGACGCACACACAGCCGCGAACGTATACGTACAGGCGAAATTCAATGTAGTAGTACTCATAGTTTTTCGCAAATATCTCGCAAACTAATCGAGTCCGACATATAGCTTAGAGGGAAAAATGTTGCTTAAAATGACGAATTTTACAACATATTTAAAAATCATCGAAATCGGAGGAGGAGTAACTTTTCTGCAAGTTCACCACACTTTTTTATTGAAATATATAGATATATCTATAAGACGAAATTTCAATTTCCACTTTTTAAACAGATGAAAACAGGGATTGTAGAGTATATTAAAAATCATATGAATCTGGATCAGGTAAAATTTGGGCAATGGACATTCTCCTGAGCAGATAACATTCTTTAAAGAAAGGAAAAAATAAATAAAAATGTAATTAAGAAGACCGCGCGAAGTACGGATAATCGACTAGTTAATAAATATAAGTCCTCGATATATTCGAGAAATTAATAATTTTTTCGTACGTTAGTATAAAAATAAACCTTAAATAGAAAACTGGTCCTGCTAATTATACCCCTACTAATTATCACACATAATCACATTGTCAATTTCCATGAATTTTCTACAACTCAATAAATCCTTTTAATCTCTAGTCATTTTAAACAACACATGCAGCACTGTGTATCGACAACAAATACCAAAAGTATAGTTCACACAGGTACAACGAACAATGTAAGGGCTCGTTTTCATAAATCCCTGCCATTTGGAAGCCCTTCGAGCGAGCCACGTAAATGATCACCCACATTATCGAAATACTGCGAACACGTCGGTAATTTTCTGCTTAAAATCGGTCATAGATCAAGCGGCCAATTAATATCAGGAAAATGTTTCGTGCACCGTAAACCTCGAACCGTGGCTACGGACATCTGCTCTTGTAGAGAGATACGGTTTGCAACACCGTTAGCTATACACTTATTTGATATGCTCGTTGATAAAAGAAGAAAGGCAGAACCGATACTATCTACACCGTTATTTGCCCAGTCTTATCTAGTGAAACAGAGAACCAACCCCCTGACTGCTCTGTAATTTTCGTACAGCCACTAGATCGATATTACGTTTAATCGGTCTCAGCCTCACCTGCTTCTCCTTTGTTTCGCGAAATATTTGCTTAAATTACCGAACCGCTCGATTCCGTTCGTTCACACTGTTCAGACGAACCGTGACGATCGTTCGTTGGTTTCCAATTTTCCTTCCTTCCATAGAAATTCTATTCTCGTATTTTCTAGTTTGAATCAACATGTTGAATACCTTGAGAATCATCGATGGTCCGCGCCGCAAATTACATATGCTTGAATAATTGAAAGGGAATAATAGTAAAATAATATAAGATATCAAATAGAAAGCTGGAAATTTGAAATTTCAAAATTAATTATTCCTTAGATATGCGCGAAAATCCGAAGATTCGGGTACCCGATACTCGAATTTGGTTGGAAATTATTTCGGTCAGCTTTGGATTCTCGAAATTTGGACAACTGTGTTTCGGGATGAACTTTATTAAACGTGATCGTGACTTATAAATCCACATCTATACTTTCAATAACCGGAACCGATCCACTTTGAACAATGCCGATCTGGTCCAATATTCTCAGATTCTTTCACACCTCTACACTGTTTCTATTCAGAATAACTAAAATTTCATTCAACGTGTTGATTTTGATAATTATAAAATATTGGGTTGGCAAGAAAGTAATTTCGGTTTTCACAGACAGATAACACTATGTTCTTTTTTTAATGACGTCTGTCGATCTTCTGATTTTTCCGTTTGTCATTCGATAGCTGCTGTTTTTAGGTTATTTTAGAAGCCAATTGCACGTAATTTTGTTTATAAATAGATGTTTAATATTAATTTTAACATGGAGCGTAAAAACAAATATTTTCGACATATTTGCTTTTTTATTTTCGTAAAGGAAAGAAAACTGCTGAGGCTCACAAAGAGATATGTGAAGTTATGGCGTCGAAAATTCCGTTCTGGAGATTTTTCACTGAAAGATGACCAACGTTCTGGTCGACCTATCGAAGTTGATGATGACCAGATCAAAGCCATAATTGCATCAAATCGTCATGTAACTGTACGAGAGATTGCAGAGAGATTAAATGTATCACACACAACTATTGAAAATCACTTAAAATATTTCATACTTAAAAACCGAAATTACTTTCTTGCCAACCCAATACAAAGTGGTCAAGTACTTGTAGGACTTAAATGAGTAACAAATTTTATAACTTTCTGCAGGACCAAGAGTGTACAATAACGACGAATGCACTTATGCAACGATCGCGCCTTTGCATTCGGTAAATTGTTAGTCTTGTTAGAAGACGAGTCGATACGAAACGGTCGCGCACCCGATTATCCTGTTTACCCGTAACGCATTTCGCTATCGATGAAACCCTTTGCACTCCTTCTCGCCCTTTGTCGCGTATAAATTGCTCTCTCAACACTTTAGGAATAATTCGCCGTTAACTTCTCAATAATTCATAGAACACGTGAAACCTGATGCGTTGGATTACGAGGATGAAAGGGGAGCATCGATGGGCTGCCATGCCATTTGGATAATCCATGGTGTAACGAGTTCGGTGGAATGAAAATCGAGGGGAAACTTTAAAGAGGGAGAAAAAGTTTGAATTCTATGATATTAGGTCATTCCGTAAATAATGTATATTTTATATTATATTTTAAACGATCGAAACAAAAACGAAAGCCTAAAACGTTTCAAATTCGTCCAAACAAATCTCCAAAGGTAGGTAACCGCAGTGTAATTAAAAGCAAAGCGTATTACAAGCTCGCGGTGTCGGATTAATCCTCTTTTCGTTCGCGAGAAAAGAGTCGAGGCGAGTCTTAGACTTAATTCGCAGTCTGAGCGTAGCCAAGATAAAGTCCAGATTAAGAAAACCTTACCCTTCCACCCCTTCAGAATGTTACCACGGGTCGTGTACGAAGCTCTATTCACCTCGAAATTATTTTCATTTTTTCCCACCTGCTACTTCCAGTCGATTTCACCCGCGAACGTTCCAAAAATTTCAACCAACCCCTCCTTCTTTCTCCTGATTACGTTTTTTTACAGAGAGGCGAAGGGGTGGTAAAAAGGCGAGCAAAGCAGCAAGTTGGTTAAGTGGCACGACGGGTCAGCGACTGTATTCAGAAGGTATTCGCTTAAGTGAAACGTGAAAAACGCGCGGAAAGGGAAATCATATTAAGCTCTGGACGAAGCAAAGAGAGGCTGAAGGGAGAATCAGCCCTTCTCTTTCGCTGCCGCTTGATTCACCCTGAGAACCTGCTATCATAATTAAACAACCGACAGACAGCTTCGTCCGACTAACCCACCAGGGAAATGAATAACTGTGGATAGAGGTTGGCACAAAGGGACCCCGGGAAATATTTAAATGCACCTTTGAATAGGATTTAATGCACCCAATCGGCTTTCCTAAGAATATACATATTACGTTCCAGAAAAAAAAGGGGATCATGAGTGGTGGTTAAATTTCAGTGGTACACGTTGATGTAAATAGACGGGGTTCGGGGTGAGTTTGCCTAAACCATATGGAGTACAGTATTGCCTCGAAATAAGCAACTCGCTCGAGACCGAACAGTGGGAAACGAGTGAGAGATCCGAAGTACTGGCAAACGGACCTCTCACTTTGCAGGCCACTTCAAACAAAGAAGAGGGGACAGCGAGTTGCTTATTTCGAAGCAGAGACCACTTGCTTATTTCGAGGCAATACTGTATTCCTCTAAAAATTCTAAACTTCTAAGATTCGAGGATTTTAAGCTTTTGAAATTCCAAAATTCTAAACCTTTGAAGTCCTAGAATTGTAAAATTCGAAAAATTCAGGCCTCTAAAATTTTTAATTTTAGAATATCAAAATTCTAAAATCCTACGCCAAGATGGCACAAACCCAATGATGATAGAATTTTCTATGGCAGAAGGACCATAAAGAAGGACCATAAATTATATTAATTCTTAATTTCTACATTAAGACATTAATTTGTTATTTCTGTCTTTTCTACAAGAATAAGAAAATCTAAGATCTAGGTGTACTAATCAAAGTTCGATCGTCTCGTTCTCTATAATTATTGTCTAGTCGATTATCATTGATGGTATTGATGAAACAGTTGGCAACGGTGCTACGTACTTCCAGCTATTTCGTGAGGCTTAAAATACGGAAAAGTCACGCGATGGAACAAACACGAACGAAGGAGGGCGAACGAGTTGAATCGAATCGCTAGTTAACAGGTTCGACGCGTTCTTTGTTTAATTTATGCAGTTGCGTGCTACCATTGTTGCGGTTCAATTTGCGAATTTACTAGCGGAGAAATTCATTGATCTCGGTACAGTCGTTTGCCTCTGACGGAAATTTATTTTGATTCTCGTTTTAGATACTGTTCGCGAGTTTTTTTATTTAACGCGACACGAAACAATGACGATAAAACGCACCTGCAATATGAAACACTTTAACGTTGAAATCATTATTAATTACTTTCAATGTCATGTCACTTACAGTCGCTCACGGAAGTCTTTATATACCCTATAAAAAGGTAATTCTGATTGAAAGTTAGGGTACATTTACTATGTTATTATTCTATACTTAAATAATTATTTTATTTTAGTAAATTTAGTAATATATCATTTATAAGATGCTTTTTTACGAAAACATTAATTCCAATTTGCGTTTTTTTTTTCTAAAAATTCATATTTCCTAAAAATATTCCTTCAGAAGTCGACATTTCCACTTTAAAAGTTAGCAATTTTTAAACATGGAGTTCTCAAAGTTTTTCCCAAACTTGTCAAGAATAAAACACTTTTGCAGTCAGTTAAAAATTCACGAGCGTAGCATATAAATTCAAGGAAACCTTTAAAAACATTCCGCCAATTTCATCCTCAACGTTAATAATACAATTTTTAACTGGAAACTTTGGAGTACTTGAACGTCGATCCGAATTCGAACTTTCTTAGCATTTCTTCAAAAATTTACGTTAGCATATCTAAATTCAGGCAAAATTTTGTAAAAATACTCCCCCGGTTCTTGGCTATTGATAATAGAATTTTCAATTTAAAGCATCGAATTTCAACTTTCTTCTTGAACTCGAAGCAGGATAAAACACTTTTTATGCAGTTTCAAGAATTCACGAAGCAACGTTTAAATTCAGGTGATCTTTCAAGCGTAACTCCTTTCTCAATATTAATGGTACTATATCCGATGAAACTTCTAGTTTCAACTAAAATAATGCATTCAGAGATACACCGCGTGCAGAAAGTGTTTGTATAGCAATCAATGTCAAATAATGTTTTGTAAAATTGAGGTTTATTAATTCATTTCTGTAAAACAGTACGTTGGGAAAAGTTGAAGCTAAAAAAAATTACAGATCAAAATTTACGAATCTCTATGTACTAATGCATCAATAAAGTGCAATTGCGAATATGCACTCATTACGAATATCCGAATCTTTTAATTTGTCTCCATAACATAAAAAATACAAAATTTTTGAACAAAATTAGCTAGATACATAATTAGTAAAATTGTGTAATTAAAAATTAAAATATTATTGTAATACATATACAGTGTGGTACTTTAATAAGCAGCATAATGTAGTGTAACATGTAAGAAATATATGTATAGATATAATATCAGCTTTTTTAATTGTGAAGAACAAGGTATACCTACCAATCATTTTTGAATTATTTAAAAGCACTCACATATATTGTCGATGCAACGAATATTTGCAATTTTCATTTTCTTCATTTTACCCCTCGGACGACGGACCATCGAGAAAGTCCCAATTGTAATTTAATTATGTATTTAATTTTATTACTTTTATTTTCTAAATTTTATACTGCTCCTTTGAAAATTATTGTTACAATATATGAAATTCTTTCGTTTCAAAATTATTGGTGAACTTATAGAAAACGTGCTTCCCTTTCGATTTCGATGATTTTTGAATATTTTGGAAAAGTCGACATTTTAAGCAACTTTTTCCCTTTGACCTATAGGGTAAAGAATCTATGCACCAGATATTTAGCACATGGCATGAAAGCTGTTGAAAAATTTCAACATGATTTTTTTGTTTATCCTGGGAATTTTTTGGATGAAACTAGTTATTAAGAAGCATTTTTATAAGTTCGGGACTTACCGAGTCAAATAAAATACCGGACACAGCAAAAACTGCAGAGCTATTTACTGAGCCTGAGTTACCAGACATTGTCCCGGATATCGTACTGCAGCTAACGGACATGAATAATTTATGTTTACGCGCAATTAAAGTTATTTTAATGTCGAATTTTGCAACATATTAAAAAATCATCGAAATCAGAGGGGAAGCGCCTTTTCTACAAGTTCACCCAATTATTTTTAAACTCTAGGTTAATATCCTTGTGTTAATCATTGTGTTAATCAAAAGCAATAACTTAATTCGAATATCTCACCAATGAACAATTGTAATGGAAATATAAATACTTTTTACAGAGAGTGTATCAGCTAAAACTAACCCAGAAGAAGATTCATGGTATACGAACGAGAAAGAGCGGGATAGGGTGAGGGTGTCCGAACGAGTGGTCAAATGTAATTTAAAGAAGGAAACCTTCCCCTTTGCCACCCTTCGACTCCACTTCGTCCAGTCTTCGGGCAACGACCAGAAAAGAAGGTAGAAAGTTCCGGCTGGTTTACAATTCAGCCCGCATAGGGCAACTCTTTTGCACCCTTTCTGACTAACCCCCGATCACCTTTACCCATCCTCTTTTTCAAACCATCTCCTTATTTGATCCCGTGAACTTAGGTGTGGTACGCGTTCTGCACCATCGACAACTCACGCACCCCAGCCACCTTTTTACGTCCCCTTGAACGAGGCATCGATCTGCGAATATTACAACCCCATTTTTTTTCTTTTTTTCTTTTTTTTGCTGCCCGTAACAAGACTCCTTTCGACGGTGATAGATTATTGGGGGATTCTGTATATTTGACTTCGGCCTGAAAAGCATTCTTTGGGATTTTTTCATCAATTTTTGTAATAACTTCGTCTTTATTTATAAATTTATTACATTAGAAGTTGATAGAGATTAATAATAGAATTTGGGATTTTCTAGCACAACCATGAACATACGTGCAATGTCGATTTCTTTACGATAAAAACTAAGATTAATAGAAACATCTACAATGTTTTAAACCATCTCACGAATAGGAACAGTGAATTCCATCCGGGTGGGAAAACTTTCTCACCAGGTATTTTTCTTTCGCGAATACACGAACAGCATCAAGAGCAAAAAGTAGAAAAAGCAGAGCGCAGCTGGATTCTTTTCGAACGTAACATGATTGTGGAAAATACTCTTTGTATTTTATTCAATCCTATGCATTTCCTGTACAATTAAATATTATTTGAGTTCAAAGTATACACTGTAACGTGGTGTCATGTGTAACCCCCCCCCCCCCCCCCCCCCCCCCCCCCCGTTACAATCGCTGCGCTTTCACACCTCCCACTCTAACCCCGTAATCCACCGAAAAACCCTTCCCTCAAAGGTGAGGGTACCCCTTTCTTCCTGCCCGCCGGTATCGGGCCGATGGAGGCGACGGAAAGGACCCCAGAAGCGGACAACCCCAAGAGGAGCTTCGAGGCCGGCGACAGACCCCCAACCCCTCCCAGGAAAGGGAACAACAATGGACCCCGAGATGACACGTGCACCCAGCTCAAACAACAACAGCAAAAGAGAGCCCATCTATCGCCGAAGACCTCAGCCGCAGCCGTCACCGTCAAGGATCCGTCAGCCCCATCGACCCCGATTACCGGCAGATCGATAATCGATTATTCCCAGCGCCGGAAGAGGCCCCAACCCAGCCCCATCCCCTCCCCAAAATATCCGCGACGGGCTCGTCGTCGGGAGCCCAGCTGGAGCCATCTGTCGCCGAGCCCGAAGACCTCAGCCACAGCCGTCACCGTCAAGGGTCCGTCAGCCCCATCGACCCCGATTACCGGCAGATCGATAATCGATTATTCCCAGCGCCGGAAGAGGCCCCAACCCAGCCCCATCCCCTCCCCAAAATATCTCGCGACGAGTCGTTAATTAGCCTTAGGCACCTTAGCGAGCGACAGTATATTGTAAAGAGCGATTTTGTGAGATTTAAGAGAAAGAGATTGAGTAAAACCCGGTTAAGCGTGTGTGTACGAGTGTGCTGCAACGTTGGTGAGTCCCTAAGATTCTAATAATTGTGAATTCCGAGTCCGGCAACGGCTACCTTCTTCGTCCGCTCATTTATACTCCGCGATTTCGTTGTACCCCCCTTTTTTCCAATCCCCTTTAAATTTCCCTTATTTCGACCCCTCCTCGACGCGTAACGTAAAGGAACTTTCCCGTGAATCCTTCCCACCCTGAGATTTCCCCACCCTAAACTATCCTCTTCGCGTACTCCCCCGCGAAGTATTGTTACGGCCATCCCGGAACTGCCGCGAAACCCGTCCCCTCTAATAACCCCTTATTGTCTCCCTATTCCTCCTCGCCACGAGACGTGGCTGGCGCCCAACGAAATTAAGATTGTAAAGTGAACCCCCGAAAGGGTCACAACACAAAATATAGAATTAGAGATATGTCACGCTCGATAAAATTTCACCTAATCTTGATTAAGTTAAGAAAATAAAAATAAATTAATACTTTCAGTCTACAATGTACTTAATAACTTTTCAAACACACAAAGTATCAAAATTAAAGTGAATCATTAATTCTTGCCGACCCCAAGAACTTGCGCTTCTCGAAAAAAATAATGCAACGCCACCCTATTTCTCCAGGTTCATACCGCGAGAGAAAAAAAAGAACACTTCGATTCAGTGTGCTTAAAAAAAAGAAACGCTCCCTTAATCCCAGAACAACCCCCTAGTCAGGGCAGAATTTACAGCGTCTCGTTTTGGAATCCTCATCTTCACGCGGAGCTGTTGGTGTACCTAAACGTTTCCAACGGAACCGTGTGAAAAGTAGGTGGTGGAAGTTTCACGGAGGTGGAAGGACGAGAATGTTACGGGGGTGAGAGAGGGAGAAAGAATCGGATAAAAGGTCTGAGCCAGGTTTACTCCGCGTCATCAGCGTAATTGTATGCGAGGGAATAAACAAAACTATAAAGCTCGCGGTTCGGATTACTTTTCCGCAACTTTCCTCACCCCTCCTTGACCAACAACCTCTATTTCATCCCCTACCGCTTCTCTTCACTTCGCTGTTCCCGTTTAATATGTTTCTTGTTCGTCTTCCTTTTCTCGCTTCATTTGTTTCACACTTATTTTTTTTAAATATCATAATAATGTATCCTGTAATTTGTATTAAATTTCAATAAATAACAATCTTCAACCAGAGCAAGTGTCATTCGCATTAAAATTCTTTTGTTACATTTAGGGTATAACTTGTTCTGAAGTAAAATTAATTTTGCAAATATTTATCGTATAAACTATGATGGTTATTTTCTTGAAAACCTGTACGAATCAATGGGTACATAAAGGTGCACCGAATCTCGACCTTTTCCCAACGATTGCTTTTTATTTACTCCATTTTCTTCTTTGTTTACTCCACCGCCCTCCCTTCTTCTCGAATCCTCTCGCGTTTAATCTGGCGTCTTCCAACATCGACTGAAGAGCCGAATCGAACGATCTCGACACCCTGGGAGAACAGGGTGGCCAAGGTCCGGCCAATGAGAGTACAGGACGATCGAGGAGGAAGAACAGCCGATCGGAGTTTCTCGATTCACTCCCTCGCTCGCTTACTGCAACTTTAAACAGGAAGCTCTTGCTTGATAAGCTTCTCTCTTTCTTCTGGAAACTTCCCTTTTTGAAGGAATACTTGTTATCTGACTCGGATCTGAACACGTGGCGTCTGTTTGTCGCCTCTAATGAGTTTGCTGATTCTTTAAAGTTGATGTAAAAAGTAAACTTTCTCATGATTAATAGATTAATCCCTTCAGGGTTTGTTAAAATAAGGAAGTAGTCAATTCTTTTTTATTGACTATGAACTATTACCACTGAATGAGACCCTTGAACTATTAAACATACAAATATTTCATTTTTGAATTTAATTTCTCAATTATTAATATTATAGTCTGTTTATTTTTTAATTATTTAATTATATTACATTTGATACGTCGCGACTGATCGATCACCAATGTCTGTCACAGCAGTCAATGTATTAATTACCTTTAATAATTCGAATTACACGTAATTACTATCATTGCAGCAATTAACGTGTTAATTAAAATTAATTAATCGTGTAATTTGAATAATCGCCTGTCTAGTACCGAAATTGTTCGAAAGACAGACCGAAATTGGAAATATTTGCCAATTTCAGCAATATACTAGAACATGAATTGAAATTCCAGCAGCTAGTAGTTATTTGAAACATACCAAGTTATAACATTCAGAATACTGTCCGGAATACTTCGACGGATCACCAATATCGTCCTCAAACATTTTCCAGTTTCCCACATTATTTCTAGCATAGTTCAGTGACTATCTCAGCAAGCGGAAGCATCGAGAATTACCAGGGAATCAGATCCGGTGTTTATTATGCTTCGTTTCCGTTCACCTCGGTTATCGAGTCTAATAGTTGAAACCGCGGTTCGATTGAACCTTCCGATCAGAAATGTTCAAAGTTTGAGAGGTCAAACCGCACTTGCAAGTGGCCTTGTCCCAATATGCCTGCCTCGATACGTTTCAATTGCCTCTAGCTTTTTTTGAGGAAGTTAAATATTTTCTTTTCATTTTTGAAAAACTACTATATTATGTATTTCAACGAATTATTGAGAAACTGATAAATATTGCCAATTACTATCAATTATTGATTTTGCAAAATTGAATCCTTTGAAACCGTCCGGTACATACATATGTAAGTATGTATATTAATTTTTCAAAGCTTGATATTTTTTCTGAAGGTTGTTGGTACAAATACCTATAGCACACACCCTTTTCTTCATCCACAACGTATTTTTATATTATTAAAGTATTTTAGAATCTCAGAGTTTTAGAATTTCAGTCTTGTAATTTCAAACCTAATCAGATGAAAGGTTTAAAAAGTGATAATTTAGAATAACTGTTTCTAATATCTGCTTCTGTTTTATAGAAAATCAGATGTGAAAATTGCTAATAAAATAATGTATATTCAAATAATAGCTGGAAGAAACGCAAAATTGAGTTTCGCCTGGACGTCAAACGAGTGTACAAGGAAGGTTGCTTAAATGCATTATGAAAGTTTCGCGGCTTAGGTGGCTCAAAAACGCGATTGTGAGGAGATTCTTGGGCGAGTTATTCGAAACGGTAAACTCAGACGATTCATTTGCATGAAGAAGCAGATCTGCATTCATCAACTGGCATAACTTTCTCGACAACAGAAACGAAACGTGTGCAGAAAATTCGGTTAAAAGAGACCTTTTCGATATTTAACCGCAATATTCAATTATCTTTCATTGAAATAGCGAACTTTTTGACGTACAACTATTCTCGAAATTTAAAACTGATAGAAATGCACAACGTGTTTTTAAACTCACGAAATATGACATTGGTTCGAAATTGGACAGATAACATGAAAACACAATGAATATTACGAGGAACGTGAAACAGTATGGGGCCTGCAGTTTATTTATGTCAATACAATTTTCGAAACATGCCCTCCGGCACAATCGAAAAGTACGACGCAACGTACGATAAAATTTACATCGGCGTCGGTGTTTGTCGATACCAGCTTTCCAGCTGGTGGAAAGCCAAGTTTTTCCCCCGGCTTCGAACCGTTCGGCAGCTGATCATGAAATTTTAATCGCGTCGCGCTTTCTTCCGCGAGAAGCAATCACGCGAAGAATATCGGAAGGCAATAGAAAATGCTTTTTCGCCAATCGAACTGATGCATACGACATTGTCAATAAATTCTCAACTCTATTGAAAAATGAATCTGAGTACATTTATTTACGACAAAAATCATTTTCACCATTAACTTTGATATATGTAAAATGTCTTATCGTCAATTCATTACATTTAAGTATGTACTTTGTAATTTCCAACTTGGCACAAATTGTTTTTTCTTGATAAATTATCGAATGATTCATCGCAAGTCGAGTTTAGTTTAGAGTTTAGAGTAACTTTTGAACATCTTATCCGGCTATACCTTTTCTAAAACAAGAATTCTTTCAAATAATAATTGTTTCTTTAGAATAATTTTAATATTTCTTATTCATAATTTAATTCTATTAAAATGAAAAGTTATCAAAATTAAAAATCTACGTTCCTTTATACATTGAAAGTTAAGAAAATAACATCAATCTGTATGTCAATAAGTCTTTCACAAACTTTGTGTAAATGTTTTCCAAAAATTTTATCATTCTTATTTATATTGCTTTATTTATAGTTAAACTTCTACGTTCCACTTTAAACAAATAAAATGATAATAAAATGTTAAATGAAAAGGAACATACGGTCATGTGTCAAAAAATATGAAATATGAATGTTATTTGCAATTAATTAAGGGATTTGATGTTTTCCAGTTTCTTATTAAATTCAATTTGCATTTGTTCAGTCAAAATTCATCGCCATCGAGTTAGAGGACGAAAACGAGGATCAGAGCAAAATCCTATGTAGTGTACAGGCATAAATACACAAGCCCGTAAACACATGCTGGTGCGGTGACATTAGGACACGAAAATGAACTAATATCGTCTCCCATCTCGCTCTACCAGCGACAAGTGCTTTCTGGGCGTCGTCCTAATTACAGCGGTATAATGAACTCGTGTACCACGACCCTACCTCAACATCGTTTTACTACGAAGAACAACAAACATTCTTTTTATTTGATATCACGTAGAACCTGTACCGTCTTTCCTTTGCAATTCAAATTTGAATTTTGCGAGCTTATAAATCTTCCACACGTGACTGCAATTTCAACTTAATTCATTTCTAGTCATGTTCCAAACTTGGAATAGAATATAATTTGACTCTGTATCATGGAATGTGGCAAGTAGTTATTAGTATATTTGCATATATCAATCTGTCATCCCATTTTTTTTTTGTTTTATCATAAAATCTTAATTAAAGATTTAAGTAGGTATTAGATTTTAACTAAATTTTGCGCTAGAGTTAAATTAATCATATTTTTTAATTTCCCCTTCATTTCACAATTTTGCAAACGAATGACGCAAAGTGCAATACTTGTGGCTATCGAAAAAGTGAAATTCAATTAACACGAGACAGTACGATCCGATTACCGTTTTCTACCATAAATTAGCCGCGAAAGCGACCAATGGTTGGCAGGGTCGCAATTTTGGCTGGACAGCTTTTTCTCGACGGATTCGTTCACGATGATCAACGAGCGACATTTGTCCACTAAAAACGTGGCTCGTATTCTCACGGGTCGGAAATTAGGGCAATTTAGAGACCGAAAAGGCAAGCGATTATATGCGAAAATAGGTCGTTGATCCTGGTGAATATTAATCATTTGATTAAAACAGTAGAAACATACGAAATTAGAATTTCTCCGATGGCACTTGCCTTCTTTCTTTGTTACCTAGATTTTCAAACGTAGATACTGTAGAAATATTTATAATTTGGCAAATAAGATTATGGGATTATCATTACTATTTTTTTTTCTATCCTGATTTCATAACTATGTATTTTATTACATTAACTCTTAAACGGAGGAACCATGGAGAGAACTCCAATTTTCATTTAATTTTGTACTTCATATCATTTTAATTGTCTAAATTGTACAATGTTCCTTTGAAAATTATTCTTGTAATATATGAAATTTCTTCGTTTAAAAATTATACATTCAACTTCAGGTTAATATCATCGTATGTGTTTTGTGAATTTGAGTCCCAATCGACCCAGACTTCGCTGTTTGAGGGTTAAGATAATCTGATTAAACAGAGTGCCTGACATCAGGATACTAATACGTTAATAATCCATATTATTGCGTATCTGACTAATCACTGATATTTCTACTGAATGGAGTACACTCGATAGCACGTTGACAGTTACAGTAGAAATAGCCATATCTTGCATGGTACACAATAATATGGATTGTTAAAGACATTAAAAATTAATATCAGTTCCCTCGCGATCAAATCAGGCTGCTCTAGAGAAAAATGACGATATAGGGGAAGCAGGAATTTTCAAAGTCTTAATTTTAACGATATTAATTTTAAAATTAATTTAGAAAAAATATAGTATCATTTTTAATTATTAAATATCATAACTAAAAATTATGAATTATAAATAAATATCAATCAAAATTTTCTAGCGCAAGTGATAGAAATATACATATTGTATGTATGTATATAAAGCCCTTTCCTTACATTGCCATTTTCCCTCCGGACGCCCATAGGAAAGGGCAAGAACTCGGGATATCGCCATTTTTTTCCTGAGTAAGCCTAATTCGATCGCGAGTGCACAATTTTAGTAATATTTAAAAGTATTATAAAAAAAAATAATTGAAATTTTATAGCAATCTGAATATAACGGCGTAAGCAGAAAAATTTGTCCATTTGTTTAGATTCTATTTTTAAAATTACCGTAAAATTTTCCTACTCAAATGACAGTGAAATTTATAGCATATGCAATGAAACAAATCAAAGGACCAATATCGCTTTTTAAAAAGAAAATGAAACAGTTTTAAAGCAATTATGCTGAATCCACTACAAAGAATTGTTCAGAATAGCAGCTTTTTCACGTGGATCCAGCATTATAAATGAAAGTTCTCGCAGGTGGCTCTTTCGAGACGAAAAGAAGGAAGAAGGGAGGACAGTAGAGAGCAGCTAAAATGGATTACATATTGCTGTCCCAGCTTGCAACGGACAGGGCATACTTGACCCTGCTGACCATCCGGATAAATCGAATAGCCTCTAACCCAAACGAAATTATACTCTCCTTCCCTAACGGTCCTTGAAAATTAAAAAAGAAAAGAAGACTTTATCCATAAAGGATATCCCACGAAGATTTCATTCTTTCGATCTTGAAAGAAACTTTATTACTTATCCCCTAGATTACAAACAGCAATATTTGAAACTCCATTTTTTAATAATAAAATTTTCTAAGACAACATAAATGCATACCATCTAAACCAAAATTTAAGAATTTCAATACCATCAAGGAATGTCCCGTACAGTATCGAGCAAAGCAGTTTTCCTTAAAAAAAACAAATAGCGATAGGAGAAGAAGCAATTCTCAAAATGCTAATTTTGACGACATTGATCACTAACAATGGGAGTTCACAAACTGTTCCTGGAATCTGGTACTTTTGACGCGTGATTCTTATGTAACTTTTAACGCTGATCACAAATCTGAAGTCCGTTTGGGCCACCGTTTAACGGTTCTCGAGAGAAATGAATTTTTCTGATTAATTAGTTTTCACCAATTAACGCGTTAACGATGGAAGTTATAATGCTGTGGTACTACGCATGCGAAACAGAACGAGTTTCTATTTGAGTTTCTATCACTAGTATTAACATTTTTACAGAGGTTTAAAGTTTCGATGAGAAAAAAGAGTACATGTGTTAATGACTTTGAAAGCTCATTAACTCGAGAACCGTTAAACGGTGGCCCAAACGGACTTCAGATTCGTGATCAGCATTATAAGTTACGTAAAAATCGTGTGTCGAAAGTATCAGATTCCAGAAACATTGTAAGACGTACCATGATTCTTCACCGTGAATGAAGAGGTTTCACACACCGAATTAATCTTCTGTGAATGAGTTTAAACAAAAAGCGATGAGTTTTTCCGTATAATAATTTATTCGCACAGGAAGAAAGCTCAGTCTCGTTGAATCTGAATAAATCTGAATGATTCGGCCAATCAGCGGTCATTGTCAGTGCCGTTATCTTTGTATCTGCGAGCGCACTTTATCTAAGAAAATCTAAAAGTCTCGATAATATTGGGACGCATCTATCTGTGATTTCTAACTAACATAAGTATCAACGGTTCTCAAACAATCTGTCATAACATTAATATTAAAATTAAATTAGAAATAAATAATGTAATTTCAAATCATTAAATATTATAAAATTTAGTACATAATTAAGAAATATGAATAATAAAATCAGTATCGATTTAAATTCTCCCGCATAAACGAATATGCGCAAGTGGTGGGAGGTCACGGATCTATCTATATGAGGCTTTCTCTTTCACATTATTTTCTCGTGGCTACCTATGAAGAGAAGCACGAGCACAAGGAAACAATAGTCTACGGACGGGGCATCTTCGTTCTCCCTGAGGAAGCCTACCGTGTCCAGTAGTGTACAATGATTATCAAACAATATTAAAATTGTTATACTGTATATTTTACAATATTATTCGCATACCATCCAGGTGACTTTCGCGTACCACTAGTTGAAAACTGTTCTTCTAAAGCTGTATTTAATTGCCAAGTGCCCAATGAGATTTTTAAATCCTATCTGTAGAAAATTAATTTTGCAATAATAGAACATTTTTTAAATTATTACAAAAAAAAAAGATTTTTTTTATTATTTTATTTTTCTTAGATTAGGTAAGATACAATTAAATTACCTTCTCTTAAGCATAATACGAATATATGATTATAACTTTCTATGTAATAGAGTTTTTCTTTTCAATTATACGAAACAGAAAGTCTGGTAGGAAACATTTGCTTAAACCAACCACGTTTCACCCAATATCGTACGGTTTTATTTCCGCCACACCCTTTCACGCTTCTCGCCCTTTGTTTTTCTCGGCCGGTAGGAAAAGCTGGAGCACTAGGTGCATTCGAAAACGGCTAATGCGAGAAGGCAATGAAAATTTCAATCACGTGCTGGTCTCACACGTTCCCAACTGCAGTAACTGCAATCGTGGCAATTCCAATTGCACGTAATTCCGACGTCTAGAATCCGTACCACGTCGAGATTCAAAGTAAACTCGTAAACACTCTGTTTCGCGTAAAACTAAACGGCAGATGGAAAGAAGGATGCTACAAACTTCTGCTTCAAATTTCATTCAATTGTTGAAATAATATTTTGTTACTTCTTTAAAAATTAATAAATAGATTATTAAGTTACTAAATTGTAAATGCTTTGCCAAAAAATATATTCCTGTTTTCAAATAATTCAAATTTCTACCAATTTTGAAAACCAATACCGAGACCTTTTCTTTTTGTTTTTGATTTCACTACTTCAGGCCCAATTTCCAATCTAACAATAAGATCAACTTCCGTCTCGCAACAATAAAAAGAAAAGCTTGGAACGTCAGCTGTTTAAACCACTCTGTATCAAGAAAAAAGAGAAATTGGAAAAGAGGGCAGACAAAGATAAGGCGGATGTAGAAGTGTACACGGAGAACACTGAAAACACCGAGGCAGCGTGTGCGGTTAAAGTGGATTACATATTGCTGTCCCGGCTTGCAACGTGTTGTACACTTGGCCCTGTTGGCCTTCCAGGTAAATCGAATCACCGCTAACCCGAACAAAGTTAGCCCTGTCGTCCCTAGGAATCTCTGCTCGCGAGCTGCACGCGAGAAGAAACTTCGAAATGCCTCGGCTCGCGCTATTTTTACGGACGATTGATTAACACGTTGACCGTTATCGGTTACCGATGGAACTATGAATCTAATACAAGCAGAAACTTAAAAAAAAAATACGATAAAGAAAATGATTAATAATATTAGTGTTAAGTAAGAATTAAAATTATTAATTTTTGAACTTGTCTTTCGCTTGCTAATTTGCTATGTGTGGTTGAAATATTTTGAAATTGATAAAAATATTGATTGCACAATGATTGGACAGATATCAAGAATCCATGAGAAGTTAATATGTTAAAAGTAAACTGAAGTGCATCAACGGGACGCATGCATTTTTGAAAACAACGAGAAATCCGAGAAACGAGAATCCGATAGAAGAATTCTAGTGTCGTATTCACCAAGAGAATTTCAAATTCCTGTTTCAAGGGGCTTAACCGATGGATATTTAGGTCAACGATTTCGAAGGGTTTTAGAGGCTGCATAAAACAGATGCAAATGACGTCAGCGGATCAGGCTCAGAGAAGATTAATGAATAAGGCGGAGGAAAATTGCATTTTCTGATTAAAATTAAAAGGTAATTACTTTTTGACGAAATCCAGAAACCGATATTCGAGAGAATCAATATTGCCTGCCTAGTGATTGTAAGAAACAAAGCTTCATAATTACGTATTAATGGAGAATGGCGACTAATCTTTAGTCATACTTTTAATGTTAATTAATTAAGTTTCGATACTGTCAAATAAGAAATTGAGGAATGAATTCAACTGAATTGTTTCAATTGATGACTCATATTTGTATTATTTCTTTAACTCTGATCGCTCAATGCTTCGTTTAATTAATAGAAATTTGTTTATATATAAATTGTTATAAATTTCAAAATAATTACTCGTAATAATTGTTTGTTCCAATAAAAATTGTACTATGTAATTAGAGAATCAATCTAGTGAAGTGAGTCAATCTATAATCAGGCATCCACCTGCCATGATTAATCCCAACTTACCCTTCGCATAGAAATATTTACAATTTATATGAATTTAATACTCAAGTCTCTAATTAATTCAGAATTTCACTAAAACCTTCACGATCCCAACCACTCTGCACAGTTTTTCAGTTAAAGTTTAATAATTAACATTCATCGCGCGTCGATGCTTTCCTCGGGATGTTTATTAACGCGACAACATGCAAAGCACGTGGCGGCCACAGAAAAAGCGACGCAA
The DNA here is from genome assembly GCF_051020975.1 of Osmia lignaria lignaria. Taxonomy (NCBI): domain Eukaryota; kingdom Metazoa; phylum Arthropoda; class Insecta; order Hymenoptera; family Megachilidae; genus Osmia; species Osmia lignaria. The sequence goes on along the minus strand of NC_135044.1, from coordinate 9,289,735 downwards.
TGTTTATCGATGAAACGAAAACAATTTTCAGCCGTGAAATTCCAATTTTTGTCGATTTTTAGAAAGCGTTAATTGAAAGCGTAATCGTTGATCACGCGTTATAATAACAGAGACTCTGGTAGGAACTTCCTCTTTGTCTTAGCTCGCCCTCTGTTAATAATAAATTACTATTGTTCACCGAATTACCAGTCCCGGTTACGATCGCTTAATGTGATTAATTAATGCCACGGACCGATCGATTACTTGACACCTTTTGCTAATTACCGTTATTCCAGCGCGATCGCTTCTTGGCGTCTTCTGAACGGCAGCTGCCTTTTAATTAGACCAGTTTATGCAACTGTGTCATCGATTTCTTGCGGAAATCCGTGTTCCAATGGTCTTTTTCCTTGTAGGGTTCCACTATCTTGAGATTTCAAAAAATTATCATCTAATGAAGAAATAAGGGACTAAATTCATCTTGTTTTTGGTAAAATTTCTACGAATTTGTGTTACAAAAAGTTTTGAGGTTTCACTTGAATTTTAATATGAATCATTTTTTTAAATTAGAAATTTCAGAAAATATATAATTACTTTACAAATTAGTTGAAGTTTCTAGGTTAAATTTGTATATTCTTAAAGACTATTGAAAACCACTATTTTTCAATTTTTAATTTAAAAGAAAAAAAGCGTATTTTCAAGCAATAATTTACTTCAATAATTTATATACGAACATCACTCTATTACTGATACAAACTTGTCACGCGGATGTACATACATACTTCGTCAAGTGAATCTTGAGTATGCTCCGACTTCAGTTTGTCACAGTGTTTGAGTTATCATGACAGGCGGGATCGCATGACTATTTGCGGATGACAAAGCCAGTTTCAACAAGAAGCGTCACCGTTTGTCGTCTACACGATCGGTTACTCGAGTGCACTTAATCCAATAATCCCAACGGCAACGACGATGATTCTCCTACTGATGTACACCTTAACACAATCATGTCCTAACCCTACGTAAACTGTGCCATGGAACTTGAGAAATACGCGTGAAAACTAATCTAGTGAAATGAGTCGGTGTATAATTAAATGTCACGTATTATAATGAAAGCGTACAGAAAATTTGGAAATTTATTCTCAGACTACGCTAACGCAACAAAATTTCGGTGGATCAAAGTGTATAATAAACGTGATCTCTTCTAAAGGTCAATAATATAAATATTAGGGGTGTACGGGTAAATTTGGGTACTCGCGTTTCGGGTCAGGTTGGGTCGGGTTGGGTCGGGTCGAATGAAGCGTTCTGCGGGATGGGGTAGTGGAGCGGGAGGGCGCGCGGGCCTTCCCACCCCCTGGGAGGAATTTTCGCGGGGGTGGTTTTGCGGGGATGGGACGGGTCGCGGTGTACCCTTCCACCCCGGACGAAAGGAGCCCGGACCCCGGTCGGACCCAGGGGCGGGCGGGTGGGGAACCCGTTCTCAATCGGGGGCCCTTCTCCGTCCGCCGCTGGGGGGCCGGGTGACTCCGGGCGGAGGGTGGCCATCCCTCCCACATGGGGAGAAGCGCTGGCCCCCACTGGAGGGTGCAGCCGAGCCGAGGTAGTCCCCCTGGAGGGTGGCCAGCCACAGCTCACCGCAGCCCACAGGGGGACGACTCGGCGGGCTACAAGCGCCCTGCATGGGCGCCATCGCACGCGGACCCGTGGTGTAGCCGGCACCGGAAGTCGGCGGGAGGACAGCTCGCGGGCGGGCGGGGGGTTGCTCCTCCCCGCAGCCTGTGAGGAGATCGAGGCGTGGGGACTGCAGGCGGTACGAGCTGAGGGGCCCGACCGCCATTGCACGCAGTTCCCCCGCGATGAAGTTCCCGTGCGACCCCCGGTGTCGGCTGGGGGAGTCCAGGGGGTTTCTAGCGCGCGGAGGGGGAGGTTCCGGAGTTATATCACTCAGGTCCCGGAGCCTCTCCTGTACGCCAGAGTAGGTCGCCGGGTGGTTTTAGTCAGCAGGAATCTGATACTCCCCTGCTGCCCTCCCCCAGGGGACGGCGGGGGGCTTATGTAAGATTTCCCCACGATAAAAAAAAAAGGGGGGGTCGAATGAAGCGTGATCCTAGCGGGGTCGGGAGAGGGCCGACCCCGCCCGAAGAAGGAGACGCGTGGGGGAGGGTGCCGGAGTGTTCGTCGGAGGTCCCGGGGCTCTCCCTATAAAAATCCCGCACTACCTCCGGCCCCTCCTAAGGGGGGCTAGAGGTGTCTTTGGAAGATTTCCCCCACGTAAAAAAAAAAAGCTGGATCGTAGAAATTTGTCAGCACAAAGTTCGAGTACCCGTATATGCGCTGGAAAAAACTTTCGGGGTCCCGCCCAACCCGATACCGACCCCAACTTTTGGGTACCTGCACACTTTTAAAGAATATCAAAAATCACGGAAATTATTTATCAAACTTTGATTCCTCTTTTGTAGATTAACGTTACAAATATCAATAGTTAGGCCAAAATTTTGAAACTTTGATCCCTCTTTCAACGGTTAACAATACAAATATTAATAGGTACACAAAAATGTTTAAACTAATTCCCAGCAGAAGTTTACGGTTTTACAATTATTTATCTAGTTTTATCAGCTAAAGTAATCTCCATCAGGGGGTTATTTGCATTTCATTGTAAAGCGCAGCCACGATCGATAGCACGATATCGTGATGTGAAGTCAGTGACAATCAGGTATCCCGCGATTATTTGCGGATAATAATCGACGCCGAGCGTTTCACACCCACTCGATCAAGTTACGCGTGTATTTAATCCAATATACATCCTCCATATAACACAGACGCACACGTGCATGTAGGACGAATGAGCACAAAGCGTCAGTTGCATCGCGCGTATTGTAAATTCGTTGCGTGTGCTCATCGCGGGGCCGAGTAGCCCTATCTGTTGAAAATTTCAACCCAAGTACAACGTTACGCTTCTAATTACATGGAAACGAATTCACCGGTCACAAAGGATTTCTCCTACCACCATTTAATATTATTCTCGGCCGACACGTAGCCTGACTACAAATAACACGATTGCTGTATGTGTTTTTTATCGTTCACCATAATGTAAACAACCGAGCTTTGTTCTCTGTCTCGTTATGAATTAACGTATTCATATAATTACGCACCAACGTTATGATCTAATTTTCTATGATGATAATACTATCTCTCGTGGACTATGGTGGTCACATATAGTTGTGTCGACATTTGTTTCACGATTTTCTGTGAATAATATGATAATTCTTAGTCGCGGAGTAATTTTAATGAAACACTATTAGTGTGTTTTATCTAAGACACGATATGCATGTATATCTTTATTTTTATAATACAAAAAAGCATCATTGCAATGCAATAATGACTAAGAAATGTGTGGAGATAGTACAAGTGATAGAGGACAATCATATATCAGAAATATTCTCCATACACTATTGGTGCGCGGGTACTTGAATGTATCGAGCACTCGGAGCAATCAAGTCAGGTCGGGTAAAGTCAAATGGCTTCGGGCAAGTATCCGAAACACGCGAACATTCGGGTGGCCCGACACCATTGGACCAATTCGGAAAAAATCAGAGTCGCCTCAATAATTAAGATTCGATTCGGCAATTTGTTTGAAATAGATATGCAACATAGTATTAGTTTTTAATCCTTTCATCCCCGAATATATATTTTTTCCCCTAAATCAAAGAAGGAGCCAAGACTTACCCTAACACTTGCTTTCAAGTGGTATTGAAACTTTTCAGTGAAAGAAATAAGGTGATCCTTTTAAGATGAGCGGGGGGGGGGGGGGGGGGTAAAAAAATTCCTAACCAACAGGTAAGGAAAGACAAACATTTACTATATTTTCAACATTGTTATCTAGCTCCTTTTGGCTCACTCGACAAGCACGTGTACAATGTTTATCTTTGTAGAAATTTGAAATAATACAATTTTTACTTTATTCAATTAACTCGTATATTCAGTTTGTATATGACTTGAATTTTTACTTTAATAGAAGAATTTGAAAATATAGGTGTATTAACCCTCGGACAGCGACCCTGGAGAGACCACCAGTTTTAATTTAATATTGTATTTCATGTTATTTTCATTTTCTAAATTTTACGCGATTCCTTTGAAAATTATTCTTCCAATATATGAAACCCTTTTGTTTAAAAATTATACATTTCATTTTAGGTTAATACCCTTATATACATTTTGTCAAAGGGTCACAATTGACTCAGACTCCGCTGTTCAATACCTAGTTAATGGATTACTTTTTTCTTTTTTTAATGTTGCAATATTCAGTACACAGGAATTAATTAATTTGTCGAATGTTTGAAAGTAATAAACACATACAATCATAAGAACTGGGACGATTATATTGGGCTACCCGAGTGTTCGTGTGTCTTGAGTATCCACCTGAACCTATTCAATTTTACCCAACCCGACACGGATTTATTCCATGGTATCTATTATCGAAATATTAATAGCAACTAAAAATTCACCTCCTTGTGCGATTTGAATAACTAACATGTTATCAATTACAAAGTAAAATCTCCAAAGACCCAATTGAGAAAAATTCAAATTTTCTCATGAACTTATGCTGAAATGCTCCAAAATTTCATATGTAAGAATAAAATTAGTAAATCAAGCCATTGTCAAAAGATCATCCCACGAACAAATGCTGTTCTATCCGCGTGTATCGAAGCGTAGCATGTTACGATGCTCAAAGTAGCGCGGTAATAACAAAGACGCGTGACTAGTTGCGTAACGAATACGATTTCGAGCGGATGCTTGTCCGTTGATGGCTTATTCGGGTGTACAGAATTCAATAACGCTAACGGGTCCCAACACAGAACGTCGACAAATCTCTCCGGGACGAGCTGTACGTGCGCGTATCTCAAAACGCGTTTCGATTCGGCTCGCGTTTCACCTGTGTTTAACAGTGGCCTCACGGACCGTGACTATTCATGCGATGCATCATGTTTTTCTATACACTTTCGCGACACGCCGGCTCCTGTTACAAAACTATCGTGAAAATGTTCGTTTGTTCGTGTCTGTGAATTTCCATAGCTGCGACGAACAGTACTCCGAATAACAATTTTCAATCCGAGTTTTCCCAGTTTCATTCTTAATACCTTATCGACAGATGACGCGATTTTATCGTTTGGCTGACTACTGTTATTTGATAAGGTGTGAAAGTACGTAGAATCAATGTTATAGGAATTTTATTAAAAATACATCAAAAATCTGATTGTGGCTCTTAAAATAAATATTAATAAAATGTTGTTATTTTGAATAAAGTAAAAGTTAAAAGCGATTGAAATCATTCTTAATATAGTTACGTCATAAAAAATTATTAGCTTTCCTGAATACATTTCCATGCAATTGGAAAACTCATTCCTATAACCATAAAATATTAATGACGTTGCACACCGTGCTCACACGATTATGGTGAATAAACTCGCCAAATTGATTCGACGATTCGTCGATTTCAACAACTTGAATAAAGAAAACTTTCCTACAGGACCAGGCTCTCCTACATACACTAGCAACCAAAACTTTATTCATAGAGAATTAAAACGTCCAGAAATAATTTAGTACTTTACAGAAAAATCTTTTATATCACAAATTATTTGTGCAAATCAAAATAATAATGTTAAATATAATTTTAACCATACCAAGGTACCACTGTAAATTAATTCATAATATATTATTAAAATTACAAAGAAAAAATTATAAGGGATATGGGGGTAGCCGTGCCTCGAGTCGGGTCCTATCGACCGAGATCCCGAAAGACCCGAATGCGACTCGATACTTGAAACTCAATTACGCTTTTAAACTTAAAACTTTAAAGGATGTTTGTGAAATCATATCCTAAATGCAGTGACGAAGTCCCAAAATTACGAGTACCTGTAATAATAATAAATTAATGTGCTGAATGAATTTTGTAAGGTGGTCCTGTACTTTCGACTTGCAATGTAGCTGTGCTCGTATAGAAATTCTGCGAAAGCAGAAAGAACAGGAGAAACGATGCACTTAAGGCTATAGCAATTTCGCTTGGAACGGCAAGCTGACGAAAAAGAGTTTCGAGAGAGAAGAGAAACGAAGAAAAAGGGAAAGTTTCATGGTGTATACATGTATATCTACCAGTATAGATCGCGTGACCACGGACAACAATCGCACTTCCATTTAGACGTCCGTCTGCATTAGGGAGTGTATTTAATCCAATAACACCAACCGGACCAACGGCAATTCCCTCGTTTGCACGCATATGCATCCATTTCCGGTTGGCGCGGCGCGCGCACGTTGCACCACCACGCTTCAGACACGCACAGCTGTTTGAGATGAGTTTACGTATTCAACGCGTGTTTATGTACACGCTCGACGACCCGCTACCAAGCGTGCACACCTACCTATATTTGCACCAACTGGATGCGTGCCTCTGTAGGAAGGCTTGGTTCACAGCGCACGTTTTCCTCCATGCCAGAAGACTCCCGAAATATTAGGAACCATCCTCTCGACAGCTTTCTTTATTCGCGTACTTTTCACACGGAGGAAATTTTTTATGGACGAGTTGAATGTTAATAAAATTTTAACTTCAGAATTCTGGTGCCATATGAGACTAAAACTGAATATTATAAATCCTATTTTAATTAATATTTGAGAATGGAATGCAAAAAATTTAATAATATTTGTTGTGTATTAGATTGATAAGAAAATACACTAAGGAAAAAGATTGAACACTGTGCGACTCGTGAGATGAAAAAATGTTTAATAACTATAACTTTTTTTCATTTGTGATTAGTAAATAATTGTAAATACTACTATAGTTAACAATGAACAGTGGAAGTTGAGCTTAACGCGTGGTTCTCTATGTCCGACTTATCCATTCGTGTACTACTTAATCATGTAGTTAGGTCCATACACGTGTATTATTACAAAATCCTCTTAACTGCAAATCGAATGAATGGCTAACAGTCATTTCGTGATTCTGAATTAATAATGTTTTACACTTCGTGTTCCTACTAAAGTACTAATATTTTTAATATTTAATTTTGTAACCCTCTAACAGCGGAATCTGCGTAAATCAAGACCAAAACATAAAACATATACAAAGATGTTACTTTAAAATTAAACGTATAATTTTTAAACGAAACAATTTCATGCATTGAAAGAATAACTTTTAAAGGAACAGTGAAAAATTTAGAAAAAGAAAATATGTAATATAAAATACAAAATTAAATTAAAATTGGAACTCTCTCCGGGATCTGCCGTTCGAAGGTTAATGATATCTTTATTTAACCAAAATCACTTCTTTAGTATTAATCTTGAAGGTACAAGCGAAAATAAATAACCTTTCAGAAATGTTTTATACGAGGAAAGTAATATATTTTCGATATTTTCTAAGTAGTGAGCTTGATATACTCCCTCCTTTCTTTGTATTTCTAGGGTTAAATGTTATACTATTATAATAATTATGGAAAATAACTGATTTTTCAATTCACTACTAAGATATCCATTTATTACTATAATGTTAAACAACAGAGTTCAATCATGTAAATTACAAAATGAAATGCTGCATTAATGTCACACCAATTCCAGGTGTGCGGCTGTCCAAATATTTATGTCGAGTTTAGATCAATCGAAATTTTTATTTACCACATAAAGTTCGGGTACTCATGATTTCAGGCCTCAAATTCGACTCCAGACCCGAAATTCAATAATATTCGATTTTACACGATAACTTACAAACAATTTAAGGCGAGTCTTCAAAATCGTGCTCCGAATGCAATGCCGGCTCGCGAATTCAATTTCGGGTTTCGAAAGTACGGATATTTGAATAAATTTATGTGCTGGACGAATTTTCAGGGTCCTGCGTGATCCGACCCTAAACTTAGGAACCCGAATTTTGGATATCCGCACACCCCTAACTGATCTTTAAGAGGTTAATGAAAATTTCTAAGATATAAAGTAAATTATTTTACTTTTTTTTTCTTTGACAATTTGAAACGTACATACATTTTATCAGACCATAGTTTTTTAACGCAAGCGTTTAGATGCCATTACACTGAATTGCTACGCATCTTCAGTTTTACTACCTACCATTACATACAGAGGATATCGAGATGCATTATGGAAATCCTCTTACTCTTGGATATTACTACAGATCACAATTTTAGTACCATCTTCTGGAAGCTATCAATACAGCGGATAAAAGATACCAGAAAAGTCACGTGCCATACTGAGAAATTCTATTATTAATTATCATATCGATTGCAGCGTAAACTTTGATCTCCGAGCCCTTTACCATTTCAACCGTGACGTTTCAAAGGCGATGCAGTGCAGGTGACATGGTCGGACTGCACCAAATCGAATCCTATTATTCGAAAGTGACGTTAGAACTTATAAATTCTTCCAGAATATTTTATTATTTTTTTCCTTAATTTAAACAATCTAATTTGCTATAGCTACATAATAATACTAGGCATTTAAAACTGACTTAGAAGTTAAAAACGATAAAACTAAAAAATTAATTATTTCTTAAGCTAAAACTGGTGTAAAAGTATATAAGAGTTCAATTTGTTATTGAAAATTGAAAAGCAAGTTAATTGCAACGACTAACAATTTAAATAAATGTTTGACTAATGACGGTTCCAATCAGTATAATCCTTATTAAATTAGTTTATTTGAAAAGTTGCCCCGGCAAATGTTAAAAGGTAGCGATAATCTTCGCTAAAGGAAGCATAAAATTAGAGAGTAGCGAAGCGAAAACGACTTCTGTTGATTGGTCCAATTACGAATGACAAGCGTGGTTTCGTTGTGGCCGCTCGTTTGTCTCGACGATCGGATACTCGAGTGTATTTAATCCAATAATGCCAACGGGACCGGCGACAATACCCTCGTTGACGGCATACGTTTGCATATGCCTCTATTTCCGCTTCCCCTTCGCCCTGCGTTCGCGTCGTGTGCGCTTACGAGTGCGTACGAGTACTTCCGTCTGCCGCGTTTGCGCGTACAAACCCCTACGATTGTCTATGTATGTACGTTCGCGCCTATGCATCCCCTCTGGTTTGCCTCGCTTTCGCCGAGCTATGGGAATTTCAATGGGCCATCGACTTTCCAAACACATATTCAATGAATTACAAAAAGAACAAAATTATATACTATTATTATATTACATTATATGATAATTTTCAGAGGAAATTATTTTATTTAATATTTAAAATTGTCAAGTTAATTAGTAAACCGTAATGAGATTTAAGAATCTTCGTTCGTTTGATTAAATGAAATTTCTGGTACTTGATGAAACAGCATACGAAAACGTATCACATGGCCCGTGCTCGTAAACCTACTACGAATAGCTTGAACACCGTAAATTCCCGGTTTACTCGGTACCGCGACTCGGATAGCCATAATCCAACGGGGGGGTATCCGTTCGGTTTCATTGGCAGGATAATAATTATCCGGGGCATAGCTGGAAAATGTGGCCGGACCGAACAATTTCATCCGTTTCGAAACTGCGTACGATACACCAGATTGCTTTGCATTCGGACTGCTGCGATCGTCGTGGAAATACTGTGGTGGTGTTGCTCGGAAGGCGGGACAAGGTCCTGGTAGAAATTATCCGGCATTTCGAAACCCTTGGATTACCCTTATCGCGCGACCCAAATTCAAACCCCTCTTCCATCCCCCTCGAAGCGGATTACCAACCCTTCTGCACGCTAACATTCCGGAGAAATCCCATCCTGAAACATCCTGTGGGGGTTATGGATACACACGCCGCCGGGCTGTACACATTCACGGAGATTCGCGGTCGGATTCGATACGGAATCGAGGATCGCGCGCGGATATGTAAAGAGGAAAGCGTACACGCGACGAGACGAGCCGCATCCTACCCCGTCTCTGTATACACGGTGGCTCATAATAATATCATGCTTTAAGCAACTGCTTTACTGTTATTACCTGGTTAACCGCTGAAAGTTTTGAGTTAGTGTGTATTTTGGTACCATCTGTTGAAAGCTTTGGTCGTAATTAGGATGGAATTGGAATTGAGGTTTAAAGGCCGTCTCCTTATCTGAATGTCTATTTTTAAAACAATATTGGAGAATTTATTTAACTAAAATGATATTTATAATCATTCCCAATTTTTGTAGCCATAAACCTTTTAGATTATATCATGTCAAAATCTTATTCTCTAGTCATTTTCTTATCAAAAAATATTCCATTATTTGTCTATAATTTCATGATCCAATACCATCTGAAAACCTTCAAATTGTTGCATTTATCAAGACTATCAACGGTAGAAACACGAAGCACCGTAGATCCACTTTCCCCTACCATTACACCATTTCTCCATCTTACAAGGCAAAGCAATTCCAACGTTTCCGCCAATTCTAGTGGTACCAGTGAACCAAAGCACATAGAGAACCGACCAGAAGCTAACCGGAACTGCGACCGACTTCTTAGCACGCGGTAATTTAAAAGCAGCAACTTTGAGTGGCCTCCATAAATCAACGAACGCACAAAAGTCGGGCATCATTCCGTTCAAGAAAACTTTTTTCCAGAATTTATTCAAGAAAAGCTATTCCATGAATTCGTCTAATCTTTTTTTTTTATTATGCAGAGGACAGACTGTAGACCATGTAAGAAACATGGTCTTACAATTATTTCATTCCATTAATTGCTCTTACAATTTGAACTATAACTTTGTCAATTTTCAAAACTTTTTACTAAAAATTTTATAAACTATTCTTTATCATAGCCAAAATATAAAAAAAGAAAATTCACTTTTATTTTTTAATTTGCCAGAGTACGTCGCCTCCTTATAAGATAATACCCAGGTAGCCGAGGATGATACGGTGGGGTGCATTCGCGTACGCGGAACGCAATCTTCCCTCCTCTCCTGGGCTTCCGGTAGCGGTGTTCGTTCGTTCGTTTTCCCGGTAGAAATACCTACGGAACCATGCAAATACCTCGTCGAAATAAGGTCGCGCAGCACCGTTATTTCGTTCTTCCTTTTTCTCACCGTGACCCTTCTTCTTTCGGTATTCTGGCACCGATAAATTCCAGCCGGATTCCCGAGAATCCGCCAAGAGGGTTTTAACGACGAACTAGTCTATGCTTACTAAGGATAATAACGATAATAATGACGATAATGGTTGCGCCATCCAGTTCAGACGCAATCCCCTCTCCTCGCCACGACGCCTCGCACCTCCCTTTTTCAAGAATAGCTACGCGGAATCGAACGGAAGGCTCGTCTTGAATCGTTGAAAGGACCAAAGAACTTTCAACTCGCTTATTCCTTCGCCGAATTCTTCCAGTAAGACTGGAAATATTATTTCGTCCATCGAAAAGAGCTCGACCGACCCTTAAGGCTGCTTTCATCTCTCTCGTTCCTCGTTAATCGACAGACTTCGAACTTAAGATTACGCTCGACTTCTGCGTGGCCACCGCTGACAATTCAAAGGGCATTCCGACGAAAGTTCGAGACGATGGTGGGTAAAAAAGTAAGAGATGACGGGTGTTGGTTGAAAGAAGAGTGACTCGAGTCGTCAAAGAGAACTTGACGCGTCCCTGTTCCTTTGAAAAATGGATCTCTGACTGGGAATCTCTGCAACGAAACTGTTGCCATTTTCGAGGCAGACGGAAACGAGCCCGTGTTTCGTGAAACCCACGGACATTTGACTTGGAGATGAAAGAACACAATGCCGCGAAACGATTCACCATGGAAAAGGGCGAAACTGCAACGACCCTGTTCACATCAGGATAACATTTGGAATATGGAACCGTGATGAATAATGCTTCATTGCTTTGATGGAAAACATGAATAATTTTGTCAAATGTTTCAGTAACAACTCATTTGACAATTATATAGTAATTTCTTTATCTCCAACTGAGAATGAACAAATTAAATTTTTATTTTTCATAAAAAATGTAAAATGATTTATTTTTAAAATATAGTATTCTCGAGCGCAACTAAAATATAATTATTATGCTGTAAGTAAATATATAATTGTTTGCTTGGCCCTGGCCCTGGATTGGGGAATGTTCCCACTGTGCCCTTCCCCTCCCCCCGCAAGTGTATGTATGTATTATATATACAGGGTATTCGACAACAGGTGGGAGATTCTTTAAGGGATGATTCTAGGGAACAAAATAAGAAGAAAATCAAGAATGACAAAATAGCGTTTGCGGCTTTGTTTTCCAGTAATTAAATCGGCAGTCGGCAGGGGTGGGTACAGTCATAACCAAGAGGAGAAAGCCGAATGCTGCAGTACCGAAAAATACCGAAACGTTCAGTCGTCGGTACTGGGCAGATTGCAGGTTTTAGGCGCTTTTTACTCAAATTTTTAAACGATAATTACTGAAAAACAGAGCCGCAAACGCTAATTCGTCATTCTTGATTTTCGTCTTATTTTGATCCCTAGAATCACTTTCTTACAAAGATTTCGGCTAGATGTAAGCAAAAACGGCCGTGGTTCCGCGATGTATCATTCAAATTGACTCCCGTTACAGTGTCATAAATAAAATTAAACGTTTGGTGCGTAGAAAGAAGAACTTAATTTATCTAAACGCACAACCCAAATTGAGTAGAAACAGAATTAACGGAATACTATCAAATAATTATTATAATATACAAAAATGCACTTGCAGACTCTGAATTCTGCATTACTCTGGATTACTCTGACTACCACACAATGCACTAAATTTGAATTCTATTTGAATTCTATAACTTGTAGAACAAGAAAAAACAGATGTCTTGAGTTGATAATCTGCATTTATAATACGAAGCTCATAAACTTTTTTTAAGTGTCCTACTCTGTAGACTACCTATACCTTTCTTTTGAATAAATAATAAATTTACATACGACACCAATATTTTTACAAATGGTTCGTTTTCATACACACGCTCAACAAACAATTACTTGTTTCCACATTCAACAATCCATTTTCCCCGAACAAACAAAGAATTTAAATCACCAACAAAACTAACTACAGCCGAATATAACAAACGCGTTCATTTTTTCGATATCCACTCGATTAAAGCTGTGTTTGGGAAACGAACTTTTTACCCTTTGTCACCGCAATATTTCATTAAAACAAAATGATCCTGTTGCGGTGAATTTATTTTAAATTAAATTTCGTAGTCAATGAACGATGCATTAACTAAAATTAGACGCTGAAACTTTTTTAACGAAAGACTTACATATGTACATGTTGAAACAGTAATCTAGAAAATCTAGAAAATGAAAATTTTCTATCAAAGTTGTGAGAGAATTTAGAGAAATTAGAGTATTTATATAAGTTAACAAAATTTGGAGAATCTAAATTTAGAATATTTGGAAAATTTAGAGAATCTAAATTTCCAAAATTTCCAAAACATTAAATTAACTGATAAAAAGTGAAAATTTCAAGTTCACCGAGTCAGCGAAGACCCATCTGTGTTAATCAAAGGTTGAACGGACCACACAACCAATTGACGGATCCCTTTAACTCGATCAAGTAATTACAGAACAGGACACGAACATATTATGAGGACAAATCACACGGTCAGTAATATTACTTAATCGATTTATTCGATTAACTATTAACCGTCCAGCTAATCATCTTCATCGATCACGCAATTCGATCGATCCAAGAGCATCGAGCGTGAACTGTTCACAAGCTAGTTAGCTACAGTTTGACTGGCTGAATAATTGAAGGCAATTGGTTAAGGAACCGGGACCAGCTGTGATAAGTTAATCGATTTGCAATGCTTCCCTGAACGTTCGTATACACGCACGAATTCCTCAATTCTACTAAAATTATCTCTTCCCATGAAATTCGAATCAAATTACGTTAATTACCATGGTTAATCACACTTTAATGACTAAATTTTTGTTAATTGTTGGCAAGATTCGTATATAATCAATTTTTATTAAAAAATGTTCAATTATATTTTGAAAATCTGAATCATATTTCAACGCATTGTTATTCAAAAATGTTTACTCAAAATGCGAAAACTAAAAATAAAATTTTTTTATTGCAGAACCTTCAGTGATTTTGTTCCTGGTATTCAAAGTATCGAATTGCAAAATTTTAATTGCAACTGGCTCGAATATCAAATATTAAAAAAAAAAAAAAAATAGGAAATAACGAGGAAACATAAAAATTCCAAACACGAGATGCAGTATCCAGTATGGTTTACGTCGTAGCACGTAAAAGACGATTCTCGTAAAATACTGAGCAAGCAAAATTGTTGGCGAAACTATTCGGCAACGTTTCGGTAACTATGTCGTATCAACGTGTTTGAGACGCCGCAACCGATGTCGTGTTGGGTTATTTCGACGATGACGCCACACTCTGCCGTTCTTTACCTTACCTTCACCTTCGACCTCGCGTGTAAGTGCCACCCTAGACGGCTGTCTGCACCTTTTTACGGTCTGCCTGATGATCCGTGAGAAAAAGGTTCGTAAAGAGAGACACGTTTCTACAACGAGATCTAAGATAAGATACAACCAAGAATTCCCTATACCGCATGAACTCCCTTGAAATTTTTTAAACAAAACAATACCCTATTTTCTAATTACATTAACTGAATTTTATAAAGAAGATTTAATTATAAAGTCCACAATTCTTAACTTAATTTGTAACACGTTGAAGGATTGATCATTGATGGTCCACAGTATTCACCAAAGATAATCTTCAACTCATTGTTGCACATTTGTTTAAATTTTGAATTAAAAAGAAATACATTACTATATTTTTTGAATAATAATAATAATAAGAGAATGATATTTGTTTATTTTGGAATCCTAATACAGACTTAATATTTCAAATTTACAGTGCAATGCAACAAAGCATTAATTAAGAGAACAGAGTTAATTAAGATATTTATCGATTGAACTGCAAAACAAAACCTTTAACATATTCACAAATTATATAACACACATAAAAAATCTTCCAAGATAGTAATTGACCCACCATTTGCAACCTAACTCACCTTATCATATACAGTGGTGCCTCGGTATACGACCTTAATCCGTTCCTGATGCTTGGACTTATATCGAATAGGACGTATACCAAACCAACCTATCCCATAAGAAGTAATGTAAAAATGATTAATCCGTTCTCATGTAAAAAAAACTCCTATTGATATTATACCTACATTAATGGAGTTGTAAAATAGTTTAAACACTGTTTATGTCATGAACAGCATTTATACGATTTCCTAGAAGGTTATAAAAAATATTCACTAGTTTATTTAACATAATTAATTTATAAAATATAAATGCAACCTAATGATAGATTCTAAATTAACAAACCAAATAGAATAAATTTTATTGCCTCCTGTTTTGCGGTTATAGTTTGTTATATGATATCCTTACTTGTATGGTCAGTTAATAATACATCAACTACGAATATAATTGATTATTAATTTAATTTTTCCTCTGAGATAATTATTTAAAAATGACGCAAAATTCACAGAATAAAATGTCGTATACCGAGCAAAATTTGTCAGGTCCAAACAGGACGTATTCCGAATTGGACGTATTCCAAAGCAGACGTATACCGAGGTACCACTGTAATTTACTATACAAAAACATATAGAACTGCGATAACATAAGACAAAGACACTGATCAGCAAAAAACCTCCGAATTGTCCTCGTACCATCGAACTGTTTAAAGCCAGTTCGACGAACCGGTCAGAACAGGTTGCACGGATGTAGAGACAGAGGGTTGAACGAAGAAGAGGATGAAACAGCAAGTGAGAGAAGGTTTAGCCCCGAGCTATCGACTGATGGTATGTAGTAGGATAGGATTAGTCGACCACAGACTAAATTGGGTTTCTGTACAGTCGCCTGCAAATACTTCCCCGACAGACACTATACCGGTTAACAGACACAAGGATGCGCAGCCATTGAGAACCGAAAAGAGAAGTTATCCTTTGCCGTCCCATCTTTTTTTTCTAATTAATCCAGTATGCTGGGATAACAAAGCTAGGTGATTCATTGAACAAGGAATTTTAGAACTATTTAATGTTAGGAATAAAGAGGAAGTAGAGGCTTTACGATGTTAAATACGGGAGTGCCATTTGTATCTAATAGAAACTACATGATATGGTGCTTTTCAAGGAAATATCATCTACTGTATATGCGACGACAATTCGATGGATAAAAAACAAATTTATAACATTTTGTTTTAATAATTTGACGAAGTAACAATTCTAATTGGAAGTCTCTAACTACAAATTTGGGAGTCGGGAATTTTAAGTCTTATTGTTAGAGGCTAGATTTTAATTCCAAGTCCCCTGCGTCGCTCCAACTCTCCGGACTCTCAAAAGGTTCGAAATAGACAAAATCAACTACATACCTCGGACCAATTTCGAAGCTTTGTTTTCGTACACGCTTTTCCAAAAGGGGTTCACTACAAATGGCGTGCGATCAAATATTTGACGACTAGCAAGTTGTTGCTGCATCAATTGAAACACACGTGGGAATGTTCGATTTGAAGGTCAATTTCGAAAATAGGTATCTCGGGCAACTGTAAATCCTGCTACAATGCAAACTAAATCACCGTTACCAGACGTTCAACTGCAATTTCTATACGTGCATAAATCCTCCCCAGCCTGTCTGATGTAGTCTGCTTTATACACGCTGCGGATATATCGTTTCTACTTCGCAATTGCGAGTCTGCGAGCTTCTCGTCGCGTCAAAATCCCTATTCACGATAGCACCTGATTGATTCGAAACTGCGCAATATCCCGAGATTGAAAGATCCTGTTATAGAGGGGCCGGACTTGCTCATTTCACTCTGACAGTATCTGAATTTTTTTAAGATTTAAAGGGATACGATCACACATGAATTCAGTTTCGAAAAGTCATCGTTGCTTTAATTGAAATATATATATATTTTTTTTTCATCTATATTTATTTATTCTATTTTCTAGGAGTAAAATTTATGATTGGTACTCAGAAGTTTGAAACAGCATAATTTGATTTTTTACAGTTTTGACTGAATTTTAGGTAAAAGCTTCTTTTATGTTTTATGTGCAATAGCCTCACCATTACAACAAATTATTTTCGGACAATTAAATACAATTGTCCTCTATTATACAAGAGATCCGCAGTAACACGAAGTACTCTAAAATAAAAGGGATAATTAACCCCCGTTCGGACAGTGTTTGACAACGAAATGAAAGTCCGACACTCGACGGCACACGCCTGTTCTAGAATTCCAGCGAAACAAGTGTTAAGTAGAAATTACTCAGCCACTAATTATGCTAACTGCGTGCCAAACCGTGCACCGTCGAGATTAGCTCTCAAACGCTGAAGAACAGACGGGGAAACAACCAGTTGAGGGGCTCGAAATTATCCCAGACACAATGACCGAATTTAAACGCGACAAAACTATGCTAATCTTTTAAGAAAACAGGTGGTTCAAAAAGAATATTACATCAACGTTTCAAAGTTAAAACATATCAGGCGTTCTTAAGAAAAATAGTAATGTCCTGGACTCCCTTTTTTCCCCGTAGGCATTCCCGAGAAAATAATTTTTAACAAAAAATACAACCGACTTCAAAATGCGCTGAAAAATGTAAAATAACTTATACTTCATTTCTATATGTATAATTTCTATTGTATTTATACAAATACCCAACAGCTATTAATAAAACTTATTTACTCGTTGAATAGTGCACTAAATACATTTCAACCTTTTCGGAGGCGGCGCAAAATTAAAAATACCAGAATAATCGATGCTGCCAATAACCATTTGATTGCGGTATGGCGCACTTGGTAATTAATAAATCGTAAGAAAAAATACGAAATGTTATAAACACGGGCGATAACATCTATAATTGTAATGCCGGCAGTACACGCTCGCCGAGGCGATTCGAACGCGAGATCTCCCGAGGCAAGACGTCCCGAGACCCGAGATCCGAGAGCACCGTGTACACTCTCGCGAGGGAACCTAGTGTCGGCTTCGCTTCCTTTGACTCGTCCTGAAAGATCGCGTCTATACTCCGTTCAACGAGACGAGTCACCAAGCACGTGAACAGGACAGGGCCGACTTACGGGTTCCGAATCCCCACATCACATCGAAAGATAAGCCTGACCTTGCATGCAAGAGCCCTCAACAAGGGACCATCATAACTTGGCCCTGAGTTGTAACATGTGGCAGCCAATGACCGCAGTCGTAGAGCCGATCACGTGAGTTGTGTGTTTTGACTTGGTGACTCGTCTCGTTGAACGGAGTATAGGCCAAGCGCTCCGAGAACGACGCTCGTGTTCGCCTGGTCTCGGGTCTCCTTGGCGAGCGTGTACTGCCGGCATAACGAATGTATCAGAAGTTGGCAACATTTCTGATGTATATGAAATTTAAAAAAAAAAGTTGTTCAGAATGAAAAATTGCAAAATGTTTTTTTTAACGAGACCAATCGGGAGACATACTCAACAAGATACAAAAGGTTTCGTTCCAATTGGTCCACCGTCTCGGAGTAATCGGCGAACATAAATAAAAAAAAATTATTATTAAGAATGAAGTATTTTTTTTACGGGACCCCAATGGGGAGTTATACTCTACAAGATGCAAAAAGTTTCGTTCCGATTGGTCCATCCATTTCGGAGAAATCGGTGAACAAACATAGAAAAAAAAATATATGTATATATACTGATCGAATTGAGTAAATTCCTCCTTTTTCGAAGTAGGTTAAAAAATAACGATATATAGGATGATCCCTTTCGTATACATATAGGTCTGTGGCCCCTACCACTTAATTTAAATTGTTATTTATTTATTATTCATATTTCTTAGTTGTATACTAAATTTTATAATATTTGATCATTAAAAATTACATTATTTTAATTGTAAATTACTTTTAATATTAATATCGTCAGAATTAAGATTTTGGGACTTTCTGCTTCCCCTTTAACGCCATTTTTCGTAGAGAAGCCTGATTTGATCACGAGTGTACGCTATCATAATTTTTCTATCCAAATGTATAATTGAAGAAAAATATAAATAAAATCATTATATACTAAAAGTTTTAGTGATTCGAACATGACACTGATGCGTTAAAACAACAACGCAAATGTTCGATTCAATACTGAATCGCGGCAACAAACATTCAATGCATAGTAAAAAAAAAATATGTATAGAATAATTCAATCACAGTTTATTCAATGAAAAAAAGAAAAAAAGAAATTTCTTTCTTTGAATGACGACGTTGTTTGTTATGCGAGAATAAACTGTACAAATCAAAGCTTTCTTTTTCCTCTACCCTCGATCAGTTTTTTCTTCTTTTTTTTTTTCAGCCACGATTTGCGATACGACTCTGACCGCGTTTTCCCGTTGCAGAATAATTCACAAGTTCATCGATTTTCTCGGTCATAATAGCAATATCGGGGCTTATTTATTCGGGCGCACTGTCGAATGGCCGGTTCTCGTTTTTTCCCCCCGATTTCCCCCGTTTTTCCCCTTTTTTTATCCCGCGAAATATACGGGACAACATTTAGTCCACCGCGACGTGTAAATGCAACTTCAAACGTTGCTCGCAAAACTGTCCTTTCACCTTTGAAACAATTCCAGGAAACGTACAATTTAATTCGTACGCGTGATTCATTTTACTTTGTAATCGGATATACAAAAAGTATATTGAACGTATGGAAAAATCGAACGTAGAATTGATGGTATTATTTCACAGAAGACGATCGATGGTTCACTCGGTAGATTGCTTGCAGTCTGCAAATTTTCCGTTGCCCTCGCATTGCAGTTCGTAATTTACAACAATACATTGTGCATACGTTTTGCAAATTAAAAATCACGATTTATGGATAAAAGAGCTGTTTTGCCGACAGCAAATATTGAAACCATGGCAGAAAATTATTTCAAGTTTAACTATTCGTTGCATTGTGCTGCAAATATGATACATTATTTATTAATGGAATGATAAAATACACAAAGTTACAAATCTGTAAAATTAAACAATTTTACTTCAAGTAAGATTTTAAAATTAAATAAATTATATAAAGAAGAGTTAACCCTCTGAATATGAAACATGACTCTATATGACGTATGATTGAGGACAATTTCTAACTTTTGCAAAAAAAAAAATAATCTCAAACAGCAGATCATAGAGAGGCCCCAATTTTAATTCAATTTATATTTTTAGTATCCTTGTATATGTTTTGTAAGTTTGGACCTCGATTCAAGGGTTAATGCAAAATTTTGAATTTTGTTCATTAATTTATTCTCAAATAAATCAGTCAACCAAATTATATTAAACTTTCTATCGTGTTTATTTCATGGTAAAAAAATCATGCCCACGATTCAGTCATTCATCAACCAACAGCCAGTATTCATCGTTCTTCTTTCTGCACAAATCATTGAGGATCTATTACACACTATGCGATTTTTACGAAGCGTGTTTCCGGTATCGTCGTTAATTTCAGCGGGCTATTCGATCGAGCAGAACGCTCGCGGAACAAAGGCAGGCACGCGATTCGTCTCGCGGCTAACTTCACTAACTCAGCAACCCTTCCCCTCTCCCTTCTCTCTTCTACCCTTTCATTAACCCTTTGTACCTCGTGTATTTATTCTCTGGTTACGGTGAATCAATAATTCAACCAATTACTCTCGAAGAATTCGTAGAAAAATTCACGTAACGAAAGGTAAAACTCTTATTCGACCATCTTTTTCTTACGATTTATTAGTAAATTGAAGAAGAAAAAAACGGAGGAAATTAATTAGAAGCTGACCGATACAAACCGTTTAAATTATTACCGGTGAAAAGGGGTTAGAATGCAAAAGAAATGAAACAAAAGGTAGAGGCGAGCAAGTGTTTCCGTTCGTTGAAAATTCCGCGCCTTTAAGCTTCGTGCAAGCAAACAAAAACACCAGGACGAGATAAAACGATAGAAAAAGGACTCGATCGATGCCCTAGGCGTAACGGAAGCTCGCGAAACGGTGAATTAGACGAGCAACAAGAGCAACGAGGAAATAGAATAGAAGGAAACAGATAAAGGTGGATGCGAGAATTCAGAGTCGATGAAAATCGTGAATTCGAAAACGTTTTCCAACCACCACGCGAACGTGTCTACGTTTCGACAGAGGAATCGTCAATCGGCCTGAAAACGTTGGCCCGTTGTAAATTGTGATCCTCTGGCCGGAAAAGCCCGTTCAATTCGACCGGCTGCGAAATACAGACACAGATAGAAACGGCCCCCTGTCGTCCAATGATCACACGATTATTCTCTTTAGCTCGAAACGCGTATCGATTGCCTGCTGTCCACCGTTTCGGTTCACCGGGTGTCGAGGATGCCGATAAATCAAACAAACTATTTTGGCTAACTGTACACTCCACCAGGAATTTGAACGTCTTTAGACTTGTCAGCGACCAGAAGCTGATTTTAACACATTCGCTACCAGTCACCAGTCACCAGTCATCAGTCACCAACAAAAAGTAGAGAAATCGATAAATTTGAAAGAGTTAACCCTTTATTAGAACTGTGTTGCAAATATGTTATGAATAATAATAAATAAACTGTACATTTGAGTATTAACGAAATTATAGATATATTAAAACATCCAAAAAATGAAGTTTCAATATTTAAATTTAATTTTATGATAAAGTTTATACAATTTCTTTATACAATAGAATATTTTAAATTTTATATAGCTATTTCTTTAGATACCTACTATTTTTTGTAAAGACGTGCATACCAATATACAAGTTTTGAAATTTCGCGATATTAAAAGTGAGAAAGCACTGAAATGTCAATATTCATGTATTTGAATTAGACATGGATTTAATATCAGGATGTTTGATTTTCGAGGCCGTGAGATATACAGTATTTTGTGGAAAAATACAGGTACCATCCTGCCGCCTTTTTTATTTTTTAGTTTTTACAGATGAAGAACTGACATGGAAGTATGTTACCTGTCTCGGTGATAGAAGTTTGATTTGTCACCTGACGAAGAATCGAGTTTTTGGACATTGTGATTCATGATGAAAAGAAATGTATATTTTTAATCTTTTTTTTTTTTCATGAGATAACAATGTTTCGAAGGTACAGTGGTGAACAAGAAATTTATGATTAAAGCTAGAGATCCTTCTTTCAAGAGAAGAATGAAATAGTATTAAATTATTTACAATTTTACTTTTAATTACAATCGCGTTGTAATTCTGTTCTAGTTATCTGAAATTGCAAATAATGACAATGCCACGAACTTGTAACAGTCGGTTCCCCACGAGCAATTACCGATATTTCTTGCCCACAACTTTTTTCCGCTATCTTATCTTGCACTTCGAGTGTACGTATCGATACATGTATGTATATGTACATATATCGAAGCCAAGGAAATTCACGTGCGTGGCGAGCTCTGACCCATGAAATTGAACCGTATGATTTCGTTCCGAACGATGGACAGCCACGTTTATACGAAAGCGCGCTGCACCGGAAGTGAGTACCTTACACCTATGAAAAATCGCATTCGCCACGATACGTGCCATGTGATAAAAATTAACCCCTTCTAAGACCCAATGCAGGCAAGTGACTTTTTGCCGTGCAATGCTGTGCAATACCACTGCGATTGTATATCTTTCTTTTCTTATTTTTTGGAAAAAAAAATTAAGGCAGACATGATATAATCATATGATCGCAGTGGTATTGCACGACAAAAAGTCGCTTATCTGCATCGGGTCTTAAGAAAGCAAAAAGTGTTCATCTGTAAAAATAACAATACCTTTTTTATATTGTTAATTTTAATCAACATCAATACGTGTGATGATAGATGTCAAGTATAAATTAGAAAAATATTTTTTAAATTTTCGTAGGGCTAAAGTTAATTTATTTATAACCTAAATCAAGTAATAGATTAATCCTTTAACAAATTGGGTCAAAACATATACAAGGATATTAACCTTAAAGTTAAACGTATCATTTCTAAACAAAAGAGTTTCATATATTGGGAGAATAATAATTTTTAAGACGTTAACTGCCCAGCAAGAGCCGGGTGAGTTTCTTGCGGGATCCAAGTTCAAGACTCACCAGTGTGACGGACTAGCATAAAGTTTTAAGTATACGTGATTATAGTTAATCTACTTGCCTTTATTTTATAATTGAGATTGTTTTAAAATCGATTTCTTTTCTAGCTTTTAATTTCCACTGTGTTTACGGATTTATACAGTGCAATAGGCCATCATTTGTTATTAAATAAATTCGAATAACAGAGAATGCTGTTAGACGAACATTGAGATGCCGTGGCGTCAAACTCTCAAGCTGACATTTGTTTGCTCTAGTGGCTCTAGTGTGATATATGATCAGATAACGAGAACCGAAATAATTATTTGTTTAGAATACTGTCTCAGCAGTGGGTATAGTTGCTAACTCACTCAGGTTAGTTTTTTCCACCCAAGAACAAAATTCCATACGCTGACACAGAGTCAAGTATTGGGTCTTCCATACCTGATACAATGATTAGCCAAGCCACTTGAAGCGTGGTGGCTGCTGGGGAGTAAATGTTTTTTAGCGCTCTTGCGCCCTTTAACACCGCACGCCGGTATAAGCAGAAACTTCGGTACAGCAGAGCGGGTTTTTAATCCCCCAAGGCTCCAAATTGACAATTCAGTTAATCTCGTCTGGTCCGTTCGACTTGGTTTATCAGTTTCATTCTGCGTTCAAAAGCCTTTACATCGTATACGTATTTATTTTATTTTATTAATTTGCATATTTTATATTTACATTACATTAGATATTTGTGTTACAAATAAAATTGTAAAATTCTATTGAACTGGATGAAGATTATCGGTGACAAAGCCCCCACGGGGCTCAGGTCATCGTTTCATTCACAAAACTCTTTTAGTGACTTAAAAATACTTGGATTCTGCGGGTGTATTTTCTCGATTTTTCCTCTACTTTGGACATTCATATTATTAGATATCAACACAATCTCGTTGAACCATGAGCAGAGCCCCCTGCATTTAACCTTCCTCTTTCGAATGAGGCCTCACCGAGCCTCAAATCTTCTTATATAAGGACGAATAACCAATTCCCGTGAACCCCTTAATAGGCCCATTTTCGCCGATAATGTCACCTTGCTGCATTACCCGTATCTACCCCCTTAAAGGAACAGTGTAAAATTCGGAAAATGAAAATAATATTGATAGATAGGATAAAATTTAAAAAGGGCAGCTAAATACGTTAGTAGTATAAGTTCATACAAGGTGGCGCAACGGTGTTGCATCTAGCCCCTTTCTTTTTGTTTCTGGCGTTCTCACTTTTACGTTTTACGTTGACCCGTGTCATATGTGCGCCGCATACGATCAATGAAAATCCGTTTATATCGTCTTGTACTATTAAATCAAAGTAAAAACAGTTTATGTGTAGTTAAATACTTGTGTTATTCATAAAGACATGCATGGTTTATTTAAACTTGCCTACTGATGAGAGGTTGTTTACGAGTATTAGCACCAAATGTTCAAATTTCAAAATGGAAAGTTTAGAATAACATTGCTAGTTCTAATTCTTAAACAATATTTGGTGAACTTATAGAAAAGCTACTCCCCTCCGATTTCGATGATTTTTAAATATGTTGGAAAATTGGACAATTTAAGCAACTTTTTTCCTCTAAGCTATATGTCGGACTCGATTAGTTTGCGAGATATTCGCGAAAGAATATTGTTACTACTACAGCGAATTCTGCCTATATGTATGCACCCGCGACCGTGTGTGCGCCGTGCCGGCTCGCTTGCCTACCGTTTTTGTAAGCAGCACCATGTGGTCGGGCTCCTATTCATGCATCGGATGAACTAAAAATTCAAATTATAACATTTGACCTAAAGGCGGCCAGAATATTAGTGATTCCTAACCTAACCTAACCTAACATAATCTAGACATATAAATAACAGAAAAAATAAAATACCGTCAACATTAGTACGGACGGCAGACAATCTTGTGGTGCACAATGATTAATACCAATGTTGGCGAAATATAATTTTTTTCGTTACTTATGTCTAGAGTAGGTTAGGTCAGGTCATATCAATATTCCGCAAGTCTAATGTAAAAATTATTGAAATTAGTAATTAACTTTGATTTTAAGCTGACCCGTTATATCAACGGTAGCCGGGCCATGTGGTGCTGTTGACAGAAACAGTAGATAAGCGATGGTCATTTGCCGACGTACATTGAGTTGCATTGAACTTGTCGCAGTGAAGTTGGCTACAAATACACTAACGCATTCACGCCGCATCGGTGAGTGAATGTGTGGCCAACTTCACTGCGACAAGTTCAATGCAACTCAATGTACACACAGCCGCGGACGTATATATGTACAGGCGAAATTCAATGTAGTAGTACTCATAGTTTTTCGCAAATATCTGGCAAACTAATCGAGTCCGTCATATTAGAGGAAAAAAGTTGCTTAAAATGACGAATTTTACAACGTACAGTAAAAGCTGGATATATGCAACAGCGATTGGGACCCAGACGTTGCATATATCCAGCTTTTACTGTATTTAAAAATCATCGAAATCAGAAGGGAATAGCTTTTCGACAAATTCACCCAATATTTCTTAAAGATAAAATACAACCGACTTCAAAATGTGCTGAAAGGTATAAATTAACTTCTATTTCACTTATACCCATACTCCACAACTATTAATAAAACGTATTTAATCGTTGAATAGTATATTAAATACATTTCAACCTTTTCGGCCGTAAACGCCGAAAGATATAAATGAAGCATTACGTTTTTTGTGATAAAAGTCGTCAAGTATAAAAAAATGCAAGGTTTCTTTTTTACGGGACCAATTGGGAAACATACTTTACAAAATGCAAAAGGTCTCGGAGTAATCGGCGAACATAAAATTAAAAAGAAAAATATACTGATCTTCCTTTTTCGAAGTCGGTTAAAAATCTAAACAAATGAATAATAGGTAATACGTTATGCAATAACACATTAAACATTAAATATGTTATTAAAATTCCATGGTAGTATTTTAACATTCTGTAAGACCTTTTAGAATAAATTTACATATTTGTCAAAGCCTTCTAAAATGATAAAAAAAAATTATATTACTATATTGAACAACTTTCATTTACTAAATATTTTTTTTAATTTAATCTTACATTGTAGGAACTCCACCCATGATTCTTCTTTTATCAAGGTTTTAATTAAAACGATCCATGAATAAAACCAAAGAAAAACTCTTGAGATTGCAGAGTGCCAATCGAAGAACTGCAAACAACAAGGAGCCACGTTATCAGAAGCTCGAATCGGAACTGATAGCCGATACAGTTAACCGTATCTCCGTGAATTAACTAGCCCCGATTTCTGTTCAAATATGAACATCAAAACGAAGCGTGCTTCATGAATGAATTTATCTAGCCGTGCGTTATCTTTACCGCCTTCCTATCTCTAAATGATCCTTGGCTCTCGAGCCGCATTAAATCAATTAGAATCGCATTCACGCAAATCGACTCATTTACTTAGAATGATTCTGTACCCTGCGCAGGAAGTTATTAAGACAAATTCAACCAATTTTGAGAAATGTTAACCAGAATCAAAATTGGTAGACAATTATGCAGGTGTGCAATTTATTTACAATTGGAAGCTATGGAAATGCTAGATGATTAATGAGTAGCGGAAGCAGGTTCAGTCAATGAATGTTAATTATACTAACAATAAGAACAATAATATTTCTATTGTTATATTATAGAAAATTATTTTGGTGAAAAATGCTGTATGTTATAGAAGAGGGATCGACTAATCTTGCTAAGAATCATCAAGCCCATCCGTCTCGCTGATTGTCAGTCAGAAAAACTATTAAAATAATTATTATAAAATTGTCATTACATGTAACACATAAATAAACCACTAAAAATTAATTTTGTGGGGGGCAATAAGAAATTTCGAAGATTTTTAGGTGGTCGATATAATCAAAAAAGTTTGTCGACCCCTGGTGTAGAATATTTTGTATGAAGAAAAATAAAATATTTGTAATAAGAGATATTATGGATAACTATATTTTGAAATATTGCATTGCAGGTTGCACTCTAATTAAAAGGGTGCAAATAGTGTCGAACTGTTTTATTACCCTTAAGAGTTCATTGAATTTTTTTGCACCCTGTTTTATTTAATAACTGAACAAAAATGTGAATTTTTTTCACATTTCTGGATGGTATTCGTCCGTTAACGTTTCCAAATGTTAATTGCCTCGTCGAGTTTATTGGAAAATGCATTCATGCAGATTTTCCTATTTGCACCAGAGCCAATCCCCAGGCATCGGCCTCGAGTTCCTCGCGTTCGTCGGTTTCTTCGTGAACCACTATAAAGCCATTCGGCTTTATCGTCTTACATGGTTTAGAACGTGAATTACACCGTGGCTGATCGCATCTCAAAAGCACTCGAGCCAGTCCCCAGAGAATGCTCGGTTCGTTAGCTTACGAATTTATATTCAAATTCCTGTGCACTCGCAAATTTTGGCGCGAACGACTCCTTTTCATCGAGTACTTTGCTATCTGGATCGATGATCGCGTGCTCTCTATTACCTTGCACATATATTTCCATTTAATCAAAATAGAGGCAGTCAATTTGTTTTTAGACAAATTTTAAAACAGATTTTCATTTATTTCCAATAACAATTTCTTTAAATTAAATCGATGTATTGTTTTCATTATTTATTCTATTTCACATTTCTAACAATAAACCATGATAATAAAAGGTTAATCGGATGCCCCCGAAACTTTCGATGCAATTATTTCTCTAAAAATAGACTCGGATTTATTCAAGATTAATTTCTCTTTAAAGACAACGTGTCACCTTTGCTACGCGAACCTTTCGTGAATTAATGAAGCTCCCTGCAGCCAGTCGCACCATCTCCATCCCGGGAGATCGCGTTGCAAAATTCACGGGTGCTCGATTGAATTTGCATTCAAATATGTAGACTGGCTGTTCGCCAGAAGGGACGAGAACCTTTGCCGACCCTTTACCAAGCCGCACCCGTCCCTTTCGCATTCCTCCGACTTTCTTCACCACAAAGAACAGTCTACGATGCTATTATGCGCCCATCTTTGAAACCTTCATCCTTGGGTTGTTTCGTACACGCGAGAAGAAAAGTGCCCTTTCGTTTTTAGAAGCACTCGAATCTGCTCTACTAACCAAACAACTTCAAGGTTTTATTACTGATATAAGCTGTAATCATACCTAACGTTTGAAATGAAACATCTAAGGACGTTACCGATCCCGAGGTAGGTGATAAAAAAAAAGCGAAGCCAACGGATAAGAGCTTTTAAAGCTAATTGTAAGAAGAACACCAAAATTGACAACACTATTCTCGCTGGCATATTTTCGCGTCTGAAGATCTCCGATCCAGCGACAGTCACTGCACTGTCTTTAACGAAGGATGCACATCCGGCTGTCGTCCCTGTGTCATTTGCTAAGCTGCTAAGGCACTTGCCCGCAAAAGCTGGCCAAAAATTAAATGTTTTTTCCTCGAAATAGAATATCTCTGTTTTCTTATGATCCTGGGATACCATGGAAGCAAATGAAACTAGAGACAGCGTGCAAAATCACTAATTAGTTATTTAACTTCGTTCACAACTATACTTCATTCATAACTTCATGCATTAACAAATAATAGAATTTAATATAGCTTACATAAAAATAGCTGCCTATAATATAAATTAAAAATTTATTATATACATGATCTAAGAGTGTAACGCGTGAAAAGTTATGCTCTCCACCAAAACATTTGATGTAACATTTCACATCACCTTTAATGCCTAGCAATATCTCCGATACGCTTGGAATATGTATTTATGTATATCTATTTTTTATTTTTATTTTTCTGCTATTTGTTTAATTTATAATAATGTAACTGATATTATTGTATATACGTTTATAAAAGGCTACGCCCGTTAATTTAAATAAATAAATAAATGATGAACTTCGTATAAATCGTTATTTTGTAATTTTGAAAAATTAATTCAATTTACTTATTTTAATAGAAAGGGGTTGAATATTACTACTAAGGGAGAATCAATATTACTACTTAGAGATTTAGATTTTAACCTACTTAAGATTCAAGTTGTAAAATGATTTTATTTGCATTTAAAAATGATATATTTTTCAAAAATTGTTAATAAAATCGTTAGCTTGATATTGTCAAAATTAAAACGAAAATTTGCATTTTAACCAATAATTGGCTAATGGACACGAGTCGAATTGTTTACCAGCACATAATATCAGTTCTCGGGAATAGCTGTGGAATAACAGTCGAAGGGAATCCGCAACTCCTGCTTTTGCGGAGATCCAGATAACACAATATTTCTCTTGCATAACTGAAAAGTACTCGGCTCGTTTACATCGATTATTATACAATGAAAATATAGCCAATTAAGCGGCTCGTCAACAGTCATTCGCCACCGTTTGTTCAATAACGTCAACACGGTCCAAACTGTTTAACATCAAACTCACGAATAACAAGTAGTATCACTTGTTTAATTGTTTACCGCAAACGAACAACCATTAAGCTAAACAAAGGGTCTTGGATGAATTAACTTATCCATACAACACTCCACAAAATATCAATCTTTAACAACGCATATTGAAGCAACAGACTCCGATTCACAAAATCGTTACATTTACGATTAGTCTGTATTCATGGAATACTATGGGATTATACAAAACAAAAGATTTTAAAAAATGGTACTCCAAGACGAAGTACTAACAAGGGGAACTATCCAAGTGTTACACTCACTTATTAATGAAACTTTGCCAGCTTGTAGAGCTCGTCGAGCTGAACACGCCTATACCCCGTTATGTGGACAGACGACTAATTGTTTAAAAGATATTAATAATTAAAGTTAGTTACTACTTACATTGAGAAGTATGACAGACTCACACATACAACTCGCAATCTAGTGATCCACGGTTCATATCCTTGGTTCCCAACTTTTTTTTTTTAATGATAATTTGTCTCTTTTTGAATAGCTATTACCTAAAAATTATCACTATAAGACAAAAAAAAGAAAAAACAGGAACCCAGGATTTGAACCGAGGACCTTTAGATTACGAGTCATTTGTTTAAGCACGGTGCAGATCCGCGACTTGCAACTTGAAGGTCCTCGGTTCAAATCTTTATTCCCAAAAAATGTCTTTTTTTTATGATAATTTTTATGTAATAGTTATTCAAAAAGAGACAAATAATCATTAAAAAAAAAAAAAATGTTGGGAATGAAGGATTTGAACCGTAGATCTCTAGATTGCGAGTTGTATGTGTGAGTCTGTCATACTTCTCAATGTAAGTAGTAACTAACTTTAATTATTAATATCTTTTAAACAATTAGTCGTCTGCCCACAAAACGGGGTATAGG
The DNA here is from genome assembly GCF_051020975.1 of Osmia lignaria lignaria. Lineage (NCBI taxonomy): Eukaryota > Metazoa > Arthropoda > Insecta > Hymenoptera > Megachilidae > Osmia > Osmia lignaria. The sequence goes on along the minus strand of NC_135044.1, from coordinate 9,259,403 downwards.
CGTGTTCAGCTCGACGAGCTCTACAAGCTGGCAAAGTTTCATTAATAAGTGAGTGTAACACTTGGGTAGTTCTCCTTGTAAGTAATGTATCTAATGTTTTGAAAAAGACAAAAATTGAAAAGAGCCATTTTGTATAAACTTTCTGAATTTCTAAGTGAAACCAAGAACCATGAATAGGTTCAAATAGATCATCACAACTATAATTGCAATGCTCCATAATTTCACACGAAAAATTTAATCTTATAATAAGTAACCATTTATGACCCAGTCGGTACTAATATTTCCTGGAAACTAACAAACTCTGAATGAAGTTAAGAGAAAGTCCGCACGAACGACAAGTTTCAGCGCCAAAGAAAGAAAATGGAGTGTTTCTTGAAAAATTACACTTTGGATCGACTGGTTATCGCGTGATTCTCCCAGGGCGACAGCGATTATTCCATTAACCATTTAAACGATCGAATGAAAACTCGATTGTCGGACGTTCGAGTTTCTTCCAGTTCGCTTCGAGAACGAAGGGAAAGAGAATTAAGTTGGCGAAAATGAAATTGCATCGTCGGTTGCATTATTCGTGGTCCATCGCACCATGGAGGAAACTTCCGACCGAGGAAAAAAACTTTCCTTCATCGTTCGCAGTTAATTAATTAAGGACGTCGTAGGAAAGTTCCCTAATAAACGATGACAAATGAAAATCTCGAAGCTGCTCGCGAAAGAAAAAACTTGGCCGGATATAGTGTTGAAAAAAAAATGTCGAATTTTCGCATGGAACTCAGGCAGTTCGTATAGAAGCGAGAAATCTGATGGCCGGAAGTTCGATACGCAACGTCTCATCGATCATACCTCGCTCCAATCATTTTCGTATCGGTATTGATCAATGTTTTGCTACTGCAAACATGTCTCTTCGCTTGTATTTACAATATAAAACGACCTGTATGGATCTATCGCTACCTTTTGCCCTGAAACATGGCTTCCATTGCTGTTTATCCTTCTTAAACTATTAGATTGTAGATAAAGAAAAAGAAAGATCGTCTTATGATAGTTACAGAAAATGCAAAAGCGTGTCTACTCTTTTGTGCGATAGCTTCAAGATAAATTAAGGAGTGCATAATTAAATGTCCATGCGACCATGGGAAATACGCGTCACGCCATGAATCCTGTAATTCGCGTTTCAATCTGCACGCAATCCCCACGATAATTGCACTTATTTTCAAACGCAACAATCCATCATTTATCTTGATTTATCACGTGATTATCAGGCGTACTAAAAGTTAGCCCCTCACTTGTAAAATTTATAAAATTTGGCAGTTGTGCTGACTTCTGCTAGGTTTGTGCTAGATTGTGCTCGAATATTAAAATCGTAATATGAAAAATACGATGGAAAAAGGAAAAAAACGATTTTTTAAGCCAGCCATCCATTTTCCATGTATTTCAATTTTTCCAATGGTGCTCAGTAGTGCTAACATTGTGCTAAAACATCACTCTCAAAACATGACTAAAAAAATCTTACGATAAAAAAGATATTTCTAGTAATATTGAACATATTTAATATTATTGTTCGTATGCTTTGTCTGACAAACATAATATTGTATATTTGAGTTGTGCTACGTTAGCACAACTTTCGATTCCTCCGGATCGTCGATATAAATGGCACTTTACTCTTGTTCGTGATTCGTTGCGCTACAGTTTTCCATCCAAAACATTTATCTGCAGTCATCCGATGTGGATAATAGCATATAGTGTCAGTCATAATTTTTGGCACACCATTTAAAGCGCAATAACTTTTTAAAAATTGGACCGAACGACTTGAATTTTGTTAATAAGTTAGAAGGGTAAGTGTACTAGATAACGGGTTTTCGTTTTTTCAGTTGCCACTGGTTGAAACCTCGAAGAAAATAGTGGAGGTCGCTTTTCAGAACTTTTTTATCTGAGTCTGTAATGAAATTTTAAAACATACCTTTTGTAGATTTAAGTAAGTTTTACATTTCTGCTGAAGGTTTCATCGAAATCGAATAATGTGTCTGAAAGTTACAATTAATTAAAATTAACGAAAATTGTTTATATCTTCCAGGTACATTTTCCGATTTCGATGTCAGCACGTATACAACTTACTTCATTCTACAAAAGGTATATTTTAAATTTTCATTAAAAGTTCAGATAAAACAGTTGATAAAAAATTAACTCCGCTATTTTCCTCGCGATTCCAACTAGTAACAATTAAATAGAAAACGAAAACTTGTTTTCAAGCAAACTAATCCTTCTAGTTTCTTAAAATCATTTAAGTTCAATTTTAAAAAAGTTATTCTGCTTTAAAGGGTGTGCCAAAAATTATGACCAACACTATACATATACTATTATCCACATCGGATAACTGCAATTTTGGATGGAAAACTGTAGCGCAACGAATCACGAACAAGAGTAAAGTGCCATTTTTATCAATATTCTGGAGGAATCGAAAGTTTTGCTAAGCTGTGTTAACGTAGCACAACTCAAATATACAATATTATGTTTGTCAGACAAAGCATACGGATAATAATATTAAATATGTTCAATATTACTAAAAATGTCTTTTTGAAAGATATTTTTTAGTTAATTTTTGAGAACGATGTTTTAGCACAACTTAGCGCAACTTAGCACAATTGGAAAAATTGAAATAGATGGAAAGTGAGAGGCTGGCCTAAAAAATCGTTTTTTTTCTTTTTCCATCGTATTTTTCATATTACGATTTTAATATTCGAGCACAATGTAGCACAAACCTAGCACAAGTCAGCACAATTGCCAATTCTAGTAGGCGATTATCAGTTGTAACAAAGGGAATTTTCCTGGTGAACAATAATATAAATTATACTCTTGGATGTAAGACCCTTAAGCCTTTTTTTAATAAAATTCTTATTTATAGTCTATGCCCCGGAAAAAGGCACCCAAAAAGAATGCATCTGAGCGATCGTGCCCCACCTTAGCTCGCATGAACTTTCAGTCATAGCGTATTATTGGTGGAAGTGGTCATCTACTAATCGTGTAAAACGAGGGAGCCGGGAGTGTGTGACAGGAAACCGGAACCTCTCTTGGGCCTTATACACTTGCGATCAAATCAAGCTTTTGTAGAGAAAGTGGTAAACTTCCGCCTTTACCCGCGTAAGCTTTCCCTCTCCGCGGACATCCCTGTGGAAAATGGCAATATAGCAAAGGGACACCTATACGTACATATAGGTATGTGCACTCTCACCACTCACGTACAAACGTTTACGTGAAAATATTTGCATTAATATTTAATAAATGCAGGGGAGGGGAGAAAAAGGCGTTTCGTCTCGGGATCGTCTGTCAAACTCGTTCAGTGGGGCTGACAACAGACGATCCCTGCCCTAGAGACACCCATCATACCGCAAATTCGGATCTTCTACAGGGTGATTTTCTCGCTACTTTACTCAAAGGAAGTGCTGCCACAATGTAATATGAATGGACCCAAGCCGTTTTCTCGACGGGGGTGCATACTGTAGCTGTGTCCGTGAAAAGGTTTCGATGACAGAAAAGGGCTTGAGTTCATTCATACTAGTGTGGCGGCATTTCCTTTGTGTAAAGTAGCGAGAAAATCACCCTGTATATATTCGAACTGCATGCCGGACGACCGCTAGCGAGAACACTGTCACCGATCATCTCGCCGCCATCTAGCGGTCCCGGGCCCGAACTGAAGGCGTCCGGGGAGACGAAATCCTCTCTCTCCCTCTACTAAACGCCTACATAAATAAGAATCATATTATTTTGTTTCTAAATTACTTTTAATATGTATTAATATTATCAAAATCAAGATTTTGGGTATTCCTATTTTCCCTATATCGCGATTTTCCCTAAAAAAGCCCGTTCTGATCGTGAATGCATCACTTCCCATACCTTCTTTTCTGGTAAAAATGATAGATTACACATTCATTTCTACACGTACCCACTAAGTTTCATTTTTCTATTTTCAAAATTGACAGAGTTACAACAAATTTTGTAAATCAATGCTGATTAATTGACTTTTATTCTTCGATAGATGGACACTTTTTCTTTAAAAAAGAAAGCTTCAAAAGATTATTTTTTCTATTCTTTATTCTTTGATCAACCCTCGAACAGCGGAGCCTGGATCAATCGTGATTTAAACATACAGAACGTATACAAGATTACAAATCTAAAGTTAAATGTATAATTTTCAAACAAAAGGGTTTCGTGTATTGGAAGAATAATTTTTAACGAAACAATGTGAAATTCAGAAGATGTCCAAGGGTTAATATGCTGACAATTGAAGACATCCTCGAAGATACGAAATGATTTAACAAAGGAGACTGAAAGTCTTTCATCATTACTTTTATTATTGTATAATATTTGTAATGCTCGTAATACATAATATTTTTTCTTCAAATACTATGTAAATATTAAATGAATAATACAAAATAATCCGAAAAAACAATACTGATTGCTGTATGTTATCATTTTACGTAATAATGGTCTCAGAAGATCACAAATAAAATCCATTTTATTCATTAACATATTACATAATTCAGATTGTGTTAATAAACCCGTAAAGAAGAAATATCACTTTTATAGGAAATATTCAATATTCAAATGTTTAGAGACATTTTTCTCCTTCTTGAATCCAACATCACAATTATAGATGCACGATACAACACTACCAAAAAATTTAAACACAATTAAAATAAAATGATTCATTTGAAATATACAAAACGAATCACCTAATTCTGTATAAGTAGTGTAATATCAATAATTATTAGATGTATAAATTAATTCGATGCCTTTTCAAACTACTATTTTAAGTTTGATTGTTTTCTTGCGCTTCTGTGTATTTCAAAAGTAGCGGAAGAATATAATAGCAATAAAAATTATTTCAATAACTAACGTTTGTAAAAATAAATCTTTAACTAAAAGAAAGGAACATTTGTGGTATCGGTCATTAGTGACCACAGGACGTTCAACGTCTTCAAAAATATTGGTAACTTCTGTAAAATTTAGAAACGAAAAAAAAGCAGTGAAACTATCTAGCATTGTTCATTTGAACAACGTGTTGCTTTCGGTCGGATAATAATCCAGCAAACGCGGCCACGAGCCTACCTTCTAGCCAAATTCGAATTTATCCACAATTCCCGAAGCTCCCAATAAGCCTCGGTTTTTCGTGGTACGTCACGCAATGAAAATTCAGATTAGAGTCAAACGGCATTAATTAATGCAACCAGACGAAATCCGCAAAATTATGAAACCGGTTATAATCGTTTGTACGTTTTGTGGTTGAGCAGTATTGTGAATAATCAATCGGTCTGCAATCCCGTGGATTGAATTCTATTAAACAATTAAACTGGCTGTGAAATAAATATTACGGAATAAAGTAGAATGTAATCTTTGCAAGAAACGTGAAAATAAAATTAATCTTTTATATATTCTTAAGCAAAATTAAATTTTAATCTTATCAAATATTTTAACTTCTTTAAACCATGTCTTTCAATGCTTTCGAATAATTCCGTTGGAACACGTTTCTGAAGTTTTTAAAAGTGCTTATTAACCGATAATTACCTGAATCGGTAGAAAATTCTACCCTTATCAACTTAAAATACTTAACTGGATTGAACAGAATTTCGTTTAATCCAAAATTGCGCTGGAATTATTCATGTCAACTAAAAGTGAGTTGCTTTGAAAATGAGTTTCAATTTCAGGGTAATATAATTAAAGCTCCTTTTATAAACAGAGCAGCAGTCGTTGACCTGGTGCTTTTAATTTACGTATGATGAATAAATTGAATTTTAAATGTATAAATACATATATATATATCATCAGGAAAGAAATGTTTCAATGAAATTAAATGCACCAGAGACGGAATAATTACATTCGCGAAAAAGAGGAATAAATGTAATAAGATTATGGTTAAATTAAACAAACTATTGTAGCACGCCATGTTGAATACGAATTGATTTATTTTAAGACGGGTTATTCCGGCCAAACATTCCTTTTCCCAGGGAACTTATGATCGTTAACCTGCGATGTTTGTGTTTATGATACTCAGCTAACCCTTAAACAAACGCCATGAGCTTATTTTCAGCGAAACAAGACCAGCATAATCGCTTACGACAACGTCAGATTTCTTCCTTAAACAATTTTGGCAATGCCAACATTGAATATTAATCTTAAACTACTGTATTCGTTTGAAAAATTGTCAAAAATACATATCTTCTCGAAAAAATAACAAAATGTATCTCAATACTTACTCACTAATTAATTATTGCATTGTTAGAATGATATTTAGACAATCAAGTAGTAAATCAACTATATGGGCCAATAAGTGGTGCTTGTGAAATATATTATCAGATGAATAAATAAATAAATAAATAAATACTAAGCAAATAATTGAAATATATAGCATCACGAGTAGACTAGATAGTGTATGTGCCCAGAGAAATAAGAGTGAAAGAATATGTGCAAAATTAATAGAATACTAGTAGTATGAGTCAACCATATACGTCCCGCCAACTATGTAGTACACGTATTCTATCATGTGTGATCAGACAAGTAGAACGAATCGAAGGAATATAAGATTGGGAGTAATAAAAAAACAGGTAGTACAAATCAAGCATATACGCAGCAGCTACATAATCAGACAAGCAATTAGGAGAACACACAAGGGTGATTAAACTTATATGGAGAAACTACTATCTTTAACATGCAGTCTAAGAAAAATAATTTGTACTCAGTCTACCATGTATAATAAACAATTCTGGGTAAATATGTATAAAAAAGTCGCACGCCTGCAGGTGTCTAACGTTAATTGCTGTGAATAATGTGAGTTTTAGGGAGTATTTTCCACAAACACTAAAATGTAAACAAAAAACATAAACAAAGCTTTTAATCTAATACAAACAGCGCTGTATATAAAAGAATTAGTTTTAGTGTAAAATATAACGCGGTTGAATTGTTAAGGGACGGTGTTAATACGCATAATAACAACATGCCTTCAAGTGTTAATTATATTTAGATTCTTCATCAAATAAGCAGACAAATTTTGCTACACCTTCGTCTAAAATAATATATTATTAGGTTAGGTTAAAATCTAACTTAACTCATTTTTTAATTAAATTCAGTCATTCAGAATATAATAGTTTGATCTATTTCAAACGTAAATTAGGTTAGGTTAGGTTAAAATTTAACCTAACTCATTTTTTAATTAAATTCAGTCATTCAGAATACAATAGTTTGATCTATTTCAAACGTAAATTAGGTTAGGTTAGGTTAAAATTTAACCTAACTCATTTTTTAATTAAATTCAGTCATTCAGAATACAATAGTTTGATCTATTTCAAACGTAAATTAGGTTAGGTTAGGTTAAAATTTAACCTAACTCATTTTTTAATTAAATTCAGTCATTCAGAATACAATAGTTTGATCTATTTCAAACGTAAATTAGGTTAGGTTAGATTGTTACAGAGAAGGGGTATAAGGAGGAAGGAGCAAAGCCCTTTTTTGTTTCTCGTTTATATTTTGTAACGAGGGTACTTACTAATACGATAGAGTACATACCGTAGCTAACATTGCTACGTTGGCTACTGAAAAATGATTATTTATAATAAGAATAATTGCGACCACCTTTTTTTTTTAAATACTCCGTGTAATTTACTTAACCAATAACAATCCGGCGATGCCGCCATTACCCAATTCTTCTATTCAATCCCATATTCAAATAAATATACCAATGAAGCATTAAAAATTTTTCCATCGAGGCAGAAATTTCAAAACTTCCGATGAATTAACATACCGTGGTCGTGAATATGAAAATGGCTGGTTGCGAATGGAAAAAAGAGAAGGAAAAACGAAACACGAAAAAGTATTTCTAGTGGTTCCTTCGTAGTCGTCGCATTTATTTTATCGGAAAACAGAGGTGAGACAACCTTAGAGCATGTCTCAAAAACATTTTGCACTTTTGAGACCCCAACCCCTTGAGGAATACCCTGTTTCGCGAACTTACCTGTCCCATAGGAATATCCGTGTGAAAAGCTCGGAACTCGCTCCTTATTGTCTTTGCGACGCTTGACGACGCTCAGCGTCCCGAGTTCCGTTTTCGATATCGCGGAAAAGACGAATAACGTTTCCCAATTTACTATTTTATATCGATCACATCATAATAAAACTATACTAAATTTGTTTTCTCTTTCCGTTTAATAATTTTTCAATTATATTGCATTTGAAAACTAGATCACCAGTGATTCTCAAGGTATTTAGAATACATAGTTGAAGCATACAGTATAGTATTTTCTAAGTAATATAGGTAAATACAGGGTGTTCGACAACAGGTGGGAGATTTTTTAAGGGGTGATTTTAGGGATCAATATAAGACGAAAATCAAGAATGACGAAATAGCGTTTGTGGCTTTGTTTGCCAATAATTAACGTTTAAAACCTGCAATCAGCAGGGGTGAGTACAGTCATAATCAAGAGGAGGAAACCAAATGCTGCAGTACCAAGAAACAGAAATAATAGAATAGCACAAGATAAGTTTCTACTATTCAATAATTCTTGGTTGTGACTGTACCGACCCCTGCGAACCTGACGTTCAATCGTTGGTGTTGGGCAGATTTCAGGTTTTAGGCGCTTTTTACTCGAATTTTTAAACGTTAATTATTGGAAAACAAAGCCGCAAACGATATTTCGTCTTATTTTGATCTCTAGAATCACCTGTTAAAAAATCTCCCAACTGTTGTCGAACACCCTGTATATAGTCAAATCGATAATACAGGTAATAATAAAACTATACAAAAGTTGTCTTCTCTCCTCTCTCATAATCATTCAGAAAGAATTGAAAATACACGAAGCATAGTGTATTCTACTTTCCAAGTAGTACAGATATCTTATAACAGGTCTACGTAGTCAAATATAACGATATAGGTAAATTATACAATCAAACATAGGAAATGGACCTATCTGCAGTTATACTATAATCTGACAAGTAGAACAGTTCTACCAATGGACGATCTATTGTTCGACAAATAAAATGATCCTATTATCGACCAACAACGATTCTACGAGTTGAACGGTTGAACTTACAAGCAAACTACGAAACTACCCACTGTTAATTCACCGACAAATTCGAATAAATGAAATTCCTGTTCGATTGAGTGCAATCGTAGGATTGATTAACGAAATGGAAGCAAATTGACTGGCAAAGGTGTTAGATTGGTTGATTGGTCATGCGTAGATCAGAATAGGTTGAATACTGGTTGAATGGGGTTGCGAGATTGCTACGTCCAAGATGGCTGTGTGCAACGTAATTAATCAGTACTGGTTAACGATCAAAGGAATTTAAATTAGGCCCTGGTATTATTAACGCGAACCAGACGAGAACGGCCTGTATCACTGCAACTGCTGCTCGAGGTGCAAATTGCATCTTCAGAAGATTCCTGACGATGGGAATTCCTTGAATCTCGGGCCAACTTGGTGACGAGCTATGGTTATTGCATAAATAGAACCTTACAGAAACACCAGTGTTATTAGCTACGAGCCGTAATTGGATGCGGTCCAGACAATGAACATCGAATTCCGAATGAAAGTCTATTTCACCTTAATCTTCCTACTATGCTCTTTACAATTTTCAAACATCAACATTTTAACGAATGTTGCTGATATATTTCTCAATTGAAGGGAATTTTATATCTTGAATACATCTGACCGGGGGGGTAGTGTCTCCTGAAATTAGAGATCCCGTAGATATCCAAATATGAAAATTCTAATATAATCGGGACTTGCTCCGCGATCCAACAAGATGTGTTGAACAAGAAATTCGTGACAAGAACACGGTGCACTTGTGCAACTACGGTTTAAGCGTAAATTACGTTTGAGCAGTCGAGCCTGCCTCTGTCTCTGTGGCTGACTTTGATTATCAGCTAAGGGAGAGATTATGAACGTAAGCACCGTTCGAGGTCATTAAGCATGGACTCTAATTAGACAGGAAAACTTTTCGGATATTACCTCTTATCAAATGACAGCATTTTGAAGATGACTTATCATTGGGTTAAAGTTTCATTCCATGTTTTATTTACGTTAGAACGTAAATTACGTTCAATTTTAAAGAAATGATTAAAATTTCATCAATTACAAAATTGTTAGTAGCTAGCAAATATTTTAAGATCATTAGTAATTTTAACCCTTTCTTGAATTATTAACCCTGGACATGTTAACGTAAGTATATGAAAATTTATGTAATTTTATGTTTTCCCTTTTATACATTAAATTACATCCATATTGTTATAAATTTAAATTTATGCCTACAAGAAAGACTAATGTGTACAAAATTAACCATTTCATTCTTTTATTTCCCACCCCTATTCCCAAGCACAAAGTCACGAGGTACTCGAGTATAAATCAACACTGTCTTCAGGAAAATTACTTCATCGCTTTCCCCTCAACCCGTTGCAGCCAGTTTCTCGGTCGCTTTTACCGAACCCGACCAAGGGGGTAGCTATTTAGAAGCTTAGCATCTCAGTAGGGGGTTTGGAAAAGGGGTGGCGTGTAGCTGGTGGCGTTAGGTGGCTGCTACCAGCCACGCAACCACTGTGTCACCTTTATCACCTTTATCACCTGCTGCAAATTGCCACCATTTGGATGCTAAACCTCCCCCCTCAGGTCTCGCCTCGTTGACGACTATTCGTAGGGACGCATCGAGTCAGGAGGGTTGGTAACGAGCGGAGAGGGGCTCGAAACAACCCTTGGCAAGTGCATAGGGAGATGATCGAAAGAAACAACCACGCGACAAGAACAAGGAAATGAGATGGAACGGTGAAAAGGGGTTGTGTATGTACAAAGGAGTAGAAAATGTTGATAATCTACTGTTTTTAAGTATTTCCACATTTAGAGATTTCTTCAAGGAAACTGAATTTTTTTCTTTATAAAATAATTTCAAATCGTGCAAGTATGCATAATTTTACCATCTTACCATTTAGAATGTTATAACAGTTTTTAAAATATCCATTTAGTGAAATGTACTATCAGTCGTTAATAATGAAATAATTAAAAAACTAATCTCGCATCCAAAAAAAATAATAACAAAAATTAACGGTTGTGTCTAAAAAAACGGAAGTAACTATGAACGAAGGCAATGCGTTCGAAGATTTCGGCGACTTCGTCAGCCTCTGTTAAGCCGGATAATCCGCAAAGTGCAAAGGTAGAGAGCCCCGAAAGACTTGACAAAATCAACAGCCCGAAAAGATGAAACGAACGCAACAAAGAACCCAAAGACTCGACGATCTAACCAACGAATCCAAATAAATCAAAAGTGACAGTACACATTTTTCTCATTAAACACGCAGTTTATCATAAAATTAATCGCGATTTTTCTAGGTCAAACGGAAGAAAGAATAAAGAGAAACAAGAATTGAAGAGAAATAAGTGGGACCAGCTACTTGAAAGCTTCTCAGACTTTTCAAGGCTCTTCTCTAAAGCGGATAAGAGGCAGGAATGCAAGGGTATCCGAAAAGTGAAAGAGAAAAGGAGAGGAAGAGATTATATATTCGTTTCCTAGACAGAATAAGCGAATCTCTTCAGCGACAGTGAATTAAGAATCCACTGGAAGCTAATGCACAACTTAAAACGATCTCATCTGATCGGTTTCTTCTTTGAATTGCTCCATTTGGATTTGAATTAAATAGCGTATTCATTTGTATTATTCTTTCCTCGGATGATGATATCTAATTTTTTGGATTTCAACATTAACGGTCGTCAATAGCAGATATTATCAATGTAAATTTAAAATACCTACTGTAAGTACGTAACGTGTTATAAATTTAAGATGCTCAAATAATTGAAAAACAGGAACGATAATTTTGAATACTGTAAATAAAAATATATGCGAGAACCCGCGGGGTCGAGTAGCACTCGAAAATTTCGGGTACTCGATACTCGAATCGGATTGACAATTGTTTTCGTTAGTTCAGAGCGAATTAAACACAGTTTTTATGAAAACTTTCAATTCACGGTCATGTTCAAGAATGTTTAAGAACAGGCTCGGGCGGGTATCTAATTGTAAGAATAAGTCGGGTTACCCGAGTGTTCATATTTCTTGGGTACTCGCCTGAGCCCCTTCAATTTTACCCGACCCACACCGAACTCGAAATTTTGGAAATCTTAATCCGACTGAATTAATTCTCGATTATATCCGAGTATCAAATTTCGGATTTAACAATTTGTCAGAACTATGTAACAATTTTCGGATTTTCGCACAGCTTTAACTATCAATATTGTGCTGTTAATGTAAGACGTTTATTTGAAAGCTAACAATGAATAATTATATAAATAATTTGCACTACAGCTATTAAAGTGTTAAGACGTACCACGTACCTGGAAGAAATTCTATGGAATGTTTGAAATTTTCTGCTTGTTCGTCGATGGTTTACTTTCAAATACATTCTTTAAGAGGAACACACAGGATTCCTTGGTACTTGTGTGTTGCTACAGCTTACTATTCACTTGTCCCCACACCAGCGTGGAAAACAACGTCTGTCCCAGACAAATACAAGCTCTCTTCCCTGACAACAAGATTTCTCTAAACAAACGGCTGCCAGTGAATTGCTGTAAATCTTCTGGCGAGAGAAAGAAATCTCGGAGAAAAAGTTTCGCGAGAAGGAGCTTTAATTTTCCCGGAAAAGGAGCCACGAAATTGACACGTCAGCGGAGAAAAGGGGAGCTACTTAAGTCGTAGCTAGGAAACATGCTCTAAGAATTCGCGGATAGAACAGCTGCTGATTAATTTTTCTCTGTAATCTGATCGAATTCCGACGAACTTTCTCTCACGCGAAAATACACCGAGATTTCCTCGACCGGTCGAAAAGAGCCTGGGAAATATTGTACGAGGGAAAAGAAGCTTGCTTGTTTCTTTGTGGTAATGAAGTTACAGAAATACGAGTAGCCAGAAGAACGTACACGGTATCCGGAGACTTACGCTCCCCATAGACGTACCACCACCCCCATAAACATAATGCTGCTATTAAGAACGTTACTAGCTCCACTAACGTGAATTTCGATGGTATTCTGTAACGATAGAAAAACTTTTGAATCCTTCGTGAACGATTTGATCGATAACTGATTGTGAGAATACCAAGCATGTGTTGAGAGGTTTTATACAAAGATTCATCTGTATTTCTTTATTTATGAATTAAAATTTATAGATTTTTCAGTTCGAAGTTAAATTTTATGTTAGTAATGTAATGGTGATGCAACAGACTTGAAATATTAATAGAGATGAATGGTACGTCAACCATCTGTACAGATTATTAATTATAATATTAAATGAGTTACTAATGAGAAGGATTTGGAATTAAAATGCATTCGGAATATTAATGGAACAGAAATAGGTTATTAGCACTTACTGTAAATGATTAATTGAAAGTTGCGTAAAGTAATGACGAATAGAATTTTATAAATACCAAACATTCCAAAAATTGAGAATACTATTTCTTATCAGATCCTTAACTAAAATATAAAGAAATCCTCAACTAAAATCGGTAATGGTATATTATTTGGTCGATGTTTCCCATTTTTTTTTTTCTCAAGCTTTAATACATCCAAAGGTCTTGCTTAAAAAGATGAAATATCATTGAAAAAGGGCCACAAACAATTTTAAGTACTTTTAATTTTATATTAAAACTAAACCCAAACCTAATCTAAAACTCTAGTCATGTAAACGAAAATAAAGTATCAGAAAGTAAGCAGTAAAAATAGTTAAAAGAAATTTAATTCAATGAAAATAAATAAAAAAGAAACATGGAATAATCATCTGAGTCGCTATCAGTATTTACTTAACGAAGTAATAAATGGCTTTTACTTGCTAGTTTTTTAATTAGTTAGTTTTAGGTAAGATTTAGATTTAGTTTTAATATACAATAAAAAAATACTATTGTTACTACACGTTTTTTTCTAATATTCTTCCGTTTTAAATATCGAAATTAGCACTGGTTTTCACAGTAAACGAGTTTCTCAATCAAAATAACGAAATTTAATGCCTGCAATGTGTACTACTGGAAATAATTAGATACAAATGTGCCACAGTTTTATATTTTCCTTTTCATTCTTATGTCGCACGCGATTGACCAACTGATTTTCTCTTCTCCACAAGACCTTAGTTTTAAATTAGGTTTGGGTTCAGTTTCAATATGACTGTATGCGTCACCTTTTTTATTTATATTTTACATTTTTAAGTAATCCTTTTTAAGCGACCAAACAATAAACAATTACCTTAAAATCAATGAAAACCCAGCCAACATCAACTAATACGTTCTTGCATACTACTACTATTCCTCCCTCCCTCCCTCCCTCCCTCCATCTCATCAACAAATCCCTCCCCCAAAAATCGGAGACCTAGAAACCCCTTTTCCTGTCACACAAATCACCAGTGTATCTCTCCAGCGTGTCTTCCAAAGTACTCGCTGTAAATCAGCTCGCGACTCGAGCGTAACAATGACAGTAGCACATGAAACGACCCCGTAACGCGCGAGCGCATTGAAGTAAGAAAATATTAACTGGTCCGTGGCAGCGCTATTCCTCTCGGTTCTTAACACGCTCGAGCACGAGAAAAATAGCGTTTTCCTTTCGGTTGTCGGGACTTAGCCGGCTGGTATTTCACAAAGGGAGAGGTTCCAACGCCTCTGAAGGGTCTTTTACCTCGCACCAGACCGGATAAAACGGAAAAACGCTCTCCTGGGAGGGGGTAGGGGAGGATGGAACGGAAGGTAGCAAACGACGAAGCATGGGTGGCTCGTCGACACGGAGGATGGGTGGGCCACTTCCTGTGACGATAAGTCAGGAAGGCGCCTCGCGGATGTTCGCGCCATTTGCGCGAACGCTGCCCGAGATAATACGAAGCCGATAGACGATACTCGTTCGCGATACGCTCGCCGTTTCGTCGTCGTCGCTGATGGACGTACGCCGAGCGTACATCGTTTTATCTCATCGAGAAATATCAAGGGACCCCGATACAACGCGTTCGTATTTGATTCTATGCGGACAATGTAGCTCTGTTGGTTAGAGGAGGATGAAGAGGGTTGCAAGCCACTTGCTTTTATCGCAAGATCGGGTGTTGTTTCTGGGCTCTAGGGGTTTAGATGATGCTCGAAGACGGTTTTTATATAGTGTTGTACGAAAGTGCACATCCCCTCCCCGACAGTCCACCCATCACTTTGACGGTTTGACTATTGGATATTGAAAAGGCAAATCACACTTATTAATTGAATTAACCCATGATTGATATGCTGGTGGAACCCACAGAAATAGTAATGAATTTTAAACAATCAACATACCGACTGTGCCCCAGTGAATTTAAACGTTCGTAATAAGACATGTTGAAGCTCTAATTATTAAGAATAATTAATTTAAGTTTTCAATTCAAGTTCCCTTGGAATTTTATCTACTTTCTCTATCAGTTTTATCTAAAATGTTATGTGTCGTCTCATTACCAAGTCAAGGTGATCTACGATATTTAAGCGAGATAGCCCGTATATCTAGGCAGCTACTAATATCAACATCAATTCTCAACTAAACCTATCTAATTTCCACCATCAGTGGAGAATATAGACATTCTGTTCGGCAACTTCTCATCGCTTATTCGTATTCGCGAACCGATAGAATCGTTACGTTACGCATTTCAGATGCCGGTAGGAGAAATTCGCAGTCACCTCCTCTTACCATCTTTCCCCTTCTGATTTGTTTCAGTCGAATTAATGCGTTCGATGAGAAGTTCCGGGGTTCAATGCCAGACACGTCGCCACGATTTCAATTTACTAGTCGACTCAAACAGGTTCCCTGAGGCGCAGCCACGATACCTACGCATACCGATGAACCTCCTGGTACACACTTGGAAACATCCGGCACCGGCTACGTGTCACGAAGCAGCCTGTTTCATTATCCTCTGATTTCCTGGCGCTAGTCCATTTCCGGCTTCTTTTGGCAGGAAAATGACACCTTTCGATCCCTTCTTGATTTTTCAAATAGCGAATTCAAAATATGGAGAATCATAACGCAAAAGGATCTCAAAATGCCACTTATGGCATTCGTCTTATTAAACAAAAGGGAAGAAATCTCAGGGAAGGTTCAACAAACCTTGAATGCACTTCATTTAAAGAAAAAGAAAAGGAAAGAAAAATTCTGGTCGAAATAAGTTGGTCAAATGTTTCGCGACACGGTAGGCGAGCTTTTCCGCAACAGAGACGAGGCCAGAGGATAACAGGAAGTAGCTCAGTTAGTTTTAATGCGATGCTAATCTGGAAGTTCACCGGTGCATTGTTAGCGTCTAGTTTGAAGTGCGGCCACGTCTTCGTGAAACGAAACGTCTTCTTGCTCTCTTTTTATTCCTACTAAAATCTTTGCAGCCTGGAAACCACGGCGAAAGTAATACGAGAAAGTGGCAGCTTTCATGCGAGCTTCTCATGAAATGTTGTTCGAATTGCCGTCTAAGAATGAAATAAACCGAGATCGATGAAACTGTTACTCGCACGGTGTTAAAAGCAGTATCATTTTAATCGCAGGCATTCGTCGTTAGTTTTCGTAGTATACCATAACATACTTTATTTTAAATTTTGAAAAATATTACGATAACAACTTTCTACGATCTTTGAAAAGCCCCATCACCCCAGGACAACCAAACTTCGGATTTATAGTAATTGAGGGACGAGAAATCGAATGGGACCATTTTCAGAACTGGCAAATAAACCGTTCTCGAGATATACAGGGTATTATAAAAGTGCGGAAACCCCCTATTACCTCGATAAGAACGCATTTTCACGGAAAATGACTAACCTAACCTAGGTTAGGGATAGGGTTAGGGTTAGGTTAGTCATTTTGCATTCAGTTTGAGAATATTAAATCCATAACGACATAAATGGTTCGAGCGGCCAAGAAGAAACCTGAAGAGAAGAAAAGTAGAAAAACTGTAGTGAATTATTACGTCGATCGTTTATCCGAAATCGAGCAAAGTATACCGCGCGGCTGCTGATTCACGAAAAAAAAACCACCAGCCAATAAACGTCATTCCGGCTTATCAGTCAGAGTTCATTAGCCCTGAGAACAGCGTCGCGGACAACGAAGCGACTGCTGGGGAAAATAGGAAAAGCAGAAGAAAAACCGCGAAAAAACGCTGGCTACGTAATGGCGCTGGGAGCCAAGGATGGCGAAAACAAACAAGAAAAACACGCCAACGGGACATTGGACGGAAGAGAAGGGTCGTACGAGGTGGAGGGAAGGGGTTGCAGGGGCGTAACGCTGCTAATGCATGTACAACGTGCCAGGAGAAAGAATTGGTAACGTTGGCATCGTTGGATACCAGCAAAGTAATTTAAAATTTGCCTTCTCACTCGTGGAAATGGACGCTGATCGTCGCTTGGAATACGAAAAATTGCTCGTCCTTTTCGTTTTTGGGAGACGGAAAAGAGTGGTCCCTTTTAAAAAACGGAAGCGACTTAAGGAGTGGTTTGTGGCCGCCACAATTTCTTAAATAAAGTTTAATTAAGCTCTCTCAAGTTACGCGCACTGAAAGCACATAAAGCAATTTTAAGCAGTCTTGATTTTACATTAAAATTAAACCCAAACCTAACCTAAAATTAATCGTATGAAAACAAATAAAATGAGAGAAAATAAACCGTAAATAGTTAAAACAGGTTTAACTTAATATCTATTAATAATAAATTCAAAAAGAATAAATAAAAAATGTAACTTAATATGTAATCATCTAGATAGCTATCAGTATCTACTTCATTGCTTGTGCTTGGTAGTTTCTCGATTAATTAGTTTTAAGTTAGGTTTGGATTTAGTTTCAATATAAAATAAACACAATTGTTTGCAACATTTTTTTATGGTACTATTTTACTTCTTTAATTATCGGTACTGGCACTTGTTTCCGCGCCGAACGAATTCTTAAATAAAATTAATGAAATTCAACGTAAGTTTTAAGTTAGGTTTGAATTTAATTTTAATATGCAAATAATTCTTGAACAATGGTACCTGGGTCAATCGTGACCCAAACTTACAAAACGCATACAAGGGTAACAACTTAAAATTAAATGTATAATTATTTAATGAAAGGATTTCATGTATTAGAATAATAATTTTTAAGGGAACAGTATAAAATTTCGAAAATAATAATAATATGAAATACAATATTGGGGTCATAAGTACTTAGAACTGTTTACGACATTTCTTTCTGATACCGACGTAAAAGTAAAATATTACTGAAGAAATAATTAATTTTGCTACATGAAAAAACTCAGATTCCCAGCATCTTATCTGAAGAAATCAATTAAAGAGTTGGAGAACGGCTGAAAAGAATTCTGGTCTTTTCAAGGATATTCATCCTATACGATCTTCTTGTTTGGCAAACTCCCGGACAGACCGTCTTCGAAGGGCGAACCTCCCAATTCCATTTCGTCTCGTTGGACTCCCATTAAAGCGGACGAATGCGGACCTTTTAACGGGGCCAAGTGTAAACGTACACCGTTGCAACGTCGCCATTTCTCCAGGAGCTCTTCACCCCTTCAGGACACTGCATTCCTGTCCTTTCGGCAGCGTCTCTTGTAGCTCGTGTCCTCGTGAACGATGCCCGTACTTTGGCCGGCGATGAAACTTGCCACCCGTCTGGATTCTGTCATCTCTTCTCGAGCGACGTCTCACCCCTCACCCCCCACATCTTTCACGACGTCTACATTATTCGTCAGGCGAGCACCAGAGAATACCAGGGACGATTTTAAGGGACAAATCTATCGAGTTTGATGGGGCTGTTACAGAAGGGAAATTGCTCTGTTGTTCGTCCGGACAAAGTTGCTTTAAGGAATCAGAATTTTTGCAGAGATCGTATCTTTATGACAAATAATAATCAAATAGTAAAGCATCATTATTAATCTTCGAGCGTGGGGTTACTCAATGTATTTCTTGCAAAAATCATTCCCAAAAAATCAATTAATTTTGTTCTACCCTTAGTGATTTATATGAAACAAATCTACTGTTTTTAACTACAAATTGTCACTACAATACCACCATTACAAAAATAGCACTGTGAAAATTAACTATCAGGAATTCTATTAACTCATTTTTAATTAATCCTCAGGAAGCTGACCATGGAGGAAACCAGAATTTAATTTTACATTTCATGTTATTTTCATTTCATAAATTTTACATCGTTCCTTTAAAGATTTGTCTTGTAATATATGAAATCCTCTCGTTTAAAAATTATACATTAATTAAGTCAGTACCCTTTTGTAAACGTCTGTTAATAGACATCCAGTTAATCAAGTATGTATTAACGCTGGCAAGTTTTAATTTCTTCCAATCTAAAAAGAGTTCATATTTTGCAGAAAGTTATTTTTGTAAAGAAAAAAATTAAAATCGCATTCTTGATCACTAATTAAGAATCAATAAAAAATATGTCCTCAATCACAGAAGAAAATATTTGATCGTGTTTGACTAATACAATGCTCTCGTTGACATCTTCGATGATGAATCTTTTGATATCAGAACGATTTATGCCGCACGGCGACATGCTATTAACTAGATTCTAGCAATGCGGGTATATTTATTGCTTGCACGTCCATACACACGAGTATCGGTGAAACAAGTTCCGAAATAACTGCCCGCGGGCAAACAGAAATAAAAGCGATCGAACACCGCGTAGCTAGCTTGTTTAACGAACAGCTCGCATCAAGCTACAAACACTTTTGCAATTTTCATCCGTGAAATTACCAACCATATCGAATCTTTTCATTCTGCTCTTTTGATTCTTTTTTTTTTTATTTCAAAAGGAACACTCTTCGACGAGGTTCGCTATAGTATATTAATCAACCGCATATTTTGATGCATTTAATTAAATCGTTAATGAATTAACGAAATAAATTGTTTGCTCATTGAACACGTATTACAAAACGTATCTATATCAATGTATCTTGATATTGTTAGCAGATGGTAATTATTCAGCATTTAACAGGTTTACCGATATGTTCATTAATTATAGCAATTTAATTTGATCGCACAATTAAAAATCATATAGTGAAGTATTATAATATATAATAGATTATTAAAATTTTTAATGATCAACACTGGCGGTTGAAGCATATTAAACTATCATTACACGTGATGCGTTTGATCATAATGTACAGTACCAAGAATAATAGACTACTCCTGGAAAAATAGCGACGCCCAGACACACACACACATCTACACCATAGTAAGTACCGAGCAGAATGACAGCACTACCGGATTGAGGGATAAAAGGAAAAGGAATTAAAGTTGATATTTATGTTATCATTCGTGTTTTGTAATTATATACTAAATGTTATGATATTTAATAATTAAAAATTGTATTATTCCTTTTAAAAGTACTTGTAATATCGTCAAAATGAATACTTTAAGCATTCCTGTTTCCTCTCTAACGCCATTTCCCCAATGGAAGCCTATTTTGCTCGATGCTGTACGTATACTACTAAAAGGTTTTGTCAATATTGACATGTATTACTGCGTCTAACTGCAAGTACATATGCATTGGATGATCAAATCATGAAATCAATTACAAATCATTCTAAAGGATTAATTTAGTCATATTTGAAGAAACTAATAAACATTCAACGAGTAGTTATTAAATACAGGAGCATATAGTACCACCAGAATTTTTAATAAAAGTGAAATTACTAAAGTTTATTTTCGATTATGCCAACTTATTTTAAATACAATTTATTCCACGATAATTCCCTTTCTTTCAGAATAATTAAATATGACAAAATACGAGTACACTAAAATCAAGTAATTTCATAATAAAAGTTGTAACATCTCTTCAAGTAATTCTTCTCCCTTCTTGTTTTAAAGGTCTTCGGAAAACTTATCTAACGTATCGTTCCACGTTGCATAATAAAGTCAGAATAATAATTCAGTCGCTGTGTATCGCGATAATGGACAATGAAATATTATCAAGTTTTGAAACCCCACATCGGTTCTAGCGAACAATGAACAACCCCTTTGCGTTAACAACGAACTCTATAGTTGTTCCCACAAATTATCGAGCAGCTTTTTACTACGCGATACGTTTGACCGTTTAAAAAACTACTTCAATGCGTTAACATACCTCGTATTATATCCAAAATAATATTTTACTAAATGAAATTCATTTATTATAACGATAAACTTTATAACAGAGAATGAACGTGAATAAATGGAACGAATGGAACTAGGTAGCGTTAAAAATTGCTTTATTTTAAAGAAAAAACTAATATATTAACGTAGTTGAAAAAACTGTGTAATAAAAAATATTAACTCATTCTCATCGTTATAATTAATAACAATTAATAAAGCATTAAATAAAAAGGTAAAGGATTTTAAATAATCTATTGAAAGTCTATTATAGAATCTATTATAGCAGTAATTATGAACCTTTTCATAAATGTGTACTGCCGAAACCAAAATTCAAAAAATCCAGTACCATCAAGTAAAATATGTCCTGGCGATCTACGGAAAGCAGGAATTCTGAAAATCTTAATTTTAACGATATTTATATTAAAGTAATATAGAAAAAAAACAATGTAATTTTTAATTATTAAATATTATAAAATTTATTATAAAAATAATATAAATTTAAATTCTCCCGCGGAAACGCTTATGTGTAAGTGGCTCTAGACCTGCATAAAACTCCCTTTTCCCTACATCGCACAATGGAGCAAAATGCTAATCTAGGAGTGCAAAATGACGACCGCTTATAACGATAGATGGTCTTCTATTATATGCATTTTATACATATCAAATAAATATAGAGAAGGCTAATAGACTTCATTAGAGTTCGTGTTCCCTTGGAAAACCTGATTTAATCGCAAGCGTACATAAGAATTTAAAAGAGGCTGCACATTTAATGACATTTCTTTCATATAGTTCTTTTCTTATTTCTGATAGAATAATTGTAAGAGTATCAAACCATATTAAAATTGTTGTACTGTATGTCACACAAATTATCCTGAGCTGCCTTTCGCGTAGCATTAATTGTTTTTTCCCCTGTACACTCGTGATCAAATCAGGCTTCTTCAAAGAAAATGGTACATAACTTTTACCCTACCTCGTAAACATTCCCAGGTAAAACGACAATGTAGGAAACCCTTATACATATGCACTCTTATATACAAATTTTAAGGGAAGATTCTGGGAGTCAAAATAAGACGAAAATCAAGAATGACAAAATACTGTTCACGTTTTTGTTTCTTAGTAATTAAAATTAAAAGATTCGAGTGAAAAAGAATTGCCTAAAACCGGCAATCTGCATAACACCGACAATTGAACGCCCCCCCACATCCACCGCCACACTTGCATTTAAACGTTTATTGTATTTCTAAATCACTTTTAATATTAATATCATCAAAATTAAGATTTCGAGAATTCAAATTCACCATGTTCTCCAGAGAAGTCTGATCTGATCGCAAGTGTACTACTAGTTAACACTTTAGTGGCCGCTCACATAACATGTGTGTGATGGCCGGAACAATTGTTAGTGGCCGGTTATTGGCCTTAACACCTTCTCTGCGTGATGATTTCTCTAAACGTTATAGACGGATAACATAATACATATAATTGGCACGTGACAGGGTCATTTGGGACTTTCACCTGCTTTTCAAGGGTATCGAAAGTGTCGATATCGGAACACTGTCTGTCATCGGACTCGGATCCGGCGATAAGTGATACTCAATCGCGACGAATTCTAAGAGTCACATATGTTTTGTTTCTTTTTTATTATTTTTTTTGTAATTATAAGTATAAGTATTTAATTGTTTGTTTTTTAATATTTTTTTATCACTTTATTGTTATTGTATTTATTTGTATTGTTTTTTTTATTAAAAATCTGTGTGTTCGCATATGTTGAATTATTTCGTAAATTTATATAAAGATTTTTTTTTATTAATTCTTTAAAAAAGTTTCGCTGCGTAGATGTGTGGCCACTAAAGTGTTAAGAATTATATTATATATTTGTTTATTCTGTTATAATGCCTATTTATAAAGCAACTAATAGTAATTTTTCTTTGCAATGTAATCGATTTATCCAATCACCAACAGATTCTCTACCCTGTTGCTCTTAATGGCTCGTTATCCTTAAGATTCTGATATAAATTTAGGAAAGACTTACACCTTAATAATGAATGGTCCATAGTCACCATTATGTCCTGAATTAATTACTGTTAAATGATCACTAAAAAGTTAAACAAAGCTGATCCCGGCTTTTTCATCGTATCGATTTACGTCTCGTTATTTTCATTGAACCTTTAAACGTAACTCCAAGTTACGGTATTAACGGATGAAACTTTATTTCCCTTCGCTAACCGCCCCTACTACCAAGGGTCGTAATTATATCTCTGGAGGCTTTCACGAAGCTCAACCGAGACTTCGTCGAGAATCCATAAATTTTCTCGAAGAATTCATGGCACGTTGCGTCGGCGAATTCTCGAAATTTTCTCGCCAAAAATATTTCAGAAATTCGTCCTGTTCCCTTGTACGTCGACACCTTTTTGTGCACTTTCTATTGTGTAAGTACCGTTTTTTTTTCTTCTTTTTTTTTTAGGAACTACCAAATTCTTGCTAGGCAAAACATAGTTCGAAGATACAAGAGAATGTTGTGTTACTTGCTGGAATTTTTCTAATTGAATTTAGAAACGTACTTTTAGAAACGTTTTATGCATCGATAATGGTTAAAAGTTTAAATTTTGTTAATCTGAATTTGTCTGTAGCGCAATATTGGCTTTGAAAGAATGTTCGTTACGTGCCAGCTGCATTTTTGCATAGTGGTCCCAGTTGCTATGCAACGTTTTGAAAATTTTCTGAATAACAAAAAACATATTTTTAATATTTTCTAAGTAGTAAGCTCTACAGGGTCATTTTAACCCACTTGTAAAAATATAAGACAGAATTAAATGATTGGAAGGAAAAGCACCATTCTCTAATTAAAAATCCATCGTTCAAAAGGCGGCTTCTTATGATTTGCAAATGAACCAAATTAGACCATATACATACATAGTAAAATTTCGTTCGATCTTGAATTATTTATATCGAAAATCGAATTCGAGCCAAGCGCTGCTGCCGGTACTCGATTAATTAATATTTTTAATTAAGCCGCCCCCTCTCGCACGTGGACCAACGGTGAAATCGGTGTTCAGCTACCGATAAATTATCGAGACCAGAGAGACTGGAATTCTCGTTGATTTGTTAGTAATGATTCTCTAAATTGCACTCTAAATTATTGTGGTTTAGTTGTTACTCGTGCCTCTGTGCTAAGGGTAAAAATATTATTGGATAAAAATGAAATCAAACTTACGAAGGTCTTACAATTCTTCATTAAAATAATTCGTTTTTATATCACTTTAATCGCATAACACTGATTCCTAATTAATATATTCGATGAGCTTTTTAATTAAACAACAAATCAAATTTCTTTCAACGACATGTGATGTATTTTTTGAACAGCCTGTTCAATAACCGCTTCATCGAAATCCGTTAAATTCGAAATTTGCTTGATTATACCGATTCTTTAACCGAATTCATCGTTCAGTTATTTTCGTTTAACGTGGAAAATATATCAAAAAGGGCCGTTAAATTGGTAGCTACTTTCAATGCGAAATTACGAAATTTCATCGTTGAATCGTAACGATACATCGATACGAAATTGGATTCGTTTCGAAAATATATGTTTATATGTATACACACACGTAAGTACACATCCACATATATGTATGTATGTACATGTATATATACATATATATTTATTACGATATATTTCAATGCGATACCCGCGAAAAACATTTATTGCGAATACGAAGAGAATGAACAACACGCGTAGCAATATTCTCTCTCGATTGTTTTCTACACTTTTCGCATATAACTTCGAACATTTCAATTCATTCGATGGTACAAGCTATTCGTAAAATTATTAATTACCACTGGTAATGTTATATGAAAATTTTTATCGATTCTATACTCGCGACCTACATATAGGTACGCTGTTGAAAATATTCAATCATCGACGAAAGGATTCATCATGCGTTATGTAATAGCCAGGAGATGTTGACTTCAGCTTTGCACCAGATGTCATACAATAATGCATGTATACATATACGAGTGTACCGTTTCGTGTTTGTTACGTTTAAGAGAGATTAGGAAACCCGCATATGCATTGTGCATTTGTGACAAGACAGAACGTCAACGTAACAATCTCCAATCTTGATGAAACTACCCACCGAATTTGAAGACGATGACGAGCTGAATATCTTGCACAATATAACTGTTAAAATTATTTTTATATTGGTGGAAGTGGAACTTCAATCGTTCGCGCATCAATATTATTATTATTAATTTTAATATTAAAAAATTATTAATTTCGGTTCGTAGCGAAATATCATTATTGCTACTGTATTGTTTTTATTTATCAACCTCTAAAATTCATCTAGCCAATCACAGTCAGAATTATTATTAATTTTAATATTGATTTAGCTTTCAAGTGAAATAGCAATTTACTTAATGTTGGAAAATAGTAAAATTACTAAATTACTATTATTTACCTCTAAACTTTACCAACCCCTAAATTTTAACCAACCAACCTCTGGATCTCTAGGTAAAATAGAGCAACAAAGAACCCCAACAGCAATGTGTCGGGGGACACCGGAAATGCGTCCCAAACGAGGAGACTAGATTCTAATTACAAGCCAAGTTTCACGCTTCACGAGTTGGAAGGGTTTCATCAGAAGGAAGCGAAGGGTGTTCGTCACCCAGGGTTGTCCTAATGAATCCGTAAGGTGTTCATTAGGTCACAAGAACGGATTAGGAAAGATACATGTAATTGAAAATACAGCTAGCAGATGTTTGAAGAAACAAGATGAAAGAAGCGTTGATAGAATAAGGATTCATTCGAATCGGAATCTTTCTTTTTCCATGGAATTTGAACAAGAATGAAAGAAACCATGAGATAAAGAACGTATAATTGTTAATTGTTCTTCCTGAACAAAAGACAGAATAAACCGCAATTAAAGTTTCTCCCTTGCCAGTTCTTTCTCTGTTTTATTACCTTTGGAAGTTCTTCCCCCCTCTTTTGCTTCATTGTTCATTTTCGTTCCGAACGAAAAAGAGAGGGAAAAGCTTTGTGCCGCTTAAAAGCTTCTCCGGAGTGTCCGTGTTGCGGTCCAACGATTGTTTCAATAAGCATTTTACATTTTTATCGTCAACTCGAATTCGATACGCTTGCTTCTTTCAAGTTTTTCTACCATTTTCTACTCTCTTTGTATCTTTCCGGTTTCTTTTTTCGGGATATTATGAAAACTATGTTTCGTTGTTAAAGGATTGTTCGTTATTATGGAAATTAGAACCAACTGCAAATAAGGTATACTTAAATTCTATATGAGTATTTTGAATTCTAACAGAAATTTGTTAAATATGATTAATGATGGATCAAAGGGAATCTAAGGAGAGCTATGTCTCTATTGTTATTGTTAACTAATGTCAACAAATTTTGAAGTTTGAAATCCTTTATAAAAATAAATCTTCTCGCTTTAAACTTTTTAAACTATGAAATCATTAAAATACGTTTCTTTTCTATCTCTCTCCGTCAATACTTTTATTTGTCGATCGTTAGTTTTCTTTACAACTAAATATAATTTAATGTTGTTTGAAATAAATCTCAATTCTTGGACCGAGTTTATAAACCAAAGAGACTCGAAGAGATTTCAATCTTAATCGTGATTCTAATTGTTCTCCTGAGTCTAATTAAAAATTAGATTTGATTTGAATTGTAATAGTAGTTCGGAAAGTTCGAAATTTAGAATGTGATCAATGGTATTCGCGTTTTCTTCATTCTCTATCAGTTTGGTTGAACGGAGATTTTGGAGACGGTCAATTGAATATCGGTGATCTTCGAAGGGTACCTATCGCTTTGCGAAACTCCAACGCAACTACTCCGCAGACATTGGCGTAACTTGTACTTTCTTCTGGGCTGGGCTGTTAGAAATTTTTAAATTTCAGAATTTTGAAAATCTGAAACTTTTAAATTTTCAGGATATGAAATTTTGAGATCCTGAAATTTTGAAATTTTAGAGCGGTGAAGTTTCACATCTTAGGGAAGGCGCCAGTCCAGATTTTTGATAACAATAAGAGTCGCGGATATTATGATTACTGATCAATAACGAAGAGTCCGATCGCTGATCGCCGAGTGGTGAATCATCTTTTGGTAAGAAGACTATGACAGTCGGCATGGCACTTACCCCAGAACCTTTAACGAACGCGCATCGCGAAGAAATTAAGAAATATATCCAACATATTTATGTACCATAATTAAAATAAATCCATTATTTAATTGTATGTTTACTGACTATTTGAAAAAGAACATTAATATTGCTATAATATATTAAAATGTACATGAATTAATCATAAAAGGAAAAAATTTGATTCTCGTTTCTATATTCTCCTTTATTCGACGAAAAAAGAAACAAAATTGAATAGAATTACTTTTATACCAATAATATAAGATAGAAAATGAAGAGCTTAAATTTGAAAATTAACTATATTTTCAACTATTTCATTAAATTTCACTGAAATAAGAAAGAACCATGTAATTAACAATAAACTGACTATAATAATTTTTCTGTTGTGGAATTTCGAACTATTGCAATCACAATTACATCATTTCGCGAGGTTACAAGCGAACGTAGATTCCAGAACAGGTTCCCCACGAACGTACGGAAACTTTAATTGGAAAGGAGCAAATAAATACACGAATCCGCCGATACTTTATCGATCGTCGCTGGGCCGAGTACGATTTAATAAGTACGATCCAATCAGAAGGATGATTGAACGGGCCAC
Source organism: Osmia lignaria lignaria (assembly GCF_051020975.1). Taxonomy (NCBI): domain Eukaryota; kingdom Metazoa; phylum Arthropoda; class Insecta; order Hymenoptera; family Megachilidae; genus Osmia; species Osmia lignaria. Next base: position 9,231,549 of record NC_135044.1, on the reverse strand, counting down.
GAATATCAAGTACCTCGCGAATTCGCTAGAGTTGCCGATTCAACGCGTTCGCGTCCGTTCGATCGTTCCTATCGAGCCTCGTTCGGCTATCGTTCGATCTGCAACACGGATTATGTTTTGTCCCATTAACTCCGTGACCGAACCGTACTCTGATATCATCAGCTCCGCTTCCGGTTGCCAATTTTGCAGTTTTCTCGGAAATAGATCGCTACATTAATGCCGTTAACTACCGGAAACGCGATTCGCAAACGGGATTAGCTAAAACGCGCGATTAGCTAATGCTTTGATTATGTTAAGACTCAAAGGGTTCAAATAGCTCGTATTTTAGCGAAAGGACTTTTCTTTCCTTTAAAATTCAGAAATCCATGATTTTCTCATTATTTTTCATTTCTAAAACTTCATTAATCAACGCGAAATATTGTTACGTTGAAACAACACGGTTTACTTGAATCGAAGCCTTTCTTTATTTTATGAAAAATGGTTTTAGATAGAAACGATTGAAAAGGAATGCTTGCACGACAGACGGTAATGAATTTGTTCGATCTGTGATTGGAAAATTGGCACTGTTCGCGTGGCGATGAACAACGAACCAAACGAGCGTGAGAAAATAATTGGAAAATAATTCTGTCGATAGAAAACCTATCCTTGCTTTGCAACCAGAGCTGTCTTGTGACTTCTTTCACTGACGATGAGAGAAAACATTGCATCCCCGATGAAACCCATCGTTTTCTCGACGGTCGTTGCGTAACAAAGAACTTTCTTACTATATACTCGATAATTATACATATTGTAAAATAAAATCTAGAATTTATTTTAATAATTTACTGATAATACTAAATTAAACATCTATTCGTCATTAGATAAATCGATTTGTAAAATCCATGTATGTAAGATAGAAAAAAAAAGACCAAGCACTAGAAGTGGTTTTAAGAATTTAAAAATTTCGGGTACCCCATACCCGGTAGTCCGACTATTTCGGGTTCGGTCGGATAAAATCGTACTGATTCGGATAAGCTCCCGCGGGCCGCGGTCCGCGACCCAACCCTCATGTACACTTGTTACTGCTTACAATAAGCATGTTCAAAATCTATTTTGTATAAAATGAACATACAGGTGACACGAAATGAAATTCATTTCAAATAAATTCGTTAAAAGTATTATTTTTTCACATAAAAATTATCTTATTCCAAAATTCCAAATAAACCAGATTTTGGACATGCTTATTGCAAGTATTAACAAGTACATGAGAGTTGGGTCGCGTCCGGATCAACCCAACTGTACCCGACCGAACCCGAAATAGTCGGGCTACCCGACTGCACGCATGTATCGGACGCCCGCCCGAGCCCATAATATCGGGTACCCGCACATCCCTAGTTTCGGGACAAATTCTGTTGAATATGACCGCGATTAGATATTTTCAGAAAAAAAAAGAAATGTGTCTAATTCACTTTATGAACCAACTCTGAAGTTTCTCCAAAAATCATTTCAATTCCCCAAGAAAATCTCGGAAACTCTTCAGGAATATACCCATAAACGGAGTCGGTTCTCGTGAAACTCTTAAACATATAACACAGGCGAGTTGAAAAGAGAGCGCCAAGCAAATTGAAACAAATGGAAACTTATATGCATCGCGGCGAATTTTTGTGCCTTTACTGTCGGCTCATTTCATTTCCGGCAGTACAGTTTTATTGGTGTTACAATGTTACGGGTCTTCCGCCGTTATTGTCACTCCTCTGCTTCGTCCTTTGTTCAGCGTTGACGAATCAACGACCAGACAACACAAAGTGTCCACGTCTGATACTTTCTCAACCCTCTTGTTACTATTTATTCAAATGACTACTTCGAAGGGTTCCTTGAAATTGAACCAAACTCCCTGATGAATTCTTTCTTTTTTACACGGTGTTTCGAGGAAGAATGAAATTTCACTTTCAAAGGATGTCGTAACTCTCTTTTTATTGCTTTGAGGGTGAAAAGAGCTTAATGATGAGGGGTGATAATGAGAGGATAGGTAAGGAGATTGCGGTACTGTCTTTCATGATTTTGACAATGTGTCTTTAGGGTGGTTTTCATGGTGATTACTGAAGGATTGAATGTAGGGATTAATTGAAAAAGCACAAAAGAACGTTTAAATATTAAAAAATGACATAATTTAAATTTTGTTGACTCTAATTTTTCTATTTCCTCTAACAATTTCTCCTGTTCTCCTATTTTGTCTAAAAGACAAAATATTTGTGACGAAATACAAATTCAGAGAGAGATACGGAGTAGCGACTGTAGTCGCCTGTCGTGTATCAAAGGTATCGTATGGAGAGCGACTAAATTATTTCCATGCTTTCCTTTTTGCAATTGAAGATTTATCTTCAACAAGTAATAGTAACCCCAATTATTGAAGTAATTATTATTGTTATCATATTCCCTCGGCACTTTTTAAATACACAGAAGCGCGGGAAAATATTGAAATTTAAAATAAAAATAAAATACAGTTTTGAAATTCTGGTTGAAATATAGGCTTTTCATTATTTCGAAATAAATAGGTAATCGTAAGCTCTCGATCTTCGTACAATTTTCCAGCCTCATCTTTTCATTGGATAGAAGGACTTGGTTCGCGTGTGAGAACAAGCCATAACTCAGGAATTCTATCACCAAAGTTCGCTTATAACCGCAAAACTTCGTTTTAAAGGCCCATCGATTCTGAAAGTTCTTTGGTTCATTCCAGGTTCGTTTTCCGGATCTCGTTAACTGGCTGGCTGGTAATCACTCGTCGACACGCTGTCGATCGTAACAATTACTTTTTCTTTTCCTAAAACATATCCGAACGAATGAGAATGTTGAAAAACGGTTAATATACAAAAGAAAAGCATATCATCCCCTTGTACACATCTCCTCGACTATTCCATTGTACTACAGAATCTCAATTAGCGAGGATGAATTTTACGAAAATTAACTTCGTTAAGCAAACTTTGCTAACTAAGTGAATTTAAAGCAAATTCCCCTAACGAACTTGCTTGCTAAAAGCAAATTGCACCGAGTCGGCTAACATTCGCAACAAATTTCAATTGCATCGTTTCCTCGTCAAAATCCACCCTATTAATTACATTTCACCGGTACAAATATCTGTTAAAATTCCTATTAATCCCGGAAAAGAAAAAATTAAGATACTAGTGACCAAGTCCTACAAAACGAAGAAAATTAATCCAACAATTTCTTAATTTAATATTTTAATTTCTTTCAATAATTAATTTTAGTAATAATCGGGAATCGATTGATTGTTAAGCTGAATCTAATAGAAAGGTGAAGAGGTATCGCGGGTTGGGTCAGCAGAATCTTGCTTTGAAACTTTATTCCTCTACTTCCTGCGATAGGCACATCCGGCTATGAATGTCTGCGAAACTGTAGCTTTTCCTGTTTCCTGCTGAATAGGGAGAAATGGGATTTGAGGATAAGTCGTAAGTCGACTAACTGGGAATGAGGAAATGAAGGGTCGATGGCGTGGGTTGGTTCAAGTTGCAACAAAAGGGCCAGCGAGAAATTATCGACTTCCATGGAGCTCATAAGATTTATCGTAATAATAACAACGAATGGGGACGCGTACAGAATGTTCCCTTCCCTGGTGTCTGGAAAAACTCTTATTACTTTCTTGCGTCATTGGCGCAACCAGAGTTTTTTGTGAAATTTTGAAATTTTGATACTTTAGGAATTTTAAATTAAGAAATTTTTGAATTACAAACTAGCTCGTGATGGGGATAAATTAATTGTTTCAAAACTTTTTAAATCTCGAGATTTTATATAAATTGGACAATTTAATCATTTTTAAATCCTTAGAAATTTTTATAACGTTTAGAATTTCCATGGAGGGAAGCGATTTAAACATCTGAATTGGCGAAGGATCCTGTTATTGCACCGTTTCACGATTTATTTATAGAATTCAGACGATGCGAAAAATTCCCTGACGGATCCTGAGCACCTTATACCGACGACGAAATGCATCTTTCCGCTTTCTTGTATAAAGCAGAAAAAGGAAAGGTTCGCAAAACGGAATGTAAATCAAACGTTGGGTGGTCCAGACTGGAAGAAAAAGATATGAGCGAGAATGAAAGTAGAACAACCTACGGTAATCTTTCGGGTCAGTAATTTAATGGCTATCGATTTTTCAGCTAGCATTATCGAATTTCATTTTTCATGCTCCGACTGGAGATAAAACAGTAAAGAAAAATCGTTCGGTAAGTCGAATTTTAAGGACTACGCTTTCCTATATCTTACACTTTTTCAATTTATAATTACACAAATGATATTTTTTAGTTTCTTTAAAAATTGGCCATATTCTACCATCTTCCTTTCAATTTGCTTAAAGAAGCATTTTCAAGTTTCAGGTACAAAATAATTTTTTTTCTTTATATAGAATAAAAGTATGATCCTTTAGAAGTTTGTCTAAAAATTGTAAAGATTTATAGCCAAGCAGTCTTTTACACAGCCTTTTTTTAGTCCCTTCTTAAAAGTTTTACAATTACCTATAATCTATACATTCCTTAAACATCACTAAAAACATCACTAATCAATCATAAGTTATAAATTTTAATTGTCGTTGGTGTAACTTAGACTTTTTTTTGGGACGAGCAAGGTCTCTTAGAAATTTTGATTTGGAATTTTAGAATTTTGGAATTTATAAAATCCGGAATTTAAAAGTTCTGAAATTGTAAATTTCAATGGGTTTGACGAAATCCACATTGTTGGAGTAAATAATCGTCTACTCCAGATATTTAAGGAGGTTAGATCCACCCTGGCTCTTATGTACTTATCGCAATGATTTTTGTTACCTTAACGCAAAGTTTTAAATTTTTGGAACTCTAAATTTGTTTGGATTCTTCGAAAATGATCCCTGTTATTATTATTAATTTCTACTTCAAAATGGATCATGGTTATAATTCAGTCATCCAATTACTTAGGTTACATTTATATACACGACTGTTCTAACATTGAATAGAATTCTATCATATCAGCCCAGGAAACTAGAACAATCGAATCGGTAGAATCTTTCATTCGCTTTTCTATTTGAGGAGAAAGAACCGTGACAAATGTAGAATCTGATCCTCGAGGAAAATACGTGACTGGAAGATCGCGCGTGTCCCAGGCGATAGGTTCGCCGATAATTCTTTCAGCCGAAGCGTTAAAAGCCCGTCTCGTGGGAACGTCGCGTACCGAATTCCCGGCAAGACGTATGTAAGTTTTAAAAAGCGTCGTCGTAGACCCGTTATATCGCTGGCTCGACCAACTTTTCCCGCCGAAAAGTTACCGGAACAACGAAGAAACTGGCTAGGTCGCCGGTAGAAACTAAAGCCCCCTTCGTGACTTGGATGCCTGTCTTACCCGATACCAACTTCGCATCCGCCCGATATTTCCAACCGTTTCCTGTATCCCATTACTTTTATTCGACCGACCTGTCCCCTCGTAACTCTTTCAAACCTTTCCGCGTTTTGTCCCGCGACTTATTGTTAGCCTTCTTCGGTCTCTGGTAGAGGCACCAGAGCACCAGAGCACCAGAACACCAAAATACCGGAAGTCGATATCAATTCGATCGGCTGGATATAATTTTAGATGACTTCGAGGATATGCTACGTTTGTGGATGTTGGACAGAAATAATTTTAGAGAGGGATGGTGAAACGAAACGGCTTGTGAAATTATTTGTATTAAACAAATTTTAGGAATTATAGAAATTCATATTAAATTATAAATATATTTGCGAAGTAACGTAAAGAATGGAGGAATTGGGATATTGTGGGGGTTATAAACGGAGCATCGCGCCTCGGCGCCTGGGTCTCTCTTTCCTATGATGGCCGCAAGGTGTCGCGCGTGTAACTCCATCCTTTCTCGCAAGTGCTCCATCACGGACCATCCACGTCAGCCCCACTGACAAGTTCTAGTGGACGGTTCTCGAGACTATAACGCCATAATTCTTCCGCCCGGCATCCTACAATATGGTTATTTTTTGATTGGAAATTGAGCAGAGTTTGTTAAGACGTTGAGCAATTCCCTTTAAGGTGCAATTTATAGTCGAGAGGGTGAACATTCGTTCCATGTTAAATCAAATATCATAATTAGCTGATAAGTTAATTATTAAGTTCATGACCCTCACATGGGACCAAATTAAGATTTTTGGGACCGAAATCTATCAAATCTTAAGGCCAGATCCACAATACAGTAAAAGCTGGATATATGCAACAAACATTGGGACCCAGGCGTTGCATATATCCAGCCGAGGTGTCGATTCTGGGCATTTAATGTTGCATATATCCAGTCGAGGTGTCGATGTGTTGCAACGTGTTGCATGTTGCATGTTGCGTGTTTAATGCATCTTTGGTGTACGTCCAACCTTATACATATGTAGCCGAGGTGTCAATTCTATGTTGTTTATTCTATTATTATTGTTTATTTATTCTATTATCATTTTCTTATTATTGTTAGCTTGTAAATTACTTTAATTTTCAATAGGAAGAAACTGTCCGGTTTCATGGAAATCACGGGCTGTTCCTAACATCATAAAGCACCTAATTTACAGTCAATAGTTCAGCAGCATATTCAGAATAAATAAATAAATAAATGAATATAATTCAAACTATATCGTGTTTGGTATCATTTTAATCAGAAAAATCTCACAAATGCGTTAGTAAAAGTTTCATTAAGAAAATGTTAAAAATAAAAAAGTTTTATCGTTGAATTAGTATTAATCACACCGATATAACGGTTCGGATCGTATTACACGGCTTCCTCGTCGAGCGTCTCGGTTCGCTTAGGGGGATCTCCCCAAATGGAGGGGATAGCGAGGTTGCATATATCCAGCCAATGTTTCGTTGCATATATTCAGCTTTTACTGTATCGGTTTGATCACGATCCGCTCTCGGTCCGGTAAAATCATACCGTACCCATACTGCTATGCCACTTTCGAGCCGCTCTCGGTCTGATAGTCAATTATAAAAAGTCTTTTTCGATTGTGCCTTTGGCATTAGTAGATACAAATTATAAATTTACTGCTGTGGATATAGATACGTATGGAAAAAATAATGCTAGTGACATTTTCGCGATCTCTGCTTTTGGAAAAAGTTTACAAAGTGATAAATTGAATGTTCCCGAGGATTCTCCTCTGTCAGAAACAAATATAATAGCACCTTATGTGATATTAAGCGATGAAGCATTTCCATTAAAGAAATATTTAATGCGGCCTTATCTAGGATCAAAAGGTATAGAAGATATTGAAAAAAAAAGAATATTTAATTATCGATTATGTAGAGGAAGAAGATTAGTCGAGTGCGCATTTGGGATTTTATCACAAACCTTCAGAATTTATTGTAGAAGATTCATAGCTGATCCTGAAAATGCCACTACAATTATTTTAACGACATGCATTCTGCATAATATTATTAGAAATAATCGATTTTAAATTGCGAAAAGAATTTGGAATACATTGAAACAAATCATGTAAACAATCTACGAAGACAAGGTGGAAACACACAAGCTGAAGCGTTTCAAACGAGGAAGCGCAGTCACGCTCCAGGAAAATATTCTTCGTGAGTGATCGGGACCGGACCGGGATTGGAGCGTGATCGGATCGAAACTGGAGCGGACGCATAGTATGAATACGCTCATAGATTCACATTGTAGGTATTATATTTTACTGAACCGAGAACGGACCGTGAGCGAACCGAAAGGCTCCAGGAAAATATTCTTCGCGATTGCTCGGGATCGGTGCGGGATCGGTGCAGGATCGGGTAGGATTGGTGCAAGATGGGTGCAGGATCGGAGCGGGATTGGAGCGAGATTGGAGCGTGATTGGAGCGTGATCGGATCAGAGCTGGAGCGGATGGATACGCTCATAGATTTACATTGTACTATATTTTACCGAACCGAGAGCGGACAGAGTGATTTTCGGAAATTTTAATTACTTGTAACTTCTAAGTGCATTGACCGATCTCGATGGAATTTTCAGCATACACATAACTTATTTGAATCTACGAAAGACATATTTTAAATTTTCATTATAGACTCACACAAAAACGTTGAAAAATTACCCTTCACTATAATTTTTTAAAGAAAAAAGCACATATCTTAGTAAATTAATTTGTAAGGTTTCTAGAGAAACCTTAAGTCATTTGGTCCAATTTTAAATGAGGTATTCTGTTTTAAACGGTGAGCAAATAATTTTGTGACCCACTGTACATACTACCAAAATATAAAAGACTACTTAAATAATATTCCCTACAGACTCAATATTTTTTGACATAGTAATTGAAAAGCTTGAAAGGGCGCCTGAGGCTATAGCCCTCTTTCGACCTCCTCTTGATCCGACGCTGCCCCCACAATAGAAAAATTTGAAAATTTAATTATCAAAAAATGTAATTAAATATATTTTAATTGAATGCTGACAGCGAAGGCGTTAAATTCGTGCAAAAATAAATAATAATAAATTCATGTATAATCCTTGAGTTGACGAGTGAACAACACTAAAGTCAACTTGTTAAATCTCTCAACAGGATGTCATCGAGCTACCCCTGCTATCAAACATGATTAAAACGACTGGAGGCGTTATTACAACGATTTCACGGCTGGGTCGAGGTCATTCGGCAAGCACCGGGATTATGGTCACGGATATAGGATAATAAGGATCCGAGGTGGTAAAGACAAGAACCTGAACGTACGTGACAGGAATCGGAGCCAGAGGAGTGCTCGAATTACTTTGACAAACTCCGCCGGCATACGTGCCTGTCTTTCTCCTTTCCGTTTCTCTTCATATCTCTTCCTCCCTCTCACTGTGTCGTCGGTTTTCTTTTTCTTGCTTTAGATATAACGAGACCATTAGGAATCAACTGACAGAGCTGTACGTGTCGTCAAAACATTATTAATTTCTGTCGTTGAGAAGCTGTTTTCTCTGTTATCATGTTTGTTTTCTACAATTCTCACGGCTCTAATCGGTCAACTTTTCTTTCAATCTCAAACGTGTTATAAATCTATTTTAATTTTAAGACTCTAAAGGAGAATAAATCAACATATTTTAACGGATTTATACGTTATGTGTGTGATACGTGTTTTTAGGAGTTCATTATTCTCTTAATTACCTTGTCGCGTAGGCAGATTCCTGTTTTAGGAAATAAACAAACAGAAGGCCCAGCGATAACAAAACCAAATGTTTTTGGAAAGAAGTGGGTCCACCGTAATCACACAACAGCTGCAACCACTCCAAACCGTCATCGAAACAGATGGGCCCAGCCCGATCATCTAAATAATAACCAGATCACCCCTTTTCTAATTATTATACAGGGAGATTCTCTCGGCGCGCAACACAATAGCCGCCCTGTACAATGGAACCCTGCTGTGTTTGCGGGCAAAAAGCCCAGGTCAAGTCGTCGGACCCAAAACACACAGAGCAGTCTTGGGTCCGGCGACTTGATCTCCTGGGCTTTTTGCCCGCAAACACAGCAGGGTTCCATTGTGCGGGGCGGCTATTGTGTTGCGCGCCGAGAGAATCTCCCTGTATAAACCGGTTTGTACCAACGCTCTGGGGCAGTACCGAAGTTCATCTTGCGTTGAGCACATCGTGTACGATCGTGAGCTGGTTGATGTTTAATGAGATCGCGAGAACTGGCGACAATGAACCCCTTGACCGCACCATGAAGGCACACAGAGTCGTCTCGGCCCGGATAGGTCCCCGCTGGCACATGACAACGCGGACCTTCTTTATGGTGCGGTTAAGGGGTTCATTGTCGCCAGTGTTCCTTTGTGTCCAGCTGCGAGAGGATCACCCTGTATAAGTTCCGAGTAGCGGTACGATAGGTGTCTGGAGCAGGGCTCGTCTGTTGTCAGCCCCACTGACGAGTCTGATGGACGATCCCGAGACGAAACGCTTTTTTTCCCCTCTCCTACAGGTTGTATTGACTATAATATTAGGTCATCCCATAAGTTCGTGCCGTTTTTTGAACGATTACATATGTAAAAGTCGGCACGAACTTATGGGATGACCTAATGTATGTTACGCGGACTCTCACTCGAAAGCCTCCGCTAGCCACACGGGCTGCCTTAGCCATCGGCTACGTAACAACTTATATAAAAATATTGGTATTAAATATTTGAAATTACAGATAATAAAAATATTAAAATATTGTTAAAATAAATCAAAATGCTGTCTAAGAAAGTTTACTAAATAATAATAGTTTATTAAATAATATAATAATTTTAATAAAAACCCTAACGCAATATCAACGAAAGGATAAAGGGTCTAGCCGTATAAGCATAGTGAATCGGCCCCAGTAACAATTTCGGTTGATATTGATATCACATATTGCTTTTTGCCTAAACAACAATTGTGTGCAATTTCAACCCCCTACCCCCTCTGATAAGGGAGATATGAGGGTAAAACTCAAAACCTTTACCATTTTTTTTCTCGGAAACTATTTAAGATATTTGATCACGTTAAAGTGCAAATAGTAGGTATTCATTAGTTGTATATCATATTTTTTTTTCAAAATTTTTATTCGATGATTAAGGGTTGAAAATTAATAAATAAATCTTTGAAAATGATTTTTATAAACAATCCCTTGGATGACACCCACCGAAAAAATTAAGAATAATCCTTTACTATTTAACTATTATCTGTAAAAATTTCAAGAGTGTCGGATTGGTACATCATAGTTAAAAAAAAATAAAACCAATGCAACGCCCTTTCATAAGGCAAAGCCGGCCTGAACGTTAGAGGCGCTCAACCTAACCGACCTACAGGGGAATACGTAGCGCCGACCCGCCACGTTTCTCGTACCAGAAACAGCTCTCAGAAAAGTATGAGCTCTTCTTTCCCTAAACTGTGTGTTAATTAACAGTCATTTATTTAAATAATATATTAACAATTTAAATTTTTTAATTAAGTTTTCTGGTCCTAATTTTTAACGTCCGTGTTTTCACGGTGTTTCTCGTTTTAAGTATGTCTCGCATGCATATTGGTTTATACCCGCGTAACTATTTACGTTTGAATTGTATTCTATGTAACAATTGTAAGTTTTACCGTTTATATGTCGCGACCGAACTTTCATTTTTATAATGTTATTGTTTTGTTGTAAATATTGTACATTTAACGCGTCATGTTCGTCCAATAATTCCGCAAGATAACGTTTTTACCGCGAGATTTTAAAGTTTGGAAATTCTATCCAATTAACGACTCCTCTATATTCGGCAACAAGAGGGAACAAGACAGTGGACACTAAAATCATGGACTCAGGATCGTACGCTTTACCCTTTATGATGCGTCTATGTACACGCCAATTTAGGCTCCGTGATTGCGTAAAAAAGTATCAGGGCATATAAACCGCATTGGAAAATACACCATTTGTACCATAAAACGCGCTTAACTCTTTTCTGGACACCCATATACTTAAAACGAAGGTCACCTTAATTGCAGCCATTTCCAGGTAGTACTGGTACGCTATAATATAATTAACCCTTTTCAGGGCGACCATATACTTAAAACGAGGAAAATCTTAGTTACAACTATTCACAGGTACCAGCTACAATTTAATTAAAAGTAATACGTACGTGAAAAGGTAAAGACGGAAATAGTTATAGAAGTCTATGTTCTTTACAGCGTTGAATAGAATGATATTGCATTTATAACTGTGATACCTTCTTTGACTATTAAAAGGACAACTAATGGCATCTAACACAGTGCCATTGTTCAAGACATGGTATAAATCTGTGATTTAGGGCTCCCACATACTTAAAACGAGAAAGACTGTGAAAACACGGACGTTAAAAGTTAGGACCAGAAAACTTAATTAAAAAATTTAAATTGTTAATATATTATTTAAATAAATGACTGTTAACTAACACACAGTTTAGGGAAAGAAGAGCTCATACTTTTCTGAGAGCTGTTTCTGGTACGAGAAACGTGGCGGGTCGGCGCTACGTATTCCCCTGTAGGTCGGTTAGGTTGAGCGCCTCTAACGTTCAGGCCGGCTTTGCCTTATGAAAGGGCGTTGCATTGGTTTTATTTTTTTTTAACTATGATGTACCAATCCGACACTTTTGAAATTTTTACAGATAATAGTTAAATAGTAAAGGATTATTCTGAATTTTTTCGGTGGGTGTCATCCAAGGGATTGTTTATAAAAATCATTTTCAAAGATTTATTTATTAATTTTCAACCCTTAATCATCGAATAAAAATTTTGAAAAAAAAATATGATATACAGCTAATGAATACCTACTATTTGCACTTTAATGTGATCAAATATCTTAAATAGTTTCTGAGAAAAAAAATGGTAAAGGTTTTGGGTTTTACCCTCATATCTCCCTTATCAGAGGGGGTAGGGGGTTGAAATTGCACACAATTGTTGTTTAGGCAAAAAGCATTATGTGATATAAATATCAACCGAAATTGTTACTGGGGCCGATTCACTATGCTTATACGGCTAGACCCTTTCACGTTTTTTTCTAAAATTTCAATTCTTTTCCAAACTTTTGCTTATGATTTATCGCTCTAGAAATGTAATTACTTTCTTCGCGTTGCTTGCTTTTAAAGAGTGCAAACTGAATTAAAGGATCGAACTCGTGCTATAGTTGAATTCAACTAAGATGAGAGGAAGGAAGAAGAATCGCTTTTAGTCTTGCTACGTGCACAGCGATCCCAAGGAATTCACTTAATCGTTTCGAGTGCGAAGAATCTCTGGAGAAGCGATATGTACTCGATGGGCAGGGAACAGAAACGATATGTACGTATAGGAAATCTTTGCACTAGTCAGCACCGCGAATTCGTGTAATTTAATGAAAAGCTCCAAGGAGTCTCGGACGACCTTTTGCCTCGGAATTTACATCGACAGGGTTTTTTTATGGACAAGCCCGTACAATGGAGTACGAGAATTCGAACTTGCTTGGAAGTTCTTGCAAGAAATTTGGAAAGTTTCGCGGCAAGAGATAACGTTTCAACATTTCGAGGGATTCTTTCGCGAGAAAACCTTTTTAGTGGGAAATTCAAGTTGAGGGATTCTTATAGAAAATTTGAGTAACTTATGGAATACAAGGAATTAAATCAGTACCTATATAAAATAAATTATTTATTAACGATAAAACAAAAAATTGGCCATTTCCACGATCGATATTAAAATTATAAAATTGTCTAAAAAGAGTTTGGCGTGAAATCTATCGATTCGAAGCGTTTTTAACGAACACATCAGTCAGATAAAAACTCTAACATCGATTATTAAATTTGCATGATAAATTTTTTCCGATAATTCGTATGCCGGCACGTAACGGACGATCTGATCTGCATTGTAAATCAGAGAAATTTTTGTCGGTGTCCGCTATTGTTTATTCGAAACGACAGCTTTCGAACGTTTCGCGGTCGAACCGTGGCCGCTGCTATTATTAACAACACGCAAAACGTGAAAGCGAGCCGCGACGATGGCAAAACGAAGATGAACACCGTGACCGCGTGCGAATTTTAACCGCAAATTGCGACCACAATAGAGGTCGTTATAGCAGGACAGGAAATTAATGCTATAACAAACACTGTGTCACTTGCATTGTAACTCACAAAAACATAGCTTCTACCCGTCTACGCCATAATGTTGTCGATATTGCACACAACGTTTCCATCGAACCGCTAGATTATCCGATAATGCACGATAACTCGATAAAGAGTTTTCACAGAGAACGCGTCAAAAGCAATGAAAATATTTTAAACAAACATTGAATATTGCTAAGGTACTTTGAGAAATAAAAATCGATAAATGAAATAATTTTCAATGTTGTTTTCAAGAAATTATAGAAAAGTAGTATAAAAAATTATATAACGGAATGCAGTAGTTAATAATGATTTGTATAATAATTATTCCTGACGAACAGTTACTCTGCGCTCACCGTTTACAGTTGAGTTGTCGAGTGTATTTGTCGTCTAACCGCATATTGACTTATACTACTGAAACGCGTCCTACTGTGCGTTTCTTACTATAGTAATGAACTACTTGCTATAATTTGCATATACAACACCTCATGCAGCGCCGAATCAAAGGGAGGTCTAAACGGTGTTAGAAACCTGGTTACCACTTTGCGTGTGACGACCCCATAAGTCTTCGATTTACTATACCAAAAAATATTTAATTAAATTTTCCTTACTATTGCCATTTTTCTTTACGATCAAATGTTACTTAATTTTACTTACAAGAAATTGATTAATTAATTTTACTTACAGCCTTGATCTCATGTTCTTCAATTTCCGCTAACGTACAGAAATAGGATAATAGTACAAGTTACCATCACTTGAAATATTATAAATAATCACTTTCAACTCTTTCTACTATTAATTACAGGAAACAAATTAACACTTGAATGACTTTTTAACATTAATATCTAACTTTGTACGTTAACATATTATGTACCAATTCTAGTTATAGAAACCTCCCAATTTTATCAATACTATCAATAATATTGATATCTAAATAAAATATGTATTATATAAAAGATTTCAATTATATAAAATGCGGTGAAGCAATAGACAAAGCATCTGTCGAATTATGATGGACAATTTAGAACTATCACATAGCAAATGCCACAGCAAAATGATTAAACCAATAGATACATAGAGCTATACTGATGCGAAACATTGTTCTAGAGGAATTGCCTCTCAATAAACACACGCACCATATGATTACGCGCTTCTAATTAGTACATCGATCCCTAGTTTCAACTAAATCGCATAAATGTTCGACCAGACCGGCTTCCCAATGCTCAATGATACAATGCTCTCTCACATTCCGTTATTCTTTCAGTCCATGGCCTTCAAACTTTTCTTAACATTTTAACATCCCAAAATTCAAAAATTACAAATTTTCAAAATTTTAGGATTAGAAAATTACAAAATTTTAAGATTCTACAATTCTAAGTTTTCAAAGGATTAGAATTGTCGAATTTCAAAGGTTCAGAATTCCAGATACTAAAAGTTTCAAATTTACAAAATTCCAGATTTCCAGAATTATAAAATTTCAATGTTTCTAAGAGACTTAATCGCAGAAGAAAATCCAAGTTACACCAATGCTAAGATATCTAAATAAAAATACTGAAGAATATTACAAATATTTGTTATTACCTAATAATTTTTTCTATTAAAAGTGAAAATTCAGTTATGGGTCTAAAGTTATATTTTCACGGGGTTAATATGATTTGTACGGTCACGTTTTTGTAAACTTTCTTTGATTCGTCTCCAGTCGAGGATGAAGGGAACGAACAAAAGCAAAAATTCCATGTTTGAACGATTCGAACTGGAAATAACGTCTGACTGCTTTCCTAAATAACGTAAATATCGCGAATCGCGTACGACGCTGGGTAAAAACGACGTCGAATCCTCCTCGTTATCGCGTCCTATCCGCCTCGATCCTGAAAAACTTCCTTTGCTTCCTAAGGAACACGACGCAACAACTCGTTCGCGATAATTTCGCTTTTTCCACAAGCTTATTTTGTTTGCAACTCGCGACTAAAGTGTACACAACGATTCCACAAACATTCGGTTATTTCGAGCTCGTTAAATCTCTACGAAATACCGATAAAAATGTATGTTATATTATGTACATTATCGTTCCTACAATTTTCAGGTATACAGAGCTCGAAAAGGGAGTATAAAAGGATTAATTAGCATAGAGTTGAAAATCCCTCCCCCCTGCTGCTAGAAATCTATATATGTTGTTTAAATTTTGTTAAATGTAAATAATTCTAAAGAGAATAAACAAAGTATGGGAGGGAGAATATAAAAAATTAATCAAAGGAAAAAGTAATATATAAAATTAGTTCTAAGAGAGTATATCAAATATTTGATAACCAAAGGGTTGAAAATGAATCCTTTTTAATTAATGTTCACACACCATTTTGATGATGGTTTAAAAGTGTTTATGGAAAATTTGTAAAAGGAAGTACAGGGAATATTTTATTAATAGAGTTGAGAAACTAACTCATCCAGAACCTCTAATGATAGTAAATCATTCATCCTACATATATCTTCTCAACGAACAATTACTTTCAAACTATTCCACAGACGAAGTGTTAATATCAGTGCTGTCTACTGATAAGAGAATGGATCGTGAATCTAAACTTACAGATTTGAACAAAACTTTCTGTGGACATAGAGCTGTCTGACACATGAACAGAATCGAGCAACTAGAATAGAATGGTGTGTGCTCTGACAGGTGGAATGGGGTCTACAAATTATTAAAAATTAACGGTGTCAATTCCAAAAATAAATGTCAAAATCTGGTTGTGTTTTAAATAAATTACGGTTTCAATCGTTAATAAATTGACTGTGCCAAGTTAATAATAACTGCAGTTATTATTTTATTTTATTTCTTTTAATAAAACTGTATGTAATATTTTTATTCCATCAACCATTCATATTTCACCTTGATACCTATTTCAATTAAATTTTTGAAGTAATAATTGATTGACATGAAAAAAGAAACGTAATTTAATTTAAGAAAACAAAAATAGTGACGTCCAGATATTTTAGTGATCAATTGATACAATGCTTCATTTAAATACTGTTCTGATTTAACAAACGAAAATAAAATCCCTTTTCTCGTTTGTTGATCGTTTTCCGTTCCTACGACGTTCTTGTCGCCTCTCTACCTCTTTGACTCCACCATTTCGACTCTCACCGCGTTGAATTATAAACGCGAAAGCCCTTCCAACTCCATTTGCTCGGCACCGTTGCATATTGCACACAACAGCATATTACATGTCGCGCATTACAGACGAAGGTGTCTTCTCGTTGTAAAGAATTCGTTCCGTTGCTTATAAAACCCTTCACGTTCCTAGATTTCCCTCATCTCCGTTCCTTCTGCTTCGTGATTCTCTCTCAAATTAAACTCATCCCTTGTCTCACCCCTTTCTTTTTTTTCCGTTGACCATCTTCAAGCATTTCAGGCAATGCGCTGCTTGGTCATTTGCGTTATGAATATATTACATTTGAAGAAATAAATTGTTTTTTGTTTACTAGAATTGTGCGAGTACTCGAAGATTTGGGTACCCGTGCCGAAGCACAGGTCGGGCAAAACCCCAAAAGTTCATTCAGCATATAAAATCGAATATCAACTGGGGGCCCTAGACTCGGAACTCAATTCGTACCCCAACATTGCATTCGGAGCACGATTCTTCAGACTTATCTTCAATTTTTTCATTTCAATCGAGTTCGGGTCCTGGAATGACGGGTGCCCGAACAAACTTTGTTCCGAAATTCAGTTTTTCTGTTCCGAATTGTCAAGTACTCACACTCCCCTATTATATACATTTTTTATTCTTCAAAATAAACATTTTTTGAATATTTAAAATACTGAAGCTTCGATGAGTACCTATTTTTATATTTCTTTTTAACATTTTTTAATTAAAAAGATAAAATTAATTATATCGTAAATAAACATGTGGCGACTAATTGTTAACAAGTTCAAACTATCAAAATTTAAAAAAAAAGCATATTGTTAAGCATTTGATTCACAAGTTTTATATAGACGTAAGTAATATTGGAATAAAAAATATAGAAGGAAAATTCCATCCTCTTTGACATAAAACGTAAAGAAAGCTGAATGCAGTAAATATGCAGCTGTGCATCTGCAATTCGTTGTCGTTGAGATGGTCGCCTTACGCCGCATTTCTAGCGACGCTCATATGCAATACTCGTCGCGAATGCTTGCTAGCTACGATACCGAGGAACGTATCCCATGGAAGCGAGCGTTTCCGCGCGGATGGACGTGCTCGCAGCCCGCCAGGCGGAAAGACGGTTCCACGCGACGACGAATCGAGCCTGCAGACGTTTCCGTGACAGACTGTCAACGTCTCTTCCGCGATTAGTCGGGTCGATACGTTATCTGCTTTCGTTTCGTGAATTTTTCTCCTCTGTAACTCGCTTCTGTACAGAGGTTCGCGAAATTCTCTACAAATCGAGCAGTTATTTTCAATTGAGCTTTTAAATCTGCTTTGCTTCACCGTCTACCATGTTTTAGGCATTTCTTGTTCAAAAATAACGATTTAATCATTCAGATAGTAGTAACAGACATTAATCCTCGGACGGCGGACCATGGAGAGAGCCCCAATTTTTCATTAATTTTGTATGTCATGTTGTTTTCATTTTCTAAATTTTACACTGTTTTTTTAATTATTTTTCCAATATGTTAATATCCTTATGTTAATACCCAGCCTCCACTTATCAAGAGTTAATTGGAAATTACATTTAAAAAATTTATTTATGATAATTATATTATGGAAGAAGATAGATCAGCAATTACTAGTATCTTAATTATTTCGAAAATTATAACAAGCAGAAAAATATTATTTTATTTTTTAAATGAAATGTGCGCTGTGCAGAAAAAGATATTTGTGTAGGGGGAAGAAAATGTTTGATATATAAAATGAATGTGATAAATAAGGGAAATCTAGAGAACAATTAAATTGAAATAATGAATGTTATTAACCTATCAAAAAATTAAAGTATCGCATGAATTGTTATATTTTTCATTTTCTATAAGAATTTCACAGTAAACTTCCTCCAAATAAACCAGTCCTCGTATCAAGCATTGGACACCTACTTAAGTGAATCAATTTAGCTCTAGAGAAAATAGACGTCACTTTGATTTAGCATATCATATTTTCGTCATTCTTCATGAACTCATGACCTTTGCAAAAAATAATCGTCACCCCTGCTGATTTATGTGCCTTCATGAATATCAGTTTAAAACTGATCCCTGACGTAGGCGATCACAGAATGTCCAAGTTAACTTGTTTATTTTTAAACTCAGAGTCTCTATATTGCAACCCCTTGCAATATAATACTAAATCACACTTAGAATATAAATATGTATATTTCCAAAATATCGATTGTATTCAATGAGTTACAGTTTTGAGCAATTTTATATGTTTCGATCAATTCGAACGATTCTATTTGAAGTATCTGTCGTTAGCCACGAGTTGGTAATCAATGATCTGCAGCGGAAATTCCTGCCAATTTCCGGTAGGTCGTAGAGAGTTGAGAATGGCAACGCGGTGCTTGGAGAGTCCTCGAGCGACTCGCGAGTGCCTCGAAGAGGGAGAAGAACGCTGATGCAACCGCTATTTATCTCCAGTCACCCCTCAAGCATTATCATTTCAAATTGGTAAGCTGCTGCTGCATGAGGCAGCTTGAAACCGTGAAAAAGACTCGAAGAAAATAATCTCTACGTTTCTCTATGAAACTGACTAACTTATGGAAATTCTATTCGGGTTAAATAGATGAGTGCATATCAAGTGACTGATTTTTAAATGTGACGTGATTTCATGACATGACACCTGTGGCATATTAATTTAAAGCTTAAAGTTTAATAAAAATGACTACGTAAATGCTTTATTCGTATTATTAATACAAAATGGCCGAATACTAATTATACCAAACATTAATGGATTTTGGAACGAAGAAAATTTACTACGATTTTATAACAAAGAAGGATGGCAATTATGGCATATCAATTCAAAGCGTAAAATATTACATATAAGCTTTATTATTATTATTCTTAATACAAAATAACTGATTGTCGATTATGGAAAACAGTGGAATTTTGAAACGTAGAAAATCTAATGCGATTTCTTGTGATATATTAATTTAAAGCTTAAGATTTAGTGAAAAAGACTATATAAATATTTTGTCAACGTTCTTAGTATAAATTGTGCAGTTCCTCATTAAAGAACAATGAATCAATCAATGTATAGTTCACTTCGTATTGTTCAGTAACGATTATTCTGGACATACAAAACAACCTAGATATGTAAATATCATTTTTTATACACCCTGTATAAAAATAAATTTGTTTTGATTTTATTTTATTTTTATTTGATTACATGGAACCAGAACTGTGCTAATCGAAATACATTGCAATTGAATTACATAATTTAATCACATTGTATTTTATTTGCATAGCACTTGAATTATATTGTAATTGAATTACATAATTCAAACCTTACACTTAATTTAATCGCTCCCTAGTTAGGCAATTTGATAAATTGTATGAAAAGTTTAATAGTATAATTCGAGAAAAACTAATGAAAATTGACTTTGATTACACCATGGCAGACATATGGTCCACGAAAAGGAGGAGTTTTCTACGTGTAACGTATCATTGGATTAACGATTCTTTGAAGAGAGAATCAGTTACTCTGGCTTCCCGGAGGTTTCGTAGCCCCCATATACTTTGTTAGATCGGAATTGCTGAATTATTAAATGAAATAAACCAAGACTTCAACATTGACACTAACAAAATTATAGCGACAATAACAGACAACGATAGCAACTTTTTAAATCCCTTCAAAGAATTTGGAACGAAAGAAAAGAATATAGAAATGACAATTTGTTCACGCCGTTTCGGATTACTAGGGTGATCTGCCAAACAGTAAGTACAGTATTGCCTCGAAATAGGCAAGTGGTCTCTGCCTCGAAATAAGCAACTCGCTATCCCCTCTTCTTTGTTTCAAGTGGCCCGCAAAGTGAAAGGTCCGAGAAATGAGTGAGAGGTCCGTTTGCCGCTACCTCGGATCTCTCACTCGTTTCTACGAGTGACGTATCTTGACGATCTCTCATTCGTCGAGCCGAATAGCATCCCTGCTTCGTAATAAGCAACTGTTCGGTCCCAAGCGAGTTGCTTATTTCGAGGCAATACTGTACCTACAACGAATGCATTAGCGGTGACGGTAAAGATACTTTGTTCAATAAAGATATAGATATTCTCCTTCCACACTCTCTATCAAAGCATCTAAAATGTGTCGCTCATATTATTACTCTGTATCTTACGACTGATCTTAGTAATTTTATCAAGTGTGAAAAGGAACTTCAGGAATTACATAAGAAGGTGATAGGAAAATGCAATTCGCTTTGGAAATTATCGAAACGCCCTAAATCGGCAGAAATAATATAAAATGTGTTTGTATTATGGAAACTAAGTAGAACAGCTTTTACTATTCGCTACAACAAATACTTCAACATAAAGTAAAAATGATATCCTTATTTAGATCGCTACGAGTACCAAATGTATTTCTGCCAACCTACTTTACGTAGACACCATGTGTACATACACGCCCCCTTACAGATGCTCTGGACATTCTCCAAAATGATAAAAATACTTTTTACAGGATTTTCTTGCCTTGTTTGGTAGTCGTTCAAAGGAAATTGAAAAAATTAACTGAAGAAGAAACACCTAGTTTATTGCAGGCCTTTACCGGAATGCTTGTTGGTTTCATTTGAAAAAAGATTTGAAACATTTCTGAGTCTGAACGACAGCCGCATTTAAAACAGCTGTTGGTAAACAGATGGATGCACACTCACAATCTAGTCAACTGGGAAAGTCGTGTATTTTCAGCAACTTCTTTGATTTCAGTTCTCCTGCGACAAATGAAGAGGAAGAGATCACAGTTTTAGATGCTGAACTCCGTGTGCTTCAATATTTCAAGGATCTATCGGAAGAACTATTTCTGCTTAATAAATATGCACCAATTAAATGAGTTTTTATTCAGTACAATACACCTCTCCCTTCATCTGCTGCTGTAGAGAGGATGTTTTCTTATGCAACGATGACCAATCTTAGTGACAAGATGTTTGAACAAAGAGTGTTCATTAAAACCAATTTAAAATTAGCTGACGATTGATAATAATCAGTGAATGTGACCTCATAAGTAATTAGTGTCACACGAAAAATGTTCTTTTTTGAGGTTTCTCATATTAAATAGGAAATTTCTGAAACGAACGTAACAAACAAGTTTATTTCTGATCACATACTATGAATTTATGAATAATACCATGTTCATCACTGATACTAATCTTTTTCGTTTTCTCCACCTAGCATTTCTCTTATGTAATTCAGAATTACATTGTACTTTATAATTGTACTTCAATTGTAAAAACTAATTATATTTTAACGTAATTGAATAACAGACCAGAATTGCAAATTATATTTTAATTTAATTGAATGAAGCAACTGAATTTCGAATTACAAAATAATTGAATTACTTTGTAATGATAATTCGCAAGGTAATTCAATTGTAATTCTACACAACTCTGCATGGAACAATGTCGTGAACATGAAAATAGCAAGGTAGAAAGGATCGTTAGCAAGTGTGAACGAGAGTAAAGACGAGAGATGTTTGTCTCGATTTGTTATCAGCTCTGGCCGACAACTACGGCCGTCAGTCATTTCGAGCAAATTGTTATTCCTCGCTGGCTCGAACCTTCAATCAAAATGATTGACGGGGCGTCGCGACGCGACGCGACGTCGGTGTCGCCGAAACCGTGCTACGGGCTACTTGCATCCTTTACGTGTTTCTCTGTTTGTTTATCCAATTGATAAGGGACAAATATCATTAATGCATATTTTGCAAATTTCTTTTTGCTTTTATCGATATTAATTTTCCAATATATTATGGAAGAATGTTCTTTAAAAATTTAATTATCTAATTTTAATCAATGCAGCACTGTACATCCGTAATCGAATCAGGCTTTTCCGCGAAAAACGGTGGTTTTCATAGGGAAAATGACAATGGAGCGACAGGTCCCCTATACATATGTGAATAGTGTATAGATGAACACTTACGCGGAAAAATTTGAATTAATATTTACAGTATAATTCGTACGTTTCAGTTACATACCTCAAAAAATTAAATAATTAAAAATCGTATTATTTTGTTTAGAAATAACTTTTAATCCTTTGCGGTCGAGAATATTTTCAGGTGTATTTTTCACTGGGTCGAATATGTTTTTGTATAATGTGATATTATATACTGAAGCATTAAATGTACCCAAAGCGTTAGTATTGGCAAATAGGAAAATATACCCAGTGACGGTATTATTTTTTGCCGCTTTTGCGGCGACAATCGACCTAATGAATAGAAATGTGATGCCGCTTGTATGGCGACATTCAACCGCAAAGGGTTAATATTAATATCAAAATTAAAATTTTGAGGATTCCTGCTTCCCCTATTTCGCCATTTTCCTTAGGAATTTAAAGATTAAAAACAATTAATCTTTTATAGACTTTAACCGATTTACAAGGGTACCGCCGATTCCTGGATCGCAGTGAGGCAATGTTTGAAACGGATTTCTGGGTCGCGACTTGAGATTCTGTGAAGGGAACTGTACCGAATTTGGGATCGATCGAGCCGTTCGAATTGGTTGAACAGCAAGTTACCATTTTTTATCTGTTGGCTACTCCGGGTCCTTAAATTCCCTCTCACTATTTTGCTGATGCGCCTATATCTAACAGTACAATGTTTAAAAAACTAATATTTCGTGAGATATCTCGTACTTTTCATATGTCTTATCAATTCAACTTTTACATCAATAGTTTTTTCCTATCTCTTACCAAATTTAAGATATAACTCGTCCCAATTGCGTGACGCTTGTATTTTGAGAAACCTATAGTAACTTTGTTTTTACGAAACTAATAAAAAATATAAAGGAGTCAATATTCTGAGTGAATGCAAATAATTTAAATAAATAAATATCCCGTATACAACTTATATAAACGTTTGCAGAATTATTGCAAAGAGGAGGTATAATCTTCTCTTGTTATACCTCCTTTTTGAGCGAGGTTTGTTATAGGGTGCTGTGAAAAATCCAGGCGGGCGTCAGTCAAAATCTAGCGAAAAGGGACAATCTCAACATTCAGAATGAGAGAAGGACAAAATGACTGTAGTGCGTCCCACTCGGCGTTGTTGCCTTTTTCGCTTGCTTTCGCTTGCCTTCAGTCGAGTGATGTAACCAAGCTAACGCCTGATTTTGGCTACGATTCCAAATCGGCAGCCTTCTTAGTTAGACGCCACCTTATAACTAATAGCTGAACTGAATTTGTCACATGAATTGCTCTGTATTATCCACAAAATGGCGGAACTGGTCTGTGAGAATGCTTTTACGGGCATCCGTTATTCGTCCTTATTTCGCAACAAATAAAGACAAAATAGATCTTAATTTACAGGTAAGGGTTGTGGCTAGACCGCTCAACTCATGATTTCAATCACAGCACTCTTTTAGTGGCCTAAAAATGCTTCGATTCCGCGAATGCATTTTGTCGATTTTTTACCTCTTCTTTGGACGCTTATATTACTAAACATCAACATAATCCCACTGAAACATGAGTTGAGCGGTGTGCATTGGACCTTCCTCTTTCGAATAAGCCCTCACCCAGCCCTAAATGTTGTCATACAAGGACGAATAACGGAAGCGCGTAAACCCATGTTTATGCCCATTTTTGCCGGTAATGTCAACGCGCTACTATTACCCGTGTCTGCCCCCTTAACCGGAAGTCAATCGGCGCGCGGCAACCGATCCGGTGCCAGATCGCTCTGAAGGCGATTGCGTTCGTCTTCACCGCCATTACGTTCGTTATTACGTTATTACCATTTTTGCGTGTACATGTCCGCAACGCCATCCTTGCGGTACGTATATATGTTAAATAAAGGTGTTAAAATATCTAGACACTGTCTTTTTCTATACTAAAAAGCGATCAAAATATCGCAAACTTGTCAGGCCCCTCGAAATACGAGAAGGTCGCCGCAAGGATCATCGGGGGTAATTTCTAGCCTCCGAAGATTTACCAGGAACGAACGCAAGAACTGCGTGGCCTACATGCAAACGGCGGCATAACTAAAAGACGGAAACTTGGGAAGTCGGACAGTGGACCAGAACGGGTGGACCAGAGAAGATGTTCAAATTTTGAAATAAACAGAATAATCCGTAATTTTTTAAGGTGAACTTGGAGAAAAGGCGCTCCTCTTCCGATTCTGATAATTTTTAAATATCTTGTAAAATTCGACATTTTAAGTAACTTTATTGTTCTAAGCTACATGTCGGACTCGATTAGTATGCGAGATATTCGCGAAAAAATCTTATTAATACTATAGTGAATTCCGCCTATACGTATGTGTCCGTGACCATGTATACGTCGACTAATTTTCCTACCGTTTCTTTAAGCAGCACCATGTGGTCCGGCTCCTATTCATACAACGGATGAACTGTAAAGTCAAATTATCACATCTGACTCGCGTGGCTCGCCGCCTAAAGATGGTCGAAATATTAATCTTTTGACTACGGTAGACTTTGAGATGCACCAGCCGTACCTACCATACGGTAGGAAATCAGACGGACACCGAGAACAGTGAAACTATTCGTTAGACGTGCATTTAAGAAAAGCATATACAAGATAATTAAAAAACCGTCTGTAATCTAAATAGTTACCAAAAACTCATAAATAAAAAAGTTTTATCGTTGAATTAGTATTAGTCACACCAATAGTACAGTTCAGATCATATTACACAGCTTCCTCCTGAAGCGTCTCGGTTCACCAAGGGATGTCCCCCCATGTATTTTCAAAACTAAAGGAGGCCCCACATACTTGAAAAGGAAAAAGTTGTTCTAAATTACACCCTCTATCACATATCCAAAAAATTTTAAGATCGGAGTGGAAAGTAAACTTCTGAATAATTACCGAATTTTTATTCCTTAATTATCCTTGAACCTGTCTCGATCGCGTACACCTTACAATTAGTTTTACTGCGGAGGGGGTCTAGGAATGCCCTATACCGTCAAGTATAATAGATAACACTAACAAGGGAAACTACCCAAATGTTACACTAACTTATTAATGAAACTCGTCGAGCTGAACACGCCTATGCCCCCTTTTGGGGGCAGACGGCTAATCGTTTAAAAGATATTAACAATTACAGTTAGTTACTCCTTACATTCTGAAGTATGACAAATTCACACATACAACTCACAATCTAGAGATCCACGGTTCAAATCCTTGGTTCTCAACATTTTTTTTTTTGTAATGATAATTTGTCTCTTTTTAAATAACAATTACATAAAAATTATCATTAAAAAAAAAAAAAAAAAAAGTGGGTACCAAGGATTTGAACCGAGGACCGTCAGATTGCGAGTCATAGATCCGCTCCGTGGTTAAACACAAGACTCGCAATCTGAAGGTTCTCGGTTCAAATCCTTGGTACCCATTTTTTTTTTTTTTTTTTAAATGATAATTTTTATGTAATTGTTATTCAAAAAGAGACAAATTATCATTACAAAAAAAAAAAATGTTGGGAACCAAGGATATGAACCGTAGATCTCTAGATTGTGAGTTGTATGTGTGAGTTTGTCATACTTCAGAATGTAAGGAGTAACTAACTGTAATTGTTAATATCTTTTAAACGATTAGCCGTCTGCCCCCAAAAGCGGGTATAGGCGTGTTCAGCTCGACGAGCTCTACATGCTGACAAAGTTTCATTAATAAGTGAGTGTAACACTTGGGTAGTTCTCCGTATAAAAGTTAAGTATCTTAATAGCCAAAGTAGATTCTTTTGAAATGAGAATAGTATTAAAATATCCTGTGATATCCAATACTTATTTGCCATTGTTCAGTAGTGTTTGTATTCTACCATATCAGTTAAGTGTTAAAGCCATCCCACCCCATCCCAGGTTTCAATTTCAAGAGGTGACAGATCCCCTATCCTTGTTTCTCTTCATCACTGGTGAAAATCGAAGGTATCCTTCGTAGTCGATTCCAATCGAAATACAAATTTCGTGAAAGATCGTATCGAATGCAGCAGTGTATCGAACACTTAGGTATGGTGAGGGTACGGAACAAGGAGGAAAGTAATAATCCCGCGTGCAGCGGGTGTATTGGAAATATTTAGTTGAGCTACTTCACACCCGGCTCGGGGCTCGTTCTATCGACGTTTCTCGCGTAATTACGAGGTGGTTCCCGTCAATAACGACGATAACAGTCGACGAGGTTCGATGGAGAGTGCACGCTTACGCGATAATGCGTGCGATTAGATGCAGGCTGAAGCGTCCTTGTCCCGGAGATGGTTTGGGACCAGATAGAAAATTACGATCGCTTCCATCCCCCTGTCACGCCTCGTGCATTTCAACTTTACGAGCTGTTCGAACCGCAATATTCAAACAAAAGCGTTTAAATATGGAGGATAACGAGCCGTTGCTTATAGCGACGAAGCTTTCTATTTCAATGTTGATATGTGCCTTTTAGAACAGATTGCATCGTTTGATGCACCTTTACTTTTGTTTGATTTTATTTAATGTCTGTTCGAAACTGTAGATGACAAATTTAATTATAATCATAAAAGTTTATAAATTCATCAATTTGTCAGGAAATATAATTTATTCACATGTCGACTGCTGTAGAGTGTAATTTCATCCTCTCGACAGTAGTCTGTCCTCTGCGAATGTTTCTGGCCCTTTGTGCATTAAATTGCATTACTAACTATTGACAAGTAACAACAGCAACATACAGAATAATCTTTATTTAGGCAATACAAAAAAAGAATAAAATCCAAACGAGAAATGATCGAATCGAAAGGATTCAGCCTCGTATTATTTAATACTAGCTGTTGCCCACGACTTCGTTTGCGTGGTCTTCAATTTAATGCGATAAATGAAATACACGCAATACACGCACAGAAACCTTCGCGGACGTTCGCACAACTCACAAAAGTTTCATTGCAATCGGATGAATGGTGCAGGAACGGGACAAACAAAGGAACATTCATTTTTATATATATAGATAGAAGATAAAGATAATATTAATCATATTTATTTAAAACTTTTTTGAAATATTTTTTCTTTTATTATCACTTCAACGCCATTAATTTACGCCTTATTTTTATTTTTTTTATCAGGTACTAATTGCACTTTGAAAATTAATAATTTGATATGTTAAACCGAGTCCTAAAACACGATTATATCAACAATGTTTATTAGATATAAAAATCGTATAAAAATTGCATGAATCATAGATTCCATGAAGCATGTGGCCATTAATCTATTGTATAGTAATCCTTCAGAAACAAAATGATTTACTTCTTATCAATTTATAAAAAGTGATACAAACACGACAATTTGTTTCTCTCTACGCTGGATGGATTTATCTTTTACCTCTAACTAATAAAAAAAAATATATTGCATATCGAGCGAAACAGGTATATCGGCGACGGCAAAAAGCGTCAGGTCTATTTGTTGTTTGGAAAAAAAAAAAGTGAATCGTTCGTTATCGGTGGCAAGCGTGGAAAAATGACTAGATAACCAGGATGGAAATCAATCTAGATAGAGAGGGAGAAGGATGGCTGGATAATCTCGGATTTATTTTTATTAATCCTAGGCGATCGACCCGGTTCCCGGTCAAATACTTGCCAGCGAAATTTACCGAAATATTGCGGTCGTTACGTCGTTTCTATGTATCCCGGAGTCGAGCAAATATTTAAAGCTGTTTCTGAAACTGTATCCTGTATCCTGTCGAAACGAGGAAGTCAATTTTTCTCGATTTCTCCCGGGGTCTAGCTGGCGTCCTTTTAAAAGATTCAACGCGATTTTAATCTTCGACGAGCTGACGCGACTGAATACGATTTTTCTTTCTTTCAACAAATTCTCCAGAGAGAAATTAATACACCTACTGCTCTTGAATTTTGTATAGGAAATTTGCGACACTTGAATGTCATGCGATCCTTTATATCTTCAATTACTTTTATGATGTAATAAATTTCTACCTTGTAATGACACTTATATCACACCAATTTAAAACTTAATTTTTGATAAAAGTATCGTTATAGAAGAATTATTCTGTTTTCAATATGATTCATGGAAAAGGGTTAGGTTATTTTGAGGGTTAAAGAACTTGGCCCAGAACTTATTAGACGGTTGAACTACGTTTCAATTCTCGGATGTTACTCTCGTTTGCCGATTACACGAGCAAATTCGCGAAACAAAGCATTGCTCCGAAGCACTTGCTCGTTTATTTGATTGCGTTTCGATGTATAACGCGCGTTTCCTTTTACCAGAAAGAGAGAAGAAGAACTGTATTTTAGCCGAGGGCTTCGAAGTAAACGCGAGCGCTAATAACAATCCTGTATCGTTTTGATTCTGTTTTAGCTTCTTACATTCTCCTGGTGGTCGTATTCAACCATTTTCTCGAAAATATTTCCTTTAAGTTTTCTAAACAAGGTACTGTTAGATAATGAAATTTTAAAAGTATATTTTTTAAAAAATCATTTGTAGGCGACCGAGACAGGTTCGAAGATATTTTTATACTTCCAAGTTAATAATAATAGAATATAGACTGAGATCGCAGTATCGTTTTTAAAAATGTCGGTCCTCCAAGACGCATAAAGATCGATTTATCCGGTCAGACACCGAGCGTTTCCGTTCAGTTCGGTTTAGACAAATATTGTTTTGTGTTATTAAACACGAGTGTTTATATATACAACCGTGATGGATCGCAACCGAACGGACGCTATCGTTTGATACCCGTTCATTTCAGACAACATCTTGCGACAGAACAGACGTGTGAGCAACTTATTATAATGCAAAACGAAAAACTGATAGAGTTTGTGAGAAACTATACTTTTTTATTCGAACAAGAAGATAAAAATTCCAATATTCTTCACAAATCTTTCTTTTCTTTAACATTTGATAAATCCCAAAACGTCGTTTTCTTTTCTTATTCTCTTTCTCTTCATCTAATAATAATGCTATGCAGCACAAATCTATTAAAGATAAATGTGAAAACATTTTCGAATGATGACCATTAACGTTCGTTATCTGTCGTTGTCGAACATGAACTGATATAAATACTACATTCCTTTTGTCTTAATCAAACTGAACGGAAACGCTACGTGTCTGAACGGATAATATAAGGGGGTAGACACGGGTAATAGTAGCGCGTTGACATTATTGGCAAAAACGGGGTTCACAAAAATACACTTTTCGTAAATACACTGGCAATCTAACGAAATTTTGTCATTAGGAAAAGTTGTAGGCATAATCAAAGAAAATTTGGAAATATCAAATTTTTGAATCACCCCCACCCATTTTTGTTAATTTTTATTGACCCTCAAACTAATTTCAACTTTTAACGCATGTGTCTCGCAGATTGTAAGTAGCACAATTCATCACAACTTGCAGAATTCGATTATCTGTCGTCGTTCGCAAGTTATACGAATATTAGATCTTTTATTCCTAAAAATTCAACATTTTTTATCTACAAAATGAATAGAGATATCGAGTGTCAACCATCGGCACAACGTAGCACAAGTTATCATCACCTTTCTAAAAGAAAAAAAAGTTTGTTTCGGCAAAAATGCAGGGCTAGTATAACTTTGTTTTTATTTTTTTTCTTAATTGTTATTGATGTTATCGGTCTCTCGTTTGCGGCACAATTCAGCACAAACATAGCACAATACTGCACAAAAAAGAAAAACTCAAAATTCGAAAAGTGCGGGGCTAACAAAATTTTTTTTTTTTATTTCCTTGAGTATGTACGCTTTGACTTATAGAGTTGCGATTTACGGCACAATGCGGCACAAACGTAGCACAATGCAGCACAATTTAAAAAAATACAAAATTCGAACGTCGTCGAACGAACCAGAGTCTTATTTCCTTACAATATTAATATCCCATGCGTAAGTAGTTATTTATATGTATAAATTACAGAGTCGAAATTTGTTAAAATAAAGAATTCGTGTTTCTAGTAAACAATTCTAATGTTTATTTTACCCTACACAATCTAACAACGGTTCCATGGAATTGGCAATGATAAAAGCGAACGAAGAAGAACGAGTAGGAATGCTAACACCGAGGATCGCGAATGAAATTAAGCAAACTCGAAGCGGTTGCATATTTCATTGGACTGGTAATCTTGTTTATTGCAGAGTAGCTACTCTCCTAAGTAATTGAACGTAAACAATGCAATTTTTAGCTGCGTTCGTTTGCTCGATTTCCCTTGAAAAATCAATCGATCCTTCTTTTCAATCAGGAAACAGAGGCGTGTAAAAAAAAGAGAGAACAAAAAATGAAAAAACTCTTAAACATAGTACGGATTTTCATTCATTCAAGGCAAAGCAAAGCGAATCGGCATCGACTCTCTCCTTCATTCTCCGTTTTGACAAAGGGACATCATCAGAGCAAAAGGGGAAAAAAAATGAGAGAACAAGGCGTTTTGATTCACTTTCACGGGCTCGTGCTCTTTCACCTGGCAGATTTTTTAGGATCGGCGCGAAAATCCACCGTCCATCCATGCATATCGTTTTTTATTTCCCCGACGAAAGCTCCGTTAATGCACGCGTTAACACCCTACGATCCGTGTTGGCGTTTTTTTTTTTTTTTTTTTTTTTATACAATCTCCCTTTTTCTTCGCCCATTCCGAGCTTACCCATCTCTTCGTTGTTCTCTCTCTCTTCTGCCACGCGTAGATTACGAGAGTCGTCTGCGCACGCCGTAAAATCTGCAGACACGTGTAAAAACGAGCTGCGTTAGCCCGCGGGCTATTCCATGTTTTATTTTCCTTGTAACTATTTGCTGTAAACCAACCCCGAAAAATCTCTTTCGAACGAGCTGACGAATGCTTTTAACGTACTCCACGACTTAACGTTCCTAATCTTCGTTTAACTTTTCTACCTTGACCATGACGCTTTGATATCCTCTTTTGCTCGTTAATTCAAGCATTAACCCTTTCGCAATTATGAGCGATGATAATCGTCGTTAAGAAATGAATTATAACTAGCAAGTATTTAGATACTAAAAAAGGAAACTTTTAGAGTACATTTGCGATCAAATTAGACTTTCTCAGGAAAAATGATGATATAGGGAAAGCATGAGTTCTGAAATCTTAATTAAGACGATATTAAGAATAATAGTAATTTAAAAAATGATATAATTGTTAATTATTAAGTATTATGAAATTTAGTATATAACTGGAAATTACGAATAACAAAATAAATATTAATTTAAATTTTCCCGCGTAAATGTTTATACGCAAGAAGAGGGGAACCACGGACCTTTATGTATGTATATTGTATATATATATTAATAGGTATTTGATAAATGTACACGAAATATAACGATTCTGAGTGTCAGAATACATTGGTTCAAAAGTTTGGTATTTTGTCAAGTATGGATAATTTAATCCTTCTAATACTCTTTTGTTTGGATTATACATGCTATTGTCGGTACATAACTAAATAGTTCCTCAAGTATTGAAAACAGACCCTTTAAAGAGTTAGTTTTTATTGATATCAAGACTATGACTGTTGATATTACTGACTAAACAGTTCTTCGTGAGTATGTAAATTGTTCACTGCGCCTGATTGGCTTTTTGTATCTTCTTTTACCTTCTTATGCCTTGATAGTGTTCTGCGAAAATTATCTTTTGCACTTAAAATTTATCTAAGATGTAGCAATTAAGTCCGAACCGAATCTAACCTAGCCTAACCTTAAGTAATTAATTCTGTTAGTCGAATACGATTACTATCAAGTTGAAGTTGAAAAAAGTAGTGCCTAAAAACGAATATTAGCCCTCATGTTTATTCTATTGTTAACGGAGTTAGGTTTTTTATCAGCTGAAAGTCGAAGGATTTAACCCTATTCCCACCCCGTAAAAACAGATTAAGCAGGCTTCCTGTTGCTCCAAGTTTATTAAGTAATTTAGAGTTAAACACGTCGAGGGGAAAAAAAATAGTTTGCAAGAAGTTTCGGTTAGAAGCTGGTTAGCTCCAAACTTCCTTGCCACTTTATGGCACCGTCGAGTTCGCGTTTCTTCATTTAGTCAAACAAAATATCCGCCTCAATTTAATACGTCAAATTGCTCTATCAATTAA
The DNA here is from genome assembly GCF_051020975.1 of Osmia lignaria lignaria. NCBI lineage: Eukaryota > Metazoa > Arthropoda > Insecta > Hymenoptera > Megachilidae > Osmia > Osmia lignaria. The sequence goes on along the minus strand of NC_135044.1, from coordinate 9,198,873 downwards.
CCATTATTAAATGTTTCAAGCGAATACACAAATTAACGACAATAAACGTGCTTAAATTTACGAGCAACAAGACACGAACTCGTAAATGTAAATATTTTGCAACTTCACGTGCTGGTTGCTTAGTTTGTTTGCCTCGTTTGTTCAAATCGTAAGGACGCGTTTAAGCGAATCGAATGTTTCTAAAACATAGGAACACTATTCTTGACAACCTTTGTATTCTTTTTTTAGGTAGGGTGTCTACAGCCGATAATTCCCACGATATTGAAGATGTTAATCCTTTTGACCCTGCTGAGGCACATACATTTCTAACCCTTCGTGGGACGTGTGCCACGTGTGTAAATTGTTTTTTATCATTTTTTCCACCTTATTCTATCATATACTATTATCTGCAATCTGCAGAATAATTTTTATTTAGATTAAATCTAAGTAGAAAAATATACCACGAGGTATAATTTAAGACGTTAATCTGATGTAATCTGCACAGTAATCAACGTCCTACAAAATTCATCACTAGCAAGCACTGCACAATTATTATGCATTCAGTTAACCCTATTCAGCGAGCAGTCCTAAAACAACACACGATATCTCCATTCAAACAATCCCGGATGCAGTGGTAAATCATCGCGAGGAATAGTCGCAAAATATCCGCGTTGGAAAGTTTGCTCGGTAAATCACGAGGAACAAAACCATCCCACGAAAGGGCAAGTTTCCAGAAAGACGTAGAACCGACAGGACACCTCTCCAAGGAACCTAGCCAAAAACTGTCGAGGCGTTTTGTCAGGTAAGCAACGCGATACGCGAATTTCGATTCAGCAGCATCGGTCTACCACAGCCGGAGGGGTAAACCACCCTTGTATTTTTCCGCGTTTCCGGGGTGTCATAAGAAACTTGTATAAAAAAAGAAACTCACCGTTCACGATGAGGATGACGCCTAGAAGGCAGAGCAGCAAGTGTCGCAGGCACATCTTCTCCTCTGTCGAGTGTCGAGCACAGAAAAAAAAAGGAACACGCAAAAAAGGGGATCCTCACTTGCTCCTGTCGGACATCGTTTTTTTAATCTCGCTTAGAAAAAGCCTTCTCTCGTTCGTTCTCCGGGAACTATGGGCGATTCCGTGGCGATCAGTCGAGCAGAGATCCACAGACGTTCATCGTCGTCCTGCTGCGTCTTATCATCCTGGAAGAACTCTTCAAGGGAGTTTCAAGCAATTGACAATCTTAAACAATCAGCTAGGAAAAAGCAGCAAGGTTGTTGGAGAACTGAATTCGATGATAAATTACAATTAATTAGACTAATTAGAAATCCGATTCTTTACTCTAAAACCGTTGTATTCCCTTTCGTCTTCATTCGGTTTCTTTTCTGTCCTTAGAATGGCTCTCTTCCCTTTTCTCTCCGTGGCACGGGTCTCGTCTGCGACTCTTTGTCTTCCGTCTTTCAGCCCAGGGATATAATATCTCCTTTCCCGAGGATCTTCGATCTGCTTGTTTGTTTTTGATGACGTCAGCTAGCTAGAAGCCGTGTCCTTTACGTGCCTCCCTTAAGAACGAACAGGGGATGGGGCTGCTCGAATACCCTTCTTCGACTCGGGATACTTGGTGACTCTTAACGTAATTACTTTCTCCGAGGACCTGCTTCGAATTCCTCGAATTTTAACAGTCCAACGAACCGATCACTACCGTTTTTCTCTTAGCCATCCTCTTATCCTTCTCGCCACTGAACGAATGTTCTTATTTTTTTGTTAAATTACTTTTCAATAATCCTTGAGTATTTAAATGACGAAAAGTGGCACGTCGAGGGTTAACGCGACGCGCGAACACCTCTGAAAGTCACCACGAGACACAACCACCCACGGTAAACTCGCGGCGCGTACTGATTGCGAGTCTCTCGAGGCGCTCCTCGAGGGTGATGAGCACGTTTCTCATCCCCACCACTGGCCCTAACTGAAAGACCGCGCGCCGATCGGCCGCGCATGCGCACTTCTCCTACTTCGCGGTTCAAGCACGACTCGCCGGCGCGACGCGACGCGACGCGACGTCGAGCGTCCCGACGCTTTTCAAGGAGCCAACTGACTGAACAGCGGCCAAGGTGGTCACGTGGTGGGGCGAAAGAGGAACGGAGATAGAAAACACGTAAAGCGCAGCGAGCCACGCACACACATCCGACTTGCGGCAAAAGTTATGACCTCAAAGGGGTCGTTAACGAGAACCCGCCAAATTAGTATAACGACCACTCCTCTCCCCTCGACGTCTCTTGGTACCACCCCGCTGATACCGTGGGTCTCCTTGGGACTGACTACTTTTCAAACTTGATCCTAGTTGAATCATTTAGTTGAAGAAATCAAGCTAATTTTCTAGGTAAATATACTTTAAGCAGTCGTGGATTTGGCAATCATTTCATTCGTTCGTTTGATTGTATTTTAATCCTAGAACGGCGGCGGACTATAAAGAGAGCCACAAGTTTAATCTAATTTTGTATTTCATATTATTTTCATTTTCTAAATTTTATACTTCCAATATATGAGATTCCTTCGTTCAAAAATTGTACATTTAACATATGTATGTTTCATAGGTTTGGGTCTCGATTGAGCCAAACTCTGCTGTTGAAGAATTAATAATTTATCAGCTGGAAAGGTATTAATAAAATTGGTGAAGTAATATCTTACTTTTTGGTCGGTATTTCTGATTTTTTTTTTCAAACTTTAATATATTGAAAAGCGTTATTTAAAAATGTGAAATGTCATTGGAAAAAATATGGCAAACAATTCTTAGTACTTTTATATTAAAACTAAACCTAAACCGAACTTAAAATTAACCATATGAATGTAAATAAAGTGAGAGGAAGTAAATAGAAAATAGTTTAAAAAGGTTTAATTTAATATTTGTTAATAATAAATTCAAGGAGTGTAAATAAAAACTGAGACTCAATCATATGGGTTGCTATGTATCAGTATCTACTTCATTTCTTCGTGCTTCGTAGTTTTTAATTTAGTTCATTTTAGGTTAAGTTCAGATTTAGTTTATAATAAAATAAACTATACTTACAATTATTTACAACACTCGTAAGTGTTGATAGTGTTGCAAACAATTGTGAGTATAGTTTATTTTATTATAAACTAAACCTAACCTAAACCTAAAATTAACTATGTAAATCAAAAACCTTGAAGCACAAGAAATGCAGTAGATACTAATAGCAACCCACATGATTGAGTCGCACTTTTTATTCATACTCCTTGAATTTATTATTAACAAATTTTAAATTAAACTTTTCGATTATATTTTATTTTATTAAATATCGGCACTGCTACTTGTTTCACACTGAACGAATTTCTAAATAAAAATAACGCAGCACAAACATCAAAAGTGTGCAAAGATAAGAAAGAAACGGAGGTGTCCATACAGTCTTGGCTAAGGAGAGCTGCGGAACACAACAAGATCATTGTAAAAGATTTTTAGTAGAAATAATAAAATAAATAATAGATATGTAATAAAAATAAAGATTATAAAAAAAAAGTACAGAAAACGTTTTGTAATTTTAAATGCTCGGGAAACATTCATTATATGGCTTTCAAGTCGTTAGCATAGCGTTCTGCAAAGTTTTATAAACGTTCACACAACGTACAGAGAATGTTACTTTCGGACGTTGCGAATACGTTCACTGAGTTGCATTGAACTTGTCGCAGTGAAGTTGGCCACGCATTCACTCACCGACGCGGCGTAAGTGCGTAGTGAATTTGTAGCCAACTTCACTGCGACAAGTTCAATGCAACTCACAGTACGCCTTTCAAGACGTTAGCATAGCGTTCTGCAAAGTTTTGTAAACGTTCACACAACGTACAGAGAATGTTACTTTAGGACGTTCAGAAAACTTCCTGAGAATGTCCGCACAGGACGTCCCCTGGACGTTCCACTTTTTAACAGGCACCTTCCTAGGATCTTTAAAGGACATAACCAGGATATATAGGGAACATATGGATGTTAAGGGGACATTCTCCGTATGTACGAAACGTCCAGCATGGACGTTCGATGGACATACATGAAATGTTTCTGTGCTATCTGGGTCAACGTAAGCTGTACGTAGATTTCAACGAAGAATTCAACGTAGATATTGCTTACTATTCCTAACCAAGAATACTTCCATATTTTTTATATTTCATGTAACTAACTTTTAAAATGTAAAAAATACAATTTTTAATGTTTCTTTTAAAAAAAATATATTCTACATTTTAAGGATGGCCAAGAACGTAAGATCTCCAATGTTATTATAATCTGAGAGTATCGTACTGCAATATTATGCGTCGCTCTCATCCATTTTAAGTGCATTCCACATTAATATTAACGCTAAGATTAATATGCGATACATGTGGCAAGATTTGAGGCACAAAGAGACTAGGTAAGCTGGAATCTGCATCGAAACTCGCATAATGTTCCCCTTGATGACATGCCGACACCGATATACTTCCAATTTATGTCTCGTTAACGATGAAACTTGAACTATGCCGCGCCAAAATATCAAGCATATTTTTGTACACGATATCCTTATCGAATTTCATCCCTTTGCATTAACGTTCATCGAATTTTCCTTAACGATATCAACATTCTTTAAGGTCCACAAATTTTGTTTATTAAAACAGACATTAAATGATAATACAAGTACTCTTCATTACTCTAAAAAAATATGATAAATTTTTTAATAATCCAATTATTGTAACCTTAATTTTACATAATTCATAAGAATCTCGAGACCCTTTTTTTGTCTGATATCCAATTTAATATTGCGCAAGGGAGAATAATGCACATATAGGGTGTATCGATAATGCTCGACACCTGGTTGGTTTCTGTGGAGAAAAAAAAATTCTACAAGCATCGATACCCGTCGTGATCGTTAATTAATCTCTATAACGCGATCATGTATTCGAGGGAATACAAGCTACCTGTGTACTAACGAGCTGCGCGTCATACGCGATCGATTTAATTAATAATTAGTTTCTCCATATCAAAGCGATCCTCTGAACTCTGCTTTCTCTAGAGACGTAAATAATTATCCAATAGCCTGGACAGTGTAACGTATAATCAACAACGTGTCGGGCTATGGATCGTTTGACAAAGGAAAGGATTAAAACACTGAACCAGTTTCGAGGCATATACCACAAACCGCCAGCAATCTCTGTTCCAATTTTATTCATATGGGGTGAATGATCTCATTACAGGTCGTTTAAAATTTTATTTTTTAACTTATAAAATTATTTCAGAATTGAAAATTCCCAAATTCTCAGATTTAAAAATTTCACGACTCTAAATCTCTAAAATTCTGAAATTCTGAAATTCTTAAATCCTAAAATTTTAAGCTTCTAAGATTCTGAAATTCTCTCGTAAATTTTCGCGAAATACAAGATAGGCACTAAACACTTGACATACTATTAATAAAGCTAAGGGACGTGGCCCATCTTCGAAGTCCCACTCACGCCAATGCCCGAAACCCAGATTTGGAAAATATTTAATTTAATTTCTGCACAGTCTCGGTGTTAAGATCATTAATTATATAATTAGCTAATAAAAAATCAATAACATTATAATATAAAATATAATATGCTCTAATATAATTAATTCTGTTACTGTTAGGAATACAAATTAATTCGGTGCCTTTTCTTTATTTTAATTAAAGATTTATTTTTGAAAAGCCATAGTAATTCCAATTATTGAAATAATCATTATTATTATTATGTGTAAAGGCACCGAATGAATTTGTACATCTAATAATACATTAATACTAGCATGTACTGCCGTATTAATTAGTACAACAGAGAAATAAAAATTACAGCGCTTCACAGTGTTTATGCGTACAATGGACAAAAATCAAATATCCATAGTATTTAAATCATGATGTTCTATATATCAAACTGATCTAAAAGAAACTAAGATTTCAAAAACATCTCTACTTTTAATAAGTATACTAATCTTTCTTCTAAATTGAGAGTAAAAGTTCGCCTAGATTTTGGTGAATTTTCTTTAAACAAACGTAATTCATAAAATATTTGTATATTTCATTTCATTTTTATAAGTTTTGTTAAACATTATAATACCTTTAAAATAGGCGAAACAATTTTTAAAAAATAGCAATTAATTTTCTTAATTTTTAATTTGAATGTTTATCAACATTGATGAGACTTCTCAAAAAAGCCCAAAAAGTACCTCCTTGATATTTTGTACATTCATTTTGGGAACATTATACTTTATATACCTAGCTATCAACTTTAGCTGCTCTTTTCCCGAAACGAAGTAAATAATGAAAATTATTAGTACGACGCTCACCGCTCAAACTCTTTCTGGGACACTGTATACAAATGCAATGTAAGTTTTCCATCGTGGATGCTGTCTTCAGTTCCGGAAAAGCAATCAGAGGTGACACACAGCGAATATTACACAATTATTTTTTCTTTATGTTAATTTTCTATTAGTATTATCAGTTTATAGTTTTATTCTTACTAGTGTTATTATTAATTATTTTATAGTATTAGTGTAGCGGATATAGTGTAGTATAATATAAATATATAATATGTGTTAATATAGACATTTTATAATTTTATATTACGGACAATATACAATACTTTTACAGGAACGTGTTTTCTTTTCCATTATATTAACCCTTTGTTACATTGTGTTGGAAATGTACAACATATCTTCTATTTCAAATTTTTTTCGTTATAACAAAGATTTGGTGTGATGTATAATTACTTTATTATGAAAGTTATATTTCCTAATTTTCAGAAATTTATATAAAAGATATTTATTACAAATTATTTATTAAAACCTGTTATTCTTATAATACTTAAATAATATACAAATAGTAAACTAATTATTAATTTGTATCCGAAGGTTAATATTGGATAATTTTAAATCATGTAACTGTTTTCTAGACACGATAAGGAATTCGGATTTAGAGGGCTAATAGAAGGACAATGTAAAATTAAATAGAAAAAATAATTTTGAGAAAATTCCATACTGAGACAAAGTTATGAATTTTGTCCTGAACGCCAAAATTCATAGGAAATCCTATGCGCCGTCGTCAATGTGTTAAGATATTTCAAAATGTATTGATCAATTTTTTGAGGATTCCATCGAGTCTGAAATTGACGAGATATGGATAGAAAGTTCTATTGAAAAATCGAAAATTCTGAGCGGACAGAAGGGTTCTTGGACGATGCTTTGGAAGAGAGGAGGAGCCGTTTTCCGCGCGGCGATTTAGCAAGTTCCAGCAATAACCGAGCGGAACGAGGCGGAGATGAATTCGTCGGGAGAGAAAAAAAAGTTTTTTTCGTGGCTCTCTCGTGGCACGCTTTGATCGGCGGCCCTTCAAAGCACCACCGACCCCCTGTCTCATTTCGATTCTGTTTTACTCCGCCCGCATATCGATATTCTCCCTACCCCCTTTTTCCTTCGACCTTTCTCTTTATTCGCGCCTCCGTCAGGTCGAGCAATTTTCGGCTTCGCGGAGAAACGCGACCGAGAAGATAGAACAAAAAAAGAGAGAGAGAGAGAATAGTTGAGACTAAAAAGAACAGCCCTCATTAACCAGTGCTGGTACCTCTATGGGGAGGAAACTGTGTCTAAAAGAGGGTGAAATTTCCTTTTCTCCTCTGAAATGGATTTTGCTGTGAACGATTAATCTGTTCGGAGATTGAATAACCATTGAAGCTCGTTTCAAAATTATCTGAATGTCAAACATCGATTTCTCAGAGAGGTTGATGATACGAAAAAAAAACTTGCGCAGCTTTGCTGATGTAATCGTTGAACAGAGTAATTGTTAAATGTACAATTTTCAAATGAAAGAGTTTCATTTATTGAAAGAATAATTTTTAAAAGAACAGTGCGAAGTTCAGAAAATGAAAATAATATAATACAATATTGCATTAAAGAGCATAGCCCGTTAAGATGGTGAAAAGTGCCCCTAAACCAAATTCGATTTGCGATGAATTATTCAATAGCTTATTAAGAAAAAACAGTCTGTGTCAAGTTTCAGCCCTGCATCTCATCTGTGGGGGTAGTTACGGGTGAAAATGTAATCGCGAACTTTTTGGTCAATTTCTCCTATTTAATTACATTCGAAAATTCTGAGTCCAAGTGTTAATTAATCGTTCAATGAGGGAGGGATTTGATGGACTTGGGTCAATTGTGGCTCGATTTAAACAGACTCATTATTTATATAGTTTGTATAATTAGACGTTGACGTGATATGCCAATGTAATATCTCCCAAAAAAAGGTGAGGGCCGAGAATTTTAATGGTTGTAATAAAGAAGAAACGCGATCTGTGAAATATTGAATTGTACGAGCGTGAATTTCAGCACGAGGTAAAGAGGGTCGTTCGAAACCAGATCGTTAATAATCAACGATGCGCGTTACTGCTGTTTTAAATCGCGAACAAAATTAATATTTCATCATCGCAGTCGAATATCGCCTACGTTTTGCAACTTTCGATTCTCCCTGTGGAAAAATCAAAAGTGGGATCGAACAATTCAAAAAATACATAGCCGTGAACTCTGAATAGCTAGGACAACTTTTATGTTGCGTAGTTTAATTGGCTCACATTTCGATTCAAAACGTTGTATTCGTAAAACACAACAGCAATCTTTAAAATGCACTATTTCTTCACTGAATATATAATCTTATTTATTCAACATTTATTACAATCATTAAGATAAAGTATTAAAAGACTTTATACGCAAATAAACTTTTTAATTTTTCGAAAAATTAAGATTTTTTAGATCTGGGGCTATCAAACCTTCGAGGACGTTCTTGGTACATATTTTAATAATTTAAAGATACAAAAAGTTGGAAAGGAGAGAATTTATTTTTACAATAGTAATTGGATCAAAAACTAACACAATTATAGTAGATTTCAAAGTTTGGAATTTAGTACCATCATCATGAAAAATTATTAGACCATCGTCACATAAGAAAAATTTATCAAGATTATAACGGATTCCAAAATTTGGAATTTTTTGACATAAAAAATGGAAGGCTTAGAACGGGTCTACCTCAAGAGTGGGCCCAGGATCGTAGTTCGTCTTAAGCCGGGTATCCACTTGTATCAAACGCCCGTAAATTGTATCACCATTGCGTATCCATTTGAAGAGACAGGCGTTGCATCGTTGCATGTCACAACGTGCTACGGTTCGGTCAATATTTCTTTGTTTCTTGAAAGAAACGGTGCGGCAATAGGACTATACAGGGTGATCCTCTCGCTCGAGGCCACAAAGGAACACTGGCGACAATGGACCCCTTGACCGCCCCATAAAGAGGTCCGTATTGTCACGTGCCAGCGGGGACCTACCCGGGCCGAGACGACTCTGTGTGTCTTCATGGTGCGGTCAAGGGGTAGGGGAAACTTCTGAAAGGCCTCATCACCCCAGGACCACCAAACTTCGGATTTATAGTAATTGAGGGACGAGAAATCGAATGAGACCATTTTCAGAACTGGCAAATAAACCGTTCTCGAGATATACAGGGTACTCTAAAAGTGCGCAAACCCCCTATTATCTTGATAAGAACGTATTTCCACGCAAAATGACTAACCTAACCCTAACCCTAACCCTAACCTAGGTTAGGTTAGTCATTTTCCGTGAAAATGCGTTCTTATCGAGGTAACAGGGGGTTTCCGCACTTTTAGAATACCCTGTATATCTCGAGAACGATTTATTTGCCAGTTCTGAAAATGGTCTCATTCGATTTCTCGTCCCTCAATTACTATAAATCCGAGGTTTGGTTGTCCTGGAGTGATGGGGCCTTTCGGAAGTATACCCAAGGGGTTTATTGTCGCCAGTTCCTTTGTGTCCGATAGCGAGAGGATCACCCTGTATACTAAAAGTATACCCGTAAAAGTGGTCACGGTAAGGGTCCACCGAATGTTGGCCCTGAGCTCGACACTTGACTAGAGGCCACTACAGTCGAGGAGTTTCAGTTTTGCTGCGTGCTGTTCCTTTGATATGGAGATACGCAACGGGCCCATCCGAAAAATTTGCCGGTTCTTTGCCGTTGCATCGAAGGAAAGGTTCATGCGTTTGCACTTGACATACAGGGTGATCCTCTCGCTATGCTACCCAAAGGAAGTGCCGCCACAATAGAATGTAGAAGTCGACACCTCATTTCTGTCATCGCTTACTTGACCGAGGTGGCCCCTGCAGCGAAGACGACTGTGTGCGTGAAAATGTGTTAAGAAATGGAACTTTTCTGCTCATTACACACATTTTCACGCACACAGCCTTCTTCGCTGCAGGGGTCAAGTAAGCGATGACAGAAATGGGATGTCGACTTCTACATTCTATTGCGGCGCCACTTCCTTTGGGTAGCGTAGCGAGAGGAGCACCCTGTAGCTTATAGTAAAGGATTAGTCCTATCGAAAAAATGAAAGAGACCTTTTTTATGCAGAATTTTAAGACGAACAACTTTTGTCTAAAACATTCTTTCGTATCTGCATTTCTTTTCGAGAAATTTAATAAAAACTGTTTTGAGGGTAATTCTAAATATTAAACAACCCTTAAAATGCTAAACAGGGATGAAGGAGTCAGAAAACCACTTTGACTAATTCTAGTAAAATCCCCACTGTTATCAAAGAAGTGCTTGGACAATATTGAGAATAGTGAGAATTTAGTCACTTTGACCTCCCGTATCTCCAAAACTACCCCTATGCTCAACTTAAATTTTTTCTGAGATTAATGTACCATCATCACTACCCAAAAGGAAGTGCCGCCACAATGGAATGTATAAGTCGACATATCATTTCTGTCATCGCTTACTTAAAGTCTCGTACTCACTTGAGCATTTTTGCCCGAACGAACGTTTCCGGCGCATGAATGCTCTAGTGAGTACGAGGCTTAAGAACAACATACCTACTTGAAAACCTAAGCGAAGACACGAAATACTACATATATCAAGCGGGAACATGACATTTGAGGCACGGATATAATCATTGATAGTTTCTATGCAAGCGAATATGCATTTCTGTTTTTTTTTAACATTTTCAACTTTTTAAAACTTCAGAATATTAAAATCACGTTTTTCTCAAAAATATTTCCCTAAATTATAAACCGATTCCCAAAATTCCTCTTTAAACTTGCAGATGTAATGAAAGTTCTACAGTACTAAGCGACGGACTCTTACGATAAAGAAACAGCAAGCAGCAGATTGAAACTACTCGTCTGTAGCGGCCCAGTCCTATTGCCATACCGTTTCTTTCAAGAAACGAAGAAAAATTGACGCGTGCCTCTTCAAAAGAATACGCAACGGTGAAACGATACGAACGTTTGATACAAGTGGATACCCGTCTTTAGACCCTCCATTGCTCCGACGCTGACCTTAATATTCAAACTTCACATTTATCATTTTAACATTTAAATCTTAATACTGTCTATTATTCTTATCTGCACTCGCCCCTAAACCTTCGATCACCGTCAGACGAGTCAATGAACTGAACAAACAAAGAAAATCAGAAAATCCTCCGGCTTTTCTCTCCTCGTTCCTTGTAAACGAGATCCGTTCGAAATTTCGATTAAATGGGATTTCGATATGCGCGAAACATGTCCCGAAGGGAAATTTAGCGAGCTCTGTATTAGCCTGGTTGCGAGGGTGGGGTGGTACGAAACGGAAGGGGAAACGGGGTAGTTTTCGCCGATAGAGTCATTGGCCGTTCGGCTGGATAATGCGAAATGAAATTGTCACAATAATCGTTGGCGACCGTATACGCCCGCGACTGAATAAACTTGGACAGTTATACGGGGTGGTCAGTTTATTCGGGACCTCTACTCGGTAATTCGACGGATCGGCAACAGAAATTTTCGCATCGAACGATGTTTGCCGAACGCACGTAATCGCTGAGTAATTGAAATTAAATAATTAATCGAACGACTACGTGATAGATTCGACGAAGAACGCAGTAATGAATCGAACGACGAATTTAACGATTGAACGTGTGCAAGCTTTGGATCTTCTATATTTATCAGGCCATTACAAAAGTCTTGCAAAGATGTTTAACTACTCTGTAAATCGTTTTAAAGGGGTGCATTCAGTTAGTCATTAAAAAGAAAGGACGATTTTTGTAAAATCATTTTGTAATAAATTTTTATAACATATGAGAGTTTTTGGGATTTCTTATTGCAAGATATTAATAATTTTTTAAGGTAGAAAAAACCTTTCCTGAGAAAAAAAATCTTGAATATTATTAATTATAAACTAGTTTCTATGGATAAAGAAAATCTTCCTCTCGATTGGTCCAAATCCTCTCAAAGTTCTTTCCACCCACGAAATTGATCGTATCTTTTTCTTTCGTTCTTTGTTCAAAAAAGTTGATTGGCTATCAGCGGCGTGCCGTTGATAACAGGTGAACTGTTATCAGAATAAATTCGCAGTCGATTTTTCGACGCTCGTTACGCGGCCACGAGATTCATCAGGAAGCAAACGTTTCACGTCCGCGATTGTCCCCTTTGGTCGATCGATTATATCCTCCGAAAAATGCAAACACCCTTCCTGGTGCAGCTGTTCCATTTTCATTTTTTTTCTTTTTTTTTTTTGTCATCTTCCAGCCAAGAATTTTTCAATATTCGCTACACTTCCCCCGGGATGTTCCCGCGTATCGATATTCCATTTCGTCGAGCGAATCGAGCGACGATGGCGACGCTGCACAGATCATCGAGAACGATGAACAAGGGAGAGAGAGAGAGAGAAAGTTTCGGCTAGAACACGCTGAAAGATGTGACGAGGCCGTCGTTTACCTTTATCGTCGCCTTTACCTTCCTCGCTATCATTATATGGATTGGCGCACCCTGCCAGGATGCTGGACTTCCACCCACTATGGGATTCATTCGGCCGCCGAAATGGATTTACTTACGGGGTGACGTCGAATTTAAACAATCTGTCTGCACCATGTGGAAAGGAAATAGAAAAAGAATTGGTTTATGAGTGTTTTGTTGAGTGAGATGGAGTTGAAGGAAAGGGTTGCTTAACCTTTGAATAGCGGAGTCTGGGTCAATCGAGGTTCAAACGTATGAAACATGTACAACGATATTAATCTAAACTTGAATGTATAATTTTTAAACAGAAGAATTTTATGTATTGGAAGTATAATTTTTAATAACACTTTAAAATTTAGAAAATGAAAACAATATGAAATACAATGTTACGTTAAATTTGAAGCTCCCTCCATGGTCCGTCATTCGAGAATTAAATTAAAGAAAATTTAAGCTAGTATGTGTGTATTTAAAGTAAAATGTTATAAATCTGTATAAAACATTTTGTTAAAAATTGTGTGAGTTATAAATAAGTAAGTTATAACAGCCTTTGAGGAAAAGCTTCTGGGAAATTGGCAATAACTTCCATAATCATGAATATTATTCAATAAAAAGATTATATGTTAAGGGGGTAGACACGGGTAATGCAGCGAGGTGACCTTACCGGCAAAAATGGGCCTAAAAAGGGGTCCGGGATTTTTCGTTTTTCGTCCTTATATGAGAATATTTGAAGCTGGGTAAGGGCTTATTCAAAAAAGGAAGGTTCAATGCAGCGCGCTCTGATCATCATTCAACGAGATTTTGTTAATATGTAATAATATTCTTTCGCTATTTTGGGGCAAGTGCCGTGCTGTTCCTTGCTCTTTCTGGAAGGCATTGCATTACTGCCCCACTCCGTGACTAGATTCTTCAAGAAACATGTCTCTGTTTTTCAACAATGCAACGTCGGGTTGCCTGCCGTCCCTCACACTTATCTTTTGGTAAATAGTCAGTTCTGAGTCAACTGATAGGACACCAGTCACCAGACATCGTGGGGCGGCGCGGCATCTGGGCTATTTACAATCGTGCGTTTCCACGAGAGCGGGGGGCCGAAGGGGTAAGCCATAAACCCGGCAAAGTACTTAGTTCGATAGCTTAGCGACTTCGAAGTCGCTGATTATTGTTCCAGCTAAACCTCTCGCTCAAGTATTCTGGGTCGATTCGGGCCTTGTTCCAGCCATAAACTATTGAAGAGTTGAATGAACATAAACCACTTGCCTTCACTCTGCCAGCAGAGTTCGCCTCCGCTAAAATACTTAAACTTTGTGGAAAAAATATTGTACGAAATGTAAAACCAAGTGCCAAAGAGGATCCATTAGTTTTTTCGAAAATTTCCTAATGATAATGAAGGTATTACGTACGGTGAAAAACTTCTTGTAGGTAACACGAATTTTTGAAAGGACCCTGTGGTAAAAAACGGTACTTTCACTAGCCATATTTTCTTATCACTGCCTTCAATTAGGACTGTCGTTCAGTCGGCAGAAAATCATTAACATCTTCCGCAGAAATATTTCGCAGTGCTCAGCAATGGGTTCCCACCGGTCTCGTTTCTATTTATACCCGTGAAAAGTGCGAATACCGCTAAAGGATAAAACGAAAAGAGGAAAGAAAGAATCGGGATGAAAAGCAAAAGAGTATAAAAAACAATTTCGTTGCCGTGCGCCGGCGAAGCAATGAAGTTTTGGGTCACCGAACTTCTATTGCCATTAATTAAATTGAAAGTTTGCCGCGCGATAATTTGATATTTCAGGAGTCTCGCGAATTTAGAAACACCGCGGAACTTCCTTTTACCCTTCCACCACTCTAATTTGCACGCTTTGCGTGTCACGAAGAAAAATCCTTACCCTTCCCCCTTTTACGGCTCGCGAGAGGATGAGCTCCCTAGGGATCTCGCTTTTCTACTCGTCGATAAAACGTTGAAGGATAGTCGGCCACTTTTTCGTGGAAAGGTTCGGCCACTTTCAACGGTTACTTTTGTTCTTTCAATACCATGAGAGTTTTATTATATTTAATTAGAACGAGATCGCGGAGCTTTTCATAATAGCAGTAATGCCGTAATAATAATCGTGGTAGATTAATAGTACTAATAGTGATTGGTGATTGGTAATTAGTGATTACTGGCTATAGTTGCAGTGATATAATAGTAGTGCTAATAGGCTATTAATAGCAACAGTAGTAGTAATTACATAAAACAATAAGTATCTTCTCTGCACTACTATTAAATAATATAATTTTCCTCGTGTTTATCGAACGTAATATAAAGACCTTTAACGGGTAACGGTATTATTCAATGCGGAGCAAACGCAATTAAAATTTAATTAACTTTCCGATAGTGGAAGCACAGAGAGAAGATTACAGGAAAATTATGAACTCGCAAGCGAAACAAATGTTTCTCGCACTCATAAATATCGTCCAGGCAATAATTACCAACTCTGTCGCCAAATTATATGAATTTTAAATTTAATTAACCTGAGTGGTTTCTTCGATCCAGTCGTTTATTTGCAGGGGCATTATATGAATCCCAGATTATTCGCATACACTCAGGAAATCATTGATTGCAATTGTTATAACGCAACGATCCAGTAATACCTCGACGGAATCATTTCGTTAAATATTATTCAGGTAAATATTTTTCTTTAACACGTTACAAAATTCCTGATAGAATACTGTGATACTTGGTTCACTTTCAACGTGATTTTCCATCGGTTTCCAATATCGGAAAATGAGTGGCTCAATTGGTCGAACAAGTTGTCCGACAAACGAAAAAGCCGAGTTTGAGTTCTGATTCAGCGATTCTATATAGAACCTTTCTCCTTCTACGAATTTACTTCAACAAAGTCGTTCTATCCTATCAGCAATCAGGTTTCAGTTACTTCAACCTCCACTGCATTCTTTTATATCTATGGCTACAGCTATGGGTGTCGTTTCATACCTTATTAAAAAAGTGGCGAATTTTTTTAGCAATATTGCAAAAATTACTATTCATCAGCAACCATAGCAAACATTGAAATAAGCACAGGAGGTAACTATCGACCACGATAAAAAAAAAAAAAGAAGGAGTTTCAGTGTTCGTTACAAAAACAGGGAGGAAGTGAGAGAAGCAGAGGATTGTTAAAACAAGGGTAAAAAAAAGGGCTTGCAAACAGGCTTGCGGTATGGTGATTCAATTTAAAATGGACCACGGAAAGGACGATACCTCGCGGGTGTGTATAGGAACTCGCGGGTATTATATTACTTTCTATTGGCTCTCGTCACCCTATACGAACAGAAGGAAAGGGGATGAAAACGAAAGGGTGGCGAGAAGAGGAACGGTGCAAGCTTGCACCGCGAAATCCGCACTCATAAAAGCTCCATTTTACACGTTTCGATGGCACCAGGGAATACCGTCCGTTTCGCGATACTTTTTCCTCCTCTCTTTCTCTACTTCTTCCTCTATACTCTGTGCGCTACAGTTTACCACTCTCACAACGACACGCTTGATGTAAAATTAAAAGAACTAAAAAAAAGTATGAAATAAAAAGATAATGATTTAATAATAACATAATTTTTATTATTGTTTCTTTAGTAAAAGTTCCTTGTTATAGTTTTTTTTTTTAAATATATTAAAATGTAATGAAATAAAATACTACCAAAAGAAACGTTATTTTAAAACGTAAATTCTTCTTTTTTTTAATTTCACTATTCTTTGAGGAGTGAATCTACTGCACTTCTGGAAATTCGTCTCTGGTTTTCGCCAGAATGAAGAAAAATTATACCACCGCTTCGTACATTTTCCCATCTCGCTTTTCAATAAATTTCGCGACAGTGAACGAGCCGTTACGCGCACCAGGAGGCGAACAACGCTAAACACGCCCACAAAAGAGACCACGTCCCGACAGGATACGTGACCACGATGCACTCTTGCAAGCCCACAGATTGAATCACGTTGTCGATCGAGCTTACCCCTTTTCTCGACTGATGAACTGCCCCAGCTTTCTACGTAAACGCATAGGGTGTCGTTAATACTGTGGACGGGCTGTTTATACGGGCTCTAAACAGCTGCGGCTTTTGAATACGTTCAATGAATGCGTCCTTTAGGTACTCCAAAGAAATTATAAATGAGGTCTTTCTGTAGTGTTGCCTTTTTAAATTAAGCTGTATTACGTGACAATGAAAACCGTTATTAATACGATTACTTGAGTCTTTAATTTCAACTTTTCAATTACTACCTTACAAAATTAATGTAATATTAATACTAGGTATAATTTTTCGTTTAATTATTTATTTAATTATGTTATACTCGTGGAAATTCTATAAATTCTATTTACAGTGGACTCTCTTTATGTTGCCATAGAAAAAACTTATAGCATAAGAAAAATTCATTCTATGTAGCAAATAACACCTTCCTGGATAGATTTATCTATACCAAGGCGGGAAATTTAAGGAAGTCCTTGAATTGCTCAACAGTAAATACGACAATATTACAAGAATCTAGTTCATATAAAATTTTCATAAAATCACCCCTGAAAGCGCACTAACCATTATCCCATCTCCAGCGATGTCTAAAACAACAAAAGTTTAATGATTTCTTGGGTTACTTCAAAGCTTCAATTCAATGCACTTCACACTTTCAGAAAACTTTCCAAGATTACAAATCGACCAGCAAACTATATAGTTCTTGCTAGCTGAACCGACCGGACCGCAGAAAGAAAGGAAGAAAAGGGAACAAGTACGATGGCCAATGTTTCCTTGGGCGTCGAATCAGGAAGTCCAATGATGGTGCTCCTAAATAAAGCATGAACTTGGAGAGTTCGGTTCCAATTTAATGGCAAACCGCCGGACTGTCCGATATGTGGCAGTGGCCACTTGGCAATCCGCTCGAATACGTTCGCGTCCTCATCGAGAGGCCGATCGTCCTGCCTATCTTCTGTTCCATCTCACAATCTCGACCCTCGGACCCCAGCTCTCGTGTGTCCACCCCCACGGTGCTCGTGGGAAACCACGTTTTGGCGTCACTCCAAATTGCGTGCAAAACCATCAGTGGTAAATGTGAACGACGAATGGCCCATTCGAGGAACGATTGGGATGAGTGTACCTACCGATCGCGATCGATCGATCCACGTTGTCGTTCGTGACGAAAAGTGGCCGGTCGTTAATGAATCGAGCTAACGGGAACGATGAAACCACTCCTTCGAGTTGGTCCAATCCTTTCCACCTTCGCGTTGTCTCGAATTTTGAATTCATCCATTGTTTCGTTTCGTTTTTATTCTGTTTCGAAGATCTTGGTATACTCTGCTAATCTCGAAACGTAGATTTTAGGAAGTGTTGGAAATTTTGGACATGGATTTTGAAAAGCTTGAACTCGTGTATTTTGGAAATTTTTAATCCGTAGATTTTAAAAATTTTGGACTACTAGATAATCAAAATTCGAAGGGAAGGTTTTCTAATTTATTTTATTTTGATTAATTTTGCTGGAAATAAAAAAAGAAATATTTAATATAATTTTTAGCACCTCTAAACAAAATTTATAATTTCCAAAAATTCAGATTATTATAATTGTATTTTATTCTATTTTGACAGAAATCAAAAAAACACTTTGAAAAAAGTTTTAAGATATAATCTAAAGATTTCAATAAAAGAGTTCACCTAAATAAGAGAGAAGTACAGATTGAAATCACCTAGAAGCTTATTTCGGGTTGAATCTGGTCGTTAACTTCCGCAGAGCAAGCAGCACGTTGACCCAAAGCATTCGTCTGACGTTTAGACGTTCTGGTCGAACTACAACTACCTTGGATCGAGCAATCTGACGATTCTACTGAGAAGTCCAACTCCGAGAAACACTCGATCCGTCGGATAACCGTACGACTGGCCAATCTAACGCCTCCATCAGCCAATACAGAGGTTTGGTCTGGTCAACCGCTATGGTGTCACTTCCAACTATTTATCTATTCCACCTATTCCCACTTGACTGCCGAGTTACAGACCTATTCTGCTTGTCTGACCGTGCGTCTGGCCACACGCTGCCCTCTACTACTTACACCGTCAGACTATTTTATTATGTGTATTTGCTGGACTATTTTAGTCTATTAGAGGAGAGGGTACGAATATCGGATACCCATTTTATTTTAACATGTACAGCGTCACAGAATAGTCATAAACAGAAAAATCAGATATAGAAATTTGAGAAATTTTGTACGGAATGTGCTGTATAAATATAAATATTATAGATATTACAAATCGGTTAAAGTCTAGACCTTCTGTTTTCTCATTTTTTCTAATTTATGACAAATTCAGGCTAACAGAAATTCGGATAGTAATATGAAATGAAATTACTTAATAATTAATGAATATTAATAATAAATTAAACATAACAGAACGTTAAATATAATAAGACAGCTAATTAAACGAAGCGTTTATTTTATTTTGCTAAGTGGCATGATAGGCACTCAATCCATAATTCGCCTTTACAATCTTCAGAAAATCTTTTATTGTAAAATATGCACATTTTATATGTTCATACGTTTATTTTATTATTTAGTAATAAGTTTAGAATGTGGTAGTAATATAAGAGTGATCAAGTATCTATTAATTTAACACGGTCACTATGGGGATCTTCAGAGCCACGTCCTTTTGTATAAGCAAAAATCAAGGTGTAGACTTTAACCGATTTATAATGGTGCCGCCGCGCCGATTCTTGCGTCGCAGCGTGGCAAAATTTGTAATCGATCTATAGTGGTACCGCCGAATCCTGCGTCGCAGAACAATGTTTGCGACTCGTGCTTCGGTGAAAATGTAAAATCGGGACGTCAAGGAAGGATAACGTTTTTAAAAACGAAACGTCAGAAAGATTTCCTATATATTGGCATATTCTATATTCATGTTAATAAAGACTGATATTATTAACTTGGAAGTATTTTATCTGTTAAAAATATCCTCGAACCTGCCTCGGTCAACCTACAAAGATAATATTTTTTTTCCAAAAAACTGCAGTTTTATAACAATATTGATGTATATTGTTATAGTTCGAGATTACAAAAAATATATAACATGAAAATAAAGAATCAATTTACTATTAAGTTATTTTGTGAAATAAGAAATTTGTGTTGTGTAGACATTAATAATGTCGTCATTATAAAAAGTTTTGAAAATATCCTTTTTTATGTATAGTATTACAGTATTATCCGTGCTTTTGTTTCAGAAGAACACTATGGAGATAATTTTTTTACCATTTTCAGTATAGAAAATGAATGACGGTATTGCAATAAAAGTATTATTATTGTTGTATATTTTTTAATTAAATTTAGAAATCGCTGCCAACAGATTTGTTATTTATTTGATGCAGTAATGACAAACTCTTCTCTACGCAGACCCCTCTTTTCAGGGAGCCTTAGACATGTACTGTTTATCGATCATAAGAAGTCCCACGAGAATAACGCAATCTGTTTGGCCGTTCCCTACTTCAGTCCACACGTACTTTCAGTCCTGACGTATGATTGGTCGAAGCGGTCACATCACTATTTAGACTTGTGTAAAACTAGGGTGTTAGTCGATGTATGCGTAGTACTTCCTCTTGTCCCTGTGGCGTCCCGCAAGACTTCTTGTGATCGGTGTACCTATATTACCTGTTTTGCCTAGCAATAAATACGGCTCTGGGAACACCAGTGAATGACAGTGTAAATTATATATGTATGTACTGTAACGTGGTGACACGATTGCTCCTCCGTTACATCGCCAAGCTTCGCCTGGCTTTATTTTAAGCTACCCCCCCCCCCACCTTTCCCTAACCCCTAACCCTACCCTTCCCAACCACCTGCTTCGGGGTCAAGAGGGTCGAAAAGAGAGTGGGTCGGGAAGCAGAGTTAAGCCCAGCGACGCTGCACAACCAGAAGAGGAGATCCAGTCCACAAGGACGCCGACGACCCACACAGGAGCACCCCAGGGGAGAACGTCCCGCTGTCAGCTGAGTACGGCCCGAAGAAGTCACTCGACGTCCCGATGGTGCCATCTCTACGCCAGGCCCAAGGATCCTCACCGAACAGCGCATCGCCGATCACTCTCTGTATGGACCCGTTATCGACTCCGGCCCCCAAGCCAATCCCTTATCGATACAGACCCACCAACCAATTAGCCCCTGACCCGTATTCCCTTCCCAAAATTTCCGTGCGCAAGGCTCGCCGTCGCGACGACAGCGACGAGCGAGCATTAGAAATCGAGATTTAGTAGTGAAAACGAGAGTTACGATTTTGTAGAGAAGCGAATTAGGGATCGAGTAGCGAAAGCGATAGATATAGAGATTTTGGTAGCGAAGGAGAATAGCGATTTAGAATTTCCATTACCTTTTATAATATCTGGAGAGTAACGGGTACGTTCCGCGAACGGTTTATTGTAAATCGCGATATCGTTCCACCTACTACCCTACCCCGGCCATCCCCTGTTTCACTGCACAGTCCTCCCTCGATCGCGTAACGCAACGAACATCCTCGAGCCCTCAACCCCTGAGATTCCCGACCCCCGTAGTTCCCGTCTTCGCGAACTCCCTCGTGAAGCCTGTGACGGGGGACGTGGCCGCGTGTTCCCTGCCTATTGTGAAGACCCAGAGATCCCCGCACTTCCTCTTTTCTTTCGATTGCCACAGAAGTGGCTGGCGCCCAACACGATTGTAAAGACCTATTATATTGTATAAAGTGAACCCCCGGAAAAGGGTCACAGTACATATATTCGAATAATTAAAAGAATAATATTATTCTCAATAACGTCACTATTATGCTAATAATGTAAGATGGCAAATAGGAAGCTTGGAAGTTGAAATTTGAAAATTAATTAAACGGCAACAAAAGAATAATATTATTGTGGTGACTGTGAACAGTTTGAAAGTGCGGGCGAATGAGGAAAGTAGTGTGATTGGCAGGATGCGAGTAAGGGAGAGAGAGGATGTGTGCAAGGGAGAGGAAGAACGAAGTGCGAATGTTTGATGACGAGTTAGTGAACCCTTCTTCTTGAACGATTAGCGAAACAAGTAATACGTGAAAATTTATCAAAGTTTGTTAATTATCTGTATTTTAATAAGTGTTTCTTCACTACAATGCAAAGCATGTTTAATGTAAGACTAGAATAAATTGCCACATTATTTTGAATAGCATTGTCATTAATACTAATATGTATCGTGTTCAAAAGATTCATATTGCTAGTGAATTGGATTTGAATAAAATATGACATAGAGTAATGTTTGCTATAATAATAATAATAATAATATAGATAGAATAGCAGATAGAAAGTCCGTTCACGTCGTCAAATATTAGCGTCGTCAAAAAGCATCACATCAGACATCGATTAAATATTGAACGGCGTTGTTACAAGCGAAGCTAATCCCTTTACTGCGTCGTTAAATTTGATTCATTCGTCGTCTCGTAAAATTTAACTTTCGATTAAACCGCCGATCGTTTAATACGATTGGCGCTTTTAGGATTTAAAGGACAATAAATTTAATCGAAACGAGAAAAAACTGCCACTGCCCGTACGCCCACCTTCTCTCTCCTTCTCCCTTTGGTGCGTGTTTTTTTGCGTTCAACCTTTCTAATGAATTTATTTGTCGACGATGCAGCCTCGATATTTACCACGTTTTGCATAACTGACATTTAATTTTCGTTAACAGAGTGTTCACAGGTGTGTACGAGCATTTTTAGTACGTATTTCCGGGAAATGATCTATGGGTGCTTGTGACTCTTTTATTGTTATTGTTTTTCAAACGAATATCCACAATTTTAAAATAAGCTGCTCTACAGGGTAGATAAAACACTGCGTAAACTTTCGTTAATTGGTGATTTTAAATTATTATTTTGCATGGATTAGTATAGAATTAATTAAATGTTTCAAAAAGTTATTTAAAAATTAAAAATAAATTCAATAAGATTTAAACATCAGAATAGGAAGAAGCAATATTAAATTAATATTCTTTTAACCCTCGAACTGTGGACCATACAGATGACCCTGGTAAAAATAAAGCGAACCAATATTTAAACTGGCCCAATTTAAGCGAACTGACAACAGCACCGCTTGTTGGGCCCCAGTATTGTGAAACTTTTCATGCCGCTAATTTATATTTACTAATACATAAACAAATTAACTTTTATCAACATAAATTAAATGTAACTGCCCTTAATTATTATTATATACTTGGGTTAAACTTTTCTTTACCGGACCCAAAATTTTCGACATTTTTTTTTTTAATCTATAGTTTTATACAGTAGAATCCAAAAATGCAAGTCTTAACTTTAGGAATCCAATGGTTAAAAAGTTATGAGCGTGTAAAATTTGACATTTTTAGCGGATTTGCTACGTTACTGTGACGCCATATTGCCTTATATGTATAACCTGATTGGTTCTCGCATGAGGAATACAGTCTCTAAATGCACTAAATGTGTCAAACTTTACACGCTCATAACCATTGGATTCTTAAAGTTAAAACTTGCATTTTTGGATTCTACACATCAAAAACTATAGATTAAGAAAAAAAATGTCGAAAATTTTGGGTCCGGTAAAGTAAGGTTCAGACATTTCTCAAAAGATGGCGTTTCAAGAATATTTTTATTTTATATGTAAATATTGCCCAACGGAAAACTTTTTGCTTCAACTAAATCTTGTACTATACAATCTTTATTTAATTTTAATTCTGTGGTGATTGAGTGTTTTGGAAGTGCGCACGAATGAGGAAAGTAGTATGTTTAGACATACATATGTAAGTACATTGAGTTGCATTGAACTTGTCGCAGTGAAGTTGGCCACACATTCACTCACCGACGCGGCGTGAATGCGTCAGTGAATTTGTAGCCAACTTCACTGCAACAAGTTCAATGCAACTCAGGGTACATAAGATA
Organism: Osmia lignaria lignaria; assembly: GCF_051020975.1. NCBI lineage: Eukaryota > Metazoa > Arthropoda > Insecta > Hymenoptera > Megachilidae > Osmia > Osmia lignaria. The sequence continues at coordinate 9,175,207 of NC_135044.1, read as the reverse complement.
CGAGTGAGAAAGAGAAGAAGAACGCAGTGTGAACATTCGGTGTTGAGTGAGTAAGCCCTTCTTCTTGAGCGATTAAGGAAACAGACGGCACGTGCTGCAGAAAGACTATAAAGCCTCGTACTCACTTGAGCATTTTGCCCGAACGAACGTTTTCGGCGTACGAATACTCTAGTGAGTACGAGGCTTTAGAGTGTGCTAGATTATCTGTATTACAGTAAACTTTTGGACTATATGCGAAGCACGATTGAAAGTAAAGTGGGAATAAATTGCCTCAATAGTTCAAAATTGCAAATTTTTCCATTCATTTCTTCCATTTTTTTTTTCTTGTATTTTCGTGTAAAATAGTATTAGGGTAGAAAGTCAAAAAAATCGACAATTTGTAAGATATTTCAAATGTTTTCTTTGAAAGATAAAAATCTAAACTGCTCAATTAATGCAATTACCAATGAAAATACTTCCGAAACTTTATTTGTTTTCCAAGGTCTGAAAATGGTATGCTGTGTTAAGGATTATTTTGTATTAAAGAAGGGTAACAATTACACCACTGTTACTACGTTCTTGTTAAATTGTGAAAATATTTTCTTTTTCAACTTTTTCTTATTTCAAACTTCCTTCCCGTCTATTCATATTTTTGTACTTTTGTCCAATATTTCGTACGGGCTTGGTCAACGTTACCTCGCACATTTGGTGACCAGATTTGTACAAGCCTGCGAATTTTTAACGGCTTTAACTTCTACCCCTCCGAACCTTGAGTTTTTGTTTTGCACCTGTTTTTCTTTCCTTATCTTTAATAGTAATTCTACGCAAAAACGTCCATTTTTTAATCTCAATGTCAGAGATTTTGTTTAAAATGAAATATGGTGTAGTACATGTTAAGCTGGTTTCGAATTAATTTGAAAGTGCTGTCCATTGTAAGAATTTCTATGTTTGAAATTGTTTGTTGAATCTAGTTCAACTATGTATTTTTTTAATATCTATAATTATAAACAAATTTTTCCTTCATGACCAGTTGGTTTATAAATTTAACAAAAATGTAACAAATCGTTTTAGGATGGAGTCTTCAATTACCCTCGCAAATAAGCTATTAACAGGGCAGTATTCAATCCTATAAGCCAGGTACTTCCAGGTATCGTTGGCAATTACAGAATAAAAATTGAATGCAAGAAAACATGGGAGAAACGAATGGAAAATAAAAATTATATAGTACAAAATTTAGTCAAAGCAAAAAGTCTTTCGTCAGTATTTACATACAAAAGAAAATTATTCTTAAAACGCCATCTTTTGAGAAATGTCTTTTCGTATTTGAAATGCTTATACCATCAGTACCAAATCAGCGAATACTTTGAAAACGATTTAAAACAAATATATAATTAAGGGCAGTTATATTTTATTTATATTGATAAAAGTTAATTCCTTTATGTACATTTACCTTCAATAAGTGTGCGAAATATTAGTAAACATAAATTACCGACATGAAAAGTTTCTCAATCACAAATGACACGTTTGCCCTGCTTGTCGGCTCCACTACTTTTACAGAGGAGAGCCACAAAAATGTAATTTTGTATTTCATATTACATATGTTCTTTTTCAAAATTTTACGCTGTTCCGTTAAAAATTATTCTTTTAATATATGAAATTCTTTCGTCTAAAAATTATGCATTTAACTTTAGATTAATATCCTTACATATATTTTGTATGTTTGTGTTACGTTTGATTCAAACTCCGCTGTTCAAGGGTTAAAATGAACAAAAATTGATAACATTGCTTTGTTGACATTAAACGGTATTTGCATTAACATTTTTTAGTCTAAGAATTCGTATTAGGCGCATAAAAGAGAAAGGTTACAATGCTTCTTCGTAATTGCAAGCATAATTCAGAATAAATTATCCCCATTTGCATTTATACTTTATTTACTCAGTTGTGTAAGGCGAATGGTAATTTATTAGAGATACTTCGCGAACGTACGCTTTCAGCTTTCCTGTATACGCTTACCGCTTATTATTGTTGGCAAAGTAAACGTTTTAATTATGAGCGCAAAGCCAAAGTAGTAACTCCTGAACAGAAACCTATTTGCATAATTATATACTTTTTGCGTATCATAAGCTTTGATTTTGCAACTTTAATGATACGTCTTTCATCGTGCACTGAAGGTATTACTATCAATTAATAGAAATATATAAATTACGGGCAATGTGTTTAATGTGGACATTTTGTAAAATGTCCGGTCCATTTGTGAAATACCTGCCGATTATATACATTGCCCAAAGGAATGGGCATTCTACGCAATGCCCGGGTCGTTGTACAAAATGCCCACGTTACACACGTTGCCCGTAACAGAACCATATATTTTTTTTTCAGTTCATGTAATAGTTTGACTAAATCTTCTCAAGACGAATTCATTAAGCTTTAATGTATACATCTGATTTTAATTAATTTTCAAGATATAACGTTTACAAATTTCCCGATTTTCAGTAGATACGTCTTGGTTTGAGTAGCAAGTCGTAAAAGCAGCCCTATTGTTGCGGTAAGTGCCACAGCTGGGGTCTACGCTAGGAGTGGCAGACTTAAAGAATAAGCATTATTAGCAGTTATCGCAACAATTGGGCCATTTTTACTACTTGCTCCTTGAATCGAGACGTATCTACTGAAAATCAGGAAATTTGTAAACGTTATATCTTGAAAACTGATTTCAATCGGGTGTATACATTAAAGCTTAATAAATTCGTCTTGAAAAGCACTATCACATGATCTGAAAAAAATATGTAGTTCTATTTAAAAAACGAAACTTGACCACCATATCTTTTAAACTAATAATGTAAAAATATTTTCGTTCGCGCCAAAACATAGGCCCCATTGTACCGTGCAATTTCCATATAAACAATTTTTCGTGTCATCAATAGTTACGAAATGAAACGGCTGTAACACTTTAGCGCGGACACCCTGTATAAGGAGGTGGCTGGAATCCGAAGAAAGGGAAACCAACGGGGAGGATTTAAAACCCGATGAAATTAGAGGGGGGTGAGGCTTGGACTACTACCACCTTCCCTGAGAAAACCTACCATGCTCGGTACTGCATGATGAAATAAAACTTTTTAATAATAAATTAACTACAAATTATTAAACATGCATTTTAAATTTTATACTCCTATTTTACAACCCATTTTCTCGTTTTAAAAATCAAATTAACCCTTTGTCCCTTTGCATATGTATAATATCGAGTCACACTCGTGACGCAACTTACAGTTCAAATGTGTCAAATTTGATTAATACTTTTAGTATGGTTGAATTTTGAGTTGAATTTTAATCCTAATTTGCTCAATCAAGGATCCTGATATTTCAATTTTCTTTATATGTTTTAAAGTTCAAGCAATGAATAGTTAATTCTGACTGATGCAACTATCGAAAAAATCATAGGAGAAGGTGTTAAACCCTCGATTCACCATCTAAAAAAAAAAAGAAGCAATCGCTATCAAAAGTAAACTGAATATTTAAATCACTAACGGACGTTTATTATGACCGCCATAAAAGAGGGATGCAAGGGTGAACTCATGGAAATTCGTCGAAATTTCAATAGCTGAAAGGGTCGAAGAGGTTCGGGACGTGTATGTGTGTGTGTGTATGTGTATGTCGCGTAGAACGTGCACGGGCTGCGAATGTGAACGAGGCTTAATAACGCTGGAAGCTCGCGGCCTAACATTCCAACGTGACCGCCGACATACGCGGTTAGCACACCTGAGGGATTTTGAGTTATAGCCGGAAGCCAGGGTAGGAGGTTGAACGGAGGTGAAATGGAAGGAGGTTACCCCTTGAATCCGTTATGGTGCTGGGGTAGCGAGGGGTGAAAGGACCAGGCTAATGTGGTAACGCGTAACGTCCGTCTCGTTCGCGAAGCCGCATTAATTATTTCATATCCGAAACTCAATTTTCCGCGTAGACCCGTGAAACCTGCCTCCGCTCTTTCGCCCTCCTTTCCTCGCAATTACCAGCCTATTCAGCTGCTTTTCCACTACGATCGTGAGTGGTATTGGGTCATCTTGAATGTTGCCACCATTTTAAAGTCGTTCATTCTAAAACATCATAAGTTTGTTAAAATTGAATATTTTTAGAATATTTTAGAAACTTTTGCCTGGATATTATAAGGTATTATTTCTGAATGTTGCCAATTGAAAAAAAAAAATCAATTTACTTGTATCATCATGTTAAAGAATAATATTTAACATAAAGTTGCAAATGTCAATGATTAATACATGTATGTGCAATAATTTGCTCCCTTGTATAAACGTAGTTCTAAATTGACCCAATTACAAATCAATTATTGATCCTTTGAAACCTAAGAAAATCATCGCGAAATGTCAAACATCTCAAGTTGTGTATTAACAGGGTAACGGTGACATAGAATCGAGAAGTTGGCGAAGCAGAGTTTGAAACGGTACAGAAAGAAGGAGAAACGTGGCACGGTTAGCGTTCATAGATCTTCTCTGTAATTATTACTCTGTACTAGGGTTACCACAGCCGACCCGCAAACGGCTGGCATTTGTCGTCGATCCATAATTGCCAATAAATCAGCCTATTTGCGACGATACGGTACAACGGAACAGCGAACTGCGCGGCTAACAGAACGGCATAAAGTTACTACGGAAACTTACCACGATTAACCTCGTTTGGGACGCCATTGCTCGTTGCCCTTTCACCGTTTCCGTGAAATCAGGGATATCGGGGACGGTTCGGTGAATTATCACCGCGTTTAAATGCGTTCCGTTCTGTTCTTGCAACTGTGCATGGCTACGTTATTTGTTAATTGATCGTGAAACAATTAACTGTTCCATCTTTTGTAAAAGATTTTCATGGAATTTTGTTTTCTAAATTATTCGAATTGTTAGATACAATTATAGTTTGATATTTTTTTATATTATCTTTTAAACATTTTAAATGCTACACTAAAACGAATTAGTATACTTTAGCCTAAAGTTTTAAATCAAAGTATTAAGGGGTTAGAAAAAATTAGGCGTACTTTGGGAATTTTTTTTTTTTAATTATGGAATAAATCCAAATTCTGTAAGCATGCCTTCATTTTACAATTAATAAACTTTAAAAATTAATTTTTGTATAGTGATTCGAGTCAAAATATGGGCTCTGCAGCATTTCTTCGATGACGCCTCTTTTTTGTAGGGCTAAACGGCCGGACCAGTAGCTCTTACAATTTTTAACTTAGAATAAAATACCAAAATATTTTCGATTGTATATGAGAACAGCTACAGAAGTACGTAGGATTTTTTTGATATATTGATTTTTGTCCAAAATGGCGTGTGTTTTAAAAAAAATTTGTAATTTCAAGAAAAAGTCGCAAGAAAATTAGTTATAACAACAGAACTATGCAATATAATGAAGAAATCCTAAGTACCTCTGTAGAGAATTTAGTTTTGAATGTACTGTTAAATTTTCAAATCGATCGGTGACCAGTTTGAAAAATGCGGTTTCGAGAAAAACGCGTTTAAAGTTTTCAGTAATGCTTGCAGCAGATCGCGAGGGGCTGCACCAGAATTCGAAATTCGAGTACTTAGAGATTTTTCCCACCCATAATCTTTTGCCATATCATTTTTAAGACATTACGGCACCGTTTAAGCAAAAGAAAATTTTCGATTTTTTCAAAATCCTAGAGTGGCCTAACCCCTTAATATTCGCTTGTTTTACTACTTTTTGCATGGTACTTGTTTATAATATAATAACATCGAATATTAAACAATAAATATTGAAAAAAATATCGAAGTTGCCGAATACACTCGCTATTAATTCAGGCTTCCCTAGGAAAATTGGTGATGCCCTGGATACCCACTCTTCCCCATAGCCCACTTCTGGGAAAATGACAATGTAGCGAAAGGGACCCCATATATTCAAGGTGTTCGACAACAGGTAGGACAAATTTAAGGATATAATTCTGAGAGTCAAAATAAGATGAAAATCAAGAATAACAAAACGCCGTTCGAGGTTTCGTTTTTTAGTTATTAACTGTAAAAGATTCGAGTGCAAAGCGTCTAACACCGGCAATCTGCACAGTGTCAGTGGCAGCATGTAGAGTCGTTGCCAACAGTCATTGAATATTAGAAGTTTACCATGTGATATCGTGTTCCTTTTTGTTATTGTTACAGTATGATATAAAATGTTGACAAATCAGTGTCTAGCATAAAACACTTCTTTTTTTTTTAATTTCAGTGCAAATATTATATAACGCCCACCATACTCATTAAAATTAATACGGGATTGTCAATTGTTCGCACGTCACATTAAATAGTGCAGTATCGAAAAACAGAATAGCACGTGGTAAGCTTTTAAATAGTATTCAATGACTGTTAACCAGTTAATTGCGTTCGACGTGAATACCCGTCAATCCAAAATTTTATTTTGTTACGGTTGACATGTATACTCGTCATGTAAAATAAAAAATCACCATTTACTATAAAAACTCTAAATTTCAATAAGAAGTAATAAACATGTCATTTGGTGATGTTTTTCCTTTATATTACCAATAAAACTGTTATATATTTTATACAAAAAAATTTGATTATTCTCTTTGGTGTATCGGATGTTACCCATATATTGCAATCCTTTTTACAAACTGAGTTGATTATTTTTCCCAATGTATCTGGTATTCTCCGAATTATTTTGTATAATTTACTGCATATGTATCTTCTTAAAATTATTTTTTTTCTTTAATTTATCTTGTTTATGAATTTTATTGTTTTTTGATAATTTTTAAGTTTTTAATAACCATAACCATTTCAATAAAAATGTAATCCTTTCCTGGTTTGCTTTACCATTTTCGTAAAATTTATAATAGGGGCATTTTCCCTGCGTTGGAGGTGTATACTCGTCACTGCTTGATTTTAATTACGTATCCCGTTTTGAAACTAAATTCCCCAGTTAATTGGTTAACTGTGGCTGTGCAATCCCCTAATAACATGATGTTCAATTGTCGGTGCTATGCAGATTGCCGGTTCTAGGCACTTTTCATTAAAATCTTTTAACGTTCATAACTAACCAACAAAGTCGTGAACGTTATTTTGTCATTCTTGATTTTTGTCTTATTGTAAACCACAGAATCATCTCTTAACATTTGTCCCACTTGTTCATAAACACCAGGTCTATGGCTCACCATCACTTGTACACTGACAAGGGGAACTACCCAAGTGTTACACTCACTTATTAATGAAACTTTGCCAGCTTGTAAAGCTCGTCGAGCTGAACACGCCTATACCCCCTTTTGAGGGCAGACGGCTAATTGTGTAAAAGATATTAACAATTACAGTTAGTTACTCCTTACATTCTGAAGTATGACAAACTCACACATACAACTCGCAATCTAGAGATCAACGGTTCAAATCCTTGGCTCCCGACATTTTTATTTTTTTTTAATGATAATTTGTCTCTTTTTGAATAACTATTACATAAAAATTATCATTAAAAAAAAAAAAATGTTGGGAACCAAGGATTTGAACCGAGGACCGTCAGATTGCGAGTCATGGATCCGTTCCGTGGTTATACACATGACTCGCAAACTAAAGGTCCCCGGTTCAAATCCATGGTTCCCATTTTTTTTTTTTTTTTTTTTTTTTTTTTAATGATAATTTGTCTCTTTTTGAATAACTAAAATTCTATATAATTCTAAACTAAAATTCTATATTCTATTTTGTCTAACTTTAATTATTAATATTTTTTAAACAATTAGTCGTCTGCCCACAAAACGGGGTATAGGCGTGTTCAGCTCGACGAGCTCTACAAGCTGGCAATGTTTCATTAATAAGTGAGCGTAACACTTGGGTAGTTCCGCTCGTCAGTGTAGGTACGTAAACGTTTACGCGGAGAAAGGCTGATGCCATTAACGCTATGGGCCATGGACCAAAAATTTCTTCAGTAAAATTTCGACACAAACTTTGCATAGAATGATAGATCTCGTCGTCTTGATTGCAACGGTGTATATCATTAAAGTGGCCAGTTTGTCGTTCCAGAGAAAATGGATTCAGAAGATGGCGCTACGATCGAGGCGGCATTTTCAATTCTCCAAATTGGCTAAAATTGGACCTTAACGAAAAAGTAGTAGGTAATTGATGTCCACATGTGAATGCTAATGTTCTTTATCATATTTAGTCTGCTCAGCCAGAATACGGCCCATTTGGAGAATTGAAAATGCCGCCTCGATCGTAGGCGCCATCTTTAGGGTCCATTTTCTCTGGAACAACAAACTGACCACTTTAATGATTCATTCATGCATTTTCACTTTACTTGGGCATAGCCCAAGATGGCGCTTTGTAGGAGGGTGGGGTGAGGGATCCCCCTGTATTGCCCAGCGTAAAATAATGTCCATTTTTCCGCCAAGTCCAATCATATCACAATTTATGTTCCCATAAGACACTCACATCCTAGTTTGTACATTAGTTTTAATTATACAACTTTGCATTTTTATAGAATCCATTCAATCGTTCCAACACTCAAGCCGAAATTTCCATACGTTCCAAAAATTAACATTACTTAATTCCAGATAGTTACCATTCTGTATTTGTGTTATTCATTCTCAACCAAAACTCGTTTAAAATGTTACCCTCTGTGTTATTACTCCCTGTCTGTATTTCAGAGAGGTGAAACCAGGCTCCTTTATTCAAATTCAAAAATCTTACTATATTCAAATAATTTTCCCCAACTTGTTCAGGAATTTGGAAATCTTTTTACATATTGAGGAAGTTCCCTTCATTACTATACTGTGAGCATCCGAATTTGTCGGAATTCCTTTTGCTTCCAAAAATCTTACTAATTCCATTCTCTCTTCCATTTGTACCAGTCTAATAATACACACCATTGCAATCAGAACGACGAGATCATTCTATACAAAGTTTGTGCCGAAATTTTACTGAAGAAATTCTTGGTCCATGGCCCATTGATGGCGTCAACCTTTGAATTAATATTTACTTTGTTATTCTTACTTCTCAGTTATATATTATTTCATTTTTATAATGTTTTATAAATGAAAATTGTATCATTTTTAATATTAATATTGTCCAAATTAAGATTTTGAGAATTCCTGCTTCCTTCATATCGTCTTTTTTTCTAGGGAATGTTGATTTGATCACTTTTGTACAGATTTCAAGATACTCTAGAAAAGTGTAAATACACTTAGTTAGTTGCTTTTACCTTTATTGATTCTCTTACCACAGAAGCTGTGCTAAAGAAATACAACTTTGAGTATTCTACGAAATTGAACATCTCCGAAGCTCAATATCTTCTTATCCTTTCGAAAAATTTTTAAACTTACCCGTACCATTTCATCCATTATCCTTTCGTTCAAGATTTTTCTAAATATAACAAATCGCATCAGGATTTTCTCTTTAATAAATGAAAATGTCCTAGAATACCACAAGATATTAACTACTGTCATATTTCTAAAATTTATGGCTGGTAATTTTCCTTTTTATATCAAAAAGAGATTACTGAAAAAATTATGTTTGAGATTTTTTATAACCTATACCAGAAAATTATCATACTTTAAATTACAATTAGCATGTAACACAATAAATGAAAATAAACTAACTATTTAATTTAACCTTTGAACAGCAAAGTTTGGGTTTATTCAAACTTACAAAATGTTAAATGTACAATTTTCAAACAAAAGAGTTTCATGTATTGGAAGAATAATTTTTAAAAGACCAGGGTAAAGTTTAAACAATGAAAATAATATGAAATACGAAATTAAATTAAATTTGAAATATTCTCCCTGGGCCGCCGTTCGAGCATTAATAAATCGTTAATAACCCTTCCGCTCTGTGTTTCACAGAAGGCATGAATCAACCTCTCAAATATTGTCCGAAAACTCGGGTATGATATGTTTGTTTAAATTAGATACTCATATTTGCAAACATTGTGACATCGATCGACCGATTGTTTGGCCAAAGCACGAATAGGTAGAGACGTAACCATGAAACGGAATAGAACAGGAGTAAGGGAAGTTGTACAGAGTACGATGGGTCACGATTTCGGAACAGCATTAGCCAAGTATATTGTGACCCGTTGTAACTAGTAATCTGAACTAGCTCAAGCTATAGTCAATCAAGATCTCATGGTGGATTGACTACGGTAAATTGAAGCGATTCACTTGGGGTACCGTTCTCGTGATTTCATTTTCTTCCTTGCATCTATACGCTGCCCTGGTTACAATTATTATTTAGACGTCTTGGGATTGTTTGTATCAACTTTGAGACCGAAATTCGTCCATTCGTTTGATTAAAATGAAGAGGGTACATTGGAATGAAGAAGTTATTTTGGAAGGGATAAAGTAAAGATATATTAATTTGTAAAAATGCTAAATAGCTAATTTAAAAAAAAAAAACCGTATCCAATTTTTATATAAATTTTAAATCGAATGTAAAATAGTGTGAATATTCAAGAAATATCCATTATACAAATAACACTCCACCACTGAATGGTACGAATAAACTGGTATATTCCTGGAAACTCTGCTTTTCGTTGGAATTGAAGTTCTGTGTCTATTCTGTAGCCTGGTTTTCCATAGATCTACCAGTAAACTAATAAAATTCCGTATCTCCGTAAAGCCGCCGCAAATTGAGTTGGAAGATCAATATTTACTTTCAAAATCTCGAAGTTTACTTCTACTCTTTGCGTTCACCCCCTTTTCTCCCTCTCTCGCTCTGTGTCACTCGATGGTTTTGTTACCTCGCGAACCACTCTCTGCAATTAAAATTTCCACCTCATCAAACGCATTATTCACCAAAACATTACAACCGCGTGTGAATCAGGATCATCCTCTGAATAGAAACTCCAATGAAAAAAGAAACCTTGATCAGACGAGAAAGTTCACGCGGATTGCCTTTGTGCAACTAGAACATCGAAGTTTCGTGTAAGATTAGGACGATCGTTTGTACGGACTTACAGGCATTCCGTGGAATACCATCAAAGACACGAAGACGCTTCTGTGAGGTAGGTCGCCCTAATGATCACAGGGCTGGAACCGAAATTCCTCGACAACGGAGCGAATCAGTCGTGCTATGCAAAGCCGAATCTGCTTGGCTGATGAGCAGCTGCCGCCGCGACGCGGCGCGGCGCGGCGGTGCAAACGATCATGTTTTTCAACCTTCTGACAAAGGTATGTAAATTTCTCATTGCAAAAATGATCAAAACTCTGATAGAATTAGTGTGGTACATAATTTTCAAGAGAAAATCATTCTTTTATGCATCATGTCTGAAAGAGGTGTTTCAGCCCAAGTAGCTAAAAGCAGAGGGCACACGCGATAATCTTGAATAAGCGCGTCAACGGTGTTTAATTCTTCTTGGTCAGCGAGCGAAAGAGGACGGTGAACATAGCCGGCCTTTTCAAGTAACCCAAAACCGCGATTCACCGGCACCGCTCGAAAACGTTGAGGTATGAAGAGGAACGAGGCGAATGGTTAGGAGAAGAAATCTCGCACGAGCGACGGCTGAAAAGTTTGCTTTTCACGAGAAGCAAGGCCCTTTCATTCGTTCCGCGAATCAATTCGAATCAGCTCGCGGCAAAGGCGAGCCGTTCCAAAGCTGAAAAAAAAAGCATGAAAGCCACTGCAAAGCACCATATGTGTCTCTCTAACTGATCTCTTTTTTATCACCATTATATTAATATTAGGCTGTTGCATATTAATTCTTGAGAAGTGAACACATTCAGAGAGTGACAAATTAAATTTAACTCTTTATAACAGTAACAAAAACGATAAGGAAAAAGGAAAAAAAAATGAAATATGGAAAATTCACATTTTTTAAGTTCTAATATGATGACTTTTCAGACATTGTGTAATTTTGTTTCCTAAGGATTGATTGATTCATCAATGTAGCATCTTGGCTCAAGTAGAGGTTTTATTCTGTAGAAAGGAATATAGGTGACATAACTTATAAATATTCGAACCTTTGTCTAAATAGTTTCCTATTACAATCTAAACACCTTTCGACTGTAATTTAGCAAACCTTCAAACACTGACAATGAACCATAACGAAGTGTCGATCGTCGATTTTGATAAAACTTCACTATAATCTAGTTTTCATAAAAATATTACACACGTATTTTTTTATAGCTGCTAAAATTCATTTTAAAGGGATGAAAACAGCCCTCAAATTTGGGGGTGCGCGACGTATTTTGATGAACATCTCGGAAACTATTAGAGATACGACAGTAGTGTACATTGATAAAATTTGTGTTTTCGAATGGCGAATTTAACTGTGCAAATACATTTGCAAAAAGTCCATTTGTTTAAACAATGTTCCAAGAACTAGTACATTTTTGTTAATTTACTTTGTCAAATATTAACATTTTTTCCTCTACATTTGCATGGGATGTATCTATAAACAAAATATGGATAAATGGAAATTTTGATTTTTGCATTATAAGAAAAATTGTCAGATCTAACAACTTTTCGTATTTCGTGCAAGTGCGAAACACCAAATCGCATATAATAAAACAAATAACGTGTTTTCACAACTTCTAATTAATTATATTACAGTATGTTTTATTGGCTGCTTCTTGAAGTGGTAAAAATTTGGAACTGCAGGTACAACCTTGTGTTACGCGTGCTGTCATAAGGCAGCGTAAAAGGCTGCAATGACATTTCGGACTCCGTACCGCATTTATCTTGAATAGAGATTCATTGAGATTATAATGATTTGCCCGAGCTCTAGCGAACTTATGAATGTGGCAACAGCGGTAAAATTCGATAGATGCGCCCTCTGCAAACCATTGCTGAAGTAATGTCATGTAGAGCTGTGGGGAGCGATGTAAAAATTCCTAGAGTTAAGTTGGTAATCGACCAAACTCTGGTCCGAGATTCGATTCGGGATACGAGTATGCACGACGAGCAGTGGAACTTCGAGTCGGCTCGGCTCGGCTCGGTTCGGCAAAACTCGGGCATAATCGGCAGAGAGACGAACATACTCGTATTTCGAATCGAATCTCGGACCAGAGTATCGCCGATCATGCCAAACGTTGCGCTGTTGCCATATTCATGAATTCACGTGCGCACGGGTTCCGAGGTAAATGGTAGACCCTGTAGGTACATATGTGTACATAAGTACATAGCGCTTATAGTGCGAAAACGTTTTTGGCACGCGATACGCCGAGAAGCAGAAAGTTATGGCACTTCGGTCTAATTTATTATGTTTTATAATTTAATAATGAAAATTTTAAAACTTACACAGAAAAGAATAGGAAACTTTATATTCTGTGATTCTTTATGTTCTGTGATTCGAATAGTTTTGTAATGTGTATTTTTTAAATATATTTTCTAATTCCATCATTTTATTATATTTTCTCTCCCCCACTTTTAAATTATATCGAATTCTGATTATTAGAAATTGATATCAGAATATTTAATTCAGTTTATTCCAATTTTCCGCTTGATGATATAACTAATTTAACGGAACGAGGCACGTAAAGTCACAATTTTGATTTTGAAGACTTCGCCTAGCAACCCTGATTAGCTCACAGATGCTTGTGAGTGTCGTGATCACATCACTAATTATTCTCGTTTAAAACAAGGCAATCGACAGTGTATGCGAAAGTTCTTGGCCTTGTACTGCACCAAGTGCTTTCTTTTGGGGCAATTAGTACTTTTTTGTAGAGATTAAAAAATTACATCGACTTGCGTATTCAAAAGTATAGAGTTATATTTATAAAAAAAGATACAGTTGCATTTTTTAGGTGCAACATTATATAAAGATGCACAACATTTATTTGAGATTATGGGCCATGGAATACTATTTTGTCTTATTATTGTCCCAGTTATATGGGACACTGCAGATTAATAATCTTATCTATTAACTTATATATTCAATTTTAATTTAATTTTGTATTTTATATTATTTTCACTTTCTAAATTTTAAGCTGTTTTTTTTTAATTATTCCTCCAATATATACGACTCTTTTGTTTAAAAATTATAGATTCAACTTTAATATTTTCGTACAAGTTTTTTAGGTTTGGATCTTGATTGACTCACAAGGGAATGATCAAAAGTGGATGGTGGAGTTGCTCGTCCAGACTATGTATATTCGATAGAGCATGAAACGAGGAGTTTATGGTGCAATTTTTGGGTGCCATTGACAACAGGTGCAAAAGTTATGGGACTTTGAAATTTTCATATTTTTAAGTGCAAATGATCACACAAGTGCAAATTGCATCACACATGCAATTTTCCCTGAAAATCATCTTAATTGTTAGTAAACATCATCTAAATCGTCTCAAATTCATGCCTTTGTCACTTTTACACTTAATTTTCACTTCATATTTCGATTTCTCATGTTTTCTAATCATTTGCACTTAAAAATATGAAAATTTCAAAGTCCCATAACTTCTGAACCCGTTCCCAATGGCACCCAAAAATGGCACCATAAACTCCTCGTTTGATGCTCTTTCGAATAAACATAGTCTGGACGAGCAAATCTACCATCCACTTTTGACCATTCCGCTGTTTAAAGGTTAATGGAAGATTCTTTTGTAATTTCCTTGTAAATGAAGTTTTTGGCCGAAGCATCAGATGCTAAATATACTTATCAACAACCTACACAGGGTTAAGTCATTTTCTAAATTTTCCATTATTCCTTTAAATTTGGTCGAAAAGTCGGGCAATATGGGGGACAGGAAACGCGAAAATGGTCATTTTATCGGGTACCATGAAGAAGATCACAAAGGATACGTGAAAAGGAGACAATCGTGGAGAGTAACGTGCAGCTTGACGTGTTAGGGTGATGGTAGAAAGCTCGCCTTGGTAGATGTACAGGAAAGGGGTTGCAAAAAGGGATAGTACTGATGCGAATTGAATCATGGGGGCGTTTTAGCGTTTACGTGGGCCGCGTTCGAAATTTTGAAGCTCCGTACCGTCGAATACTCGAGATCGCCCTAGGTATACTCCACGGAAATAAGATTTACGTCGAAAAATTGCGAGGAACTCTTTCATTTAACCCTGTTCCATCGAAACGACGACATTTATCGCATTTCCTTAAGAAATAAAAAAAATAATAACAAATAAATTGTTTTATAATACGACATTTGCATTTATACCAACTTTCAAGTGAATTGATTTAATAATTGAAGCGTGACTGATGATAAAATAAAGCAAAAATTTTTATCTATCCCCTAAATATTTTATCACATATTCTCCATTAAATAAAATCAAACTATACATATATTCCAAGATGGTTACTTGTATCAACAGCTGCACGTATCCAGCTATGTTCTCTCTATTCACGAAAAACGAGGAAGAAAAGAGGAACGGGGGGTGGGTTCCTCGAGACTGCATCGATTTTTAAACTTGTTCACTCGCGTGCAGGAAAAGACGAGGGTAGGAGGGCTTTCAGAATTTGTCCGATTGAAAATTTATCCGATGCGCGTGGTGTACCAAGCAGCCCCTGTCCCTTCGTCTTCATCCCCTTTCACGATCACCCTCACCCTTCCATCTTCATCGTTTTGCCACCTGCATTTGCTTTATTCTTATTTCTTTTTACTTTTTAGCAATTTCCTGTGGTCGACAACGTCCGTCAATAATTTGTAGATCATAAGGGTGGACAACAAGAGAAATATTTGATCGGTGAAGATGTTTCAGCTAGCTCGTCAGCTCGTGAAGAATTCAAAAACAACGGTATTCCTCGCTGCAACTTTTAGAATTCGCCGGAAAGTTTCCGTTCGCTGATGGAAGGAAGATAAAAGGATGAAGAGGGACGGAGGGAGTCGCTAATGGGGAGGTAAGAAGAAAGTCGGCTGTGGATGAATTACGAATGACGCGATTGCTTCTTGGAACCTTAACGGGGACAATTCGACGAGAAGAAAACGATTTCTTCATCGATTTTCTCTTTTGTAACTCGTTTTCTCTCCTTCTTTTGCTGCAAATCGACAAAGAAATTAGATTATCCCAATGATACTTATACTTTCAAGCTCATTCTTCAATATTTCTTGAAAATAAACTCTAAAGCTCAATTCTATATTGATTTTTTAGTCTATCATATCAAAAATATTAGTTTACAAGGTAGGTATTGAGATTTTAATGATTTTTGAAGTGAGAATCCCATGAATTTTAAGTTATAATTTAGAAATTTTTTTAATATTTACTGTTTTGGAATTAATAAAAATATCACAGAACAAGTGTAGAATGCCGGTGGAAAAATTATGGCGTTTCGTCTCGGGAACCGTCCACTAGAACTCGTCAGTGGGGCTCAACAATGAATCTCTTGACCACACCATAAAGAGGTCCGTATTGGAGACCTACCCGGGCCGAGACGACTCTGTGTGTCTTCATGGTGCGGTCAAGGGATTCATTGTCGCCAGTTCCTTTGTGTCCCCTAGCGAGAGGATCACCCTGTATATTCTCAGATCTTATATACAGAGTGATTCTCTCGCAACCGGGCATAAAGGAACTGGCGACAATGAATCCCTTGACCGCACCATGAAGAGGTCCGTACACACACAGAGTCATCTCGGCCCGGGTAGGTCCCCGCTGGCACGTGACAATGTGGACCTCTTCATGGTGCGGTCAAGGGGTTCATTGTCGCCAGTGTTCCTTTGTGACCGGCTGCGAGAGAATCACCCTGTATATCGACAAGGCCCGTGATAGAGCGCTTGCGAGAAAGAATGGAGTGTTACTCGCGGGACACCTTGCGGCCATCACGGGAAAGAGGCCCAGGGCGTCGTGGCGCCATATTCCTCGCTTATAACCTCACACAAGTTTATGTCTATCAGAGGTGCGCGAGATCTTGAAAATTTCAGGTACCTGATACCCAGCTCAGAGCGGGAATTGTTTTGGTTCAACAAAGTTCGTTCCAAAATAATTCTCGAAATTTCGAGAATTTCGAGTAAACCGAAAGTGTCTATTATGCCATCAAAGTAAATTTACAAATTTACAAATTTTTCATATCAGCAGTGGAAATTTACAAATTATTGAGATTTTTAGAAATATGTGTGACGATGATGTTATGAATTCTAAACAACAAGCTGAAACAAAATTTCAAACGTTTTTTAAATATTTTTTATCTGAAAAATCTCACGCGATTCGTTTATAAACATTGTCGATGGTGTGAAAGTTGAAAGCCATACCAACACCTGCGGACATCAGTTCAGGGACAAATTGGAATTGCAAATGAGGATTAAACGTTTCGTTCGCGAAACAGACGCTGCGCTGGTGTGAAGTAGCGATAAATAAACGGTTTGACAAAAAGCTCGTCGATTCGATCCGACTTCTACAAATCTTGCCGTTGGAAACGTGAAATCGGAAACGGGAACCATAACAGGATTCGGCTGACCGCATACGCATTACGAGAGTAACATTACCATACGCTGTTACCAGCAGACAGAATCCTCTGTGAAAGTCGATGAAATGGAGCGGAATCTTATCGGATCCATAACTCTTTCCCTCAGCTACTCAATACCGATGAGTAATCAATCCATCGTCGCGTCGCGTCGGTTCGACTGGTAAGCCGGGAAATATTTTTGTCACTTTCACATGTCGTGATCCAACAGCTGTTGCAGTGTATATTGTTTTGAGTAATTTTAAACACGATTGAAAAAGAAAATATTTTCATCTTCGAACAGCGCAACTAGATCATTTGTGACCCGAACGATAATTCGAGAAAATTAATATAGCGTGAAATTTTAAAAATAAAAAAATCATATGTAGTTTGAATTTGAATTTAAATTGTTTAAGGATTTATATTACGTAGAAAATTTGACTTATTATTAGAATATTCTTATGAGGGTAGTATCACTGTACGACGTAATCCAAAAAAAAGATGATTAATCTAAAAGTCTGTAAGAAAAGGAAATGCGATGAAGACGAAAAATCAAGACGACAAGAGTGGACTAACACGAAGGAACGTGCGAAACTTTGATACACTTCGGAAGACATTAGCGTAGTGGAAGTGGAGAAGTCAGACACACGAAAGGAACACATCAAAGTCGATGAACACAAAAAGTTAAGAGGACAGAAGGTATTGACGTAGTCAGTGAAGTTTAAAGTTCAAGGTATAAAGGATCTTCCATAGAAGATTAATGTCAGAAATCAATATTTAAAAGATTGCTTAAAAATAATCTCCTCTAGAATAATTTATTACGAATTTGCATTTCGGTTAGATAGCTTGCTTAATTATTTTTATTGTATGTTAGAAAGGATTAAAATTAATTAAAAGTGAATAGAGCATCACAAAGCAACTGTAACGGTAGTTTTATATTAGCAATGTACCAAACCAGTTCGCAGCTGTTCTGAAACAGACTTTGAAAGAGCAGAAAATTCCTGATATAATGTTCAAAATCCTCGGCCATCGTACGGACGGCAGGCCTCTCTTAATCCAATTTAATTTGACTTATTAAACTCACCATCTGGCGGTCTACACGCTCCTTTCAGATTATCGCCATTAATTATTTTCAAAGTTTGCTTAAACGTGACGCATATAGTTATCCCTGTTATATACGTATGTACGAACGTGTATTAATACTACTTAACAATACGTAAAAATCAATGATAATATTTTGAACTTTATTTCTTAGGCTGTAGACACTAGACTCTGGAATTTTGACTTTACAGTTTAAACTTTGGATTTTTGATATTTGACTTTTAACTGTGGCTGTAAGCTTTAGGTTTTTGAGAGTTTAACCTTGGATCTTGGAGATTGAATTGTGGACTCTGGACACTTGACTTTAGCTTTTGTTCTGTGGACTCTGCACTTTTGATTTTTGTCGACTGGCTTTAGGAAATTCCTTCATTCAAACAACCACGTATTTTTTTGTAATCTTTAATAAAAGTTTTATCTCATTTGCTCGTTTGTCATGAAAGTAGAAAATAAAATTTCTCTTCATTCCATTAAAATCCTGTTCAGGGTTTGCAATACTTTCAACTAATGACGTGGACGATTACCACTTAGATAAGAGAAGCGATTCGAGGAAAAGTGAATTTCCATTATTAAGTATCGTGCTTAATCCGAAAGGAAGAACGCTTCTCTAATAGGTTGCTAATGAAAAATTCCAAATTGTATCACGACAAAATTCTCATTGGTATTATCGTAATTAGATAAAGCTACCTTTGTCCCAATTGAAAATTACCCGATTTTGCACCAAGCCTATTAAATCAGGATGCCTGCTTTAACGTAGATCTAACATGATTTCTTACAAACGGGATTCGCTTCCTCAATTATCAGTTAATTAACTCGGTGTATTATTAATTAATATTTTGAATGGTAGTCAATATCAATGGAAAACAGAGATGAGGTAAAGTTTCTAAAAATAGTAATTTAATATTTATTTGAAAAAATTAATACCAATAGCGTTTACTCTGCCTTATCCTATATCTTTGCAACATACAATTTTGAATGCAGTCAATGTATCTTTCCTGAACTTAACCGATTTCGATGGACTGTGTGGGAGATACTTGACTAGCTATTACTCGTTGAAATGACCAATATCGGCCAGTTGCATCATCGATTCACGTACTCGTTGCTATTTTATTGCAGACCACCGACCGACGAAAATTGTGTTCCTCGCTAATGATGAATTATGGAGGTACGAAAAAGCTGGGTGAACCCTTTAAAAGGCCGCTATTAACTGCGTGCGAAGTACGGTGACGTTGAAAAAGAAGCGTAATATCGGGAATGTGAGAACAGATGTAGAAAACATTGGCATAAATTATGCGACACGGGGTAGAATCTCGCTAATTGGGTTTGCCAATTGAACGCGTGGTGTATGGTTCAATTTATAACTGTTTTCATGGGTGTTGGTTGTCCATAGTATCTGCTACTGATATATGATTTGATAACATTTTTTCTATTGCTAGACGAACAAATTGTATGTCAATTATCACTCACAATTTCTTTAATTAGCTAGAATTTTATCTATCTAACTTCTACTAACGGTAAGATCAATTATGATCTTTATCATAATTGCGTATACTGTTGTTATCTGGTAGCATATTGTGCTGTTATCAAGTTTGCATATCGTATTTCAATTTCAATAGGAGATAGGGATATTCGGACAGTTACGTGTTCCGGCAGTAGAATATTTAGATAATTGCCACTCTACTATATGAAAGCAGCTAAATTATTAAGTGTAGGAGGTAGGCGCATGAGGGTCAGACACGAAATAGAACTAGTTACTAATAAAATAATAATCTTATTAATAATGATGTACACTCGCTATCAAATCAGGCCTCTCCAGGAAAAATGATAAAAATTTGTCCCACTTGTTGTTGAACACCCTTTATACATATACAGCGTGTCCCAGCCCAACTGTTACTGAGCTCTTATTCCGTAACTATTAACGATACGAAAAATTGTTGATATGGAAATTGCATTGTAAAATGGGGCCGAAGTTTTGGCCGGAGTGAAAAATCTTTTGCATTATTAGTTTAAGAGATATGATGGTCAAGTTTTGTTTTTTAAATGAAACCATTTATTTTTTTTCAGATCATGTAATAATGCTTCTCAAGACGAATTCATTAAGCTTTAATGTATACACTCGATTTTAATTAGTTTTCAAGATATAACGTTTACAAATTTCACGATTTTCAGTAGATACGTCTCGGTTTGAGTAGCAAGTCGTAAAAGCGGCTCAATTGTTGCAGTATGTGCCACAGCGGTTATTCTTTGGGTCTGCCGTTCCTAGCGTAGACCTCTGCTGTGGCACTTACCGCAATAATAGAACCACTTTTACGACTTGCCACTCAAACCGAGACGTATCTACTGAAAATCGGGAAATTTGTAAACGTTATATCTTGAAAACCAGTTGTTACGCGGCATGGCAGCTTTCACAAGTATATTGCACTAATTCGGAAACACGATCGGTCACATTTAACATGGTTCTTAAAAACTACCCTAAGCTGGCCGGAGTGGTAGTTCATCACGTATTAATGAAATTACCACCCAGGGCTTAGAAGGTTCCAAACCATAAACTCAGAACATTCATTCCCACTGCCTAAACAAAGGCCCAAAACTTCTTCTCTTCCGGGTCTTAGACGGACCCTGTGTGATGCATGTGTCTGCGCAGTCCAAAAGTCGGTCCCAGGCACCAACGGTCACCTTGACCATGAAACCATTCATTCATTTATTGCCTGGGGTACAACTGATCCTTCAAAACCAAATGGTTCCCATGTGCATCGCGGCTGTTAGGTTCGGCTGGTTCGCTGCAGCTCCTAACTGACCGTTCTTGAGACCCGGGAGAGGGAAAATAGAAACTAGAGACAAAACATGAAACGCAGAGCACTTCTTGTCGATCCTCTGACCAGATCACTTCGTTCGTATTCTAAAGCCTCCGTTGAGACTCCGATCAGTTTGCTTCATAAGCATTCGTTAACTCACATATACGAACAACTGTTAACACTCGAGTCAGAGTAACTCATAATACCATTAAATCTTTGTGCAAGCATCAAACACATCTAAACATCACAAGCAGTCTATAATTAATTACAACCTTACCAACCCTATCTCCTTAATCGGTCGTAGGGTAGTACGCGATTCGCGGCGTCAATAGAAATCGTAACGAGGATTTACGACCCTTGTTGACTGGGTTCTGAACGCAACCGTTAGTCTCGTCGTGAATGTGTACTCGAACAAACACCAGTTAAAATCGAGTGTATATGTTACTGTGAAACACCGAAATTAGTGAATGTCAACATTTTCCGGCGAATGTCGACACATACCAAACACGTCGGCGAAAGACCGAATATTTCTCAATATTATTATACATTCGGACCTTCGCCGGCAGATGTCGACAAATACAGATCAGCTCTGGTGAATGTCGGACGACACGTCTGAACAGGATTATCCCGTCGCGTCGTCTAGCGCAACACGAGGTGTGTTGGGTTGTTGATGCTCGTCAGTTTCACTAACCTAACCTAACCTTCTCTTAATATGATTTTTCTTTTATAATAAATCATCATATACAAATTTTTATTTTGTTTGAATTAAAATAGAGGGTAAACTTTACCTCAGGGGCCCAAAAATTATGGCCTTTTTTTTCTATCTTCTTGAAGTATTTAACGAGTAGAATCTAAAAATCCTAGTTTTAAGGCGCGGAATCCATCGGTTCAGAAGTTATACGTGTGTAAAGGTGAGCGTTTTTAGCGTATTTGACAGGTTATTCCCCGCATCCAATCCTTTGCCGACCACCAGTTGGACTCTATTTGTTGGGTGTGAGTACCATCAGTTCCTATCAAATCCGAGGGGATATTGTTTATAAAAAAAAACTAACCTTAGGTATACCGGGTTTAGGCCGCCACTTAAGTACATAATTCTGTTTTACCGACGGCGACTCCACTCATTGGACGACACCAGGTTACAAGTCAATATGGCGTCGAAGTAACATGTAAAACATGCTAAAAACGTTCAGTTTTACACACGTATAACTTCTGAACTGATGGATTCCGCGCCTTAAAACTAGGATTTTTAGATTCTACTCGTTAAATACTTCAAGAAGATAGAAAAAAAAGGCCATAATTTTTGGGCCCCTGAGTTAAAGTTCAGCCAAAATAGACAATCGCCACCAGTGCATTCTAATTGTCGACATTCACCAGTGTAAGTGAGAAATAATGATATTTCGCAAATATTTCGAACATATGTACATAAATCGACTTGGTGAATGTTGGCATTTACTGGAGGATGTCGACATTTACCAAATTTTGGTCTTACACGGTAACATGTACATTAAAGCTTAATGAATTCGTCTTGAGAAGCACTATTACATGATCTGAAAAAAATATATGGTTCCATCTAAAAAACAAAACTTGACCAAAAGATTTTTCACTTCGGCCAAAGTATAGACCCCATTTTACCATGCAATTACCATATCAACAATTTTGTGTATCGGAATAGTTACGGAATAAGAGCTCTGTAACAGTTGGGCTGGGACACCCTGTATATACATATATACAGGGTGTTCGCGTTAATCTTTACCATAGTTTTTTTCGTAAACGATAAACATTAGCAAAAAACCGAAGAGGAGAAAGTTATAGTATATTTTACTAGCAATATGATAGCGTATCTATAGATTTTGTAATTTTAATATTTTTCAAGAAACAAAGGTGACCTTCATTTTTTTAAATGGAATGATACATATTTTTTTATATCATATGAAAGCAGGCATCGAAGCGAGTTCAACCATGTAGTACAATATGGTCCTCAAGGTCATACAAAGGCAGAAATAAGAAAATAATTTTAACATTTTGCAATATGTATTTTTTATCCGACTTCGAAGAGGAGGAGGATACTCAAATCGATATGTATATTTTTTTTTTTTTTTTATGTATGTTCACCGATTACGCCGAGCCGGATGGACCAATCGGAACGAAACTTTTTTCATCTTGTAGAGTATTTCTCCCACTTAGACCCGTCAAAAAGGCATTTTGCATTTTTTTATTACTAACGATTTTTTTGCAAAGAACGTAATGCTTGATTTACATTTTTCACCGATTACCGCGAAACGGATGGACCAATCGGATCGAAACTTTTTGCATCTTGCAGAGTATATCGCCCGATTGGTTCCGCAAAAAACGTAATACTTCATTTATATCTTCCGGCGTTTATGCTGCAGGGAATGTACCGATTGCAATGAAACCTTTCACATTTAGTGATGATCCCACTTGCAAAAATTTATGGAATTTGTTAACAACTACTATTATAGCAACAAATCTATTCCTTCGTGTTACTCTGCAAGGAATGTATCATTCGCGATGAAACCTTTCATATTTAGTAGGATATACAGGATGTCACGCGACTACCTCGACAGCCGAAAAGGGATGATTTCTAAGGTGATTCTAAACAACTTTTTCCTTTGCCAAAATGTTGGATAAGGGTTGGTTTTTGAGTTAATAACAAAAGACACCGACCAATCCGAGCGCGTGTAGCGCACAGTCCCAGGGACTGTAATGTCGGGTACGAAAATCGGGCCTAACGTAGGTCGCGAACGAATGGCTTGGCACCCCTTCGTTGGCATAGCTCAATAAAAAAACTGAACTAGTAGAACATTTTTAGTCGTTGTTTAGAATGATTACGGAACGTAATCTCTTGTCGCCTGTCATAATGTAAAAAAGGAAATTCTAAGGATTCTAAACAACAAATAAAAATATTTGAAGTGGAATTATTAATAAACGTTTGAATTGGAGGCTACGTTAATGATGAAAAATTTGAAAACAATTTAAATGAAACTTTCGCATTCGTTCCTAAATTAACCTGCTACGCTGAGAGCAGATAATTGTCACTGAGAAACGAGGGAACACATACGGTAGAACAGGTGTTTTCATGATCGGGCCAGTGAACTCCCCTCATTTATTGCACTTAGGTATGAATAATAGGCGTGGTGTTTCCTCGTCGAATGTTCAGAATCGACACAGTGACCTAGTGGGAATTATTTGCTTCCAAACAACGACTAAAAATGTTCTACCTGTTCAATTTTTTTATTGTGCTATGCCAACGGGGTGCTAAGCCGTTCGTTCGCGACCTACGTTAGGCCCGGTTTTCGTACCCGACACTGCAGTCCCTGGGACTGCGTGCTATACGCGCTCGGATTGGTCGGTGTCTTTTGTTATTAACTCGAAAACCAACATTTTGGCAAAGGAAAAAGTTGTTTAGAATCACCATAGCAATCATGCCTCTTCGGCTGTCGAGGTAGTCGCGTGACATCCTGTATATCCTACTAAATATGAAAGGTTTCATCGCGAATGATACATTCCTTGCAGAGTAACATGAAGGAATAGATTTGTTGCTATAACAGTAGATGTTAACAAATTCCATAAATTTTTGCAAGTGGGATCATCGCGGATATACCTCCTACTAAATGTGAAAGGTTTCATTGCAATCGGTACATTCCCTGCAGCATAAACGCCGGAAGATATAAATGAAGTATTACGTTTCTTGCGGGACCAATCGGGCGATATACTCTACAAGATGCAAATAGTTTCGATCCGATTGGTCCATCCGTTTCGCGGTAATCGGTGAAAAATGTAAATCAAGCATTACGTTCTTTGCAAAAAAATCGGTAGTAATAAAAAAATGCAAAATGCCTTTTTGACGGGTCCAAGTGGGAGAAATACTCTACAAGATGCAAAAAGTTTCGTTCCGATTGGTCCATCCGTCTCGGCGTAATCGGTGAACATACATAAAAAAAAATATACATATCGATTTGAGTATCCTCCTCCTTTTCGAAGTCGAATAAGAAATACATATTACAAAATGTTAAAATTATTTTCTTATTTCTGCCTTTGTATGACCTTGAGGACCATATTGTACTACATGGTTGAACTCGCTTCGATGCCTGCTTTCATATGATATAAAAAAATATGTATCATTCCATTTAAAAAAATGAAGGTCACCTTTGTTTCTTGAAAAATATTAAAATTACAAAATCTTACGCTATCATATTGCTAGTAAAATATACTATAACTTTCTCCTCTTCGGTTTTTTGCTAATGTTTATCGTTTACGAAAAAAACTATGGTAAAGATTAACGCGAACACCCTGTATATCCTGTAATCCACCACAACTTGCCTATAAACGTTTACCTGAGAAAATTTTAAGTAAAAATTATTTATCATTTATACTTCTCAGTTATATATTTTATTTTAGAATATTTAATAATTAAAAGTTATATTGTTTTTTTTTAATTACTTGTAATATTAATATCGTTAGGATCAAAATCTTAAAAATTCTTCCTTCTCCTATATCGCCATTTTCTTTATAAAAGCCTGATTTGATTGCGAGGATAATCTTATAAGATGTTTTATACTAAATATCTTTTAAAGGGTGAGTAATTCACTACAGTTCTTAATTGATATTACTGTGACTTTTGAAAAATGAATTCTCGATTTAAAAAAACCGACCGAATTAATTTGCAATGTTCCACTGACAAAGTGCCATTAAGTGGCTAATCAGCGATGTTTTTAAAAGTGAAATGGCCGAAGTAGGTGCCATCGTCTCCCGTTCGTTAGGCAGATGCGACGAATGTGAAGCTCACAAAACCGACGTAGACGGAAGTCAGCGTTGCACAATCGTGCCAGACGATTAAGGCCGCAAAAAGGAGGGTGGCAAGGGGAGAAGCGAGGTGTATAAAGTGCGACGTAATCAGTATTCGGCCGGCGCCGACCGGAAATTCAATTCCATCTTGGGGTTATAAATTTTTTGCACCGCTCGTAAAGGCGTGCTCGCAGAGAATCATCGTGATATATCGGGTGTCCCTTACAAAAGGGGTATCCTTCCAGCTACGAACATCGAGAGACAAGGGTGCACTTCTGAAACCTTAAAAACCAATCTCTTTAGAGAATTTCCGGTGGAGAACATAATCTTATGAAATGTTATCTTTCTGATTAATATCAGAATATATATATACAGTACCGAACATAGTGGCCTTCCCTACGATAAAATGGTAATGTGGAAGGAGGAGGTCCCACCACGGTTATAAATTAAATTTCATATTACATATTTGAAAATTATATTAATTTTTTTTTAATTAATCTTATGCAAAGTAGGTATAATGGGTAATAACTTACAAGTATTATAAGTAATTGGACAATTTCCTCTAAGGAAGCCCACAATGCTTGGGACTGTACATTTTCATTTATTTTAGACCACTGTTTCTATTAGAAGTCAATAAATTCCAAATTTTTTCATTATATTAATTAATTAACTACTGCACAAAGCACAGAGAATAAAATTTACATTACTGATAATATGCTGATAATTAATTTTATTATATTTAAATTGCTATAATGTCCAAGATACGTAATTAAAATATTGCTTTGTGGTCTTCCTAACTAGAGTCGAAATATCTGTTACACTTTAACA
The DNA here is from genome assembly GCF_051020975.1 of Osmia lignaria lignaria. Lineage (NCBI taxonomy): Eukaryota > Metazoa > Arthropoda > Insecta > Hymenoptera > Megachilidae > Osmia > Osmia lignaria. The sequence goes on along the minus strand of NC_135044.1, from coordinate 9,148,387 downwards.
CTTTTGAAAAATTAAAAAAAAAAAGCGTAGTTCCTACGATAGAATTAACTAAAAATTAAGTGAACACCCTATGTACCCTTTCTTCTGAACATCATTTGCAAGAACTTATCAAAACGTTGCTGTTCACAAGTAAACCGGGCCATTTGTTCTGCCAGGAGGGTTGAATTTCATCAAACAGTTACACAGACACCGTTCACCCACAATCGCATACAATTATTCGCAGACGTGTAAGGTAAAACAGGGGTTTGTTCGTTCACAGTCGTTAGCCGGTATTATTGAAAATTATCTAACTTCCGCAGTCGTTGGTGGACGAAAGGTACGCTTGCTTTAAAGCGAGGACACGGATGCATCGATAAAACCCTCGAATATTCGGATGTTCCAGGAAAATCGAGCTTGCTGTCGTCAGTAGAAAGTAGGACTGTGATTCGGTCGTTGCAACAAGAAATTCCTGTGGTCAGCCAAACAGGGATCAACGAAGAAACTTTATCTGCCGAATGGACGCTTCATTTAAATTGGAATATGAATATTAAATGTTTGGAGGGTCAAAGAAACTTGAAAACTTTGTGTATCGCTAGAATTTTGCCGTTCGAGTACAATAATTACCGGATTCATTTTTTTCATTCTTTTCTGATAACATTTTATTTGGAGGGGACTAATAATAAATGAAAAATAATGTCAGATGTACAAACTAATTTTGTGTATTTTCATTTTTCCAATATATTGGAAATTTATGCTTCCAATATATGAAACTCTTCCGTTTAAAAATTATACGTTCAACTTTAGGTTAATATCTTAGTATATGTTTTGTAAGTTTGGGTTACGATTGACTCAAACTCCACTGTTCATGTATTATGATCTTCAATAAATTACAAAATTAACATCAATAAAATGATGCAAAATTCACCATTTAATTTAATAAACGATTATGCAAATTGTCTCCTATTAGTGATTTACTGATCCAATCCAACCAAGACGCATAAACGAAGAAATTAGGCGGATCTCAAATAGTATTACAATATAAGTCAATGAAAGCGGCAACGAGGCTTCCTTTTTTTTAATAAATATGACGAGAAGAGATACGAAGGACTGCAGCATCTCTGTGGGTAGGATATTTAGATTTATTCGCGAATCCTCGAGCCACCGATATTTTCCTCGGCTGCACGTGCCAATACCAATAGGCGGAGTGGTTAATACCGTCTGGCCTGGCATCCATCCTTACTACTTGATAGTCAGCTTCCATTCGAAAGCTTCGTCTTATTTCGCGGCCTATACGGTAATCCTAACCCTTATCCGCTTTTTTTTTCACCCCCTGATCGCTTCGTTCTTGGCTCGAAACGAAGGATACAAATGTTGCTGCAATTTCAAGAAATTTCAGTAGTAAAATCAACGATGAGTCGGGTCTTAGGATTTTCATATTCTAGCTTCGATATTTTTTCAAAATTATAACACATAATATTTATTTACAAATTATAAACTAAACTAAATAAAGAATTATGTCATTTTTTTGTTGTATTTTAATAAATAAATAAATTCCTCTTTCTCACGAATTGTTGAAAGGTGATTATATCATTAGAAAAGAAGATAAGAATGAAAAGTATTTATTCACAAAGTTCAAATAATAAAATACTCGTGGCGAAGATTTATTCGCAACAGTGAATCGAGCAGGAACCGCAATATTTCGCCAATCGACTTGGCATCCATCCTTACTACTTGATAGTCGACTCGGCTACGAAGGACTTGCTTTATATTTATGTAGGAACATAACGGTTACCAGTAACCCCAACTGTTTCTGTTACTTCAACCGCACGACTCGTGAATCGTAAAAGTGTTTTACAACTCTACGACCAACAATACTGTCGTTTCCTTTACTTTTCATTCGCCCTTTTAAGCCTAATACGCTACGTTTTCTATCACTTTACAATAAATGATTACCTTTAATAAGGAAATCTTATTTTGATGTAATAGTTATTAATTTTTTTTTGTTTTTACAAATTTTCAATTATAATTGATGAGTATTTGAAAAATGAAATTTAATTGATTTATTGTTTATTCCAACTAAGAGCCATCCAATTTATATAGTAATTTTCATGAAATTTTAAGTTTCAAATTCATATAAGTGCCAATTTGTATTTTTCTGTCATCAAATCGTATCAGAACTTTTACATTTTAAAGTTACTTAGTCATTATATGTTATAAGTGAGAAGTAACCATATTGCATTAAGCCCCCTGATAAGACGTTAAAACATTAATTTTCATGGAATCCTAAACTTTCAATTCGTATAATGTAGGTGCCATTTTACATTACTTTTATATGTAATGAAATCCTATCGGAACTTTCATATTTTAAAATTGGTCATGATTTGCTATAAGTGTCAATCGGCTGTTTTGTATCAGGGATACTGCTAAATGTTTACACAGTCGTTTTCGTTAAGCCTCAATCTTTAAAGTGTCACGAAATCGTATCAGACTTTCAATGCCTCAAAGTCAGCCGTTTAATACAATATAAGCTAATATCATTCTTTATTATTAAACTCGTCTTTCAAGGGAAAACAAACTAAAGAAATTCCTCTCGATCTTTTGCCTCGTTGCGATCGCAAGACATTCCCGACTGTCCTCGACTACTTTGCATGGAATTATTTAAAAATGCACCCGACGTCCCGGGAAACATCCACTTAACAAGGGTTGTCGGGAGGGCTTAAGGCGCTAAGGGAACCGTGAGAATATTGGCTTTAAGGACGAGACGCGGTTGGCGTTTCACGGGAAAAAGGACAAACGAATTCGAACGGGAACGCAAGTTTGTAATAGAGTCACGGTTCCGTTAAAAATTCCCGCCTAAAGTAAATGTAAACCGTATCGGTGTGATAAATACATTGTTAAGTTCACCACACTTCGTTCATGAAGATTTAAAAACAATTTTTCTTGGACATTCATTGTCAAACTTCAGGCTAAATACAAAGAATTTATTGAACAAATAACATTAAAATATCTGTATTCTTACAACATAAAAATTAAATAGTTTTATATTTATATCAGTCACACTTCGATTGACCCCCTAGTTTTATACGAATCTGATTAGTAGGTGTAACCGCTCCGACCGAATCATACATCACGACCGAAAGTACGCGTGAGCTGTGGTGGGGCGCGACCAATCAGATTGCGTTATTTTCATGTGACTTCCTGCGATCGGTGGGCAGTAGGCCCATCGCCGCGAAGATGCCCCCCACCACCGACCGACCGCAGTAATATAGACAGGTACGCCCGTGACAAATCCCATTGCGACCTGCCTAAGCGTGCCTGCCATAGAGGGTCGCGATCCCCATGATTCCAAAATTTTAATTGAAGAGTTTTTCAAGTTTTTTAATATGATTTTCAAAATACCATAAATTTTTAACTTAAAATGGCAATACTTCTCCTAAGCGCTTACCAATAATAAAAATTCCCATTATATTTACAGGTGGTGGAAAGTCCGTTCGAAAAACTTTATCAGGTAAAATTGCGTGAATGATTCGATGTAACGCCATTGACTTGTTCGTTTCGCCTCGTCTCGTCCTCCGTCTTTGCGAGAGACGCGCGGGCTCGATCGAATTTGCAAAATGGCTGTGCACGAAGGTTGAATTCCTGACGAGGTAATTCGCGGGGAGGGCGTCTACGTCTCTTGGAAGGGAAAAACTTGTAACGGGTGCGAAATTCAAAGTGAATTCCCTCGAAATAGGCGTCGCGACGCTTCACGTTCCTGCTGACAAGTTATCAAGACATTGTTCGGTGAACATGCAATGATTTTTCATATTTTATGGATTTCATATCACGTCCTCGTGTCAGTTTAAATTTTCAAACTGAACAGAAAAATTCTATCGCAATAATTATTGCACAGTATTTTATTTAGTAATTTTCCTCGTTTGATTAAAAATATACTCCCAATAAACGTCATGGACCAGCAGTGATCCTTTATGAAAAATTTCAATATTGGATAAATTTGATATGGTTATTTCTATCACGTCGGTCAACGCAAAATTAAAAGAAATTTTTTAGAATTTTTCGATGAAGAGAAAGCAACGTTAACGTCCGAATTATTTAAAATTGTACCCGATAAAATTACACGGAGAATGCAATTTCTGAAATGTAATTACGCATCCCTGGCTTTGATGCAAATTATCTTTGAACGACATTTCATATTCAATCTATTTTCTATTCATTTTTGTATATCTACCATATTCTGTAACAAATAATACAAAAAGTATTTGTTGTTAAAATAAAAGATAAAAGTTATTGTCAAAATTAAATCAATACAATTCACAACTAGGAACATCATAACAGATACGTAATTTAATTCAAACTCCAAATTTTCCTTTCATTTATTTAATGGGACGGGTGAAATTATTTTTTAGAAATAAAAAATGGAGACTGATTGACTATCAGCAGTCTGTTCCACTATTCGACATTTGCATTCGATCCGATTTAGCGACGCGTGTCGTGTTAATCAGGTTACATGCATTAAGTCGCCCTCGATTGTTTAAAATTCATTGGTCGATCGATCGACCTTGTTTCTGACCGAACACCCCGTCACTCGATGCCATCATTAACATATTTGCCAACGATATTCGTAAACAAATCACTCGATATTCTCGTCGAAGAACTTTCATCCATCGTTTCCTTTTTGCTCTTGCTTGTTCAAGCAACATTACGTATTTTCTCGTTACGTAAAAACAAAATACATAGAGTGGCTATAAAATGAATACATAAATTAGGACTTGATGTTTACTAACGTTAAAATAAAAGTATGGCAACATTTTTAGCTTTTGTAGTGTGCTAAGTTGGTGAAACATACTATGGCAGTAATAATATAATACTTTTAAGAATCATAGTAGTAATTATAGTAATAATAGTAATAATAGTAGCACTATTTAATAGTAATATTAAGTAATATGTAGTAATAATATGATGTAATATTAATTACATTAATATTGTTAGTAAATATAATAATAGTAACATTATTTACTACACAGTTTCTATTAAAAATTATCTATCTAACATGATTAAACTTGAGTCGAGATAAAATCACCCGAAAATCCGCAGAAATAACCGAAAGTGTAATAGAAAAATAAAAAGGTGAAGACAATTGTAGATAGAGCGAATAGAGAAAAGAATAGCACAAGTACTGTGGTCTTTTTTTTTAACGTAAAAGAAAGGAGAATGCTAGTAAGAAAGTTTACGCTAATTAAGGCCGTTTCATCAGAGATTCCCTTTTTAGAGGGGTTGATCCTCAGCTTTTAAATAAATTATACCGCGTTAAAAGCCTCTTCGCACTTCCTCGGATAATCCATGGGTCGATCTCACCCTGGAAGGAATGTCGTAAGCCTTCTGCTTAGGTGTATCATAATGCACCTAGAGCTGTCCAAGCGAATTGCTTTTTACTTCCATTTTAAACGACGAAGCAAAATTGTGTAAATTTAATAAAATAACAATTTATCAAATTTCTGAAATTTTTTGGTTATTTATCTATCAATTTAAGTGTTAATATTTTAACTTTTACAATTAACCTATATATTACTGAAATTATTGTAATATCTGAATAATAATTAATTAAATTTGTTAAATTGAAATAAATGAATAAAAATATGAATCACTTTGGCGTTATAAATTTTTATAACGATATCAGATAGAAATGTATAATTTCAATAGTACAATTTATAAAATTTATAGAATTTTATACCACGTCACCCATATGTTATTTAAATTAATTACATAATAATAATTAATTCAGTTCGTTAAATTGAGATAAATGACTGAAAATATGAATAGCTTTAATATTTCAAAGTTTCGCATTGAATTTCGCAATTTAAAATCGAACTCTTTCATACTGCAAAATTTTTGTATACTAACGATGAGTTCCATTGATTCTGTCGCGGTGTGTGACTCTAACACATATTCACACCGGCAGTCGATTGGCTGCAGTCCCTCTTTCGCATGCCCCTCGCCGATCAGCTCTGAATATGTGTTAGAGTCACACACCGCGACAGAATCAACGCAACTCAATGTACATAAAAACTCCACAATTTAAGCGTGAAATTCAATGGTTACACAGTTTCGAATAAACGGTACAAGGATGGATAATTTTCTGCATATAATTTTATTCTCCAACCTCGAAATTCAAATGTAAAATACTATTCGAATTTATACAATGTAATCAGCCATGTTAAAATAGAAAATCCGGAAAATAAACAATGCATATTTCGAACAGGGTGGCCGGTAGACGTTGCAGGGAAAGAATTGAAATGTACATACCGTCGACATCGACGTCGTGCGAAAATACAATCATTCCACCCGTGAATAAAATCATTGACATTTAAATGGTGTATACACTCTTAATCTTCATTCCTTTGTTCGCTCGAAGCAAACCACGAATCGCAACTAAAATGCTGGTCGACGAGTCAAAAGTTTACAAAAAAAAAGCAAACAAAATTGTTTCTAACTACCTTCTTCGTTCTCGGTGACCAGAAATCGCCACACTTTTTAAAGAAACTACTGAAGGTGTCTTAGTTTCTCATGCTAAAATTTGTCATTTTATCACCGAATGAAAATCTACTCGGTCAGAGAAACGACACCCTATATAGAATTAAAAAAAAAAAAAAAAAAAAAAAAAAAAAAAAAAACGAAGAAAAATAAAAATATAATGAATGAAATAAATCGTTCTAATTGTTCTATTCAAAAACGACCGCCATCTGTCTAATTTCTAATTAAATCAGTCACAGCCGTGGAATGATCAGTTTCTGCATAGCAAGAAACTGTTAGTGCGAGGAAGGCGAGGACTAAAAGATCCGTAGTAGGATGCTTGGTCAATCGAGATCCGGAAGTCCTCCGGTGGAGCTAAAACTGTCCCGAGAATCTTTTTGAGTTCGCTCGAAATGGCCGGTTGGCGAGGTGTCCTTCAAACGGTTCTCAAAATTCAGAAAATCTGACCCGCACGGGCTACAGGCCTGCATAGATCGGAAAAAAATTCTCTATTTCAGCAGTCTGTGAATTGTATAGGGTTTCTGGGGTGTTTACTTGAAGAAGGAAACTATCTGGTCCGCCATTTTCCGTGATCTGTCGGTCTAAACGCGGAGATGAAATCACCCCACTGTCGGTACTGTTGCAGAGCCCTCCAACGCTGTCCATCATCTTCAAAAAATTAATTCCTTTTAATTATTATTCATTTGTAAGGATGAGCGGGTACCCGGAAACTCAGATCGGGGTCGGCACCCGGAAAGTTTGTCCAGTACATAAATTCGTTCAGGTACAGGTGCTGGACAAACTTTCGGAGTAATGCTCGGGTACCCGCACACTTCTACTAATTTAATAAATAACACAAAATGAAATAAGCTTGAGCGATATTTTGAAAATGTAATATAAACTTAATTCTGTAAATTTCAAAATATAAATTTTCTATCTTTCGTGAAATCATTTGACCTTGTTTCCTCTTCGAAATTTTAATTTCCCTAAATTTCAAAATTAATTTTCGAAGTCTCTTTCCTTCAGATTTCACCTACCTGGCAAACGTGGCGTGAAACGTTAGAAGACCGGCAGGGGTAAAACGGAAACGGTGCGCGATAGGACGATACGCTTAATGAGCGAACAAATTGAAGGTAACCATGAAATTTCTTACCAGCTTAGTTTTCTCCTCCACTACTTCCACAACGTTGCCCTCCTCGGTGCTGGTAATAATACCTGTTCCCAACTTCTTGCCTAGAATCTTTACCTCCTTTCTGCATCCGCCGGATGCGTTCACGGCGTTGGTGTCGCAACTGTTCGTGTTCGAGGCGGTACTCTTCAAAAACTGTTCGTACGGGCTAAGTAATTTCGTATCCTGATACTGAGACACCATCAGCTCTTGGTTATGGTTCTTTGGACCCAGGATCTTCACTTCGCCCAGATCAGAAAACAGTTTCGATGACGGTAGACTATTGATTTTATTGCTGAGAACCTTTAAAATATAACGATTGTTACTACTAATTCAGAGGATGAATATAAAGCATTACCTTTGGGGTTGAAGTTATCGATCCAAGGATCTTCATATCCGATTGACTGATGGGTATTAATCCAGCATCTGTTTCAGAATCATCAAAAACGGAAGGTAATTTCATTTTTGACTCGTATACAGAGTGATGATCGTCCATGGAACTGTTGAGAATATTCAGGTCTTCGGTTAAGCTATTGTTGCTTTTGAGATAAGGGAGGGTGTCGTTTAGGATTGATAATGGAGGATGGTTCTTCATTAGGAGGGAGGATATGGAGGGGTGAGATGTGGTTGATAGGGTTGATATGTCACTTCGATGATTGAGAATGTTTGTTAACTCCTGTTGGCTAGAGGGCACTCCTATGGCTGTAATAAAATTGCAATTTATTTATTATTTATTTAAATTAAAATTTAAATTGCTTAAATTCAAATCGACAAATAAGAGACAAAATTTTATTTTATTAATGCTTATTAAAATGTCTTTTATTTAAAATTTGCCTATCATTTTGAGATCTCCAGAATGGTCTTATTACCATAGCAATTTCTGTAAATTTTAAGAATACATAGGTGTTGCAAATTAATTATTTGAAGCTATCAGTATATAAAAAAATGATGGATGTTGCGCTCCAGTCATTTCTGGCTTTATGTTTGCACGTTTTAACCTTTTAACTACGGGTGTGGTTTATAAACCACATACTAAAATTGGTGGCTTATATACCACTAAAATAAAAATAAAATAAATACAATAAAAAAAATCTTTTAAAATAGAATATCATTTCATTAATACTAGAAAACCTGCAGGCGAACTGCAGGTGAATGCCAAAGGCAAGACATAAACAACATGCGCAATTTTGTAGCGCTTAAACTCTTGAATCGACAAATCAACACCAGTTCCTGAATGAATTTACATCAATAAACTCTTTTGAAAATATCTTGAAATCTAATCCATGTTGACCTATTTTCGCCAATGGTTTGCAAAACTAGAGACCGAGACCTTTACATTGACACCAAACATGTCCAAAAAGTATGGAGGATAAGGTCAGGAGAATGGCAACAAAAAAGGTAACAACGAGAAACAAGGTCAGTGGGAGAGAGAACAATAATTTAAAGTTAGAGCGATCGGCTGTGCTAAAAGTACCCGTAGTTAAAGGGTTAAAGTTTGGCGGGGTGGCTCATGGTACTGCCGTCTATAGGCCTTGTTGTGGGCCCCTTTCTGCGATCGTTTTAGTTAGTTCGTTCATTCTCAGACATGTTCGATCATTAGAAAAAGCCAGAGAGGCGTTATATGAGAAAATATGTACTGTCCACCAATCACAAGAAGTCACCTGAGAATAACGCAACCTGATTGGTTGCGCTCCAACTCAGCTCACACGTACTTTCAGTCGTGACGTATGATTGGTCGAAGTGACCACATCTACTAATCAGGCTCGTATAAAACTAGGGGGTCAGTCAATGTGTACGTAAATGGTATCCCCTCTTGCTCCTTCGTCGTCCCGCGAGACTTCTGTTCATTGGTGCACAGTAGTTGCAATGATTTTGTGTTTATTTTCAAAGTTATGTTGGAATAATTATATTATTTAAGATCTTTCCATTTCTTTATATTTTGGTGTTTAGATTTACATTTATCCGATTAATATACATACATATACAGGGTGTTAAAAAATACCCTGAAGACTTCTACACCGCTGGATAAATCACGAAAAATCGAAGTAAAAAGTTTTGTAGCATTTTTCGATGGGATCAGTAGTTTAGCCACATTTCGTTGTTGAAAATTGAAAAATTGACCAATCAGCGCGCAGCTTAAGTGGCAAAACCCTCGGAGTAGGAGACTAGCCTCCTCTGCCGCTGAGCGTTGCGCTTACGCATGCGCCGCTGAGCGTTGCGATTACGCATGCGTCGCTGAGCGTTGCGATTACGCATGCGCCGCTGAGCGTTGCGATTACGCATTCGCCTCTGAGCGTCACGCTTTCGCATGCGCAGAGAGTCTAGTGGAGACAGAATTAATTAATTATTTAAATAATTCAAACGTTGTTTACTATTGTTAAGATAGCAATTTTATGGTTTTTTGGATATGTTCGATATCAATCTTTACTACAGACGAAAATTTTACATGTACAATTTATCAAACCGTTTAATAAATTGACACAACTGGGTATGACCCACTAATAGATTAAACAAACAACTCTCGGCGCATGCGTAAGCGCTACGCTCAGCAGCGCGGTTCGTCAGCGGCAAAGGAGGCTAGTCTCCTACTCCGCGGATCTTGCCATGCAAGCTGCGCGCTGATTGGTCAATTTGTCAATTTTCAACAACGAAATGTGGCTAAACTACTGATCCCACGAAAAATGCTACAAAACTTTTCACATCGATTTTTCGCGATCTATCCAGCGGTACAGAGGTCTTCGGGGTATTTTTTAACACCCTGTATAATCTTATCAAAAAGTAATTTTCAAACTATTCAAAATAAAGTTTTGAAAATGAAAATAATATGAAATACAAAATTGAATTAAAATTGTCAATTCGAATAAAATAAAAATTTGCAGTCGCAAGAAAAAAAAAATGTTAAAGGCGATGTTGGTTCAGAAGCGAACAAAGCTTGCTATATTATCGAAAGGAGCAGTTAACTTAATTTCGTATGAAACTTACCCTCGTCCTCGTGTTCGGCAACAGTAACTCCACTATCGATAGTCAAAGGTTTTGGACCAAGGATCAAATCATCGATTTTCGACTGCGAGAGGAAACTAATGCCGTCCACGAAACGGTCGTCGAGGCTCTTGCTGTCGAGAATTCGGATGTCCTTGTCCTCCAGGATCTCGATGCCATCCATCGACATGGATTTCTGCGTCGAAGCGGAATCGAGTACCATGATCTGATTATCGGAATCCCCGATGATGACTTCCCCGTTGCCACGCATATTCACCACATTGATCGCATCCGCTTCCTCGCCGTCCAGAATAGTCACATCGTGTGAATTCTGTGCCATCAGGTCTCTCGCTTCGCTGTTTGTCATCACCTGATTAATAATTATGCAGCAGATATTTCATTAATATTTATTTACAATTCCTACTATGGGTCTAAAATTACCAATTTTAGAAGTGGCCACAAATCGAAAATTAAGTGGATAAAAATGATATAGTCAGATGCAATTTAGGCACACCAGGTGGCAAAGGGGACAAGAGAGGTGCCTACGTACAATGGTCACTAATTGCAAGTACTATGGATCATAGTCATCAATTGCAATGAATTTACATTACAAAATAGGATGTTTGCAATGGAAATTTTCAAAAAACCAATTTTACCAAAATTTTCGTTGCAAATAAAATTTCAAGAACAAAATTACGGTAAACGTTAAGGAAAGTCGTCGATGATCTCAACGTATGCTATCAAACACTGTCCCTATATTCTCATCTCAAATTAATTTAACCCAACTCATCCTTGAATTACATTTAAGACAGAATAGTCTTAATTATCCCAAGGATAGATTAAGTTAGGTACTATTATTTTGAAGTGAGGTTGTAGAAGCCCTTCCTCGTCCATACATTGAAGTTTTAAACAAATTTTGCGTTCATTAATAACCAAACATTGTGATGTGCCAGATACATGGCACTTACCGCAAGAATAGAGCCGCTTTTACAACTTGCCACTCAAACCGCGACTTATCTACTGAAAATCGGGAAATTTGTAAACGTTATATCTTGAAAACTAATTAAAATCGAGTATTTACATTAAAGCTTAATGAATTCGTCTTGAGAAGCACTATTACACGATCTGAAAAAAAATATATTTAAAAAACAAAACTTGACCATCATATCTTTTAAACTAATAATGCAAAAGATTTTTCAACAATTTTCAAACAATTTTTTGTATCATTAACAGTTTAGATGGGACACCCTGTATATCAACTTTATAGTCAAACGAACGTCCTTTTCAGTTCTATGTTTAACAATGAAGAATTTTGTTTAGAAATAACTAACAAACCTTTGAAAGTTACCGAGGGAGCGACTTTGCCATCGGATCAGCCTGCCTACCAATAATTATTTTATTTACTTTTTCATATTGAGTTTGATAATTTGATATGAAAACGTACCTTCCTCTAATATTTAATCTTAGCCAGAGGAAGTGTCGAAACTGCGCTAAAATTTACTTTTGTGGCCACAAAAGAAATATAGAAAAGGTAAATATGAAAGTGATGAGCAATGAATTCGTCACCTCGTAACGACCATCTTCGGTGGCTCTCACGAATTGTATTCCACCCTGGGCGGCCAGTTCCAGTAACTCGTTGCAGTCCTCCATCGCTGTGGACACAACAGGACCATTCTGGCGATCTGGTTCATTCCGGTGGGACTCGGTGTACGTGAACTGGGAATCCAATGCCGTGACGAGACTCTCTGTCGACAATACACCAAATAAACACCATACTGCAACGACACTTTGAAAAACATCGTCGCTTTAACGAGCCAATTATAGACGGACAACTGGCATCAGAGTCCCTTGGTGCGAATGTGTCCTGACTGAAATTGTCCAGCAAACGTCGTAACGAAACGATTACGTTATAGAAACACCATTGATGTCTATGCTGAATTTTTCCATGGGAAGAGAGAAGGTTCTTTGAAAATTACTCATGTTCCATTTTAAGGTGAAATAAGTAAAAAAGCTTTTGATTAGAGTAATTTAGATCAAAATTTAAAAATTGTTAGAGTATAAGAATATTACATAATTAATTAATACAAACAGGACTGGATTAAAATTTTGAGGGAATAAAATTAAAGAACCTGTAAAAAAAAAAAATTGGGAACCAAGGATTTGAACCGAGGACCTTCAAATTGCAAGTCACGGATCTGCTTCGTTGTTAAACACGTGACTCGTAATCTAAGGGTCTTCGGTTCAAATCCTGGGTTCCCGTTTTTTTTTATAATGATAATTTTTAGGTAATAGTTATTCAAAAGGAGACAAATCATCATTAAAAAAAAAAATGTTGGAAACCAAGGATTTGAACCGTGGATCTCTAGATTGCGAGTTGTATGTGTGAGTCTGTCATACTTCTCAATGTAAGTAGTAACTAACTGTAATTGTTAATATCTTTTAAACAATTAGCCGTCTGCCCCCAAAAGGGGTTCTCCTTGTGAGTTGCAAAGTGGGGCCCAAGGCTATAGTCCTCTTACAATTAAACCTCCTCTTAATTTAGTGTCGATTATAAATATAAGAAAAAGAAATAAAATTTGGGATATTTACTAGTTTTCACAAATTCAAGCTTCTCCACAGCCATCAATTCATCACTGAGGACACAGCAGCTTATTTCTTTTGATGGACACTTTGATAGAAAAAAGATAAAGGAAAATTTTCTCACCGTGTTCATTTTCTGGTCCAGGCGGTTCAACGATGAAATTCATCTTTCCATCAGGATCTATGTTCTGAATGACGGTGGCTACCACGGGTACTTTCACTTGGACAGCTTTGACCCGGTCCACATCTGGGATCATTGGACTTAGGCTCATCTTTCCCGCCATTCGTAGATCCTCAGCTGTAGCTGGTGTCAGAATCTGAATTCATAAGTAAAACTTGCTTTTTTTTCAAACTAGTCTCTATTAAGTTTTGTATTAATTATGTAATAGCTTTACATTTTTGTGAGTACCGGTTGGCGAGACTTTTACGAGCACTGGAATTCCTTTAGCCGGTTTGAAAAGGGCGAAGGGTGTTTGACCCTCTAGAAGTGCCATCTCCATTGCTTTCGTATCAATTTTGTCTATTACCACTGATTCCATCATATCAGACTTTTGTGAAACAGAATTTAAAATCTGTATTAATAAATTTTTATTATTTGTACGAATGGTGGTACACCATATTATTATATTAGTGTTTTGAATTGTTGACATTATTAAATTGTAGATGGGCTGACAATTAAATTCGTAACCTTTTCAAGTATTTTACTTCAAAATGCTGCTAATTTTGCTATAAAGGAATACAAAAATGAACACAGATATTGGAAAAGATGGAATGGTACTTAACTTGACTGAAAAATATTGTTTGTTAAATTTAAAAGAATTTCAAAATTGCGAATTTAATTGTTAATTTAATATAATATTATAACATGTCAAGTTACTAACCGAAATCAAAGGATCTTTATCTCTAACTTCGATAGTCTGATTACGATCACTATTGGGCAGCTGCACAATCCTAACATTCTTGCTGGAATTTGATTTTTAATAAATAATTATTACCTTTCCTAAAATTGGTCATATTCTAAACATTAGATTGTTATCGATATGATAGCTAATTATTATTTACTGTAGCTAACAATCAACCACATTATAACAAAAACATTCACAAATTTTCTAGTTATTTTCCTAGTTATTTTCACCAAACTTTACGCTAAAAATTAAGGTAATACAAGTGTCATTTCATAAAACTTTTCTGTCATGAAATCTCGTTTGAAAAATTAACCATCCCCCCGTGCAACGATCTAACACTATCAGAAGGTGTAATGTCTCCAAGAAATCCTTTGCGAAGAAGAATCAATTTACGTAGAAAAGAAAGAGAGGAAAGGGAGCGTGAAATTTTCTGCTGACTTAGAAAGATCAACATTCTGTCTACGTTCGGTTAACGGGGAGAAAAGATGGCCTCGACTGTCCGTCAAGGAGGAAATTAACCGTGGTAGTTCGCCGCGATTCCGGTGACGACGTCTACCTACTTTCTTATAACGTTCGGATCGTTGATTCCTGGCTGTGGCGTAGTCGGATGTCGATATTTGATGCCGTGCTTGTACTCTTCGTGCGATCTCAAAGCGAATCGACGCGGGAACTCTTTGCCGCAGATTCCGCACACGTACTGCATTTTCTCCGCGTGTGCATGCGCTTTGACCTTGTGGCAGACCAAATTCGACATCTGATTGAAGCCTTTGCCGCAAAGCTCGCATTTATACGGTCTCTCGTTCGTATGGGTAAACACGTGGTTTCTCAAATTGCCTGACAACGGGAATGATATATTTAACTGTTAAACGTTCTCTCCTACATCCGATTTGCCATTCAATTTATTCTACTCTAAAATGATCAATTTTTATGCAATTTCCAAAGAAAATGAATAACTTTTCCTGATTAGAAGAATGGCAAAGTCATGATTCTCTTTTTAAGGAAACTTCCGAAAGGCCCCATCACCCCAAAAAAAAAACTTCGGATTTATAGTAATTGAGGGACGAGAAATCGAATGATACCATTTTCAGAACTGGCAAATAAACCGTTCTCGAGATATACAGGGTATTCTAAAAGTGCGGAAACCCCCTATTGTCTTGATAAGAACGCATTTCCACGCAAAATGACTAACCTAACCCTAACCCTAACCTAGGTTAGGTTAGTCATTTTCCGTGAAAATGCGTTCGGTAATTATTTAGAAGTTGGTCCTCCTCACCGATTTTCGTGACCTTGAAATATGTTGTCATGGTCATCATTCTGAACAACTTTTCCCTATACATGTTACCGCCGCTCGGCCTTAGTTTCCGAGATATTCGTAAAAAACTGCATTTATACTTATGTCACCAGTACACTGCATTCCGGGAAAAATGGAGACTGAATAGTGATTGAAGTGGTTTGAGGTTAGGTTTAGGTTTAGTGCTTACATGGCGTAATACGAGAGCTAATATTCCTCGTTATGGAACTCGTACGTCTCATTACGTGGAATATATAGCTGAGTTTTTATTCCGACGTCAACATGATGTTAATGAGCGTATAATGGCATTTTTCGACATGATGGGCGAAATGTTTCCGATTTCTGACAAAACACAAAATGAATAATAGGTATACAATATATAAAAAGTGAAAGAAAGAGTAATTATAACGTGAAAAAATCAAAAACAAAACCCTAACCCTAACCCTAACCTCAAACCACTTCAATCACTCTTTCAATCACCATTCAGTCTCCATTTTTCCCGGAATACAGTGTACTCGTAATCTAAGTTTAACTAAATATTTTTGCAAATATCTCGGAAACTAAGGCCGAGCGGCGGTAACATGTATAGGAAAAAGTTGTTCAGAATGACGACCTTGACAACATATTTCAAGGTCACGAAAATCGGTGAGGAGGGCAAACCTCGAACTAATTACCAAAGATTTTTGCAAATATCTCGGAAACTAAGGCCGAGCGGCGGTAACATATATGGAGAAAAGTTGTTCAGAATGATGACCATGGCAACATATTTCAAGGTCACGAAAATCGGTGAGGAGGACCAACTTCTAAATAATTACACGGAATTTTCACGGAAAATGACTAACCTAACCTAGGTTAGGGTTAGGATTAGGATTAGGTTAGTCATTTTGCGTGGAAATGCGTTCTTATCAAGATAATAGGGGGTTTCCGCACTTTTAGAATACCCTGTATATCTCGAGAACGGTTTATTTGCCAGTTCTGAAAATGGTCTCATTCGATTTCTCGTCCCTCAATTACTATTATTCCGAAGTTTGGTTGTCCTGGGGTGATGGGGCCTTTCGGAAGTATACCCCTTTTTCTGATTCAAATTTGACGTTTATAAATCACTAGGGGTGTGCAGGTACTTGAAAATTCGGCTCGGACTCGGGTTGACAATTTTTTTCCAGTTCGAAACGGACGCCGAAGGTGTGTTTAGTATATAAATGTGTTCGGGTACCCGTAATTTCGAGACCCGAAATATTTCAATTATATACGAAAACATTTTGAAATTTACAAATTAAAAGTAAGCCTGAAAAATCATGTCCCGAGTGCAGCGTCGACTCTCGAATTGAGCTTCAAATCTTGAGTCGATTTCGGGCTCGATATTCAGATCCTGAAATAAGGGGTACCCGAATCTACCCGAATCTTCGGGTACCTGCACATTCCTATAAATTACCCTTTTGGTGGAATCCTTTCCCGCAAACTTGACACTTGTGCGGTTTGTGTTCCGAGTGCGTTTTCCGATGAGAGATCAATGTGGACACTCTAAAGTTCAAAATATTAAATTACTATCTCAAAGCTCTCTAAAATTTCATCTGAGAAGCAATCATAAAATAAATGCTATAATAACACATTATAATGACAATTTTTAAAAATAAAAAAAACATATTTAAAATTATTTCAATATTTTAAAGCCGCTATTGTTTTCATAAAGACCTTCCTAATTTTTTCAATCATTTCGTTTTTCAGATACATTTAAACGACCCCCCTCCCCCAAATAATAAATCATGCTCTATTAACGTTAATTTTTAAAACGACAAAAATATGCTCGTTAAAATTTTGCACTCGTGATCCGCTAATGATCCGCGACCAAGCGTAGTCGTCATTATTTTTCCTCTGGTGAAATTGTAGTTTCAATTGCTGTCAGAGCCTTTTCATTAAAACGCTTATATCGTTGTTTTAAGGTTTAACTTTAAAGTTTCGATCACTAGGCAAACATGAAGGATTGGTATATACTGATTTAACTGCTAACCTGTTGAAAGTCTTCTTGCAAAATTCACAGACGTACGGCCTGGCATCGCTGTGTATCGCCTTGTGTTGACTCAGAGTTGATAACTGGCGAAAAGCTTTGCCACAAGCCTCGCATTTAAAGTTCCTTTCGTCAGTGTGCGTTGGTAAGTGCCTCATCAACGTATACTGGTGGCGGAACTCCTTTGAACCTGGTTTGAATACGTGAAATTTAGAATAGTTTTATCTGTTGCTAAATCCTTCTGTTATTTCAATTTCCACCACCCCGAATTTTCTAACTTTGAATTTTACCCTTTCGGCTAATTTTCCATAAGTTTAAATTTTACTCTATCCAATTCTATTCTTTCGAATTCTATCCTTTCAATGTTTACCCTTTCGAATCCTACGCTTTCAAATTTTTATCTTTTCGAATTCTATTTTTTCAATTTTTATCCTTTCGAATTCTATCCGTTCAATTTTAACCTACCCTTTCAAATTCTATCCTCATCATTTTTATCCCTTCGAATGCTATCGTTTCAATTTTTACGCTTTCGAATTCAATCCTTCCAAATTCTACCCTTTCGAATTCTATCCGTTCAATTTTTACCTACCCTTTCAAATTCTATCTTCATCATTTTTATCCCTTCGAATGCTATCGTTTCAATTTTTACGCTTTCGAATTCAATCCTTCCAAATTCTACACTTTCAAATTTCACCCTTTGAATTCTATAAGCCTAAACTTAAAAAAGGAGTCACATTTCTTTTCTGAATATCATAATTACTCACAAATTCCACATTCCCAAATTTTGAGCGTCTTCCCATCCCGTTTCAGATACTTCACGAAATGGAGCTTCGATCTTGGGTCATCTTTGTCAATAAGATGAGTGGTGGACGAAGATGGCCGTTCAACCATGGGGTCCGGGTACACCATAATGTTGTCCTCGGACTTATTAACATTCTGATCAACGATCTAAAGATAAGTCTACTGTAAAAACGAAAACTAAAAAATATTACTACTTGATACCTTGTATTTGAAAGCATCTTTGCCGAGGAATTTCGCCACACTGCTGTCGATATTAATTACCTCTGAATCTATAGCAACATCTAGATTCATGCAGTCACCCTTTAGTGGAACAAATGAAATTGAACAGTAATTAAACGTTTATGAAACTGGAAGAATAATTAAACTATGAATGTGTTACGATAAAGAGATTAATGGTACACGGTGCACGTTGATGATATGAATTGAAACAATTAATTACCTGAATTAATTGATGATCATTTGTGGTTGGTAAGCTCGGTACAACTGTGACATCGTTCCTGTTGTCAGAACCTGCGCTCTCTTCTTTCACGTAAACTTCATAAACACTAAAAATACAAAATTTTTGTAACAAACTACATATATTTTCTACCAGTTCATCGATCAAGTGAACCCCCGAATGTTTGATAACCCCAGACCATGGATATCTTAATCCGGTTCTGTTTCAAATTCTCTAACAACAAAACAGAAAATTCAAACAATAATCAAAATGAAAATAAAATAAAATTTTAACAATTGCAATGTTTAATTAATAAAATATATCCTCGATAGAAAAATTTGCAGTAATATAAGGTTTTAAAGCCTGTGATAATGAAACAAAAATAAAAGAAATGAATCACTGCAATGAAAAAATGTTGCAATATTTTTATTAGTGTCTGTTTAATTAAACAAATAGAAAGAAAAGAACCGAAATTTTTTCCAACGAAACACTAGCCAAGTTATCTACGAAATGCAGGGACACCTTCGCGTCGTCTGCAGAAAACTCCGCTTCTAAATTACATCGTTCGCCTCCAAAAATTTCGGGGATTAAAGTCAGCTGGTCACTGTGTAACACTGATACATGCTAATTTTTTAAGCTCACCTGATAACTTCGTCCGGAATAGGACGAGTGAATTGCATCTGCGGATCCTCGTACTGGGTCTCCCCTGAAAGTTTGAACAATATTTCGTGAAAATATTCCCGTTTAAAAATAACAATGACAATATAATAATTTAATAATTGCAATTACGTTTTCCCAGAGAAAGTAAAATTTACAAATTTTTATCTTATATAAAAATAATGTTTATTGTACATTAAGTGCATTAATGCAACTAAATAAAGGCCAAGGTGGTGGGCCTAGCTCCTCGTATCAATCTGAACTGATCTTCCCTAAAAAATGTAAAGCTTCATTATTTTA
Organism: Osmia lignaria lignaria; assembly: GCF_051020975.1. Classification (NCBI taxonomy): domain Eukaryota; kingdom Metazoa; phylum Arthropoda; class Insecta; order Hymenoptera; family Megachilidae; genus Osmia; species Osmia lignaria. Next base: position 9,128,776 of record NC_135044.1, on the reverse strand, counting down.
AAATTTTATGATTCCAAAATTTAAACATTTCAGAATTACAGAATTACAAATCTTTAATAGTTGTAAATTCCAATATTCTGAGATTCTAAAATTCCAATATTAAAAAATTTCGGAGTTCCATAATTACAAAACTTCAAACTTCCTAAATTCTAGATCTAAAAAATTAAAAAATTATGAAATTACAGATTTATAAAATTATCAAATTTCTAAAGGATCTGGCCCATTCCAGAATAAGTTACACCAATCGTTGATCGCCCGAGTGGGTCATTAATTATAACTCCTTAATTATACGAAAATTAATAAATATAGTATAACTGCAATTGTAATTATTAGAATCTAATTTTCAATAAAAAGATTTACATTTGCGTCAAAAAATTAATACAAATTTTATAAAATTTCCGAAGATAAAAAATTACAATATTTCTATTCAAAGCAATTTTTTCAATTTTATATATAGAACGAAAAATTCAGAGTAAACATGCTATTAAATAGTAATTTCTAAGATGGTGGATAGTCTTTATAGCCTGATAGTCTGATAGCATAATAAAATAATCTCCTCTGGCAAAATAATTCCTTTCCTTCTTTCTACACTCTTTTTTTTCTCATTGAATAATCCGTTACGTAGATCATCCAATATGCTCTTTGCGACATTCGTTCATATCCAACTAAAAGAACTAATGGGCACGAATGAATATATTCTGTTGCTGGTATTATCTCGAACGAAAGCTCCAGCCTTGAAAACACATTTAATTTTTATCGTAACCTATTCCTTTTATTTTTTCCAAGTAGATATATCAAAATTAAGACCTCCGAAAAAATTCAATTTAAAATTCATTACTTTTTTTATGAAATAATCTTACGTAATGTCTTCTTGCAATAGTACAATACATATAAATGATAATTTTAAAAAGAATTAAGATTAAAAATATGAAATAAAGTTTGATCTGAATAAATGCTCAAATAATTCCAACTATATTTATTAGGAAATGTTCGTAATTTGTAATTTTATAATAGCTTCTAATGGTCATTGGTGTAATTAGGTAGGGTGGGCCTGGCACCTCTAAAAATCTAAATTGGCTTCTCCCCAAAAACATGAACCTTCAGCAAAATTTGTAAATTCCAAAATTTCGAGATTTCAAATTTTCTCAATTTCAGAATTCCAACATTCTAGATCCTAAGAATTTCAAAATTTCAAAATATTAGAATTTCTGAATTCCAAGACCTCGGAATTCTAGAACACCGTATCACCAAAATTCTGAAACTTCAAATTTTCTAAATTCTAGATACCAAAAATTTTATAATTCTAAAAATTTGTAAGAGACCTGACCCACCCCAGAGAAACGTCCAAATTTTGCAAATACCAACGGTTTTAACAATTATCATTCAATAAAATAAATAATAGTGGTAAAAAGCATAATTTCTCAAATAAAGCTCGATCTGAACAGAAATGTTCATTTAAACTCATCGTTAGATAATATCTGAAATGACCCTCGAATTGAGCGACACTGATTTAAATGGAACTGAGGATACAGGTGCCTCTTGAAACAATGTATCGTTTCCATCGAGCGTTTCGTCCACGCGAACGAGACAATGTTGCGGCGAACCTCACAAATGCATAAAACTGATTCCCTCGATCTGATCATTGAACTTGACCAATATATTATATTCCAGATTAAAAACTACAATGCTTTCCTTGCAATTTTATAATACCTTGATTTGTAATTTGAAATATTATATTTGGAGCTACGGAAACTATTTTTAAATTAAAAATTATAATTTTATAATACCCTGACTTGTAATTTGAAATATACAGAACTATAGAAATTCTTTAAAAGTTAAAAATGATCATTTTTCTTCCCAAATACTTTTACTATTTTGCAATTTTATAATACTTTGATTTACAGCCTGAAATATTTGAAGTTATGGAAATTATTTTGGGATTGAAAGTTATCATTTTTCTACCCTTACATTTTAGTTTTTTTTGCAATTTTATGCCTCGAATTGCAATTTCAAATATTTCACGTAAAATTATCTCAAGATTAAAAATTGCAATATAAGCGAAGAAAATCTAAACAGAAAGTGAAAATGTTGCAAAATAAGAACCACGATCATTTCTATTCAACGAAACTAAATAAAAAGAAAAAACAGAAAATATCCTTAAATTTTCTTAAACAAACCAAATCATGCATCTCCAAACTTACATGTTTCCTCGATCAGTCCCCGTTCCTCGAAAATCGGGTCACCTCCTAATAATTCCCCAAAAATCCATGGTTCACGTTGCAATCAGAGAATCAAACATTATACAAAACGTCGCTAATTAAACTATTAGAAAGGTGATCGCCATTGAAAGACCGACGAGACGGTTAGTGACCGGAAGGCGAAGAGAAAAGACTGTCAAAGCGGAGGGATTTCGAGGTTCGTGGAGCGCGATCGGCACAAGTCGGACATCGCCTTTTTTTTTCAGCAAGCAAATAAACGAAAGCCGCCATTATCACAGCTCATTTTTCACAAATTGGTAAGCAATCGAATAGTGAACAGCGAGAGGAGACGATGAAAATCAGAAGAGATCGCGAGACGTCGCGAAGAAAAATTTCCGAAGAGTAAATTTTAGAAAATCGGTTCTTATTGTTTTTTTATTATTAGTACTTACAGTTGTATCCTTGAAGAAGGTTATTCTGGGACATTTCACAGCTTGGACCGAGCCACTTTCCACGTGGACGTCTCGCGGCCTGATTCGCATCGATCTCTAACGAGGAATCGTTTGAGACGGAACCAAATCGGTTCGCCCATATCGCCGCCAAACGGGCAACTTTGGAAACTTTGATTAACAGTAACGTGCCCTCCACTCTCAAAACCCTCTTAACCTTTGATCTTCCATATACGATTTTTTTCTTTTTTTTTTTTTTTCAATTTTCTACTCAAAATGTATGGTGTTTCCATTGGCGTAATTAAGTAGGAGTTAGAGTGGGCATGACCCCCTCATCATTGAAAAACTTTAACATTGTAAAATTTCAAAATTTCGGAATTTTAGAATTATGAAATTTCAAAATTTCTTTGGGGCCTAACACACCTCAGAAAAAAAATCCTAGTCACGCCAATGAGTGTTTTGTACCATAAATTAGTCACTACATTTAAAATAATATTAATTTTTGCAATACTACTAATTATGAGATTATAATCAATTTTTAACTTAACCCTCGGACGGCAGACCATGAAGAGAACCACAATTTTAATTCAATTGTGTATTTCTTATTATTTTCATTTCCTAAATTTTACACTGTTCCTTTAGAAATTATTGTTCAAATATATCAAACCCTTTTATTTAAAAATGATACATTTAACTTTAGATTAATACCCTTGTATGTATTTTATAAGTTTAAGTGATGATTGATCCAGGCTCCACTGTTCAAGGGTTAAAAACAACGCTAATTATAAAAAAATTTGTATTTATTATTTAGTAGAATTTCCTTTACTCCTTCTTCTATTACTTTAAATCTCTTCTATAGTTTCTAGAATGTTTGACTTATTTTCTCAACATTTTTTTATTTATTATATTATTAGAAATTAAGTGTATTTGGAACTTCCAATTTCCTATTTTTTAAATACTACGAAAACAATTCTTTACCTGAAAGCTATACTAACCCAAGTTTATTTTCATTACTTTTCAATAGAAAAGGGAAAACAAGAGCGGCTACACATTGCTTTGTACAGAAATCAAAATACAGTAGACTCTCGTTATATTGCCGCGGACAAGGTTGCAGCCGGCTGAAGGGTTTCAAGCTTCCAAGCTTTCGGTTAGATGAGAAAGAGAAGAAAAAAGTATATCATTTGCGTAGGCTATGCTGGTGGAAGAGTGGCATTAGTATGCTTGAAAATCTGTACGAAGAATAAATCACTCATGTGGCATTATAACGAGTGTTTGCTGCAGTTCATATGATTATATCTTTTTTATTTAAAATGCAATCTAAATGTGTCCCTGTAACTTTTTAAAACAAAGAAAGGGTAGTAAAATGGTGTACATACATACATAACTGAATTTAAAAAACAAGTAGACTTGGGTTAATCTGGCTCTTATCGTTCGGTACAGAATTGATTATTGATATTTTAATAATAAATGTCAAAATTTTCCTATACCAACTTAAATTTTCTCCAGAGTTTAAGGGATTAAACCACTGAATCAGTGCAGAAGGTGAGAAAACTTCGTTTTTAGTTCAATCGAGATTCCCCAGTGGCCCTGATTGTAAGGGGGTGCATTAATATTCCAAGAAACATCTAAATTCTATCCGATCGACGAGGCAGAGGTGGAGCCATCTTCTATCGTCGAAGTCGCCGGAATTACCCACCCTCTTCGCCTCCTCTGTTTTCGAATTCCGGTCGGGTACGTCCACATCGCCGTTCTCCAGCTTGCTAGCTTGGTCCGCGGCATACTTGCCTGACTCAATTATTACTTGCTACTTCTTGTTACCCGCTGTTTAAGTTGCTTCGATCCTTCTCTTCTCGCTATTCTAGTCACTAGAGTCAGCCCCCTCTTTAGCTACCAATAAGGGTTCGCCATAGTCGAGTAAGTTCCGGAACATTCAGGATTCGCTTAAAAAAAGGGAGGAGGGTGGAAAAGTGAATTTTAACCTTACATTAATATACAATGGATCAAAAGAATATTTAATAATTGTATATTTAATATAAATAAATCTTAAATGGTGGAACTGAGCAAGTCTTTCTGGACTGAAATTCAATTTAAAATTATTTTTTAAAATAATTTTATGATTTTTAACAATGTTTGTTAATCTGAAATGGCGGTACTAACAAGGGGAACTACCCAAGTGTTACACTCACTTATTAATGAAACTTTGCCAGCTTGTAGAGTTCGTCGAGCTGAACACGCCTATACCCCGTTTTGTGGGCAGATGACTAATTGTTTAAAAGATATTAATAATTAAAGTTAGACAAAATAGAATATAGAATTTTAATTATTCAAAAAGAGACAAATTATCATTTAAAAAAAAAAAAAAAAAAAAATGGGAACCAAGGATTTGAACCGGGGACCTTTAGATTGCGAGTCATGTGTATAACCACGGAACGGATCCATGACTCGCAATCTGACGGTCCTAGGTTCAAATCCTTGGTTCCCAACAATTTTTTTTTTTTTTTAATGATAATTTTTATGGAATAGTTATTCAAAAAGAGACAAATTATCATTAAAAAAAAAAAAAAAGTGTTGGGAACCAAGGATTTGAACCGTGGATCTCTAGATTGCGAATTGTATGTGTAAGTTTGTCATACTTCAGAATGTCAGGAGTAACTAACTGTAATTGTTAATATCTTTTAAACAATTAGCCGTCTGCCCACAAAATGGGGTATAGGCGTGTTCAGCTCGACGAGCTCTACAAGCTGGCAAAGTTTCATTAATAAGTGAGTGTAACACTTGGATAGTTCTCCTTGTAAGTCTTCCTTCACTCAACATATAATTTACAGTTTAAGTGTAATTTGAAATTCGCCTTTAACCATTTTCTCCAACATTATCAGAATATTTTCTCTAAGAAAATATTAGATCCGATTCATCTAGTCTTTAACTTTTGTGAAAAGTTGAATAACAGAGGAGTCGGTCGGACATTTCGATGAAATGTTTTCACAAACTTCGCGAGAATCTGCAAGAAAGAGTTCCACAGGACGAAAAAGGGGCGACAATTTGATTTTGTAAGCTAGATAAAGAAAGCTTTCTTCCTCGTTATTGGTTACCAGACAGAGTTCCACCCCCTCTTGTAAACCAAGGGAAAAAGAATTTCGCTGAAACGAGCCGATGTTTTCGTTGCAAGTAACCTTTATACACAATGAACGACGCCTAATCGAATTCTTCGACGGGAAAGGAAAAAAGTCATCCTCCTTTGCCGTGAAAATGTGTGACGTTAAGTGATGGAATAGTTCAACCGTGATTAAACGTAATTTATTATATTTCTTACACGTTGCAATATTTTTGTTGCGAAACTTTGTAAATCAAAATAGCTGGAAAATTCCTTAAAGTGTAAAAAATCATTTTTATTGCAATGTAATGTTCAACGAAAGCACGTTTAATCCTCGAAATACGATGCGGCTCGTGTGTATATAGTAAATTCTCGCTATATATCACCTCTCGCTATATCGGCACTTTTTAATAAAATGTGTCATTTTTTTATTAAATTAAAGTTACAGATTAAAATAATTAAAGTCTATACTTCAAGCCAGATTTAAAAAATTGTTTTTCTTTCTTTTAACCTGAAAACTCTGAAAGGAACTTCTTGCTGTTAGTTATAGGGGTTCATAACATCAGGATTATTCCAATTGATTAACTGTCTCGTTTCGCTTGGTCAATCAAAGAGCAATATTTAAAAACGATTTCGATTGGAAAATCACTTGGTCGAGTAAAGTGATTTCGGTGAATTGATATTCCTTGCGTTGCGTTTTTGTAACGATGCTTGTTTTTAGTGGAAACACGAATCGTGCTGCGCTGCAGGAATGCTTTGATAGAATTGGCCATGATTCCAATCACGAACGATTTTCAACCAATACTAACTGCTATCTCGTTCAACAGTAGATCGTTGCAATTCACCCACAGCGTTTCCTTTATTTTTTCCCCTCTTTTTATTCATGACTTCTTGCTACATTTCGAAATATGAGTTCTTAAAAAACTGCTATAATATTGGGTGAAGCACTTAAAATCCTTATGAAACCTCCTCAATTGATGATTAATATATCATCCAATTTAAAAACAATCTCTGGGATAGATGTACTTATCTAAATTTTCCAGATAATCCGGATAGTCACCATTAGGTGGTACTTGCAATAATTAAACACACACCTACTTGGAGTTCGCTTAATTTTAAATATAATCTAATGAATAGTCTTTTTAATAAGTCCTAGGTATTCTTGAGAATTTATCATGAACAAAAATATACTTACCCATTATAAAAATCAAAAAATTAAAGATTTTGAAACGAACTAGGGTTTTTATCAACATAAGGGTTAAATTCTCTTCCGTTCCCTACTGTACAAGGTGTTCGACAACCGGTTGGGAGATTTTTTAAGGGGTGATTCTAGGGATCAAAATAAGACAAAAATCAAGAATGAAGAAATAGCGTTTGCGGCTTTGTTTTCCAGTAATCGTTTAAAAATTCGAGTAAAAAGCGCCTAAAACCTGCAACCTGCCCAGCACCTACGACTGAACGTCAGGTTAGCAGGGGTAGGTACAGTCATAACCAAGAATCATTGAATAGTAGAAACTTACCTCGTGCTATTCTGTTTCTCGGTACTGCAGCATTCGGCTTTCTCTTCTTGATTATGACTGTACCTTCCCCTGCTGACCTGACGTTCAGTCGTTGGTGCTGGACAGATTGCAGGATTCAGGTGCTATTTACTCGAATTTGTAAACGTTAATGACTAGAAAACAAAGCTGCAAACGTTATTTCGTCATTCTTGATTTTCGTCTTATTTTGATCCCTAGAATCACCCATTAATAAATCTCCCACCTGTCGTCGAACACTCTGTATAATGTTACAGCTTGATTATAAAAATATACTTGAAGATTATGTCTGGATTCTAAGTCTGGATCAATCGTGACCCATATACAAGGATATTAACCTATAGTTAAATGTATATTTTTTTAACGAAAGAATTTCATATACTGGAAGAATAATTTTTAGAGGTACAGTGTAAAATTTATAAAATGAAAATAATAGGAAATACAAAATTGAATCAAAATTGTGATTCTCTTCATGGTCGTCTGCCGTCCGATGATTTTATTCATTTAATTGTAAAAAAAATGTTACTAAATAAATTGGAATATATTCACTAAAAGTTATCAAATACCATAAAAATTAATAAATTAAAGTTATTATATTAAAAGCCAAATTATTATCAGAGAAGATTTTCAGATAATTTATCATAGTACTAACAATTAAAAGCTAGCAAAGAAGTCTACTATGACTCCTGGCATGAAAGGATTCATCAGAAAATTATTTTAACATTCGCATTACAAACGCGCATAGTCCTCTAGAATTTTCACGTGGATCGTATGTATAAAGGGTCGCATCCTTGGTGAGATTAATTTTGCTAATGGAACGACGCGTGTGATTTCATTTTCATTTATTAATTTCGTTAATGGTATAATCTCTAGTTTGTATCCGATTGCTTGACTGCTGGCCGTGTACCGTCTCGAATCAATTTTCCAAGAACGCTGGATTGTGCCCGTGTTCCCCTTCAGGAGCGTCTGTAAAAAATTAATTTTCTTAATGCAACACTATCTGCGAAATGAGGTGAGTGCTGAGATTGCGAAATAATTAGTGTTCCCGGAGCTTGTCCGTGGCGCAACCTGTTTAAGGAGAATTTTACCCGCCTCGAGATATAATTTTGTAAACTCTCCGCTCCGGCTATCTTGAAAATATTCCCTTGGACCCTTCTTTACAAAGCCGGCTGACCGTTTCCTATTACGCTTAAAACACGATTTCATAGTGTTCGCGATGTCTAATTAACACGTTCAGGACAAGGTGACCCAAGCGTGGATCGTTGGATGCTTCGAATTATTATTGGGTTCTAGAGATGAATTTTTCAAGAAAACAGTAGAAAATTTGAATAATACAAATTTCGATAATTATTCATTCGTTGCTGCATCGAGTTTTAATGTTTAATTTGTTTTAAGATTGTAAATGTTTCTCTTGTCAATAAGCTGTGCTATTAAGGAAATGAAATTTACAATTCAGATAAGCAAGAAAAGCTATTTCTTCTTGCGTTTGGATTGACGTTTGCCACTTTTCCGATGAGGAAGTCGAGACTCGTTGCGAAAAACCGGAAACGTTCCATCAGAGAAAATAAAAATTACGCTTCCTTATCCTCAATCTTCATTAAGAATTTATCTTTAGAGAACGTCTAAAATTAGCCTGTGATTTTAAAGATTTCTTCAATAAAAAGGTTACTTTTCTTTATAAAATAATTATTACTAATAAGCATTTAACAAAAATTTATAAAGAAAATTTCGAAAGCTATACAGAAGAACGAATAGAATAGTAACACAATACAAAAACTAATATCTGAAATTAAAACAATTTAGATAATTAAAATATTAGAAAAATAGATACAAGGAAGCAAGATGGACCGCTACCTCCTTCAGTGGCGACTTGGGACTGAAATTTTAGCCAAATTCCTATCGATCCACCGGGAATTAAATATTTTGAAAATACAAAGCATTCTGAAGTTTCTTCAGTGATAATGAAAATAAATACATGGCACTCCTTTACCATTACAGCCTCTACCCTTCCCCCTCCCCCCTCCATATCCTTGGTTTTTCACGTGTTCTATTTGTCAGTGGCTCATTCCTCGAATCCAGTCGAAGCTTCTCGTCATCGCGGCATATTTCGTGGAAGGAAATCGGTATGCGGCGAAGGGGGTCAAATAATTTTCTATCGTCCGCGAGGCAGACTTGCCGAGGAGAATGTATTGCTCGGCCCCAACGAGCCAGGGCCATCTGCTCGCAGGAACGATTCCCTTCCGCGTTCCAATCGAAATATGTGCAGCACGTTCCTCGAAGGTAAACTGGAAAGGTACGGGGGTACGGTGGTATTTGTCAAGACTCGTGAGACGTGCCCGACGGTATCCGACGGAGATATTATTCAAGATAGAGGAGACGGAAGCAGCCAACACGAAAATGGCCACTTGGACAGTTGGACAGTTGGTGGTTCGCGACGAGAAGACCTAGTATCTCCTCGTCGCGTTCCAACGCCATCCGCCATGGGGGATGACGAGCGGAAACGATGGAGAATCGCCTCTGCTTCCGGCGTACTGCTGTCACAACGAGTTTCCTAGGTGTCACCGGGATGTCTCTATCGAGTTACGGCTTTGTTTTTGGGTCGATCGACTCCATCGTCACTTCTCTCTGCCCTAGCGTCTTCCTTTGACCCCTTCCAATGTCGTTTCCGGCTTCCAATGATAAGTATTGATACCCTTCGTAGTTGGGAAATTGACTTTCCAGCATTTCGTGGACTCGATGGTTTGACCCTAACAACAAGTATATACAGGGTGTTCGACAACAGATGGAAGATTTTTTAAGGGGTGATTCTAGGGATCAAAATAAGACGAAAATCAAGAATGACGAAATAACGTTTGCAGCTTTGTTTTTCAGTAATTAACGTTTAAAAATTCGAGTAAAAAATACCTGAAACCTGCAACCTGTCCAGCACCAACGACTGAACGTCAGGTCAGCAAGGGTAGGTACAGTCATAACCACGAAGAAAAAGCCCCTGCTGACCTGACGTTCAGTCGTCAGTGCTGGGCAGGTTGCAGGTTTCAGGCGTTTTTTACTCTAATTTTTAAACGATTACTGAAAAGCAAAGCCGCAAACGCTATTTCCTCATTCTTGATTTTTGTCTTATTCTGATCCCTAGAATCACCCCTTAAAAAATCTCTCAACCGGTTGCCGAACACCCTGTATGTATTACATAAAAGTCAATAAACGATTCCAATTTTTGACTAATCCGTAAAACAATCTAACAAACAAACCCGATGGCGAATTTTATTACACAAAAGTAACGATCAAAGGGATCGTAAAGGTCCAGAAAACGAGTTAATTAATGGCCAACGAACGAACAGATGCTCAAACGATGTTGTCGCTTAGAGCGGCACGGTTGGGCCGTAAGTTTCGGCTTAATTTCGGCCGGATTTCTAAGACCCTAGCTCCTTTTTTTCTGTACCTTTTATGGTTCCTCCTAAAACCTCGTGCACACGATGAAACGACATAGAGAAAAACGGGAAAACAGCCAAGCCGAGCGAGATTGCTTGTTTTCTAATTTACAACTAGACACGACCTGGCCTTAACAATTTACGTTGTTCCTTAGAAGACCGCGCATCCCACTCTCCTCCCTCTTTGGCCACAAATTCTGATGGCAGAAGGGTAGGTAACTGGCGTCGCGACCGTGTATTGCTACGATCGAACACTTTCTCGTCGTCGTTCCGCAGGAAGAATTACTACCTCGTTAACGGGACGATTGATTCTGATTATAGCTGGCGCCCTCGATTTCCGACACTGCCACCACCTTATTACCTCCCACGAGAAATGATCTAATCTTCCTTCTTTTCGCAGCCCATTGACGAAAGAAATTCTTCCTATATGGCCTCTGAGTAAAATTTTCAGTAGCTTTAATGAAATATTAAAGTTACAGCTAATATGTGTACTTTTGAATTCAGAGCTTCCGAAAGTGCATTGTTTTCTTAAAACTTTTAACGTTACACCTCTACTGTTACTGTAATAGTAGAGATGTACGGGAAGTCGGAAGTATCGGCTTTAGGTATACCAGATGTTAATAAAACGGCCTCGCAAGTAATCTAAAAATTCAAAACTTTGACTCCTGTGCAAGAAACTTTAAGGCTTTTGGCACAAAATCCTATAAAATGCAATGCTTCCTTAAAATTTTCAGCATATTAAAATTAAGAGATCTCTGATATTCAATTAGAAGAACTGAAAACGCAATTATCTCTTGAATCTTATATTTGAGTGCTTAACAAACTCTAATTATATTAAACCGCTTTAATCGTTATCAAATATTCTTCCAAATATTCAGCAATGAATTCTTGCGGTATTTCCGTCACTCTCAATTCATTATTTTAACCAAACATTAATACCAAAAGTTTTCCTGCGTGACGTTTTGTTTACTTCGTACTCTCGCGGCTGCAGTTTCGCGTTTTACCTTCCCCTCCAGCAAGGTTCGGGCTCATTAGAAAGCGGAAAAGCGGTGAATTTGTATTAAACGAAACGGCACATTGTGATGAATTCGATTAAAACTTTGTTAATAGAGACCTTTGCACACTTACAGAGGGGGGGTGAAGCGGGGGTGAATGAAGTTTGAACAGTCGCCGTGCGTAAACAGCAACGAAAGTTAGATATGAAAACCACAAACTTGCTTAGGGTCTAATCTAGTCAGTCGAGTTTCATAAATTTCAAAAGTCAAACACGTTTCCGGATTATCTAACGCGGAGCATCAAGAAACTTTCCTCTTTCGAAATTTTCTCTGGCGAACAAATGACTATAATAGATTAATTTTCACCAAAAGGACCAAAGGTTTTGGGTCATTTTCATCCAAGCATATGATTTCCTTTTCCCTTGTTTTTTTCGTAATAGTAGAAGGACATTGTAGAAGGAACGGTAAGGTACCGAAAATAATTAGTTCCTTTCATAAATAAAAATGTTACTTTATTTTATTTAGAATGAATTTCAATTTTTATACCTTTATCAACCAAGGGAGCTCTTGAAGGTCTTATAGACCAGGGCTGCGGAAATCTTAATGCGGTTCTGTTCAATATTTGTTACCTAAAATCTGGTTCATAATTGAAACTGCTTTAAAGTATGCTTAAAATATAGATAAACTAAGTTTATCTTTAATTAAATGTGATAACACAAGGGAAACAATTTAACTAAATTTGACTATAAGTTTGAAAAGTCTGAATTTTACTTTGGGGCAAACAAAATTGTTGACTTTTTTTATATAATATATTCATAGAATTCGATGAGAAAGATTCAGAAGTTTTATCTTTAAAAATCCAGCCGTGAAAAAGTAGCGTGTATGTAATACTGAGCGTTTTTAGCATATTTAGACAGGTTATCTTCACACCATAATGGCTTCTATTTATATTTCATCCAACAAGCGAAGTCGATGCCTATAAAGAAATGCACGTAAGTAAAGTAAGTAGGTGGCGTTGAGTTTGGAAAAATAACTGAAATATCTTTATCCAGATGTACTTTGCACGTGTTAGATTAGATTAGGTTAATTTTCCGTCAGCATTTTGATGCTCGTCGCCGCGGACCAATCAGATTATAGATAGAAGTCAATATGGCCTCAAACTAACCTCAAAGTATCCTCTATCACTAACAACATTATCACTAAAAATTTTGCCCTACAGGGCCGCCGGCGCCTTTTTGGGGGCTTTTCTGCCCCCTTGTTGCCCAACGAACCCTCTATCGTCCACGCGCCTATGGGGATGGGGTTGACAGTACTGCTTTTAATTCCATGAGTTTACCACAACTCCATACTTTTTACTTTTCTATACTCCATACTTTTATAGTCCCTGTGCGTGCGTGTGTGTGTGTGTGTGTGTGTTATATACACATGACTTTCAAACAAATAATTTCTTAAAATTAAAACTTGCCTCTTTTAATTTTTCTTGTCTAATACTAGCAGAATATGTCAAAAAGATCAATAACTTGATGTGCCCCAAATTAAAATTCAATCTATAAAAATTACCTAGGGAACCATGATATCACCCTTTTGCTTATAGTGACTATACATACACAGATATAATAAAAAAATTATTTTTCCATAGTGAAGGTGTTTAACAACGATGCACAGGAACGTGATAAGACAACTTTGGATTATTTTCCATTCGGAAGTAAAACAGTATCGCCATTCTGAGGATCATTTTACAATGGGAAATTTGAACTGCGCCTCTTTATATCGGATTGACTTCTGAGGTGGAACAGGAGGCTTCCGGTTACACATTGGACAAGTGATGGATGGTGAATAAATGGGGAATATCGGCAGAAAATATTAGAGATATTAAAAAGGAGACACCCTCTGCTCGTCATCCATGCCGGCATCCTTTTAGAAAATAGCTTTCGACAGGCTTTCGCCATATCCGTCATCGCGACTGATTGAAACCTGACGCCATTGAATTATTCCAATCAAACGAAAACTATAATTCTAATTTCTATTTTTATTTTCTCCTTATTTCTCCTTTTTATGTACTTTCTTTATTTTTATTTCGGCTAACAAAGAAGAGGTCAGTTTAAATACATTCCCTTTTAACACAGTTGCATTTAAGCGTTCAGATCACTAGCACATCGATTTCCAATTCCCTCGAGCGGCTTACAATTTCTACCTTTCGAAGAGTTTTCGATGGGCGAGAAACTCAGCAAAGAATCAAATCGAGTGTCCGTCAACGGGCTTGGAGAACCGGAAACTCTTGTCACGACACATCTAAAGCGAAAGCAATAAAAAGGGAAGAGATAGCCGGACAAACGCTGCGAATAACTGGATTCTTCACAGTGGTTACGCCCAGGTCTGGTCAGACTTACCAGTGGGTTGGTCCGATTAGGGTCAGCCAGAAGTGGAACCAGACTCTACTAGCTACGATCGCGTTCCATCTTTCGCAAAAAGAAACTTCCATTCGATTTCTCCAAAGGACCTTAGAATCCACGAACACATTGTCGCTACTATTTCCAAGATGTTTCCTCTTGGAAAACCAACGTGATTTTTTATTCAATTTGAAAACAAGCTTTGGATATCGTTTGATAAATTTTATATTTATTGATGTTTGAACAAATTTTTCGATCGTAATTGAATAATTAATTATTTTTAGATATTTTAATAAACAAGATTCAATTTATTGAAATTTCGTCGTGTTAAATCATTAATAATCAATCAATTATCAAGTGTTTGAGAGTGAATTGCTCGTCGAAAGCGTTAAGTCGAATTTCCATTATAGTACACTCCATATCCAATCACTTCAAGTAGATTATTGATGGCAGGAAGCGGTCCACACCTTATTTCCTGACACCCTTATACAATAAATCTAAAGTGATTGCCATAAATAAACGACGATCAATTTCTACTGTCTTCCCTCAGGAAAAAAGAGCTTCTTTGTACAAGAAACATATTTACATAATTACAACAGTGTTCAGAACCGGATTAAAATTTCTAGGACCCGGGGTTTTGAGGATCCCCTTGATTGATAAACTTGGTCCAAAAAATGAAAATTCATTCTGGATGAAATTAAATAGCATTTAATCGTAAAGAAGAAAACTTTTTTTCATAGTGTGGCTCCCTTCCCTTGATCCAGCGTTGACAGTGATTGAGATTCTTTCAAAATAAAAAGGTAGATACCAGAAGCAGCGATGTTCATGGATGCACGATAGTTAATAACCCGTGGAATTTTTCAATGCTCGATGAGTTTACGGCTATTAGATGGAAAGCGTGGGTGGAATCGGGCCACGTACGTGTACCGAAGGCAAACCTGGGGGACTCTTCGAAAGTCCTCGAAAGTAACGGCCAGCCTCTCGGCCTATCCTCCAAGTATCACGAATTAGATCTCGAGATAAGACCGCTTCGCCACTAATGAATCCCAAACTTTCGAACTCCAATTACAGCGTCACGCAACTATACCTAACTTCCTTCCCCGTTAAGAACGAGAAGGAGGACCGAGGCGCGCGTACACCGACGATGAATATTTCTACATAAATTTTCCGCACGGTGTTTGCGGTGAAATTAAAATCACAAGTACGCGCGAATGAAAATTTCACGGGAGAAATTCTGAGAACCGAGTCACGTCGTTCGATCGACGCGACGATCTTCTAATGAATGAAACAAAAGTTTCTTTGTCGGATAGAAGCTTCCCGATTTGGCTAGGAAATTTACATAAAACTTTCTCAAAAGAAGCTTTTCCTTTTTTGCATATCGTTTCTATGAAAATAAATATACTTTTCTAAATATTCGTATAAAAATTAATATTTTTTGATATTTATTCTTATCACATAATTAAATAAAATTAAGTAAAAATGAAATAAAAGGATTCATTGATGATGGGATAATTAATAAACATGAGGTTAGTATTAATTAATTAGTTATTATTAATCCTTAATTCAATTTTAATGAAAAATAAGAAAATTCAAATAGATATTAAACCAAATTTTTTACAAACAATGTGTAAATTTTTGAAGTATAATTTGCTGAAATTAATTTGCTGAAATCGATCAAATCAGGCTTCAATAAGGAAACTTGCGATATAGGGGAAACTGGAATTCTCAAAATCTTAATTTTAACAGTATTTATATTAAAAGTGATTTGAATTTCAATTATTAAATATTATAAAATATAATACATAACTGAAGAGTAGAAATAACAAAGAAAATGTTAATTTAAATTTTCCCGCGTAAGCGTTTACATGTGAGTTCGGAGTACATTCTATATATGTATACTTGATGTCACGAGAGTCCACAACTAAGACGCGCAGGTTGGAAGATGGTGGGGGAATGCCGCGAGTTCTCCGCCAATCGCTGTCCACTTCGTCTGGGAATATCGCCAATCAGAGCGACGATGCGCACTGGAGATGCGCGAAGAACGAAAACTGGTCTTTTCGCAGTTATGGACTCTTGTGACATCAAGTATAGATATGGAACCCCCCTTCGCTACATCCTCACTTTTCCCAGGGATGCTTACAGAAAAAGGTGGGAACCCAGGATTTTTCCTGGAGAACCCCGATTTGATCGCGAATGTACTTTCAATTACAACTAAAAAAAGTCCTTCATTGATCAAAGAATCCTTTAAAAATACATTGCAAGCCACATTTGTCAAAGAAAGACTGAAAAAAGACACTTTCCGGTGGAAGTAAAATCGTATTGCAAGACGAATGAAATTCTTCGATAGTTCATCGAACAAGCAACAATTTTCAACCCCAATCTCCTTTTTCCTGTAAATCGTTCCCACTCCCGGTACTGGAAATGCAACGAAAACAGCGGAAAACAAAGGCGAAACGAGAACACGAGCGCCGCATTCCATTTGTATTCGTCGAAAAAGAACCGACCCGAAGAATATTTCAGCTGCGGAACGAGTCGCGCCCAACGCAACGAGAAGAAAAAAAATACAGAAACTACGGAACGAGTAAGAATACTTTCAAGCATCGATATCAAAGGAATGAACGTCGTCCTTACTTTTACGGTACCGCCATCCTTGCAAACGAAATTCTCCCCGCTTGTTGTTCATACGCCTCGAGATTCAAGTAAACAAATATTTTTGCAACGGCACAAGGTTCTACCCGTTTCTGGTCGACGAGAAAGAATCCTTATTCAGGAGAGTCGGTTTGCAGTGCTTATGCCATCGCGATTTATCTGCTCGATTAAGCAACAGTGCTTGCTGCTGAAACAGCCTGACGTGTTCATCGTCTTTGTGAATTTTCCATGTCTTAGCGATGTTAAGAACGCTTTTCCGTGGAGCACTGAAGCACCTTAGCATCAACCTTCGATACCTTTTTAAATTTTCCAGCTGCAACTTTCATCTTTCCTCCTTACAATGGATAATAATTATTCGCAACGATAATGTAAATAATAATAATAATGTTATAGTTTTAGAATAATGATATTTATTATTTTTAACGAATATTTATTACTGTACTATTTCCATCCTTATCTTCGATTGGATGTCGCAAAATTGAATGTGGGGCTAGTCTGATAGCAAGTTTATTGTAACGACACACGATAGAATTAGAGGATTTCCTTTGCCTTTTAATTCCCCTTTTCACTGGACTTCCGACCGATTTCAGAGCGTACCGTGGAGGAAGAATCGCCAGATAAAAGTGGTCAGATTAGCGTTATCGTTGAATCAAAGTGGATGGAGTAAGTTCAACGAGCCACCTCTGTCTCTCTCTCTTCGAATTGCGACATTTCGAACTCGGATCGAGCCTGTTTCACTAAAAAGATCAAGTCCGAAAGAGCTCCTGATTATGCTCTTATCGGGATCATCTAATTGCCATTGACTTTTCTCTCGAACAATAAGTAAAGAATCCTCTCATTAAAATTAACAGAATCGTATTAGAGCGATCCTTGAAGTAGCAAAAATGTTCTCTTGTTTGCCTGTGTTCTTTGTAGGCAAGGATAAGAGGTTCTAGGTTAGGTTCTTCCTAGGCTTTTTTTAGTCTCTCGATACCACAGCCATCTAAACTCTCCTTAGGTTCTTCCCACATTCACATTAAGCTTTCCTTAGAATCTCTCTAAATTCTCCCTCAGGTGCCACTAGACTCTCTCTAGGCTTTTCCAAAATTAATAATATTGTAAGAATCTCTGACGCCACGTGGTAGGGAATCGGTTTAATTATTTTTCCATTCCTTGTACGATCCTTCGATAAGTATTTATTCACTGGTACAACAAAACGAAATGTATCACGACAATACTTTTATGTATAAATTCCTTTTTATACGTATGCAATTTTCCTGGTACAAAATAAATTTTATCTTTGATATACGAAGCGTTCCTTGGTTCGCACTTATTAATCTCCTCACTGAGTTCCATCGAAGTTGTCGCAGTGAAGTTGGCGCACTAACACATTCACGCCGCGACGGTGAGCCGATGGGCGAGGTAGTACCGACGACGCGGTGTGAATGTGTTAGTGAATGCGTAGCCAACTTCACTGCGACAACTTCGATGGGACTCATCGTTAGTGTAGGTACGCACTTCGACGGTCCTTTGTCGAATGTCGCTTTCGCCCCCTATCGCCGATATTTCGCGATTTTCGTTAGGCCCGGAATTTCGTTAATTTTCCCGTTAGATGGGGGTTTCTGTCTGGCGCTTACAATATAAAATTCTCTGCGGACACTACATACCTAGGTTAACTATGATGATATTAATATTAACTAATTATACTATGTTTCAGTTACTGGATCGGTTGATGGACATGGATCACAAAAGGATCGCGATAGATACCGTCGGTTGTTGAATTGCAACGACACGAGAAGGAAACACAAAGAAAAAAATAACGTAGTTTATGAGAACACTGCATCGACGCGACGTTCCAATTGTTTATTTTTCACTTCTCACAAAACAAGGCGCCGGATTATGACGATAATCGCTTGATGGAATTAATAAGAGAATCGCGTAACAAAAGGTTCGGTTGTGTAATAGGCTTTGGATTACATAACCGTGTTGATTTTACTCGTGGGGTCTGGATTAATAATTGTAGGAGAGGGGAGAAAAAGCCGTTTTTCGTCTTGAGATCGTCTGTCAAGGCTCGTCAGTGAGGCTGACAACAGACGATCCCTATCCCACACACCTATCATACCGCATTTCGGAAGTTATATATGTACAATATCAATCATAGTGTCCGTTCGTCTAGTGAAAAAGCACTGACTTTGGAGTCCAAGTTTAACCGCAGCAAATGTCATAAATCTAATTATTTAATAAAAGCGTTAAAGTAATTAACATAATCATCTGATAAAAGCTTTCGAATATTCAATAATTTAGAATTTCAAGAATTTATTTGAAATTACAAAATACACTAGACGAACGGACACTATGATTGATATTGTATATTTGAACCGCATGCCGGGCGACCGCTTGCGAGAGCACTATCACCTCGCCGCCACCTAGCGGTCCCCTGCCCGAACTAAAGGCGTCCGGTAAGACGAAACCCTCTCTCCTCCTCCACTAAACGCCTACATAACGACGACGATGAGCAAGCAGGTAACGATCGCGGTTTCAATACAAAAAATTCGGTTATTACCGAGACAATAGAGGGGAACGGGCGAGACCATCGAGAAATGGCAACGTGATTCGAAATTTCGGGAACAAAAGCATGCGCGAGAATAAACATACCGTCGAAACGGCTAAGACAAAAAATCTTTCGCCCGAAACGGTAGCCGTTATACCGAACATACTACAATAATATTGTATTAACTGCAAATTCGTCGAGTCCTCGGCGAATGTGTTAAGCAAGGTAAGCAAATTTTCAACTGCAAAACACAGATAAACTTAAATTCAACATCCTTTTTACTCTGAACCACCCTTTTCGAAATGTTTTTCAGGAAAAGAATCTCATCCATGGTCACTAAAATTAACAGTTTCATAGCGTTTCTGAAAATAAGCAGAGGATCTCCGGTTATTGACACAGGAGGAGGTCAACGGTTAAATCCAACGTAAAAATAAAGGCACATTTTACGTTCGTGGAGGATCTCAAGTCGGAGAATAAACCGTGGAAGCCAAGGATGCTGGCCACTGTGTGTAGAGCCGGGATTTACGCGGGTTCCAGTGGGGTTGTGGGTGCAAAGACGCGGCCAAAGAAACCAACACGACGAGACAGAGAGTAGAGTGAATCTCTTGGTCGGCGTTTATGTAGCCCGCGTCTGCACTTAACTCTCTATGAGCCAATGAAGTGGCTAAATCACTTTACGGTGGACGTTTACAACGCCATCGACCTCTATTTATTTATTACGCTGCTTCGCTCTTAAGACTGTTCGTGCGCGAAAACCAGCCTTAAACTAGGGACGTGGTTGACAACGAATTTAACACGCGTCGAGATTGTTGGAAACTTATGGTTATTATCATCAGCAACGAGATATTAATTTTATTAAATTTAAATTCTAAACAATTCGCGTTTATTTATTGATTATCATGTTTCAAGGACGAACAATGAAAATTAGGTAAAGGGTTAGAATTACTGCTTAAATGGGACTTGGGGGTCGACGATATTTTGAGAACAAATTTTATGGGTTTTGTGAAATAATAGGGATTGGAAGAACATATTTTATAAGATCATTCATTTCTCTGGCACATGTGTGCTGAAACCTTGAAAACTAAGTTTCACTTTTTATAAGTTTTCCATTATAACTTTGTCAATTTATCAAAGTAATTTAATACAAAAAAAAAATTATCATTGCCCTATGGATATTTGTACAAGTATATATTTTTATCAAATATTTTCCATATAACTCAACGATTATATTAGCTTTATTTACGCATTCCGAATAATTTATTTATATATTTTACAGAATACTGCAAATGTATAAACAAACGCAAGCTAATTATTATTGCTTCATTAATCACTGTGTGATTGTAGGTTAATAGAAATTAACAATCATAGAGCGATCGAGCTCTGGCAAACAGTAAATTACAGATAATTTCTACGATTTCCTCGTAATATCTAAATCAAACTCGACGGTAGTCTGGTTGTTCTGGAAGGGTCAAAGGTTTCGACGAAGGGTTGCTCCCCGTATTACCTCGATTACCCTTCGTCCCTTCCACTCGATCTTCGTAATCGATTAAATATAAACGTCCATAGGTCGACGAATCTACCCTATCGAAACTCCTGATACCAAGGAAAGCTTGATGGATAATTAAATGCGACCAGTTAATAGAAACGTCTCCATGGAACGATGAAATAAATAATTTGCTCAGCGACGAATCGAATGACAGGCCAAAACTCATCAACGGTATAACCATCTTTGACGATCTCATTTCCATATTGACGATATACAATGTTCAACGACACACCAAGCGAAAATTGATGCAACGACCATCGATTTGGTAATTAATTATTCACATGTCGAAACGTCACGTTGGCGAAATGTAAATTACGCGATGCACGCCGGACGAAAGATACCGTCGATTTTGTTGTTTTTCTATGGTGAAACTTTTACAACTCTGTCGATAATAATTGGCGAAGAAAAATTTCATTATTACATGATACGATTTCTTTGTCAACGTTTATTGACGTACTGTAAACAAACAATTTTAGAATAATAAAGAATAGCGCCGCGCCGGGTCAAGGGGAGGTCCAAGTCTCCATTTAGTATACTAAAAAATATTGATGAAATTTTATTTACGTTAACGTTAATTATTTATACAACGTATGTACACTTGTGATGAAATTTTACGTTAAATATCTACATAAGTTGTGAATTATTTGAATTTGTCGATTATTATAATTTAGAAAGCTAGAATGTCTAATAAAATGTACTTGCATGTTGGTGTAAAAAATGTTTTCCTTACACCCGTCTACTGATGATAAATTGTAACAAAAAAAGCAATAGAAAAATTTCAAATACCTATATAAAATTATTAAATTTATTTACGTTCTCTAACCCATCAAAAATATGAAAAATAAAATACAGAACAAACAACAATAAAAAGAACCACGACGATTATAAAATCGGACAAACTTGCTACCGTTCTGGTCAGATTATTCGATGCAGCGTGAAGTAATCGTGATTCGTAATTAATTTATTCACTCGCGGCTACGTTGCTTTGTTGCGGTTGAATATTGCATTTTTCGATTAACAGGCTGCCATTTCCCATAATCGATATTTAATAATTCAGAGGTGGTAGGGGGTAGGTGGTTTGATACGTGGAAAACAGAAATTGAATGTTCACGCTTAAAAAGATCGACGTTTTACAATACACGCCAATGTGCGCGACGGATCAACCGGTACATACACCTTGATATTCTCATTTCCGGTTGCAAAATCTCTAATAATCAATAACAAAAATTTCTGTATTAAAAAATTAATATTAATGGATAAAAAAATATAGTACACGTATTCTGATGTGGTAAACCTGAAATGATGTGTTAGTGTCATTTTATTTCATTAAGGTCTTATCTTGAAGAAGGAATTAGAACGATCAAGTTCAACAACTCACTCTTGATATGTAGTCGGTTATTTCCGTTACGCCTCCTTCCTCGTCACAGTTCTGCCAACTTATCTCCTAATACATTAAGCCTAGTTAACAATGTACTTACATACTAAATAAATAACCCCGCATAAACCACAATAGCTGGAAATACATTCTCACGTTTTATATCAATGAATATTTTTCATGAAAGATTTTAACAAATTAAGAAGATAACCTTTATTTTAGGGAGTACAGAATTAATCATGTTTTCGTTTGCCATTTAATAATTTTCGGTGTGTAGAATCAAAAAATATAATGTCTACGGAGACCAGTGTCAGAATGTTGTCAAAAATCTGACCTAACTTAACCTAAGACGTGCAAGCACATTTATACTTGATGTCACGAGAGTCCATAACTAAGCGCGCAGATTGGAAGATGGTGGGGGAACGCAGCGATGGTGGGGGAAAGCGATCCGCCAATCGCTTTCCACTTCCGCTGGAAGTATCGCCAATCAGAGCGACAATGCGCAGAAATGAACGAAAACTGGTCTTTTCGCAGTTATGGACTCTCGTGACATCAAGTATAGATAGACATTTGAATTATTCCACCAAAATGAGCGCCACCCACGTTCTTCTGTCTATAGTCTGCAGCTAAACAATTTCATTCATTGGACAAATCATGAATAGAATACGATATGGCATCCTAGCAATCTACAGGGTAATCCTCTCGCTAGTGGACTCAAAGGAAGTGCCGCCACAATAGCATGAAGTGGCCTAAGTCCTTTTTCTGTCATCAACACCTATTCACGGGCATAGCTATAGTATGCACCCCCGTCGAGAAAAGGGCTTGGGTCCATTCATAATGGTGTGGCGGCATTTCCTTTGGTCCACTGGCGAGAGGATCACCCTGTATCAAATAGAGAAAGTTGACACTTTTTGCAAATCTTTCTTTTACAACTTCAACAAGATTATCATTATAAGAGTTAACGAAATCCCCAAAGATTACTACAAGCTAAAAATGTATAACGTTTGCGCCGTTAAATTCCTAAAGTTAAAACTTACACTCTGTTATTCTGTGCATCAGAAACTATTAAGAAACAAACAAAAAAAGTGAATAATTTTGTGTTTTTTAAAGTAAAATCTAGTCAGTTAAAAAACCACTTCCGGTTTGAGAGCTTGAAAAATTGTCGCAAATCTATCTATCGTTTGAAGCGTAAATGAAGCTAAGCCTTAAAAAAATTGTGATTTTTTATTTTTAGGAAAAAAAAAGCAAGTAACAGAGAATCTTAGACGAAGAATAAAATCGGTTGAGAGGAATAACTGTGTTTGGAGGATCTCGGAGGGTGACTGAAAAATCGTTTGGTCCTCTTTTTCCGGTGCTCGTGGCGACGTAAACCGTGGATTATCCGGTCGTCGAGAAGCCACGTCGCGAGATTGAATATTGTATTCTTTTCGACGAACCAGTCGAGAAAGGGTTGCGGAGGATGAGAGCCGACAACAGTACGTAACAGCTGACGCCATCAACTCAGCATAGCTACCTTTCCCCTTATTTCTCTCCCTCCTCTACCCAGCACCATCGTCCTTCGCGGTACTTGGATAGTACTTGAATACAGAGCTTCCGCACTTCAATCCATCTGTCTACTTCCGTTAAGAGTCAGTCGTTCTATTGGTCCGACGCGATGCGACGTTTCGAACACACGCGAAAATGGTGCAACCCCCTCCACAAAGGGGTTGAAGATTAAACCCGATGGAAAATGAAGTCGTCTTTCGAATCGTGAAAGGTCACCAGGATTGAGATGCTTTTGCTACTCTTTGGATTCTTCTCGAAGATCGACGGGATTAAAGTGTCTCTTAAAGAGTTCCCGATGAAACTGCAATTATGGGGATGTTTCCCTTTCACAGTATCAACTTTCCATACAGAAATCACTCAGTTTTTAACTTTGAAGAGAAAATAGAATTCAGAATAGAGAAACTCGAGGTAAGTTTATGATAAACGAGGCACGCAAGAAAATATCACCTCCCAGTGCCGGATTAGGAAGGTTCCAAGGAGGATTCCGTTTTACTACGACAAAAAATTCCAAAATCTGGAATCCGCTCTGATTTTGCGCACTTTCGATCCAATTATTATTGTAAAAATAGATCCCATTCTTTAAACCATTAAATTATTAAAATAGTTCGATGTTTCTACTTCAATATTAATTTTTGAACCAAATTTATCAACCAAGGGCCTTCGAAGATTTGATAGTCCCGGGCTCCAGAAATATTAATCCGCTCTTGATGCCTCCTCCCCCCCAATTTTATATTCCGTCCGAAAATCTGTACGTAAAGTAATAAAATTATCTATAACGAAAAGGTAAAAATAGAAGAAAAACAATTTAATTGAATTTGTATGATATAAAAAATTATTAGCAGGGTGTCAAATTACCAACCTTCCTGTATCTGTTATAACAGTTTTAAATTTTCCTAAAAAATGTGTACGTTCGATGTATCACTAAATCCGATTAATTTTAATCGGTACACAACGATTTGCGCGTTCGCGTGTCAGATTTAAGTGGTACGGATAAATCAACGATTGTCGACGGCCGATATGACAGCTAAATAGTCGCTTGTGTGCAATGAATGACATGTTAGAGCATCGAATTTATATGTGACCAATAAAGCAGGCTAAAATGTATGTACGTCACGTAGCGGTACGTTAAATTGTCATAATGGAGCTCGTCACAAACGAAGCAGACACGTGAAAATTTCAACGGTCATTTTACACTTTCAATGGAAAACGTGCGTGTCACTTTTCATGGCTAATAGTCTACGACATTTGACTGCATTTACTACATAAAGAAAATAATAATTCTCTTTTCTCTTCTCCTATGGGGAAGGGCAGGAACCCAGGACATCACCACTTTCCCTGGGGAAGCCTGATTTTATCGCGACTGTACAGGATAATTCTACGTGCAGAAATAAATAATAAAAGTAGAATAAAATTTTGTAATTTTTGGCTTCATTTTTAAGAAAACTAAATTTGAAAATTCCAGTCCCCAGCGACACATTCATAGTTCATTTTTAAAATTCAATATTAAATTTGATATATTTTTAATATAACAGCAATGTTACTTAGTTATTTTATTAGTCATTTGATTGCTTTAAATTTGAAACGCTGATCACTGATGGCTTTGAAGTAATTATAATAATTGTTATAGTTTGCAAATATTAATAAAAATCAACGACGCAGACAAAAAACATTTAAACTCAAAATACAATTTCCAAATAAGCCATTTGTACGTGTTCGTTAACGTTTTATTGAAATCGAAAAAAGAGAGAAAGAAAAATATTTTGTTTCAATTGAGATCGAAAAGCAGCGTAACGTGTAACCTTCATTAACGAGTTTTTAAAAAGTAATAATACAAACACTGTTTCTATTTGAATAAAAGTGTGTGTACGCTTTTTTTATTTTACAAACGCATTCAAACAGTAATTTCGTTACAATTCAATCTCTATTTTATATCCTGCTCGAATCTTTTAATCATCACAATGTATTTGGTTTTATATTGTTGTTATGGATAAACGTTGACATTATTTTTTGAAATAAAACCATCGATCAAAGGTACGAGTTCAATATAGTACAGCGTAATTCTGTTCATTTCATTTCCATCATGGAACGTTAAAAGTGGATTACCAATGACCCCTGACCATTGGCACTACTAAAGAGCTAAAGTATATCTGTCCCACCGCCCCATGTAAAATTGGTCCCCTGACTATTCTGAAATTTAAAGGTTTTAAGATTTTAAAGTTTCAGAATTCCAAAATTCTTAAACTCCAAAATCTGAAAGATTCAACGTTAAAAATTGAAAGATTTCAAAGTCTCAAATTTCACGGTTCCTAAATTCCAAACTTTCAAGATTCTAAAAATTCCACAATAGTTCAAAAATTTTAAAATTCTCAAACTTCAAAGCTTTAAAATTCAAAAATATTAAGAATATTTAGTGCTATGTATATTTAAAATTTCTCCAAATTTAAATCTTATTTTGTTTTGTAAAATTTAACATTGTTACATGCTAATTTAACCCTTTCTCCATGATGGTCTCTGCCGGGGCGACTCTCGTGTGACTTATGAACAGTACTATATTAACCAACACACGGGATCAATAGATACCTTAGAGTCAAGCACTTTATTAAAAACAATTTCATCGCAAGAAACCTAAAAAAAAAAAACTATCCTCAAATAATATGTCTATCCACGACCTTGGATGTTCTCGTAGCCTTGATCAAAAGTCCGACGAAACTTTATTAATATTTCACAGTGGCTGTGGTTTTTCGTTCTTCCTTTTTTTCCATCACTGCCGGCCGAAGAATCGCGTTTCAGTTCGGTATGGGTTAAAAATGGGCCAGTGTATTTAAGTGGATTTCACGTGGACACGCTCGTGGGACCGGTCACCGAAAACGCTCTATCGATTCCGACAATTTTGCCGTCGACAGACCGCACCGACCGGACTGGTTAACGAAAATTAAAAAAAAAGAGAGACAGAGATGAGAAAGATAGAGGATTTACATGGAACGAGACGACGAAAAAGAACGGCGTTGCGAGAACGTTGCAACTCGAATAAACGTCGCTGATATCCCGTTGGCACGTTCAATAAATTGTTGACGGTTCATAGGGAATCGCGGGAAAAAAGTTGTTCAACGTTATCACAAGAGATAAAACTCTGAATTCGTTTTTTACTGCGTGGTTCGGAGGTACGTTTCGCACTGGCAACGAAGTTTGTTCCGGACCAACCCTTCTTCTCTACATTTATTCTCTTTCATTTTTGATATGGCATTAATACATTCACTATAATTCATAGAGAACAGGGAAAATAGTTGTTCAATGTCCAGTAGCTAAATAAAATTTTTCATTACTTCCTCTTTTTATTTTTTAAAAATGAATTATTTTTTAAATACCTGTTTTGGAAATATTTTTCTACTTCAAATACCACTGGAATTTGCTTTGCAAACAGCTCTTTATTCTTTTGTGATAAAATCTTAATATATTTAAAATAAACACAAATGAATACAAGGAATGAAAAGTCAAAAATAGTACATAACTAACTTATAATAAGATAATGAAACAAAAAATAACTTCGCTTTTCTGGCGCTTCTATCATGATACCCTTTTCTATAACATGGCGGACCACTCTACTAACAGACGCAAAAGTAACTAGGCCCACAGCCGGCCCCAACAAAGACCGCCAACGGCAGCACCGTTCGATGCCCCACCAGATTCAAAGACATCACTAGACAAAGTAAAGATGGCTGAAGCGCAACATCCATCATTTTGTTTTATTCTTTTATTTTGTTATTTAATATTTGAGAATTAATGTTTAAAAAGAGTTGATTATATTTTTTCTTATTTTTTAAAGCAGGCATAGCTAATTTCTTCCCCGCCAGAAATACATGACCCCAACTGTTAGTCAGATTGTTCGTTCCACCATCAGTCAATTCGTACCCTTAAAATTCCGCTATCTAATCATCAGTTCATGTATCTCTTATGGTAACTCGGAGATGCGTAATAATACTACAGGGTGATTCTCTCGCAACGCAACACAAAAGCCGTCCCGCACAATGGAACCCTGCTGTGTTTGCGGGTAAAAAGACCCAGGGACCATATTGCCGGACCCAAAACTGCTTTGTGTGTGTTTATGGCTGAGACGAAGACAAGGAACGGAGCAGCAGGGGTTCCATTGTGTAATTAAGAAATTGAGTGTAATTAAGAAATGTAATTAAGAAGAAACAAATAATTGAAATACGCTATGATAATGAGCGCAAAATTGTGGTATCAAAATCGGTAATTTAATTACCGAGTAATGAATTGATGTTACAAGAGAATGCACTATCAATGGAAAAGTACACATGGCTAGGCTCAATGGGGTGGCTCATACGGATATGGTTCACGAATCACCAGTTAGCCATGCCTTTTTTAAAGAACCTCTTTTGGGGATATTTTACGCTTGAAAGGACCAACAATATTTGCCTCACGAAAACCACTATCTATCTATATGTTTCCCTCCATGGATCAGTGAGGATGCGTTTCGCCGTGAGGGTGGCGTATTCTAGGAACTTTCGGTTCCTCTCTTGCCAACCGAAAGATATCGTCCACAGAAACTAAACACACTATTTATTTTTGTTGTTGTTTTTGTTTAGTTTTGTTTGACGTTTAAAAAAAGCATTTTATTTTCCATTTATTTTTTAAAAGACCTCTTTTGGAGATATTCTTCTATTTGATTGTATCAGTGGAATTTGCTGTATAAAGTACACTCTGTGACATTTTTTCTTATTTTGTGGTTTATTTTTTAAAAATTGATGTTAAACGAGAGCTTGATCAACAATTTTGTGAACTTTGATATAGCGTATTTGATCTGGGTTTGTTTATGATCAATAACAAAGAGGATAATAAAAATAAGAAAATAGAGCAGCTGATAAAAAAGGGTATTCTTTAACAGGGTAGATCACTGCCTAATACATTTGGAGCCAGTAACGTTAAGAGAACCGATAACGAAACGATTATCGTGGAAATTCAAGATTGATAAAAAAAAGGAACATGGTCAGCGCACTCCCTTGGGAATCCTTCGAACGTGCTATAAAAAATTATGAATGAATTCTGTCAGGATCAATATTTTTTCATGAGAAATTGGAGAATTAAATAAACGATTCAAAGGAAACTATTTGCAGAATAATTATTGACGTAAATTATATTAATTTATTCCGACCATGAATATTTTCTTTTTTTTTCAGTTAAATAATAGACATATTAATGATTCTGCATATATTATATAAGAATTGTATAATTTTAAGTACGCAAATTTTACAAATTTCTGTTCCAAGAACATCTGTAATAGTTAAACGAATTTTATATAAAATATGGAACGAATACGCGGTGAAATACCAGATTTGCAGATAAATTATAACAAAAATGGCAGAAAAGAGGATAAAATTTGCATGAAAATTAAAATCAGAACCTCCTGCATTTAATTCCAGTTTCTTTTTGTTCCTAGTGCAAAATCAATTAAAATTTCACATACATTTTGAAAAAATCAATTACAACGTTTGCGAATGGATCGCCAATCGATTGCTTTTGAATATATTATAAACGGAGAAGTTGGTTTACAAGGGAGCAAAGAGGAATGAAAAAAAAAAATGGAATTCGTGAAAAGATCGTATCGACGTCCCAATTGTACGTGCAAATGCCCCTGGATAATCAATTTGAATAATTACTTTCGGACATTCGGTATTAACTGGTCCGCTGCGCGTCCAATTCCCTGGGCGACGATAAAGAAATAAAGGAATCAACCCTCTTTTTTTTTATTTCTCTCTTTGCTCCTTGTTTTCTGCTCTTCGATAAATGGCGTGGCGTAATATTTCCTGCGAAAAAATTTGACAAGGGTTGCTGTCAGTTCGATTCCCTATTTATCTGACAAATGTAAAGATTGTCCTTTCGGTTTGCATTGCGTGTGCTCCATTCTCCATTCACGTTTATTCGTTTAAAATCGATCAGACGTGATTAGAAAAATATCAAAAGATTTTTTTTCTGTAAAGGATTGTTGCATTTTCCAATTGTATTTATGAATAATTAAATATCGATATCATTCTTGCACTTAATATTAAATTATTTTAAGAAATTTGAAAAATATGAAAAATTTCAGACAATATTATAGTTATTTTATTCATATACTTTGTAATAAATTAAAAATCGTACATTGACGATCAAATCAGACTTTCCCCAGTTACAGTAACGTATAACGTAATGGCGGCGCCAACCCCAGAGTTTTGGTGGGACTGCACTGGTCAGGAACAACTTTTTTTACCTTATCGTCACTTTTTTATCTTATAACATCATGTATGTGTATATTTATGGGACTTCTTGTGATTGGTGGACAATACGATATTGTAACCGTCATTGTTACGTTACGAGAAGTCGCGCATGCGCGAAAAAACCTATGTAACATCTCTGATCCAATCATCTATCATCGGACACCATATTTATGCCAAAAAATTTGAATTAATGTTTACTTTATTATTAGTACTATTCGTTGCTGGTTAGTTGCCGTCCAATCAAATTCGTTGACTTACCTTCAGTCACACGTATTATGTTTATTGGCCGAGGCCCTTACATCCATAAATCTATCGCGTGACGAACGTCGCTAAAGACAGATATTGAAACAGAATGAGATGAAGCGATAGCGAGCGACGATTCGGGCACATTGGCGTAGACGTAGATTCTGGGTTTACATTATTATGAAAACAGGAGAGTTTTTACACTCTCCATAATGTAATTTCCATAAATTTTGCATAATTACAACTGTTGTCAAGAACGAGTATTATAATATAATCATGTTTATATAGTTAAATATATCTTCTGCGAATATGGAAATTTTATGCCTATGCAATGTGACCGCTGACTTCTCAAGTTACGGATTCCTGGAGGGAATTAGGTGGAGCGAACGCACAGTCCCCTTGCTCCTCTGTCGGTCATCGGCAACTTACCAGCAACGAACAGTATTTTTCAGTCCTGTACAAAATTTTGTAATATTTAATAAATAAAAGTTATTTTACTTTTTTATCTATTTATTGTTGTTATTGCTATTGGTATTGCTATTGGTATTGCTATTGCCATTGCTATTATTATTGTTATTGTTAAAGTCTGAGGCTAGCCGGGCACTCATTGTACCCGGGCCGTGAGGCAGGCTTCCTTACTGGCTGTGTCTTGGCAATTGGGCCTCTGTCGCAAAGTGTAAAAGCGCCGTCACCAGGTCAGCCGTAATGCTTAGCGATGAAGGTTCCAGGGTCCTCAGGATTGATTCCCTTAAGACGTTAAGTTCCCTGCATCATAGGAGCACGTGGAGAGGTGTCTCGTCCTCCTCCTCACATCTTGGGCATGGCAACTCATCAGTGAGTCCCATGCGTGCAAGGGGTTGTCTCGTGTACCAGTGTCCTGTCACCAGTCCCACGACCATGCGCAGGTGCGCCCTGTCCAGGCGAATTAAAGTGTCACCCAGCTTCTGCGGCGGTCCCTCGAGAAGGGCCCTCGTGTGTCCCATACCGTTTACGTGGCGCCAGAGCCTGATGAATTCCAGGTTCAACCATTCCTTAGCCAGGCCCTTCAACGCACAGGTTGAGACACCAATGGGGTACGTGGGGCATACCTGAGAGCTTGTCGCCCCCAGTCGTGCCAGTTCGTTAGCTCTCTCATTCCCTGCGATACCAGCGTGACCTGGTACCCATACCAGCTTAACTCTATTGTTCAAAGATAGCCGCCTCAAAGTCAGTGCACAGTTCCTGACTAGCTTAGACCCGATTTCCACTTTGTGGAGGACGCTGAGCGCGGCAAGGCAGTCCCTGCTAATATAGATGTATTTGCCTGAGTGGGCCCTGTCCAAGTTGTAATTGGCACAGACCCAAATGGCAAACACTTCTGCTTGAAAGACCGATACAAGATGGCCCAGCTTATAAGCCATTTTGACATTTGAGCTCTTCCCCAATATCCTGGCTTCGGTTCCGGACCTGGTCTTGGAGCCGTCTGTAAACCAGACAAGCTCCCCCGAAGTTAGAATGTTGTCTAGATCATCCAGCCACTTCCTTTTGTCAAAGAAGATGATTTTGTAGTTATGTCTGAAGAGGTACACAGTCTTGCAGCGGTCACTTCCTTGGGTCAGAATTGACTCCGACTCCAATTCCGCGAGGGTCGTGAGGTGCCCGCTGCTCAACAGTGACCAGTTTCCAGCCTGGTGTAGGGGAATGGCTGCTCTCCAAGCCACCGCAATCACCACTAGCTGAGGTGGCTTGATGTCGAGCAGATTTTATCTAAATTATATTTAATATTAATATCGTCAAAATTAAGATTTTAAAAATTTCTGCTTCTCCTATATCACTATTTCCCCTATGGAAGCCTGATTTGATTGCGAGTGTATTTGAAGCTTTATTATACGTTTACAGTAAGGAGAAAGTTCATAAAAAAATTTTTTTAATATTTGTCCTCCCTGCAGTTGTTAATAAAAAATTATTCTTTTGTCTGGTGTATTCAATTTTTGTATCTTTTTTCAATAATTAGTTATTTAATTACATTAAATTTAAAGCGTCGATATATTAATATCACCTGAAACTCCGGTTTTAACTAATTGATTTATTATAACTATTACCTTCTTATATGAAGTAAATTTATTCCTGCTTACAGTTTATTATCATCTAAGAATCTTAACAACCACTAACTTTCATAGCATTTGAAACTACAATTCTAGCATAATTCAAGCAAATGGGTACATACAATAGACGTGCTAAACATGCTCCAAGCACGTTTCTCTAATTCATCCCTTCACCTTCATATATTCAATGAGTTTAATTAACTGCGTGTTAATTTAAACTCGCTTTAAATCAAAAAGAGACGAATAAAATGTAATAATTACTGCAGTCTATATTTATCTTATTAATCATAATCATTGTAAAAATTGTTTCTTCTTCAATTTATGAAATGAAAAACATTTCTATTTGTGAAAAATGATTTTTTGTAAATGAAACTATTTGTCGTGACCGATTTGCCATTTTTAAGGGACAGTGATCTATCTATTGAAGGTATACATGTCTGTAGGGTATTTTCTGCACGCGTTGGACCACTACCAGACCGGCAGACACCGCATCTATTAGTCAATACCGGATGAATATTTGATAGTGAGAGTTATGGTCCTGATCAAATTCCACACCATGTATCCACTACTTACATATATTTCACGTGTTCGACCAATCGATACATAGGGTGTTTCTATTATTCGAAAACTATGGTTAAATCAAATAATTCAACAATTGTTATTATTACTAAAACAGATAACATTAGGATTTAAGATTCTAAGAGACTTTAGTATAAGATTTTAATGTTCTAAAACTTTAGAATTCTAAAATTCTGAAATTCCACAATTCTAAGATTCTATCTAAAATTCAATAATTCCAAACTTTCAGGATATCAAAATTGTAAAAAATCCACAATTCAAAAATTTCAAAATACCATAACTTGATAATTCCAAAATACCAAAATCCTATTAAAAATTCCAAAATTTCAATCTTTCAGAATACCAAAATTCCAAAATTCTAGGATTAAAAAATTCTAATATTTTTAAATTCTCAAATTTTAATTTTCTAAGTTTCTAGGTTTGTAGGTTGCTAGGTTTCTGAGTTTCTAAGTTTCTAGGTTTTAGGATTTTTGGATTCTAAGTTTCTCTTATAAAATCTTATAAAATGAAAGATATTAAACACTTGGTATTGTTAACAAAACCATGGAACCTAGCTCACCCCTCAGAAAATCTTAGTTACCCCAATAATATAATATTCAAACATTCCAAAACTTGATTACCATTACTGATCTTACGTACCTTTATTGTTAATTGTAACTAATCAAGTGAAGGAAATATTAAATCGACAAAGTTACAAGTTTCGAAAGCTGTTTAATGCAACAGTAATAGATTCTGTAATCCAAAGAATGAAAAGCTGGAGCAACGAGTTTATAAAGTTAATAATTTCACTTCGATTCGCTTTTTGTCCCAAGCTGTTTATCGACAGATTGGATAATTAATTGTTTCCTTTGCATCAAAGTTCTCTGTGAAGCCAGCATCCCTTTAGAACACAAGAGAGATGAGTGGAGAAAGCAGCCTCGTGCACCGCTTGTATAATTGAAGATATACTTTAACCAAAATCTCAGGGCTGGCTGTAGTACCCTCTATTGTTGTTGTTACATTGTTTCGTCGAAATTAATGGACCGACCTCGTTTCATTCGCCACGATTTCACGAAGGATCAGCTCGGCGACGCCTTCAACTTCCTTCCAAACACACCATAGAAATACAAAAACTTTCATTTCCTAAAAATGAATACACGCAAAATTTTATTTCGCAATTTTCTATTTGGAAATAGTCGAACTTGACTTTGGAAAAATTATAAATTTAATTTTAAATTGAAAGAAAATTTAAATTTTTCGAAGGAAACTATATGACAGAGTTGCAAAAATTATAAATTTAACGTATAATTAAATTTGTCAATCGTGGCAAAAAACTTACAAATATTCAAAGGTATTAATCCAAAATTAAATGTATAATTTTTTAACGAAAGGGTTTCACATATTTAGAAGAATAATTTTATGGTAACAGTACAAAATTTAGGAAATGATAATAATATGAAATACGAAATTGAATTAATCGTAAGGTTGGAGCTCTCTCCATGGTCCGCCGTTCGAGGGTTAATTTATAACTAATTTAATAAGAATTTATAATTACTTCTCATTGTTAGATTCAATAAAATCGAGGAAGAAAACAAACTAGTACAAACTGTACAAACTAGTTCACTCAAGATTTTTAAAATTCTATTAATAATTTTATTAATTTCTTCATAAAGTACAAGAAAATCGCTTTAAAAGCACATCTTCTCCGCGATTTTAGGAACGTTGATCGACCAAAAAAAACAAAATACACGCGTGTCGGTGTATTCCAGTGAGAAATCTGGCCATCGAGTGACTTTACTACTCAACGATTTAGGCGTGATTCGCGTCGCGAACGAGCACAAACCAATTTTCTTAGCAAAGAAGAAATAAAGGACGGACTAAAAATCGGCGTACGAGAAGGAGGCGAAGTTCCGATTTGCAGTGGGTAGCTGCTAACTTTATCGAGCTTTCGAGTTTATGTACTTTGCAGCTCGGTCGCGATTTTATGCTTTTTTCCTTTGTGTTTACCGACTCTCCTGTCCTCGCTTCTCCTTTAAGTATTTCGAAACGAACCAACCATCGCTGAGGAAGAAAGATATTTCGTCAGAAGTTTATGACTCTTTGAGGAATAAATTCGGCGTATGGATTCTGCGTTCCGAAACACATAACATATTGCAACTTCTGGTAAGAACGCTGCTATAAAATGGTAGCTCGACAATGTTTCTAAAATGTATCTACAGAAAGTCTGATTTTCATGACAGAAAAGTATCGCTAAATGTTACTTCTGATTCATTAGTTTAAAGCTTAAGGTTTAATAAAAATGGCTATGTAAACGATTTATCAGTATCCTTAACGCGAAATGACTGATGAATAATTATAATAAACAATGGCTAATTTTTAAATCTATAATAACTGACATGATTTCATGACAAAAACGTACGACTTGATTAATATTCTTAATATAAAATTGTTGATACCTATTTGAAAGAAACAATGATTCAACTGATATAACAATAAACTGTAACTTGAAAAATGACGGATCAATCATTTTGTACCAAAATATTTATGAAACGTTTATATAGTAATTTTCAATAAACCTCAAACTCTAAGCTGATGTGTCATAAGTGTTTATCTATGATATTTTTCTGTCGTGAAATCATGTCAGACCTTCAATATTTCTTTCAACAAAATCCAAAACCAAAATCTTTCAACCAAACACCAAAAAGACATCTGCAGAAGAAAATTAAAAAATATATTTGTTCGAAGGAAAAGTTGGTTGAAAATAATTAACGATGCTCGATTTCCTCCAGGTGTTTAGCACAATGGTAAAATCTCGTCGCGAGAAAAGAAACAGAAACGAAAGAGGGAATAGTTGATCGTGCATCCAAGAACGACCCAGTAACGGAGTTCTGCGCGTGACAGAGGTCATGACACGAGCATTATTTCCCTTTCTGTTCGAATTCTGGGGCGGTTACGAACAAGAGAAACAAAGAGGAAAGGTGAATCCAGGCAAAAGGAAGCGAGTTTGTCGTAACAGCGGGTACTGACTTTATCGGCCTTTCGAGTTTATATATTTCTCCTTTACAAGAGGTGCAACCCCCGCATTTTCACGCTCTCGAACCAAACCGCTATTCTTTCTTTCTCTTAGCCCCCTTTTATCCTTCTCTTCCACCTTCTGACACTTCTATTCAATGACGGCCAGACCCTGGTAGCACGCATTCATTTCACCCTTCTTCGAGCAACCCTTCCACGTTAAACCTCTCCCAGCCACTCTCCATCGGTTATTTATTCGCCATAGTTCTTACTTTTTACACTTTACGAGACTATATCGATGGCTTTTGTTCGTGCCCCTCCTTCTCGATAAAAGGCAAAGAAACATACATTTCTCACCCTTCTGCTTCAAATTCTTTAACATGTGCACTCTCTTATACAAACGAACAATGGTCGTAAATTCAATAAATTCGACATAAAATTGGAAGTATACGGCGTGCTTTTCTTGTCATTGGAGGAGACAAGACAATTTCATAGACAATTTAATTTTTATTTAATAGGATACTTTGTGGCCAATATTCAGATGAAAAATTGTGATAATAATACAAGATAGGGTAAATAGACCGAATAGAGAACCCCCCTCCAGTGACATATGTCTGTATATCATAAGAGTCGCCATCTGGAGTAACTTTTCCTTATAACCTAACAGTCGGTCACTGTTTATTAAAAAGTTATTAGCAAAAAACGTTTCACTCAAAAAAATATCTATCCTAAACTAACCCACAGCCGAAATGTTTTTATATTAGTTACATATTTTAGTATTTAAGTCGATGTGTAAGGCGAAAGTACTCCCTCGGTGAAATCAGCCGTAGATTCGGCCCCAAAATAATGGTTCAGTCAGGTTAGGTTAAGATCTTTTAAACGGGTGGGGGTGCAGGATAAAAGAGCAAAGCCCCTCCCCCGTCTATTCATTACATTTAGTACTAAAATGTATACAGTAAAACCTGGATAAATGCAACCAAGATTGGGACCCAGTGGTTGCATTTATCCAAGCGAGGTGTCGAATCTCGGGTTACACGCGACGACCAGCCAAGCGTGAACGTAGAAAGGGACAGACAGTGGCGGAAAGAGAGAGGTCCGATGATGAAAGGAAAGAGCCGAAACGTATCGGTGTGACTAATACTAATTCAACTATAAAACTTTTTTATTTTTGACTTTTTTTTATTAAAACTTTTATTAACGCATTGGTGAAATTTTTCTGATTCAAATGGTACCAAACACGATATAGTTTCAATTATAATTACTTGCTAAAATTGATGTTAAAGGTTGGCGAAAAGCAACAGAGATCGAAATCAAAACCAGTCGCGGTGTCGGCTCTGGTTTCAAAGGTTTCATTTATCCAGGCAAGGTGTCGATTCTGCGTCCGTACACATCTTTTGTATTCAGCCGACATCATTTATATTCAGTCGTGGTGTCAATTCTATGTTGTTTATTCTATTACTATTGTTTATAAATATAATTCAAACTATATCGCGTTTGGTGTCATTTTAATAAGAAAAATCTCACAAATGCATTAGTAAAAGTTTCATTAAGAAAAAGTTAAAAATAAAAAAGTTTTATCGTTGAATTAGTATTAGTTACACGGATATTACGATCGGATCATATTACACGGTTTCCTCGTCGAGCGGCTCGGTTCGCCTAGGGGGATCCCTCCAAGTGGAGGGGATAGCGATGTTGCATTTATCCAAGCATTCTTTCGTTGCATTTATCCAGGTTCTACTGTACTATAACTAATATAGCAGCATTTCATATAAAGAAGAATCAGATGTTTTTAAAAATGACGATACATTTTTAACAATGACCGATAATTGGGTTAGTAAATTAACAATTAATATAGGGTTAAAAGTTTAAATTTAAGAATTAATTACTCGATAGTCAATAACACGGAACAAAGATTATATTTCCGAATTAGAATCGTTATTTAAAATAAATTTTGGAAAATCTTCAGACGTTGGAATACCATCGAGAGATAGCACTGCAAGTTTAACGGTATTTAAATAAAAGCAAGGTGGTTTACATAGTCGTAATTAATCTCGCGAAGCCGAAGAAAATATCGATAACAGCCGAGGGCAGCAAGTTATTACATTTATCTTCCGGCCGTTTGTTTTTCTACCCTTTTAACAACTTGTTAATGCTTCTCGTCTCGCATGAATTTTTCACGCCACCCCTTCGCCCCCTTGGTTTTTTTCCACCCTCTCGCTAAATGATTCCAGGCTACAAACGCTTCTCTGTCCTTTTTCCCTCGGCCTGTTTGCGAGCCGACCCTGTTAATTATGATTAATCATGTCTCGGAAATTAAAGCGATTAATCTTCTCGTTGTGACGACCACTAGTGAGAGCAACAACACACCGTATATGTGGCTGTTTTCCACAGAGAGGAAAATGCTTTTCTCAATTAGTTCAACCGCTAATCGTTTCTCGTGACTTATGCATATTTTCAGACCACCATTAGCGAAGAATTTTCTCTTGAATAACTGTTAAGAAATATGGAAAGTTCCATTAGAACGTATGGAATAGAAAAATATATTAACTTGTAATTCTTGGAAAACAAATATTGCCTTATATTAATTATTAATTTATTATTGTAATACTAATACTACTAACAATTTTTTCTTCAAAATATAAATTATTATAGTTTCCAAAATATTTATATTGTATTGTGATTTTCCCAATTATTAAATTTTAACTCTTTGACCGCTAAAGGTGTAAGGTATCGGTACCCATTAAGACCTACCTAAGCTTTGAATATTTTTCTAATTTTTTTTTTTAATCGATTAAATTTGCATTCCTCGTGTTTCATTGAAAAATTGTCAAGAAAAGTTTGATTAGTTCGACACAATTATGGGTTTGGTGAAAAGTGTTACCTAATAATGCCTACTCTTAAAAATAAAAGATTTTGTTTTTAAATAAGCAATATCAAAGTTTCAAAGAAAATTCAATCCTAGTTTATTCAATCAAAAACGCAACATATACACCAGATAATTTCTCTGTCTTTTTTGGTCAAACCCATACATTCTTCATAAACATAATGTTCACAAACACATCCTCATTACTCACAATATCATGAACTCTTGTCTTTATTTCCACCACTTTTATTTTTTCTTCCTCTTCCGCGCGATATGGTGGCAGCACCTGTCAAAAGTGCTTTTTAGTTATCCAGATATAACCGATAGGCCTTATTAAGTTCTAGGCCTTATTGGGTACCAGTACGGTATGTACCCTGAGTTGCATTGAACTTGTCGCAGTGAAGTTGGCTACAAATTCACTACGCATTCACGCCGCGTCGATGAGTGAATGCGTGGCCAACTTCACTGCAACAAGTTCAATGGAACTCAGTTGACACAACGTTCAATCGTCGGTACTGTGCAGATTGCCGGTTTTAGGTACTATTCACTCGAATCTTTTAACATTAATTAAAAAGCAGAGCCGCGAACGTTATTTCATCACTCTTGATTTTTGTCTTATTTTAACTGCTAGAATCATCTCCTAAAATTTGTCCCACATGTTGTCGAATACCCTGTATATGGCCAATAAATTCTTTTTAACACATTTAATATTTTACTAAATTGGTATAGGCATACTGTTATATATATATCGTGCTGCAATGTTAAAATGTGTCCCAAAGTTTTCTTCTCTTTAACAATGCAAAATTCGAATTTAAAAAAATACTATACTGTAAAATGATGATGATTTCCCTTTTGAACACGTTACAATTAAAGGATCATTATTTAAGTTTCGTGCAGTAAGCTTCCAAACAATTCTACAAGGTAATATTTAATTAGTGTATGAGAATTTGGGTGTGAGTAACATACGAATATCCAACGCAGGATCAAGAGGAGGTTTAAGGAAGCTTACAGTCCTGGACCGTGTTACCCCCATTTACTGTGTTAAAAAAATTGAATGAAATTTTTTTACTGTTGTCCATTTTCTTCACGATTACTACACAATTGTTATTTAATTTTATTTAGAATAAATTGCAATTTTTGAACCAAGTTTATCGATCAAGACGGTCAAGTGAATAATTTAAGTGAATAATCTTTGTATCAAAATTACAAATGAAACAAGGTTATTCAAAAATAATGGATAATTTTTTATTCGAACAATATAGATAATTCATTTGACTGATATAAAAAATATTCCTCATTATTCTTATTCAGTTTTAATTCTTTTGAAATGTATTTATTTCAATAATTACGATAAATGCAATTTGTTTAATTCATTAGAAATATTTTATTGAAACTTTTTTTAAATTTTCGATTTGGAAAATTTATTGTACGATATTTCGTTCATTAATATGATTTCATTGGTATATCGATATTGTTTGAATAATGTCGAGGCCTTTAAATAAAATATCGGTTAAAATTGGGCTGTAAAATTGCATTTGGAAAATGTAGGAATTGTATTGAGGGGGTTTCAGATCATCTGACGGTAAATGAAAATGCTCGTTACGGTTTTCGTTGAAAATTGAACTGTTGAATTATATGTAATCCACAGGTATTGGTAGATACCGTTATCTTGTCATCGTTCATTCGCGGCTCCAGTTTGGATTATTATACCGACGTATGTACAGATTATTCTATACATCTACAGATTATTATAAATATATTTTATGTATATAAGTACGCTCTATTATTTGTCTAATTATTAAAGATGTAAAAAAAAACATTTCATATGAGAACTTGATAAGGAAATTTTAATAAAAATATAACTATTCAAGATTCTGCTTTACGAATTGACGAACAGTAATATTCTTAAATTTTTAAATTTACAAATTTCTATATTACTAAATTTCAAAATTTCTTTATCTTTAAATTTCAAAATTTTTTAAATTTAAGAATCCCTAAATTTTTATATTTCCAAATTTCTAGTCTTTAAAAATTTCTAAATTTCAGACTCGAAAGCTTAAGTCCACCTTTAGCCAATTTAACAAAACAAACATTGGAAATGCCGAGTTCTAAAATCAGAAATCTAAGTAAATCCACGTTTCATCAATTTGGCGAAGTAAAAATTGAGAGTCCCAGGAGCCACAAGCCAGTTTAAGTCCCATGCGTCGCCGATTTTCCATACGTATATTAAACCCTATACATATGTATACTAATTCATTCCCAAAATAAAAAGCTTGATATCATGAAAGTACATTCGAAATGATTAAGTCCAATGGCAGGATGGTTAAAATAACCCATTTACAGGCGTGAAGAGAACAGGGCGAATGTGGGGTGCAAGGTAGAAAGAGAAGGAGGAGCAGGAAAAAGGGTGTCAACGAGCTTCCAGTCGAAATGAATAATACCCCAACAGGTGCAGGAACACAATCTCGAGCCCTCGTTGCCACTTAACGCCTCTGAAAGCGGCGTTCTCGCACGGCCCCTTGAGGAAACAGTGTTTTTCGCAAATTAAGAGATTCGCAATAATGGCCTTAATGGTGCTGTAAGGGGTACAAACTGAAATTACATAGCCGCTTAAACGCGGTTATTTATCGTCTACTTTATTATTAACGTCCGCGAGATTTTCGTGGCCTCTCTCTGTTCGAGACAACAGAAAACGTTCTTAAAAACGACGTTACACCTCGTTACCCTTACATTTTCAATTACTTTCTTTTATTTTCTTTGCCTTTTTTTTTAGCTAGGTTATTAATGGTTTAATAGGACTTACAGGTTATGAGCAAGCAGGATTGGCCAATTTTTTGATTACGTAAACAATTTATGCATGAACGTTATTAGAGTAATTTAATTTCAGTATAAGGGCTAAAGAGTTTTTTCCTGGAAAATTTAACACCTCTTTATTTTTGAAGATTACTTATAGGACCGGATTAAAATTTCTAAGACCTCGGGGGTTATCAAACATTCAAGAGCTCCCTTAGTTGGTAAAATTGGTTCAGAAATTGAAATTTATTCTAAATAAAATTAATAAATAACATTTAATCGTGAAGAAGAAGGGGCAGCAGTAGAAAGAATCAATATTTTTTGACATAGTAGAACCTGGGGCTGTAACCCACCTCTGACTACCCTTTAATCCAATGCTAACTACTCACACAAAAATTTTTATAGGTTGTATAAACTTTGACATCATAAATAATTAAAATTCCACATAATATCAATATGCAAGTGGAAAGCTTAAATTTAAATTTTCAAAAGAAATGAATTTTTCGATTCGAAAAATTTCCAATCTTTGTTTGCCGCTCTGTACCATCCATATTTATCGACGTACGTTTGTCAGTGATGAATCACTGTTCATTTACTGTCACAAATTGCAAGGACACCCTCCGCGACGAGAAGACAAAAAATCCAAAGCAAGAAAAAAAGGAGAGATGAGACAGATACAAGAAGAAATTAATTTCAGGTCGTCATTTTAAAGACAGCGACCGGTAATTACGAAAGTTTACCGGCTGCGAGGGTAGCAAACGAAGAGAACGGATCGTAGGGGTGGAAAAATCGAGAAACCAACACGAAGCTGAAGCCGAAGCTGAATCGGGTAGTTACATAATAAAAGCGAGTCGAAATCACGAACGCGAAGTCTAAGATCTCACGGCTCAGAGGTGTTATATGAAGTCCTTTAAGCCTCGCTGCCCGATCGGAAAGTATTTCTCATTTGACCTTTGAGGCTGCTCTTAGGATTACCCTTCTCCACCTCCGCCCATCTCTGCACACATCCATCGAAGACATCAATAACGCCAACTCGAAACTTTCGCTCTGCTTCGAAGTGTTTCTCTCCTGCAACCCTCCGCCCCCATCGTTTCGCTCTCGAGTTTCTCTTCGCTTTCCAACCCTCCTTTTTTCTTTTTACTTTTCTTTTTTTTACATTTTTTTATGGAGCACCTCCAATGGCCCGAAAAGCAATGAACTTTTACCGGGCGAAGTGACAAATGGCGATCGCGAACGAAACACGAAATATAAGGGGATGAGGCTAATAAAATCAAATGACAATCGGTATCGAGAATTTTGATGATCAACCCTTTTGGTAAATTATTCAAATTAATTTTCATTGATAACTCAATGAGTGTCCACTTAATATTAAAAATTTATTATATTTTCTATCTATAAAATTTTCCAAAAATTAATTATCCTCAGCTATATCTGCAAGATGGCAAAATAATATTGATTTATTAGATATACAATATTAAAATTCCATTTCGAAACAACACGATCGCGATCAAATCGTGTTAAAAGGATTCGAGCTGGTCCGGGGATAAAAATTTCGAAGGTGGATCTCGACTGACGGCGTCCGGCAAAGGAAGAGAAGAACAGACACAAAAGGATTTCAAGCTGATGCGATAGAAGTAGATGAAGAAGTATTAGGGAAGCGGAAACGATGAAGCGGCGCCGGTTAAAGACGCCGGTGCATCAAGTAGATCAAACATTGGTGTTGTTCTGTAGCGAAGTATAAGAAGAAGGGAAAAAATCTTTTAACCAAATGATGTTGAGAAGAAAGAAACAAAAGAATAGAGAAAGGTAAAAAAAAGCCTTTTCGAAGAGCAGTAACTGGTAAGAGGATGGAAATAAAAAGTTCTGCAAATTTGAGTGGTGGTTTTAACGCTGCTCTACCAACTACCCCGACTGACCGTCTATAAAACCGCTACCTCGACTACGCCAATACCACCCCTGAAGACGATTCCCAGTTTCGATCGATTGTAATTAAATGGAAACGCTTTTACCTCCTCGACAGGCTCCTTACAGCTTCGCTAGTCATCTTTTTACCGAACGGACTGAATAATACTTCAACTGCGACACCTAACCAATCTTGTACAACACAATGATGTTAATAAACACTCGAGTTTAATTGCGTGTTTCGATTTAAGTGGAAAAGACGCCATGGAAGTGCTCTACGTCTTACTACGGCAGCTTAAAGCTTCACTTTTATTCTTATTATCTTGACTACTTTTTTTTTCTCCTGCTTTTGCATCTGCATCTGAAAAAAAATGTAACTTTTTAATGAAATTTTAATTAAGAGATGTGGATTATCATTTCAATTGAAAACGATTTTAAGAATATCTTGAAGTCTGTTACAATTTAATGACATGATTGTAATTACATTTTTGATATATTTAAGTAAAATTGCACAAATTTCTAACAAAAAGTTTGACGAAAATAATCATATAAATTTTCCATATTATTTTTCAAAAGAAATATTTCATTCCCGTTATCAAGGTCAAAAAAGAAAACAAAAAGGTGTTTTGATAAAAGCACATATAAGTACGAAACGATGCGTCAATAACTCATATTTCTATACTCTGATACCCGAAACAGATTCAATATATGCTATCAGAAATATTTCGGATAGAAGGAGAGAAAAACGAGGCTGCGCACATACGCGAACCCTTTTCAAATAGCCCCTCGAACGAGAAGGATCCTTTCACTTTGTGTCGTTCTCCTAAGAGCATTACAACCGTTTCTAGCTCTCCGATCGGCAATGATTTCCAAATGGTATTAACGGTTCTCCGTTCGCAGTAAGCCGTAATACCGCAAATGTGGTCGACTGGTAAGTGCAGATTTCCGGGAGGACCAGTCTGACGCAGAAAGCTCCACACGAAATTGCAGTCTACAACACCGAGCCATGCCCCCAAGACTCCCATTAAATTAAAAGAAATATTCGTTTATACTTTCAACTAGAGAATAATTAAACAATCTTCGCGTTTAATTGATGCGAATACATCTTATTTTAATTTTAAAAACCATAGATTTGTATTTCTTTTTATTTTAAGATTCATTCATATTAACATAATATTAAATATTTGAAAA
The DNA here is from genome assembly GCF_051020975.1 of Osmia lignaria lignaria. NCBI lineage: Eukaryota > Metazoa > Arthropoda > Insecta > Hymenoptera > Megachilidae > Osmia > Osmia lignaria. The sequence goes on along the minus strand of NC_135044.1, from coordinate 9,084,127 downwards.
AAATTCATGATATTAGATTGTTATATTAACAATTTGCTTCTAAATTATCTATTTTTAAAGATTAGATATATTTGTGTATTGGAGAAAAAAAATGATCACTTTTGTATGTACAACTGACAATAAGTTGACTACATAATGTCAAAAATAAATCAGAGAGAACATTATGCTAGGGTAAAATAATCAATTAAATTAGTTGTTATTTAAAATCGTAAAATACATTTTTTAATTTTATATCAATGCGCTTTCTATAAAATCGAACCTTCAGTACTATCTGACGGTAAATGGAGAAACTAACTGCTTGCACCGATGAAATAATACAGGATACTGCCGAAGTAAAGTTGGCGTGGAATATTAATATTTCTTAACAATTTGTCTTAAAAAATTGTTTCCCATTTGCTCCCTCGGAATCTAAAATTGCTCCAGTCGCAAATATTATATTTAATTACATATTCGCAAATAAAGAAGCAGAAATTTGTTATCTACAAAGTAGATAATAAATGGTCTTTTTACAAAGGTATTATGGTGCCAAAAATCCACTCCTGATTTGTTTTATAAAATTCAACGACCAGATATCTAAATAACAACTTATTAACAAGGAGCAGTTAAAAATAAATATTGCGTATCTGCCGGTAAGTTATGAAGTCTGTACACTAGCACTAGTGTATTTACAGACTTTAGTATAATAGACAGCACTTCTTTGAAAGAGACACAGGTGGAGGTGGTTTAAAATTCTTTTGATGATCCTGGGACCAGAACTCTTACATACATTTCAGACTGCTTCCTGGCCCTGGCTATCTTAATAGCACTATATTTCTTTTGCTCAGAATCAAGGACTTTAATGAGTTCTTCATATGCAAACTCTGATGGCACCCCTCCAGGCACGTACTTTGAAATAATAGCAATTCTGTTTTTATCAGGAGCAAATCCTTTATTTATATACGCTTTGAGCACCGTAATCACTATCCCCTTCCTTAGATTTTCGTCCGTTAAGTTACGAGTGGCTGCAATAGAAGAACATACAGCTATGTCGATGTCAGATTTTCTAAGATACTGCCCACCACTTTGTGTACTTTGACTTAAATTCACTAGTAGCTCCACTTCCGTTATGCCAAGTTCTTCAGCCAATGAGCTTGTATCATCCTTACTGAAAAACGCACAAGCAAGGGGGGTCAAAAATTTGTAACCTTCATGATAACCCATTTTGATAAATCGTGAAAATGTCTCTAGAGCTAGTAAACTAGCTGCCTCAACTGGAAGGACCATACAGTTTGAAGTATATTGCACATTTTCTGGTTTGGAATTCGCGACAAATACCCTGTGTTCGTTTTGGGCTTTATGAAAGATAAATTTCCAGATCTTATCTGTTATACAGGGCTTAGCTATATGCAATTCTGGGCCAATTTGAAATATGATCTTAATACAAAATAGCAACGCCTTTGATGATTTATTTTGTTCAAGTTCCTCCATATAATCGTCACAGTGTTTCTTGAACTCCACCTTGAGTTCTTCCATGTTGTACTCGAAGCCACTGTGAGGGTTGAAAACATCCCTTGCTGTTATTCCGCGAATATGGTATTCTTTTTCGATTGTGTGCCTTAACAAGACACTAGGAGGTACTGTGTATCTTACAACCTTAGGGTGTGCCATTTTCTTTAAACCACTGTGAGCGTTGAAAAACTCCTCTGGTGTCATTCCGCGAATATGGTATTCTTTTTCGATTGTGTGCCTTGACAAGACACTAGGTACTGTGTGTGCCATTTTCTTTAAACCACTGTGAGCGTTGAAAAACTCCTCTGGTGTTCTTCCTAATATATGGAATACTATTTTCACAGATATATGTGTAAACTATAGGTACTGTTTTAATCTTGCTATAATGTTAGATACACGACTCTATTATACGAAGAAGCTCAATTTCTGAACAGGGTATCTCTCTGATCATTTGTATGTAACTATCTTTGTTACAGACGCCTTCAAGTTCAAAACTGATCTCGCACTTACGACCAAACAAGTTTCGACCTGCAATGCGCATTCGTGAGTGTTACATAACTCACGGCCCAGAAATCCCTGAATTTCCCTACACCGCAAGGCGGACACGCAACGACGCAACAGTATGTATACCACAGTTCACCAGAGTCCATACTGCGACGCGCAGGTTGGAAGATGGTGGGGGAACGCAGCGAGCTCTCCGCCAATCGCTTTCCACTTCGTTTGGGAGTATCGCCAATCAGGGCGAAGATGCGCACTGGAGATGCGCGAAGAACGAAAATTGGTCTTTTCGCAGTTATGGACTCTGGTGAACTGCGGTATACATACAATTCTCTCGTGGAAGATACTATCACAGCCTACTGTAAGCTGTGATCACATACCGTGATACCGTGCTGTCATACTATATAGAGAGTTACATATCTGTGAAATTGTTGAAAAATATTTATTGTTAGAATTCAAAAACAGTTTGTAATTCTATATAAGCTCCTCTAATTTAAATTTTCAACAATAAACAGAAATTTTATTACTATGGTATAATTCATAATGCAGAATCATTAATAATTCTCAAGCTCTCAAGAGGTTAATGTAATTTACATTTATTTATATACAATCTTGTAATATATCACACATTAAATGTAAATTAAATATAAAATGTACATATATACATATTTTTCACTCCAATATTTTTATTAAAAATTCACTGTAATACTTTATTAACCTAGTATGTAAAATGCAATTTGTTTTTAGTAATGAATGCATTAAAAACGCAATCGGAAAAAGGACGTATAACAGAAAAAAAGCTTAACATGTCTGTTTTACCATTTATTTCATTCAAAGGTTGCATTAATTATGTCAGTGAGTTTGATACATGTGCTATGATTTGTGATAATATTATGTAAGATTTATGTAATTAATATGACACAATAAATAGATGTTTTAATATATGTTTTATTATTATCATAATTTTTTTAGCAAAGAAGTGGACAATTATGACAGTGATATAGTACCAGTAGGATTTGATTTAGAGTGGCCTTTTAGTTTTCAAACAGGAAGCGGAAAAACTGCTTTAATACAAATATGTTTGAATAATAATATATGTCATCTATTACATGTATATTCATTGAAAAAGCTACCTGCTGCATTGGTCATTCTTTTAAGTCATCCAAAAGTAAAACTAGTTGGAGTTAATGTAAAAAAGTAAGTTTCTTTCTAAAGAAAAATAATGGTGTGTTTTATGTTGTAATTTTAATTTTCTTCTTTATAGCGATATTTGGAAATTAGGTAGAGATTTTACTGAATTTCCAGCAAGTAAAGTGGTGGAAAATAATTGTATAGATTGTGGTACATTTGCAAATAGAGTATTAAATAGATCTTGTCGTTGGAGTTTAGAGAAATTAACTGTACATTTGGTTAGTTTTTGTAAATTTAGAACATACCTATGTAAAACTATAAATAGACAAATGTTATGTTTTATTATTTTAGCTGAACAAAAGTCTAGATAAAAATTCAAAAGTAAGAAAAAGTAAATGGCATATACATCCTCTAAACGATAACCAAAAAATGTATGCCGCAACAGATGCTTATGTATGTTATTTTTATTTATGTTTAATTATGTTTTATTAAGTTTAATTTTATTGTATTTTAAGTTTAGTTATTACAAACACTTTTTTAAATAGGTTTCATGGCTTCTATACATTACCATACAAGAAAAAGCAAATTTAAAACAGATTTAAGAAAATGTGAATTGTATATAATTTGGGTTAATAAATACTTAATGATATACCAAATCAGATTTAAAGAAATTGTAATCGCAAGGAAAATATTACTACTTTATCATGTCTTCAATGCTGGTCAAAGTTTTGTGGGCAGGCAGATTAAGTTATGGTTCTGGACTTAAGTTACAAAAAATATTAGCCAACCAGCATCATCAAACCTTAAGCAAGGATACTTGTAATACATTAGTATTGCTTGAACATGATCCAGTGTTTACAATTGGAATTAGAGATAAAGGATATACAGTTGAAGAAAAAGAAAGATTGAAAAAATTAGGTGCTGAATTTTTTAGAACAAATCGAGGTGGTCTTATAACTTTTCATGGACCTGGACAATTAGTGGCATATCCTATATTAAATCTAAAACAATTTAAATCCAGTGTTAAGTGGTACGTCTCTCAAATAGAAGAAATGGTAATTCGTTTGTGTGCAGAATATGGCATTAAAGCTGAAACATCACCTGATACTGGCGTATGGGTAGGTGATAAAAAAATTTGTGCAATTGGTATTCATGGAAGTCGTTATATAACAACACATGGTTTAGCTCTAAATTGTAATACAGATTTAAGTTGGTTTGATCATATTGTACCTTGCGGTATCGAAGGAAAGGGTGTAACTAGTATCATTGAAATATTTGAAAAAAATTCATGATATTAGATTGTTATATTAACAATTTGCTTCTAAATTATCTATTTTTAAAGATTAGATATATTTGTGTATTGGAGAAAAAAAATGATCACTTTTGTATGTACAACTGACAATAAGTTGACTACATAATGTCAAAAATAAATCAGAGAGAACATTATGCTAGGGTAAAATAATCAATTAAATTAGTTGTTATTTAAAATCGTAAAATACATTTTTTAATTTTATATCAATGCGCTTTCTATAAAATCGTACCTTCAGTACTATCTGACGGTAAATGGAGAAACTAACTGCTTGCACCGATGAAATAATACAGGATACTGCCGAAGTAAAGTTGGCGTGGAATATTAATATTTCTTAACAATTTGTCTTAAAAAATTGTTTCCCATTTGCTCCCTCGGAATCTAAAATTGCTCCAGTCGCAAATATTATATTTAATTACATATTCGCAAATAAAGAAGCAGAAATTTGTTATCTACAAAGTAGATAATAAATGGTCTTTTTACAAAGGTATTATGGTGCCAAAAATCCACTCCTGATTTGTTTTATAAAATTCAACGACCAGATATCTAAATAACAACTTATTAACAAGGAGCAGTTAAAAATAAATATTGCGTATCTGCCGGTAAGTTATGAAGTCTGTACACTAGCACTAGTGTATTTACAGACTTTAGTATAATAGACAGCACTTCTTTGAAAGAGACACAGGTGGAGGTGGTTTAAAATTCTTTTGATGATCCTGGGACCAGAACACTTACATACATTTCAGACTGCTTCCTGGCCATGGCTATCTTAATAGCACTATATTTCTTTTGCTCAGAATCAAGGACTTTAATGAGTTCTTCATATGCAAACTCTGATGGCACCCCTCCAGGCACGTACTTTGAAATAATAGCAATTCTGTTTTTATCAGGAGCAAATCCTTTATTTATATACGCTTTGAGCACCGTAATCACTATCCCCTTCCTTAGATTTTCGTCCGTTAAGTTACGAGTGGCTGCAATAGAAGAACATACAGCTATGTCGATGTCAGATTTTCTAAGATACTGCCCACCACTTTGTGTACTTTGACTTAAATTCACTAGTAGCTCCACTTCCGTTATGCCAAGTTCTTCAGCCAATGAGCTTGTATCATCCTTACTGAAAAACGCACAAGCAAGGGGGGTCAAAAATTTGTAACCTTCATGATAACCCATTTTGATAAATCGTGAAAATGTCTCTAGAGCTAGTAAACTAGCTTCCTCAACTGAAAGGACCATACATTTTGAAGTATATTGCACATTTTCTGGTTTGGAATTCGCGACAAATACCCTGTGTTCGTTTTGGGCTTTATGAAAGATAAATTTCCAGATCTTATCTGTTATACAGGGCTTAGGTATATGCAATTCTGGGCCAATTTGAAATATGATCTTAATACAAAATAGCAACGCCTTTGATGATTTATTTTGTTCAAGTTCCTCCATATAATCGTCACAGTGTTTCTTGAACTCCACCTTGAGTTCTTCCATGTTGTACTCGAAGCCACTGTGAGGGTTGAAAACATCCCTTGCTGTTATTCCGCGAATATGGTATTCTTTTTCGATTGTGTGCCTTAACAAGACACTAGGAGGTACTGTGTATCTTACAACCTTAGGGTGTGCCATTTTCTTTAAACCACTGTGAGCGTTGAAAAACTCCTCTGGTGTCATTCCGCGAATATGGTATTCTTTTTCGATTGTGTGCCTTGACAAGACACTAGGTACTGTGTGTGCCATTTTCTTTAAACCACTGTGAGCGTTGAAAAACTCCTCTGGTGTTCTTCCTAATATATGGAATACTATTTTCACAGATATATGTGTAAACTATAGGTACTGTTTTAATCTTGCTATAATGTTAGATACACGACTCTATTATACGAAGAAGCTCAATTTCTGAACAGGGTATCTCTCTGATCATTTGTATGTAACTATCTTTGTTACAGACGCCTTCAAGTTCAAAACTGATCTCGCACTTACGACCAAACAAGTTTCGACCTGCAATGCGCATTCGTGAGTGTTACATAACTCACGGCCCAGAAATCCCTGAATTTCCCTACACCGCAAGGCGGACACGCAACGACGCAACAGTATGTATACCACAGTTCACCAGAGTCCATACTGCGACGCGCAGGTTGGAAGATGGTGGGGGAACGCAGCGAGCTCTCCGCCAATCGCTTTCCACTTCGTTTGGGAGTATCGCCAATCAGGGCGAAGATGCGCACTGGAGATGCGCGAAGAACGAAAATTGGTCTTTTCGCAGTTATGGACTCTGGTGAACTGCGGTATACATACAATTCTCTCGTGGAAGATACTATCACAGCCTACTGTAAGCTGTGATCACATACCGTGATACCGTGCTGTCATACTATATAGAGAGTTACATATCTGTGAAATTGTTGAAAAATATTTATTGTTAGAATTCAAAAACAGTTTGTAATTCTATATAAGCTCCTCTAATTTAAATTTTCAACAATAAACAGAAATTTTATTACTATGGTATAATTCATAATGCAGAATCATTAATAATTCTCAAGCTCTCAAGAGGTTAATGTAATTTACATTTATTTATATACAATCTTGTAATATATCACACATTAAATGTAAATTAAATATAAAATGTACATATATACATATTTTTCACTCCAATATTTTTATTAAAAATTCACTGTAATACTTTATTAACCTAGTATGTAAAATGCAATTTGTTTTTAGTAATGAATGCATTAAAAACGCAATCGGAAAAAGGACGTATAACAGAAAAAAAGCTTAACATGTCTGTTTTACCATTTATTTCATTCAAAGGTTGCATTAATTATGTCAGTGAGTTTGATACATGTGCTATGATTTGTGATAATATTATGTAAGATTTATGTAATTAATATGACACAATAAATAGATGTTTTAATATATGTTTTATTATTATCATAATTTTTTTAGCAAAGAAGTGGACAATTATGACAGTGATATAGTACCAGTAGGATTTGATTTAGAGTGGCCTTTTAGTTTTCAAACAGGAAGCGGAAAAACTGCTTTAATACAAATATGTTTGAATAATAATATATGTCATCTATTACATGTATATTCATTGAAAAAGCTACCTGCTGCATTGGTCATTCTTTTAAGTCATCCAAAAGTAAAACTAGTTGGAGTTAATGTAAAAAAGTAAGTTTCTTTCTAAAGAAAAATAATGGTGTGTTTTATGTTGTAATTTTAATTTTCTTCTTTATAGCGATATTTGGAAATTAGGTAGAGATTTTACTGAATTTCCAGCAAGTAAAGTGGTGGAAAATAATTGTATAGATTGTGGTACATTTGCAAATAGAGTATTAAATAGATCTTGTCGTTGGAGTTTAGAGAAATTAACTGTACATTTGGTTAGTTTTTGTAAATTTAGAACATACCTATGTAAAACTATAAATAGACAAATGTTATGTTTTATTATTTTAGCTGAACAAAAGTCTAGATAAAAATTCAAAAGTAAGAAAAAGTAAATGGCATATACATCCTCTAAACGATAACCAAAAAATGTATGCCGCAACAGATGCTTATGTATGTTATTTTTATTTATGTTTAATTATGTTTTATTAAGTTTAATTTTATTGTATTTTAAGTTTAGTTATTACAAACACTTTTTTAAATAGGTTTCATGGCTTCTATACATTACCATACAAGAAAAAGCAAATTTAAAAGAGATTTAAGAAAATGTGAATTGTATATAATTTGGGTTAATAAATACTTAATGATATACCAAATCAGATTTAAAGAAATTGTAATCGCAAGGAAAATATTACTACTTTATCATGTCTTCAATGCTGGTCAAAGTTTTGTGGGCAGGCAGATTAAGTTATGGTTCTGGACTTAAGTTACAAAAAATATTAGCCAACCAGCATCATCAAACCTTAAGCAAGGATACTTGTAATACATTAGTATTGCTTGAACATGATCCAGTGTTTACAATTGGAATTAGAGATAAAGGATATACAGTTGAAGAAAAAGAAAGATTGAAAAAATTAGGTGCTGAATTTTTTAGAACAAATCGAGGTGGTCTTATAACTTTTCATGGACCTGGACAATTAGTGGCATATCCTATATTAAATCTAAAACAATTTAAATCCAGTGTTAAGTGGTACGTCTCTCAAATAGAAGAAATGGTAATTCGTTTGTGTGCAGAATATGGCATTAAAGCTGAAACATCACCTGATACTGGCGTATGGGTAGGTGATAAAAAAATTTGTGCAATTGGTATTCATGGAAGTCGTTATATAACAACACATGGTTTAGCTCTAAATTGTAATACAGATTTAAGTTGGTTTGATCATATTGTACCTTGCGGTATCGAAGGAAAGGGTGTAACTAGTATCATTGAAATATTTGAAAAAAATTCATGATATTAGATTGTTATATTAACAATTTGCTTCTAAATTATCTATTTTTAAAGATTAGATATATTTGTGTATTGGAGAAAAAAAATGATCACTTTTGTATGTACAACTGACAATAAGTTGACTACATAATGTCAAAAATAAATCAGAGAGAACATTATGCTAGGGTAAAATAATCAATTAAATTAGTTGTTATTTAAAATCGTAAAATACATTTTTTAATTTTATATCAATGCGCTTTCTATAAAATCGTACCTTCAGTACTATCTGACGGTAAATGGAGAAACTAACTGCTTGCACCGATGAAATAATACAGGATACTGCCGAAGTAAAGTTGGCGTGGAATATTAATATTTCTTAACAATTTGTCTTAAAAAATTGTTTCCCATTTGCTCCCTCGGAATCTAAAATTGCTCCAGTCGCAAATATTATATTTAATTACATATTCGCAAATAAAGAAGCAGAAATTTGTTATCTACAAAGTAGATAATAAATGGTCTTTTTACAAAGGTATTATGGTGCCAAAAATCCACTCCTGATTTGTTTTATAAAATTCAACGACCAGATATCTAAATAACAACTTATTAACAAGGAGCAGTTAAAAATAAATATTGCGTATCTGCCGGTAAGTTATGAAGTCTGTACACTAGCACTAGTGTATTTACAGACTTTAGTATAATAGACAGCACTTCTTTGAAAGAGACACAGGTGGAGGTGGTTTAAAATTCTTTTGATGATCCTGGGACCAGAACACTTACATACATTTCAGACTGCTTCCTGGCCATGGCTATCTTAATAGCACTATATTTCTTTTGCTCAGAATCAAGGACTTTAATGAGTTCTTCATATGCAAACTCTGATGGCACCCCTCCAGGCACGTACTTTGAAATAATAGCAATTCTGTTTTTATCAGGAGCAAATCCTTTATTTATATACGCTTTGAGCACCGTAATCACTATCCCCTTCCTTAGATTTTCGTCCGTTAAGTTACGAGTGGCTGCAATAGAAGAACATACAGCTATGTCGATGTCAGATTTTCTAAGATACTGCCCACCACTTTGTGTACTTTGACTTAAATTCACTAGTAGCTCCACTTCCGTTATGCCAAGTTCTTCAGCCAATGAGCTTGTATCATCCTTACTGAAAAACGCACAAGCAAGGGGGGTCAAAAATTTGTAACCTTCATGATAACCCATTTTGATAAATCGTGAAAATGTCTCTAGAGCTAGTAAACTAGCTTCCTCAACTGAAAGGACCATACATTTTGAAGTATATTGCACATTTTCTGGTTTGGAATTCGCGACAAATACCCTGTGTTCGTTTTGGGCTTTATGAAAGATAAATTTCCAGATCTTATCTGTTATACAGGGCTTAGGTATATGCAATTCTGGGCCAATTTGAAATATGATCTTAATACAAAATAGCAACGCCTTTGATGATTTATTTTGTTCAAGTTCCTCCATATAATCGTCACAGTGTTTCTTGAACTCCACCTTGAGTTCTTCCATGTTGTACTCGAAGCCACTGTGAGGGTTGAAAACATCCCTTGCTGTTATTCCGCGAATATGGTATTCTTTTTCGATTGTGTGCCTTAACAAGACACTAGGAGGTACTGTGTATCTTACAACCTTAGGGTGTGCCATTTTCTTTAAACCACTGTGAGCGTTGAAAAACTCCTCTGGTGTCATTCCGCGAATATGGTATTCTTTTTCGATTGTGTGCCTTGACAAGACACTAGGTACTGTGTGTGCCATTTTCTTTAAACCACTGTGAGCGTTGAAAAACTCCTCTGGTGTTCTTCCTAATATATGGAATACTATTTTCACAGATATATGTGTAAACTATAGGTACTGTTTTAATCTTGCTATAATGTTAGATACACGACTCTATTATACGAAGAAGCTCAATTTCTGAACAGGGTATCTCTCTGATCATTTGTATGTAACTATCTTTGTTACAGACGCCTTCAAGTTCAAAACTGATCTCGCACTTACGACCAAACAAGTTTCGACCTGCAATGCGCATTCGTGAGTGTTACATAACTCACGGCCCAGAAATCCCTGAATTTCCCTACACCGCAAGGCGGACACGCAACGACGCAACAGTATGTATACCACAGTTCACCAGAGTCCATACTGCGACGCGCAGGTTGGAAGATGGTGGGGGAACGCAGCGAGCTCTCCGCCAATCGCTTTCCACTTCGTTTGGGAGTATCGCCAATCAGGGCGAAGATGCGCACTGGAGATGCGCGAAGAACGAAAATTGGTCTTTTCGCAGTTATGGACTCTGGTGAACTGCGGTATACATACAATTCTCTCGTGGAAGATACTATCACAGCCTACTGTAAGCTGTGATCACATACCGTGATACCGTGCTGTCATACTATATAGAGAGTTACATATCTGTGAAATTGTTGAAAAATATTTATTGTTAGAATTCAAAAACAGTTTGTAATTCTATATAAGCTCCTCTAATTTAAATTTTCAACAATAAACAGAAATTTTATTACTATGGTATAATTCATAATGCAGAATCATTAATAATTCTCAAGCTCTCAAGAGGTTAATGTAATTTACATTTATTTATATACAATCTTGTAATATATCACACATTAAATGTAAATTAAATATAAAATGTACATATATACATATTTTTCACTCCAATATTTTTATTAAAAATTCACTGTAATACTTTATTAACCTAGTATGTAAAATGCAATTTGTTTTTAGTAATGAATGCATTAAAAACGCAATCGGAAAAAGGACGTATAACAGAAAAAAAGCTTAACATGTCTGTTTTACCATTTATTTCATTCAAAGGTTGCATTAATTATGTCAGTGAGTTTGATACATGTGCTATGATTTGTGATAATATTATGTAAGATTTATGTAATTAATATGACACAATAAATAGATGTTTTAATATATGTTTTATTATTATCATAATTTTTTTAGCAAAGAAGTGGACAATTATGACAGTGATATAGTACCAGTAGGATTTGATTTAGAGTGGCCTTTTAGTTTTCAAACAGGAAGCGGAAAAACTGCTTTAATACAAATATGTTTGAATAATAATATATGTCATCTATTACATGTATATTCATTGAAAAAGCTACCTGCTGCATTGGTCATTCTTTTAAGTCATCCAAAAGTAAAACTAGTTGGAGTTAATGTAAAAAAGTAAGTTTCTTTCTAAAGAAAAATAATGGTGTGTTTTATGTTGTAATTTTAATTTTCTTCTTTATAGCGATATTTGGAAATTAGGTAGAGATTTTACTGAATTTCCAGCAAGTAAAGTGGTGGAAAATAATTGTATAGATTGTGGTACATTTGCAAATAGAGTATTAAATAGATCTTGTCGTTGGAGTTTAGAGAAATTAACTGTACATTTGGTTAGTTTTTGTAAATTTAGAACATACCTATGTAAAACTATAAATAGACAAATGTTATGTTTTATTATTTTAGCTGAACAAAAGTCTAGATAAAAATTCAAAAGTAAGAAAAAGTAAATGGCATATACATCCTCTAAACGATAACCAAAAAATGTATGCCGCAACAGATGCTTATGTATGTTATTTTTATTTATGTTTAATTATGTTTTATTAAGTTTAATTTTATTGTATTTTAAGTTTAGTTATTACAAACACTTTTTTAAATAGGTTTCATGGCTTCTATACATTACCATACAAGAAAAAGCAAATTTAAAACAGATTTAAGAAAATGTGAATTGTATATAATTTGGGTTAATAAATACTTAATGATATACCAAATCAGATTTAAAGAAATTGTAATCGCAAGGAAAATATTACTACTTTATCATGTCTTCAATGCTGGTCAAAGTTTTGTGGGCAGGCAGATTAAGTTATGGTTCTGGACTTAAGTTACAAAAAATATTAGCCAACCAGCATCATCAAACCTTAAGCAAGGATACTTGTAATACATTAGTATTGCTTGAACATGATCCAGTGTTTACAATTGGAATTAGAGATAAAGGATATACAGTTGAAGAAAAAGAAAGATTGAAAAAATTAGGTGCTGAATTTTTTAGAACAAATCGAGGTGGTCTTATAACTTTTCATGGACCTGGACAATTAGTGGCATATCCTATATTAAATCTAAAACAATTTAAATCCAGTGTTAAGTGGTACGTCTCTCAAATAGAAGAAATGGTAATTCGTTTGTGTGCAGAATATGGCATTAAAGCTGAAACATCACCTGATACTGGCGTATGGGTAGGTGATAAAAAAATTTGTGCAATTGGTATTCATGGAAGTCGTTATATAACAACACATGGTTTAGCTCTAAATTGTAATACAGATTTAAGTTGGTTTGATCATATTGTACCTTGCGGTATCGAAGGAAAGGGTGTAACTAGTATCATTGAAATATTTGAAAAAAATTCATGATATTAGATTGTTATATTAACAATTTGCTTCTAAATTATCTATTTTTAAAGATTAGATATATTTGTGTATTGGAGAAAAAAAATGATCACTTTTGTATGTACAACTGACAATAAGTTGACTACATAATGTCAAAAATAAATCAGAGAGAACATTATGCTAGGGTAAAATAATCAATTAAATTAGTTGTTATTTAAAATCGTAAAATACATTTTTTAATTTTATATCAATGCGCTTTCTATAAAATCGTACCTTCAGTACTATCTGACGGTAAATGGAGAAACTAACTGCTTGCACCGATGAAATAATACAGGATACTGCCGAAGTAAAGTTGGCGTGGAATATTAATATTTCTTAACAATTTGTCTTAAAAAATTGTTTCCCATTTGCTCCCTCGGAATCTAAAATTGCTCCAGTCGCAAATATTATATTTAATTACATATTCGCAAATAAAGAAGCAGAAATTTGTTATCTACAAAGTAGATAATAAATGGTCTTTTTACAAAGGTATTATGGTGCCAAAAATCCACTCCTGATTTGTTTTATAAAATTCAACGACCAGATATCTAAATAACAACTTATTAACAAGGAGCAGTTAAAAATAAATATTGCGTATCTGCCGGTAAGTTATGAAGTCTGTACACTAGCACTAGTGTATTTACAGACTTTAGTATAATAGACAGCACTTCTTTGAAAGAGACACAGGTGGAGGTGGTTTAAAATTCTTTTGATGATCCTGGGACCAGAACACTTACATACATTTCAGACTGCTTCCTGGCCATGGCTATCTTAATAGCACTATATTTCTTTTGCTCAGAATCAAGGACTTTAATGAGTTCTTCATATGCAAACTCTGATGGCACCCCTCCAGGCACGTACTTTGAAATAATAGCAATTCTGTTTTTATCAGGAGCAAATCCTTTATTTATATACGCTTTGAGCACCGTAATCACTATCCCCTTCCTTAGATTTTCGTCCGTTAAGTTACGAGTGGCTGCAATAGAAGAACATACAGCTATGTCGATGTCAGATTTTCTAAGATACTGCCCACCACTTTGTGTACTTTGACTTAAATTCACTAGTAGCTCCACTTCCGTTATGCCAAGTTCTTCAGCCAATGAGCTTGTATCATCCTTACTGAAAAACGCACAAGCAAGGGGGGTCAAAAATTTGTAACCTTCATGATAACCCATTTTGATAAATCGTGAAAATGTCTCTAGAGCTAGTAAACTAGCTTCCTCAACTGAAAGGACCATACATTTTGAAGTATATTGCACATTTTCTGGTTTGGAATTCGCGACAAATACCCTGTGTTCGTTTTGGGCTTTATGAAAGATAAATTTCCAGATCTTATCTGTTATACAGGGCTTAGGTATATGCAATTCTGGGCCAATTTGAAATATGATCTTAATACAAAATAGCAACGCCTTTGATGATTTATTTTGTTCAAGTTCCTCCATATAATCGTCACAGTGTTTCTTGAACTCCACCTTGAGTTCTTCCATGTTGTACTCGAAGCCACTGTGAGGGTTGAAAACATCCCTTGCTGTTATTCCGCGAATATGGTATTCTTTTTCGATTGTGTGCCTTAACAAGACACTAGGAGGTACTGTGTATCTTACAACCTTAGGGTGTGCCATTTTCTTTAAACCACTGTGAGCGTTGAAAAACTCCTCTGGTGTCATTCCGCGAATATGGTATTCTTTTTCGATTGTGTGCCTTGACAAGACACTAGGTACTGTGTGTGCCATTTTCTTTAAACCACTGTGAGCGTTGAAAAACTCCTCTGGTGTTCTTCCTAATATATGGAATACTATTTTCACAGATATATGTGTAAACTATAGGTACTGTTTTAATCTTGCTATAATGTTAGATACACGACTCTATTATACGAAGAAGCTCAATTTCTGAACAGGGTATCTCTCTGATCATTTGTATGTAACTATCTTTGTTACAGACGCCTTCAAGTTCAAAACTGATCTCGCACTTACGACCAAACAAGTTTCGACCTGCAATGCGCATTCGTGAGTGTTACATAACTCACGGCCCAGAAATCCCTGAATTTCCCTACACCGCAAGGCGGACACGCAACGACGCAACAGTATGTATACCACAGTTCACCAGAGTCCATACTGCGACGCGCAGGTTGGAAGATGGTGGGGGAACGCAGCGAGCTCTCCGCCAATCGCTTTCCACTTCGTTTGGGAGTATCGCCAATCAGGGCGAAGATGCGCACTGGAGATGCGCGAAGAACGAAAATTGGTCTTTTCGCAGTTATGGACTCTGGTGAACTGCGGTATACATACAATTCTCTCGTGGAAGATACTATCACAGCCTACTGTAAGCTGTGATCACATACCGTGATACCGTGCTGTCATACTATATAGAGAGTTACATATCTGTGAAATTGTTGAAAAATATTTATTGTTAGAATTCAAAAACAGTTTGTAATTCTATATAAGCTCCTCTAATTTAAATTTTCAACAATAAACAGAAATTTTATTACTATGGTATAATTCATAATGCAGAATCATTAATAATTCTCAAGCTCTCAAGAGGTTAATGTAATTTACATTTATTTATATACAATCTTGTAATATATCACACATTAAATGTAAATTAAATATAAAATGTACATATATACATATTTTTCACTCCAATATTTTTATTAAAAATTCACTGTAATACTTTATTAACCTAGTATGTAAAATGCAATTTGTTTTTAGTAATGAATGCATTAAAAACGCAATCGGAAAAAGGACGTATAACAGAAAAAAAGCTTAACATGTCTGTTTTACCATTTATTTCATTCAAAGGTTGCATTAATTATGTCAGTGAGTTTGATACATGTGCTATGATTTGTGATAATATTATGTAAGATTTATGTAATTAATATGACACAATAAATAGATGTTTTAATATATGTTTTATTATTATCATAATTTTTTTAGCAAAGAAGTGGACAATTATGACAGTGATATAGTACCAGTAGGATTTGATTTAGAGTGGCCTTTTAGTTTTCAAACAGGAAGCGGAAAAACTGCTTTAATACAAATATGTTTGAATAATAATATATGTCATCTATTACATGTA
Organism: Osmia lignaria lignaria; assembly: GCF_051020975.1. Classification (NCBI taxonomy): domain Eukaryota; kingdom Metazoa; phylum Arthropoda; class Insecta; order Hymenoptera; family Megachilidae; genus Osmia; species Osmia lignaria. The sequence goes on along the minus strand of NC_135044.1, from coordinate 9,067,830 downwards.
TATTCATTGAAAAAGCTACCTGCTGCATTGGTCATTCTTTTAAGTCATCCAAAAGTAAAACTAGTTGGAGTTAATGTAAAAAAGTAAGTTTCTTTCTAAAGAAAAATAATGGTGTGTTTTATGTTGTAATTTTAATTTTCTTCTTTATAGCGATATTTGGAAATTAGGTAGAGATTTTACTGAATTTCCAGCAAGTAAAGTGGTGGAAAATAATTGTATAGATTGTGGTACATTTGCAAATAGAGTATTAAATAGATCTTGTCGTTGGAGTTTAGAGAAATTAACTGTACATTTGGTTAGTTTTTGTAAATTTAGAACATACCTATGTAAAACTATAAATAGACAAATGTTATGTTTTATTATTTTAGCTGAACAAAAGTCTAGATAAAAATTCAAAAGTAAGAAAAAGTAAATGGCATATACATCCTCTAAACGATAACCAAAAAATGTATGCCGCAACAGATGCTTATGTATGTTATTTTTATTTATGTTTAATTATGTTTTATTAAGTTTAATTTTATTGTATTTTAAGTTTAGTTATTACAAACACTTTTTTAAATAGGTTTCATGGCTTCTATACATTACCATACAAGAAAAAGCAAATTTAAAACAGATTTAAGAAAATGTGAATTGTATATAATTTGGGTTAATAAATACTTAATGATATACCAAATCAGATTTAAAGAAATTGTAATCGCAAGGAAAATATTACTACTTTATCATGTCTTCAATGCTGGTCAAAGTTTTGTGGGCAGGCAGATTAAGTTATGGTTCTGGACTTAAGTTACAAAAAATATTAGCCAACCAGCATCATCAAACCTTAAGCAAGGATACTTGTAATACATTAGTATTGCTTGAACATGATCCAGTGTTTACAATTGGAATTAGAGATAAAGGATATACAGTTGAAGAAAAAGAAAGATTGAAAAAATTAGGTGCTGAATTTTTTAGAACAAATCGAGGTGGTCTTATAACTTTTCATGGACCTGGACAATTAGTGGCATATCCTATATTAAATCTAAAACAATTTAAATCCAGTGTTAAGTGGTACGTCTCTCAAATAGAAGAAATGGTAATTCGTTTGTGTGCAGAATATGGCATTAAAGCTGAAACATCACCTGATACTGGCGTATGGGTAGGTGATAAAAAAATTTGTGCAATTGGTATTCATGGAAGTCGTTATATAACAACACATGGTTTAGCTCTAAATTGTAATACAGATTTAAGTTGGTTTGATCATATTGTACCTTGCGGTATCGAAGGAAAGGGTGTAACTAGTATCATTGAAATATTTGAAAAAAATTCATGATATTAGATTGTTATATTAACAATTTGCTTCTAAATTATCTATTTTTAAAGATTAGATATATTTGTGTATTGGAGAAAAAAAATGATCACTTTTGTATGTACAACTGACAATAAGTTGACTACATAATGTCAAAAATAAATCAGAGAGAACATTATGCTAGGGTAAAATAATCAATTAAATTAGTTGTTATTTAAAATCGTAAAATACATTTTTTAATTTTATATCAATGCGCTTTCTATAAAATCGTACCTTCAGTACTATCTGACGGTAAATGGAGAAACTAACTGCTTGCACCGATGAAATAATACAGGATACTGCCGAAGTAAAGTTGGCGTGGAATATTAATATTTCTTAACAATTTGTCTTAAAAAATTGTTTCCCATTTGCTCCCTCGGAATCTAAAATTGCTCCAGTCGCAAATATTATATTTAATTACATATTCGCAAATAAAGAAGCAGAAATTTGTTATCTACAAAGTAGATAATAAATGGTCTTTTTACAAAGGTATTATGGTGCCAAAAATCCACTCCTGATTTGTTTTATAAAATTCAACGACCAGATATCTAAATAACAACTTATTAACAAGGAGCAGTTAAAAATAAATATTGCGTATCTGCCGGTAAGTTATGAAGTCTGTACACTAGCACTAGTGTATTTACAGACTTTAGTATAATAGACAGCACTTCTTTGAAAGAGACACAGGTGGAGGTGGTTTAAAATTCTTTTGATGATCCTGGGACCAGAACACTTACATACATTTCAGACTGCTTCCTGGCCATGGCTATCTTAATAGCACTATATTTCTTTTGCTCAGAATCAAGGACTTTAATGAGTTCTTCATATGCAAACTCTGATGGCACCCCTCCAGGCACGTACTTTGAAATAATAGCAATTCTGTTTTTATCAGGAGCAAATCCTTTATTTATATACGCTTTGAGCACCGTAATCACTATCCCCTTCCTTAGATTTTCGTCCGTTAAGTTACGAGTGGCTGCAATAGAAGAACATACAGCTATGTCGATGTCAGATTTTCTAAGATACTGCCCACCACTTTGTGTACTTTGACTTAAATTCACTAGTAGCTCCACTTCCGTTATGCCAAGTTCTTCAGCCAATGAGCTTGTATCATCCTTACTGAAAAACGCACAAGCAAGGGGGGTCAAAAATTTGTAACCTTCATGATAACCCATTTTGATAAATCGTGAAAATGTCTCTAGAGCTAGTAAACTAGCTGCCTCAACTGGAAGGACCATACAGTTTGAAGTATATTGCACATTTTCTGGTTTGGAATTCGCGACAAATACCCTGTGTTCGTTTTGGGCTTTATGAAAGATAAATTTCCAGATCTTATCTGTTATACAGGGCTTAGGTATATGCAATTCTGGGCCAATTTGAAATATGATCTTAATACAAAATAGCAACGCCTTTGATGATTTATTTTGTTCAAGTTCCTCCATATAATCGTCACAGTGTTTCTTGAACTCCACCTTGAGTTCTTCCATGTTGTACTCGAAGCCACTGTGAGGGTTGAAAACATCCCTTGCTGTTATTCCGCGAATATGGTATTCTTTTTCGATTGTGTGCCTTAACAAGACACTAGGTACTGTGTGCCTTAACAAGACACTAGGAGGTACTGTGTATCTTACAACCTTAGGGTGTGCCATTTTCTTTAAACCACTGTGAGCGTTGAAAAACTCCTCTGGTGTCATTCCGCGAATATGGTATTCTTTTTCGATTGTGTGCCTTGACAAGACACTAGGTACTGTGTGTGCCATTTTCTTTAAACCACTGTGAGCGTTGAAAAACTCCTCTGGTGTTCTTCCTAATATATGGAATACTATTTTCACAGATATATGTGTAAACTATAGGTACTGTTTTAATCTTGCTATAATGTTAGATACACGACTCTATTATACGAAGAAGCTCAATTTCTGAACAGGGTATCTCTCTGATCATTTGTATGTAACTATCTTTGTTACAGACGCCTTCAAGTTCAAAACTGATCTCGCACTTACGACCAAACAAGTTTCGACCTGCAATGCGCATTCGTGAGTGTTACATAACTCACGGCCCAGAAATCCCTGAATTTCCCTACACCGCAAGGCGGACACGCAACGACGCAACAGTATGTATACCACAGTTCACCAGAGTCCATACTGCGACGCGCAGGTTGGAAGATGGTGGGGGAACGCAGCGAGCTCTCCGCCAATCGCTTTCCACTTCGTTTGGGAGTATCGCCAATCAGGGCGAAGATGCGCACTGGAGATGCGCGAAGAACGAAAATTGGTCTTTTCGCAGTTATGGACTCTGGTGAACTGCGGTATACATACAATTCTCTCGTGGAAGATACTATCACAGCCTACTGTAAGCTGTGATCACATACCGTGATACCGTGCTGTCATACTATATAGAGAGTTACATATCTGTGAAATTGTTGAAAAATATTTATTGTTAGAATTCAAAAACAGTTTGTAATTCTATATAAGCTCCTCTAATTTAAATTTTCAACAATAAACAGAAATTTTATTACTATGGTATAATTCATAATGCAGAATCATTAATAATTCTCAAGCTCTCAAGAGGTTAATGTAATTTACATTTATTTATATACAATCTTGTAATATATCACACATTAAATGTAAATTAAATATAAAATGTACATATATACATATTTTTCACTCCAATATTTTTATTAAAAATTCACTGTAATACTTTATTAACCTAGTATGTAAAATGCAATTTGTTTTTAGTAATGAATGCATTAAAAACGCAATCGGAAAAAGGACGTATAACAGAAAAAAAGCTTAACATGTCTGTTTTACCATTTATTTCATTCAAAGGTTGCATTAATTATGTCAGTGAGTTTGATACATGTGCTATGATTTGTGATAATATTATGTAAGATTTATGTAATTAATATGACACAATAAATAGATGTTTTAATATATGTTTTATTATTATCATAATTTTTTTAGCAAAGAAGTGGACAATTATGACAGTGATATAGTACCAGTAGGATTTGATTTAGAGTGGCCTTTTAGTTTTCAAACAGGAAGCGGAAAAACTGCTTTAATACAAATATGTTTGAATAATAATATATGTCATCTATTACATGTATATTCATTGAAAAAGCTACCTGCTGCATTGGTCATTCTTTTAAGTCATCCAAAAGTAAAACTAGTTGGAGTTAATGTAAAAAAGTAAGTTTCTTTCTAAAGAAAAATAATGGTGTGTTTTATGTTGTAATTTTAATTTTCTTCTTTATAGCGATATTTGGAAATTAGGTAGAGATTTTACTGAATTTCCAGCAAGTAAAGTGGTGGAAAATAATTGTATAGATTGTGGTACATTTGCAAATAGAGTATTAAATAGATCTTGTCGTTGGAGTTTAGAGAAATTAACTGTACATTTGGTTAGTTTTTGTAAATTTAGAACATACCTATGTAAAACTATAAATAGACAAATGTTATGTTTTATTATTTTAGCTGAACAAAAGTCTAGATAAAAATTCAAAAGTAAGAAAAAGTAAATGGCATATACATCCTCTAAACGATAACCAAAAAATGTATGCCGCAACAGATGCTTATGTATGTTATTTTTATTTATGTTTAATTATGTTTTATTAAGTTTAATTTTATTGTATTTTAAGTTTAGTTATTACAAACACTTTTTTAAATAGGTTTCATGGCTTCTATACATTACCATACAAGAAAAAGCAAATTTAAAAGAGATTTAAGAAAATGTGAATTGTATATAATTTGGGTTAATAAATACTTAATGATATACCAAATCAGATTTAAAGAAATTGTAATCGCAAGGAAAATATTACTACTTTATCATGTCTTCAATGCTGGTCAAAGTTTTGTGGGCAGGCAGATTAAGTTATGGTTCTGGACTTAAGTTACAAAAAATATTAGCCAACCAGCATCATCAAACCTTAAGCAAGGATACTTGTAATACATTAGTATTGCTTGAACATGATCCAGTGTTTACAATTGGAATTAGAGATAAAGGATATACAGTTGAAGAAAAAGAAAGATTGAAAAAATTAGGTGCTGAATTTTTTAGAACAAATCGAGGTGGTCTTATAACTTTTCATGGACCTGGACAATTAGTGGCATATCCTATATTAAATCTAAAACAATTTAAATCCAGTGTTAAGTGGTACGTCTCTCAAATAGAAGAAATGGTAATTCGTTTGTGTGCAGAATATGGCATTAAAGCTGAAACATCACCTGATACTGGCGTATGGGTAGGTGATAAAAAAATTTGTGCAATTGGTATTCATGGAAGTCGTTATATAACAACACATGGTTTAGCTCTAAATTGTAATACAGATTTAAGTTGGTTTGATCATATTGTACCTTGCGGTATCGAAGGAAAGGGTGTAACTAGTATCATTGAAATATTTGAAAAAAATTCATGATATTAGATTGTTATATTAACAATTTGCTTCTAAATTATCTATTTTTAAAGATTAGATATATTTGTGTATTGGAGAAAAAAAATGATCACTTTTGTATGTACAACTGACAATAAGTTGACTACATAATGTCAAAAATAAATCAGAGAGAACATTATGCTAGGGTAAAATAATCAATTAAATTAGTTGTTATTTAAAATCGTAAAATACATTTTTTAATTTTATATCAATGCGCTTTCTATAAAATCGTACCTTCAGTACTATCTGACGGTAAATGGAGAAACTAACTGCTTGCACCGATGAAATAATACAGGATACTGCCGAAGTAAAGTTGGCGTGGAATATTAATATTTCTTAACAATTTGTCTTAAAAAATTGTTTCCCATTTGCTCCCTCGGAATCTAAAATTGCTCCAGTCGCAAATATTATATTTAATTACATATTCGCAAATAAAGAAGCAGAAATTTGTTATCTACAAAGTAGATAATAAATGGTCTTTTTACAAAGGTATTATGGTGCCAAAAATCCACTCCTGATTTGTTTTATAAAATTCAACGACCAGATATCTAAATAACAACTTATTAACAAGGAGCAGTTAAAAATAAATATTGCGTATCTGCCGGTAAGTTATGAAGTCTGTACACTAGCACTAGTGTATTTACAGACTTTAGTATAATAGACAGCACTTCTTTGAAAGAGACACAGGTGGAGGTGGTTTAAAATTCTTTTGATGATCCTGGGACCAGAACACTTACATACATTTCAGACTGCTTCCTGGCCATGGCTATCTTAATAGCACTATATTTCTTTTGCTCAGAATCAAGGACTTTAATGAGTTCTTCATATGCAAACTCTGATGGCACCCCTCCAGGCACGTACTTTGAAATAATAGCAATTCTGTTTTTATCAGGAGCAAATCCTTTATTTATATACGCTTTGAGCACCGTAATCACTATCCCCTTCCTTAGATTTTCGTCCGTTAAGTTACGAGTGGCTGCAATAGAAGAACATACAGCTATGTCGATGTCAGATTTTCTAAGATACTGCCCACCACTTTGTGTACTTTGACTTAAATTCACTAGTAGCTCCACTTCCGTTATGCCAAGTTCTTCAGCCAATGAGCTTGTATCATCCTTACTGAAAAACGCACAAGCAAGGGGGGTCAAAAATTTGTAACCTTCATGATAACCCATTTTGATAAATCGTGAAAATGTCTCTAGAGCTAGTAAACTAGCTTCCTCAACTGAAAGGACCATACATTTTGAAGTATATTGCACATTTTCTGGTTTGGAATTCGCGACAAATACCCTGTGTTCGTTTTGGGCTTTATGAAAGATAAATTTCCAGATCTTATCTGTTATACAGGGCTTAGGTATATGCAATTCTGGGCCAATTTGAAATATGATCTTAATACAAAATAGCAACGCCTTTGATGATTTATTTTGTTCAAGTTCCTCCATATAATCGTCACAGTGTTTCTTGAACTCCACCTTGAGTTCTTCCATGTTGTACTCGAAGCCACTGTGAGGGTTGAAAACATCCCTTGCTGTTATTCCGCGAATATGGTATTCTTTTTCGATTGTGTGCCTTAACAAGACACTAGGAGGTACTGTGTATCTTACAACCTTAGGGTGTGCCATTTTCTTTAAACCACTGTGAGCGTTGAAAAACTCCTCTGGTGTCATTCCGCGAATATGGTATTCTTTTTCGATTGTGTGCCTTGACAAGACACTAGGTACTGTGTGTGCCATTTTCTTTAAACCACTGTGAGCGTTGAAAAACTCCTCTGGTGTTCTTCCTAATATATGGAATACTATTTTCACAGATATATGTGTAAACTATAGGTACTGTTTTAATCTTGCTATAATGTTAGATACACGACTCTATTATACGAAGAAGCTCAATTTCTGAACAGGGTATCTCTCTGATCATTTGTATGTAACTATCTTTGTTACAGACGCCTTCAAGTTCAAAACTGATCTCGCACTTACGACCAAACAAGTTTCGACCTGCAATGCGCATTCGTGAGTGTTACATAACTCACGGCCCAGAAATCCCTGAATTTCCCTACACCGCAAGGCGGACACGCAACGACGCAACAGTATGTATACCACAGTTCACCAGAGTCCATACTGCGACGCGCAGGTTGGAAGATGGTGGGGGAACGCAGCGAGCTCTCCGCCAATCGCTTTCCACTTCGTTTGGGAGTATCGCCAATCAGGGCGAAGATGCGCACTGGAGATGCGCGAAGAACGAAAATTGGTCTTTTCGCAGTTATGGACTCTGGTGAACTGCGGTATACATACAATTCTCTCGTGGAAGATACTATCACAGCCTACTGTAAGCTGTGATCACATACCGTGATACCGTGCTGTCATACTATATAGAGAGTTACATATCTGTGAAATTGTTGAAAAATATTTATTGTTAGAATTCAAAAACAGTTTGTAATTCTATATAAGCTCCTCTAATTTAAATTTTCAACAATAAACAGAAATTTTATTACTATGGTATAATTCATAATGCAGAATCATTAATAATTCTCAAGCTCTCAAGAGGTTAATGTAATTTACATTTATTTATATACAATCTTGTAATATATCACACATTAAATGTAAATTAAATATAAAATGTACATATATACATATTTTTCACTCCAATATTTTTATTAAAAATTCACTGTAATACTTTATTAACCTAGTATGTAAAATGCAATTTGTTTTTAGTAATGAATGCATTAAAAACGCAATCGGAAAAAGGACGTATAACAGAAAAAAAGCTTAACATGTCTGTTTTACCATTTATTTCATTCAAAGGTTGCATTAATTATGTCAGTGAGTTTGATACATGTGCTATGATTTGTGATAATATTATGTAAGATTTATGTAATTAATATGACACAATAAATAGATGTTTTAATATATGTTTTATTATTATCATAATTTTTTTAGCAAAGAAGTGGACAATTATGACAGTGATATAGTACCAGTAGGATTTGATTTAGAGTGGCCTTTTAGTTTTCAAACAGGAAGCGGAAAAACTGCTTTAATACAAATATGTTTGAATAATAATATATGTCATCTATTACATGTATATTCATTGAAAAAGCTACCTGCTGCATTGGTCATTCTTTTAAGTCATCCAAAAGTAAAACTAGTTGGAGTTAATGTAAAAAAGTAAGTTTCTTTCTAAAGAAAAATAATGGTGTGTTTTATGTTGTAATTTTAATTTTCTTCTTTATAGCGATATTTGGAAATTAGGTAGAGATTTTACTGAATTTCCAGCAAGTAAAGTGGTGGAAAATAATTGTATAGATTGTGGTACATTTGCAAATAGAGTATTAAATAGATCTTGTCGTTGGAGTTTAGAGAAATTAACTGTACATTTGGTTAGTTTTTGTAAATTTAGAACATACCTATGTAAAACTATAAATAGACAAATGTTATGTTTTATTATTTTAGCTGAACAAAAGTCTAGATAAAAATTCAAAAGTAAGAAAAAGTAAATGGCATATACATCCTCTAAACGATAACCAAAAAATGTATGCCGCAACAGATGCTTATGTATGTTATTTTTATTTATGTTTAATTATGTTTTATTAAGTTTAATTTTATTGTATTTTAAGTTTAGTTATTACAAACACTTTTTTAAATAGGTTTCATGGCTTCTATACATTACCATACAAGAAAAAGCAAATTTAAAACAGATTTAAGAAAATGTGAATTGTATATAATTTGGGTTAATAAATACTTAATGATATACCAAATCAGATTTAAAGAAATTGTAATCGCAAGGAAAATATTACTACTTTATCATGTCTTCAATGCTGGTCAAAGTTTTGTGGGCAGGCAGATTAAGTTATGGTTCTGGACTTAAGTTACAAAAAATATTAGCCAACCAGCATCATCAAACCTTAAGCAAGGATACTTGTAATACATTAGTATTGCTTGAACATGATCCAGTGTTTACAATTGGAATTAGAGATAAAGGATATACAGTTGAAGAAAAAGAAAGATTGAAAAAATTAGGTGCTGAATTTTTTAGAACAAATCGAGGTGGTCTTATAACTTTTCATGGACCTGGACAATTAGTGGCATATCCTATATTAAATCTAAAACAATTTAAATCCAGTGTTAAGTGGTACGTCTCTCAAATAGAAGAAATGGTAATTCGTTTGTGTGCAGAATATGGCATTAAAGCTGAAACATCACCTGATACTGGCGTATGGGTAGGTGATAAAAAAATTTGTGCAATTGGTATTCATGGAAGTCGTTATATAACAACACATGGTTTAGCTCTAAATTGTAATACAGATTTAAGTTGGTTTGATCATATTGTACCTTGCGGTATCGAAGGAAAGGGTGTAACTAGTATCATTGAAATATTTGAAAAAAATTCATGATATTAGATTGTTATATTAACAATTTGCTTCTAAATTATCTATTTTTAAAGATTAGATATATTTGTGTATTGGAGAAAAAAAATGATCACTTTTGTATGTACAACTGACAATAAGTTGACTACATAATGTCAAAAATAAATCAGAGAGAACATTATGCTAGGGTAAAATAATCAATTAAATTAGTTGTTATTTAAAATCGTAAAATACATTTTTTAATTTTATATCAATGCGCTTTCTATAAAATCGTACCTTCAGTACTATCTGACGGTAAATGGAGAAACTAACTGCTTGCACCGATGAAATAATACAGGATACTGCCGAAGTAAAGTTGGCGTGGAATATTAATATTTCTTAACAATTTGTCTTAAAAAATTGTTTCCCATTTGCTCCCTCGGAATCTAAAATTGCTCCAGTCGCAAATATTATATTTAATTACATATTCGCAAATAAAGAAGCAGAAATTTGTTATCTACAAAGTAGATAATAAATGGTCTTTTTACAAAGGTATTATGGTGCCAAAAATCCACTCCTGATTTGTTTTATAAAATTCAACGACCAGATATCTAAATAACAACTTATTAACAAGGAGCAGTTAAAAATAAATATTGCGTATCTGCCGGTAAGTTATGAAGTCTGTACACTAGCACTAGTGTATTTACAGACTTTAGTATAATAGACAGCACTTCTTTGAAAGAGACACAGGTGGAGGTGGTTTAAAATTCTTTTGATGATCCTGGGACCAGAACACTTACATACATTTCAGACTGCTTCCTGGCCATGGCTATCTTAATAGCACTATATTTCTTTTGCTCAGAATCAAGGACTTTAATGAGTTCTTCATATGCAAACTCTGATGGCACCCCTCCAGGCACGTACTTTGAAATAATAGCAATTCTGTTTTTATCAGGAGCAAATCCTTTATTTATATACGCTTTGAGCACCGTAATCACTATCCCCTTCCTTAGATTTTCGTCCGTTAAGTTACGAGTGGCTGCAATAGAAGAACATACAGCTATGTCGATGTCAGATTTTCTAAGATACTGCCCACCACTTTGTGTACTTTGACTTAAATTCACTAGTAGCTCCACTTCCGTTATGCCAAGTTCTTCAGCCAATGAGCTTGTATCATCCTTACTGAAAAACGCACAAGCAAGGGGGGTCAAAAATTTGTAACCTTCATGATAACCCATTTTGATAAATCGTGAAAATGTCTCTAGAGCTAGTAAACTAGCTTCCTCAACTGAAAGGACCATACATTTTGAAGTATATTGCACATTTTCTGGTTTGGAATTCGCGACAAATACCCTGTGTTCGTTTTGGGCTTTATGAAAGATAAATTTCCAGATCTTATCTGTTATACAGGGCTTAGGTATATGCAATTCTGGGCCAATTTGAAATATGATCTTAATACAAAATAGCAACGCCTTTGATGATTTATTTTGTTCAAGTTCCTCCATATAATCGTCACAGTGTTTCTTGAACTCCACCTTGAGTTCTTCCATGTTGTACTCGAAGCCACTGTGAGGGTTGAAAACATCCCTTGCTGTTATTCCGCGAATATGGTATTCTTTTTCGATTGTGTGCCTTAACAAGACACTAGGAGGTACTGTGTATCTTACAACCTTAGGGTGTGCCATTTTCTTTAAACCACTGTGAGCGTTGAAAAACTCCTCTGGTGTCATTCCGCGAATATGGTATTCTTTTTCGATTGTGTGCCTTGACAAGACACTAGGTACTGTGTGTGCCATTTTCTTTAAACCACTGTGAGCGTTGAAAAACTCCTCTGGTGTTCTTCCTAATATATGGAATACTATTTTCACAGATATATGTGTAAACTATAGGTACTGTTTTAATCTTGCTATAATGTTAGATACACGACTCTATTATACGAAGAAGCTCAATTTCTGAACAGGGTATCTCTCTGATCATTTGTATGTAACTATCTTTGTTACAGACGCCTTCAAGTTCAAAACTGATCTCGCACTTACGACCAAACAAGTTTCGACCTGCAATGCGCATTCGTGAGTGTTACATAACTCACGGCCCAGAAATCCCTGAATTTCCCTACACCGCAAGGCGGACACGCAACGACGCAACAGTATGTATACCACAGTTCACCAGAGTCCATACTGCGACGCGCAGGTTGGAAGATGGTGGGGGAACGCAGCGAGCTCTCCGCCAATCGCTTTCCACTTCGTTTGGGAGTATCGCCAATCAGGGCGAAGATGCGCACTGGAGATGCGCGAAGAACGAAAATTGGTCTTTTCGCAGTTATGGACTCTGGTGAACTGCGGTATACATACAATTCTCTCGTGGAAGATACTATCACAGCCTACTGTAAGCTGTGATCACATACCGTGATACCGTGCTGTCATACTATATAGAGAGTTACATATCTGTGAAATTGTTGAAAAATATTTATTGTTAGAATTCAAAAACAGTTTGTAATTCTATATAAGCTCCTCTAATTTAAATTTTCAACAATAAACAGAAATTTTATTACTATGGTATAATTCATAATGCAGAATCATTAATAATTCTCAAGCTCTCAAGAGGTTAATGTAATTTACATTTATTTATATACAATCTTGTAATATATCACACATTAAATGTAAATTAAATATAAAATGTACATATATACATATTTTTCACTCCAATATTTTTATTAAAAATTCACTGTAATACTTTATTAACCTAGTATGTAAAATGCAATTTGTTTTTAGTAATGAATGCATTAAAAACGCAATCGGAAAAAGGACGTATAACAGAAAAAAAGCTTAACATGTCTGTTTTACCATTTATTTCATTCAAAGGTTGCATTAATTATGTCAGTGAGTTTGATACATGTGCTATGATTTGTGATAATATTATGTAAGATTTATGTAATTAATATGACACAATAAATAGATGTTTTAATATATGTTTTATTATTATCATAATTTTTTTAGCAAAGAAGTGGACAATTATGACAGTGATATAGTACCAGTAGGATTTGATTTAGAGTGGCCTTTTAGTTTTCAAACAGGAAGCGGAAAAACTGCTTTAATACAAATATGTTTGAATAATAATATATGTCATCTATTACATGTATATTCATTGAAAAAGCTACCTGCTGCATTGGTCATTCTTTTAAGTCATCCAAAAGTAAAACTAGTTGGAGTTAATGTAAAAAAGTAAGTTTCTTTCTAAAGAAAAATAATGGTGTGTTTTATGTTGTAATTTTAATTTTCTTCTTTATAGCGATATTTGGAAATTAGGTAGAGATTTTACTGAATTTCCAGCAAGTAAAGTGGTGGAAAATAATTGTATAGATTGTGGTACATTTGCAAATAGAGTATTAAATAGATCTTGTCGTTGGAGTTTAGAGAAATTAACTGTACATTTGGTTAGTTTTTGTAAATTTAGAACATACCTATGTAAAACTATAAATAGACAAATGTTATGTTTTATTATTTTAGCTGAACAAAAGTCTAGATAAAAATTCAAAAGTAAGAAAAAGTAAATGGCATATACATCCTCTAAACGATAACCAAAAAATGTATGCCGCAACAGATGCTTATGTATGTTATTTTTATTTATGTTTAATTATGTTTTATTAAGTTTAATTTTATTGTATTTTAAGTTTAGTTATTACAAACACTTTTTTAAATAGGTTTCATGGCTTCTATACATTACCATACAAGAAAAAGCAAATTTAAAAGAGATTTAAGAAAATGTGAATTGTATATAATTTGGGTTAATAAATACTTAATGATATACCAAATCAGATTTAAAGAAATTGTAATCGCAAGGAAAATATTACTACTTTATCATGTCTTCAATGCTGGTCAAAGTTTTGTGGGCAGGCAGATTAAGTTATGGTTCTGGACTTAAGTTACAAAAAATATTAGCCAACCAGCATCATCAAACCTTAAGCAAGGATACTTGTAATACATTAGTATTGCTTGAACATGATCCAGTGTTTACAATTGGAATTAGAGATAAAGGATATACAGTTGAAGAAAAAGAAAGATTGAAAAAATTAGGTGCTGAATTTTTTAGAACAAATCGAGGTGGTCTTATAACTTTTCATGGACCTGGACAATTAGTGGCATATCCTATATTAAATCTAAAACAATTTAAATCCAGTGTTAAGTGGTACGTCTCTCAAATAGAAGAAATGGTAATTCGTTTGTGTGCAGAATATGGCATTAAAGCTGAAACATCACCTGATACTGGCGTATGGGTAGGTGATAAAAAAATTTGTGCAATTGGTATTCATGGAAGTCGTTATATAACAACACATGGTTTAGCTCTAAATTGTAATACAGATTTAAGTTGGTTTGATCATATTGTACCTTGCGGTATCGAAGGAAAGGGTGTAACTAGTATCATTGAAATATTTGAAAAAAATTCATGATATTAGATTGTTATATTAACAATTTGCTTCTAAATTATCTATTTTTAAAGATTAGATATATTTGTGTATTGGAGAAAAAAAATGATCACTTTTGTATGTACAACTGACAATAAGTTGACTACATAATGTCAAAAATAAATCAGAGAGAACATTATGCTAGGGTAAAATAATCAATTAAATTAGTTGTTATTTAAAATCGTAAAATACATTTTTTAATTTTATATCAATGCGCTTTCTATAAAATCGTACCTTCAGTACTATCTGACGGTAAATGGAGAAACTAACTGCTTGCACCGATGAAATAATACAGGATACTGCCGAAGTAAAGTTGGCGTGGAATATTAATATTTCTTAACAATTTGTCTTAAAAAATTGTTTCCCATTTGCTCCCTCGGAATCTAAAATTGCTCCAGTCGCAAATATTATATTTAATTACATATTCGCAAATAAAGAAGCAGAAATTTGTTATCTACAAAGTAGATAATAAATGGTCTTTTTACAAAGGTATTATGGTGCCAAAAATCCACTCCTGATTTGTTTTATAAAATTCAACGACCAGATATCTAAATAACAACTTATTAACAAGGAGCAGTTAAAAATAAATATTGCGTATCTGCCGGTAAGTTATGAAGTCTGTACACTAGCACTAGTGTATTTACAGACTTTAGTATAATAGACAGCACTTCTTTGAAAGAGACACAGGTGGAGGTGGTTTAAAATTCTTTTGATGATCCTGGGACCAGAACACTTACATACATTTCAGACTGCTTCCTGGCCATGGCTATCTTAATAGCACTATATTTCTTTTGCTCAGAATCAAGGACTTTAATGAGTTCTTCATATGCAAACTCTGATGGCACCCCTCCAGGCACGTACTTTGAAATAATAGCAATTCTGTTTTTATCAGGAGCAAATCCTTTATTTATATACGCTTTGAGCACCGTAATCACTATCCCCTTCCTTAGATTTTCGTCCGTTAAGTTACGAGTGGCTGCAATAGAAGAACATACAGCTATGTCGATGTCAGATTTTCTAAGATACTGCCCACCACTTTGTGTACTTTGACTTAAATTCACTAGTAGCTCCACTTCCGTTATGCCAAGTTCTTCAGCCAATGAGCTTGTATCATCCTTACTGAAAAACGCACAAGCAAGGGGGGTCAAAAATTTGTAACCTTCATGATAACCCATTTTGATAAATCGTGAAAATGTCTCTAGAGCTAGTAAACTAGCTTCCTCAACTGAAAGGACCATACATTTTGAAGTATATTGCACATTTTCTGGTTTGGAATTCGCGACAAATACCCTGTGTTCGTTTTGGGCTTTATGAAAGATAAATTTCCAGATCTTATCTGTTATACAGGGCTTAGGTATATGCAATTCTGGGCCAATTTGAAATATGATCTTAATACAAAATAGCAACGCCTTTGATGATTTATTTTGTTCAAGTTCCTCCATATAATCGTCACAGTGTTTCTTGAACTCCACCTTGAGTTCTTCCATGTTGTACTCGAAGCCACTGTGAGGGTTGAAAACATCCCTTGCTGTTATTCCGCGAATATGGTATTCTTTTTCGATTGTGTGCCTTAACAAGACACTAGGAGGTACTGTGTATCTTACAACCTTAGGGTGTGCCATTTTCTTTAAACCACTGTGAGCGTTGAAAAACTCCTCTGGTGTCATTCCGCGAATATGGTATTCTTTTTCGATTGTGTGCCTTGACAAGACACTAGGTACTGTGTGTGCCATTTTCTTTAAACCACTGTGAGCGTTGAAAAACTCCTCTGGTGTTCTTCCTAATATATGGAATACTATTTTCACAGATATATGTGTAAACTATAGGTACTGTTTTAATCTTGCTATAATGTTAGATACACGACTCTATTATACGAAGAAGCTCAATTTCTGAACAGGGTATCTCTCTGATCATTTGTATGTAACTATCTTTGTTACAGACGCCTTCAAGTTCAAAACTGATCTCGCACTTACGACCAAACAAGTTTCGACCTGCAATGCGCATTCGTGAGTGTTACATAACTCACGGCCCAGAAATCCCTGAATTTCCCTACACCGCAAGGCGGACACGCAACGACGCAACAGTATGTATACCACAGTTCACCAGAGTCCATACTGCGACGCGCAGGTTGGAAGATGGTGGGGGAACGCAGCGAGCTCTCCGCCAATCGCTTTCCACTTCGTTTGGGAGTATCGCCAATCAGGGCGAAGATGCGCACTGGAGATGCGCGAAGAACGAAAATTGGTCTTTTCGCAGTTATGGACTCTGGTGAACTGCGGTATACATACAATTCTCTCGTGGAAGATACTATCACAGCCTACTGTAAGCTGTGATCACATACCGTGATACCGTGCTGTCATACTATATAGAGAGTTACATATCTGTGAAATTGTTGAAAAATATTTATTGTTAGAATTCAAAAACAGTTTGTAATTCTATATAAGCTCCTCTAATTTAAATTTTCAACAATAAACAGAAATTTTATTACTATGGTATAATTCATAATGCAGAATCATTAATAATTCTCAAGCTCTCAAGAGGTTAATGTAATTTACATTTATTTATATACAATCTTGTAATATATCACACATTAAATGTAAATTAAATATAAAATGTACATATATACATATTTTTCACTCCAATATTTTTATTAAAAATTCACTGTAATACTTTATTAACCTAGTATGTAAAATGCAATTTGTTTTTAGTAATGAATGCATTAAAAACGCAATCGGAAAAAGGACGTATAACAGAAAAAAAGCTTAACATGTCTGTTTTACCATTTATTTCATTCAAAGGTTGCATTAATTATGTCAGTGAGTTTGATACATGTGCTATGATTTGTGATAATATTATGTAAGATTTATGTAATTAATATGACACAATAAATAGATGTTTTAATATATGTTTTATTATTATCATAATTTTTTTAGCAAAGAAGTGGACAATTATGACAGTGATATAGTACCAGTAGGATTTGATTTAGAGTGGCCTTTTAGTTTTCAAACAGGAAGCGGAAAAACTGCTTTAATACAAATATGTTTGAATAATAATATATGTCATCTATTACATGTATATTCATTGAAAAAGCTACCTGCTGCATTGGTCATTCTTTTAAGTCATCCAAAAGTAAAACTAGTTGGAGTTAATGTAAAAAAGTAAGTTTCTTTCTAAAGAAAAATAATGGTGTGTTTTATGTTGTAATTTTAATTTTCTTCTTTATAGCGATATTTGGAAATTAGGTAGAGATTTTACTGAATTTCCAGCAAGTAAAGTGGTGGAAAATAATTGTATAGATTGTGGTACATTTGCAAATAGAGTATTAAATAGATCTTGTCGTTGGAGTTTAGAGAAATTAACTGTACATTTGGTTAGTTTTTGTAAATTTAGAACATACCTATGTAAAACTATAAATAGACAAATGTTATGTTTTATTATTTTAGCTGAACAAAAGTCTAGATAAAAATTCAAAAGTAAGAAAAAGTAAATGGCATATACATCCTCTAAACGATAACCAAAAAATGTATGCCGCAACAGATGCTTATGTATGTTATTTTTATTTATGTTTAATTATGTTTTATTAAGTTTAATTTTATTGTATTTTAAGTTTAGTTATTACAAACACTTTTTTAAATAGGTTTCATGGCTTCTATACATTACCATACAAGAAAAAGCAAATTTAAAACAGATTTAAGAAAATGTGAATTGTATATAATTTGGGTTAATAAATACTTAATGATATACCAAATCAGATTTAAAGAAATTGTAATCGCAAGGAAAATATTACTACTTTATCATGTCTTCAATGCTGGTCAAAGTTTTGTGGGCAGGCAGATTAAGTTATGGTTCTGGACTTAAGTTACAAAAAATATTAGCCAACCAGCATCATCAAACCTTAAGCAAGGATACTTGTAATACATTAGTATTGCTTGAACATGATCCAGTGTTTACAATTGGAATTAGAGATAAAGGATATACAGTTGAAGAAAAAGAAAGATTGAAAAAATTAGGTGCTGAATTTTTTAGAACAAATCGAGGTGGTCTTATAACTTTTCATGGACCTGGACAATTAGTGGCATATCCTATATTAAATCTAAAACAATTTAAATCCAGTGTTAAGTGGTACGTCTCTCAAATAGAAGAAATGGTAATTCGTTTGTGTGCAGAATATGGCATTAAAGCTGAAACATCACCTGATACTGGCGTATGGGTAGGTGATAAAAAAATTTGTGCAATTGGTATTCATGGAAGTCGTTATATAACAACACATGGTTTAGCTCTAAATTGTAATACAGATTTAAGTTGGTTTGATCATATTGTACCTTGCGGTATCGAAGGAAAGGGTGTAACTAGTATCATTGAAATATTTGAAAAAAATTCATGATATTAGATTGTTATATTAACAATTTGCTTCTAAATTATCTATTTTTAAAGATTAGATATATTTGTGTATTGGAGAAAAAAAATGATCACTTTTGTATGTACAACTGACAATAAGTTGACTACATAATGTCAAAAATAAATCAGAGAGAACATTATGCTAGGGTAAAATAATCAATTAAATTAGTTGTTATTTAAAATCGTAAAATACATTTTTTAATTTTATATCAATGCGCTTTCTATAAAATCGTACCTTCAGTACTATCTGACGGTAAATGGAGAAACTAACTGCTTGCACCGATGAAATAATACAGGATACTGCCGAAGTAAAGTTGGCGTGGAATATTAATATTTCTTAACAATTTGTCTTAAAAAATTGTTTCCCATTTGCTCCCTCGGAATCTAAAATTGCTCCAGTCGCAAATATTATATTTAATTACATATTCGCAAATAAAGAAGCAGAAATTTGTTATCTACAAAGTAGATAATAAATGGTCTTTTTACAAAGGTATTATGGTGCCAAAAATCCACTCCTGATTTGTTTTATAAAATTCAACGACCAGATATCTAAATAACAACTTATTAACAAGGAGCAGTTAAAAATAAATATTGCGTATCTGCCGGTAAGTTATGAAGTCTGTACACTAGCACTAGTGTATTTACAGACTTTAGTATAATAGACAGCACTTCTTTGAAAGAGACACAGGTGGAGGTGGTTTAAAATTCTTTTGATGATCCTGGGACCAGAACACTTACATACATTTCAGACTGCTTCCTGGCCATGGCTATCTTAATAGCACTATATTTCTTTTGCTCAGAATCAAGGACTTTAATGAGTTCTTCATATGCAAACTCTGATGGCACCCCTCCAGGCACGTACTTTGAAATAATAGCAATTCTGTTTTTATCAGGAGCAAATCCTTTATTTATATACGCTTTGAGCACCGTAATCACTATCCCCTTCCTTAGATTTTCGTCCGTTAAGTTACGAGTGGCTGCAATAGAAGAACATACAGCTATGTCGATGTCAGATTTTCTAAGATACTGCCCACCACTTTGTGTACTTTGACTTAAATTCACTAGTAGCTCCACTTCCGTTATGCCAAGTTCTTCAGCCAATGAGCTTGTATCATCCTTACTGAAAAACGCACAAGCAAGGGGGGTCAAAAATTTGTAACCTTCATGATAACCCATTTTGATAAATCGTGAAAATGTCTCTAGAGCTAGTAAACTAGCTTCCTCAACTGAAAGGACCATACATTTTGAAGTATATTGCACATTTTCTGGTTTGGAATTCGCGACAAATACCCTGTGTTCGTTTTGGGCTTTATGAAAGATAAATTTCCAGATCTTATCTGTTATACAGGGCTTAGGTATATGCAATTCTGGGCCAATTTGAAATATGATCTTAATACAAAATAGCAACGCCTTTGATGATTTATTTTGTTCAAGTTCCTCCATATAATCGTCACAGTGTTTCTTGAACTCCACCTTGAGTTCTTCCATGTTGTACTCGAAGCCACTGTGAGGGTTGAAAACATCCCTTGCTGTTATTCCGCGAATATGGTATTCTTTTTCGATTGTGTGCCTTAACAAGACACTAGGAGGTACTGTGTATCTTACAACCTTAGGGTGTGCCATTTTCTTTAAACCACTGTGAGCGTTGAAAAACTCCTCTGGTGTCATTCCGCGAATATGGTATTCTTTTTCGATTGTGTGCCTTGACAAGACACTAGGTACTGTGTGTGCCATTTTCTTTAAACCACTGTGAGCGTTGAAAAACTCCTCTGGTGTTCTTCCTAATATATGGAATACTATTTTCACAGATATATGTGTAAACTATAGGTACTGTTTTAATCTTGCTATAATGTTAGATACACGACTCTATTATACGAAGAAGCTCAATTTCTGAACAGGGTATCTCTCTGATCATTTGTATGTAACTATCTTTGTTACAGACGCCTTCAAGTTCAAAACTGATCTCGCACTTACGACCAAACAAGTTTCGACCTGCAATGCGCATTCGTGAGTGTTACATAACTCACGGCCCAGAAATCCCTGAATTTCCCTACACCGCAAGGCGGACACGCAACGACGCAACAGTATGTATACCACAGTTCACCAGAGTCCATACTGCGACGCGCAGGTTGGAAGATGGTGGGGGAACGCAGCGAGCTCTCCGCCAATCGCTTTCCACTTCGTTTGGGAGTATCGCCAATCAGGGCGAAGATGCGCACTGGAGATGCGCGAAGAACGAAAATTGGTCTTTTCGCAGTTATGGACTCTGGTGAACTGCGGTATACATACAATTCTCTCGTGGAAGATACTATCACAGCCTACTGTAAGCTGTGATCACATACCGTGATACCGTGCTGTCATACTATATAGAGAGTTACATATCTGTGAAATTGTTGAAAAATATTTATTGTTAGAATTCAAAAACAGTTTGTAATTCTATATAAGCTCCTCTAATTTAAATTTTCAACAATAAACAGAAATTTTATTACTATGGTATAATTCATAATGCAGAATCATTAATAATTCTCAAGCTCTCAAGAGGTTAATGTAATTTACATTTATTTATATACAATCTTGTAATATATCACACATTAAATGTAAATTAAATATAAAATGTACATATATACATATTTTTCACTCCAATATTTTTATTAAAAATTCACTGTAATACTTTATTAACCTAGTATGTAAAATGCAATTTGTTTTTAGTAATGAATGCATTAAAAACGCAATCGGAAAAAGGACGTATAACAGAAAAAAAGCTTAACATGTCTGTTTTACCATTTATTTCATTCAAAGGTTGCATTAATTATGTCAGTGAGTTTGATACATGTGCTATGATTTGTGATAATATTATGTAAGATTTATGTAATTAATATGACACAATAAATAGATGTTTTAATATATGTTTTATTATTATCATAATTTTTTTAGCAAAGAAGTGGACAATTATGACAGTGATATAGTACCAGTAGGATTTGATTTAGAGTGGCCTTTTAGTTTTCAAACAGGAAGCGGAAAAACTGCTTTAATACAAATATGTTTGAATAATAATATATGTCATCTATTACATGTATATTCATTGAAAAAGCTACCTGCTGCATTGGTCATTCTTTTAAGTCATCCAAAAGTAAAACTAGTTGGAGTTAATGTAAAAAAGTAAGTTTCTTTCTAAAGAAAAATAATGGTGTGTTTTATGTTGTAATTTTAATTTTCTTCTTTATAGCGATATTTGGAAATTAGGTAGAGATTTTACTGAATTTCCAGCAAGTAAAGTGGTGGAAAATAATTGTATAGATTGTGGTACATTTGCAAATAGAGTATTAAATAGATCTTGTCGTTGGAGTTTAGAGAAATTAACTGTACATTTGGTTAGTTTTTGTAAATTTAGAACATACCTATGTAAAACTATAAATAGACAAATGTTATGTTTTATTATTTTAGCTGAACAAAAGTCTAGATAAAAATTCAAAAGTAAGAAAAAGTAAATGGCATATACATCCTCTAAACGATAACCAAAAAATGTATGCCGCAACAGATGCTTATGTATGTTATTTTTATTTATGTTTAATTATGTTTTATTAAGTTTAATTTTATTGTATTTTAAGTTTAGTTATTACAAACACTTTTTTAAATAGGTTTCATGGCTTCTATACATTACCATACAAGAAAAAGCAAATTTAAAAGAGATTTAAGAAAATGTGAATTGTATATAATTTGGGTTAATAAATACTTAATGATATACCAAATCAGATTTAAAGAAATTGTAATCGCAAGGAAAATATTACTACTTTATCATGTCTTCAATGCTGGTCAAAGTTTTGTGGGCAGGCAGATTAAGTTATGGTTCTGGACTTAAGTTACAAAAAATATTAGCCAACCAGCATCATCAAACCTTAAGCAAGGATACTTGTAATACATTAGTATTGCTTGAACATGATCCAGTGTTTACAATTGGAATTAGAGATAAAGGATATACAGTTGAAGAAAAAGAAAGATTGAAAAAATTAGGTGCTGAATTTTTTAGAACAAATCGAGGTGGTCTTATAACTTTTCATGGACCTGGACAATTAGTGGCATATCCTATATTAAATCTAAAACAATTTAAATCCAGTGTTAAGTGGTACGTCTCTCAAATAGAAGAAATGGTAATTCGTTTGTGTGCAGAATATGGCATTAAAGCTGAAACATCACCTGATACTGGCGTATGGGTAGGTGATAAAAAAATTTGTGCAATTGGTATTCATGGAAGTCGTTATATAACAACACATGGTTTAGCTCTAAATTGTAATACAGATTTAAGTTGGTTTGATCATATTGTACCTTGCGGTATCGAAGGAAAGGGTGTAACTAGTATCATTGAAATATTTGAAAAAAATTCATGATATTAGATTGTTATATTAACAATTTGCTTCTAAATTATCTATTTTTAAAGATTAGATATATTTGTGTATTGGAGAAAAAAAATGATCACTTTTGTATGTACAACTGACAATAAGTTGACTACATAATGTCAAAAATAAATCAGAGAGAACATTATGCTAGGGTAAAATAATCAATTAAATTAGTTGTTATTTAAAATCGTAAAATACATTTTTTAATTTTATATCAATGCGCTTTCTATAAAATCGTACCTTCAGTACTATCTGACGGTAAATGGAGAAACTAACTGCTTGCACCGATGAAATAATACAGGATACTGCCGAAGTAAAGTTGGCGTGGAATATTAATATTTCTTAACAATTTGTCTTAAAAAATTGTTTCCCATTTGCTCCCTCGGAATCTAAAATTGCTCCAGTCGCAAATATTATATTTAATTACATATTCGCAAATAAAGAAGCAGAAATTTGTTATCTACAAAGTAGATAATAAATGGTCTTTTTACAAAGGTATTATGGTGCCAAAAATCCACTCCTGATTTGTTTTATAAAATTCAACGACCAGATATCTAAATAACAACTTATTAACAAGGAGCAGTTAAAAATAAATATTGCGTATCTGCCGGTAAGTTATGAAGTCTGTACACTAGCACTAGTGTATTTACAGACTTTAGTATAATAGACAGCACTTCTTTGAAAGAGACACAGGTGGAGGTGGTTTAAAATTCTTTTGATGATCCTGGGACCAGAACACTTACATACATTTCAGACTGCTTCCTGGCCATGGCTATCTTAATAGCACTATATTTCTTTTGCTCAGAATCAAGGACTTTAATGAGTTCTTCATATGCAAACTCTGATGGCACCCCTCCAGGCACGTACTTTGAAATAATAGCAATTCTGTTTTTATCAGGAGCAAATCCTTTATTTATATACGCTTTGAGCACCGTAATCACTATCCCCTTCCTTAGATTTTCGTCCGTTAAGTTACGAGTGGCTGCAATAGAAGAACATACAGCTATGTCGATGTCAGATTTTCTAAGATACTGCCCACCACTTTGTGTACTTTGACTTAAATTCACTAGTAGCTCCACTTCCGTTATGCCAAGTTCTTCAGCCAATGAGCTTGTATCATCCTTACTGAAAAACGCACAAGCAAGGGGGGTCAAAAATTTGTAACCTTCATGATAACCCATTTTGATAAATCGTGAAAATGTCTCTAGAGCTAGTAAACTAGCTTCCTCAACTGAAAGGACCATACATTTTGAAGTATATTGCACATTTTCTGGTTTGGAATTCGCGACAAATACCCTGTGTTCGTTTTGGGCTTTATGAAAGATAAATTTCCAGATCTTATCTGTTATACAGGGCTTAGGTATATGCAATTCTGGGCCAATTTGAAATATGATCTTAATACAAAATAGCAACGCCTTTGATGATTTATTTTGTTCAAGTTCCTCCATATAATCGTCACAGTGTTTCTTGAACTCCACCTTGAGTTCTTCCATGTTGTACTCGAAGCCACTGTGAGGGTTGAAAACATCCCTTGCTGTTATTCCGCGAATATGGTATTCTTTTTCGATTGTGTGCCTTAACAAGACACTAGGAGGTACTGTGTATCTTACAACCTTAGGGTGTGCCATTTTCTTTAAACCACTGTGAGCGTTGAAAAACTCCTCTGGTGTCATTCCGCGAATATGGTATTCTTTTTCGATTGTGTGCCTTGACAAGACACTAGGTACTGTGTGTGCCATTTTCTTTAAACCACTGTGAGCGTTGAAAAACTCCTCTGGTGTTCTTCCTAATATATGGAATACTATTTTCACAGATATATGTGTAAACTATAGGTACTGTTTTAATCTTGCTATAATGTTAGATACACGACTCTATTATACGAAGAAGCTCAATTTCTGAACAGGGTATCTCTCTGATCATTTGTATGTAACTATCTTTGTTACAGACGCCTTCAAGTTCAAAACTGATCTCGCACTTACGACCAAACAAGTTTCGACCTGCAATGCGCATTCGTGAGTGTTACATAACTCACGGCCCAGAAATCCCTGAATTTCCCTACACCGCAAGGCGGACACGCAACGACGCAACAGTATGTATACCACAGTTCACCAGAGTCCATACTGCGACGCGCAGGTTGGAAGATGGTGGGGGAACGCAGCGAGCTCTCCGCCAATCGCTTTCCACTTCGTTTGGGAGTATCGCCAATCAGGGCGAAGATGCGCACTGGAGATGCGCGAAGAACGAAAATTGGTCTTTTCGCAGTTATGGACTCTGGTGAACTGCGGTATACATACAATTCTCTCGTGGAAGATACTATCACAGCCTACTGTAAGCTGTGATCACATACCGTGATACCGTGCTGTCATACTATATAGAGAGTTACATATCTGTGAAATTGTTGAAAAATATTTATTGTTAGAATTCAAAAACAGTTTGTAATTCTATATAAGCTCCTCTAATTTAAATTTTCAACAATAAACAGAAATTTTATTACTATGGTATAATTCATAATGCAGAATCATTAATAATTCTCAAGCTCTCAAGAGGTTAATGTAATTTACATTTATTTATATACAATCTTGTAATATATCACACATTAAATGTAAATTAAATATAAAATGTACATATATACATATTTTTCACTCCAATATTTTTATTAAAAATTCACTGTAATACTTTATTAACCTAGTATGTAAAATGCAATTTGTTTTTAGTAATGAATGCATTAAAAACGCAATCGGAAAAAGGACGTATAACAGAAAAAAAGCTTAACATGTCTGTTTTACCATTTATTTCATTCAAAGGTTGCATTAATTATGTCAGTGAGTTTGATACATGTGCTATGATTTGTGATAATATTATGTAAGATTTATGTAATTAATATGACACAATAAATAGATGTTTTAATATATGTTTTATTATTATCATAATTTTTTTAGCAAAGAAGTGGACAATTATGACAGTGATATAGTACCAGTAGGATTTGATTTAGAGTGGCCTTTTAGTTTTCAAACAGGAAGCGGAAAAACTGCTTTAATACAAATATGTTTGAATAATAATATATGTCATCTATTACATGTATATTCATTGAAAAAGCTACCTGCTGCATTGGTCATTCTTTTAAGTCATCCAAAAGTAAAACTAGTTGGAGTTAATGTAAAAAAGTAAGTTTCTTTCTAAAGAAAAATAATGGTGTGTTTTATGTTGTAATTTTAATTTTCTTCTTTATAGCGATATTTGGAAATTAGGTAGAGATTTTACTGAATTTCCAGCAAGTAAAGTGGTGGAAAATAATTGTATAGATTGTGGTACATTTGCAAATAGAGTATTAAATAGATCTTGTCGTTGGAGTTTAGAGAAATTAACTGTACATTTGGTTAGTTTTTGTAAATTTAGAACATACCTATGTAAAACTATAAATAGACAAATGTTATGTTTTATTATTTTAGCTGAACAAAAGTCTAGATAAAAATTCAAAAGTAAGAAAAAGTAAATGGCATATACATCCTCTAAACGATAACCAAAAAATGTATGCCGCAACAGATGCTTATGTATGTTATTTTTATTTATGTTTAATTATGTTTTATTAAGTTTAATTTTATTGTATTTTAAGTTTAGTTATTACAAACACTTTTTTAAATAGGTTTCATGGCTTCTATACATTACCATACAAGAAAAAGCAAATTTAAAAGAGATTTAAGAAAATGTGAATTGTATATAATTTGGGTTAATAAATACTTAATGATATACCAAATCAGATTTAAAGAAATTGTAATCGCAAGGAAAATATTACTACTTTATCATGTCTTCAATGCTGGTCAAAGTTTTGTGGGCAGGCAGATTAAGTTATGGTTCTGGACTTAAGTTACAAAAAATATTAGCCAACCAGCATCATCAAACCTTAAGCAAGGATACTTGTAATACATTAGTATTGCTTGAACATGATCCAGTGTTTACAATTGGAATTAGAGATAAAGGATATACAGTTGAAGAAAAAGAAAGATTGAAAAAATTAGGTGCTGAATTTTTTAGAACAAATCGAGGTGGTCTTATAACTTTTCATGGACCTGGACAATTAGTGGCATATCCTATATTAAATCTAAAACAATTTAAATCCAGTGTTAAGTGGTACGTCTCTCAAATAGAAGAAATGGTAATTCGTTTGTGTGCAGAATATGGCATTAAAGCTGAAACATCACCTGATACTGGCGTATGGGTAGGTGATAAAAAAATTTGTGCAATTGGTATTCATGGAAGTCGTTATATAACAACACATGGTTTAGCTCTAAATTGTAATACAGATTTAAGTTGGTTTGATCATATTGTACCTTGCGGTATCGAAGGAAAGGGTGTAACTAGTATCATTGAAATATTTGAAAAAAATTCATGATATTAGATTGTTATATTAACAATTTGCTTCTAAATTATCTATTTTTAAAGATTAGATATATTTGTGTATTGGAGAAAAAAAATGATCACTTTTGTATGTACAACTGACAATAAGTTGACTACATAATGTCAAAAATAAATCAGAGAGAACATTATGCTAGGGTAAAATAATCAATTAAATTAGTTGTTATTTAAAATCGTAAAATACATTTTTTAATTTTATATCAATGCGCTTTCTATAAAATCGTACCTTCAGTACTATCTGACGGTAAATGGAGAAACTAACTGCTTGCACCGATGAAATAATACAGGATACTGCCGAAGTAAAGTTGGCGTGGAATATTAATATTTCTTAACAATTTGTCTTAAAAAATTGTTTCCCATTTGCTCCCTCGGAATCTAAAATTGCTCCAGTCGCAAATATTATATTTAATTACATATTCGCAAATAAAGAAGCAGAAATTTGTTATCTACAAAGTAGATAATAAATGGTCTTTTTACAAAGGTATTATGGTGCCAAAAATCCACTCCTGATTTGTTTTATAAAATTCAACGACCAGATATCTAAATAACAACTTATTAACAAGGAGCAGTTAAAAATAAATATTGCGTATCTGCCGGTAAGTTATGAAGTCTGTACACTAGCACTAGTGTATTTACAGACTTTAGTATAATAGACAGCACTTCTTTGAAAGAGACACAGGTGGAGGTGGTTTAAAATTCTTTTGATGATCCTGGGACCAGAACTCTTACATACATTTCAGACTGCTTCCTGGCCCTGGCTATCTTAATAGCACTATATTTCTTTTGCTCAGAATCAAGGACTTTAATGAGTTCTTCATATGCAAACTCTGATGGCACCCCTCCAGGCACGTACTTTGAAATAATAGCAATTCTGTTTTTATCAGGAGCAAATCCTTTATTTATATACGCTTTGAGCACCGTAATCACTATCCCCTTCCTTAGATTTTCGTCCGTTAAGTTACGAGTGGCTGCAATAGAAGAACATACAGCTATGTCGATGTCAGATTTTCTAAGATACTGCCCACCACTTTGTGTACTTTGACTTAAATTCACTAGTAGCTCCACTTCCGTTATGCCAAGTTCTTCAGCCAATGAGCTTGTATCATCCTTACTGAAAAACGCACAAGCAAGGGGGGTCAAAAATTTGTAACCTTCATGATAACCCATTTTGATAAATCGTGAAAATGTCTCTAGAGCTAGTAAACTAGCTTCCTCAACTGAAAGGACCATACATTTTGAAGTATATTGCACATTTTCTGGTTTGGAATTCGCGACAAATACCCTGTGTTCGTTTTGGGCTTTATGAAAGATAAATTTCCAGATCTTATCTGTTATACAGGGCTTAGCTATATGCAATTCTGGGCCAATTTGAAATATGATCTCAGTACAAAATAGCAACGCCTTTGATGATTTATTTTGTTCAAGTTCCTCCATATAATCGTCACAGTGTTTCTTGAACTCCACCTTGAGTTCTTCCATGTTGTACTCGAAGCCACTGTGAGGGTTGAAAACATCCCTTGGTGTTATTCCGCGAATATGGTATTCTTTTTCGATTGTGTGCCTTAACAAGACACTAGGTACTGTGTGCCTTAACAAGACACTAGGAGGTACTGTGTATCTTACAACCTTAGGGTGTGCCATTTTCTTTAAACCACTGTGAGCGTTGAAAAACTCCTCTGGTGTCATTCCGCGAATATGGTATTCTTTTTCGATTGTGTGCCTTGACAAGACACTAGGTACTGTGTGTGCCATTTTCTTTAAACCACTGTGAGCGTTGAAAAACTCCTCTGGTGTTCTTCCTAATATATGGAATACTATTTTCACAGATATATGTGTAAACTATAGGTACTGTTTTAATCTTGCTATAATGTTAGATACACGACTCTATTATACGAAGAAGCTCAATTTCTGAACAGGGTATCTCTCTGATCATTTGTATGTAACTATCTTTGTTACAGACGCCTTCAAGTTCAAAACTGATCTCGCACTTACGACCAAACAAGTTTCGACCTGCAATGCGCATTCGTGAGTGTTACATAACTCACGGCCCAGAAATCCCTGAATTTCCCTACACCGCAAGGCGGACACGCAACGACGCAACAGTATGTATACCACAGTTCACCAGAGTCCATACTGCGACGCGCAGGTTGGAAGATGGTGGGGGAACGCAGCGAGCTCTCCGCCAATCGCTTTCCACTTCGTTTGGGAGTATCGCCAATCAGGGCGAAGATGCGCACTGGAGATGCGCGAAGAACGAAAATTGGTCTTTTCGCAGTTATGGACTCTGGTGAACTGCGGTATACATACAATTCTCTCGTGGAAGATACTATCACAGCCTACTGTAAGCTGTGATCACATACCGTGATAGCGGGCTGTCATACTATATAGAGAGTTACATATCTGTGAAATTGTTGAAAAATATTTATTGTTAGAATTCAAAACCAGTTTGTAATTCTATATAAGCTCCTCTAATTTAAATTTTCAACAATAAACAGAAATTTTATTACTATGGTATAATTCATAATGCAGAATCATTAATAATTCTCAAGCTCTCAAGAGGTTAATGTAATTTACATTTATTTATATACAATCTTGTAATATATCACACATTAAATGTAAATTAAATATAAAATGTACATATATACATATTTTTCACTCCAATATTTTTATTAAAAATTCACTGTAATACTTTATTAACCTAGTATGTAAAATGCAATTTGTTTTTAGTAATGAATGCATTAAAAACGCAATCGGAAAAAGGACGTATAACAGAAAAAAAGCTTAACATGTCTGTTTTACCATTTATTTCATTCAAAGGTTGCATTAATTATGTCAGTGAGTTTGATACATGTGCTATGATTTGTGATAATATTATGTAAGATTTATGTAATTAATATGACACAATAAATAGATGTTTTAATATATGTTTTATTATTATCATAATTTTTTTAGCAAAGAAGTGGACAATTATGACAGTGATATAGTACCAGTAGGATTTGATTTAGAGTGGCCTTTTAGTTTTCAAACAGGAAGCGGAAAAACTGCTTTAATACAAATATGTTTGAATAATAATATATGTCATCTATTACATGTATATTCATTGAAAAAGCTACCTGCTGCATTGGTCATTCTTTTAAGTCATCCAAAAGTAAAACTAGTTGGAGTTAATGTAAAAAAGTAAGTTTCTTTCTAAAGAAAAATAATGGTGTGTTTTATGTTGTAATTTTAATTTTCTTCTTTATAGCGATATTTGGAAATTAGGTAGAGATTTTACTGAATTTCCAGCAAGTAAAGTGGTGGAAAATAATTGTATAGATTGTGGTACATTTGCAAATAGAGTATTAAATAGATCTTGTCGTTGGAGTTTAGAGAAATTAACTGTACATTTGGTTAGTTTTTGTAAATTTAGAACATACCTATGTAAAACTATAAATAGACAAATGTTATGTTTTATTATTTTAGCTGAACAAAAGTCTAGATAAAAATTCAAAAGTAAGAAAAAGTAAATGGCATATACATCCTCTAAACGATAACCAAAAAATGTATGCCGCAACAGATGCTTATGTATGTTATTTTTATTTATGTTTAATTATGTTTTATTAAGTTTAATTTTATTGTATTTTAAGTTTAGTTATTACAAACACTTTTTTAAATAGGTTTCATGGCTTCTATACATTACCATACAAGAAAAAGCAAATTTAAAAGAGATTTAAGAAAATGTGAATTGTATATAATTTGGGTTAATAAATACTTAATGATATACCAAATCAGATTTAAAGAAATTGTAATCGCAAGGAAAATATTACTACTTTATCATGTCTTCAATGCTGGTCAAAGTTTTGTGGGCAGGCAGATTAAGTTATGGTTCTGGACTTAAGTTACAAAAAATATTAGCCAACCAGCATCATCAAACCTTAAGCAAGGATACTTGTAATACATTAGTATTGCTTGAACATGATCCAGTGTTTACAATTGGAATTAGAGATAAAGGATATACAGTTGAAGAAAAAGAAAGATTGAAAAAATTAGGTGCTGAATTTTTTAGAACAAATCGAGGTGGTCTTATAACTTTTCATGGACCTGGACAATTAGTGGCATATCCTATATTAAATCTAAAACAATTTAAATCCAGTGTTAAGTGGTACGTCTCTCAAATAGAAGAAATGGTAATTCGTTTGTGTGCAGAATATGGCATTAAAGCTGAAACATCACCTGATACTGGCGTATGGGTAGGTGATAAAAAAATTTGTGCAATTGGTATTCATGGAAGTCGTTATATAACAACACATGGTTTAGCTCTAAATTGTAATACAGATTTAAGTTGGTTTGATCATATTGTACCTTGCGGTATCGAAGGAAAGGGTGTAACTAGTATCATTGAAATATTTGAAAAAAATTCATGATATTAGATTGTTATATTAACAATTTGCTTCTAAATTATCTATTTTTAAAGATTAGATATATTTGTGTATTGGAGAAAAAAAATGATCACTTTTGTATGTACAACTGACAATAAGTTGACTACATAATGTCAAAAATAAATCAGAGAGAACATTATGCTAGGGTAAAATAATCAATTAAATTAGTTGTTATTTAAAATCGTAAAATACATTTTTTAATTTTATATCAATGCGCTTTCTATAAAATCGTACCTTCAGTACTATCTGACGGTAAATGGAGAAACTAACTGCTTGCACCGATGAAATAATACAGGATACTGCCGAAGTAAAGTTGGCGTGGAATATTAATATTTCTTAACAATTTGTCTTAAAAAATTGTTTCCCATTTGCTCCCTCGGAATCTAAAATTGCTCCAGTCGCAAATATTATATTTAATTACATATTCGCAAATAAAGAAGCAGAAATTTGTTATCTACAAAGTAGATAATAAATGGTCTTTTTACAAAGGTATTATGGTGCCAAAAATCCACTCCTGATTTGTTTTATAAAATTCAACGACCAGATATCTAAATAACAACTTATTAACAAGGAGCAGTTAAAAATAAATATTGCGTATCTGCCGGTAAGTTATGAAGTCTGTACACTAGCACTAGTGTATTTACAGACTTTAGTATAATAGACAGCACTTCTTTGAAAGAGACACAGGTGGAGGTGGTTTAAAATTCTTTTGATGATCCTGGGACCAGAACTCTTACATACATTTCAGACTGCTTCCTGGCCCTGGCTATCTTAATAGCACTATATTTCTTTTGCTCAGAATCAAGGACTTTAATGAGTTCTTCATATGCAAACTCTGATGGCACCCCTCCAGGCACGTACTTTGAAATAATAGCAATTCTGTTTTTATCAGGAGCAAATCCTTTATTTATATACGCTTTGAGCACCGTAATCACTATCCCCTTCCTTAGATTTTCGTCCGTTAAGTTACGAGTGGCTGCAATAGAAGAACATACAGCTATGTCGATGTCAGATTTTCTAAGATACTGCCCACCACTTTGTGTACTTTGACTTAAATTCACTAGTAGCTCCACTTCCGTTATGCCAAGTTCTTCAGCCAATGAGCTTGTATCATCCTTACTGAAAAACGCACAAGCAAGGGGGGTCAAAAATTTGTAACCTTCATGATAACCCATTTTGATAAATCGTGAAAATGTCTCTAGAGCTAGTAAACTAGCTGCCTCAACTGGAAGGACCATACAGTTTGAAGTATATTGCACATTTTCTGGTTTGGAATTCGCGACAAATACCCTGTGTTCGTTTTGGGCTTTATGAAAGATAAATTTCCAGACCTTATCTGTTATACAGGGCTTAGCTTTACGCAATTCTGGGCCAATTTGAAATATGATCTTAATACAAAATAGCAACGCCTTTGATGATTTATTTTGTTCAAGTTCCTCCATATAATCGTCACAGTGTTTCTTGAACTCCACCTTGAGTTCTTCCATGTTGTACTCGAAGCCACTGTGAGGGTTGAAAACATCCCTTGGTGTTATTCCGCGAATATGGTATTCTTTTTCGATTGTGTGCCTTAACAAGACACTAGGTACTGTGTGCCTTAACAAGACACTAGGAGGTACTGTGTATCTTACAACCTTAGGGTGTGCCATTTTCTTTAAACCACTGTGAGCGTTGAAAAACTCCTCTGGTGTCATTCCGCGAATATGGTATTCTTTTTCGATTGTGTGCCTTGACAAGACACTAGGTACTGTGTGTGCCATTTTCTTTAAACCACTGTGAGCGTTGAAAAACTCCTCTGGTGTTCTTCCTAATATATGGAATACTATTTTCACAGATATATGTGTAAACTATAGGTACTGTTTTAATCTTGCTATAATGTTAGATACACGACTCTATTATACGAAGAAGCTCAATTTCTGAACAGGGTATCTCTCTGATCATTTGTATGTAACTATCTTTGTTACAGACGCCTTCAAGTTCAAAACTGATCTCGCACTTACGACCAAACAAGTTTCGACCTGCAATGCGCATTCGTGAGTGTTACATAACTCACGGCCCAGAAATCCCTGAATTTCCCTACACCGCAAGGCGGACACGCAACGACGCAACAGTATGTATACCACAGTTCACCAGAGTCCATACTGCGACGCGCAGGTTGGAAGATGGTGGGGGAACGCAGCGAGCTCTCCGCCAATCGCTTTCCACTTCGTTTGGGAGTATCGCCAATCAGGGCGAAGATGCGCACTGGAGATGCGCGAAGAACGAAAACTGGTCTTTTCGCAGTTATGGACTCTGGTGAACTGCGGTATACATACAATTCTCTCGTGGAAGATACTATCACAGCCTACTGTAAGCTGTGATCACATACCGTGATACCGTGCTGTCATACTATATAGAGAGTTACATATCTGTGAAATTGTTGAAAAATATTTATTGTTAGAATTCAAAAACAGTTTGTAATTCTATATAAGCTCCTCTAATTTAAATTTTCAACAATAAACAGAAATTTTATTACTATGGTATAATTCATAATGCAGAATCATTAATAATTCTCAAGCTCTCAAGAGGTTAATGTAATTTACATTTATTTATATACAATCTTGTAATATATCACACATTAAATGTAAATTAAATATAAAATGTACATATATACATATTTTTCACTCCAATATTTTTATTAAAAATTCACTGTAATACTTTATTAACCTAGTATGTAAAATGCAATTTGTTTTTAGTAATGAATGCATTAAAAACGCAATCGGAAAAAGGACGTATAACAGAAAAAAAGCTTAACATGTCTGTTTTACCATTTATTTCATTCAAAGGTTGCATTAATTATGTCAGTGAGTTTGATACATGTGCTATGATTTGTGATAATATTATGTAAGATTTATGTAATTAATATGACACAATAAATAGATGTTTTAATATATGTTTTATTATTATCATAATTTTTTTAGCAAAGAAGTGGACAATTATGACAGTGATATAGTACCAGTAGGATTTGATTTAGAGTGGCCTTTTAGTTTTCAAACAGGAAGCGGAAAAACTGCTTTAATACAAATATGTTTGAATAATAATATATGTCATCTATTACATGTATATTCATTGAAAAAGCTACCTGCTGCATTGGTCATTCTTTTAAGTCATCCAAAAGTAAAACTAGTTGGAGTTAATGTAAAAAAGTAAGTTTCTTTCTAAAGAAAAATAATGGTGTGTTTTATGTTGTAATTTTAATTTTCTTCTTTATAGCGATATTTGGAAATTAGGTAGAGATTTTACTGAATTTCCAGCAAGTAAAGTGGTGGAAAATAATTGTATAGATTGTGGTACATTTGCAAATAGAGTATTAAATAGATCTTGTCGTTGGAGTTTAGAGAAATTAACTGTACATTTGGTTAGTTTTTGTAAATTTAGAACATACCTATGTAAAACTATAAATAGACAAATGTTATGTTTTATTATTTTAGCTGAACAAAAGTCTAGATAAAAATTCAAAAGTAAGAAAAAGTAAATGGCATATACATCCTCTAAACGATAACCAAAAAATGTATGCCGCAACAGATGCTTATGTATGTTATTTTTATTTATGTTTAATTATGTTTTATTAAGTTTAATTTTATTGTATTTTAAGTTTAGTTATTACAAACACTTTTTTAAATAGGTTTCATGGCTTCTATACATTACCATACAAGAAAAAGCAAATTTAAAAGAGATTTAAGAAAATGTGAATTGTATATAATTTGGGTTAATAAATACTTAATGATATACCAAATCAGATTTAAAGAAATTGTAATCGCAAGGAAAATATTACTACTTTATCATGTCTTCAATGCTGGTCAAAGTTTTGTGGGCAGGCAGATTAAGTTATGGTTCTGGACTTAAGTTACAAAAAATATTAGCCAACCAGCATCATCAAACCTTAAGCAAGGATACTTGTAATACATTAGTATTGCTTGAACATGATCCAGTGTTTACAATTGGAATTAGAGATAAAGGATATACAGTTGAAGAAAAAGAAAGATTGAAAAAATTAGGTGCTGAATTTTTTAGAACAAATCGAGGTGGTCTTATAACTTTTCATGGACCTGGACAATTAGTGGCATATCCTATATTAAATCTAAAACAATTTAAATCCAGTGTTAAGTGGTACGTCTCTCAAATAGAAGAAATGGTAATTCGTTTGTGTGCAGAATATGGCATTAAAGCTGAAACATCACCTGATACTGGCGTATGGGTAGGTGATAAAAAAATTTGTGCAATTGGTATTCATGGAAGTCGTTATATAACAACACATGGTTTAGCTCTAAATTGTAATACAGATTTAAGTTGGTTTGATCATATTGTACCTTGCGGTATCGAAGGAAAGGGTGTAACTAGTATCAGCAAAGAACTAAGCAAAAATATAACTATTCAAGACATATTACCACTTTTTCAAAATGCTTTTCAAGATCAATTTAATTGTACATTAATTCCATACTCAATAGAAGAATCTATGAAATTACTTAAAACTGCCAACGATGTGTGTGAATGAATTTAAAACATGTTGTGCATAATGTAATGATTTTAACAAATTCATATTTGTAATATTTTACTATTTGATTAAATTTTTTATTAGTAATTAGGTATAGAATAAAATTAAATCCAATTTATTTCCTAAAAGCAGATCCCCCTTCCTCTCAGTCAGTTGAAAGGAAAACATAAAAAGGTAAAAAAAGTAAAACAGTTCGTAACAACTGTTTGTACAAGCTATGAAAGAAATCCAGGCCAGTTTTGAATGTTTTATTCAGTATCATAAAAAAATTGATTTTGAATTATTTAATATGAACTTACTCTGTTGTTATTACAAATAAACTTTTTGCGCAATATCAATCTTGCGTCCGTCATGGTTGGCTGACGTCAATGGTTTGTGCTACTTTTTTTTTCAATTACAATGGTTGTTAAGAATTAAATTAATATTTGATTTTATATTTGAATATACAAATTGCAATAAAATATGTTTCCATAATTCCTTATTCACTTTCTTACTTTTCTAGAAATTCTAATTAAAATTCCCTTACATATGTACATTGACAAGGTGTATAGTATGGTACAATGAAATATGAACAACGATTAAAAACCTATTTGTACTAAACAATGTTTTCTTTTTTTTGTAGCATGTATAAATTAAGAAGTTTCCTTTATTTGAACGATTTGTTTTATCTTCTCTTTACTTTCATACAACCATTTAGCCATTAGGTCTTTAGGTTGATAATTTTGTATAGTTACCGATATCAATGCGTCAATCCGTTGAGCATCGATGCCCAAATTCATATTTGGTGACCTATAAGCGATTTAAAGATTTTTTATATACATATATGTCTGGGGGAAAATATGACAGTTAAAATAAGAAGGTATTTACAAACCTCGACAAACAAGCAGCTATAAATGTAGCCCAGCTTTCAATATCACTAGGATAAGTGAATAGAAGTTTCTGCAACAATCTCTTACTGCTTGGTAGCGAATTTTGTATACAGTAACTATAAAATGATGCACATGCAATATGTGTAACATTTTCAGTAGCAGTATTTCTACTAAGAAACAGTGTTTTCTGTGCACATCTACTAAAAGATTTTAAATCTGTTTCCAATAAAATTCTTAGCAATTCCTTCCAATACCTTACATCACCTATAAGTAAGAATGAAAAAGCGTGTTTACAAATATTAGTAATAATTTATTATGTAAATATATATATATAAATTAATATATATGTTACTTACCAGGATAAGTAAAAATTGCTTTAGAAAGAGTAGCAATAGCACTTTTAATATTATTTCCAATTATATAGAAATATGCTAACAAATTTGTAACATGATGTCCATGTACAGAGTGATTTTTATAGATCTTTAATTCATTCAATACCAACGTAGTCAAATTTACATCTCCATGCAGTATGCCCAACGCTGCAGCCGCTAAGAGACCCATTATAATTGGTGGTTGTATCTGTATACATTGAAACAGTAAAATTTTTGCATCTTGTACTCTCTGAAACGTATATGCTATTGCTGCCATTGCGCATAATGTATAAGCTTTCTGTGTATCAGTATTAGCATACAAGTTCAATGTTGTTTCATAGGTATTATATGATTCTTCATATTTTGCGGCTAAAAATAAAATTATGTCAGATGAATTCAAATAAAACTTGTTAATATACAGTAAAAATGTATTATCACCTTTGAACAAAGATAATGCTAAATAACATTGAGAATTGTAAGTGGTTT
Organism: Osmia lignaria lignaria; assembly: GCF_051020975.1. Taxonomy (NCBI): domain Eukaryota; kingdom Metazoa; phylum Arthropoda; class Insecta; order Hymenoptera; family Megachilidae; genus Osmia; species Osmia lignaria. The sequence goes on along the minus strand of NC_135044.1, from coordinate 9,029,399 downwards.
CTTTGACAGCTTGACAAAACTTTACAGCTTCGTCATACTTAGCGAGTTGCAGTAAAACACGGGCTAGATTTATACACACAGAATCTTTTTCTTCGTTAGTACAGACGCATACAGCTGCAGCAAATTGTTCTGCTGCTGATTTATAAAGTTTCTGCCTCTCAAGTAACAATCCGTATGCGTTTCGAGCATAACAATCATTAGGATGGCGCTCTAAAATGTATAAAAACGTATACTGGTATAGATAATTACAAATTTATAATTATCTATGATTAACTATGAAATAAACTTACCAACATACCAAGTCACAACATCAGTAGCTACAAACACGGCGTGCATTTTTTCTATTATATATGTATGAAAATGATTCTTTTCGATGTCAGGATTTAAGATCATAGTAAGTACCGAATGAGTATATCCCACTGCAGCTTGATCGTGATATCCTAGTTGTGTGCAATGTCTAAATAAATCTATTGCTTCTTTTCTGGACAATTTTTCAGCAATTATAGCCTGCCCTACCCAGCTATTTATATATGCGGGATCTAAACGCTGAGCTTGAGAATAAGCTTCATTTCCCTTATATAAGTTTCCTGTAATAGAAAATTCAATAGAAAGAAATAACTTTCAAGTTCTTACTTTGCATTCTTTTACTATTAATAATTGTTATCTTGAATTTTCATACATTTTTAATTTAAACATACCTATATGTAGATACAAAGTTCCCAAATTACAGCAAACTATAGCACTGTTTAATCCTTTATCAATTGCCATGATGAAAGCATGCTGAGCTAATGCGTAATTTTTTATATATGGCGACATACAGATTACACCCAAAAGATTCCAGTGTAACCACATTGAAGGACACAGTTTAACAGCATGCTTTGCAGCAGCAAGACATTTACCAGCTAATTTTGTATGATCAACTGATGGGTCAAGCTGTAGCTGCATTAAATAACATAAAGCTAAATCGTACCATAGGAGAGATGAATGTGGAGACAGTGATAATGCAGAACAGTAACATCTGTAAATAAAATATTGATTTAGTAATCTATAAAGCACATACAGCAAGTTTTCATGATAATTTCATAGCACTGTTAATTACAGCATAACATTTGTTTAAATAGTATATATTCTTTTCTTTTCAAATCGTCACTTTTTACAAGATGATAGAAAACGAAAAGGATCAGTCGGATCGAGTCGGAAATGCTATATGCGTTATATTGCAAGTTATGTTAAATTATTTGTACATTATTATATTTTGTTCCTTTGAAATTAATTATTTCTCAACGAATGTGTGAAGTGACCTTGTTGAAGTTTATTCTTACATATACATATGTATAAGAATCTTTAATGTGTCTGTTTGACGAGACTAATAAAGACTTCCTGGACAATGTTTAATCGTTTGAGTGCCACAGACTTTACAAAAATCCGATCGAAAAATGCCTACTAGAAGTTAGCCCCCCACTTGTAAAATTATTAAAGTTTGACAATTCTGCTCACTTGTACTAGATTTGTGCTACATTGTGCTCGAATATTAAAATCGTAATGTGAAAAATACGATGGAAAAAGGAAAAAAACGATTTTTTAGACCAGCCCCCCACTTTCCATGTATTTCAATTTTTCCAATTGTGCTAAGTTGTGCTAACATTGTGCTAAAATACCGCTCTCGAAAAATGACTAAAAAAAATCTTACGATAAAAAAGTCATTTCTAGTAATATGGAACATATTTAATATTATTATCAGTATGCTTTGTCTGACAAACACAATATTGTATATTTGAGTTGTGCTAGATTAGCACAACTTTCAATTCCTCCGGAACATCGATATAAATGGCACTTTACTCTTGTTCGCGATGCGTTGCGCTACAGTTTTCCATCCAAAACATGCATTCGCAATCATCTGAGGGACATAATATTGTATATTTGAATTGTACTAGATTAGCACAACTTTCGATTCCTCCGGAACATCAATATAAATGGCACTTTTGTCGCTCTTCTCTTGATTTTTTCCCGAAAAAATCAGATAAAGGCTATAATATATCCGACGCGTCCGGGAAGACTCATCGGATCGTGACCAAACTTGGTATGGTGATAGACCTTGACCTCCACAGTAACCACCTTGAATATTATTCGGTGCACGCTTTTGGTTTCCGAGATATGAGGTTCGAAAGTTGGGTTTTGGACTTAGTCAAAATTCGATTTCATGGGAAATCTAGCACGACACCATGTATATCGGGTCTGGTTGCCATAGCGATTCTTCGGAGGAGATCACTGTGAACTTTTGAATCAAGAGAAGAGCGTTTTTTTCCTATCGGAAATGTAATTGGTTCGTGATGCGTCGATGCACGAATCCCTACTTCTTTCATGCGAGTTTCGTGAAATATGACAATCTACGGATCGGCTTTTGTTCTTTCGTTTTCAGCTAATGCTCTATGTACACCGCAGTTCACCAGAGTCCATAACTGCGACGCGCAGGTTGAAAGATGGTGGGGGAACGCAGCGAACTCTCTGCTAATCTCTTTCCACTTCGTTTGAAAGTATCGCCAATCAGGGAGAAGATGCGCACTGGAGAAGCGCGAAGAACGAAAACTGGTCTTTTCGCAGTTATGGACTCTGGTGAACTGCGGTATACGTACCTACGAGCGTAACGCTGCAAATAGTTGTTTCAGTTGCAAAAGTTTTTACTTTTTTTAATATATTGTTTTTCAAGGTATATTTTAGTACTTCATTAGTATGGCTCAACACGCGTTGGAACTGTTAAATATAATTTTAGTAGGCGAATATAAGATTCTTTCGGGTTTTTCCGGTCAACCTATTGCACCAAGTTCAGATATATGAAAAAATTGGTAATGTTTTTTGAAAATGTAACTTGGAAAAATCTGTCGCCAAAGTACATTTATACCATTTTAAAAGCAAACAGATATGATCTTTGGGATAACTGTAGGGCGACGAATCGCGAACAAGAGTAAAGTGCCATTTATATCGATGTTCCGGAGGAATCGAAAGTTGTGCTAAGTTGTGCTAATCTAGCACAATTCAAATATACAATATTGTGTTTGTCAAACAAAGCATACGGATAATTTTTATCGTAAGATTTTTTTTAGTCATTTTTTGAGAGCGGTGTTTTAGTACAATGTTAGCACAACTTAGCACAATTGGAAAAATTTAAATATACGGAAAGTGGGAGGCTGGCTTAAAAAATCGTTTAATTTTACATTTCTGTTAATTATTTATCTAATCATTTGCGTCCTAAAACAGCCAGGTTGCAAAGATACTGATGTTCAATCATGTAACATTAACAACGTGTTTTGGTACTGAAACGGTTAACTGACACTATATTTAAATATCAACAACCTAAGATAACGTTGGTAGCGTATAAGAAATGATAACATATCTAACACATCGCTTCCCGGATGGACGGTCTTATACATATAGACGTGCTTTTACAGACATAGTTTGTAAGAGTTTACGGACTTTCAGAGTAATAACGATGCCAATTCAGAATTAGTTTATAAACTAGACGAAGGCATGAATTTTTATTTTGTGTAAGTTTAATATAGTGTAATTGCTAAAACTCTTCAACTATCTCATCCTAATGCAATTGGTACATACCTTGATGACAAAAGAAATAAGTCTCTTCGTTTAAGCATTACAATATCTTCGGTATCGTCACGTTTTATTAAAATAGAGGATACTTGTAAATGACCATACTTTTCTGGCATTGTTGCAACTCTATAACACACATCGCCTAGTAATTTCCAGATGCAGGATGTATTTTTACGTTCTTTAATAGCCGTAGTTAAACAATCCATTGCCAGTTGTAGATGGTTCTTAGCACGACCCAACAACTGTTTAGCAATATATTCCTTTGCTAGTGCTAAACAGGTTTCACCCAATCCTTTTAAAGCAGGAATATAATTTGGTTCGTTCAACAGTAGATTTTCAAAATCTATTTTGGCTTCATTGTATTGTTTAATAATCTACAAAATAGTATTATATATTAGTAACAGTTTAGATACTTTTATAAATACTCCGTTTAAAGTATGTAAAGTTATGTATATTGTTAAATAATTTACTGACTAATTTTATGTTTGCCAGTTGTATTATGGGATACAATGATTTCGGGCATAATTCTAATGCTCGTTGGTACGATTTTAATGCTGACGTGTATGCACCCCGTACGAAATATGCATCAGCTAAAGATTCCCAACAGTGACTGTAAGAAATAATGAGTTATCAAAACTTTATACCTGACTTTTTATCAATTATAGTAATAATTCATTATCCAGCAGTTTCGTGTGGATGTTGCTCATTAATTTCAAATAACAGTAGAGACAGTTCAAATGTAATTAATGAATTCGTTCAATACATAATTATTACTATACTAATACTATTATGTAATACTTGTCATAAGGATCAGCTCTAATAACATGTTGAAATGCTTTAATAGCTTGTGCTGCATCTCCTTGATCGAGATACTGCAATCCAAGTTGCAACCATGCCCATTTGGGACCGCTATCTCGTACAGTTAACTTTTGTAACAGTTGAATATTAGCATCCTAGAAACAATATTTTGTATAAATACTCATGAAAATATAATACAGAAATACTCATCCGATGCTTACCTGATTTTTAAGAAGTCTGTATGCAGTACTTAAACCAATACCAGCTTCTTCAGAATTTGGATTGATTTGTAATGCAGTTTGATAACATCTTCTGGAACGCTCAATATCATTACCATGTTCGCGGTAATAGTGACCCAAGTAAACCAAACACTCCCAATTGTAACGATCCGTTTTTATTCCATTTAAAAAGGCCATCAGACTATAGTTATACTCTGCCATCTCCCAGTATATTGTACCAAGAAGCAACCATGCTTCAGACGTTTCCAAAGCTGAATCAAGACTATTTACAGCTTCCTCAAATTGTTTATGCCGTTTCAAATAAAATGCTCGAAGGATATTAGCCTGAACTTTAGTTTCGAATTTTGATTCCAAATTATTTAGTTTAATGTGCACATCAGGATCGTCCAGTAGTATAGCGATGCGCGCACAAACCAATTCCAATTTCGCTGATGCGTATTTCTTTAAATTCTAATAATAAATTTAAGATATATATATATATAAGTATAATATTTAACAAATAATAAATATATAAATGAAAGTGTAATTCATATTAATGAAGGGGTGAAGTTGACGATTGGTGGGGGGCTGCGCAACGTGTCGCGTCACGCGTGATCAAGGATGCGTTTTGTTTTTTAAAGTTAGTCGTATAAGATCCGTCGAGTAGCATGGTCGACGGAGTGTTACATTCTTTTTTTCTATTTTATTTTGTTCTTTATGTATTTATCACAATTAAAGTTATTTTCTTAAATTTCGAAACGAAGAGTCTCCATTCATTCGTCCTCCTCGATTTATTCGATCCTACAAGTGGGGGCTCGTTCGGGGTCGAGAGAGGCAAACGGACGTAGAAGAATTGGAAGACTAAAAAAACGCGGTTGATACATGCAGTTCTAGTTCGCGATCGGATAAGTCGGATTTAACAGATGTGCGGTACGGTGGAAAGTTGACCACCTGTCGGTAAGTCGCAAATTGTAATATCCGGAACGTAACGATCGAACAAGACGAAGTTGTAACCGTGGTGCGAGGCGTTGACGTATAAGTTGAACAAGTTGTTAAAGAAATAAAATAACGACAGTCGCGATGAGTAAACAGCAGGTAAATAGCACTGTCGCTACCCAACAAAATGAACAGAGTGACGGAAGTGAAGCTGAAAACAATGGTACAGACACGATGAATAGTACAATAGTTGCTAAAGACCGAATGGAGGTAACGCCTGGTGCCAATGCAAGGAAAGAGCTGTCGGAGGAAATGATTAACAAAATGAAAGTGTCTCAGCTAAGGGACGAGTTACAACGACGCAACTTGCCGACTGGTTAATAATCGTATCTGGTACTGTTTTTCTATCATCGTGCGCAGCGGCTAGTAAAAGTTTCATTTAAAAAAAGTCAAAAATAAAAAAGTTTTTTGATTCAATTAGCATTAGTCACACCGATACGTTTCGGCTCTTTCCTTTGATCATCGGACCTCTCCTCTCTTTCCGCCACTGTCTGTCCCTAAGTTCACGCTTGGCTGTTCGTCGGGTGTGACCGGAGATTCGACACCTCGCTTGGATAAATGCAACCACTGGGTCCCAATCTCGGTTGCACTTATCCAGGTTTTACTGTATACGCGTCGAAAGTGGAACCGTGTGTTTATACAGGCAATATTGATGGTCAAGTTATGATAATTGTTGTCTATGTAGATGATTTGCTCTTAGCGTCGAAGTCATTAGAGGTTTTATACAAAGTGAAGTCAGAACTAAGTAAGATTTTTAAAATGAAAGACTTCGGGCCGGTGAGAGAAATGTTAGGAATACGCATCGAGAGAGAGGAAGATACAGGGTCAATTAAAATTTCACAAAAAGAGTACACAAATAAGTTAGTAGAGAAATTTGGAATGGGTGCATGTAAACCTGTATCTACTCCGTTAGCATCCGGAATTAAATTGTCAAAGGAAATGGAGGCAAAGACTCCTGAAGAAAAAAGGGAGATGGAAAATAAACCGTACAGGGAATTAATAGGAAGTCTCCCGCTATTTAGCTAACACTACAAGGCCCGACATATCATTTGTAGTAGGAGCTTTGAGCAGATATTGTATAAATCCAGGCGTGCAGCACTGGAAGTGTGCAAAACACGTTATTCGTTACTTAAAGCAAACCGTAGATTATGGAATAATGTATCGAAAGACTGGGAAACCTTTGTACACCTATACAGACGCGGATTGGGCCGGCGATCAGGATGATCGTAAGTCATGCTCGGGAAGTGTGCATATTTTAGCAGGAGCTCCAATAAGCTGGTTCTCAAAGAAACAAACAATAGTAGCGCTTTCAACAATGAAAGCCGATTATGTAGCCCTTTCCGAGACAACAAAAGAAACTACATTTGCGTAGATTAATCAAAGAAATGTACGGTGATCAGTATGTGCAAAGACCGACCGATATTCTATGCGATAACCAGAGCGCTATAGTGTTAAGCAAAGAAAAGATGCTCCACCAAAGAAGCAAACATATTGAGATTAAATTTCATTTTTATAGAGATGCTCAAAGTAAAGCTTTGATTTCAGTTAAATTTGTTTCGACAGACAAAAGTACGGCAGACATACTAACAAAGTCTTTGGTGAAAGATCGACACATAAATTGCACTCGTTCCTTAAATATGTTATCCACTTAGTTTGTAGTGATTAGATTGTAATGATATATCGCGATATATTCCGACGTCGACTGAGGAGACCCCGCTCCACTTTTTTTCGACTGTGTCGCTGGCGATCGTGTTTAGTGCGAATTGAGATGCCATAAAGAGAACGCGAAATAAAGAACGTCCAACCAAACAAAAGTTGTACTGATTTTTAACCTGCGCCTGCTAACAAATGTAACTTTAATTTAATAAACTTTTTACTCATTACTACTTAATACAATCAAACGAGAACGTTTTTTTGGTTGAACGATATCACTTCACTTTCGCAATTTTCTTATCGTGTTAGAGCGAAACCGTGTTATGAGATGCCGTGTTGTACCCTCTCGCTAGAGGACACAAAGAAACTGGCGACAATGACTCCCTTGACCGCACCATGAAGACACACAGAGTCAACTCGGCCCGGGTAGGTCCCCAATACGGACCTCTTTATGGTATGGTCCAGGGGTACATTGTCGCCAGTGTTCCTTTGTGTCCCCTAGCGAGAGGATCACTCTGTAGAAGGGCTACCTGTATACAATATTATGTTCCTCAGATGATTGCAAATACATGTTTTGGATGGAAAACTGTAGCGCAACGCATCGCGAACAAGAGTAAAGTGCCATTTATATCGATATTCCAGAGGAATTGAAAGTTGTCAAAAATACAATATTGTGTTTGTCAGACAAAGCATACGGATAATAATATTAAATATGTTCCATATTACTAGAAATGTCTTTTTTATCGTAAGATTTTTTTTAGTCATTTTTTGAGAGCGGTGTTTTTTTCACAATGTTAGCACAACTTAGCACAATTGGAAAAATTGAAATACATGGAAAGTGGGGGGCTGGCGTATTTTTCACATTACGATTTTAATATTCGGGTACAATGTAGCACAAACCTAGTACAAGTCAGCATAATTGTAAAATTTTAATAATTTTACAAGTGGGGGACTAACTTCTAGTAGGCGAAAAAGGACCGAAGTGTTTTAAGTGTAACGAGTTCGGTCATATTTCGGTCAAGTGTCCTAAATTAATGGGAATAGAAAAAAACAAAGTGGTGAACTGTATACCGAGTACGGACGGAAAATTCTATGTGGTAAAAATAAGTAACTTCGCGTGTAGTGCGCTGATAGAACGGGAAGTGACGTAAGTCTAATCAGGAAAGACATTTTCGTAAAGATTACAGATGTGGAACTATGTCGAACTCAGCGGGTGGTAACAGGTTTCGGAAACGCACAGACAGTTCCGCTAGGTCGATTTAACGCTGAATTAACAAGGAGAAGGCTCAGATTTAGTTGAAACTTCATACACTTATAGATCTTGTTCCCCTGTTTACGAATATATACCATTATAGGCGTAGATACTCAATAGTTTTTTAGATATTTATATTTGAAGTTTCATTATACCGAGAAATATAAATTTAGTGAAATGTTTCGACCAGAAGTGAACTGGCGAAGTGGCAACGTACCTGATACAACATACTCAGAATCCATTCGTGGTATATAATTTTTTTTTTCAATTTATTTACTGCAATTAATTGGATTTCAAATATATATGCAATAATACTATTCATGACAAACAAGAAATAAAAATTGTGTGCAAACTTAATATAATAAATAATTAAATCAAAGCATACCTCGTTCACTGTGCCTGAAAACAAAACATATAATAACGAAAACATTTCCACATCTAATAAATGTAGTTTTATTGCACGCACATCTGCTCGTTTTGGTGTTAATGTCCTTCCTAAAGTGTGCTTTGATTTAATTATTTATTATATTACTTTTGCACACAATTTTTATTTCTTATTTGTCATGAATAGTATCATTGCATATATATTTGAAATCGAATTAATTGCAGTAAATAAATTGAAAAAAAAAAAAATTACATACTACGAAGGGATTCGAACCCGTGCCTTCTGAGTATGTATCAGGTATGTTGCCACTTCGCCAGTTCGTTTCTTGTCGGAACCTTTCAATAAATCTATATTTCTCCTTATAATGAAACTTCAAATACAAATATCTAAAAAACTATTGAGTATCTACGCCTATAATGGTATATATTCGTAAACAGGGGAACAAGATCTATAAGTGTACGAAGTTTCAACTAAATCTGAGATCCGAAGTGCTTGCCTTCTCCTTGTAAGTGTAAACGGGTGTGAATACCGGATTGACATTTTAGTGGTACCGACGGAAACCATGGCGGCAGAAGTGATACTAGGACAAAACTTTTTGACGAAAGTGAAGGTGAATATTCGGGGCGGTCAGGTCATCGTGAAAACAGTGAGTTCCGAAGATTCGCAGAAGATCATTGCCGATAAGGAAACGGGTGAGTGCGACGAAGGGGGTGAGGTAGGGCATGATCATACGAAAGACGTTACGACCGAGTTGATGGCGATAAATTACATAGATGAAGGCGAATTAGATATGCGTTCGCCATATCGAGACGAAATAAAAAAGTTAATCGCGGGATATCAGCCGGCCAAAGAAATAAACACATCTATAGAAACGAGAATCGCGTTACACAGCGAGGAACTAATTAGCGACCGAGATGACTAGCTCCGAAAGAGAAGGCGATTCTCGATAAGCAGATCGACGAATGGCTGAAGAAAGGCGTGATTCATCCTAGTTCCAGCCCAATTTTCAAGCCCAATGGTAATTGTTCCAAAAAAAAAACGGAGAGTGCCGGGTACGCATAGACTATCGAAAAATAAATAGACGAATGGTGCGCGATAGATTTCCCATGCCGCTTATAGAGGACAGTATAGAGGACAGTAGATTCTTTAGCTGAAGAGCGCGTGTTTTCAGTAATAGATTTAAAATACGGGTTTTTCCACGTGCCGGTGGAGAAAAGTAGTAAAAAATATACGTCGTTTGTAACCCCTAGTGGACAGTATGAATTCGCAGACACCATTTGGTCTTTCTAATAGTCCGGCTAGTTTCTCACGTTTCATAAGCGAAGTATTTGAGGATTTGATCAGACGAAAGGTTGTTTTCGTTTATGTTGACGATTTGATAATTCCGGGAGAAAATGAACAAGAAGCGTATGAGGGACTGGTAGAAACGATAAAAGTAGCGGAGAAGAGCGGATTAGAAATTAATTGGTTGAGATCTAAGTTTTTGCAGACGCGTATAGAATACTTGGGCCACGAAATCGAAGGCGGGATACGTGTATCCGTCCCCCACAAAAACTAAAGTGGTACAATGTTTTCCGACGCCGAGAAATAAGAAACAGGTGCAGAGTTTTTTAGACCTCACAGGCTATTTCAGGAAGTTTATCTGTAATTATGCTAAGTTAGCTCGCCCATTATCAGAATTACAGTAAAACCTGGATAAATGCAACGAAAGAATGCTTGGATAAGTGCAACATCGCTATCCCCTCCACTTAGGGGGATCCCCCTAGACGAACCGAGCCGCTCGACGAGAAAACCGTGTAATATGATCCGAATGTAATATCGGTGTGACTAACACTAATTGAACGATAAACTTGTTTTATTTTTAACTTTTTCTTAATGAAACTTTTACTAACGCATTTGTGAGATTTTTCTGATTAAAATGAAACCAAACATGATATAGTTTGAATTATATTTATAAACAATAGTAATAGAATAAACAACATAGAATTGACATCACGACTGAATATAAATGATGTCGGCTGAATACAAAAGATGTGTACGGACACAGAATCGGCATGTCAGCTGAATACAAAACATGTGTACAGACACAAAATCGGCATGTCGACTGAATACAAAACATGTGTACGGACGCAGAATCGACACCACGCTTGGATAAGTGCAACATTAAATGCCCAGAATCGACACCTCGCTTGGATAAATGCAACATTAAATGCCCAGAATCGACACCTCGCTTCGATAAATGCAACATTAAATGCCCTGAATCGCCACCTTGCCTGGATAAATGAAACCTTTGAAACCAGAGCCGACACCGCGACTGGTTTTGATTTCGATCTCTGTTGCTTTTCGCCAACATTTAACATCAATTTTAGCAAGTAATTATAATTCAAACTATATCGTGTTTGGTATCATTTTAATAAGAAAAATGTCACCAATCCGCTGGTAAAAGTTTCATTAAAAACAAGTCAAAAATAAAAAAGTTTTATAGTTGAATTAGTATTAGTCACACCGATACGTTTCGGCTCTTTCCTTTCATCATCGGACCTCTCTCTTTCTGCCACTGTCTGTCCCTTTCTACGTTCACGCTTGGCTGGTCGTCGCGTGTAACCCGAGATTCGACACCTCGCTTGGATAAATGCAACCACTGGGTCCCAATCTTGGTTGCATTTATCCAGGTTTTACTGTATTGAAAAACGAGGTTAAATTTCAGTTTGATACAAATCAACCAAGAGCGTTCAAATCAATGTGTCAAATGGTCCGGTGTTACGTATTTATAGTCCTAAGGCGGTAACAGAATTACACATTGACGCGAGTAAAGAAGGATATGGGGCAGTTTTATTGCAGAAAGATGAGGGAGAAGAAATGTTTCATCCAGTGCTTAATGAGTAGAAAAAGGTCAGACGCGGAAAAGAATTCATAGAATTATCATGTCGATGCGATGAGTCAGTGTCCGGTTCGCATCACTGAAGATAAGGTGATCGAAATGCTGCGAGGAAGGCAGGACGAAGATGAACGGATTCGAACGATAAAACAAGTGCTGAGAAATGAACCTTACGAAGACTATTTAATGCAGAGTAATTTGCTAATAAAACAAGTAGGGAATAAAAGATTTGTAGTCGTTCCTGTTAGTATGTACACCGATGTTATCAGAAGAGTTCACGGGAATGGACATTTTGGGGTGAAAAAGATGGCCTAAACTATATACTCAAATTAACAAAAAAGTTAGAAAGATACGTAAAGTGTTGCATACCGTGTGTATTGGCAGAGAAGAAGAAGGGGAAAGTGGAAGAAGAGCTTAAACCGATACCGAAGGGAGATGCCCCTCTCTCAACATACCACGTGGATCATTTAGAACCGATGATCATACAATCATACAAATATCTTTTCGTAGTAGTGGATGCGTTTTCCAAAAACGGTGAAGACCAAAGAGGTATTGGATAAGTTAACGGTGCAACAGAAGATTTTTGGAAATCCTTCACGTATAATTTCAGATAGAGGTACAGCTTTCACATCGACAGAGTTCGTGAATACTGTAACAAAGAAAATATTGAACACATACTCATCACCGCAGGAGTTCCCCGAGGAAATAGTCAGGTGGAAAGGAAAGGATACTAACGAAATTGTCGCTGGACAACCCGAACAGATGGTATCGCCATGTGGGTAAGGTGCAACAAAGCATAAATAATACTTACCAGCGTAGCGTGGGAATGTCACCCTTCGAGTTGATGTTTGGAGTAAAAATGAAGCAGAAGAAAGATTTAAAAATTATTCAACTCATTCAGCAGGAAGTAGCAGAAATGTTTGCTGAGGAACATGATCAGCTGAGAGAAATTGCAAAAGAAAACTTAATCAAGATTCAAGAGCAGAACCGACGGAATTACAATAAAAATATTAAGGCGGCGATCGTCTATTGGGAAGGGAATCTCGTGGCTATTAAACGGACACAATTTAGTGCTGGATTGAAAATCAAGGCAAAATTCCTGGGGCTCTATAAGATTACAAAGGTGAAAAGGAATAATAGATACGAGGCCGCGCGACGTGTCGCGTCATGCCTGATCGAGGATGCGTTTTGTTTTCTAAAGTTAGTCGTAAAAAATCCGTCGAGTAGCATGGTCGACGGAGCGTTACATTCTTTTTGTCTATTTTATTTCGTTCTTTATGTATTCATCACAATTAAAGTTATTTTCTTAAATTTCGAAACGAAGAATCTCCATTCATTCGTCCTCCTCGATTTACTCGATTCTACATTAATAAAAAATTTTCTTACCTTTTCGTATATTTGCAAAGTACTTTCCCATTTTTGTTTGCTATTACTTCTACTCATGGATTCAGCTAATATTAGTTCTATTTTATGCAACAATTCATCATTCTGTTTGCACTCTTTGATTTTCAGTGCCTGCCTCGCAGCACTTTCTGCATCTTCCCAACAATAAAGTTTTGCATTTATTTCGCTCAATGTTACCCACCCGTACACTGAATTTGGTTTTAACACAAGTACATCTGTTAATATTTCTCGTGCTCCGACCAAATTGTCGTGCTCCTTTAAGTATACTGCTTTAGCAACAGCTGCACTTTCGGAATTTACATTTAATTTTAACAAAGATTCATAGAATTGTGTTATATCAATGTCAATATGATTTTCATACAAAATATTTTGTTCATAATAGACTTGGCATATGTATTCTGTACAAAGAAAATAGTAATAATTAGAAAAACATAATTATTATTCAACTCATTTTTAATACTTACCCAATGGCAAGATATCTTGTGGAAATTTCTGATGTACATTTATAGCTTGTTTAATTAAAACCATTAATTCACTTCTGTTATATAAAATTTTTAAATATTTTCTATAATAATCCTGCCGATCAGACACACTATCATCGTTGATTACAGATACAAAAATACCCTCGAATGCACCTTGATATTCTGGTGTCATCAAACCATTATAATTATTTATTAATATCCATGCTAGTGTTTTATTAATCAACATAATTTTATCATCATCTAATTCCTTTTGTAATTTAAATAAACTTTCAATACACTCAACTAATACATCACTATCTTTAACTTGTAAAGAAATATCTAAGAGTTTATTTAAAGTAGTTGAAAATTTAGAACCACTGTAAATAAATGATTGAATAATAAATTTTAATAGATACATTTTAAATAGAAATGAAACTTATAGAATGTGTAAAGATTTTATACCTATCTAACTTCAAAAGTTTGCAATAAGCTAATATAAGCTTATTATAAGATTCATCGTCGTGTAAATTTGTTTCATAATAAATTACTAAGCCTTGCCAAGCTAATGGATTATCTGCTTGTATCTGTATAGCTTTTTGAAGAATCAATGGTATTTGTGACTTGTGTTCTTCAATTTCATTCATCGCAACAGCCAACAGAACAAGAGTTCCATAATGATTTTTATCTTTTTTTAATATCTTTTTACATTTCTTTATTACATCCGCAAATTTCTTTTGCTTATATGCCTCACGAGCTTCTTTATAAGCTGCTTTCACTTCGTCTGACATGTTTAAATTACAACAAATTTTTGATAAATGTTAAAAATATACATTAATAATTCAACTTCTGTAATGAAACATTTAATTGCCGATATTTTTCACTGTGTAGTTTGATTAACTTTTATGTATCTTTGAACATCACATTACATTTCTAACATATATTTCTGTTATTATTTCTTTACAGATAAATCTTATACAATTTTATTTTACACAGCTTTACAATTTATGACTCAATTACATTCAGATTACTGTATTACAATGTGTGTGCTTATCAATACAAAATATAATTTGGTTACGTTTTCACAGTACGTGTATGAAGTTAGCCCCGCACTTTTCGAATTTTGTATGTTTTGAAATTGTGCTGCATTGTGCTACGTTTGTGCCGCATTGTGCCGTAAACCGCAACTCTGTAAGTCAAAGCGTACTCAAGAAAATTAAAAAAAAAAACAAAATTTTTGATAGCCCCGCACTTTTCGAATTTTGAGTTTTTCTTTTTTGAGCTATGTTTGTGCTGAATTGTGCCGCAAACGAGAGATCGAAAATAAATAAAAACAAAATTATACTAGCCCCGCACTTTTGTCGAAACAAACTTTTTTTTTAAAATAATTTTTGATAACTTGTGCTACGTTGTGCCGTCGATAGAAACTCGATATCTCTATTCATTTTGAAGATAAAAAATGTTGAATTTTTAGGAATAAAAAATTTACTATTCGTATAACTTACGAACGGCGACAGATAATCGAATTCTGCAAGTTGTGCTGAATTGTGCTACTTATAATCTGTGAGATACATGCGTTAAAAGTTGATATTAGCTTAACTGTCAATAAAAATTAACAAAAAAGGGTAGGGTGATTAAAAAATTTGAGATTTTCGAATTTTCTTTGATTGTGCCGGATTCTGCTAGACTAGCACAACAACTTTTTCTAATGACAAAATTTCGTCAGATCGCCAGATTACGCAGCACTGGCAAAGTTAGGAATTTGTATGCGTTTAAAAGCTGGATAAGTGCAAGAGAGATTGGGACCCAAACATTGTACAGTAAAACCTGGATAAATGCAACGAAAGAATGCTTGGATAAGTGCAACATTTAATAATTGAACGATAAAACTTTTTTATTTTTAACTTTTTCTTAATGAAACTTTTACTAACGCATTTGTGAGATTTTTCTGATTAAAATGACATCAAACACGATATAGTTTGAATTATATTTATAAACAATAGTAATAGAATAAACAACATAGAATTGACACCACGACTGAATATAAATGATGTGTACGGACGCAAAATCGACATGTCGGCTGAATACAAAAGATGTGTACGGACTCAGAATCGACACCTCGCTTGGATAAATGCAACATTTAAATGCCCAGAATCGGCACCTCGCCTGGATAAATGAAACCTTTGAAACCAGAGCCGATACCACGGCTGGTTTTGATTTCGAACTCTCTTGTTTTTCACCAACTTTTAACATCAATTTTAGCAAGCAATTATAATTCAAACTATCGTGTTTGTATCATTTTAATCAGAAAAATTTCACCAATAAGCTAGTAAAAGTTTCAGTAAAAAAAAGTCAAAAACAAAAAAGTTTTATAATTGAATTAGTATTAGTCACACCGATACGTTTCGGCTCTTTCCTTTGATCATTGGACCTCTCTCTTTTTCCCCACTGTCTCTTTCTACCTTCACGCTTGACTGGCGTCGTGTGTAACCCGAGATTCGACACCTCGCTTGGATAAATACAACCACTGGGTTCCAATCTCGGTTGCATTTATCCAGGCTTTACTGTATACATATATCCAGCCGAGGTGGCGATTCTGCGTTCGTATGTACACATTGTTTGTGTTCAGCCGAGGAGTCAGTTCTATGTTGTTTATTCTATTATTATTGTATATTTATTCTATTATCATTCTGTTATTACTGTTAGCTTGTAAATTACTTTAATTTTCAATAGGAAGGAGCTGTTCGGTTTCATGGAAATCACGGGCTGTTCCTAACATCATAAAGCACCTAATTTGCAGTCAATACTTTAGCAGCATATTCAGAATAAATAAATAAATAAATGAATATAATTCAAACTATATCGTGTTTGGTATCATTCTAATCAGAAAAATCTCACAAATGTGTTAGTAAAAGTTTCATTAAGAAAAAGTTAAAAATAAAAAAGTTTTATCGTTGAACTAGTATTAGTCACACCGATATAACGGTTCGGATCGTATTACACGGCTTCCTCGTCGAGTGTCTACGTTTGCTTAGGGGGATCCCCCCAAGTGGAGGGGATAGCGATGTTGCACTTATCCAGCCAATTTTTTGTTGCACTTATCCAGCTTTTACTTACTATTAAATAAAAGATTTTATTGAAATACATTTCTCTTCTTTTCGACACCTGTTACTTATTATATTATTATGATTATTATGATTATTACATTATTATTATTGATTATATCTTACAGAACCTATGTAATATTTTTTATTCATTTTTATTTCTAAATGATTTCTAAATGAAATTAGAAGAAAATAATTTTTTTTTCTAATTTTTTTTTCTATTCATCATTTTTTCTAAATGAATATTTATTTACCTTAAAAACACATACTTTACACTTAGAACTAGAGAAAAAATAATTTCCAATGAACTAAAGAAGGTTATTAAGTTACTTCCTTTAAAATATTTTACGTCTTAAAAAATATCTTCGAAAGGTTTGTAAAACGAACTTAACTCGAATCACCGAAGAAATAATAATAGCATTGACCAGATAAAATATCATCTCATGTCTCATGATACAGTTCAGCACCGACACTCGTCGTTGGTAAACTCACTGATTCAGGTTCTGTTTCTTACTGCGGCCGCAATATATTCTAGAGGGCGTAAGAAAATGTCGAATTTTTTCGCCACCGCAACCTCCCATAAGGATGGCAGTCTTTAACAATATCTTGTCGGTGACCGGGTACTCCAATAATGACACCCCAACCGGTAACAAAGAGATGTTCAGCTTCGACCGGTCGACGCACACATATTCACATAATACTGTGGCTGCGATGAGCGCGCGGTCGAGCGCAGAAAACGAACAAACTGCGCCCTACAGAAAAAACGAGGAACTAAATTTGTGGTCTGTTTTACCTTTTTGACGTCTTTTGGGAGTGAAAATCGTAGTTCTCAAATTACTTCTACCTGGAGACTTGTACATCATCCCTTGGATGCTCGTTTTATTCTATCCGACGCAAAGAATATTAGTCTAGTACCTATTTCTACATACGATTCATAGAAATGTTTATATTACGAATAAATCAATGCAGGTGTGTCCGATCCGCTATTTTGTTGACCGTTGACAGACAAAAATTTCAATACTTTAGAACTTTTTGACGATTTGGGTAATATAAGGACCAGACTAATATTCTTTAGAGCCTCCTGAACACGTCCCTCAAATTTTTTTGCATTCTGTTTAGAAATGACGATGTAATTTGAAAACTCGCGTCTAGGGATTTGTTCAATACAATTACATAACCTTACATGTCGTATTTATATACAGATATTTGTTTTGTTGCATAACTCTCTTAAATTTAACTCTCTTAAATGCAACAATTTTAGAAGAAAATAAGGAAAATACAGTTAATGAAATTTCAACAGCTGAATGTGAAGAAGGTAAATTTAAAATGTTATTATATATATATAAATCGTAATATTATATAGGGGGAGTTGGGGGACATTGATACAGACATCATATCTCCGCATGGAAAACATCTAAGGTTATTTATCGATGCACAAATGAATTATAATATATGAATTATAATAATAATATATGAGATAATGTATATATTGTTTTTACTGTGTATAATAAAAAGAAAATATACTTAAATACTAAAAACATAATACTAAATTACTTAAATTACTAAAAATGATTTATACCTAGTTCTTAGAAATACTATTACTATTTTATATTTAAGTTATAAATTCAAGTATTTTGTAAGCATTTTGTAATCATGAATATAATATCTTTAGAAAGTATTTATAATAAAATTTCTTTTATAGCCATTAGATTGATTCGAGACATAGGCAAGCAATATAATAAACTACGCATACGGCACACGGCCTTTTAATAGTGCGAAGCATCTTTCAACAACTCTTGCAGACGATTGACGGAAATTAACATTTTTTTGTGCAGCGGTTAAATGTCCGTTATCTTTAAACGGAACCAAGAGATGCTGATGTAATTCATACGCAGAATCTCCAACTAAATGATTCTCAAAAGGAAATTTGCAGTCATCATTTAAATACTCAGCAACTTCCGATTGTCTGAAGACTCCCCGGTCATGAACTGATCCTAGATGACCCACATAACAATGAGTAATCATTGCCCTGTGATTACACACCACCTACAATCAATAAAAAAATTAAGAATACAAGCATAAATAAAATTAATACATAACTTTTATAGATACTGTAGTAAGAGTCTACCTGAAGTTGAATGGAATGGTATCCTTTTCGATTTATATAAACTTTTGTAGCCATCGTTAATTGAAAATGCAAGGAAATCTGTTGAATAGATAGGATTTATTGGATTAGGTGAGGTTACAGGGTGTAGGATACAGTTTTCCTTTTTATTTATTCGTACAAAGTTTTTTACAAGGAGCGCCATGCTTATACTTTTCCCGTTCGATAGGCGTCCAGGTATTATCGCCGAATTCTCCATATCGAACGGGCGTCTCGAAAGCTAACTTTACTAGGGCGTCCAGGAGATGCTCTGTACTCTCTAGACCGACAGGCGTCCAGGTATTATCGCCGTACTCTCCGTGTCGGTCGAGCGTCCAGGAACAGGTCTCCCGTACTCTCCCTTCTTCCGGTAGGCGTCCAGGAATTATCGCCGAACTCTCCTATCGGGATCTCTCTCTCTCTCTTCTCCGGCAGGCGTCCAGGTATTATCGCCGTACTCTCCTGCCGGAGTCCCTAACCTGCTGACCAAGAGCGGCCGATGGTCTTACCTCGTCCTTTCTCTCTGTTAACAGCAGGCGAAGTAGACCGAGGCCGCCGCGAGCCCTTATTTTATATCCGCTCGTTGCTATCCGTGGTCGCCGAAATCAACGATCTCGTCGTCAGGAATGAATTTGGCGTTTTCCGCGCTCGCGTTCCGCGTCTCCGCTCGCGCCTCGCGTCCCTGTCTCCCGCGATACTCTATCGTCGGTTTTCTCGAAATCGTCTGGACGTTTCCAGACTGCGTCGCTTTCGCGAAGTTTCTTTTTTACCATTGTTACACTTTAAAATTTTCTTTAGGTACTTCAATTTTAATGTATGTTCCGTCTATAGCGCCAATCGTTCGTACAAAACCACTATTTTCTTCAAATTTACGCATTGTAAGTTGAGCTTCATCACTCGAAGGCCAAGAAATACACTGACAAGGGGACCGCCAAGGTGAGGACATCGCTTTTGGATCGGCAGTAGGTACAAGTTGTAGTATACATACAGTGTTATAAAATCCTCATTGGTTTTGATAGAATGGGCCTTTGTTTTCGAGTTTAAACAATTCTGTGCATATAGTATTTCAGTTGTGAGAGGTGGCTTATAACAGTGGCGCCGTAGGTGAATGAGTAAGGTCTCAACCACAATTACTTTCCCTCCGCCTGGAAGTGTGCAAAGGTTGTCCCTATCCTCAAAAAAGGCAAGGACCCTAACGACCCTGCTAGTTATCGCCCCCCTATCAGCCTCACGCCGGCTATTAGCAAAGTTTACGAAGCACATATCAATTCATTAATAGCCTCCTACTGCAAAGCGCTCAATATCCACAATATCAGTACTCCACAACGCATGCTATACATAAATTAGTCTCGGACCTTAACACTAAGGTTGGTAATAGCAGCTTCGTAGGGGCCGCTCTCCTCGATCTGGAAAAGGCGTTCGATTCTGTATGGATCGATGGCTTGATCTTCAAGCTTATTAAGGAGGGCTTTCCCCGATGGCTCGTCCATATTATCTGGGACATGATTAGAAACAAGTCTTTCCGTACTACAGACGGTGTTTTGCTATCAACTGGAGCCTACTACATACACGAAGGACTGCAGCAAGGAACTGTCAATTCCCCCATACTCTTCTCCATCCTTATTAGCGACCTTCCCAAGCTTTTCGATCTTAATCAGCCCGGTTTCCCGTATCTTCTTCTTTTTGCGGATGACGCGATCGTCTATTTTGCATGCAATAAAGCTTCCGCTGTCCAGACTACCCTCGAACTTACGGTCAATAAAATTAACTCGTACTTCGCTACCTGGAACTTGCGTTTGAACCCAAGTAAATGTGAGACTATCTTGTTTAGCAAGCCTGTTGATCGCCTCTCATCCAACAATAAAAGAGGGCTTAATTGTTTCGGTATCAAAACCTCTATTCCGGGCTCCGACGCGCTTATTTCCATTCCTCACAGAAGCTCAGTTAAGTATCTAGGCTATCATCTAGATTATCTCCTACGGGGCAACACTCACGTTGACCTTCAACTAACTAAAGCTCGTGCTGCTTTCCGAGCAAATGGAAGGATATTCCATAATGCGCACCTATCCAGCAAAACTAAAATCATCCTATACCAATTGTTGGTACGCCCAATCATCTCTTACGCAGCTCCCATCTGGTGGAACTGCAATCACACGATCATGGAAAAGGTTCGTGCATTCGAACGAAGGTGTCTAAGAGCCTGCTTAAGACTCTATCGGTCACAGCGCTCTAATTTCCAGCGATTCATAAGCAACTCGTATATATATAATACGGCAGATATCCCTAGAATCGATAATTTTATTTTAAAACTTACTAGGAACTACTTCTGTAAACTTCCTGAGATTCAGAACCCTATGGTCCAGCAGCTTGCTGAAATCAAGCCTTCCTACGCACTCCGACAATTATCCACGGGCTACGTCACACCGCAGGCTTTTATCTACTGCGACAATAATGGCCTTATCCAAAACGCGGATAACATGCCAATCCTCTACCACTGGCGGCGTAATAGAGCCGACAAGCGGATCGCGCTCGACGTGTCTGATACTAGACCAGGTTGTGCCAACTTCAAATACTCCGCGGCCGTCCCGCGCCGAGATAAGATGGATTTTTCCAGATCTAATTTTAAAAAATTTTGGTGGCTATCTTTAAATAGTGCCCATTTACCCGCCCTTATTTCGCGTATGAACCGCACGCGAAGATCTAGTTAAGCCAGATGGGTGCTGTGCCCCTTGTATATTACTCCCCCCTGTCTCTCTTCTCTCATTTTTCCTTAGTCTATAAGCATCCCCTGTACATATTCCTCCCGCCTCTATTTCTTTTAAGTTAGGTTAAGTTTGCCCAAGACTGATCCGTGGGGTTTTTCTCCTTTTGTACTTTTTTTTCCCTTTTGCGTTAAGCGTTACCTCGCACTTATTTTTTTTTGAGTATATCGTTATATACTCTGGCAATACGTTAGTTTATAAGTTGACCATGTGATTGTTAATATTTAGAGTTAGCCTCCGAGTCCCGTCCTGTAACGGGCAAGCTGGCTGTGATACCCCAAAGATTGCACTGAATTTTTTTTTCGTTTAGTTTTTGTATTCTCGTAGCCTTAGGACTAATATATGTACCACTGTTAACAAAAACAATATCCCGATTTAAAAAAAAAAAAAAAAAAAATGAGTAAGGTAACGTACTGGAAGACTGGAGGTTGTGCGTTCAAAACCTCTTTTTGAAGGTTAAAATCTTTTTTTCTTTAAAATGATTTTTTCCATGCAATTTGTTTTTGATTTTATTCCATATTAATTTTAAAACAAAGAAATATTAGTAAAAACATTTGTGTATAAAAAAATATTGTATTTCTGATACAGTGTATTGCTCGCGTCTGGAAGTAATTTTGCATATACATATATACTGAAGAAATGTCTTTCTGTTCGGAATTGTTACACCGAAGGTATTGACGCCTGGAATTGTGCATAATGTTGAAGGTGATACATATAAAAATAATGGAAGCACAACTTATTCGCACACCACGCACATTGTAATAACGCAACCTTTCCACAAGTACAAAATCCTAAATTCCAGGCGTCGATACCTTTGGTATAACAATTCCGAATAGAAAAATATTTCTCCAATATATATATGCAAAATTACTACCAGACGCGAGCAATACACTGTATCAGAAATACAATATTTTTTTATACACAAATGTTTTTACTAATATTTCTTTGTTTTAAAATTAATATGGAATAAAATCAGAAACAAATTGCATGGAAAAAATCATTCTAAAGAAAAATTTTAACAGCCAAAAATAGCTTTTGAACGCGAAACCTCCAGACTTCCAGTCCGTTACCTTACTCACTGACCTACGGCGCCGTTGTTGTAAGCCATTTCTCACAACTGAAATACCATATGCACAGAATTGTTTAAACTGCAATACAGTAAAACCTGGATAAATGCAACCAAGATTGGGACCCAATGGTTGCATTTATCCAAGCGAGGTGTCGAATCTCGGGTTACACGCGACGACCACCCAAGCGTGAACGTAGAAAGGGACAGACAGTGGCGGAAAGAGAGAGGTCCGATGATGAAAGGAAAGAGCCGAAACGGATCGGTGTGACTAATACTAATTCAACTATAAAACTTTTTTGGTTTTGACTTTTTTTTATTGAAACTTTTACTAACGCATTGGTGAAATTTTTCTGATTAAAATGGTACCAAACACGATATAGTTTCAATTATAATTACTTGCTAAAATTGATGTTAAAGGTTGGCGAAAAGCAACAGAGATCGAAATCAAAACCAGTAGCGATGTCGGCTCTAGTTTCAAAGGTTTCATTTATCCAGGCAAGGTGGCGATTCTGGGCATTTAATGTTGCATTTATCCAAGCGAGGTGTCAATTCTGGGCATTTAATGTTGCATTTATCCAAGCGAGGTGTCGATTCTGCGTCCGTACACATGTTTTGTATTCAGCCGACATGCCGATTCTGTATCCGTACACATGTTTTGTATTCAGCCGACATGCCGATTCTGTGTCCGTACACATCTTTTGTATTTAGCCGACATCATTTATATTCAGTCGTGGTGTCAATTCTATGTTGTTTATTCTATTACTATTGTTTATAAATATA
Organism: Osmia lignaria lignaria; assembly: GCF_051020975.1. Classification (NCBI taxonomy): domain Eukaryota; kingdom Metazoa; phylum Arthropoda; class Insecta; order Hymenoptera; family Megachilidae; genus Osmia; species Osmia lignaria. The sequence goes on along the minus strand of NC_135044.1, from coordinate 9,005,896 downwards.
ATTCAACCTATATCGAGTTTGGTATCATTTTAATCAGAAAAATCTCACAAATGCGTTAGTAAAAGTTTCATTGAGAAAAGGTTAAAAATAAAAAGGTTTTATCGTTGAATTAGTATTAGTCACACCAATATTACGGTAGGATCATATTACACGGTTTTCTCGTCGAGTGGCTCGGTTCGTCTAGGGGGATCCCCCCAAGTGGAGGGGATAGCGATGTTGCACTTATCCAAGCATTCTTTCGTTGCATTTATCCAGGTTTTACTGTATCTCGAAAACAAAGGCCCATTCTATCAAAACCAATGAAGGTTTTATAACACTGTATGTATACTACAACTTGTACCTACTGCCGATCCAAAAGCGATGTCCTCACCTTGGCGGTCCCCTTGTGAGGAGCCAGGTTGAACAATGCATGTGACTAAGTAGATTATCAATAGAAACTGACAATTCATTTGTTATACGTTTTAAATTTTTAGTTAGAATGCCACATTTTCCTTTTGCATACCTTAACAGCGTATAGTATCCTATACCTGTTTTATTTACTAAATCTTTTACAGTGTATTTCCGTTTTAATATCCAGCTTCTTATATTCTCTGTTATTTGGTACCTTATCGAGATAGTAGTATTCTTTGCCATGTCACTAGCGATTTTGCAGAAATAAATATTACACAGATTAACATGAATTTTTCAGTAAATATTGACGTCAAACTTCTAGTTAGTATCTAGAAATTCTATCTGTCTACCTTTCACAACTAAGGCATGTTCCACATCGCTAATATAGGTATTAGGGCTATTCAAAGGCTTGCAAGCATCTATTAAAATTCTTAAATCTTCACCATTCAGGTAACTCAATATTTTTTCAGTACAATAAGTTGGTAATTCAAGAAGGCTTTCGCAGAGAGAATGGAAAAACATATTGCATTGTTCCAGTAACTTTTTTTTTTCTATGCCCCTCCTAAATCGACCATTTATTACACTAGCATATATTGGAAATTTCGTTTTATAATCATCTGATTTCAAGGCCTGTACTATATTTTTATTCCTTGCATATATTGCTAATTGACTTATACTCTTTGTCAGGATATCGTAAAAAGAAGTATTGCTACTATCAATCTTCTCGCCTGTCATAATTTCTATTTCTGCTTTACATTCCCTCTGAAAATTGCTAAATTTAATGCCTATAATTTCATTGTCACTAATTTCATTGTCACTAATTTCATTGTCACTAATTTCATTGTCACTAATTTCCATGAGCCTAGTTTCATCGAAATTAATCAACCTTAAATTTCTTGCACTTACGTATAAGCCTGCAGTTTTTACTTTAACTATGTACTGTTTAAGGATCTCAGCATATCCTTCACAAGGGAAAATGCCACGATCAGGATCACAATATTCACGATCAGGATCATAATAATCACGATAAGGATCATAATAATCACGATCAGGATCATAATAATCACGATAAGGATCATAATAATCACGATCAGGCTCATAATAATCACTATCAGTATTATAGTTATTAAATTGATGATCAAATCTATTATGAAAGTATTCAGCATTAAGCATAGCATATTCAAGTGGCGTATGACCACTTTCACTTATAATGTTGATGTCAGAACCATATTCTAGAAGAGCATTAATAATTTGTGCATATCCTTCTTTAGAAGCAATATGAAGTGCTGTTCTACCATACTCATCTCTAAAGTCAACTTCAGCACCAAATTCCAAGAGAATCTCAACAATTTGCGAATGACCGTTTTTAGCAGCAATATGAAGTGCAGTCATTCGATCTTTTCGTGTAGCATTAACGTCGACCCCTTTCTTTAAAAGCATTTTGCTAATTACCTCATTTCCTTTCTGAGCAGAAACATGAAGCAGTGTCACATCACCTTTTACTACATAGTTAACATCTGCATTGTATTCCAAAAGAGCTTCAAATACTTTTGTACATCCATTCTCAATAGCAGCATGAAGTGTTGTTTCTCCATCTTTAGTTTTAGCATTAACATTAGCCCCCTTACTCAACAGCAATGCAGCAATTTCTCTCTCTTTATCAAGAGCAGTAAAATATAAGGCTGTTCTTCCACACTCATCAGTAGCATTAATATCAGCATCATGTTGTAAAAGAATTTCAACAATTTCTTTGCATTTCTTTTTAACAGCAATACTTAGTAACTCAGGACTATCTTTTATACCAGCTCCATTAGTTAAAAGTAGTTTGGTGACTTTTGCATCAACGTTTTCAATAGCATAAAATATTGGAGTTTTTTCACTTGCATCTTTAGCATTAATATTAGCTCCATAGTTTATCAATAATTTGGCCATTTCCTTTTGCTTGTTGTTGGCTGCATTATGTAGAGGCGTAAAACCTTTTTTATACATTGAACTGTGTAATGTATTAACATTAGCACCATACTTCAACAGGTCTTCAACAATTTTCAAATATCCTTTCTCAACAGCAGTATGCAGCAATTTAGGATTCTTTATATCTTTAGGATTAACAGTAAAACCATGTTGAAGAAAAGTCTCAACGATCTCTTTTCTATACCCGTATACTGCGGCTTCAAGAGAGCTTCTGTTGCTTTCATTATTAATATCAGGACAATACTTTAAAATAACCTTAACAATATTTGAATATTCTTGTTCAACAGCAAGATACAGTGCAGTCTTGCCATTCTTATCCTGGGCATCAACCTTAGCCCCATGTTCCAGGAGTACTTTTACAACTGTTTCATATCCTGCTTTACTGGCCACATGAAGTGGCGTTAAACAATCCTTCGCGGTAGCATTAACATCAACACCTCTACTCAAAAATAATCTAACAGCTTCTTCGCTTCCACCTTCAGAGGCAAAAAGTAGTGGCGTATACCCCTCCCACTCTTTTAAAGTACATACAGAATGAGTATAAGCCCCATGATTTAGAAGATCTTTAGCAATCTGCACATATCCTTTATTAGCAGCAACATAAAGTGGAATTTTACCGTAATTGTCTACAGCATTAACATTAGCACCTCGATTCAAAAGGAGTTTAGTAATTTCCACATTTCCTCTTTCAACCGCATCATGCAGCGCTGTCAAACTGTGTGCATTTCTAGCATTAACATCAGCACCTCTATTTAGAAGCAGTTCAACAATTTCTCTGTTACCCTTCATAACAGCTAAATGAAGTGGAGTATCAGAGGGTTTCTTGTTTTTATTTTTATTTTTACTGTTAACTTTGGAACCATTTATTAAAAGTAGTCTAGCAATTTCTGTATGTTCATTTGCAATAGCATCACGGAGTAAAACGTATCCTTCTGACCATGCTTGTGAATAAGATAGACCGTAAGAATTGATTAACTCGCGTACTTTTTTTAAATCCCCATTACGAACCGCAGAAATTAAACTGTAGTTTATATCTGATCCGTCTAGCATTATGTGCGTATGTTTATACACGAACAAAGACGAGCAAAATCCACAATGTTACGGATCCAACAAGACCAAACAAGATGCTTTGCTTTTATTCTGGAAGAGTCGTGAATTTGTTCCTGTGACAGCCGGTGTCGAAGTCGGTAAAAAAGAAAACGCTTTCAAGAAAATTCTCAACGCCGCCTTTATCAAATCATGCTTATAACCAGACGAGCCGTTTCAACATTTGCCTCAGGAGGATTTAAAAAAGATGATGCTTACTGCACTGCTTCTGGTTCCTCCGGTTCCATTTGAAGTCTTCTCTCGTGAACAGGTGAACATTTCTTTGTTAGAGAAAATTAAGGTTTTCCTTCTTTGCGCAACTAAGTTATTACTGCCGAATATATTCTTTTAAATCACGTCGGGTTCACCAGAATATGGAGTTTTAATCCATATTAAAATTGAACGATTTGAGTTTAAATTATAATTATATATTTGAAATAGAATACTAAAAGCTTACATGTCTTTTCGGTTTGAGGATTAATTAAGAAATGAATGTTTACAGAAGTTATTTGAATTTGTTTAAATATAATAAATGAACAGCAAGCATGATTTGATAAAGGCGGCGTTGAGAATTTTCTTGAAGGCGTTTTCTTTTTTACCGACTTCAACGCCGGCCGCCACATACCTACATACATGAAGCTAGCCGGAAGGAATAATAAAATATGATTATTTTTCATTTTTCTTAGTGTATTTCGTTTGTAAATCGTTTGTGGTTGATTGTGAGTCTATTTTTAACGTTTGTGACAAATTAGTTCTTTTGTAATTACCAATTTTATTTTAGTCATAATGTGAGCCGGAACTTTTTAGTAATTTTTTATAATAAACAGATTTTGTGATAACTGACAACTGTAATTGATTGGAAATCGTTTGTCATTTACAAATATATCATTTTCATTGTTTGTGAGTAAATAATTTCTTAATTATCTACAAATTTGTTTTATAATAAATAATTGTAGTGCGCATGCGCAAAATATACTCAGGACTCTTGCCAACAGAGAGCGTATCGGCGCGTTACGCATAGCGGAAATCGTTTAAATTTTCTATGTTTCATATTCTATGGGCAAAAGTTCTTTTAATTTTTTGGAGCAACTGTCATTGTGCTGAAGATCTTTTAAAATAAAAAAGTTACTAAGCAAAAAGTATTTGAAGGAATTATGTAATAACAAAAATTAGATAAGTACTTATTAAGTAAACGATATTGTATGTTTTATAAAAATCTGATACTCATCTTATTAGGATATTGAGCCACATGCCGCAATTTATACCATAAAAAGTAAAAATCAGTAATTTTTAAATGATTGCATATATTTTTATATATTATATATTATTTATAAATATTGTAAACCGAGTTGCTTTTCTTTCTCTAAAATAAATCAATTCTATTCTAGTAATATTATATCAAATCTTTCTTTGTAGATGCATTTTCAGTTTTCCAAGTTTTAATAATTGTTATCTTTTGATATCTCCATTTTTATAATTTTCAAGATTAAACTTGCTTGATTTCTGTGTACTTCTGTACAATTTTACACAAAGTATCAGATTTTTATAAAACATACAATATCGTTTAATTAATAAATACTTATCTAATATTTATCTTGTGTTATTTTTGTTATTACATAATTCGTTCAAATACTTTTTGCTTGGTAACTTATTTTATTATAAAAGATCCTCAGCACAATGACATTTGTTCCAAAAAATTAAAAGAACTTTTGCCCATAGAATATGAAATATAGAAAATTTAAACGATTTCCGCTATGCGAAACGCGCCGTTACGCTCTCTGTTGGCAAGAGTCCCGAGTATATTTTGCGCATGCGCACTACAATTATTTATTATAAAACAAACTTGTAGATAATTAAGAAATTATTCACTCACAAACAATGAAAATGATATATTTGTAAATTACAAACGATTTCCAATCAATTACAGTTATCAGTTATCACAAAATCTGTTGATTATAAAAAATTACTAAAAAATTCCGGCTTACATCATGACTGAAATAAAATTGCTAATTACAAAAGGCTTATTTGTCACAAACATTAAAAATAGACTCACAATCAATCACAAATGATTTACAAACGAAATACACTAAGAAAAATGAAAAATAATCATATTTTATTATTTTTTCCGGCTAGCTTCATGTAGGTGCCAGCATCATCTTAATCCCATTAACTTTGAAGGAATTAGAAAATAATCGATTTATATTGTGTAAGAAACATTCCCATGTATGTATGTGCATACATACATATACATATAAATAGAAAAGCAGCTATGAGAAAGACAAGTGAATAATATTTAAATATTGATATTTTATTAAACTATTTAGCGCAATGAATTAACCACTAAACGTCCAGGTACATAATATTACGTTAACATGCTTTTAAATAGGGATCTTAAGTGGTTAAAATAGAAAAAATGCTGTACGATCGAAGTGCTACGCCAATGATACACGTTCTTTTAGTTTAATCGGTATGGCTGCCGCGAGACTTGCGGACAGACAGATCGCGTTGCGACACGCAAGCGAGCATCGTCGGGTGTCCTTAAATGCAACTTTCATTCAATAGTGCACAAAGTAAATACGCGTAAATATTATTCTACTGCACGCTGGTGATTAACAATATAACAATAAATTATTTAAAGTGGTGAAAAATTATGAAAGGATTGACAGAAGACCGAAAAAGAAGTGAAATTGTGACAGGCTTAAAAACATCTTCAAAGTTAAATATAGCAACGATCGAGATAGAGAAAATTGATACGATTTTTTCTTTTAAATTCAATAGAATAAGTCAAAATCAGTTACATTAAATGTATTTATAATTATTAGTTTGTTATAAAATGTGATTATTCTAAAAAAATTGTGCCGATTAATTTGACTTGAGAGAAAGTCAACAGTTGTTTCAAACGGTAGACACGTAGTTCAAATTTCAAACTAAACTTCGTGTTGTTCCCAAATCGAGTGCACTAAATTAATTGCAAAGTATGTGGTTATGTGGATACAAAGAAATTTCTGATATATTGGTGAAAATTGATTTGATAACATTAGACTGAAAACATATTTTTCATATTTGTTGTGTAGAATTCCAAGAGATATGTTCATTTGCAATTGTTTCCCGTTGTGTCGAGTGAACGACTGAAGCCGGATATGAAGAACGTAAAAGGATCATCGCAAAAAAAACGGGAAAAAATAGCGGATGCATTGGACACGAATGAACGGGTGGCATGAATGACAGATGTGTGTTTGCATAGACACGATCCATCTCTTAAGGTGTTCCGGATTAGCGTGGCTTAATTTAAGCATATCGAACCACGGTATCGGTGGATCGAATGCGGTCGCATTCATATTTAATGTACCGTAGACCAATGTAACGCAATGTTCGTCAGATTGGCCATCACTATTACGGCATTTTGCCTGTGGAACGGAGTTGGTAAGATATTTCACCTTTATTTCACACCTTCATCAATTCAATATCTTTTGTTTCCATGTCCAATTATGGTGAATATATTCGTTTATTCCGCTAGGATATTATCACTGATGTGTAGTAATAATATTACCATAAACTATACAGCAATGTTAACACTGTATAGAAATATAAAGTGTTATCACTACCTACTTAATATATATGTTACTTTACAATATTATTACTATATTTATATAATAATAGTGGGTAATAATTGGGTTTATAAAAACCAGATATCTTTATCTATTTTATTATATATTATATAAAAAAAAGATTTTTTTATTAAAAATCAGTTAAATTACAAAAATACGTATATTTAGCAAGAGTATAAATAATTTAACATAATGAAGCAGCATTTTAAATTTCATTGGTACTTTGTTACAGATTATTTTTTAGAACTATTTTTTTTTTTTAATAATAATAAGTATTAACAATAATTTGACTCAGAATAAAATAAATTACCATAGAAAAATGAAATATAACAAATATAATATTTCGTTAATTAAACTTTAATTTTCTATAAAGATGACATTTTTGATTACATCAAAAAGCCACTATGGAAAACCAAAGTTTTGGAAATTATCTTACTAGAAGCTTGTGGTATTTAACCTGTACTTTCTAATATGTCCGGAGAAAGCGTCGACGAGATTTCCTTCGACGTGCGTCTTGGGTAAATGTGAAACTAGAATACATTTTAGAATTTACAATTGAAAATAAAAAAAGAAAACGTTTTAATTGATCCATGTTTACAAACAAATTAATTTTTGTTCTTGAATGGATAAAAAAGGCTTCTCCAGGTTTAGGTAAGCTTTTAATTTTCTTTATTAAACATATATAATTTTATTTCGACCTTAACCTTAAAATCCAATTCATTTTTTAGGAATTCTAATAGATTGATATGAAATTAATATTTTATAAAAATGAAAGTTTTTTTATTATATTTATTTTACAACTTTTCCATTCTTGATAGGGCTTTCATCATGGTAGTTTCTTCAAAGTACTGTTCACCGATCACAAGAAGTCTCGCTGGACGGCACAGAGGCAAGAGGAGTACTATGCACACAAAACTGACCCCTTAGTTTTACACGAGCCTGATTAGTAGATGTGACCGCTTCGATCAATCATAAATCACGACCGAAAGTACGTGTGAGCAGATGGTGGGGCTCGACCAATTAGAATGCATTATTGTCATAGGACTTCTTGTGATCAGTGGACAGTACATATTTATATTTGTTGTATAGTGGTTTTCTGGTTCTTATTCTATTTTATATGCCAACAGCATAAAAGTCACCCATCCATGGGATAATCGTGCTTAACGTAGCTTAACTTCGCTGATCTTAGTAATACCTGTATATTGTACGTAGCTAAGGCCATCAGCGTATTGCACAAAGCGCATTGACCCTTCGTGTACATCTCATTGTGCGGCCCTGGCCGAAGTTTCAAATTCCTGGTCTCCCTGTACATCTACTAAATCGCTCTTTCGGCGATCGAATTTCATTTGCTTTAACGCCTGACTGATTTTATGACCTCGTTGGATTGTGGCCTTTCAGACGTGATATTTTATTTAACATATGTTCAGTGCCGCTCACCCAATACCGTCAACGCTGAATGTCCGCCCACGCGGTATCGCGTGCTCTATTATTAATACTTAAAAGTTGTGGCACACAACAACCGGCTTGGTTCTTAGAACATATTAAGACATCATATGGACGATTAATTCCTTACGGTTTGATGCTTTAAGGCTTCATCCATGCGTTAAGGCATCCATTGATCACGTCATGGAAGAATTGCATAATGCATTCCTCTAAACAACTTGTGACACTACCCACGATTATTGCCCACCTTTGCTCACGGGCAACCACATGCCCCTAACGACATCTATTGTGCAAGCCTGCTGTAAACAGCTTTCACGGAATCAGTGACCCCTACTCACTCTCCTCTTTCGTAAAGAAAAACTCTCATGGTCACGAACAATTCTTTATGTTTCAAGGAATTCAAACAAAAAAGTTGCTTAATGTGTCGTATGATAAAATAAAGGAGCAAGAGGATCGAATGACCGCCAGACGAATTAACTTTTAAAAGAAGGAGCGACATAATCAGGTCACCAGACACCAGACAAGAACTTGTACTCAGTCTTTACCGGTAATCGAGCTACTTGCTGCGTGTCCCCATCGAATTTACAATATTGGCAGAGTGTTTATAAAATAATATCTTTTAAACGAATTTATACGTATTTATTTGAATGATAGGTAGAAAACGAAAGTGTTATATTAGCGGCATGCTAAGAGAGCAATGAAGTTATTTAGTTAGTTAGTTAGTTAGTTAAAATTCCTATTTATTTAATATTAATCATATTAATATGAATAGTATCAGTATAATAGTATTATTGTTATAATAGCTTAGTGTTATAATACTATTAATACTAGTATTAACGTAAATTAAATCTGGAGCCCTCAAGTCTCATCGGTTATGAAAGGGCTAATGACATTAGGTTATGTCTTACAATAAATTAATATTAATATTATTAACTATATCTATAACCTTAATATTTACTATATTATTAATAAATTAATATAGTAAATAAATTATCAATAGCTTAAGAAATGAAAATAAATAACAAGTAAGAATACACAGATTTGCATAATAAAATTGCACATTTTGTTCGTCTTAATGATAGTTTAACGATGTTATCAGTATTTATTGATAGCAGCATCTCTATCCCATCGTTCGAATTCGATTTTTCGTGTGTATTGCTGTGCATGAAAGTGAAGCGTCATGCTAACGGATATTTAAGGCCCGACGATGACCTCATCGAAGTGAAAGTTCTCCAGTTCGGTTCTCTGTAGTGGTAAAACGAGCAAATGGTAAAAAAAGCGTGCGCGGCCTCTTTTGAATCCTCGTAAGCCCTGTAGTATCCGCTTCCGGAAGCGAATGCATTGACGTCACGATCTTGAGGGATTCGATGAAATCAATCGTTTCGAAAGATTATACTTCAATATGTCATTATATTTTGGGTAAATATTCGGAAGTGTCACTCCTGCTAAAAAGAGGCTGTACATTTTTTTATCCCCCACGAGTTGAACAGTAACATATTTAATTCGTTTTGCTGTCTGGGGGGCTGAGCCCTCCAGACCCCCCCTAAATACCACACTAACTAATACCGATACCCATTTTTAATATCTTTCACTGCGCACAGTAAACGCGTATGTACATGCCATCTTCGATGCTATTCAGCAATTTTATAATGAAGAATTGTCAAAATAGTTTGTATGTCTATTGTATTTTGAAAGAACAGAATATTTCTTTTAGAAATCTTGAAAAAATATTCGAAAGATCGACGAATAAATATCTTTAAAAAAATATTTATTGACATTATTTTTGTAGATGCGCTGCCATAATAATATTAAATACGATGTTTTTTAACTGTAAGAAACCACACACAAAAAAATCAGCTCGATTCTGACAGGAGTGACACTTCCGAACATTTACCATATTTTGTCATGAAACGACCGTTTGCGTCATTTAAAGAAATAACTTTCTATTTTTATGAATAAAATTTTGTTTTATTATTTCAATTTATATATTATATAAATATTTAAGATTCTTTTTACAGAGGTGATTTCAGGCCACAGTTATAAAATTAAAGAAACATTAATAAAAGTTGTAAAATAAACTAACTTTTGCTAGTATCGGAGATAATGACAAATATTCGAGAGTTTATTTTGTTAGCGTTAAATGTTAAGGTCAACTAGTACATTCTTTATTCAGAACTTTGATGTAGACTTTTTTCTTCTGCATTTTACAAATATAATTTCTTCAAAAAAACAATTTTCTGTTTAATGCTGTTTTCTTTAAGTAATTGTCTAATTTAAAAAAGTATACTGATGGAATCTGAATAACTTTTGCAGAAACAGTTTAAAATATAGAGATATGCTTTTTGGAATTTGAAAAAGAAATACTTGCAGTTTTGTCTTTTACAAATTTCATATAAAATCCCTATCTGAGATTCTTATCAAATAATGTTACTTTATTTTATTATTTTAATACTGTAACTCAAAGGTCTTCTTCTATCAAGATATATGTAAATTAGTAAAATAATTGGTAACAGAAATCCACGACAGTAGCTAAAGGTCTGATTGGTACGCGGTATTATGCTTTAGTGAATGACCATTCAATCTATTTGGATTGTGCATTTCCGATGATAATGGAAAAACCATGAGTCGAAAGCTAATGATCAGAAGCGTAGGTAGTGTTGATCCAGTCGTTTGGTCGCACTTTCATCGTCCCACTTTCTCCTTCTGGTTCGGGGCACGTTGCTGGTTGACCACATGCCATCCTCTCAACCTTTGCAACCTGTACGTCCACCGGAAATTTTCTCTGTTCTTTGACCGGAAGAAACACAATATACTATAAAGTTGAATTTAAACGCTCATATAATTTGCACAAACTAACTTGTGCAATTAAATTTGGACAAATATAATATAAGGTGTAAGATGTAGGGTGAACATTTGAAATTTTCTTTAATTCTTTTTTACTTCAATTATTCTATTATATGAAATTTTTGATTACTGATGACTTTTGTGGCAAAATTAAAAATTAATTTAAGTTCATAATAACAGTAGGTAATCAAAGTTTCTAATTCTTTGAAGGTAAAATTATATGTGGCAGTCAACGGCTATAGTATTTAGGATAAACTATAGAAAAAGCTGGATAAATACAAGAGAGATTGGGACCTAAACATTGCATATATTCAGCCGAGGTGTCGATTCTATGTTGTTTGTTCGACTTAAAAGAAATCACGGACTTTTCCTAACATCATAAAGCATCTAATTTGCAGTCAATAGTCTCGCGGCTCAGAAACTTTCTGAACTGAATCGCAACAATATGTTTATGAAGCCATCGACCAGCTTAGTACTTTGCTAGAAATATTTTCATGTTTTTGTACTTTGTATAAATATAATTCAAACTATATTGTGTTTGATCTCATTTTATAATCAGAAAAATCTAAAAAATGCGTTAGTAAACGTTTCATTAAAAAAAAGTCAAAAATAAAAAAGTTTTGAATTAGTATTAGTCACACCGATATTGCAGTTCGGATCATACTACACGTCTTCCTCGTCGGGTGTCTCGGTTCGCCAAGAGGGATCTCTCCACGTGAAGGGGACAGTCACTTTGCACTTATCCAGCCAATCTTTTCTTGCACTTATGCAGCTTTTACTGTACCTTTTGTTTGATCAGCGAAGTGAAGCTGTGGATGTTACTATTTCACAAGTGGAAGCATCGAAATATTGCTTGCCACTCAAAAATTGTTATCTACTCAATTTTAAATATTTTAATTGAAGAATTCTTTAAATAAAATATGGTTTCTTAACCCTTTGGGAGTACATGAGTAGAAACTAGTTTTTGCTTCAGATAATATGTATATCTTTTGTAGGCGTTTAGTGAAGGGGGAGAGGGTTTCGTCTCTCCGGACGCCTTGAGTTCGGGCCTGGGACCGGGAGGTGGCGGCGAGATGATAGGCAGTGTTCTCGCAAGCGCTCGCCTGGCATGCCGTTCGAATATACATAAAGTTCCGAATAGCGGTATGATAGGTGCCTAGGGCTATTGTCAGCCTCACTGACGAGTCTGACAGACGAAACGCCATTTTCTTCCCTCTCCTACACTTTAGCCTTTTGAAAATCTTCCACAGTGTTAAGTTGCAAAATATGCTTTGCTTTGCTTTAATCTCTTTATATGAAAGTTTGTTTGGCTGTTATTTTATGGCTTAATAATTGTATCTTTTCTTTAGGATCTTGATACAGAATATTAATAGAGGGTGGTTTGGATAAAATAAGTGTGGGGGTTACTTCCCTCATTGCTTTGTTTTGTTCTGGAGATACCTTGGTTTCCCCTAGGAGTAACGTCATGGGCATCCGTAGGATTTTTTTTAGGGGGGGCGTGATATAAAATATCACTTCTAGATTAACGAATGTATGCTGTAGCCGGGTGAAAGAAAAGGAGAGTCAAGAACAATTCGAGATACAAGATAGTTCGAGCGAGAAAGAGACTGACGATGAGTTCCGAACGAAGGAGACAATAAATGCTGTATTCGATATCCGATTCTCTCTCTATCCAAGGGGGGCAAGTGCCCCGATTGCCCCCTCTTGCGGACGCCCATGAGTATCGTAGAGCTTGGTAGCTTTGGTTTGTTGGTGGTTGTTGTTATATGGCATGGAATGTGGTAGAATAACGGAACTCCCTTTTCGTCTTGTATGTAACCCTGTTTGTCTAGATAAATGAAGGCTTTTGGTGGTATGTAACCTAAAATAAGTGGCTTTAATACGTAGCTGTTGTCTGGGTATGGGATCGGATAGATCATCCTGTTGTTTGAAAGGACCCCGCGCTAAACCACCTGAAATTGGTCCTCGACATTTTGCCTGAGAAACATTTGTTCAGTGACCTAAGATGTACCACATATTTTAAACTCAGCCATTTTCGCAGAGGACCAATTTCACGTGGTTTAGTGCGGGCACAGTATAGGGGTCTTTTTGATTGCTGCTATAAAATAGTTTCTGATGAGCTTTTTAATAAAGTTATTGGTTCTGTTTATCTCAGCTGCATTGTATATTCGAGTATTGCTTACATATTTTTGATAGTTCGATCTAGAAGTTTTATATAAACTCAAGCATATCCGTAAAATTTTTTTAAAAATTGTCCGAGGTAGATGTAGCGATTTGATCAGCCAACGGCCACACTACTTAGGATACACCGGTTCTCGTCTGATCACCGCAGTTAAACTAAGATGGGCGCGGGTAGTACTTGGATGGGTGACCGCTTGGGAACTCCGCGTGCTGTTGGCTTTCCTTTTTTCTTTAATTAAACAATATATTAACTTCTTTTATTCAATTTCGAATATTTTAAGAGCAGAAATTTTTAAATATATTTTACTTTCTGCGTGTATTATTGTTTTTAAAAATTGTCCGAATAGATGTGGCGATTCGATCAGCCAACGGCCACACTACTTAGGATACACCGGTTCTCGTCTGATCACCGCAGTTAAACTTAGATGGGCGCGGGTAGTACTTGGATGGGTGACCGCTTGGGAACTCCGCGTGCTGTTGGACTTTTTTTTTAAATTACAATATTTATTAACGATTTTATTCGATGAAATTTTTACACATTGACCGTCATAGTAGACGATTTCAATATTTAAATTACAGTCTTTTTAATCCTTGAATAGCGGAGCCTAGATTAATTGTAAACCAAACGTACGAAACAAATATACAAGGATATTAACCTAAAGTTAAATGTATAATTTTTAAACGAAAAGTTTTCATATATCTATAATTCGGGAAATGAAAATAATATGAAATACAGAATTAAATTAAAATCTCTTCATGGTGCTCTCTCCATGGTCCGCCGTCCAAGTGTTAAAGACCTCGGGATTTTCCCATCTCAACACTTCACGAAATCGCCTCAGTTCCCTTAATCTCCGACTTCATTAAAAAGCTAATTTCTAATTATCAAGTTGACGATCATGAAAACCCCTTGGTCTGGCTTACTGGAACATATCTTGAGGATAATATCCCATTCAAAACCAAGGTTCGATTTCCGATGCAGAGAAGATAGTCCTGACTATACATGACGTCAACATATTCTACTACTATGCGAAAATTCTCTTACAATTAGTATAATACTCTTTTCCAATTACAATGTTACTACCAGGCTAATCCTCTGGTAGGGCTTTCTGGTTCTTCTCAAACTGATAATATTCCTTTTATAATCGAGTTCCTTTCTTCATGTTAGGGGCTTATTTCTGGTTGTTTGGTTTAATTTTTTTCTCTTTCAGCGCTTTTAGTTTTCTTCGTGCAGTCATTGCTGATGACTGCTACGCTAGCTGGGTGTGTCGCTCACGCACCCTCCATCCAGCTTACTTTTGTTTGTAACTTCATTTAGTTTTTCTATTTTATTTTGTTTCTTTTTTCATCTAACCGCGGTTTTTTTGAAAATTTTCTTCAATCATCATTTGGTGTAGTATCATGAGAGCTAGGTTTGCTGGCCGAGGCTACCTTGCTCTCACTCATTATAAAATATATTAAAAAAAAAAATGTTGATAATTCTGTTTTTGATCAAAGTTTTAGAAGATTCAGTAGATAAAATTATTTCAAGAGATTATCATTGTTATAAAAAATGTCGAAAATCTTGAAGCTGCACGGTTTCTACTTAAAATATTAAAGGTTACACTCTACTTGACGATATGAACTCGAAATTCAGGAAGGAGTGCATATCAAGGTCGATCTCCCAAGCTAGCGGCTCTCTCTTAATTATTATTCCGTAAATCCGAAGTTAATTAGAGTTTATGCCATTAAAGCCATTCATTTGGTTGAACTAATGGCGTTCAAAATACAAAGAAATATATAAACTTCATTTTGCATGATATCCTAAATGGCGGAATTAGAATTGTTGAAAATTGTAAATGAAGAATAATAATAATATATACGAATTTGTTTAAAATATAGACATAAGCTTAAAAAAAGTCAAAGTCAAACTTGATGTCACGAGAGTCCATAATTAAGACGCGCAGGTTGGAAGATAGTAGGGGAACGCCGCGAGCTCTCTGCCAATCGCTGTCCACTTCGTCTAGGAATATCGCCAATCAGAGCGACGATGCGCAGAAAAGAACGAAAACTGGTCTTTTCGCAGTTATGGACTCTTGTGACATCAAGTATAGATATTACTCGATCACTTTGAGTAATATGTATAAATAAGTGATATTATATACAAAAATATGATTAAAATTCATTAATGACTAAACACCATACATTTTGTATTCTGCATCACAGGAAGTCAATTCAGTGACAACACACCTCCCGTCATGTGGATAGATCGAAATTTGGTACTTCAAGATTCAGAACCCGTTGGAAGTATTGTAACTAGAGCTCGTGCCGAAGACAACGAACAAGGTCAACTGACCTACGGTCTTGAATCTCTTAGACATGACTACAGTGGAAACGACAGTCCGCAACCACCGCTTCCCTTCTTTATCGACAATCGTACCGGCATTATCTACGTTAATGAAACGCTCAAAGACAGAGTAAGGGTCGTTTTGGATTTATTTTAGTTGTGTTGGTAATGTCAATTATAAGCAGTGCCGCAACGAGGGCGTGGCGAAGAAGGCGCCTGCTACGGGCGCAACTGTATATTTAGTAAAATGTATCTTGTTATATTAAAATTTTTAATTTTTTTTGTCATTATTGGATTACGGGGAGGCGCAAGTTAGACACTTGCCACAGGCGCTTCATACCCTTGTTACGGCACTGATTATAAGTATTGGAATAGTGTGACATCCGCGTTGAAAGTGTTAAGTATAGGTATTTAACCCTTGAACGGTTCACCACAAGGAAAGCCACAATTTTAAGGTAATTTTGTATTTCATATTATTCTCATTTTATAAATTTTATACTGTTTCTTTAAAAATCATTCTTCCAATATGTGAAACTGTTTCGTTTCAAAATTATGTATTTAACTTTGACTTAATATCCTTGCATATGTTTTGTAAGTTTCGGTCACGACTGACCCAAGCTTCGTTGTTTGAGGGTTGAGTACCTACTATGGTATAATTGTAAATAGGAACTATAGCTACATATTAGAATACTATAATACAATCACACTAAATTTTGTGTAAGTATAATTGGTGATATAGACAGGAGATAAACAAGTTTTTATTGTTAAACAAAAGCAAAATGCAAACATATACAATTATTTATTCTTTTTTAAAGCTATAAGGACGTAAGACAAGCTGCGTATGGTCGATGTTGAGCGATTAAATGACGGTTGAGCGAAAAATGAAAAAATTTTTTTTCTTTCCAGGGAGGGCAGAACCTGTTCCTCTACGTGACCGTCTCCGATGGTCAACTCACAACAAAGACCGAGGTCTACATCACCATCAAGAATACTTCAAGTCCCAATGGAGGACACACCAGGTAGGTTATTCGAGGATAAAATTGGTCGAGTAGCTGCTAAATTAACTTCAATTAAACCACTGTTTAATTATCTTTATGGATAGGTATCTAAATTGAATCTTTACCAAAAAAAAAATGTTTTATATTGTTAATAATATCACCCTTAATCGGTATACTATACTATTTTAGTCTTTTAATTTTTTTCTTGCTAGAAATCCATTTTTGGGTCAACACGGTTCCGGTGGAAGAATACGACCGCCATTGTTGGGTCTACCTAATCTACAAAACTACCCTAGGCCACCATTACCTCACACACCGGTGATATCACCACCAATAGCGCCACTGTCTAATGTACCTAAAACGACAAAATTACAACCGGAAGAAAGAAAACAGAACGATAGTGATCCGAATGGCAGCACTATTAGTGGCTTCGAAGAAGCTACAGAGGAGAATGAGGTCGAGGGGCCGCCCCTTAGCTCAAAAATTGCACCTGCGGAGGCACCGCCTTCTCAAGATATAGCGATGACCTTGGTACCTGTTACAGCGGTCTGCGTTCTTGTAGTGGGCCTCGGGATGGGTGCCTGGTCTTTAAGAAATAAATTCTGCGGCAGCAGGAAATCTAAAGAAGATACGGTACGCTCTTTAAACGCACATCGGAGAATATTATAGTCGGACAGGCCTACATAAAGGAAATAGAAGAAATTTCAACCACTTCAAATGTCCTTAGATCTTAATGAACTTTTGCATGTTGATAAATTATTGCAACTACAAATTTCAGACAAATATTAAATTTCTCAAGTCTCTTCTCAAGGCTCCCCCAGGATTCTCTTAAAACTAAAGCTCAATAGTAGCTTCTTTCTCTATACTTATTTTTAACAAGAAGCCCATGGTTCACCCGATTGTATCACGTCAGTGCAGTACCACGCTGTACTATCGGTTTAAGTTACTTGGAAAATTGATAGCTTGCGGTCGGTCATTAGTATGAACAAAACGAAACACGACAAGACAGATTATTTCTTGTAGTGTACGAGACGGAGTTGTTTAAAGTAACGTAGTTCATATAGAATTATTAAATCCATTATTTGTGAAAAATTAAATACTTTAGAGACTTATTTAGATAACGGCTTTCCTTTTTTATATAGAAAGAACAAGCTTCTGTTAGTGTCTCGAATATATCGGACGATCCATCTCTTGTTCTAAAAAGATGGAGAGGACCAAAAGCGCACAATAATCGATATGAACCCTGGGAAAAAGAGAATCAGACTATACAAAATAAGCAGGAAGATCAATGGGAATTTCCACGACATCGACTAAAGGTCAGTAATAACTAAACACTAGTAAAGCTTCAATTGGTATGATATTTTATTTCCAAGTTGAAATCTACCTTAAAATTTATTTGCAGGTTTTTAACATCCTTGGAGAAGGTTGTTTTGGTCAAGTTTGGAAATGCGAGGCGTTGGACATAGACGGGAATGCTGGCGCGACTATTGTAGCTGTAAAGACTTTAAAAGAAAACGCAACGGAAAGAGAACGTTTAGATCTTGCCCAAGAGTTGAAAGTAATGAAAAATTTAGATCCTCATCCTAATGTAGTCAGATTACTAGGTTGTTGTACAGAACGCGAGCCAATGTTCGTGATATTAGAGTATGTAAGTGGTGGAAAACTGCAAAGTTTCTTGAGGGCATCCAGAGAAGAAAGAAACCACGGTGGACCTGGTTTAACATCCAGAGATCTGACTGGATTTGTTTACCAGGTATATTTTATATCTTGATTATTTTTCTTCTTCTGATTATTTGAAATAGTTTTTAAACCTTAACTGGTTCAGAGATTTTAACTTCATAACTGAGTGAACGTGAATGTATTTAAGGAATGTTTATATGTATAGATTGCCAAAGGCATGGAGCACTTGGCTTCGAAAGGAATTATACATAGGGATTTAGCCGCGAGAAATATATTGATCGATGAGAATCGTGCGTGTAAAGTCGCAGACTTTGGATTCGCACGAGACATTGCTGTGAATCAAATATATGAAAGAAAGTCCGAAGGAAGGCTACCCATTAGATGGATGGCCCCAGAAAGCTTGTATGACAACATCTTTTCCGTGAAGTCGGATATATGGAGCTTTGGTGTATTGATCTGGGAAATTGTAACATTAGGATCTACACCTTACCCTGGTTTAGCAGCAGCAGAAGTACGATTCCTTAGAATCTATTTATAGTTTATTTATTTAGTAAAAAGGAAATAAAAGAGTGCTATATAAAATTCTTTGTTTAGGTAATGAGGAGAATCAAAGAAGGATACAGGCTAGATAAACCAGAGCACTGCAAGAGAGAATTGTATAATATTATGTATTATTGTTGGAACAAAGATCCAGCTTGTAGGCCATCGTTTGGAGAACTCGTCGGTCTAACTGAAGGCCTATTACTTGATGAAACTGATTACATTGAATTAGACAGGTTCCCAGACCACTCATATTACAACGTACTTAATCTCAGTGGAGAGAAATTGTAAATGGTGTATCTAAAATAACATAAAATTTTGTGAATGATTTTCAACTAATGTATAAAATTTTTTAGCAATTAGAACATTCAATTTTGTATATTTTTATCAAATCTGACTGACTATATGTATTATTTTCTTTCTCATAATATGATTTATACTGCAGTCAAAGTTACACTGTACATACAAAGCATTTGTATCATTTATATCATAAATGCTTAGGTTTGATTACACAGATTTTTATTCAAACATCCTTCAATATGTAAATATAGAAAACATATTATGTCATTAGTGTATTTTATAAGTTATTCAATCGATGGTAATTATTTACATTAAAATTGTACATACATACTTACAATTTTAGTAGTGTAATAAAAATGAATGTCGTGGACTAGTCAAAGTTCAGATAATAAACATTTGCTTTTTATACAAACAAGTTATCTAAAGTTCACTGTTCAAACAAAATAAAATTTTTATGTAGCAACAAGAACTAGGTGTATACACACTTTTTTTATATTAAGTTTATACATATTAAGTTAGCTTTTGTATAAATTATTGTATATGTTATTATTGTGAGAATAAACTACATTTTATTTATAGTATAACGTGTTATTTCTTCTTATAGTGACTGGATTTCTTTTAAGTTCCTAAATAAAAGCAGATATTTTCTGGAAACGGAATGGACAAATTATAAAAAAATTACACCTTAAACTTTTATACTTTGATAAATACAGGTATAGTTTTTAAATAATTTTTTAAACTTCAAATCAACGCATCTTTCGAAAATTATCTGAAATATTATCTCTTCTTATCGACTGTGTATGTACATACACTGAGTTCCATCGAAGTTGTCGCAGTGAAGTTGGCGCACTAACACATTCACGTCGCGACGGTGAGCCGATGGACGAGGTACCGACGACGCGGTGTGAATGGGCTAGTGAATGTGTAGCCAACTTCACTGCGACAACTTCGATGGAACTCAGTGTACGTACATACATTACCATTTATCTCGCAACCCATGCGCGCGCAAAATGATGAAAATGGCAATAGCGCTAAAATTCGAGAGATGTAAAAACCGTACAGTTAAGTTGGTAATCAACTGAACTGTGGTCCGAGATTCGATTCAGGATATAAGTACATTGGGTTTCATCGAACTTGTCGCGGCGTGTGACTCTAACACATATTCACGACGGCAGTCAATTGGCTGCAATCCCTCCTTGGCGTGCCCCTCGCCAATCGGCTCTCCGGCGTGAATATGTGTTAGTTTCACACGCCGCGACAAGTTCAATGAAACTCGGTGTACTCGTATCTCGAATCAATTACCAACTTAACTGTACGGATTTTTACATCTCTAGAATTTTTGCGCTGTTGTCATTTTCATCAATTTGCACGCGCATGGGTTGCGAGATAAATGGTAGACTCTGTACCTACATACATAATTGCATAGCAGACGACATGACACACCGACAAAGTCGGCTGTCATGTTCGCGTAAGTGGCTCGATTAATGGGTATATATAATTTGCTTGCATTTGATTTCTCAGCCCAGTTTAACGAAACATCTCGACCGTGCATCGCCAATTTTACTCGTACTAAAATACGTTATGGATCAGAGTAAACATATACCTTATTCTCGGACCGGTGATAAGGAAGAAGATAAGGTTAGTTTGCATCGGATTATGATAGTTTGAGGTTAAGAAAACTGTCAAAGTGACAACAAACAACATTATTATAAACATTATTTCTTTGTCTAATAAAAGATATACATCTCATTTTATAGATATTGTTGGAACCGTTTACTTACATCCTCCAAGTTCCTGGAAAACAGATCAGAGCAAAGTTAGCACATGCCTTCAATTATTGGTTAAAAATACCACAGGATAAACTACGAGCAGTCGGGGATATAGTACAACTACTTCATACCTCTAGTTTACTGTTAGTTTAGAGATATTTTACTTACATTCAATAATCTTTATCATTGATATGTTATTGAAGTTGATTAATTAATAACATTTTTACAGAATTGATGATATTCAAGATAATTCAGTTTTAAGAAGAGGTATCCCTGTAGCTCATAATATTTATGGGACAGCGAGTACAATAAATGCTGCAAACTATGTAATATTTATTGCTTTGGAAAGAGTACTTGCTTTAAATCATCCAGAGGTAGATAATCTCTTATAAAAATTTTATCTTGTCATAGCCTTAATAATATTTTAACTAATGACAGGGTACTCAAGTATATGTAGAACAATTATTGGAACTCCATAGAGGACAAGGTATGGAAATTTATTGGAGGGATAATTATATTTGTCCATCTGAAACTGCATATAAACAAATGACAATTAGAAGTAAGTTTAGTATAATGACTGTGTAGTTTTGTATATTTTGATAGGCTGAAGTATGTATTTTCATTTATTAAGAGGTTTTTGGTATTATTAGAAATATGCATATAATGCAAACAAATTTACAGAAACAGGTGGACTTTTCAATTTAGCTGTGCGATTAATGCAACTATTTTCTGATTGTAAAGAAGACTACACTCCTTTAGCAGGAATTTTAGGACTTTACTTTCAGATTAGAGATGATTACTGTAATTTATACCTTCAAGAAGTAAGTTCCTAGAAATAGGTTTTTATATTATTATTGTTAAAGTATATATATTCATAAGATATATAATTTCCATAGTATGCTGAAAATAAAAGTTACTGTGAAGATTTGTCAGAAGGAAAATTCAGTTTTCCTATTATCCATGCTGTACAAAGTCACTCGGAAGACAGACAGATAATGAGTATCCTTTGTTAAAAAAATAGAAATATTTATTTACAAGTTATATTATTTTAGTATGTTTAGTCGCGACTCTACGTGTTGGCAATTATTATTCCTTAATTATTACTAATAGACATTCTCAGACAACGAACTAAGGACATTGAGGTAAAACGATATTGTGTAAATTTACTAGAAAAGTTTGGGTCTTTCGCTTATACGCGAAATGTACTTGAAGAACTAGATAAAAAAGCTAGGGACGAAGTTCAACGTTTAGGTGGGAATCCTTTATTAGTTGAAGTATTAGATGAACTAATGAATTGGAAACATCAAAATACTCAACAAAATAGAAAAACCACAGTTTAAACTGTATTGCTCTTTTCTAAAAAGTGTAAACAGCATGTCAAAAATAACCAGCATGTCAAAACATGTCAACTTTGCTTAATATAAGAACATAGGTCAAAAGAAGTCGGGATATCCTTTATCATTTTGCAATTTGTGGCTTCATTTCCAAAATATATGCTACCGAGCGATTTTACAACTTCTTTGAATTCCACAGTCCCCCTGGTGTGGGTACATCTGCCCAAGTAGCTTCAAATGTGTTAAATCAAGCATTCATTTTAGTTTTATAAATTTAATTGAACTTATCGCATTTACAACATTCTTCATATTAATGGAATACCCTGAAAAACAACCAAAAGAATGTATTGTAAATGACAGTATTAATTCTAATACCTTTAGAGCCCTTAAGTTCCTGGGTATAAATGCATTTATTGTCACATTACAACGTGTTTTGCAAATTTCACTCATTTATATATCAGGAATAAAATCTCAAGCTGCAAAATGGTAAAGAATTTCTTGTTTCCTGGGAGAAATTTTGCATACTTCGACTTGCTGCTCATTTTTGGGATACCCTCTGTACATATTTAATTTATACTGTTCCGTTTTATTACCTATATACATTTAGGAAATGAAGTGTTCTTTGCTGCAGTACAATATGTGTAAAGGAACAGAATTTTGAAGAAGGTAATTATACATCATAAAAATTTAAATGAAGTCAACATACGTATCTAAACAAAAAGTTGCTATTGCCATAACAAAATTATGACTGTAGTTAAAGTTCACATATTTAGTACCACATAAAACATGCCATATTGATGCATTAAGCATAATGAAATAGTTGTTGAATACTGATAGAAATGGAAAACAGTATGTAAAAAAATTATTTTAGATTTTTTATAAAAACGATTATAAATATTAATAGATCTTCCGACATTACATTTGTTACCATGCAAATCTTGACTATACAGATTTGCATTCTTCAAATTAACCCTTGGGGGTGAGTCACTGATACAGTGACACGAACTGCAGAGCCAGGTCTACTGGCCTAACATACGATTTAACTATTCCAAATATTGTTTTAAATATTATTTTTTCAATACATGAACATTCGTTAAACAATTTAATACCGAATACATATTTCATAAGATTGGGTTACAATCGACTGAACTTCATTATTCGAGAGTTAATTACACTGTATGAATTGTGTAAAGCACTTGTTTTGAATAGGAAACATTTAGACTACTGCTTTTATTATGAAAGGACCTTATTACTTAAAAAAGATATTTATTTGCTATCGAATGTATATCTTTAAATTGTTTTATTAAAGTTGATCAAATAACATTAAAATTATTTTGCTATTTAGTTGAAGAACTTAAAACTGTATTTATATATGTTGTGCAACTGTATAGAAATAAAATTATGGTTTATGCTTTTGTATAAGTAAAAATCTATGTAAATTGTGACTAATACATAAATTATCCATAGTTTATCTTCATTGTTTCACCGTATTTTTGTCATATTTGGGATAAGACAATAAAAAATTTAAATAGAATTTTATTCTATTGAACGAAATCGTTGGAAACTATTACGTTTTACAGTAATGTTATTTGCTTTATCGTTAACTTCTGTACGTATGAAACAATTTCAAATTACCTTGTACAATATTACGTATTATATTTAATATCAATTGCTTGTATTAATATTTTACTATTTAAATCATATGATGAAACTGCACAAATTCATAATTTGATACAGCTATACTGTTATATACAAAATTATTTGTAATAAATAAATATACTTTCAATATTTCTTATTAGAACTGACTACTGATTGTGTTTTTCAAATTATTTTGACACCTTCTTGTGACTATATACTATGTATGTATGAAGGAAACAATCCAAAACAGTCCAATTCTAATGTAAAGGACGTGAACGTCGCAGTCTTCTATAGTAAATAATTTGTTAATAATTATCATGTAATCTGAAGATCTTTTAGAAAATAGAATATATTTACCAACATTGTTACAAAAACCCTGAAAAATGATATGAGAAAGATCGGTAGGTGAAACCCACAGTAAAGAAGGAAATCCCTTAATTTCCAGCAGCTATCTCAGAGAAATAAATTCATAAGCATTTTCGAAAATATTTATACACATATCACTTGTATATTTATAACAAGCACATTCATTACAAATGTGTGCATTACAAAAATATATTCACTTGCGCATATAAGCATGTGCGTTAATTAAACAACGTACAGACATTCAGTGAGGTAGACAGTCACAATAGTATACATATTCATCTATTAAACATGAGCATTTAAATTACACATTTTTACTTTTGGAACATTAACTTCTATCACTTTTAAGAGAGTATATTCTCTATATAGCATAAAATATCGTATATTTAACGTACACTTTAATACTGCAACACATTGAAGTTTCTTATCGATAACCATAACAATATATGCGTCTGTTTATATATACATACAAAGAGTATTTCAAACAACACTGAAAATTCTCTACACCAAAATGCTAAAGAACTTTTTTATTTCTGTTAGCATATAGAATTTTCAATTTTCATTATGTTAATTGTTTCTTCATCTTATATGCGTATGTGCATGCTGAATTATTGATATTTGAATTTATGAACCATTATACTTAAAAATTATTCAATAAGAAATAAATAGTAAAATACCTGTAACACATCACTCGTACATACATCATAAAAACCATCATGAATTCTTTTTTTATGTAATTTAAATCATTCTCTTATATCCTGGTCCCATATTTTTCTCTCTTGTGTGTTGTAATAAAATAATTCATATCACAAAAATAAATACATTTTATAAAACTTATAAAATTCATTTTCTTAATTAATAAATTAGCTGTAAATTGTTATGATTTTATTTTTAAATAATTTCTTTTCTTTTTACTTTTACTACTTCCAGCATTACAATCCCAGGAAGTACCAGGTATACTTAATTTAAGAGATTGTCCAAGAGTTACATGTTTTCCTTGAATTTCTAAACCTTCGTGATTGTTCTGAGTAGTTTGTGCAGAAATAGGAAGAGTAGGCCGAGAAATAGGACTTAAAGGTTTTCTGTTGCGTAAAGATGTTACTGATGATGATGTTAGAGATCTAAAATTATAGAGACAGTTAGTAGCCACAAAAAATAGTACTTGGTTTGAAGAATTTACCTGTTTTTGCTGTGAGGAAGTTTTGAAGTATCCAATGGAGCAAGCTTCATATTTTTTGGCCACATAGCAGAAGAAACAGGAGTATGCCAAGTGGACTGATAATTTGAAGTTCTTGTCAAAGTTGAAATTTTTCCTAAATTTTTAAAAGTAATATTTCTATTTGAACCTAATATAAAATAATATTAATGCTAAAAATATTTTATATATTTTATGTCACATGTAAGATTTAAAAAATATTTAACATGCCTTGGAAAGTGGACTCATTTACAGACTGTGCCATAAACTTAATTGGTGTGGTTTTTACAGTAGAGAAACTTTCCCTAGTTGATAAAACGTAAGGTACAGGACTAACTACAATCTTTTCATTAAAGACAGTTCCAAGTTTATTTCTACTAGTGTGTGGCCTAGAAAGTTTATCTTCTATAATATCCACCTCGCTTTTTATTTTATCATTATGCGTAGAATTATTATATTTTCTATAAACAAACACAAATTATAAATATTTCTAATATTATAAAATTCTTTTATTTTCTATAGTAGATTGCACACATACTTTTGAATTTCTTGAATGTTTAATCGAGATGTTTCTTTCCGTAACAATGTAGTATGATCTTCTATTGCTTTACATTTGCTGTTTGAAAACCGATTTTCAAGAGAAATTGTTTCTTCAAACCAATTTATACCTTTTGCAAAACTTTTATTGCTGTGAACCGGTGTCATGTGTATTTGCAAAACATCATTGAAATCATCACGTAACAAATCAATTTCATTTTCTTTATTGGGAAATAATTCAGATATTACATATTCATAAAGTATATTAAATATCTCATCTTGGGGAGTTTTTTGTAATTTATACTTGGATGAACTTTTTCTTTCCTATAATAATGTAAACAATATCTATAGGTTGAAAAATTGATAACACTGATTACTGCTATATTTTAGCAAATAACAAACATTAAAAATAATAATATATTCTTTACCTTTAATTGAAGACTATGTTCCGAAAGTGCTTCTTCATTCCAAAAATCAGAACTGCTTCGTATTCTATTATAATTTATATTGAAATCTTCATATTTAGTTTTAGTTGCTAAAAACGGATTTTTTCCAACTACTCTTAAATGAGGTATTTGTGTTCTCCATTGTATACATTCTTCCAAAACAGCTGGTTGGGTAACTTGGTTTCCATCTTCGTAAAGTGTATTTTCAACAGCTTCCCATTGTTGTAAAACTTTTCTTGTTGCAATATTTTCAATTTCTAATGAATAAGATGTAGATGTTATTGCACTAGTTTGATCCCAAGTTGATTCACTGTCATCCACATCTTTCCAAGCTTTTTTCTTTTGTGGTAAGCTTGGTAATTGAAAGTCACTTGATTCATCCTCATTAGCTTTATAATTTTTTAGCTTTGGTAAATTCTCAGGAGTTTTTATCCTGTATGTTAATGAATTAAATCTATATTAAAATATGAACATAACTTTCTTTCGTGAACAAAGTTTTCTTTCCAAAAGTAATCAACTAAATCAGAATTAAACTGCACAAAAATTAAAGAATAAATCTTGTCTAAAGCATAGTTATTGAATTACAAAAATCTAAATAAAGTGAATAGAACTTTGTTATTAAAACATACGTGTTCTGTTTAATTATCCTTTTATGCATTTCATGCTTCTTAAAATCTATCTTAAATCACCTAGAGTCACTTTATCATTTATCTAAAAATACTTTCTACATAGTTCACAATAATTTTATTGATTTTGTTATAAGCACCTCTTTGACTTAAACGTTTAGTTTAACTTATATTACCACTACCATTATGTTATAACATAATTTACTCAATTTTATGGACAATTGAAAAAACATGATCAAATAGTACCTGATTTGTGGCAATGTATAATTTGTCATACAATTTATATTTCATTATAGCGACGAAAACTTTACCGACAGTCCCTAGAAAAATCCCCAGAAACGAGTTCTCACACAGCCGACTCTAGTACATACATACATACATACATACATACATACATACATACATACATGCATACATACATACATGTGAAATGTGAGCCGAATACTACCGAGTCTTGCCGGAATAAGTCGATGTCAGACGAGTACCCTCCTCGCCCCGATTATCAGAGCCTCCCTTGTCTAAAGTAGCAACAGTTTATGCTCGGTCTATATTTTCGTACATATGTGTATGCTGACGACACGCAACTGTATAAATGGCGCTACGGTCGAATTTGGGACCCCCTTCCCTTTCTGCGGGAAACTTAATTCTGCAACACTGTCTTATTAAAACACAAGTCAAACAATTGTTTTAATAATTTTTTGGAGAAATATTTTAACTTAGTGCCTTGTTTCTGTAAAATAATAATAGATGCATCAGAAAAAACAGCAACATAATAAATTTCATAAATTTTATTAAATATATCAAGTGTGTCCCGTAACTGTTGGTACAAGCGAGTAGGGGGTGATTCTACGTAAAAAATTGAATCGAAAATGTAGAATAAAATTTTTTCATATCACGCTTTATTTTCGAAAAAAAATAAGTTTGAAAATTTGTCGAGTACGCGTGCACTTGGACCAGCTTCAGCTCGACGGATTTCATTGTAGATCACCTCCATTCTTGTTCGTAAATGGTTTCAGTGGATCGATGGACAGATTTCCAGAATTCGTCTAATTTATGAACTGTTGGAAGTGATGTCCACGTTGTTGCAAACATAAATTTTCAAGCTTATTTTTTTCGAAAATAAAGCGTTATATGGAAAAATTTTATTCTACATTTTCGATTCACTTTTTTACGTAGAATCACCCCCTACTCGCTTGTACCACCAGTTACGGAACACCCTGTATATACAATTAAAACTTACACAGTAACATTTTCCAATACAGAATATAGTTATTATTCAAAGTTATTTACAATATCGATCTGCTTTCATTTTACTTCTTCTATCTAACAAAGTTTCATGTAAGTTTCCCTCGCGTTTTGCTTTCTCTAATTCAGAACGATCTGCTTGATTTACTTTCAGTTTTTTGTCTTGAAATTTTTGAAACTTTCTCCTAGAAAATACAGTTACATTTCAACTTTTCTGCTTATTGAAGATTACTGTTAGTCTTTATCTTTCTGTATTATATATACGTAACTTACACATAATTTACTTCAACGTCATGAAGAGAACCCTGTTCCTCCTTTGGAATATCTTTATTTGGATCTTGAGTTTTTTGAGTTATACTTCTTATTATACAAAATTCAGAGGTTCCAGCAGTTTTATTTTGACAAATAATATCATCTTCATCTGTGACTGACATAAAGCAGTTGTTGCTATTTAAAATGGCAAGTTTATTATCCTAAAAAGAAAAAAAGATAAAAGATTTGCACAACTGTACATTAAACAAGAAATGTGATATTTAATATCGAATGATATACTTGAAAAATTGGTTCCCATTGTTCAATTGTGCCTACTGCATCGCTTCTTCCAATAACTATACCATTTTTATCAACACCTAAATATTTTCCATAACCAGATTTTAGTGCAATCTTAGTTTCTCCTATTGGAAATGCTGTTAAAATCTCTTCTGGAGAAGGTCCTTCACCTTCGTTGTGAGGTGCACCTAATGTAAATAATCCATTATCTAAAGCTTTCATATAAGTATGATTTCCAAATTCGATTGCCACTGTTCCTGTTACATCAGATACTTGTGTAGCTTTCCACCATCCACCTACAAGATAAATAAATCATTGTAACATAACCAAGTTGTATGATAATATTAATAGTATAAGTAATCAAAATACCGTGAGCTATTGTATCCTTATTTTCAGAAGTAGAAACATGTTCCTTTTCCTGTTTTTTTGATTTTCGTTTCTTTGACCTATAAATTGTGTATAAGACGTTATACTAACAACAAAATAGTTAGGTTAGCTTTAAGATTCATTTATACCTTATCTTTTCACCCTTCAGGACAAGTTTTCCTGTTCTCACTTTATCGTATTCTGACATCTTTATGTTTTCTTTATTTTGTCTACTAAGCACTATATATTATATTGATAGTAATACTTCTGTATTACTCAGTGTTGACAGAAAGGAAATAATAGCACTCACACTTCAGAATTTGTCGACAATATAAAACGCAGAAACTGAGGCATACTTATATCACAATTTCTTGAATACCTTTTTTTTATATTTATTGTCATAATTTTAATTTTATCATTAAAAACATAAGTCAATATTGGTACTATTATACATATGGATTTTTCTGTTCATCTGAAAGTAGAAATACATCAATTTCAATAACAATTATAATCCTACCAACCCCAGTAATAAAGTTTATTAAAATACATTTGTACAACAAACTCCTTTCTTTGTAAGAAGTAAAGTAATTACATTTTTGAAGTGGTTTGTGCATTATCTATATTTTAGTTATTTTAATTCAACTAAATGCTATGTTCTATTGATTCTAGATATAGTATAGACAGAGATAGGTTTCTTTGTAATAGGATGTTGTGTATATTCTACTACAATTCCCATTCTATGCTCAAGTAATTCTAACATCTTTCTTGCAACCAATTTATTATTTTCATGTACTTCTGAATGTTTTAGATAATCACTTATCTGTAAACAGAAACAAACAGTCATAGTAGAAAAAATGTGTAAATAATACAAAATTACCTTCATCCATTGACATTTAGAAATTTCTCTTTCACATTTTTTAATTTTATTGTCATTAGGAGACAAATAAGCAACTATATATACGTCAGAACAACCAAAAACATGATTATGAGTATGTCTAAAACCTAACAGACATTTAAAAGTGGTTTGAATACCAGTTTCTTCTAAGACTTCCCTTTTTACAGCTAGTTCTAGATTTTCTCCTACAATAAAAGAATAGTAACTAACCATGTAATTATACATGTATTCATAGATTTGCAATGACATAAAATACCTGGGTCTACATAACCACCTGGCAGTTTCCAAAATGCTGATTTTTCAACATACTTCTCTTTAACCACTAAGAGTTCAGTAGTTTTTTCATTATAAACAAATCCTCCAATACCTAAATTTGTATGAGCATAATGTGGAACAGCGCATTCTTCATCTGTAACTAACCATCGATAAAGCATAACATACTCTTGCTTTGCGTGATGAAACTTAAATCCTTCTTTTACAAGTATTGGTATCCATTCTGAATGTGGTAAATATACACGAAACCAGATTGTCCTTCTTTTTTCTTTTATCCATTGCTGCAAAGATGCTGTAAAAATAGTACTTACAGTATAATATTATCACAAACAACTTTTAAACTCAATTTTGCGGAAAGTAAATTAAAAAATTTTTATTTTATAAAATGAATAATAAGTTATAAATTTATTAGTAATAATTAGTATATTACACACCTGCAAGAAGAGGTGCCAATGCTTCAGGGCTACAAGACTCTTCATTCGAATCAATGGTTACGCCATTGTAATGGTCTTTGCACCCTTTAAAGTACTTTGAAGTCATAATTATGGGAGCTGTTGCGTAGTGTGTTATACAATATGATACAGGAAAAATGACTGTTCGATATTTAGAAAGAAATTGTTGCCGATTTGTAACTGTAATGATGTGACAAAATTTTGAAATTACGATATACATTACATAAACATAGGCGAATCTACGTAAACGATGAGCATCTTTAAAAATTTTCTGGAGTGCTTTATAATCTTGTTCTGTAAACTGTTGATAGTCTTTACGTAACATTAATGAAATTTTTTTATTCTGACTCATATGGTATTGATATTAACATAACAAATCATTCTAACCTGACATTGTTATTATATGTAATAATATATACATATGTACCTATGTATACATACATATGTATTTATTTACACATGTACATTTTAATTTAAACGACATTACGTCATATATTAAGTAATTTTATTATTATCTAGCAGACATTACAGAATTGATGAATATTTTAATTACAATTATTTATAACATTTACAAGGTACATAAATATCTTATA
This sequence comes from Osmia lignaria lignaria, assembly GCF_051020975.1. NCBI lineage: Eukaryota > Metazoa > Arthropoda > Insecta > Hymenoptera > Megachilidae > Osmia > Osmia lignaria. Next base: position 8,974,251 of record NC_135044.1, on the reverse strand, counting down.
CATGTGAGAACTGTATAACACTAAACAATTTAATTAAAAAATATGAAATCAAATGTACTAAATGGTACAATCTCGTTTTTTGTTCCAAAATGACTCCATATCTTCGTATATTTTAATAGCAGGAACATTATAATGAAGAGCTTCGCAAATGCGACAATAATGCCTCGAAATACTACCAAAATAGCCGTGCTCATTATTTACTTTATAATATTTACGCCATTTATGATATTCCAAATATTTATCATCGTGCTGATTAAGATAACGAATATAATTCGCTAAGGCAGTTGGATTAACGAAATCGCTAATATGAAGAAACGAGTGAGGCGGTAGTAGTTGTTCGCAATTTTCTTTCGGTGCACCCATTATTATCGGAATTGCTAATTTACGATAACCATGCCAGAATACTTTTTCTGTAATATATTCTTTACAATTTGAATTCTCAAAAGCAAGATAAAATTTGTATGCATTCAAGGCTGAACAGTCTTTATCAAAATGGCCTGGACACGCTGTTGTATTACCATTTAAACATTTCCCGTATATATGTAGATCATTGCCGAGAATTGATTTCAACTCATTTACATATTTCCATCGACCATTCGTACCTGCACAATTACTACCCATCACGGTAACTAGTTTAGTTTTTAATTTTCGAATAAAATCTTCGGAAAAACCTGTATCTGAGGAATTGATGAACGATTTCAAAACCGTCCTACCATATGGTACCGGTATATCACTATCCATTCGATAAGTCATAGACCAGTTAAACAAGCCATTATATTCTGATATTTGTTGATTGCCATAGAGAAAAGTATGAATCGGTGATTCGTCTGCCAGGAAGATCCACCTTTGGTTCTGTCGAGTTCTAAATGGCAATTCTGATATGCCCTTCGTTAAATGTAAATGAAATACAACCGCATCAGCTGTGTCTATATCTTTCATTTGGTAACTTAGCACACATTTGTTTACTGTACAACCATCCCACGGTGAAAATCTAAAAAGTAACATTAATTTTATATTCTAATAAAAAAGTCAAAGTTAATGTTTTATTAACTTATTATTAGTGAAATTTGTATTGACAATATTATATTAACTTATTATTAGTGAAACGTTTGATATGTCTACGTTCTAAGAACTTTCCATGTTTCCAAATTAATATTAAGTATGGCTCCTTTTTCGTATTAATTATCGGTGGTGGTAAACTTCCCTCGGGTGATAACAGCCATTTTCCAAGCACAGACGTGTTACTAATCTGGTATAAATAAAAGTTAAGGTTTAATCAATCTTGCTTATAAGATTTCTGATTAATAGTAAAAAAAAAAAAAAAAAAAAAAGAAAAAATAATAAATCAACCCATTAGTGAGAATGACTTTCGCCGTATCCATACCTGTCCTTTCGTTAAATTGTATTTTTTTGATAATGTAGCATAAATTTTATGTGTTTGTTTTTGACGTTCTGTTTGACCTGTTTTTCTATTAATTTTCCCACCAACGAAGTTCGGGAAAGTAATGAAAACTGCACAAAAAATTGTAGAACCAAGGAATATGAATAATAATATTCTAATGTATCGTGATATCCTGAACATTATACTTTCGACTATTTCGACGACAATACGTAGCAAGTGTTAACCGGAGCATATCGACACTTGGTCACGACTACGTTCCTCTTCTTCTTCACGAAGCCGCTTTTCCTTTTTGAAATCACTTATCACAAACGCAAATTTGCATATGCAAATTTAATGAACAAACTTTATAGTGGGAGAATCCTGGTAACAGTACTTGTGATGATCTGAACTATTGCCGACAAAAGAACGATCAGTGAAAAGTAATAAAAGGAAAGTTTAAAGAAAGATATTTGAAAGAAAGAAAATAGGTCTGCTCAACGGCTGAAGCTACCTTTGACGTGTGCTGTAACTGATCGTTGATCTCGATTTTCTTGGTTAGCCAAGTGTGACGGTCCTCAAGAGAATAATTGCGAACATTATCCTGAACAATAATAAAATATCAGTATAAGTGATTCAAAATAAAAAAATTTAAGTGAACGAGAATTTTAAATACAGCTCTGAAATAATGAACGTCCTATATAATTGTCCTGTATATTAATATAAATTAATTAATTTGTATCATTTAAGCATAAATCATTAACAAACTTAAACACCAATTGCGATAATTGAAAATAGTTTACTTACATATTTTGAAATTTTTGAACTTTCCGCATTCTCTTTTATAGCTACGAGTTGTAACTAACGTTTCCCTTCGTGTTCTTAACCAATAACATGATTTTACAACGTGATAGTTAAATTAATTATCTGTGAATATACATAAAATCTTTAATAATATAATAGGAATAATAATAAAATAATTATTTAAAAACTTATTACAGTCTTTATAAACTTAACGGAAGACGAATTTTCGTCCATTTTTGCGCATATTGGTTCTGATTGGTTTACTACATGCTCCATAATCAAAGAGTAACGCAAGCGTTTTTACGATATTTATAACGCCGAGTATATATGTATCCATTAATCTATATAATATTTATGAATTTTCCTTTCCTTCAATACACAATACACATTTTCACTTATTTAAAATCTCATTATTTCGACACAATTGCGTCGAGAAAAATTGAATCTTAGTTCTTGTCAGTAGGACAGATGGCGGAACATGAAATGCTTCACTTTTATGTTAGAGGGGAGTTTCCGGCCCCTGTTCACATTTGGCTTCTGGGACGAAAGCCACGTGCACGAATGTGAAAAGTTGAAATTACAAGTTGAAGAAAAGACTGAAGAGAAGAGCAGTAAAGTATGTATTTAATTGTGTACTAAAAGATGTTATATTATTGAGTTGCTATTTGATCTTAACTTTTTCGTCTGTGGTGTTATATTTTAGTTGCTTCGTTGCACAATTAAAACTTTCGAAGGAAGGATCACGTTATTTCTAAAGAAGAAATTTTAATATTTTTACCACATTCCTAGATATTAATCATATTATTTAATTGCTTTCAGGTCGAATAAAAGAAAAACAATGAAAACTTTGAGATCTACTTCGGAACGTACAAAAAGATTAACGCGCAAGAAGGGCAGTATACAAAGGAATAAAAAAATTGTTTTAAGTACAAATGAATTGAAAAATAAAAAAGTAGGAAATAATAGTGAAGAAAATACAGATTCTTTGAATTTGGATGATTTATCCAGAGAACACATACTACAATGTATCAGTGCTATTTTTCATTTAACTGAAGAACAATTAAAAAATAAAAATGCATTATTCGATGGAGAGAGTAATCCAATATTTATGCAAGTAACGTGCATCAAAGTACCAAAAACGCCAAAAAGATGCATGAGAATGTAAGTCAAATTAAAAATATTTAAGAATTTATTTTTTAAATACGTAAGTAATATGATACTACTTAAGCTGCAAGTGATTATACCTTATAAAATGCCAATGGATCCTTATGAGAAACCATGATTATATTCTTAGAAATGATGCATTCTTTTTTTGTAGTAATTTAATATTATATTCTGATGAAATATATTAACTATGTTGTTATTTATTTTTCAGATTATTGCCACATTCAATAATATCATCAAACGATGAAGTTGCACTTTTTGTAGGTGATTTTGAAAAAGGCAGAAAAAAAGATTATGAACCAACAATAGAATATTATGAAGATCTGTTACGTAAACATGGTTGTACCAGTGTAAAGAGTATAATACCAATGAATCAAGTAAAGACAGAATATGATCAGTATGAACTAAAAAGGAAACTTGTCAACAGCTATGATTACTTTTTGGTAGATGGAAAAATAGCAGGTCATTTGTCTCATTTATTAGGGAAAGAATTTTATAAGAAAAGAAAACTGCCAACATCTATTAGGATGCAAAGTAAAGATTTAAAACATGAAATAGAATATGCTTTGAAAAAGACTATTATGCAAATACATTCTCTTGGAGACACTCATATAGTCCAAATTGGACACACTGCAATGAAAATAGAAGAAATGTTAGAAAACATACTTGCAGCATGTAGTTATTTGTCTAAACATTATCCAGGTGGTTGGAACAATATACGTTCCGTTCGTATTAAAACGGCTAATAGCCTTGCTCTTCCTATTTACACAACATTGAGTAGGTTTTATTATTTAGTTATATTAATGGTAGTAACATATTTTGATATATGTGAATAACATAATTTTTTTTTCCAGAAAACAAAAGTGCTGTTGAAGTACCAACGGAACAACCTAAGAGACCGAAAGCATACCGCAATGTGTCAGGTGAATTATCTACTACAGCTCGTAATGTTGTTGTGACTGTTACTCCAGAAGGAAGTATTACTGTTCAGAACAAAAGAAAAATCATAAAGAGGCTGAGAAACCCTAATAAATAAAACATCTTAATATTTTTTTTGTATCATTTTATTAAAAAGCAATAAACAAAATTGAAGTTACCCTTCTACTTATTATTAAGTTTATCATAATATTTTGTAACATTAATTGTGTTGCGTACAGCTTAGGCTATGAGAAATGAAGGAGTTTCCAAAGACGGAAATTTTTATATGAAGCTTCCGTTTTACCTTCCCTTCATTTGTTAGTGCAAGAGAGTGATAACTTCCACAAGCCATATCCGTAATGTGTTCATTGCATACAGGCTTTGTTACAATAATTGGTATTAAAGACTGTTCGTAACATCCATTTCCTAATTGACCATAATCATTTTGTCCCCATGAATATACCTTTTACATAGAATTATATTATTAAGCAATGTAATGTTATATTAAAGTTAGTAATACTATTAACAGTATAGTCTGATTTCATAAGTTTTAAGTACCTTTCCTTGCTTTGTGAGGGCCAGAAAATGATAGTCGCCAAATGAAAAGGATTTTATATTTTTTTCACATAATTCTTCAACTTTGATTGGATTAAACATAGCATAAGTATTACCAATTCCAAGACATCCATTTTTATTAGTTCCTATAGCATATACCATGTCATGATTTGTTACTAATAAAGCTGACAATGAGAATAACCATGAGAAATCTGTTCAATGAAAATTCATTTTAGGATGTATTATTTGTAATATAATATTTACTTTTCTACCAATATTTGAATAATATACAAAAAATGTAAATTACAAAATAAGCATTACCACGCATAATAAACATACGGATTTTTGAAATGAATTGGGGCTCTAATGTAGAGAAAATTAGCCAATTTTTTAATTCAGAGGAAGAAAGCATCTTTACATTTCAACCAAAGTTTTGAAGTAATAAAATAATCTTAATACTTAATTTAAAGCTTTAATAACTCAAAAAGTTTTCATAAACTGTTCAAATTTTATACACTTGTATCAATTCTCCTTTTGTCCTTCATTTGTTTCATTTTCCATACTTCAACAATTAAAGAATGAACAATAGCATCTTACAATTAGCTTCCTTCTAGTATAAGTTTTATGAGCCTCCTGTAGGTGATTAATTAATTACCAGCAATTTTTAAAGTGATCGTTCCTGTAGGTTGGACATGGAATGATGGAGTTCCTATAATTATTTTAACTAATTAATTACGGGCTGGATTTTTACAAAACCTATATCTGAAAGTTGCTACAAGTACTTATGTAGATTAAGAATCAATCATAAAAGTTCATAAATTGTTCGCCAAAAAGGAGTTATTGATGATTTTTCCGTTCACTATCAATTCTTAAGTTTGAACAAGCCAAACTCTGGAACTAACAAATTAGAAAATACCGTTTTTTGGCAAAATAAGGAATCTTTGAGCTTTTCCAAAGCCGCCAAATGGTTCTACGCAGCGACTACAGATAATAATACTACTCAGCACCAGTGACTGCAGGCACTGACAAGAGACTGTCGGAGCGGAAATTTGAAACACCAAGAGTATCGCACGTGGCTAAGAAGTAATCGAGGCATTCGAACGAGGGGTGGTTTCGCGCTATCTCGGCATAAGTGAAACGACAAGGATGGCATTCAACGAGCCTCGGGTCAGAGTGAAATAGGGCAAAACAAGGACGGAAGTTACAGTGCGAGAGAGAGGCTCTTATGCAGCTTCCGGTTCGGTATGGAATCACGATATGCGTTCGCAGTTTCGTGCACCATCCGATTGGGCAGAGGGAGCCACCTTCGGCGTCCGAGACTCGACGCGATTAATTATTTCGACAATCAAGTTTCTAATCGTGCTGGTTATATATTTTACTCGTTGAGGAATGAACCGCCTCTCTTCTCCGACTATTTGAAAAAATTTCTTTTCTCCTGAAATATGTATGTATGTATGTATGTATATACATACCTACATACATACATACAAAGGTATTTCTCATGTGAATGAGGCATAATGGCTGCGCGCTCGCCCGTGACCTGGTGGTAGGGGCACCTTCCCCTTTAGTGCTTTTTCACTAGATAAACTGATATGGTTTATTTATTTATTTAATCCCCTCCTCTTTTGCAGTTAATCCCCATCGGTAATGATATTGTAAAGAATATTGTAAAAACTTCGGTAAAGATTAAGAATCAACCAGATGTCACAGACGTCTTTGTGCTTAACTAAACATAATTAATTATTTTGACAACCGACTTTCGAATCGAGCTCATTATTCATTTTACTGGTTAATTAACGAACCGACTCGCTTCAGCAATTAACTATTTATTTACGAAAATTTTCTTTTCCGAATACAAAAGCGTCTTCTGGCGGGGACACTTCCCCCTCCGCTGGCTTAGCCAGACACTTTCCCCTCCAAGCATGATCGAAGATGCATATGCTAATCCAACCTCACCTGGGGGTGTTTGGGACCCCAAAATTAAGACCCTTCGTGAACAGACATATCCTATCTTTCTGTATCTGTAGTTACTGTATTTACCTAGACTAGAGTATCGCCATTTCTTTAATAAAAATTTGTTTTAAGAGTAATTGACATTTAATAACCGTGTTTTAATTAATATTACTACTTGCTGAGAAGAATATTATGTACCAAGTGTTAAATTGAAAAATGGGTGAAGATTATAATGGAGGTAAGCGTTCGAAAAGTTTCTGAATATACTGTGCTTTTTGTCATCGTTCCCGCGTTACAACCAGGTAAATAAGTCCGGTGATTGTAATGGCCGGAGAAACGTATTCGTGAAAGTCGTAAACATACTTGAAACAGTTCCTTTTGAAATTTCTTTTCACGCAAGATATCTTAAGTTACAAAACGTTTTCATCAATTTCAGCGTGAATTAAATAACATTTGAACATTTATCGAAAGGTCATTTGATTTTATCGATAACCTGAAAAATAAGCATCTACGAAGATTGTTCTTATGGGTACATTTTTAATTATATACTGATGATATTGTATCATTTCATTCATTTCATTTAAATTTTCCATTGCGTTTTTTGAATTACAAATAAATTTAGTAGCTTTTGTAATTATTTTGATTATAGCCTTGCTGTTTAAAGTTCAGTTGATAAATTTATATAATGTATAGAATACAAGTCTATCTATATGTATTTGAATACATATATACATATGAGTTAAATAATTAAACAAATATATATAAGCATATATATATTTGTAATAAAACACAGTTTGTATTAAAGTCATAAAGTTTTTATACTTCATAAATCATTTTGTTACATTATTAATAAGAAAATGACTGTTAATTAATATTTGTATGATACGTATAATAGATCGTGACCGTCAAGACCGTGACAAAGATAGGGACAGGGACAGAGATCGTGATAGAAGACACAGATCTCGTAGTAGAGATCGTAGGAAAAGATCGCGTACTCGTTCCAAAGATAGAAGAGATAGGAAGAGAAGCAGTTCACCTAAAAAGAGTCGCAGTTCTAGAAGGAGGAAACCTTCTCTTTATTGGGATGTTCCACCACCAGGATTTGAACACATTACACCTTTGCAGGTAACTATCTACAATTAATGAAACTTTGAACTGATGAAAATGAAATTTTTGTATTAACTTCAATTTTTAACAGTATAAAGCTATGCAAGCTGCAGGACAAATACCTGCAAATATTGTAGCAGACACACCACAAGCAGCAGTGCCAGTAGTTGGTAGTACCATAACTCGACAAGCAAGAAGACTTTATGTAGGAAACATTCCATTTGGTGTGACTGAGGAAGAAATGATGGAATTCTTTAATCAACAAATGCACTTATCTGGTCTTGCTCAAGCTGCTGGAAATCCAGTTTTAGCATGCCAGATTAATCTTGATAAAAACTTTGCTTTCTTAGAGGTATTTACTTAAGGAAACTTATTTGAATGTAAGGTTTAAAAATATATAACTAACAGATTATTTATGAAATCGTTTTAGTTCCGTTCGATAGACGAAACAACGCAAGCTATGGCATTTGATGGTATCAACTTCAAAGGGCAAAGTTTAAAAATAAGAAGACCGCATGATTATCAGCCAATGCCAGGAATGACTGATAATCCAAGTATGAACGTGCCAGGTACGGTTCCTGGTATGTTTTATACATACTCTTCAGCATTTTTTGTATGTTTAAGAACTTTAACATTTACATTATGGACGCAAAATAATATAATATTTTATGATTATAGATTCTCCACACAAGATTTTCATTGGTGGTTTACCCAATTATTTGAATGAAGAACAGGTATGCAAACCAATCTGTAATACAATTTCGTTTATTGCACACCTTTGGATACAGTCACCTTTATTCACTGATGTCTATGCGTACGATAAATTTACAAAAATCTATAGTTATTGAGTATTTTAATTAAAATTTGATAAGTATACCTAAATGGCATCAGAGTTTAAAATAACTGTATCGCTGTATAACAATGCTGTAGGATTACTTTAAATATATGCTAGTTCTCAGCATTGTGAGTTATACCAAAGGATTAAATTATAACATAGGTATTTAGCTATTTAGCGGAGATCAAACTAACGAAGATGAGTCAACTACCCAAATGCCATTGAGGTATGTATGTGTATCCATTGGATTCCAGCGTCGACTAGGTTTTATTTAGCTAGGTGTACCAGATTCCGATTCCATATTTTTCGTCGAAGTCTAGGGACAATACAGAATCTTGTCGTGTTTCGCATTTCTTCTCAGAGTACCATTATTAGATAGTGGATAGGGCAATGGTTAGTGGTGTTACAGCATTCAGGTGGTATGCAGTGTCACGGCAGTCGCTTCTTTTACAGTATTTTAAGGAACATCGTGGACCCAGCCAAGGGAATACGAAATTTTTTAATATAGGAATATTTAACAAGATCATTAAATCAATGGTTAAATAAGAAGGAAGGGGGAGGAGGACTAAGTAGTTGAAAATAATTATGCAATGTTGTTAGGTGCAAAAAAGTATCTTCAGAAGTAAATGTTCTTCATATTTTTACATCTGACACTCTCTTGCAGTCTATTTCATTCCAGTGGTATTACATGCAAAGAAAAAAAAACCAACACATTTTAGGATTATGAAAAACAAATCAACGTTTTATCTAGCATATCAGTTTTTTCTTTTTTTCTTAATGGGATTACAGGGTCAACACATAATCTTATGTGCATCTGGTAACAGCTCCAAGTCCTTTGGTACCTGTTCTTTTCAGCAGTATCTTTTCTCTTGCAGCTGTTTTCTTTACAGGCTTTTACAGGCTTTACAGCTCTTCGCCCTTGTGCCTTGTTACGTTTACAGGTTACGCGAATGAACTTATGCGTTCAAGTATCAGTAATGTGCATTTATACAAAGACAGAGTGTAAAAAAAAAGTAAGAGAACTAAAAATCGGTAAATGTGAAACGTTAAACGCCGGAAAAGTTAACATTGTGTTATTACAGTGGTACATTGTTGAAATAATACAATCAAAAAAAAAAAAACAAAACAAAAAAAAATACATAACCATTTGGTTATTATATAGTAACTGTGGACTGATACCAGTGCCCTTTCTCCCCATTTCTTAGCTTAGGGTTGCGCCGATCAAAAGCATTTGCTTACCACTACCACTACTTCTACCACTACTACTACTACTACTACTACTGAACATGACAAAATACCACACTGCCTGGAGAGAGGCTAGCCCAGTCCCTCGAGGCAAGTACTTATATCATTTTCATGTCTTCGTATTGGGCTTATGCGACTTTTGCAGCCCCTTTTCTGAAGACTTTGGTTCTTCTATGTACATGGTGCGTTTTCTAATTGGATAGTTTTTGATTGATAATAGCGTGTTGCTTATTTACAAGGAGTGTAATAGGAAAAATTGTATAGGACTAGAGATATACTATTATTTGCCGAAACTTCACTAATTACCTGACACAGTGATTTAGATTTGTAGATAGTAATACTGCCTAAAATATACATATAAGTTTAACATCTTCTTAAAGGTATAATCCTTATTTGATCATATGCATATAAATGTTTGATATGCATTAGTTACATCATATAATATCCTATGATTCAATATCATATTATAGCTAAGATACAATAGGCTGTATTTATGGTATGTCTTCTTGATAAAATGAACTGAACTGTTGGGAATGTTAACTCCCAGAAATGAAGATAGACAAATTTTCATTAAAGGCAACATGCTGTTATCTCTGCTTCAGAGTTTTCAGTGCTTCTGGATAATGGAAAGACGTAAGTAAGTTTAAGATATACATCTTTTTTCAAAAGCAAATAAAAATAGTTACGAGAGAATCCACCTTTGAAGAGCTGCAGCATACCGTTTAAATTGATCTTGACAAAGATCTATTCCAGACTGGATTAAGACTTTTGTGCGTAAGAAATTAAGTGAAGATGTTAAATAGAATTTTAGTAGGGGAGATATAATAAATTTATGCATTTATAGTGAATTCATTTTTTCATAGACTATGCAACTTTTATTTTAGATTCACATAATGGCATTGTAGCACTTGTTATTTTTATAAAATAAAGAAAATTCATTTTAATAACTTAATAGTGTTATCAATATTTCTCTTTGCTTGAAGAAATTTAGTCAACTATATGTATTTTTTATATAACTGTAATTATTTAAAAGATTGATATACGAAAATCAAACAGGATATTCCTTAATCTTATTTAAAAAACGTAATAGGAATGAGAAGGTTGCATAGTCTATGTAAATTTAAATTATATGAATGTTGTATGATTAAATAAGTAATGTTATTTTCTCAATACAGGTCAAAGAATTACTGATGAGTTTCGGACAGCTAAGAGCATTCAATCTAGTAAAGGATTCAGCTACAGGTCTATCCAAAGGTTACGCATTTTGTGAATATGTTGACGTGTCAATGACTGATCAAGCAATTGCTGGATTAAATGGAATGCAGCTGGGAGACAAGAAGCTAATTGTCCAACGAGCTAGCGTGGGTGCCAAGAATCCTATGATAGGTGCACAAGCTCCAGTTCAAATTCAGGTGCCTGGATTGTCTATGGTGGGCACGAGTGGACCAGCAACTGAGGTAAAAGATTATTTACATTATAATCTTTATTTATTTTATCAGCAATACATATGTTTGGACTGCAAACGGTTAAATATACAATAAAATACCAAATATAATGGAAAATATTATTATGCATTATCAGGTCCTCTGCTTACTAAACATGGTAACTCCTGAGGAATTAATGGAAGAAGAGGAATATGAAGATATCTTAGAGGACATTAAAGAAGAATGTAATAAATATGGTGTGGTTCGATCTGTGGAAATACCAAGACCTATAGAAGGTGTTGATGTACCTGGATGTGGAAAAGTATGTATACGAACTTTGTCTCGTTTCAAAAAGGATATATTTTATTAATTTTGTTTTTTGTATATTGTAGGTATTCGTCGAGTTTAATAGCGTAATTGACTGCCAAAAAGCACAGCAGACACTTACAGGACGAAAGTTTAATAACCGTGTTGTTGTGACATCATACTTTGATCCTGACAAGTATCATCGCCGAGAATTCTAAGATGTAGATTTTTTCATACATTAATTAACTGACTCCAGTGTATAATATATATATTGAACGAATAATCTAACAATCTCTAAAATTAATCATTTTTTCTCATCAGAATGTACAATAAGTAATGTAATTGATTTGCAATCGTACTGTGCATTAAAAAGTAGTTGTTGTAATTTATGTATCTTTCGATGATGTAACCATGTACGAGTAAAAACGTAATTTACAAAATTAATTATTTCCTGGTTTATAGGTAATAAGAAAAACAAAAATTCTGTGAGAGATACAATTATACGATGACGTCATTCACTAATTTATTAGTGAGACTGAAATACATATTAGACTATTGTCAAAATAGAAGTCATAAAAATAAATAATACATTGTCACTGTGTTCATAAGAAATGTTTTTTGTGAAAATGTTTTAATGCTCTCATTATATTTATGTTAAAGGATAAAAAATGAGATGACAAATGCCATTTGATGTGTTTGAATGTTTAAGTTCATGCTTCGTGTTGCAATGCAGGTTGATACGAATGACTTTCTCCAACATCGGCATTGTCAACTACGAATTTTTGTAATATGGCGTAAAGTCCACCACCAGCGAGCAGCAAACTGATTCCTATTAGAAGTACTATAGACCATGCTGGTATTGCGGTTCCCCCTAGAAAATTTGATATGCTTTGTTATTACTCACATTACTTTGTTTTTCCCATGTTTTTGTATTTGGACTTACAGTAATAATGTCTTGTAATTGTCTTTCGTCCTTTTAGAATCTTACGCCTGGCTTCAACTTGATCCATAAACATTCCCATGATTACTGTTTACAAAAATTATTTCTTTTGAGTATAACTATTAATTTCAGGCAGTTTTAAAAAATTTTATTTTCTTACATGATAAAATTTCAACAAAAGAAATTATGTAAATGTTATTCATATAGCTATGATTACTATTATTTGAAGAACAATACTGTAAAAATGGGCGTAGAAAGCCTGATAATACTTCAAATTAATGTTACATTTACTTACGCAAACCAATGGTAATGTAGCACAATAATTTTTTAGAACACATGTTTTTAATAAAAACTTTTACTTAAAATAACATTAAATAATAAACGTTTGAAATCTCGTTAGAACAGCTAAACGGAATAAAGGTGAATTCGTTATGAATCAATGTTCTGATAAAGGGTACAGATAACAGGTGGAAATGCATCTTATCTTACATTTACAAGAGATAAAGAACCAGTGTGAAGTATGAAATCATATTGGATTTACGAATGTAGTTAACGCATTTTTACTAATAATTCTCATTGATTATCTTCCTTTGAGAACTATTAATAATTATTTAAGTAAACATAAAGAATAGCTCAGTTTATTTCAGATTAATTTATACAAGCATCATAATATATTTACAGGTTGACATCAAATATTTGATTAGAATAATATACTGAACGATTTAAGGATCAAATCATTGAACTGTGACATGTTGCAAGCACTTAAAAAAATATAGAACTCCAGAATGCAGCTGGAATGAAGATTATCGGGGGGTGCAGGTCGAAGATTCGAGTAAGTATGGGTAGGATCTATTGAAAAGGAAAAGTTTCAAGTCAATTAATGTGTTTTAATCGCATACTGACTTTTTATTAAATAAGATTCAAAGAAATCAAGTTACAAGTATAACTTATTACATGATCTTTATAATACTACATAAGGCGATGCCAACAAAGAAAAACTCTTTAATTAAAAGTGAAACCAACAAACGCTTTCCTCCCTATTTTCTCATCTTTTTGAAATGTTTCATCTTCAATGAAATATGTTGAACATTTTTTTTTTTTTTTCAATTTTTAACACTTTGGCAGCCAATATCATAGCGTTACAATAAATATAATAATGATTAGCGTTACTTTAGTCGTGTTTTTCTTTTTAAACAATCATAAATTAACTGTTGGCATCTAAACTTTGTATACTGACTCGAATAATTAAATATGCTTCTTTTGTTTTTTTTTTCTTTTTTTTAATATAACATCAAAGTAATTACAACCGAAATAAAGCTTTATGCAACTTACAAGTATAATTATCATAGTAATGTAAATAGAAATAGCTGGCACATATACAAGGCATTCCAAAACATCACCTTTCATATAACAAGCTCCTCTTTACCTTAAAGGGCAGCATTTGCATTTTTTTCCCCCTTTCTCATAATTTCTTCAGCTATATGTATAGTTTTACTATCTTTCTACTTATACATACACACAATCTCTCTCTCTTTCGCGCGCGCTCTTTCTTTCTTCTCACTGGAAACTGTAGTTTCCTGGAGATAACTGAGTTTTCCTCTTATTTTTTGGTTTATATTATCCAGCACCATATGACTTCAAAGAAACTTTCATGCAAGTACGTTTTCTTTTGTAAATCTTGCCTCTGTACCCGTGTCAAGTGCGCCCTTCTGGCGTAAGAATTCCAAAACCATCGCATTTTTAAGATACTGCAATTTGATCCAAGAATATCAAAACCTACATATTCATTGCAGATTAGACATTCTTCGATATGCAGTGCTGTATACGTGATTGTATTACGTTCTTTAACACTCAAATTTTTGTGCTATTCTATGTTGATAAATATTCAACATAATATAAATCGTTCTGCGATACGATTGAAACAACATGCAGACAAAAGTATATTATGTATACACGTTAAATTCTTGGTTTAAAGGGTAACTTTTTTTATCGGTCTCTGAACACAAATTTTTTCTTTTTTAAATTACTGTACACTAACCCGGGGCCGTAAAAAAATCAATGCAGCGTGTTAGTTTGAAATCATACCTTCAGCTAAGCGATTAATAAGATCAAGCATCATCTAATAACAAAAATTTGACGATCGTTTATTAACACATATAATATATATATATATATGTAAGTAGTATATAAATAAAAAATGTATTATATAAATATAACTTAAACAATATACAAGTATTTTGGAATTAAGCCATAACTTTTAGAAAAATATAACTTTTATACATAACTTTCAATGGAATTTCATTCCTTTAAAATAATTATTATACATATGATATATATATATACTTTAAGGAGAAAAATAACTAAAATGTGATACTGATTAATATGAATAAAATGTAGTAGTACAATATAACCAGAAAAGAAAACAAAGAATATTCATTTTGTGTTAATACAAATAGTTACATAACTGTTGATCTCTCTTTCTTATTTCGTTGTGAGCAATATATTTCTCTAGAATGCATTTTCGCACAAATGTTACGTGTATTAAGTACCATATTTGTAGATACATTCATTTGAAAATTTATAGAAACAACCCCCTCATAATAAGCAAATATGTTTTATATTACACTAGGGAGTATAGAAATAAAATAAAATAAATATAAGTAATACTGTACGTTATATGTATAAGTATCAACATTCTCTGCCATTGAATATATAATAATACTAAGTACTTTGTTATTAAATTATTCGTAAAAGAAAAAAAAAAAACAAATTGAACATCGCAAACATAATTTTCTACAAACGTACGAAATAAATCATCAATGAAGAAAATTGTTAGTGTTGATAATCGTGCATCTAATAATATTATAATTTACAAGTTACGTTAAAAGTGTCTAACGTTAGACATAGCTTTCATAGGTTCTCATCTAAATACGAATCTTTGTTTCTCTAAGCTAAAACCTATATGCAATCAAAACCACTTCGTAATCTTTATTTGAAATACTGTATTAGTGGATGGCATAATGATTCAAGGTAGTTGAAAGGATAATGGATTACTTTTAAAGTCTGTGACATTATTATTTCGAAGTGTATTCATTGAAATGCATTTAGAATTAATAGCTATTATTATCGTGTCTCTTAACTCTATTGCAAAGTGTTCTCATGTTGGCTCAACGTATTGCTACCGGTTACTTTACCTTTCATTTAATTCTTCTTTTTTTTTTTTTTTTTGTTACGGAATAACGATGTTCTTTAGTTTACCTGATTTTATTTGCCTCGACATTGATTTCTTTTTTCTTTGTTTTTAATAATTCAGTCAAGTTTTTATTGCGTTTCCGAGGAACGCTTTTACTCTTATTGCAGAAAATTACAGAACTAAATGCGTGTAGTATCCCGTATGTATTTATCCTCGGGGCAAATATTAATTATTAACAATGTTATATATTATATATAATTCCGTTATTATATATTTTATATAACATTAAAAATGAATAAATCCCGAGAAATTTACGAATTGTATACAACAACAAAATTTGCCCGCACGTGTCTATATGTCATCGTATTTTATTACTTTTATATGTTACTATAATGGTTACTCTACAGTAACAAGTATTACCTAGTTGCGGAGCAATGACAGCGGCATTTCTATGAAAAGTTATCGCTTGTTAGTAGTAGTTAATGTTCATATAAATAAATAGATACCGCGAACATCATTGAACATATCCTTCAATATATAATATAATATAATAAATTAATTCAATATATTACCGAATAATGATGTACCTTTTATAAGCTACATTTTTAGGTTTAAACTTAGATTTACCTTGTGGCTAGCTGATGGTATGATCCGAAGTATTCTTCTTCGTTTCGCATAGTGGCGGAGAAGAAATATTCGTGGAGGATGATGAAATACAGTCCTTAGATATTCCTCCATTCAACGTTAATTTGCTACTTTCTTCACTGATGATTCTTTTACTGTTACGATACACCACGTTATAAGATTCGTGACACTCATTTTTTGGTTGCTGTTTAACATTCTCACGATCCAGTGTTTCATTGTCTCTTTCTATAATACCTTCGTTAATTAGTACATTTTTAAAGGTAGCCAAAGTCTTACGGAGTGTTATACAAAAGCCTCTAGACGCTGGTATTAATGGAAATTCTGGTAAAATTTTCTTATCTATGTGAAAAAAAAGAAAAGAAAAGCATTACAATAAAATAATATAAATATATATGTAAGAATAATGTATTATACCATAACATACCAAGGTCAGATATTTGTTTGAAAGTAGTAGGTGTTACTGGAGATAATGGATGCTGATTGTTATGCTGTTCAGAAATTTCCATCCATAAATCTAAGCGTTGTAGAAGTTTCTTTGCATGCCTCTTGAAGTGTTCAATAATGATATCTTTAAATACTGGTGGCGGATGCTGTAACAATTTAGTTTGTGCTTGAACCAATTTCAATACAACCATTTCATTGTACATTCTTGAATTCTCTTTTCCCTGTTGAGAACCTTTCTGTTTCTCAAATCCAGCCTCGTTAAAATATGGTTCTGGTACGAGGATCAGTCCTTGAATAGAAACTATAACTTGTAACAGAGTCGAAGAGCTTGTCCATACTTCTGTTCCACGACCGGACCAAGTTCCGAGTAAACTTACACATACTTTACCATCCTCGTAGAGATTAGGATTCAATCTATCGTTACAGTAAGAAATGTAATGACAAAGTGGTGGTGCAGCAGGATAATCGGCGGACAATTGAAAATCGAAAAGGAAAAGTCCATCTTCGTATGGTGTTTTTTCAGGGCCTCGGAACATTACCGAGTACAAATCTATTCTATCTTCAAATCCTTTTACCCATATGCCAGGTGGAAGGGAACTCTTCAAGAGTTTTAATTCCTTAGACACAGTCCTAAAAAAGTTTGTAGGATCTGTAGGCTGAAACATTGTTAACTTAAATTTATGACTATCCGGCGCAGTTTCATCTATAGAAAATCCTTCTCCTTCCATGTATACTGGCGGTGGAACTTCAATTGAACATTCAGACGATTCCTGTAATAATTCTATACGCTTTTCCTCGTCTTTCTTCTGTTTCTTCAAAGGAGAGGAACCTTTTTCAGCGTCGAATAACCTCATTTTCGATAATCCAAACCGTTTAGAAACTTCTGCATGCGCTAATACAAGCTGAGCTTTTATCAGAGTACAAAGTTTAACGCAAACTTGAGAACTGGCTATGTGAGAGCTCATATTCATTTGCATTCTGCTAGCCTTATTTGATTCAATTTTTTCCATTGAACGATCAGGGATGTTATTTACATCTTCGCTAAGTAAAAATTCACCGCTCGACTCGCTCGAACCTGATTCCTTTTTTGAATTCTCCGCAGAATACAATCCAGAATCTTCAGGATTAGGATTAGTATTGATAAACAATCGATCAGTTGAATCTTCACCTTTTGCATTCTTTTTGTTGCTGTCATCGTTTTTATTATCAGGAGATTCAGTCATATCTGTTACAGTGGTAATGATTTTTTCACTAGGACTACTTCTAGACTGTACACTATTAAAATTTTCACTATTCTCCTTTTCTATACCTTCCTCTGACCCATCAGATTTATGAGTAAACAATCTCGTCACTTGATCCGCCATACGTTGCGCTACATTTGCTCGGCCACGTTCTCTAACTCTTTCTAATAATCCTTGAAAATGGCTTTCATGGAAGAAAGATGTACCCATTAGTTTATCCATATATCGACAATCTTTGTACACTTCCAATAATCTTCTCATAACTTCAGTTGTTTGAAGCGATGGATTCTGAGTAAAGATCTCTTCCAATCTAGACAATGAGATACGAGCTTTCTCGATATGAGCGGCTAATTTTGGCTTGATATTTTCTAGTTCCGTTTGTTCTGTAGCATCGGTGTCAGCGATAAAGCAATCTTCCAATTCCGTTTCCCATGACGCATCAGATGACACATCGTCCCATAACTCTCCTTCGTCGCTATCGTATTCCCCTACTTTGTAGAGATCTTGAGGCCAACACATACTTACATGTCCATCAACCCACCAAACTTTAACTCGTCCCTCTGGATAATTATCTAACACTTGACCCGCAGTACATCCAGCATCTTCTCCTTCGAAATTAGCTATTCGAATTACTAATGTACCTGGTCTGTATTGAAAATCTGGATGATCTTTTAAATCATACACACTGACTTCACGTTCTTCTAGTAAAGTTGGTCTATTAAATATACACATATTTCGTTATTACAGTTTAGTCAAATCAATTTCATTAATATCGATTAGAATAAAATGATTACTTACTGTGGACTCTGACTTGAAGTATATGTTTTGAACCACTTTATTTTAGCTGTTCTACCTTGGTGATCAACACTTTGGACTACACCATACATTCGTGATTCTTCTTTCTGATCAACTACAAAATCACCCGGAAAGAATTCTTTGTCGTCTAAGTGATGAATTGGATAGAGTTGTGTTGATGGAATACCTAAATAAATATAATGAAAACAGTTATAGATGTTACGTATTATAAGAAAATTTAAACAAGTATTATTTTTGAAGTACCAAATTCTACAGAACCATCCTGCCATACAACATTAGCTTTCGTGTTTGTAGATAGTGTTTCTACAACAATTTTAGTTCCTGGGATAAGCGGAACTGGTGGTACTTTCTTCTTTGCTTTACATAATTTTTTTTTCTTTAATACTTTTGTCATTAATGCAGGACCTTTTTTCTTTTTACCCATAGAAGACATGCTTGAACATCCACTAGATATCTAAAAAGAAAAATTTATTCGTTAGTTCTAGAGGTGGTATGAACGAATTTAAAAAACAATCAAATATCTCACCGAAGCGCTATCGCTTTGCGAACCTGTATCTTCCGTATCCCAATCATCAGAACTTTCAGTATTTTGATTGTGTATCGGAGGCATTAAAGTGTTACTACTTGTCACATTTTGTAAATTGTTAATATTGTTTTGAGCATTCTCTTCTAATGCCTGCTGTTCGCTAACTTTATCTTTTCTTTTATCTTCGACCGGCTTTGTAACACTGATATTTGGACGTGTTTTCTTTGGACTATGTTTAGGAACTTGATACATATCTTTCTGTTGCTTCCTCCATTGTTCTCGGGTAATAATATTTTCATCACCTTTAATTACATAGAAATTGCGATCTCCCACTTGTACAGTCGAAGACTCGAAAACATTTAATAATTTTAATTTCTTTAAATTTTCTCCTTCGACTACAAATTTTGGTTGAGCTTGATCAGACCAAGCGCCATCCTTTGAATATGCTCTACACTGCCAATGTACTCCTACCCAATCTGTTTCTACCTTTTCTACTATTACTTTTGTCATCTTTTGTGGTTTAGTTTTCCTCTTTGCTTTCATTTCTTTTGTACACGTAATCCACTGTGCATCCTCTAGGCAGTGAACTGGTCCCCACAAATTTTGACCAGGATAAAATTCAAAAGAACGAGGAAAATCATTGTCCTAAACAAAAAATCTTCGTTGTACTTGGGAGAAAATAATTATTCTAAATGTGATTCTTACATTATCACGTTTTTCTTCTAATTGGCCCAACACACGAGAATCCATTTCGTTTATAACACATCGTGATCCATCTGGTGTAGTAAGCCATAATTTAAAATGTGCCATTTTTATACCACCAACCCATGAATCCATACAAACAGATATATCTGTTGCAAATTCCTATAAACAGAAACTATTAATTATAGCATGCAAGTTACTTTATTCAAAAATAATCGTACAAATGCTTGATTACATACTTCCAAAGGTACTAAATCTTCGCTTCTAATATTTGTAAGGACCTGTTTAGTACCGATCACTTGAACACAAGCAGTAAGCTCAATATCTCTGCAATATCCCCTTTGTGTATCTTTTCCCTTGATCATTCGACGTACAACATCTCCTGGCATCAGTGTTCTATCCGCTAAGTGAACCTACAATTAAAATGATAAAATTAAATTGAAAAGGTTTAAGTGTACTATATATGAAAGGTCAAAATTATTACATCAGAAATGGATTGAAATTTGAATTTAATGTACAGTTGCAAATATCGTTCGTATACAGGTGTCGCTTTACGTAAAATTAAAAACAAATACGATAAGAAAAAAGGAATAACAGTAAACATAAATTACTTTGTACATCGTACGTTTCTTTATTAAAGACATGTTCTTTTACAATATCAAATCTCAATTACCTTCTTCGAGCTGACCAGTTCCGAGACACCGGAGGGATGCCAGACCACGCGAATCTCGCCCTTTTTCCTTTTTGGACTCTCTTCACTGTCAGAACTTTCCTCAGACAAATCTTGGTCGTCGTTTTCCATAACGATCCCGAATACAACGTTACCTTTTTTGTCCACACGGTAGACGACATCCTCGTAAAAGTACTGACATTCTACCCCAAAGTTCGTAGCCATCTTTTCTCTGATCACTGAGTACTCACTCCTCGCCGACGACGGCTGACAGAAGGTTACACGGCGCAACGGTTATGGCGCACGTCGCAAGCAGGGAACTTGACTCCCGACCCCGAACCCGACCCCAACCCCGACTTTAAAACGACCGATTCAAGATGTCTCTTGGCTTCTCACCGATCGAGTTGTTATCGACTTTTTTTTTCAAATCGAGATTGTTTGCTTTTCAACCGTTATTTCAAAGTATCCTATCAAAATAGTTTTGATTTGATGCTTCATTATGAATACGGATAATTTACATAATATATACATTATACATATATTATTGCAATAATATAGCATTATACATGCATATCACACATATGAATCCATGTATGCATATGAAGTATATAGCTGATATAAATTTAACTGTTGTAATGTAACTAACAATAAGTTCTATAGTTTGAAACAACAAAAGTAGGAAATACATTATTACCATAAAAAAAATCTTTTAAAAATAAATATATACATAATATGAATTACAAAGTCATTTATTATCAGAGGTTTTGTAATTGCACGCACATTTGATTGTCTGATAAATACATTTGTATTTACATTTAATGAGTTATTCTAATATAATGAAAGACAGAATATCGATGAGTAATCAATATTAACAATTACATATGCATGGAAAGATATGTATTATGACTAACAGGAAGAAATGTATACGATATACATTAATTTTACTTTAGGAAATAAAATTATACCTTCTTCACAATTTCCTTTTTTATTAGAAGATAAATATTTATAGAATAAAATAAAGAATGTATCCATTCTATAACTGACTAGCTTTATAAGTAGGAATGTTCTACGAACATTTTTATCACGAAATATTGTTTCCATTATTGAAAAGTACCTTTCTCTAAAAGTGTTATTTTTATTTCAAACAATTATACCGCAAAATGAGTACGTTGAAATCCTTGACCCAAACTTTGCAAAATAGTTTGC
Source organism: Osmia lignaria lignaria (assembly GCF_051020975.1). Taxonomy (NCBI): domain Eukaryota; kingdom Metazoa; phylum Arthropoda; class Insecta; order Hymenoptera; family Megachilidae; genus Osmia; species Osmia lignaria. Next base: position 8,952,179 of record NC_135044.1, on the reverse strand, counting down.
ACTTCTTGCTCATTTTGGCTATAAAATACATATGCATCAAATTTGGTTGCTAGATTACAATTAGTATCTCTGAAAATTGAATTAAAAATACATTTAGATTAATCGCATAGATTATTTTATAATTTTGAAGTATAAATAAATTATTAGATATATTTAAAGCTGTATAATATTATTTGTATTACCCTGCAATGAATGCAAAATAATTAGGAATGTTTCTCGTACGGCCACAAGACGAAATTTCCATGTAACTTTGTTTACATATTACCTAACATTTAAACAGAATTTACTATTATATCATATATTTGTGTTCATTAAGAGTTATGTTTACATACTTTATCATCAGTGTCTTGCGTCACTCTAATTCCAATTTCTAGACATTCAAATTTTGCAGGAATCGACTTTATTTCCTCTGATTTTATTATTAGCAAAATTGCTCTTTCAATTTGTTTAACATCGCCTTCTGTACCAATATATGCAGAACCACAATATTTAACACAAAATCCAGCATTTAATGCCTTGTTTTCTGGTTTTATTGTCTCTTTCTTTTGCTTCTCCTCATTGTTTTCTGAACTGAATTTTTTTAAAATTTTTTTCAAACCTTCGATATCTGAATTTTTTATGAGATGTATAATTGGAATGTATAATTCATTTGTTTCTTTATTACGGTGCTAAAAATCAATTATACAATATTATCTTATATAGTTTGCAAGAAATATTATCTAGAATACATACTTTAATTACATATAGGCACACTGGTTGGCCTACACTTTTTTTCATAATTTTTCGCAACTGTCCTTTAGTATTAGATGTTATAGCAGTTCCATTTATCTCATCTAATATATCTCCAATTTCAACTTTATCCTTGGACAATATGAAAACAAATATTAAAATACATTATTTCATATTTAGGTAAAATCTTAAGTAGGTATTATATTCCTTACATCTTCTGCAGCTACACAGTTTCTGTCCAAATTAACTACCAATGCTTTCCCTTTAATGAAACTACAATGATATAAGATAATAATTAAAAATATAAAATTAGAAGTTTGTTTTAATGACTGAAGTTTCTTACCATACTGAAATACCTAAACTTTTAGATGGTACTAATTCCAAAGTTACACATTCTGGTAATTGCCAGGACTCATCGAGGAAACTCGAATTTCGTAAATTTAATTTAAAATTTAGTTTACTGCTTTGCAGTAATACTGATAACAATATTTCACCAAGAATATCATCTCCCAGAATACTGTTCTTATCATAGTAATTAATAGCCATTAATGGTGTTCTGACCTATGGAGTTTTGCATGTAACAACTGTTAATTGTTAAAAATTAAAAAATCTTGCATTTATAATTATTTGTTAATAATACAGAATAAAAAAAAATGTATTATTCAAAAAATAAGTATAATTTGGGTATACCAGCATTTCGACTGGCACATGAAGGCACTTTCGTATCAAACATGTTCTAATTAAAAGTCTAAGACGTCCAGTAGCTGTATGAACTTTTGGTGATTGTTTTACTTGTTCAACTACCAAAGAGTAGGTACAACAGGAACTAAAACAGTAGCATTTTGATTTCATAAATTGTAAAACATAATGTACTTTTAAATAAAGTATCACTTATTTTAATGTGCAAATAATAAAATAATGGAAAGAATTAAAAAAAAATTAGAAAATATTTCTTTTTGAAGAATAATTTACATCTTTTTATAGACCTAAAATTTTTTTCTGCAATTTCTTCTAGCCAGTACCAAGCATCAGGTAACTTTGGAAAACCTATAGGATTGAAACGAAGCAATATGCCTTTTTGAAAGCATTTCTCTAAACATTTACAAAAGAAAGGCAGATCTATATTTTCATCATCAATCTCTCTGTCTCCTTCTGTTAGCTTTCGTGTCCAGCCTGAAAGTACGTTACCATGATAACAAATTTGATATAATCATTTTCTAATTCAAATAAATAAAAATATTAATATTTGTAAAGGGAGATTAATATTATCATTAGATATTTCATTAGTGAAATACTTTTCTAACCTATGAAAAAAAGTCGTTAATTACCTTTCAGTTCTTTGATAAGAGGATTTGAGACCGTCATCGCATTATTAATCAAAGTTATTTTATTGTTTTAACAAATCAATTTAATCATCAATTAAAAATAACCGAGAGGTTTATCATTTTAATTGATCATGTTTTATGATGTTATAACAATATTTGTGAAGCACACGTTTCTATGCATGTATACAATATGTCATTCAATAGTAATTACAGTGGTAATTATATGTAATCCCAAACATATGGGAGATAATCAATGCAACGTTATTTTTTATGGATCATAAAAGTTTCTTTAAGGGGTTATATGTTATATGTATGGGACAATGTATACAGGGTGTCCCAGAACTGGGGTAGGACCCGTGGAAGAATGATTGTGATTGCCGAGGTCATTTTAAACAACTTTTTCCTTTGCCAAAATGTTGGTTAAGGCTTCGTTTTCGAATTATTAACGAAAAACACTGGCCAATCAGAGCGCGCAGTCAGCGCGGGCTGAACCGCGAGAGTATTGGGCAGTGTTGGGTATGCTCTACGTTCAAACCGTATTCGTAATCAAGTGCATCGGCACCACGTCGGTGTAATATGATAGTATATAGATGACGAATTTTCACTCATTTTTTCGCATATGACTATGTTTCGATTATACAGGGTGTTACCTGTAACGTTACTCATGATTTTTCATCCATTTGCAACCATCTGACAAAAAAAAGTTTAGAACAAGAGTTGCAGGGTATGAAGTGTAGAATAGATATCAGTAAAAAAAATATCGAAAACAGTTTGTTTTCATGGCGAAGTCGAGGTCACCTTGGGTTTTACAAATAGGACCATATATTTTTTTTGTTTACTATATTTAGAGGACATTGAGACGAATTCAAAACACATATTATACGATATTTTTACTAACATATTACTTGATTTACAGAAGTGTAAATGTAAAATATTCAGCTTTTCGTCGTATATTTAACTTTTCTTTAGTTTCTTTACATTTTGAAACAATTGAATACCGCGGCGAATTTCGCGGGAACATGACGTCACGATGTCTTTAGTTGTGTATATTAAAATCAGTGATATGTACATATATACATACATACAAGGTATGCATGAAGAGAAGCGACATCAGCGCCTCCTGGTAGTGAGGCGTAAACCTAAAATTTGCATAAAAATCACAAGAGTGGAGCTTGGAGGGGCTGATTTCTACGAATTTCTAATTCTTTTTTCGCATAATTTCAATAAATTATACTTATTATCATTTCTTACAATCTCATGTTTCATTAAGCGTATAACAATAGTTTACAGAATAAAAATTATTTTATTCAATTCAGCTAAAAAACCTGCTTTTTCTACAATCAAAATTACAAAATATTGTTTGCATGGTTTTTAACTGTTTTCAACTATTTACAGTTTCTCCATACCTACATAATATATTAAAATACTTATTAAAGTTATTAAAATAGTTAAAATCCAGCATTTTCTATAATTATTACACGTCTCTTCATGGAATTGTTTCCTATCAAATTTATCTTTTCCTTTACGCCGAGATTTGAATTTTCGTTCGAATTTCTTGATTTCTTCTTGATTACGCATTTCCTCTACTTGTCGTTTCTGTTCTAATAATGCGGCTTCAGCTTGGCGCTTCTCATTCTTCAACTTAATACAAATTTCATCGCATTTTATAGAAATTTCTTGCTTTTGTACCATCGAACATATATAGTCTTTCTTGATACGTTTGCACGAGCAGAATAATTTTATTTTTTTATTACATTCGTTTTCATTTGTGCATGGACCAGGATGACAATTATTCATGCATCTATGCCCACAAGAATACTGTAACGAAAAACGATTAATTAGAAAGAAATCAATGTATATACGTACTTAGTAATCACTAGAAAAGATTTAATTACATTTTTTGGACACTGATTTCCACATTTAAGTAGTTCATTACGTTGCTCGATCGTAGCTGATGTTAATTCAGAACACCTTCGATATAATGTGCCTATACCACAATGGCATGAAATTTTGACTAATTGCTTGCAAGGACTACAAGGCGCTGGATGACATGGTTTTGGACATAAATGCGTGCAGCCTTGCGGTCGTGGAAACAAGCATGGCTTTTCACATTCCATGCATGGAATGCTATTCTTTGCATCTTCAGAAGATGCTACTTTATGGCAATCTAATTCGCATCTATGATTGGTACAAGGTAATATTCTTCCGCAAAGTCTTCCACAAGAAGTAGGTTTAGCTGCATGACAAGGCCATGGACGTATTTCATGGCCTCCTAAACAAGTTACCGGTACAGATACTTCACATGCCGGACAGGGTAGTGTTTTAAGCTGCATAGTTTCTTTCTGTATATCCCATGGACCTGTGGGTTGCGTTTTCACGTCATTTTTATTCACTTTTACCCAAACTTTTGTATGACAAACAGCAACGCAAGAATGGCCGCATCTTTTATATATCAAACCACAAATTTTTTTGCAAGGTGGACAAGGGCCTTGGTGGCATTTGTGAGTTTCCCTTTTAAGGTGATGACAAATCGGCGGTATCTTGCATGGTTTATTACATGCCGGTGGTTTAATTTTCTTCATCGTACCACACGGTATTGTTATTTTATTATAACCACATCTACATTGAATAATATCGGTTCTCTCGCATGGATAACAAGGACCGCTGTGACAAGGTGCAGAACACTTGTGCTTACGGCAGTTTAAAGCGTTGTCGCATATCTTTTCGCATACGTTGTATATGTTTTTCATTAAACAGTCACAGCATTTTTTATTGCATAAATGTCTTCCACATAGACGCATTTGCGTGCATTTCTTGTTGCAATGGAATTCTTTACCGCATGCAATTTCTTTTTGATAACTACCACAACGGCATGATTTCCTCACTACCTCTAAACATTGACCACATTTATCTGTATGACATCTCATATTACAATAATGTGAGCCACACTCTAATAATTTTCCACACGTGTCTCCACACGTTGGTACCTGTTCTTGTTCGCAAGATACCGCATATCGTTTCTTTCCACAAGGACAAGTCCTATTCTTCTCTAATGGACAATTTCCACAATCGCCAGGTAAATGGCAGGTGCTTTGGCAAATATGAACGTTACATGAAAGTGCTCTACGACAGGGTATGTCGCAAATCCACGAGCCTTCAAAGCATTGCTTCATTTCTTTCTTACTCTTGCAATGACACTCTATCAATAACGCTTCTCCACAAGGAGGGCATTCACCTGTGTGACACACTTGCTTGCAACTATGCGAGCATAGTTTATATTTTTTATCGCATACGGTATCACAGCTCCATTCTTTTGCATTGCATCGTCGTGGCTGTGGCACTTGTTTGCCGCAATAACAGCTTATCGATATTGTTTTTCCGCAAGGAGGACATGGTCCTGGATGACAAAGTAATACACATTTGTGACCGCACTCCGGTTGCAAAGCTTTTCCACAAGTTTCTCCACAAGAATGTGGAATATTCCATGGATAATAAGAAGGATCCACGACTTTTTTACAGAAACATTTATAATTACGAGGAACTTCGTCTTGTTCGTATTCTGTGCGACATTTTGGACTGAAATATGTACAAAAATATGGCGATATATCGCGTTACAGTTGATACAGAGCGTAATATATTTTCATTAACGTGTTACTTACCATGCCCATACTGGTGCGATACCTTTTTCATGTTTAACATTTAAACTATCCCGTATCCAATGCAAAATGCATGATAAATGTAAAAATGCATAACATTTATTGCAGTTCCAAATCTAAAATATTTCCATTAAACAACTGCAATACATTTTCAACGTAAAATTAACAATTTTAAGATACACAATTTAACATACCGCATCTGCTTTCTTTATAGTTGAAATACATATCAAGCAAACAGCACTACCAGATTGAAAAATATTAATTAAATATGATAAAATTTTTTCTGAATCTGCCTCTCTTCCTTGATAAGCGGATAGCACCTTTTCAACCACATTTTGCATATCTTCTTCATTTCTATCATCCTCATCCTCGCTGGATGATTCTAAATAGGCATTAGCTTCTAAATGCTTATTAATTGCTATTTTATTTTCTGCTTGAGCTCGTCTAAATTTTTGCATATTTCTTGTTTTTTAATTGCGCTCATTCAATCAAATTCTAATGATTCTTCTGTAACAAAAATATAAATATTATATAAAACATATTGACTGTATTTATATAAGTAGGTAAATACTTATATAGGTACAAATATTTAAAAAAAAAATACTCAATTTATTTACCTATTTGCATATAATAAAGAAAAAATGTCTAAATGTAAAGAAAAAGGAGAAAAGTGATTCGTTCAAAATACATTTCATTCAAATCATTCTAAATTTCAGCCATATTTCTTCCACGTATATAAATACTTCTTCATTCAGCTTAGTAAAATTTGTAGGTTATGCGCTTAGAGGTTATTCGATAAAAAAGTTGTGGAAGGATGATGGAAGATAACCAATCGTTAATGATATAATGTTTATGGACTATTCGTGTAACCAAGTCAATTTGATTGATTAATTCAGGCTAAATAAAGTAATTATCTGTCTTCTGGAATTATATATTCTTTGCATTTTTAACAAACTGTATTTATTTATTGGATTTATAGCATATATAGTGCCTTCCAAAGTCTTTTTAACCAGGTTAAACTATCTACCGAGCGTAAGGTCTTTTAATTAAATACACTATCCAATAATCTATGAAATCAAAATTAAGAGTGATTCAAAATTGATAAAAATTGTTGGTTTTTTTTTTTATAGCAGATAATTAAAAATTCAATGAACGTTGAGCAATACTGAAGAATGAATGAACATCACTTTAAAAATGCTAACCTTTGGTAATAGTATTTAATCAACGAAATGATTGTAAATATTCATATGTCATTCAAATTTCATTAAAAACGAGTATGACCGAAGTACAGTGGCAGAAAAATTTATATGAAAATTATGGTTTACCAGACAATTATACAGATAGTACATTTTTGAAGCAATTGCGTAAAAATATAAAGCCAAACAATGTAACATTAATTGAGGCAATAACTTTCGGTGCTAGTGTATGTATTCAATTAAACATTGTAATTCTTTTCGTCATTATATTTATCTGGTTAAACAAAGAATGGACCAGTCCAAATATCATATTTATATCGGGTGTAATTTGTACAGTGTTTGGTTATTGTATCTTCTGCTTAAAAGAACCAAATACTTTGACCAAATTAACTAAAGATCTCAGAACTGTATTAATTTTTCTTACTTTCGGATATATTTTATCGCCAGTTTTAAAAACTTTGACCGAAACTATTAGTACAGATACAATTTATGCCATGACAATATTAATGTTTCTTGTACATTTAATATTTAGCAAATATGGTTCTTTGCAAATATCTTTATCAGATTCTTTATCTATTACATCTTCAATTTTTGGTTCCTTAATGTTAGCTTCCAGATTAGTATCTCCGTCTCATGCATTTTCTCTTCTAACAGTTTCTGTACAGTGTTTTGTTTTATTACCATTTTTAATGCATACATTAAGCAATAAAATATTTATTTCAACTTTATTAACATTTAGTACTTTATATCTTCTCTTATTTCTTTCGCAAACTCTATCTTATGTATTCATTATAACCACAGTATTTTTACATTTTATTTGTCCTTGTTGGTATATACAATGTCAAAGGTACAAGGATAATATTTATGGACCATGGGATGAGGCTGTAATCAGTTCTTAAATATTTAATTTATTAGCAGTAAACATTATAGTCGTAAATACTGTTGTAATACGATTTTGGCAGTCGATTGTAAATATACACGAGTATGTAAAAAAATATGTTCTTATATATTTTGAATCGATGTTGGGTACGTAAGTGTGCTGTTATTGTACAATTATAAACTGCAGTAGTCTTTTAATTCTTCTTACGAGAGCTTCGATAAAACTGTGATCCACTGTTGCGTATTCACTATGCGTATCCAGCAGCTGTGTAATAAAACTATCTGTAAACGTCGAAACGAGACCTTGTTTCAATTCCATTAGCGTTTCTGATGATACTTTCCACGCTACCATATCTTCGTCTATACCGCCGGAGGATACTAGAAAAATAGAAAAACAATTTGAAGATTTTGTAGGACACGATGACACATGGGGGAGGGTCAAAGGTTAGACCCCCCTCCGAGATAGGGGGGGGGGTCCCCGGTGTGTTCTTCAGAAATCTCGGGCCCTCCCTATAGCCACCGTGGAGGTTTTAGTGGGTAAAAATCCCACACTACCCCCGGCCCCTCCCCAGGGGGGCAGGGGGTGTCTTTTGAAGATTTCCTCCACGTAAAAAAAAAAGGACACGATGAAGTTTTACAACATAAATGTGTTCAGTTTTACCTTGCATTCGGCTATGCCGAGATACTACTTGTATCATGTAGAAATCTAAGTGGCTCCAAAGAATATACAAAGCATGTTCTATTATCAATGAACAATATTTGATGCATTGACGCTTCTCTTTAACCCAGCGATTTAATCGTTGTTCAACTATAACTCGTTGCTTCTGCACATCGAGCTTCGCTTCTTCCTCTGACATGTATTCCTTCAATTCTGTCGTACTCATTTCTCCTACGATCGCCGATTTCTTGATGAGAGTATCGATCTGAGGCAATTCAGAGTGTAACAAATTTGTAACAGATACAAGCTGATCAACAATCGTTCCCAAGTGTACACCACCCGACGTATCCTTCATTCTATCTTCTCTTCCCCCTGGTTTCGGTGTCAAATGTGGTTCAAACAGCACGTTCCTTATCTTTTGATCCATTCGACTGTGCTGCATCTGATTCCTTGTATACAACATAATATTGGCTACTATTTGAACAGAGAATATATGTTGTTGATTCGCATCCGTTTGCTCGTGACTTAAGCGTATAGGAGGTGGTTGCAATTGAAATTTGCACAATAACGACAACATTAATTTTTGTAGTCGATAAAGATGAGCACGAAGCTCTCTTATCCCAGTGACATCCTCCAATAGACGGTCGTCGAATTCGGTCCTCGTTAATTCCTCGTCCACTAATTTATACATATCAATGTTCGCTGATCTGGATATCACTCCTGTAAGGCAGGCAATCTCTTTCAAGAAAAGAGTGTTCGCTTTTGGGAAAGCGTTTCTTAAGACCATCTCGATGGTATCTCGATGACTCTGTAGAAAGCCACAAACTTGTATCGCACAGGATTGATTCTCTGTTCCCAGAGTGGTGAGCAAAGCATCGCAAAAATATAATGCTGGCAGAAAGATTTGCTGGTAACGTTGCCCGATAGAAGGTATGAAGGAATAATCACCCCCTTCGAAACCTATGTGAACGTCCGGATGATGATCAAAAACAACCATGCTCGACATGCACGATAAGATCTTATTCTCTAAAAGACTCTCAGCGCCCAATCTCGTAGAAGCCATTCTACAAAACGTTGCCATTTTTGCTTCGTACAAATACAGTGGCCTCAGTGTTGGAGGTTCTGGTTGTAACATATACCTCAACATGTTGTCAGATTCTAGCAGACTGTCTATCATATGCTTTAAATATCCTCTACTAGTTAAATAGATTATCCAAGCGTTGTCATAGTCCAATTCCAATATTTTATCTAAACAAGATAACGCCAACATTTTGCAGACGTCGTGACCACCGGAACAATTGTGGCACAAAATGTCCATCAACTGATTTCCAAAACTATTTATCACTTGTATCGTTGCATAACGGTGGGAACGTTCTTGAACAGGCATTACTCTGTTAACAGTACTGTCTAATTGGCTAACGTACATAAAGTCTACGATATTTGTACTTTCTGATTTTTCCAAACCGATCACGCAAAGGAAATTCAATAACGCTGCGTACAGATGAGTGATCACTTTCTGCGACGAAGCACCAGCATTCAAAATCCATTGCAATACATGGCTTAAAATAATCTTCATCATCGTCGTGTTCGAGGGTGACGATGGAAACGATTCGTTGTCGGTCTGTGTGATAAAACTGTTTCTTAAATGCACCAACAACATCAGAACCGTTCCAGATACCAAGGTTTTGATCTCGCTCAATGCTTCGCAAGATGTCATCTTTTGCAATAAATCGTGAGACAAATTCAACAGCAGATGCTGTTTCTGTGCCGTGGGTAGCTGTTGATTTGTCGCAACGCAGAATAGTATCTCTGTTGTCTGACACCAGCCTTCGACGAATTTTACAGTAGCATATGACAACAATTTGATCTGATTTCTCTTCAAAGCGTGCTGCAAAATTCTTTGTACTTCCTGCTGCATCAGATTCCGCTGTGTCGCAGTTGCACTGTTCTGAGTAACCGCTAATTCTTCGGTGATCAAGGAATGCAGTTTTCTGATATCTATAAGACGAGGTCCTCCTATCAAGGTAACCGGAACGCTACACCGTCCTAAAACCATTTCTACCTGTGACGGATCGAAAAAGTCTAGTACCAACGGTGGTTCCAATTGCAGTTGAAATTCAATGTAGTGCAACAGATCCATAAGAAGTTTCTGCGATGGAACGATCTGTCCCTTTTCTTGGCCAAAGTTCCCAACTAATCGTTGAACGAGTAAATTCTGCAAACTACCTCCAGCGACTCGCAATTCGATCGCAGCTATCTTCAACAGCCACGACATGCAACCAAGCTCTGTTGCTTTATTCTGACCTTCGAACGGTAACTTGGAGAGGTGACGTTGCACGAAATCTTGATTAATGCTAGTTCGCAAGAATCTCAGTACTGGGACCGATGTTTTGTTATTCGCAGCCAACGTGTGGAGGAAACAGTAACAAGCTTCGGTTATTTTATCACGACCACGCTCGAGGGATTGTTCAAGAATTCCTAATATAGAGTGGAGACACGTTCGAGGAAAGCCTAGAATACCAGGCTGCTGCAGTATCGTCTTTTTAATGTCTTTGATGTTGATGTCAAATCCTAACAGATAATGAGCAAGATTCGGTGTAGGTCGTGTAATGCTGTGCATCATCAGCAGTAGGATTCTCTCCTTGCAGCTACCAGTGTACTGCTTTTCGTTCGACTCGTTATCGTCGTCGAGAATAATATCTGCGTCTAAACATTCCACGAAACCGTGTCTAATATGCGTAGCTAAAGTCGGTGTGGCTGTGAACGTGGAAAGTAATTCTGAATCAGCCCCTGGCTCGTTCGTCACTTCGTGTATCACGCCAACAGCGTGAAACGCATGCTGTGGAAGCCAAGAACTGTAGAATATGTATTTGGCAACGTTTATCATATAATCAGGCTTCTTCGATTGGGGATCAACTTCTAAAAGCAATCTTGATAATCCAGTTAAGATTTTATGTATAGATTTTGCAGCAGCTAATTGCGACATGTAACTGTGCTGAGTTTTTAATCCTCTTTCCAGTATCTCCAAACAATACAATGTAGCATTTTCAAGATTCTTTTTACCTGGAAATGGTTCGTAGATGTCAAAATTACAGCAACCTTTATCAAGAACGTACAGTATAACGTGCAGTAGCTCCGACTTTGAATGCAACTGGGTCATTATATGATATCCCGGAGCGGAATTAACCACCGTTGTTTCTCCGCTCTGAAGTTCTACCTTACATCCAGTAAAATCCTCTACCGCTGGCTCGTACTGTTTGATCAGTTTTGAGAATATTTTTAAGCACCCCTCTGCCACTTCCCATTTTTCAGCTGGATTTTTGTACGATCGTGTGTGGAACTTTAAAAATACGGTGTTGATGATGAAGTGTAAGTACGGATCAAAACCAGGATTGCGTTGACCCATTCCTAATAATCGTGGTATAGGAAAGTCCGTGAGAACGTCTAATAGTTCTAACATTGCTCGCGTCAACGGATATTCGTCTTTCTTCGATTCGATCTCTTCCAATTCTGTCTGAACACCTCGCGGTTGATAGCTACTTATGGTTGGTATAGTTGAAAGTATCTGGGCAGCTTCTAAACTCTGCCATACAGTCGATGAACTTTCCGGTGATTTTGCTAGCGCGGCGAGAGTTCTTATTAAAACAGCTTTCAATGGAATTGATATTCCACAACTGACTAAACCGATCAGAGACGGTAATACTTTCCATCCAGGATGATCGCATATCGCGATTCTCGACATCTCGTCGTTCTTCGCGATCACCTGAACGACCAAAAGTACCGATTCAAGACCTTTCACTTCCTCGGGAGTGATACCTTTCAGGTGACTTCTCTGACGATACACGGTATCTTGGCTAGGCGGTAGTTCTTTTCTAAGATTAATGTAATAGCGGCTCAGAGAACTGAAGAAGTGATCCCAAGAAATTGTTGTTGATCCGGAAGTTCCTGTAAACAAAGTTAATGTATTACAGGGTGATCCTTTCGCTAGTGGAACCAAAGGAAGTGCTGCAACAATAGAATGAAGAAGTCGACATCCCATGACGGAGGTGGCCCCCTCCCTTTTTTCTTTTTACGTGGGGCGAATCTTCCAAAGACACCTCCAGCCCCCTGGGGAAGGGCCGGAGGTAAGGCGAGATTTTTACCCCTCTAAAACCCCCATGATGGCCACCTCCGTCAAGTAAGCGATGACAGAAATGGGATGTCGACTTCTTCATTCTATTGTTGCGGCACTTCCTTTGGATCCACTAGCGAGAGGATCATCTTAACTAGTTAGTTTCATTTTTATTAATATATTTACCATTTGGTTTAAGAAAATTAAACGCTTGTCGCGCTGCCTGCGGCGAAGACGCGAGAGACGCTATCATTTTAAGATACGGAACAAATAATCCTGCTGGCAATATTTCCCCGGCAAGACGTACAAATTTAAACAAAGCAACCTGTCTAGATGGCAAACGATTGATATAGGCTGGAGCGGATGCGTGCGTCGAGTCAGAATGGTGACACCAATAATCCATAACCAAATCCAATTTTAAAGGATCTTCTTTATATAATTCAGCTACGGTTAACATCAAATATTCGAAATGATTATCTAGATTCAGAGGTGGCTCGATACCCTCTTGCTGATATGCTTGAATCAAACGCATAGATTCGTCTGCTCTATTTCGCAATTCCTTCACTTTCATAGGCATTAGCAATATAAAATCAGAAATGAGAGAGTGAAAATAACGTATATAAAATTCTTCGTAATAGATGATTTTGTTCTTGAACAATACTTCGGCCATAAAATGAAAGCATTTATTCGACAAAGCCGTTTCCAACAATCTTTCGTCTTCTGTGGTTATGTTCAAAAGTTGCACGCTGCTCGCAGTCTTGATCGTTGCCAAAGCAACTGCAAATGCAAATTGTATTACTCCGCACAATCCGGCATTTTCCCAACTGACGTTAGCTGATAATTTCTTGTACAATTCTTCGTGTGCTCCTCTTTCTGCGATTAACGGCATAGAATTTATCAATTCTGGAAAAAAAAGGAGAAACCACTGAATAGTATAACAAGGTTCAAGATAAAAATTATTTCTACGATCGTATGACAAATGTTATTACACCTTCCCCGTTCTCGCGACTGTGTAACGAACTAAAATTAATTGCGTTTAATACACTCATTATGATCGCAAGAGTGACTTTATCTGGACCTCCTTCACCTGCTTCGGATACTATTTGTTTTGTTTGTAAATAAGGTACCAAGTGAAATAAGATTTCATTTGGCAATGAAGACTGAGCAGACCATAGATATAAAATGTCGGCCAAGTCTTGTCTAGAATCGTTGTAAAGTTTCATCACCATATAACGATGTTTCGATCCTCCTAATGCACGATTTTTCTCTAACAATTCTTGTTCCTATCAAATGTGAAATAATAATTTAATTACTGTAGATTTATAATAAAAATTTTAGTATGTATCCTAAAATACCTTCAAAGGATCCATGGTTTCCAATAAAGAGACAATCCTATGTAATAAACCATCTTTTTCCAATTTATTTGTATATTCCGTAATATGTCTTAAAAGAGCAATCGGGGCATCGATTTTCCAGCTATGTCCCATTCTAGCTTGTACCAGCATTCTTAAAGTTGACGTGAGTGCTTTCTTTCCATCATAGTATAATAAAATAGCTGTTAATCCCCGAGGTAACCCAGGATGATGAGACATTTGCAACTGGGCAGTACATAAAAGATCCAATGCCATGAATTCATTAAGCTCATACATGTCTGATATAATTAGCGTTTCATCAACTAATTCTTTTGATAATAATTGATATCCTAAGCCAGGAAGCGTGATACCCTCAATTGCTCCTTTCGTTATTTCTTCCCGGCTATTTGCATTTGGAGGCTACAATTAAATACATCTTAAATCACATAACATAAAAATTTGTAACATTTTTATCGTTACTTGTAATATTGCTCAAATCCCATTACGCTATCACTTACAGGATTTTTTAACAGAGTAAGAAAATTTTGTCTATGGTTTCTCAAAGCTTCTATAAATTCATGATATTGAAGATCATGGGTAGTTGGAGAAGATGTAATGTACCGTTCTACAAGACTTTGTAATTCCTTGTACGGAGTCCACATGTCCTCTGTTGTTCCTTTTTCTATAATGTATATAAGAAAACATTTAGTTCTTTGTTATTATTTTATGCAATTACATATTTTGTAATAATGTGAAAATTTATCCTCATGTATTACACAGTGAAGGTTAGATATTTCATTTAGTATTGAAAGAATATATATACTCATAGAAATTAAAAATTACCTTCAGACATGTTTGCAGAATAAATGAAACGTTATAAAAGTGTAAATCTGCTGGAGCTAAATATCGTACTTATATTTACTAGAAGCAAAGAAATCTCGTGCAACATAATACAAATACCGGTCCTCTGGCGGGAATCGTAGACTTATTGCAGTGACTACAGATACAAGAAGACTGGACATGCTTTGTTACCGAAGGGTGGTTATTTTTGGGGAGTGCGGCTCCCCAGTATGAAGAGAGGGCTAAACTTCCGAAAACTTCCATGCTCCGAATTGGCTCAAATTTTGAAAATAGATTCTTGTTTGATAAAAATGATGATTGCGAGAAGGATTTTTGGCGACTCGAAAAAAAATTTGTTATCACATGAATGTCACTATTTTACCGGCATAGTATCTGTATCTCTGAGGGGATGCGGTTGAGGCTGTTCAAGATGACGCAAGGATCTTCGGGAAGCAATTTTATTTTCAATTCAAAAATTAATATTTTTATATCTCGTGGTACCAAATAATATCTATTGCCTTTAATTTAAATACTTTTGCTTTATTTTCTCAATTAATACATTTGTACATTTATATTCGGTGATTTGTTTCATTTTATCAGATATGCGAGTAGGATAACTAGTAGTCAATTTTGATCTATGCTTTTTTTCGTTCGACTCGCGCTGTTCTGAGTTAGTAATTTAAATGATATTGTTATTTTATTACTTTTCTTATATTGTAAGATTCATAAATTCGTAAGTTCACATTACGACCTACATAATATTTATAAAATTACGCAAATGTACGATGCAGAAGAGTAAATTATATATGATTCAGAATATATGTACATATGTCGCCGGCCGGTAATTTTGTGTACGTGGTCAGTTTTTAGATAGACGGCATCATTTAAATTTTCGTAATTTCATTTTTCAGCACGTAAATGCTATGCTTTATTGAAGTAGTATTTTCACCGCTGTATTAATAGATTTTGATGTGTTGAATATTGAACATTTTTAAACATCTTTACATCAATAAGAAAGCTTAACCTAACGTTGAATGACAAACGCCATGTGTTCTTCATAACACTTTTTGTTATTATAGTTTTTTTAATATACATTAGAAATCCTTCCTGTTTATATTTCTAAAATGTTTGATGGATTTCGGCATGTGAAACAATTATAATTTTTATCCTGAATAAGGGATATTGTTTATATCAAAACAAGTAATGTATATTTTTCATTTTGTGTAGATGAATTAAACAAAGGTGGTGGCTTGACCGCTTGGAAAGGTACCTCAAAGTCTCAAAATGACTGCATTAATGAAGACAAGAGGTTTACGTATGTCTGCGCAAAAGCAGGAAACGCTTTTAAAATTGACTGTGTTATCCCTTGCAGCAATATTATGTAAGATTTCTAATTGCAGAAGATATTCTTACAATATTTTATATATTTGTACATGAAATATTATTTTTTTTTTAGCATTTGCTACAAGGTTGTTTTCAGTACTAAGATTTGAGAGCGTTATTCACGAATTTGATCCATATTTTAACTATCGCACAACAAAGTACTTAGCTGAAAATGGATTTTATAGTTTTCATAATTGGTTTGATGATCGAGTTTGGTATCCTTTAGGCAGGATAATTGGAGGTATGCGCCGTTTTAATTCATACTGTATATATCTAGTTTTTGTAATATAAATATAACACAAGTTTAATATTTTTCACAGGAACAATATATCCTGGTTTAATGATAACATCAGCAGCATTATACCGACTTTTATGGTTATTAAATATTACTTTAGATATACGTACTATTTGTGTCTTCCTTGCTCCATTATTTTCTAGTTTAACAACAATCATTACTTACATGCTTACCAAAGAACTGAAGGTAAAGGTTTTCAAATAAGATATTTTTATTATGCCAATACAGTAAATCATACATTTTTTTCTATTCATAATTTGAAGGATTCTGCATCAGGATTGTTCGCTGCAGCTATGATAGCAATTGTTCCTGGTTATATATCACGATCAGTGGCAGGATCTTACGATAACGAGGGCATAGCTATCTTTTGTATGTTATTTACATATTACATGTGGATCAAAGCGGTTAAAACAGGAGCAATTTATTGGGCTACGTGCGCTGCTCTTGCATATTTTTATATGGTGTCTTCTTGGGGTGGTTACGTGTTTCTGATTAATTTAATTCCTTTACACGTTTTAACGTTAATGGTAACTGGTAGATTTTCTCATAGAATCTACGTTGCATACAGTATTTTATACTGTTTAGGAACAATTTTATCCATGCAAATATCATTTGTTGGATTTCAACCTGTTCAAAGTTCTGAGCACATGCTTGTAAGTATAAGCTACAGTTGCATTAATTTAAATTAAAAAAATGTTTCGTATAAATCTACCTTTTATTACTTACAGGCATTAGGAGTTTTTGGGCTTTGTCAGATTCATGCTCTAGTTGATTATTTACGCAGTAAAGTGTCACAGGACGACTTTGAAGTATTATTCCGTGGACTTGTTATTTCTGCTGTCACCATTTCATTCGTTTTGGGCGTTATTTTAACGATAACTGGTATACATAATGTTAAACAATGATTTTTCATAAGTTACGAGGCAAGTTAACTTCTAAATTTATTGATTTTATTTAAGGAAAAATATCGCCTTGGACCGGACGTTTTTATTCACTTTTGGATCCATCTTACGCAAAAAATCATATACCCATAATTGCTTCCGTTTCGGAGCATCAACCAACATCGTGGAGCTCGTTTTACTTCGATCTTCAGATTTTAGTGTTCTTATTTCCATTAGGTTTATACTTTTGTTTCTCAAAATTAACGGACTCTAATATTTTTCTTATTCTATATGGAGTCACGAGTTTGTACTTTGCTGTGAGTATAATTGTACTTCAAATTTACATTGCAAAGAAATTGAAGTTATTGTTTGAATATTTCTTGAATTGTGCAGGGTGTAATGGTTCGTTTGATGTTAGTCCTTGCTCCTGTAATGTGTATTCTGGGTGGAATCGGAGCCTCCTCTTTACTTGTTACTTACATGAAACAATTAGACAGAGGAAAAGTTAGCGATAAAAAGTCTAAAAAGTTTGAAAGTAATTACGTACTCAGAAGTGAGGTAATAATATCAATCGTAATAAAAATATATACATGCATATACACACACACACACATACAATGAAATAAATGTTATAATATATGTCTGTATATTCGTTTTCAGATTGCTACGTTTTTCATAACCCTAATGTGCATTCTGTTCTTTTCATATGTCATTCACTGTACATGGGTTACAGCGGAAGCTTATAGTTCGCCTAGTATTGTACTATCAGCACGTTCTCCCGACGGTGGTCGAATGATATTCGATGATTTCAGAGAAGCATATTACTGGTTACGCATGAACACACCAGAAGTAATTTCGTAGTATTTTGAATAATTCAGAAATAAAGAAACAAAGAAATAAAATTGTCATGTATAACATTTGGAACTGTATTTTTTAAATGCAGAATGCCAAGGTGATGTCCTGGTGGGATTATGGATATCAGATCACAGCAATGGCGAATCGTACGATCTTAGTGGACAATAATACATGGAATAATACTCACATATCAAGGGTTGGTCAGGCAATGGCAAGTTCTGAGGAGAAAGCTTATGAAATAATGAGAGAACTAGATGTTAATTATGTTCTTGTTATTTTTGGAGGACTTACGGGCTATTCGTCCGACGGTAAGGTCAAAAATCAGATGAAGTAACTAAAAATGTAACTACATTTCAACTGATTACAATTTCAGATATTAATAAGTTCCTGTGGATGGTACGGATCGGTGGAAGCACTGAAAAAGGAAAATCAATAACAGAATGGGATTATTATAATTCAGCAGGGGAGTTCAGAGTTGATAAAGAGGGTTCTCCAGTTTTGCTCAATTGTCTTATGTACAAAATGTGTTATTATAGATTTGGTCAGGTTTATACCGAAGGGGGTAAGTTTTTTTAACCATTTAAGTCACTAGTATAAATACAGTGTATAATATTTTATTTATAATAATTTTAATCATTAAACAGGAAAACCTTCTGGGTATGACAGAGTCAGAAATATGGAAATCGGTAATAAAGATTTTGAGTTAGATACGTTAGAAGAAGCCTACACCACAGAACATTGGCTTGTACGAATTTACAAAGTGAAAGATTTGAAAAATAGAGGAATTTAAAAATGATGAATTAGTAACAAAGGAGTAACGGTACCACAACTTTTGTAAATTTTTTCATAAAATTCCATTCACTTATAAGTTTTATAATTATCTATAAGATACCAACGTGGCACTAAATACAGAATTACATATTTCTATGAACAGCAGTGCAATCGAAACTTTTATAAAAGACGTATAAAATCCTCGCCATAAACATTAATTTAGTAAATGTAATTATCGATTCATAAGATAATTTAGTTTTGAAAGTAATATTTGTTTCGAACGAAAAAAGCGAACAACATATTTATTCTAATAGCGTCTATTAAAATATATTCCAACACTTGTATGTTGAATGGTCTTTGTAGTATATACGATTTTGTTAAGTTCTTGGATAAGCCTTTGTCATTCTCCTCGGGTCCGCTTTCGAGGAGGGGTGGGAACCCGGTGAAGCGCGATACTGTAAAATTTACGGTTCATATATTTCAAGGTGCATGTCTGTACTCATAGCTTTTGTTTTGTAAACGTGTACAGACATGCGTGGTCACCGGTGAGAGTAAAAAAATAAATGTGAACAGACAGAATTTGTTTTTATACATATATTTTATTTGAGATTTTTATTTGTTTCGCAGACTGTAAAATCTTTAAAACTTAAATATTAAGAAATATTTGAACAATAAGTCTTTTGCTTCGGATACCAAGTCAATTATGTTAATATGAATTGCATCGTTTATACACTGCCGTAATAATAACCACCTTAATATTTTTATTACTGTTAAGTTTAGAAACAGGAATGGAAATGTTCAATTAAATAATAAATTTATTAATTGGTGCATAGTAAAATTTCGTTTGTAAATATGTTCGATTATCTTCTAATAGACCATAAAGGATCTAGTTGACTTAAAGGGTCAATCGCTGTTCCTTCTTTAGATTTTTCTTGAATCGACGTTGAAGTTGAATGAGCTGCACCGCTACTGATACTACCTTTTTGTCGACCTAAAGTTCCAAACCATATTTCACTACCAGAAATAACGATTTCTTGTACATTAGGGAAGTGCGGGTACTAGATATTACGGGCTCGGGCGGGCGTCCGATAAATGAGTGCAGTCGGGTTGATTCGGACCAGGTTGATTATGGCCAGCTCCCGCGGGCCAACTCTCATGTATTTTACAAGTATTATTTTTCCACGTAATAAAAATTATCTTATTCCAAAATTCCATATAAAACAGATTTTGCACATGCTTATTACAAGTACATATTAACATAAGTATTGTGGAGGACGGCAGAGAGGCAAGAGGAGATACTACGCATGCATCGACTGACCCCTTAGTTTTACACGAGCCTGATTAGTAGATGTGACCGCGTCGACCAATCATACGTTACGGCCGACGTCACGTGTGAGTTGAGGTGGGGCGCGGCCAATCAGACTGCGTTATTCTCATGGGACTTGTGATCGGTGGACAGTACTTACATAACAGTTGGATCGCGGGCCGCGGGAGCTCGTCCGAGTCAGCCCGATTGTACCCGATCGAACCCGAAATAGTCGGGCTACCCGACTGCGCGCATGTATTGGACGCTCGCCCGAGCCCGCCCGATGTTTTCCGAACCGACCCGACTAGTCGGGAACCCGGCACATTAGTCGGGCCGCACATCCCTAATTTACATACATTAATTCCTACCATAGCAACATACCTTGATGCTCATCATCGGAACGCTGGGCATTAATACCAAGACTTTGAAGGAAATCATCGGAAGGATGCATTTTCCTCGATGTTTTGTCCTTGCTTCCTTTGAATCCTTCGAAGTTTTCAAACGTTGAACGAGTAGACGATAAAATACCACCTGCAATTTGAAGCGTGTTCGGTTTTTTTCTTTTTAGTTCATTCATTTAAAATAAGTTGAAGACGATAAGAAGGTAATCTTTACGTTTCATTAAAATGTCTTGAGCATGATACAATACTAGCTGATACGCAAATAGCAGGGACTCCTTATTTACAACTTGTTTACGACACTTCAAAAGCCCCTTGAATACAAGTGGTACATTGACTATTCCACAACCAGCACGTATATGACACAACGTTGATGCTGCTACAAGGAACAAGCTACTTAATGCTCCACCGTCCCAACAATGTACCACTATTGGTTTTGAACAACGTCTCAATGCTTGTTCTGTCATTACGTCTGTTGCAAATGTAAGCAATGGGCCAGGACTGCTAGGGAAACCACTGAAAATAATAAAATGTTACATAAGCACGAAGTTGTGATTCAGGTTGAAAGTAAAAAGCAAATGTGCGTTAAAGACTTACTTGGTAGGCCATGCAAGAAACTGCATATGCACCACAGTCTTTTCTAATTTTTTCTTAGTATTATGTATAGAAATGATTCTCTGGATATAAGAAATATGATTTACTCTTTTCTTCAATAAAATTGTAAAGCTACCAACGTTTAGAATATCTTCCTCGTTTATAGGCCAATATATTTCATTGTTTAACTGTGAAGAAATAGAAACGTATTAGTTTACAAGGAGAGTGCATGGTAGTGGAAATCGCTTTTGGAATGACACTAGGTGGAAGTTGTAGTATACATATAGGGTTACAAAACCCTAATGCGTTTCTTCAGAACGGGCAAATATTTCCACAATACAAAAATATAAAAACACTGGTGAAAAATAGGATTAGAATAAGAAAATGTTATGTTATAAGTGCATTTGTAATTTTAAAATTTATGTAAAATAATGTATAACGTATACCATATAATGTGTATAATATGGAAGTATACTTTCACAACAAAAATTAGTAAAAAAAAAGAAAAAAATATTATTCACAAGTTTGGATTCGAACCCGCTCTACCACTTCAGCCCCGGAACTGTCCTGGGAACAACACTTACCTGCATGACACCATATACGCGAGGATACCAGAAACTTTACATTAAAATATCTCAAAAATGAAGGCCCATTCTGAAGAAACCCATTAGGGTTTTGTAACCCTATATGTATATTACAACTTCCACCTAGTGCCATTCCAAAAGCGATTTCTACTACCGTGCACTCCCCTTGTTAGATTTTAGAATCTATGTATTCGCGTAAAATATAAACTTACCTGTGCATCGGATACCAAACAGGCGATTATCTCGCTTTCTTGTTCCCAAATCATCGTCCAAAACACTTCCAATTTCTCTGGTAGCGGTGTTTGAGTAATGATAAATGTTATCGGTATCCATTGTGTAATTTCCATGATGTTGGAAGCATTGATGTAATTTGAAACATCCGGTGATAATATTTGTACCCTTGTTGTATCATAAGGAATACATTCCGTTGTTCTATTTTCGGAGGAATGCGCTAATGCTACTGTACACGATTGTTTTCCACTTTCTCTTTCCTGAAATTAAAAGACGTACCTCAATAACGTTATAAACAGGATGTTTTATATTTCTAAAAGCTTACTTCAAATTCTTGAACTTCTTTCCATTTTATATCAAGATTAATTGCTCCGCTTAATGTTTTGACAAGTAGGCTATCAACAAATTTTTCATATTTTTCAACTTCACTAATAAATTTTTGTAACGCTGCTGGATCTCCTAAAGGATCTTTTTTCGGTTGTACATCGTTCGACCATGTATCCCATACAATTTGCAAATTTTCATTCTCCATTTTATCTTCAATTACAGTAGCAGGCTGAGTGTTGGATTGTTCGTTCTCCTTTCTCTTCTCTTTATCATTCTCATTAACCACATCTTTTGGTACAGCTTCTTCTTGTTGAACTTTAAGGGGACGTACTTCTGGCACTAAGGGTGCATGATTTATCGTAACGTCGAGGTCAGAAAGTAAATCCACATTGGATTTCTCTGATGATTTCGTGGTAGATTTGGTAGGATTTCCGCTAGTCGTTGTACTTGTTCCATTGTTAACAGCTTGCATGTACGTTTGGTTGTAATTAGTATAATTTTCGTTTTTACTGGTAGACCCTTGATTTTGCATTTGAAGACCATAAGGTGTAGAATAATAAATATCACTTGAACTCTGAGGTTGGTACCCTTGTCCTGAATATTGAGAAGATGGAGTCTGACTGACCATAGAATTATTGCTAGCATTCGTGTATCTCGCGTTACTTTCTTGTTGTTGGTAAACGTTTAAGCTTGTTTCCGACGTTGATTCCGATGATTGTTGCGACGACACTTGAAGTGGTTGCGAGGCCTGAAGGTTACTGGGATTGTATTCGTAACACTGACTAGTAGTATTATACGTGTAACCCATTTGATGTTTATAAGGTTCTGTCATTACAGTAGTTCCTTGCGTTCTTTGCATGTAATTATTCCTTTGATTGTACATATTTGGATAATCAACGTATTCGTAATAATGCGATTGTTGAGGATATTGGTATGCTTGCGAGTAATTATGGATATTCGTAGACGATTTTGTATGACTCTGAATTATTTCAGGATTGGTAGAACAATTTGTATACGAGTAGGTGTTACAGGCTTCCGTGGGTAACACGGCCTGTGTATACGAAACTCCACTTCCGTGCTGTAAACTGTGATAAGTACTAGGATAATTTAATGCGGTATCGTTGATAGGTACCTGTGATCCATATTGATACGTTATATCCGTATAAATTTTACTCTGTTCCGTAGCATTCTGTTGCGGATATTGTGCAATACTGGAATTGTGTAAATTCGAAGCATACGAAGTAGGTATGTTGTTCACTGGAACGGTCAACGAAGTCGTAGAATGAACAGACTGAGGGACGTTTGTGTTCATATATTGTGTTGGTATATAATGAGCAGTAGCAGCGATGTTCGTAGCTTCGGACGTATTCTGAGTTGTCGTCACTTGCTGAGAATATTGTTCAGGTACATTGTAGTACATCTTAGGTCCGTAATTTTGAGAACAGACAATTTCATTCTGATTAACTTGGGGAAGCGTATAATTTTGTATCTGTGGACTATCAGCCGGTATTACATGTTGACCTCTAACGGCCTGAAGAGATTCTTGTGGAACAAGGTTTGACTGAGGTTCTGGCTTGTATTGTTGCGCTACCTGTTGATTCATGGTAGCATAATGATGCGCCTGTATATCCGCCGTTTTATTAACTATACTCGACGAAGGCATAGACGCTTGTGCTCCTGTCGACGTTTGAGAAATTATTTCATTCTGAATGATATTACCAGTCTTATCTAGATTAGAATATTGCTGAGCAACATTGTATTCGGCGTAATCGATCGAAGGCTGATACGTATCGTATTGCAATGTAATTCCGGGATAGTTATACTGAGCTTGAGTATTAGAATACGCGTGTTGTCCATCCATAGTTACAGGATACTGTCCATTCGATGGAAAAGAATTTACTGGATACTGCCCAGTCGTATTTGCTATATCAGTAGCCGTACTCGTTGCAATCATTTGTGGATAAGCATTTGCAGGATCCGAGTTATTTATTTGCATATAATTTTGATTTAAACCACTGCTCGCAGTGATGGCATTTTCATTATACGCAGAAGCTTCGTGAGGATAAGGCAAACTTGTTTTATAATCTGTGTAGTTTGTGGGATAATACTGCTGCATTTTTGCAGCTGACATTGCATCCAATACAGGAATGCCAGCCGAATGCACCGCTGCACTTTTATCCATTGCATCGTTCATGTATGATTTTACCGTTGCGTCTACTTGACCTTGTTTCTGTCCTTTATATATATTATAATATTGATTTGGAATATTCTCGGTTCTGCTGTTTAAGTAATCCTTTAATTTAAGCCCGCTACCGGCTCGACTACGGATCTGATCGTAATTAGCGGATATCACTGTATCGCTCTTTTCTTGGGAATTTTTGTTACTATCCTGAGCAAGTATATGCTCGCGTTCTTCTTCCTGTACCTTGCACGTGCTCTTCACTCTCTGAAGTAATTTTGAAACATTTATTTCTAACTTTCTATAAAACTCAAGCCCTTTGCTGGATTTCGCCAATAAATCTTCGTAAGCATCGTAAGAACTGATTAAGGAAGAGATAATGTGCTCTCGACGTTTCAGTATCTCCTCGACTCCTTTCCGCACATTAGCAGTTTGAGCATACGAATCAGTCAATACTGCTAAAATGTTATCCTGTGCAGCTAAATTTTGTTCCAACAATGTTACCTGTAATGGTAAATTCCTTTTCATAAATAACCTTTATAACGGAACAAAAATAGACCAGATTTTATAGAAACGTATGTACTAACTAGAGTTTGATGTTTGCTAAGTTGATCTGCAAATAAACGATCCAAGGGTCCAGAATCGGACGTAGCAGTAACTAGCAAACGCGTCAGATCATCCTGTGCGATTGAATCCCGTAATTTCGTATGCAATTCATTTCTTTGTCTACGCATCTCGTCCACTTTATTTAGAATGCGTTTTAATTCTTTAGTATGCATTCGTTCCAATTCAATCGCGGTATGAGATTTTTCAGTGTTTTGTTCTACCAGAAAAAATTGACATAAATCAGCAATATGTACTATTAATTATAGATTTTAATTATTAAATTATTATTTATTTTAAATTAATTTTTAAATCTAGTTCAACCGCTATTGCTGGCACTAAATTTAAATCTAATAAAATTATTTTCCACTTAAAACTTTCATTTAAATAAAAGTATTTTATATTAATTAATTCAATATATTTTATTATTTAAATAATATATATTAAATATGTAAAATACCTGATAGGTATGCGCTCGGCGAAGGTACATGGTTCATAAGCTCGGCGAGAGGTTGGGAAAGTATTTTTAAATTCTTCACGTGCATTGTTATCGCTTTGTGAAGAGCATGATTACTTTCCGAAGCTTTATTATGAGCCTCTTCGTATTTTTTAGCTTCTCTGGTTAAATCGGTAGCCACTATCGACGGCGGTCTTTTTCCAACTGCATCCTGATACTGTTTTTCTCTACAAGAATGAAAGAAACTCGATTACTTTAATTATTACGATTAATTTTACTTAAAATTTTTGTACGATTAGATGGTAACTTTAATTCTTCGTCGAGAAGAAGTTTTTTGATTTCTTTTAATATCTTCTCGACATCTTGGCTGGTATTCGATAATTTTTCCATTATGTCAATCAGTTCTTGAATGACGTGTTGTTTCGCATTTAAGGCTGCGCATCTCTCAATTAATTCGTCGGGAAGGGGTAAACGCTCCCATTCTGTGGTTTGAACATCCGGATCCCATAAACTCAGGTGCTCTAATTTCAAAGATGTCAAATACGTATTGAGCTGCTGATCTTTCTCCTCGATCTTACTACCAACGGATCGTAGTATTTTTGCTTTTTCTTCCGAGTATAAAGAACTTGCTTCGTGTACTTTCATTGGTACCAGTCTGTGTTAAATAGAAAAAATAATGAAGCCAAATTTGTAATACTTTATTGACCATACGGTTGAATTTAAGAAAATGGGGTACCCACCGATAGAGCTGATTTTTTTACCATAGATAGCCCCTGACCTGGTGATTCCAATGGTGGTCATCCTATCCCTTAACTCTCACCCTCCGCTCCCTCAAGGGTCAAAAACTGAAATGATTCCAAAAAGTGGTTTTTTGCACCGATCTCAGTGAGTACATCATTCCCAAAATAAATTTTTAAAAAATAAAAGAAATAAAAATAAAAAATACTAACCTAACCTAACCCAATCTGAAATGATCCTACAAGTAATTCAAACTCAGTAATTCATAGGAAATTTTTTGGAAATTATGTACTCACTGAGATCGGTGCAAAAAACCACTTTTTGGACCATTTCAGTTTTTGACCCCTGGTGGGGGAGAGGGGGGAGTTATGGGATAGGATGACCACCATTGGAATCGATAGATCAAGGGCTATCTATGGGAAAAAAATCAGTTCGATCGGGGAGTACCCCATTTTCTTAAATCCAACCGACAATACTTACCTGGCAAATATATCAGGGCCTGAAACTTCAGGATCATTAATACTGAACGATATTCCTTTAACTAAAGAAGCACCCTTTACTGTGGGTAGTGTTTCCTTTTCAGGTATTTCCTCATGGTATATAAATTCATTTTCATTTTTCGCTGCTTTACGTTTTCCTTCTATCACGTCATTCGTGAATGTAAGCGCCTCTTCTACGATTGTTTTCTCCTCGGTCGACCCGGTTATACCGATCGAACCTTTTGCACTTGTGTAAATTAATTGCGCTTCGTTTAGAGACGCTAATGCAACGTTATAAAATGCTACTCTTTCTCCCATTTTTCTTTGTTCTTCAGCTGCCAATCCTTGATATAAATGAGTAACAGCTAGGTGATAAGCCTTTTTGAATTTTACATAACGTTTCCAGCTCTGGAAAAACGAAAGTTGATCTTTTAGCATTTCATAATTCCATTATGGAAAATAATTTCGGTAGGTACCTTATAAATTTTAGTACCAACTGTATCTGAAATTGTTCCATCTTCGCTTCCACCTTGTTCAAGCGTACTTAATGCCAGAGTAAAATAATCCACTATCTGTCTTGCGACTTTTGCTGCATGATACATATATCTTGTAGAATGATACACAAGAGCAGACAATTAAAGCCACAAAAAGTTTAATATATCTATGCAATTTTTATTTGTTTCATACTTACCTACAATGGTAGGTTTCCGATTATCAAGCATACTCTTTTCTAATATACATTCCTGAGCTTGAGCTAAACAAAGTTGATGCATAAATGTCATTAATTCCGGCGCTAAATCCACACCAGATGGCTGTGGATAGCTATTTTTCAAATGCTCAAACGCCCATGCTGCGCACTGAAAATGAGCACAAGCCATCTTCATACCATCAGCAGATGTCCTTTCTGTACGCGCACCCAGCTGAGTATGCATCGAACCGATATTATACAAGATTGAAATTATTTCAAAACGAATATTTGCTAGCGAACAAACCATGTTCGCGTATGTGTCTCTCCTAATAGAAATCACAAATATTTAGGTTATTGACCTTTGTTAAATTCCAATATCTAAGCATTCTTTTACCATGTAAACGTAATTGCTGCTGCACCATCCTTTCCCATAGGAAATCTACTCTGAAGAAAATGTAACTGACAATAATATTTTTTTAACAATAAACAGCCTGCCATATCTATGGGTGGTCGTATAGCCATTGCCCGTAAACTTTCCAACTGATGTATTTCGTTTGTGTATGACTCTGCATCTTCATTGTAAAAATCACGTATATACTGAAAGATGAGATATAATAAAAATCATTATAATTTCATTTAACTTGGATGAATTGCTATGAAGTAATAAATGATTATCCAATTAAAACAAGTAAAAGAAAAACAATAATTTGATACTTCGAATAATAAAAATAAATAGTAAAAATTAATAATATTATGATTCAAAGTATCAATTGTTGATACCTGTTTCAACTTTGGTCCAAATGTAGTGGGTTCCGGACTAATTTTTAATTGAAAAGATATCATAGGTAACCGCGGTACCGCTTCCATGGTAAATTATTTATTAAATTGTTATCTTTTGGAAATTTCGGTAAACTGACAGCTGATTATCTGTCAAACTCGTAGAAAACGGATTTGTTCGTTGAACATACTTTTCGCTATCACCAGCTATCACGTATTTGTGACGATTTGTCTTTGGGCAAATATTCATGGTTGAAAGTAGTTGCGTCACGTAATTTTTTTATGTTAAAATTCATATTTTATTTGAAATAATGACTTACAATCCTTTGTATTGTCAGTTATCAACGAAAATTTTGGAAACAATGGAATATTGACGAAAAATGTTTAGAAACTTCTAATCCTCGAAAGATCGTTTTTTGTAAACTGATCAAAGAAATACATATGTATTATATACATATATACATATATACGCGTGGTAAGCAATGGTGGTAAGTTCCATCGGAATTAACCAACGGTTCGTAGTAATCGTCCGTGAAAACAGACAGTAGACATTGAACGTGGAATAAATTGTTTATTTATTTATAAATCAAGCATCGATAAAATGTATGGAAACGAATCAAACGAACACTCGTAAGATTCCTAGCGTCATTTTCTTACAACAGTTACAGTGTTGCCAAGTGTTGCTAATCGAAAGCATCACGCGTAAAGTCTAATTTATTTCTCCAAACATAGCGAATGGGAATGTTTGTGTTTCATTTTTCATTTATTCGGAATTATGTACAGAGAAGCATCGAATAAAAGTGAATAAATTTATGTATATATAGTATGTCAGAAACTAGACTTGACATGGATATTGATAACCAAAGCGAAGACGGAGAAATAAAAAAAAGCCCCTCAAAGGATATGGAAGATTTTAGGTATCGAATAACGTGATACTTCATTTTAATTAATCTTATCTTCACTCTAAATTGGTTATGATAAGTTTTTCACCATATAATTTTATACCTTCTTATGGTTTTCAGCCAATAATAATGTTTCTAGCTCTAAAATTTATTTTTCTTTAAATTGATCCAATAGAAAAAGATTTATTTACTTTAATAAGTCATTTTTGTGTATCTGTGCGTTAGTCATTTTGAGAAAAGTATACTTAAAGCTTTTCAGAGGAGGACGGTGGAGATACCGCTGATTCTTTGGATATAAAACCACCGCAGGCTGTTGTTCGCCATTATAAATCAAATTCTTCGAGAAGACGAGATAAGCATGGTGATAGGAGAGATCGTAGGGAAGAAAAAGAACGAAAGTCACGGCATCACGAACGCGGGGAAGACAGGCATAGAGATAAACACAGACATCGTAGACACGGCATGGACATTTTAGAGAGATCAGATCGTTCCGACGGTTCTAAAAGGGATAGGGAAAGATTAGAAAGGTTGGAAAGAATGGAAGGCCATAGAGAAAGAGAATCTAGGCATGATAGAAAAGAGAGAAGTACAGGTGATCGTGTTTTGGAGGATTTGAGAGAGCGGTATAAAAATTTACCAATTATAAAGAATTGATACATTCTTGGTTTATTACTTATTAAAATATTTGATTTACAGATTACTGGACAAAAGACGAGAAAGGCGAGAAGATTCACGAGACATGCGAGATTACAAAGTAGAAACTCGTCGGGAAATTCGTATAGAAGATACTCGCGAGTTACGCGAATCGCGCGAGCGTAGAGAAATACGATTAGAAGACATGCGAGAACGTCGCGAAGTACGTACCATCGCGGATGACGTTAGAGAGCGCCGTGAGATACGCATAGAGGATCACAGACACATGAGAGTAATGGAGGAGCAATATTCGGAAACAGAGCTGATGGAGCGACCTGAAAGAAGTGAGAAACGACACAAGAGATCTCATAAGCACGATCGACTTCGTGATAGAGACAGAGAAAAAGCGGAACGTGAAAAAGAGCACAGAGAGAAACAGTTACGTGAAGCGATGGAAATTGTTACAGAGGACGCTGATGATATGGAAATCAATGAGATACCGATGCAGCCAAAGGATCCAAAGGAAATGACCGAGCAAGAGCTTCGAAAGGAAAGATTGTTAGAAGCTGACAGAGAAATGGCCAGGAGGAAAGAAGTCTCCAGATTAGAATTGCAAGCGCGACGAATGAAAAGAGGAGAAAAACGACCATTAAGCCCTGATAACAATCAAGATCCGTCTGTCGTAGAACTTTCAGATGAAAGTCCAAGCCCGGTTCACTCGGACGAAGTTCGTTCTAAATCTATCGAGTAAGCTTTCATAAATTTTCTAATAGAATACAGTAAAACTTCGATAAGTCGTCACTCAAGGGACCAAGAAATTTTGACGACCATGTAAATTTTAAAATGACGACTTATCCGGGTGATGACTTATAGAGGTTTTACTGTATTTTGAAAACTTTGATACCACATTATTGACTATTGTTTTGTAGGTCCAGGCATTCATCCGACGGTCAAAGGAGTATCCGTGAAAGATCTTCAGACAGACATTCTTCTGATTCATCAGAGTCTAGCAGTGAGGACGACGATGAGTCGAACGATTCGAATAAAGGTTCTAACGCTGACTCCAATGATGGTTCCGATTATAATAATCCAAGCCCGTTATCCGTGGATCGGTTAGCCAAATCGGATCACTCAGACGGAGAATCACCTGGTCACGTTGATTCGAACGGCGCGACAAAGATTGTCGAGGAAGAGGAGAAGAAAGAAGAGGAGCCTGAATTGCCACCGTATTTACCAGCGATTCAAGGTAAACAAGCCAGACTTTTTATATGTATACACTTACGATTAATCTTCATATTGTACAATGAAATATGTTTTACAGGTTGTAGAAGTGTGGAAGAATTTCAGTGTTTGAACCGTATCGCGGAGGGTACTTACGGTGTAGTTTACAGAGCACGAGACAAACGTACGGATGAAATTGTTGCTCTTAAGCGATTAAAAATGGAGAAGGAAAAAGAAGGATTCCCGATTACCAGTCTTAGGGAGATAAACACTTTGCTACAGGCACAGCATCCAAATATCGTTACTGTCAGAGAAATAGTGGTTGGTAGTAACATGGATAAAATATTTATTGTAATGGATTATGTGGAGCATGATTTGAAATCATTGATGGAAACAATGAAACAAAAGAAACAAGTTTTTATACCAGGTAAATTTTGTATACCCTATAGAGAAAATATAGTACAGAATGAGAATACGAGTATCTTTTTTATAGGAGAGGTTAAGTGTCTTATGCAACAATTACTGCGAGCAGTTGCACATTTGCACGATAATTGGATACTGCATCGAGATTTGAAAACGTCGAATTTGTTGTTAAGTCATCGCGGTGTTTTGAAGGTTGGTGATTTTGGTTTAGCTAGGGAATACGGTTCTCCTCTAAGACAGTATACTCCGATTGTTGTAACACTTTGGTACAGAGCTCCTGAATTACTGCTTAGCGAGAAAGAATATAGTACTCCGGTCGACATGTGGTCAGTTGGGTAAGAAAAACGATGTACTTTATTTTTCATATCTGGTTAAACTTCCGAAAACCTTCATGCTCCGAATTGGCTCAAATTTTGGAAATAGATTCGTTTTTGATAAAAATGATGATTGCGAGAAGGATTTCTGGCGACTCGAAAAAAAATGTTACCACATGAATGTCACTCTCTATTTTACTGGCATAGCATCTACTGTTGTCTACGCTTTCTACAAAGCCATCGTAAGAGTTAAAAACCAATAGACATAACGGATGGACTTAAAAATCAAACTTAACTGATATCAATGATTTTAGCATGCGTAATTCATTGAAGTTAAAGGTTGGATTAGGTTTGTATAAAAATTTTATTGATATGCAGAATATACATAATTAATATCATCAAGTAATTGATGATACATTGTAATACTAGTATTACAATTGAAAATAGCAGATTTTACAACATCAGAACCGCCTTCAAATCTGCCTCAAATATTCCTGCTATTATAATTGCGTCGGTAAAGTAGGGAACGATACCCAAATGATAAAAAATTTTTTCTCGAGTCACCAAAAATCCTTCTTGGAATTATCATTTTTATTAAAAAAAAAACCTATTTCCAAAATTCCAGCCAATTTGGAGCATGGAGGTTTTCGGAAGTACAGCCTCATTGTTTTCTACATTAGTATTGTCACTAACAAAATAATGTCTTTTTAGGTGTATCTTTGCAGAGTTACTAAGAATGGAGGCACTGTTCCCAGGTAAATCTGAAATTGATCAATTAAACAGGATATTCAAGGAATTGGGTACACCGAATGATCGTATATGGCCAGGATACAGTAAACTACCAATGGTGCAAAAGATTCCATTTGCTCATTATCCTGTAAACAATTTGAGGCAACGTTTTAGTTTGTCTCTCTCAGATTTGGGTATCGAATTATTAAACAAGTATGTTTTCCTCTTTGATTAACTCTATTTTTAAAGATTAATGTCGTTCGTTCTTTGTCATGATTTGAACAAATGTTTTCAGGTTTCTCACTTACGACCCTCAACAACGAATATCAGCAGAAGATGCTGTGAAACATGGTTATTTTACAGAAGCACCTTTACCGATAGATCCACAAATGTTTCCTACGTGGCCGGCCAAGTCAGAGCTTGGTTTGAGAACGGCAAATGCTTCGCCGAAACCGCCAAGCGGTGGAAAAGAGTACAAACAATTAGGAGACGGTGATGATGCTGATTTAAGTAATTCCGGTTTTCACATGGGTCTTATGGAAGGTGGAAGACAACCGCCTGTCGGTGGTGGTTTTCATTTAAAGTTTTAGATACAACGACGAATTCTGTGCGAATTGAAATAACAGTGATTGCTTTCTAGTTGGTTGAAGAAAAAATCAACAACAGCATACTCTTTTACATTTATTTATTACCGATAACCTTTTATTAAGCTCCAAAGATTTTTGGAGTTTACATGATAAATAAAACGCAATTTAATTACCACTGAATTTTATGAAATATATTACTGTTCATAAAATAGTTATTCAGCAGCTTTTATTTTCCAGCGATGTTCATGTTTTTCGGTAGACCCAGCAGCGAGTTTATTAGCTCAGAATTGCGTTTAGGATGACAGAGCCATTGTGGCAGAAGTAGCAGTCTAGCAAGTTGCAATTCGTTATTCTGTAAAGACAACATTCTACTTACTATTGTTATTATGAATGTAATACAATTGCTTCTTAATATTTATTAATTTGTTATATCATCTTTTTACCAGTCCTCTGCCGTACGGGAAGTTCGGACCTACAAGATTTCTGTTAGACTCTTCAGCTACTCCTAAAGCTTGGTGTGCTACTCCCAGCATCATAATTACGATGATCACGTACTTTGTCGATGCCATGGCTCGTATCTAAACATAGGATTAATAGAAGAATATAGAATATTTCCTACCAATTCCTTTTCCAATAGTTCAGTATCAATTTATTATATTTTAAGAATGTAAAATTTTATTTAGAGTTACCTGTTTTTTTCCAACGGAACAACTGTTAGCAGTGCAAGTAATGCTTCTACCAGACGCGTTAGGTGGAAGTGTTCTGAAATGCTGAGAACAGCATACTTTTATACTGCTAATATCACGGGGGTTAAAATCTGTCCACGACAGATGGATCCTGCTAACGACAGTTATTTCCTCGAGGAAATATCGAAGAAATTTTCCTTCTGTCTCGTGTAATTATTACATAAACGTTGAGAGTCTGTGGATGACAGAATTTTATTGACAAAGTTTCTTCTCTTTTTTTTTCTTCATTCATTATAAATAATCTTACGACGGCATATCATTTCATTATAATGTTTCTGCGCAGGAATCATAAAAGTCTCAGAAGTTTGAAGGTCGTTACTTCCTAAGAAAAAAGACATTGGCCCCGGATCACTTTATCCTTTACCTTTTGCCTCTTACAATGGTTCATCATTCTCACAAAGGTCCCTTAACATTTCATTACTTTTTTTTTAAATTATCCAAAGTTATCCTTTATGAATTTATGAATTTTTCTTTAAGAGGCATAGAAGGGCGATATAATCAATAGATATTTCTAGGTCTTTTACGGTATAGGCAGTGATTATGTAAAACGCAGAGTATGATTTAAAAATGTGTAGCAGCGCTTCAGCAACCCTTAACGCATGTAGAAGACAAATATAAAGATCAAAGTCGATGGCTTAAAAAAGATTGGCAAACGTAACTAATGCTGGCTAACAGGAATAAATTTGAAATAATTAAGGGAATTGTATTTATTCATGAGACACCTACGCAAAAATTGGGCAAGATGAAACAGTGAAGATAGGTCCTGATATCCAGGTGGCCAACGACAGAATAGAAGAAAGAGCGGAAGAGAGAAAAAGAAAAGAAAAAAAAGAAGCGAAAGGGAGAGAAAGAGGAATGGAAGGAAGGAAGGAGCTTAGAGTCCATGCACGATAATCGAAATCTTGGTGTCCCGGGATGGGTATAGGTCACTATATGCTATGGGTATAGCAACCAGAAAGCGGTTTCAGACTGGTGTAGTGGCCTTGATTCGTTTTTAAGACCCTTCGAAGGCGCGATTCTAGTCGATCGTGTTACATTTCAACTTTACCGACACCCGACTGCTTTTCTTCTTAATTATTATTCATCTTCGCGTGAATTTATACATACATAAGTACATGACCATTAGCAACGATAACATCTTGTTGTTTGATCCATTTTATTTTTATATGAAGCATGATTTAAATGATTTAATATTTAGAGGCATAGGGGTTCATATTTAGATAAACTCTATACAGGGTGTCTCATAACTCCTGTAATAGCCGAAAATGGGGGGTTGCTGAGGTGATTCCGAACAACTTTTTCCTTTACCAAAATGTTGGTTGAAACATCGTTTTTGAATTATTAACGAAAAACACTGGCCAATGAGAGCGCGCGCTCAACCATGAGAGCGTTGGCTTTCAACTGCGCTCGGTCCCGGTCGTGAACAAACGCATTGGCACAGCGTGGGTATTGAGGGAAGCGTGCGATTAATTCCATATTGTTCTTAACATGTTGAACGCCACAGTGAAATTGGGCATTTATTGTGGGATAGTAATAATTAATTTTCCAATTTCATGTTTCAAGCTTTCTATTTGCTATTTCACATTATTTGTACCATAGCAATATTACTTAAAATAATATTTTTCTATTGTTTTTTTTTAATTATTCAAGCTTGTGTAAATTGCGAAGCCGGTCACCGGTAAGCTCCATGACGTTCAACGTGTTAATTTAAGACGATGTAACATTTATTGTACAGTGAGTTGCATTGAACTTGTCGCAGTGAAGTTGGCCATGCATTCACTTACCGACGCGGCGTGAATGTGTTTGTAAACTTGTAGCCAACTTCACTGCGACAAGTTCAATGCAACTCATACTGATTGTGAGTCCCATCGAAATTGTCGCAGTGAAGTTGGCTACACATTCACTAACCCATTCACACCGCGTGTCGGCACCTCGCCCATCGGCTCACCGTCGTGGCGTGAATGTGTTAGTGCGACAACTTCGATGGAACTCTACATACGCTTCTCTTGATACCCACGCTGTGCCAATGCGTTTGTTCACGAACACAACCGAGCGCGGCTGAAAGCCAATGCTCTCGTGGTTCGGCCCGCGCTAAAGGCGCGCTCTGATTGGCCAGTGTTTTTCGTTAATAATTCAAAAACGAAGTTTCAACCAACATTGTGGTAAAGGAAAAAGTTGTTCGGAATCATCCCAGCAACCCCCCATTTCCGGGTGTTACGCGAGTTCTGGGACACCCTGTATATAGTATGAAATTTTATATTTGTACAATTTTACGCATTTCTCGTTGCATCGATCTGAAATTAAACGTAAAATCGTTTAATCATGTTTGGTATCATTTTCATAGTAAGATAACCTCAAAAATCAAACTGAAGTTTACCGATATCGCTGATCGATCGTAAACGACAAACGAGTCTCGTAGTCGAACATTGATCGAACAATTCCAAAAAATGGCGGGGATGAAGACGCGGTACAGTGAAAAACCATTCTGTCTTAAGAAATATATATTCTTAGTCTTGCTTTCTACACAAATGTCGTAATTGAAATCTTCGTTGAGAAGATTATAAGTTTAATAGTTCTTGCAAACTTTCCCAAGGCTCAATCACGAAAGTGGTGAATAAATCATGTGATCGTGAAACAGGCAAGTATCGTCGAAACGGGACGAACGAAAAGTATCGCTCGCCGAATTATCTATCACTTTCCTCTTAATGGCTTTTTCGTGTATACATTTATGACCAAAATATTAAGCGATCATCTAAGGATTTTTAGGCGAAGATGCACTAATGGACCGACTTGTCACGATCTGCTATGGTATCGGGTCAAGGATCGCAATGTACGGCAGAAACTGTTTATATTCCTCTGGAAGATATTCCTCGGTTTCTCTTCTCTCCGCGGATGAAAACGCAACGTTTCGTATTGAACGAGAGGAGAATCGTAAAAGGAACGGTATATCTCATCGTTCATCGAAAATATGATCTGTCATAACCGTCTCTAGTCTGTGATTTAATTATGCATTCCTTTAGTTATTGAAACGCTTTAACAGGTTCTACGTACGAAAAACTCATACAACCTGTATCTGTGAAAGGTTTTACTTCCCGATGCCAATGAACTTCCAAACGCTAACGTCCGTAATCCGTATTATCGACGATCATCACGAACAAATTGAATCTCCTATTAGGATCGATCGGAGGTAAAACAATTAATTTTTAAATTTCAAATTTGAATACCCGTCCAGTCAAACTCCTCGTCAAATTTGATCTTTATTCCTCTGACGTCTGAAGGTAGCAGCTCTTCTTTTCCTTCTAACAGTTTCAGTATAGATCGAACGATTCAATATGA
This sequence comes from Osmia lignaria lignaria, assembly GCF_051020975.1. Taxonomy (NCBI): domain Eukaryota; kingdom Metazoa; phylum Arthropoda; class Insecta; order Hymenoptera; family Megachilidae; genus Osmia; species Osmia lignaria. The sequence goes on along the minus strand of NC_135044.1, from coordinate 8,914,996 downwards.
TTCGATCATTTTCATCAACCCTCTCAAGTTTAAATACTTTTCGCGCATACATAACAATTACTTTTCATTCAATCGAATAATAATTGAACGAGAGGCGTAAACTTAAAAATAATCAATTGATCAACGTGATCAATTTCTTAAAAGTTTCTTCTTTGTTTTTTTTAGAAAATAAGAGGGGGAAACAAGTCGATAAAACGAACATCGGCAAGTTCAAGGTGTTCCCTAAAGTGCCTTATTTTTAGGATTCCACAGGTTCTTGGATACCTGGCGCTATGGCGATCGACTCTCAAATTCTTCAATGGGACGAGTCTCCAACTTTCATCGTCCTTTTCACCTTTTTTCTTTCTTCGGCCATCATTTTGGTAAGGGATTTGAAGACCGTGCCGCGCTAGTTTGAAATTTTTATGGCTTGAAAATTTTTATTTTGATCATTAAGAATGTTCAATGTTCGTCTCTCCTCTGACATTGTATTTTTTTCTAGATGAAACGGAACAGTCGATGGTACTTGAAATTGAAGGTGCATTTGTGCAAATAATACTAAGGAAAAAAAAATATGCATCGTGATTGTCCTACGTTCGTTCAAGGTGATCGTGCCTAGTTTATTCGAAATATGTGACATGAAACGCAAAACAACCATCCTGAATTGCAGAAATTGATGTCGAATACTTCTCAACGTATTCAAATATTTCACGTTAATCTTTTGCTTGTTTTCGTCGTGCTGCTATCATAGGAGCATACTAAATCATTTATTTTATACACATTCTCAGCGAGTCCTTTCAATCGAGGACCTCGAATTGCTGGTATCATTAAAATCAAGCTAACAAATGGACGTGCAAAGAAGGACAAATTATGGATATTATTCTTATCATTCCTCTACGTTCAATAGTTCATGGCAAATACAACGCTTACAGGCGATAATGCACTTTTTCGTTGTAACGATAATATCGTTTGGATATCATTTTGATATCGCCATGTTGCAATGATTAGTCTAGGTACATATGTAGCTACAGTGGCGTGCAAAAGTATTCGGCCACCGTTTGAAACAGAATACCTCATTTCAAATTGGACCAAATCACTTGAGGTTTTTCGAGAAGCTATATAAATTAATTTACTAGGATATGTGCTTTTGTCGTTTTAAAAAATTACAATTTGTCGAAATAGTAAAAGGCAATTTTTCAACTTTTTTATGTGAGCCTATAATGAAAATTTAAAATATGTCTTTCGTAGATTCAAAGAAATTATGTGTATACTGAAAATTTTATCGAGATCGGTGAACGTATATAAAGTTATAAGTAATTAAAATTTCCGAAAATCGCGACTTTTCACCTAAGAACGGAACTAGTCATGTACACTGTATGTGTATATAAAATACGTAAACTTAAACACGCTATATTTTTAACCGACTTCGAAAAAGGAGGATTTTTTTTTAATGTATGTTCACCGATTATTCTAAGAATGTACTCGAAACGAAATCTATTGTATCTCGTAGAGCATGTCTCACAACTGGTCCTGCAAAAAAAATATTTTGCGGGATTATATATAAAAATAATTTTAAGTAAACAATATTCAACTGGGGTCAACATACCCATTGCGGATTTACTACATGTATGTATATCAGAAGTGCTGCAAACTTCTGATACTCTTGTTCTAATTATAAATATTATCAGCCATATCTATAACGTTCCGTATCTTTTCTTACGACTTATTAATTACCAAGTTCGCCATACAGTAATCAAATCGTTTTTGGCAGCATTGTTTATTCCGTTATTTTTAATTTTGTCCTGCCTCCGAAAAGGTTGAAGTGTATTTAATATACTGTTTAAATAGGATTCATTAATAGCTGTGGAGTATTGATATAAATGAAATAGAAGTTATTTTATACCTTTTAGCGTATTTTGTTAATGCAGCAAGAGGTTTCATTAATAATTGTTACGCAGTTGTATAAACGAAATATAAATTATTTTACACTTTTTAGCGCATATTGAAGTCGGTTGTATTTTTTATTAAAAATTATTTTATCTAAAGTACAGGTATTGATTGCTCGTTTATTTCAGGTACTGAAAAACGTGTAGAATCTTCAGAGGCATCGAGCAAGTATGCAATTATAGATAAATCATCATCTTCATTTCCATCGTTTCCTACTTTCCCATACGTGTAACTCTTCAGTCCAGAGTTACCAGATAAATAATCATCTAAGCAAATTTATATGAAAAAAAGGAATACTGTAAAGGGTTAAATAGGTTGTAAAACATGGTTACCTGGTGAGAAGGAAAAGGAAGATATTGGAGGGATTAGAAGGCGAAACACGACGAGGTGTATCCAAGTTGCAGGATCACGTTTGACTTGGTGTCGTTCTCACCAAGTGTCGCTGAAGGGCATTCAACAGTTTCCATTGAAAATTCTAAATTGCAGAAATTCTTGAAAACTTTGAGAAACTTAATAATTTGGCGATGTGTAACTTTCAAGAATCTCTAATTTTTCATTTCTAATTTGTACTGTTCGATGGCCATGTTCTCCTTAAACGAATACCTTGATTTTCACAAATATATTTCATGTGTTATATTGTATAGGTAATATTTTGTCAAGATTACTAGCCCATCACCAGGTATCTCGCGTTTCAGAATTGGTTTACGTACACGGTCGCGTTCTCGTGGTCAAGGACGTTGGTGACAGGGTCTGTAGGGTGCGGGTCGAGGGGTCCCTGGCGATGGAGTAGGTATATATGGGCGACCTCACGCGTTCAGAATACCAGATTCATGCAAGTTAGCCCTCCCCACGAAGCGGGTGGTGCGCTTTTAAAAATTCATCGCGAACCACTTGCCGGAGGAGTGTACGGTGGGGCCGGTCGCGGCTTCTCAATCATCATCGGTCAGTGCAGTAGAATCAGGTGCCATTGACGCTTCGGATTTGAACAGCTTTCAACGGTACACGGTGAAGAAGCTCTGCTTCTTCTTTAAGCCAAGGTTCGTTTAACAATATTATTCATAATTTTCCTTTGCTTTTATTTTTCTTAAAGGTTCACTGATCTATCATTAACGAGAGTCATTATGCATGTGTCATGATTAATTAGAGAATTTAAAAATCATTTCTTTCCAACTTTTAAGATAATGGAGTGATCATAAACACTCATCGTTGAACACGTTAAAAGAATTATTGTCAATAGAACGTTTTTCTCAAAGATAAGATAGAAAATAGAAAGAAGATACATTAAGCAATCGTTAAGCAGTTCGATTCTCGTTAAGTTCAGCGTTTTAGAGGATAATTCAGTCAACAAGTTAATGCGACTGCTATTCTGATATCGTAAGGGTACATTTTTTATATTATTAAATTCATTAACTTTGACTAACATAATGAAATAACACACATCAAAATTAATCTATATTATCTTGTATCTTACAAACGTCTTAGCCGAATAGTGCGACAGGGGGATTACTTCCACTTCCTCTTACATAAACCAAAAAAAAAAAAGAAAGAAAGAAAAAGGTATGAATCTTCTATCGTGTCAGTGAATGTTTTCAAGAATCTTCAAAATTTTTGAATTGAAATAAGAATTGAAACACTTGGAGATTCTACGTTGATCCCAGTAATCGAATTGCAATGCAGAAACTCGAATGCCCATCGCTGCTTGTCCTCTTGTCTCGCGGTCACTTCCACCTACGAGTGTCGCATTTTGAATGGTTAAACATCATCGAAGGAGCAACCGCGTGTCTTTGTCCTCGAGTGAATCAGCGCATGATTCGTCCGCATAAATTTCAATTTTCCGGCACGCATGTATCTGCTGTGATGACCGCCAAACACACGGGCTGCTTCAAATAAAAGTATTATACACACGAATGACAAGGTCACAGGGTCTTACAAGGAGAACTACCCAAGTGTTACACACACTTATTAATGAAACTTTGCCAGCTTGTAGAGTTCGTCGAGCTGAACACGCCAATACCCCGTTTTGTGGGCAGACGGCTAATTGTTTAAAAGATATTAACAATTACAGTTAGTCACTCCTTACATTCTGAAGTTCAAATCCTTGGTTCCCAACATTTTTTTTTAATGATAATTTGTCTCTTTTTGAATATTAAAAAAAAAAAAAAATTCGTAACCCAGGATTTGAACCGAGGACCTTTGGATTACGACTCATGTGTTTAACCACGGAGCAGATCCGTGATTTGCAATTTAAAGGTCCTCGGTTCAAATCCTTGCTTCACAAAAAAATTTTTTTTTCTTATGATAATTTTTATGTAATAGTTATTCAAAAAGAGACAAATTATCATTAAAAAAAAAAAAAAAAAAAAATGTTGGGAATCAAGGATTTGAACCGTGGATCTCTAGATTGCGAGTTGTATGTGTGAGTCTGTCATACTTCTCAATGTATGTAGTAACTAACTTTAATTATTAATATCTTTTAAACAATTAGTCGTCTGCCCACAAAACGGGGTATAGCCGTGTTCAGCTCGACGAGCTCTACAAGCTGGCAAAGTTTCATTAATAAGTGAGTGTAACACTTGGGTAGTTCCCCTTGTTAGGCTAATTCCATGGAAAGTCTTTTGCTTGTGCTAAGGAAAAAAGGAAACGTGTCTGAAAAGCCTTCTCCTGCATTCCTTTGGAAATGTTCAAAGATCTAGTCAACAACTTACAGTTTCATTGTTGAAGCAACAAAGGGTGAATGCCCTTCGAGGATGTTTTGCACGATACTTGTTTACAGTTATCATGACTCGTATTTCTACCAACTAATTATTATGATTAAATTCTCGTTGAGGTGCAATCATCGCAGACTTGTAGCTGTTGTAATGCGAAGCCCACCTCGTTCTATATTCTTCTTTTTCGGTGTCGGCGCATGGAACGCGTGTTCTGACTGCAGGACAGGTTTTAGTGCTCGTCGCACCGATGCACTATAGTTCATAAGTTTCTTTTTTATTTCACGAAAGAATTGTAAGCATCGCCGCTGTTTAAAACAAATCAAGAGTAATAACAAAGGGTATAGCAGGATAAGATGGTCAAAAGTGCCCTTGAACCGATTTTATTTAGCAATGCACCATTTTATAGCTTATAATAAAAAACCATTATACACCAAGTTTCAGCCCTGTATTTCAACCGGGAGGGTAGTTACAGGGTGAGAAAGAAAAAGTGATTTTTGCCATATTTTCCCTATTTAATGGCATTCAAAAAATCTGAAAAAATTCTAGAATATTCTAGCCATGTTTCTTTATGATTGTGAATTTTTTCAGATTTTTTCAATGCCATTAAATAGGGCAAATATCGCAAAAATCGCTTTTTCTTTCTCTCCTTGTAACTACCCTCCCGGTTGAGATACAGGGTTGAAACTTGGTGTACAATGGTTTTTTATTATACGCTATAAAATGGCGCATTGTTGAATAAAATTGACTCAAGGGCCTGTACCCTTTATCGAAATGTTAGTTCTTACTATAAGATCGTTTATCTCTTTCTTGTTTTTTTTTTTTTGCAGAGATGTTTCCTTGGCTCGTTCTATTTCTCATTGGCCAGTCGGTCGCAGGACCATTTCATCGAGCTTACATTCAAGAATATTTATTACCACCCCAATGGAATCTGGATGAAAAAGAAGCGGACGTAGAGTTCATCAACGCGAACGGGTTTCAAAGAAACGCGGTTGAAAATCCGGTGGTAACCGAGAACACTCTGGACGATGATACGATCACTCACGCGGAATACGGTTCTGAAAGATTCCCACTGCGTGATGCGGTTGAAGCATTGCCGGCGAATCAAATGAATCTTCAAGCTGCGAGTCTGCTTTTACAAGATAGCAAAGAGTCAGTGTCCTCGAGAAATATTATCCAGCTATTCCATAAGCTTACAACCGTTTGTTGATATCGAATTTCATCTAGAAGAAAGCGATGGTCATGGTTAATCCTTTGCTTTACAATATTCAAGCAGAGACCAAAGGGAACAGTGAAACTATTTGACAAAACTATGGACTTTTATTATTTATTATGACGTTACGCTTATGGCATAACTGGATGTTTCCTATCAACTCTCTGTCATTGTAGGTAATCTGGGCCATTGATGATGCAAACGAAATTTTTAGCCCAAATTATGTACCAATTTACCTATGGACGGTTAATATTTCGATCAACGCGTGATAGATAATTAATTATTTATTTAGGCCCAGTGGTCGAGTGCCTTTAAGAGACGCGGTGGAACATCGAGAAGCACCATTCTTCAGCAACGTAGATCATGAATCTATATGGATCGAACCCTTGGCTCCACCGACCCTTACCCGAACGCATCAAATCGTAGATCCAAAAATGGTGTGTCATCTAGATTCCGGTGCAGTTCACAGAGTGGAACCATTCTCTCTGTTTCCTCAATCGATTCCAGATCACAAATGCAGTCATTTAGTGTACGCTGCAGCCACTTTAGGTAATTGTTTACGATACTTGATAGAACATTATAAAATAATTGTTCCAGCAGTGAAACGAATAATCTCAATCTTTCAGACCCAGAGGAATTGGTTATCGTTTCTAAGGATCCCGAATACGACGAGATTAAAGGTAATGGGACAAAGTGTTCACAAGTTGGAGGAGTTCAGACAGGTTGAGATTCAAATAAACACTTTTCTATGAACATCCTGCACATGACACATACAGATCAATCAGTCAATCGAAGTACCGTTAATTTATTCCTACCAATTCAAACAGGTGGATATAAAGCGGTAACGGGACACCGATCGAGGAACCCAGCTTTGCAAGTGCTTGTTTCGATCGCAACATCGAACAGAGGTAAACTGTTCTCCGAAGTGACCAAGAACCATTGTACCCTCCATTGCGAGAGACTGGCCAAGTCTATATTGACTTTCTTGCGAGCAAACGACTTTGACGGCGTTGAAATCGACTGGGAAAATTCAGCAGAACATTCCAACGATCTGAGGCTACTTCTGAAGACGATTAAAAAATCCTTCGACGTTCAGGACGAGTATACCTTAGCGGTAGCTCAGAGACCCGAGGATCCGGTAGATCAAGAGATCACCTCTATTGCCGATTTGGTCCTTCTGAGAGCATGGAGAGAGAGTCCAGGGTTCAGACGGGAAAAATTGGCCCTTCATCCAGCACCGTTGAGATACGTTGTTCGTGCAACCAACAGATGGATCGAAAGTGTTCCACGCGAACACAGGTCGAAGATCATTCTTGGTATACCGGTCTTTGGACAAGGGTACACCCTTAAATTTGGCAACTTCACCGATGCTGGTGCCCCCATCATCGGGCCAGGCATAGGGGGTGTATACAACAAGCGACAGAATGGACGGATGGCTTATTATGAAGTAACCCTTTACACGTTTCCTTCTTGAATCTATTAAAAAGAACGGATTCATTTATTTATTCAATGTTCGGGACGATTTTAGATTTGCGAGAAACTGGAGGATGGATTGTGGATATCCGGGAGAGACGAAGAAGGGCCGTACATAAAGCGTGGCGATCAGTGGGTCGGCTACGAGGATCCTCTGTCGGTGAAAATAAAAGTTGCTTACGTTAGATCAACGGGACTCGGCGGTGTGTCCCTGTGGTCTGTCGATTTGGATGATTTTCAGGTACAGTTGTTTATAATTAGTTGAGAGGATTATTTCTAATCCTCAAGAATTGAACAAAAATATTTTGCACATTTTGAACATTTAGGGAATCTGCGGGAATCCTTGGCCAATGCTCAACGCCGCGATAGAGTCAATAGGTTTCTACGACGAGAAACGAGTGAAAAATTGTACCACCGAGGGTCTCTTCACCGACCCAGACAACTGTTCTGGATTTTATTCTTGTTACAATGGTATTGTACCAATCAGAGTTACAAACTCGTATCAATAAACGTCTATCAATATATTTGCATATTTGAATAGGTGTACAATATCAGGGTCAATGTGGACAGGGAAACTTCTTCAACTCGGCAAATGGTCGTTGCGTAAAAGCGAATACAGAATTGTGCAAACCGAGGCAAGTAGACCGGATTCAAGATGGAGGTTCTTCGACCGAGATACGAGAGGTAGAAGAAGCGCAAAATTTAGAAATCACGCCAGAAAAAGGACCACGTGTAGCTTGTTACGTAACATCTTGGTCTCTCTATCGCAAAGGAGATGGAATGTTCGCTCCTGAACGGCTTGACACACGATTGTGCACCGATGTGATTTATGCTTTTGCTGGATTGAATCCAGACACCTTGCTTATTCAACCGTTTGATCCCTGGGCCGACATAGAAAACAGTACTTACCTTTAATCATGGTACAGTAAAATCTCTCTAGTTGTCCGTAAGCTGAAGAGCGAAAATGGACAATCTGGGCAGGATAGACGCGATTTGGTTTCCGGCGACAAGTCGTAAAAGAGAAGGATAGCACGATAGCAGCCGAGAAATTAACAACAGTTTAACTTTCTTATGTTTAGAATTTTCTGGATGCAAATTGTTTTAACATATTGGTACAATTTTTCTGATTAACCCTCGAAGTACGGTCCATCGGGGGGTCTCTCGTGACTCACACCGAGACGTGTCTCCGGAGACCCCGTTCCCGTACTGCGAGGGTTAAAATGAGACCAAACATGACATAATTTAGACTATACGAACGAAAAAAAACATTCGCATTGGGGATGTTTCCTTGCACATAAAATTAAGTAAATATGCTCCAAATTATATCGTGTTTGGTCCCATTTTAATCAGAAGAGTAAAAAAAATTAATATTAAAAAAGTTACAGTGCTTTATTATAAACTACCAAACTCTAACTCTCATCAAAGAAGCCGCGTCGCATATCGCGTGATTGAATCGAACGAACAGAACATAGGGTGAGAAATACATAGGCATAGGACAAAACCGACGGACACTGTCAGCAGGGCAACAAACGGACAACTAGAGAAATTTTACTGTATTCCTGTCTCTGGATCTGTGTTGATACATATATCTAACAGACCTGAATTTTTCAGACCTATACGAGCGTGTAACGATGCTGAAGGGATCCAGAGTGTTATTGGCAATCGGAGGATGGACGGATAGCACCGGTGATAAATATTCTCGCTTAATAAGTAACGGTGCATCTCGTCGCAAGTTTGTCGCGTCAACGATCAACTTTTTGAAGAAGCACAATTTCGACGGGCTTTCCTTTGAATGGAACTACCCGAGGTGTTGGCAAAGCGACTGCAGGAAAGGTCCCGATACCGACAAGCCCAACTTGACTAAGCTGATACGAGAACTGAAGAAGGAGTTCGATCAACAAGAACCGAGACTCACGTTGGCTGTCGCGTTGTCAGGGTACAAGGAAATAATCGACAGAGGTTACGAAGTATACGAGATCTCGAAAATTGTAGATTTCATGTCGGTTATGACGTATGATTATCACGGGGCTTGGGAGTCGAGGACAGGTCATTTGTCGCCGTTGTTCGGAAGCGCTGCTGACCCTAATCCATACTATAATGTCGTAAGTCTCAAACGTAGTTTCGTACAATGAAAACAGTTCGTTACGGGTTGCCTTTTTATTATTCTTCAGAATTCTACCGTCGAGTATCTTGTCAGCCTTGGCGCAGATAAATCAAAACTTCTGATAGGTGTACCCCTATATGGACAAGCTTATAGATTGTCCAGCGAAGATCTGAATGATATTGGTGATCCTGCAACTGGACCTGGAACTGCTGGAGAGTTCACAAGACAACCTGGGATGTTGGCGTACTATGAAATCTGCGATAGAATTAAGAATAAGGGTTGGAAGAATGGATTAGGTAAAAAGAATCAGTTAAAGTATTAGTCGGTTTTTTCTACAGTATAATGATTTCAAATGTTCTTTCTGTAAGGTCCAAACGCTTACCACAGAGACCAGTGGGTGGGCTACGATGACAGAGAGAGCGTTTTTGCAAAAGGACGATACATTTTGCAGAATGGTTTTGGAGGAGCTTCTTTGTGGACAGTGGATTTGGACGACTTCTTAAATCGTTGCTGTTCGGAATCGTTCCCTTTGTTGAAAAGCATTAATCGTGCTTTAGGTTCGTTCGTAAGCTCAAGCTGGCTTTCTCTTCAAGATTTGATCCCTTGAAGTAACAGTAGTCTTCTTCTATAGGACGTTTGAAAAGCAAAGCTTCTGAAGGTTGCCAGCGGCCACCCGAACCGGTCACACCTCAACCTCCAACTCTGACTCCTCACAGCGACGCCGTAGATGGAACCCCACGGCCCACCACACCAATTCCACAGTCGACCACGTGGCCAACGTGGACCGAGAAGCCGAGTACTTCCACTCAGAAAACGACCAGAACCACCTGGCCAACATGGACGTGGAGCCAAAAACCAAGCAGTGGTCCAGACACAACTAGTAAACGACCACAGTCGACGACGCTCAGTATGAGTACCACGTTCTCCTGGACTGAACCAACCAGCAGCAGCGTCTCTTCAATTTGGACGTCAACCAAGTAGAATATTTTCATAACTAACGCTTGCCAGCACTTGAGTGTATTATTTTCAGTTACAAGAATACAATTGTAGGGAACCACCCGTGGAAAGTACAGAAGAGTCATCGGATCCGGATTCGTTGAAACCAGGAACGCCCTGTTACATTGGCGAATACGTGCCAGATCCAGGAAGCTGTAGCAGTTACTTTAGATGCGTGCTTGGAGAGTTACAGCGGGAACAGTGCGCGCCAGGATTGCATTGGGATGCAAGACGAGGCATTTGCGACTGGCCAACTGCGGCGAAATGCGATACGAAGACTAGTAATGCTATATTGTTAGCTCATTGTTAGCTATATCGTAGCTGATGATAAATTCTGATGCATTGTATTTAGGCTCTACAACCCGTAGACCAACATGGACCACCCCGAAGTCAACAACATTCTCGGTCTGGTCTACTTCGAAAGCTACTACACAACGTCCACGTCCATCTACCCAGAGGCCAGGCATCACAGAAAGGCCGGTTCAAAAGCCAGGGAAGAGTTGCGAACATGGTCAATACTATGCATATCCGAATTCTTGTACAAGTTTCTTGGTTTGCGTGAACGGGAACCTAGTTTCACAGCAATGCGGTCCAGGATTAAATTGGAATAATGAGAAAAACATGTGCGACTGGGCCTTCAAAGCTCCCTGCGATAAACCAATGAAAAGTGCTTCACTGATCGCCGCCAATTCCAAATCTAGTGTAAATAAACAGCTTTGACTAATTTTGTTTTTTATTTTTAAAGAAAAAGCAACTCCCGGATAGCTGAACAGATTAACAGCGGCCGTTTTGTTTGTAGCCTTGCATTCCTGGAAGCTACTCGGGCGTTCCAGGAGATTGTCAGAGTTATCAAGCGTGTCTATGGGGTCGCCACGAGGTATTCAAGTGTGCTCCTGGTTTGCACTTCAATCAGCAAACTAGAATCTGCGATTGGCCTTCCCGTGCTAATTGCCAAGAGAAGAATCCTACCTCGACCGAGGATCGGGAGCCAATCACATCTACTACTAGTAGACCTACAAATAGGCCTACCGAAGAACATTGGGAACCAAGTACCACTCAACCTACCTCCACTACGTCATCAACTCTCATAGATCCTGACAAAGTTTCTCCATTAAGCGGATATTACAAAGTAAAGTTTCTACCACTGTTTCCTTCGAATTTTTAACTAGGTAGAATTTACAATTTTCATGAATACTTTCAGGTCGTTTGTTACTTTACAAATTGGGCCTGGTATCGAAGAGGGGTTGGCCGCTATCTTCCTGAAAATATAGACCACACTTTGTGCACTCATATCGTCTACGGTTTCGCCGTATTGGATTATTCAGAGCTCACCATCAAGGCCCACGATTCATGGGCCGACTACGATAATCGTACGTGGTTTATTAAAATTTTAATGTCAATTATGTAATTCATTGATCACCCAGAGAATTTATTTTGAACAGGTTTCTACGAACGAGTCGTCGCGTACAAGAAGCGAGGACTGAAGGTATCCCTTGCACTAGGAGGGTGGAATGATTCTGCTGGAGACAAGTACAGTCGTTTGGTAAACAGTCCAACGGCCAGAAGGAAGTTTGTTTCTCATGTCGTTCAATTCTTAGAGAAATATGATTTCGATGGACTTGATTTAGACTGGGAGTATCCGGTCTGCTGGCAAGTACGTACACGTTCATCTCCTTAGTCTTTTCTCGTTCCAACGAGCCAGTAGATGACATTGTTGCTTTAGGTTGATTGCAAGAAAGGTCCAGCCTCGGACAAACAGGGCTTCGCGGATCTTCTGAAGGAACTGAGCAGTGAAATGAAACCCAAAGGATTGTTACTCAGCTCTGCCGTCTCACCGAGCAAACAGGTCGTCGACAAAGGCTACGACGTTCCAGCTCTGGCTAAATATTTAGATTGGATCGCAGTGATGACTTACGACTTCCATGGACAGTGGGACAAAAAGACTGGTCACGTAGCACCGCTTTATTATCATCCGGACGATGACTATTATTACTTCAATGCAAACTATTCAATCAACTACTGGATCTCAAACGGTGCTCCCCGCAGAAACATCGTCATGGGTACTTACTTGTTAGTTTCTTAAAAATATTCTAAGCTATTCTTACTGATTCTTTAACTTGCTCGTTCCATCTATAGGAATGCCACTCTATGGTCAATCATTCACCATCAACGATCCTAGTGCTGGAGCAGGACTGAACGTTCCTGCCAGCGCTGGACAGGCTGGAGAGTTCACCAGAGCTGCCGGTTTCCTAGCCTACTATGAGATCTGCGACAGAATTCGAAACCGTGGCTGGAACGTCGTTCAAGATCCAGAACACAGAATGGGTCCGTATGCCTTTAAGGGCAACCAGTGGGTCAGCTTCGACGACGTCGAATCCATACGAAGAAAAGCTCAGTATGTCAAAGATATGGGTTTGGGCGGTGGAATGGTCTGGGCTTTAGACCTTGACGATTTCCGTGGACGATGCGGAGAGGGGCAGCATCCTTTGATGCGCACCATTCAAGGGGTGCTATCTGACACTCCGAGCAAAGTTGACGAACGTAAAATCTTTTCATATCCTAATCCCTCTGCCTATTTCTTTTTCTCGTTTTAACGAAGGTACCCTTTACCTTGCAGCCTGCCGGCCACCAATTGAGCAATCGGATTTAGATCAAGCAGCGGTTACACCAGCACCTACAGTAGCAGCTGCTCCCGTCACAACGGCTATACCTTCTTCGACATCCAAAGATCATCTGCAGAGCGATAGTGGATTTAAAATGATCTGTTATTTCACGAACTGGGCCTGGTATCGACAAGAGGGAGGAAAATTCTTACCCGAAGACATAGATACCGACTTGTGTACTCACGTTCTCTATGGTTTCGCCGTCCTCGATGGATCACAGCTGACAATCAAGTCACACGACCCATGGGCTGATATTGATAACAGTAATTAGATAAACTTACCTATACCGCGCAGTTCACCAGAGTTCATAACTGCGACGCGCAAGTTGTAAGATGGTGGGGGAACGCAGCGAGCTCTCCGCCAATCGCTTTCCACTTCGTTTGGGAGTATCGCCAATCAGGGCGAAGATGCGCACTGGAGATGCGCGAAGAACGAAAACTGGTCTTTTCGCAGTTATGGACTCTGATCAACTGCGGTATACCATATCTCTTTACTTACTCTTTTGTGTATCTATATCTCTTGTTTTCAGAATTCTATGAACGGGTAGCAGCTTTAAAATCGAAAGGAATAAAAGTATTGATGGCTATCGGAGGCTGGAACGATTCCGCAGGCGACAAATACAGTCGCTTAGTGAATTCACCATCTGCGAGACGTAGATTCATTGAAAATGTGATACAGTTTATAGAAAAATATGAGTTTCAGGGACTGGACTTGGATTGGGAGTACCCGGTATGCTGGCAGGTAAAGAATACTCATTGCGCTAATTGTTTTTGTAAATTTTTATCTTGAGTGATTTGCTGATCCACAAATTTTAGGTGGACTGCAACAGAGGTTTGACCTCGGACAAGGAAGCTTTCGCCAGCTTCGTGAAAGAATTGAGCGAAGAATTTCAACCAAGAGGCTTATTGTTATCCGCTGCGGTTTCCCCAAGCAAACGAGTTATCGACGCTGGTTACGACGTGCCCACCTTGGCTAAGTATTTTGATTGGATATCCGTCATGACCTACGATTATCACGGTCAATGGGATAAGAAAACTGGTCATGTTGCACCTCTCTATCGTATGCCTAACGATTGGGAGCCGACCTTTAACGCGGTACGTCTAATTACATTATACAGCTTTAAATAACAGGTTCTCATTATTTTAATCATCTCTTAGAACTTTTCCATCCACTACTGGATAGAGATGGGTGCTCCCCCCAACAAACTTGTTATGGGAGTACCTATGTACGGGCAGTCCTTCTCTTTGGCAGAGAGAAGTCAGAGAGGATTAAATGCGCCAACTTATGGAGGAGGTGAAGCTGGAGAAGCAACAAGAGCCAGAGGTTTCTTGTCTTACTACGAAGTAAGCCTATCTTAACTTTCTCAAGTATAATTTTTCTCTTAATATACGATGCTTCAATCTCTATTGCAGATATGCGAGAGAACCTTGAAAAACGGTTGGACCGTTGTGGAGGATAAACAAAGACGTATCGGTCCCTATGCGTACAAAGGTGACCAGTGGGTCAGCTTCGACGATGCGAAGCAAGTCAAGATTAAAGCAGAATTAATAAAGGATCTTGGTTTGGCTGGTGGTATGGTATGGGCGCTAGATTTAGACGATTTTAAGAACAGATGCGGCTGTGAACCTAGTCCGCTTCTAAGAACCATGAATAGGGTTCTAAGAGGATATCCAAAAGGGCCTTTGTGTCCAGTTACGAGCGGTAAATGTTTTATCAGTTAGAAAATGTTTGATGGGTTAGGTCTGAATTTCAATGCAGTTAAAAGGATTCTTAAAACAGAATTCACAACGATCGATGACGACGAGCTTTCCACGTCAACGACCACCCGTGAACCAAGCTGGGAACTTACAACTTCTCAAAGGCCAACATACTTGCCGCCAACATCTTCACCTGAAGATTCGAGCTCGGATATTGATGATACCATTGAAATAGATGTTGAATCTCCATGGGTGATAGCTTCGCCGGAAGACTGCGAAGGTCGTTTGTTCATTCCACACAAAAAGGACTGTTCCAAGTACTTTTTATGCAATTTCGGCAAGCTCACTGAACACTCTTGCCCGCGTGGTCTTTATTGGAACGAGGATCGTTGTGACTGGCCAGAGAATACCAGGTGCAGGGATACCCAACGACAGGTCAGAATTTATTTTTATTATTCCTATGAAGAGAAATTCAATGCTAGAGGTAGTCTTTTGATTTACAGTCTAACGAGTTGTTGCCTCTAACTGCCGCCAAAGAAAATCAGAAGAAAGTCATCTGTTACCTGATGGAATGGGCAAGGAAACGACCAGGAGCAGGAAAGTTTTTGCCAGAAGATATAGAACCTGATTTATGCACGCATGTCGTTTACGGACTCGCCACCTTGGATATAGAACAATTAATTATACAAAATCCACTGGATAGTAGACAAAAGAAATTTCTTAATCGCATAACAAGTATGAGAAGTAGAACTGGACTAAAAATTCTGCTTGGTTTGGGTGGCTGGGAGGAATCCAAGGACAGCAAATATAGCAAATTGGCGCACAATTCCTTAGAACGACAGAGATTCGCACGCTATGCTGCTCAGTACATTGAAAACCATGGATTCGACGGTCTTGATCTTATTTGGGAATATCCAGTCTGTTGGCAGGTAAATGAAACAACAGGTAAAGACGTTGTGAATCACCTATGTACATACATTCGTATCTTGATTTCATAGGTTAATTGCAATCGAGGACCAGCCAGCGACAGAGAAGCATTTGCAGACTTATTAAAGGACCTCAGTGCAACGTTTAAACCCAAGGGACTGCTTCTTTCGACAGCAGTTTCATCTAGCAAAAATGTCATTGATGTGGCTTACAGCGTTCCAGCCTTAGTGCAATATCTTGACTGGATAGGCGTGATGAGTTATGACTATCACGGTTATTGGGACAGCAAAACTGGCCATGCGGCTCCCATTTATCAAGCATTAAACAAACCAACCGATCATTTGAACGTGAACTTTTCGATGTCATATTGGATCGAGCAGGGCGTACCGTCCAATAAACTCGTAATGGGTGTGCCAACTTATGGTCAGAGCTTCACGTTATCCAGGGAACCGCTAACGACGGAAACACCGGCTTTGGACGTGGAAGTGTCTGGGCCTGGGTATCCAGGGGAGTTCACCAAGTCTGCGGGTATACTCGCATACTACGAGGTATCTGTTAAACGTATCTTGCTGCACCCAGATTCCTTGGCATTCATATTTTCATCACTAAATAATCAGACTTATTTATACTTTCATAGATATGTAACAACGTGAGGTATAGAGGCTGGTCAGCGGTCAAAGACCCACAAAGTCTAGTCGGTCCGTACGCGACGAAGGGTGATCAATGGGTCAGCTACGAGGACGTGTCCACTGTAACGAAAAAGGTACTCCATATTCATAAAGGATGCTACAATATCACGAGATAAATACTCGCAATTGTTAAATAAGCGAATGATAATTATTCAGAATTGTTCACACATTTATCTCTACAGGCTGACATCATTAGGGAATTAAATCTTGGTGGGGCGATGATCTGGTCCTTGGATCTGGATGACTTCAAGAATCAATGCTCCTGCGGCAGGTATCCGTTAATAACGGCGCTGAGTCAAGAAATAAAAGGAGAACGGGATCATAGGATGGACTGTACTTGAAACCAAAGTGTCTCAAAGGTTCACGGACGATAATTCTTTCATGTGCGTTTCACTATCATAAATGTTGATAAACCTCCAATCGCTTGAGAAAACGTATCGGATAGCGTAAACCACGGTACAATGCAAAATTGCAGCTTCGTCGCGTCACAAAAATCATTTAGAAAAAAAAACAAAAACAAAAACTAGAATAACCTTGAGGATTATTGTATTATATCGCAATGTTCAACTACGTAAATGAGAATATTTAAATACGATTTCATTCAGAAAGTTGTTATTGATGTGTCAACAGGTCCGGCCCTGGGCCTAGGCAGACCAGGCGGCCGCCTAGGGCCCCTCAAGGTCCAGGGCTCCCATAAGACAATTTTGCGTTTAAGAATGCAAGATTAATGTTTACTTGAATATTAATCGATGTAAATGCAAATCTAAATTAGTTATACAAGCTTTAATGTTAATTTTATAAATTTTATTTGAGGTACTTTGTTTTATGTCATATATGTGAAGGGGCCCTTTTTCGGAACTCGCCTTGGATCCCCGAAATCTCAGGGCCGGCCCTGTCTGTTAAAATGTGACTATGCAGATAAATATTGTACGATAGTTCGATTCGATAGTAGATTACATAAGTTAAATATGACGTTTCTTCATTTTTACGGAACAAGAAAGAATTCGGAAAGATAAACAATAAATTCCAGACGCAGAACGTTCGGTGAGATGAAGGAAAATATTTACAAGCGAACGATGATAACTATTGCAAAAACTCTTTTGAGTGACGTGTACTACGAAATTTCATCCTAGCATTATTATAAGTGGAAGAAGTGAAACTGTCAACGTGTCTCCTGAGAAGGCGATATCTCGCTTAATTATACACGCAATTGTCATGTAAGATATGTATGTATTTTGCGAGTATACGATTCTTAATACATGTCGTTAACTAGAAAATCAATTATGCGCTTCATTATCTACTTTGGTATACAATATATCATTTTTCCTTAAAATTAGTAATTGTGACTGTTAGTAATAACAATTGGTAGTACACTAATCACGTATACAAATGTATATAGTTTCTTTTGCGCGAATTTACCGTAAGAGTTTTACCCAAGGTTAGAATTCATTATACAAGTAAAGAAATGCGTAATGTTAGGTTGAAAGGAGAGGGTAAGAGGGGTGGGGAGTTTGTAACTTCTGAAATCATTTACTGTAATTTGAACTAGTCCCCTGCGAGCAGCGTGACGAAGTATTTGTGTGATTGCGTATCGCGGGACTCGGGTCGTTGGAAAGGAACCTTTTGTAAAAGAAAATATCAGTAAGTGTTAAACTTTTTAATCATATTTGCAATCGAATATCATGAAAAAGTATACAATAAAGTTTCGATACTGCCAGCAGTACGAAACTTGGAAGGTGTTTAAAATATTACTGGTTAAAAAAGAATAAAGGAGTTTATATTGCATACGACAGCAAAATGTTCGTACATATAAAAGAACAAACAATTTAAACGCATCACTAGCAGTCATTGACCGTTGAAAATGTTCAAACGGTCGAGAAGTTTAGTTATCGATTGATAAACTTCGAAAATTGGAATTACGTTATCGATACGATAGACGGTTAAGGTACAACAGAAATGTTTAAAACGAAGACGCGAGTACATAGAAAGTAGGTAACCAGTTTAGAATGATATTCGATTGTAAATGTTTGCAATTTTAAAATAATTATATTTTAAGAATTACTTTCCTCTATATAGATCACGTTTCGCGCATTGTCATTCGAACCTTGGAGACATGCACGATTACCAAGGTACGTACAAAATAATCGATGCAATATTCGCGATCGAGCGTAAAAGTGCAAAATTTACGATTAATTAAACCTTCAAAAATTCATCGATATTCAAGCAGCTATGTTAATTACTTCTATCGGTGATAATTACATGATAATTTATTCGTACCAAGTTTACCAGCGAAAACGTATACTTGATCATTTATGTTATTTACCTAAAATTGTATTAGTCTCAAGGCACTAGAAAAAGAAACAGTAAAAAATTCATTTATATTTAAGTAAATTATT
Organism: Osmia lignaria lignaria; assembly: GCF_051020975.1. NCBI lineage: Eukaryota > Metazoa > Arthropoda > Insecta > Hymenoptera > Megachilidae > Osmia > Osmia lignaria. The sequence continues at coordinate 8,896,207 of NC_135044.1, read as the reverse complement.
TGAGATCAACTAGGAATGTATCATCATATTTTTGCACTTGAAGTTAATTCGTTGGCATTGACACTTTTCTTTCGGCAGATAATGCGTGCACGTGCACCGCTATCATTGTATTGTGAAATACAACTTCGATTCAGTGTTTATACATTTGCAGCTCCAGACTGTCGATATGATGCAATATGATAAGTGAAATCTTCATACAGGAAACACTTTTCCCGTCCTTCCAGAAAAACGATACCGTTTATATAAATAAATTACAATTTATTAGATAAACTTTGCGTGAAATTAAATATCGAAAATGCATACCGCATTTTATAGTCTTTTTGTAGGGCCGACCCTGGGCCTAGATAGACTGGACAGCCGCCTAGGGCCCTCCAAGGTCCAGGGCCCCCATAAAACGATTTTGCGTCTAAGAATGCAAGAAGAGTAATGTTTATTTGAATATTAATCGTTGTAAATGCAAATCTAAATTAATTATACAAGTTTTAATGTTAATTTTATAAATTTTATTTGAGGTACTTTTTTTGAATGTCATATATGTGAGGGGGCCCTTTTTCGAAACTCGCCTCGAACCCCCGAAATCTCAGGGCCAGCCCTGTCTTTTTGTGTGTTTTTCTTCTTTGTAATCATAAGAGGGAAAGCTAATTAAAATATAAGTATACTTGTGTATTCCGAATGTAAGCTTTCAGGTCGTTCACACTACTCAAATGAAATTGTCTCGCTGACGTTAAAGAATGAAAATACATCTACTCCGTAATTGCGTCACAAGATTTATAAACTTCGTCAACCTGTTATTTCGTGCAGTAGCATTAAACCGAAGGCAACGCAACCGTGTTACGGTCAGCCAGTAGTGTCTATAGTCTAGTGTCATTTACCGTTCAGACATCGTGTCAGTGACACGTGTTGTACAAAGCATGGCGTTAGGTAATATTTCTTCAAGTATTTTCCCTTATTTCCGTTCCTTGTTAGTACAGTAGCAAAATGTTATGTTATTATGATGGTTTTTTTTCGTAGAAACGTTTTTCATTCAATCAAGTACATTAACCTAAATCTACATATCAAGATGTATCTAGAAAGGTCGTATACTTTTGTGTATTGATATATGTGTATATATATGTATATGCAATATACATATATACCATGGAGGTAGTCGATAAGTATTGAATATTGGTGTATGATTATTAATTTTTAATTGCAGATAGTCATGCTGCCGTACTCACGGATGCTGATCGTTCGCATCAAACGACTTCGGATAATCGTGATGAAAGATCGGTAATTATACTTTATTTGGTAAAAAATCAAAAGCACGCTGCACGGCTTACTAATTTCACTTTTAATATGAACATTAATGTAATAAGTTTCACAGGTACTTTAGGGGTGAGAATATCCTTATCATTGCTGCTTTATTCTTCATATTTATTTGATTACATATTTATAAAAATAAATTGTGATGTTCTCTTATAAAAGCAACAATTCTTGAAGCACATCAGATATGTACAGCATTTGTGTCTTGCATAATGTAATGATAATTTCATGTATGTTTCCCCTTTAAAATTCCATTAATGTTATTATAAATGCATGTATTGTATAAAAAAAAGAAGATACAAACCTCTGTCTTACTTATGACTTGTGATGAAGTAAATGTATACATATATTAGTTATCGTTGCTTTATCAAAGTATATAAATGCTGTAATATGTATTTATGTAGCTAATATATGAAAACTGAATGAGAGGTCAAGTTATTTTCCATTATCATATATCTTGAACTTGTCTTTTTTCTAAGTATATTAATTCCACATAATGCGTACGATAAAAGTGTATATAAATATAACAGCTTAACTTAATCTAGATTTAGCAAGTGTCCCAATGATGTTAAGCTTTGTTAATTATTTTTTCTTTTTACATTCTTTTACTTTTTATTATTTTACGTAAAATAATAACTGTTGAAAAATATTCAACAATGTGTGATTAATTGCAGCATAGTTATGTAAAAATTTAATGATAGTATAAGCGATTATAAAAGAGGTAACTTGTACATACAATTATGCAATTGACAAATTAAAACTAAACTTATGTTGAATTTATAAAAAGTTTTAATCATGCATGTTTGGTTATCTAAATAGTTTCCAGGTATACCAGTGATGTGTGGTTTTATTGAGTTTTATCCCATCATTCCATCCAGGCTTTTCTGTTTTATTACTGATTGATCTCTCACGGTGCAACACACTATTGCTTAAGATGCTTAGTTATTTGAGTGGTATGGTTTTCTAGTTTTACACATCTTTATTGTTTTTTTAAGAGAGGGGTTTGTGAAAAACTTATGACAAAGAATATAAATTAACCAGTACACACTTTGTATTACATTACTTACTTATTAATCATTATATTGTTATAAGCTTTATCACATTGTACCTCTATATACCTCACAGCATATACTAAAATGTCTTAACATGTTCCAAGTACAGTTGAATTTCATTCGTTTCATAAATTCTTGTTTTTTGTAAACTGAGATTTATCGTTATCGTGTATTCTACATTTTATTTAATATATTTTTTCTTAATTTTGTTTATTATACCTAATTTTTATAGTTATAATTACGATAAAAGTCACCCGTCTATTTATCATTTTTTTTTTCATGAAATTTACAATTAATCTCTTTATTTTAAAATCTATTATCTTTTATAAATTTCTATCAACTGTTATTTTTAAATTATAATTATGTCTTGTATTTTGGCAAATTCAACTCACAAGAACTGCTTCATTGCTGAATTTCATATTTCATTTCAATGTAATAATTTTTATGTATAATCATGTCCCACTTCACAAACAACTACAGATAATAATTATTCAAAATCGTTTCTTTCAGACACCAGGTGGATGGACTGTTATCTTAGTCCTAGCAGGTGTTACATGTTGTCTAGGTTCAGCTGTACCAGCAGGATTCAACATAGGCGTATTAAACAATGCAGCCCACGTTAGTATTGTTGTTGTAATATCATTTCTAATTAAATGATTTAATTTTGATATATGTGCAGTTATATATTAATTGCAGTTGGTAGAATCATTTTGTAACGAAAGTATTAAGGAAAGATATGACGTGGATGTTTCTCAAAATAATCTAAAAATAATCTGGTCAACCGTTGTTTCAATTTTTCTTATCGGTGGTGCAATTGGTTCATTTCTTGGTAGTTGGTTAGCAGACAGATATGGAAGGAAAAGAGCACTATGTATTGGAAACGTATTTGGCATTGTAGGAGCTGTGATGTTTTTTTTAATAAAAAAGTTAAACTCGATTGAACTTTTATTAGCAGGTCGATTAGTTGTAGGTAAGTTTTAGAGTATTGCACACAAAGACAATTCATATAAGATCCGTTATAAATGATCTTTTTTCCTTTTCTTTTTAGGTTTTTCTGCAGGTTTTGCAACGTGTGTTGTACCAACGTATATGGCAGAAATTGCCCCCCTTAGGTTGAGAGGTGCTGTTGGAGTTTTATGTCAGCTAGGGATTACATGTGGTGTATTTCTAGGCCAAATTGCAGGACTCCATTCGGTTTTAGGAACTGAAAATTCTTGGCATTACATGTTGGGAGCGTTTGTTCCATTATGTTTATATGCTTTAGCTCTTACAAGTATTGCTTTACCAGAGAGTCCTAAATATTTATTTATAATTAAAGAACAAAAACAAAGAGCTTTAGATGGTTAGTAAATATTGATACCGTGATACATAACATCATCATAATTATAGTAATAACAATTATTTTAACATTTTAGAACTTAGTAGGATACGTAATATGGATATAATGCTTTTGCAAGTAGAAATTGCTAATCTACAGCAGGAAATGGAATCGAAGACAACAGCTGAACCTTGGACAATTAAACGTATACTGAAAGATCCAAGTTTAAAGCTCCCTGTATTTTTAGTTTGTATGATACAGTTTGGACAACAGATGAGTGGTATAAACGTTGTATTTTATTATTCTAACTCGATCTTTCTGGATGCTGGACTTGGCATCGCAGGAGCACAGTATGCTACTCTTGGAACTGGAGTAGCTAACATTGCCATGGCATTGATTTCTGTACCAGTGATGTCATCTTTAAACAGAAGAAGCGTCCTACTCGCCAGTATTTATTTATGCTTTGGATGCCTCTTACTTTTATGCATTTCCATTTTGTTAAGTGTAAGTTAATCTCTCTTTATATTAAAATAATTTTCTTTGACTTAAAGAATTATATTTAACAATAATTATTTGCACTGTTACAGCATGTAGGATCATATATGCCGTTTATTTGTACGATAGCCGTATTGGCTTATGTGATATTTTATGGTATTGGTCTTGGTCCAATACCATACTTCATCGCATCAGAATTATTTGATGTTGGCCCCGGACCAGTTGCTATGGCACTCGGTAGTATCTTTAATTGGGGTGGAAATTTCATGGTAGGCATGATGTTCCCAACGGTAGAAAGTATTATAGGACCGTACACCTTTTTAATATTTGCTGGGGCTCTATTACTTCTTGCACAAATGGTTAGGTATGTAACACTGAATAGAATCATTTATTTACAACATATTCAATAATGGTCAAGGTTTAATATTATACTGATAAACTTAGGATATATTTACCTGAGACCAGAGGAAGAAATACGACGGACGTAGCGGCATCGATAAATCAAGGCTTCAGTTCTAGACCAAATTCAATACCAAATTCTATGGCAAATGCTATTCTTGCCGCTTAGAAGAAACAAGTGATATATTAAAAATTTTTTGATACTTAGGTAGGTTTACAAATTTTTAAATTATACAGTTTATACAAGTAATCAGTTCATTAGAATTATTTAGCAAAACTGGCCTAATTTACACTACTATATAAATAAGGAACTTGCTATAGTTCTATTTGTTGTTATTGTTTTAAGTGACTTAAGTATCGGAAAATTGCAATGTTGATATCATTGCAATTTTTTTTTATCAGGTTTTACTATCGGAATATTTTCGGATCTCAGAAGGACTAATTTTAAGGAATATATATAAACATAATGCAAAAATTGAAATTAAGATTTAATATAATCAGAAGTGCACTTAATTCGTAAATATAATGGACTAGCAATCTTGTGTCCTTAAATTTGTCATTGTTAAGTTAAAAAGCACATCACTGCCCGTGTAAGAAATTAATTTATTCTTTCTTGCTATATCATACTTTATGCAATACTTTTAAAATTACAAAATTTTTCTCACTAGTATACGATACGCATGTAACGAAATTTAAAGTTAAGGTTTATAAATGTTGATTTCAAAATTTGTTATACAATTGATCTAATTTTTCATAAAAAACTAAACACAGTACGGTGTGCGGTGCTATTCTCATCCATGTTGGAAAAATTCCTTTGTATAAACCAGTCAGTCCTTCTGTCCGTAATATTTTAATGAACGCGTCCAAAAGTCCATTGTATAACATCCCTTTTCCAGCTGCGTCCGTTCCTGTGTTATCATTGTACAATTATTATGAGCTGAGATTAGTTAAAAGAATTGAATTGATTAAACTTACGTTGATTGTACAATCTCGTTGCTAAAACATCAAATGGTTGCATGGTAAGAGCCACACAACTTCCACCGATTAGAGAAGCGAAAAATGTCAAAAGTAGTGGCTGGTCTGTAAATATCTAAAAGAGAAACATCAGGAACATTACGAATGATTTGATACATTTTTCAGTACCTAATCAAATGCTCACTTTTAACGAGCGTAGCCAATCCGCGGTTAACCCAAAGGTAGTCAACTGTGTCGCAGATCCAACAAAAATACGTGGTATGTTGGCATACCAGCCACGATACAAAGCGAAAATTCCATCTTCTTTCCACAGAGATTTGATCGCAATCCAGGTACCCGAATAATTGTGCTGATATCCAACAGCTATAGACTGTGCCGATTGTGATTGTAATTGCGTTTTTATCTAGGGTGCAGTGATAGACAGTCAATATCACATTGCTTATATGTACATTAACATATCAATTATAATGTAAATTATACACAATATCGATACCGTTCATAAAAATTTAATTTTAGACAATCTTATAGTTGATCTGGTATTTTCTAAAATAACGCAATAGGTATCATAGGTAAGAATTGAAGAGTAGGATTTACCATATAGAAAGGACTACCAAGAACAGCTCCTATACATCCAGCTGTTCCGGTTACCATTACAGTTTTTAAGACGTCGGTATTCCCTTTATCGTTAGTAATAAGCTCATACTTCTTTGCCGTGTTATAAACACCTAACCGTATTCCATTGAGAACCACTTGAAAATAAAGGGCTGGTACAATACCAGCTTGTAAAGCGAATATACCCTCATGTTTCGCTATCAAATATGCCGCATGCGCAGTGTTCTTATATATTTTTTTGTACGTGTTTCGTGCTTCTAATTCCCCTTGTAATTGTAGACGTACTTTAATTACGTCAACTGGATTTGTAAAAAATCCAGCTCCCACTGCCGCTAATCCTCCAATTACAAATTCGATACCTAGACTAATAAAAGAAGAAAAAACCAAAGATCATTAATTGCATTTAAAACTCGTATTCTTTTATTTCGAATACTTCTTTTATTATATCAGATGGATTTCGATTTCAAATAAAGTGCGGAAATTCAAATGATAATATTTACGTAGAAGTTGAGCGTTACGCTCACTTATCAATGAAACTTTGCCATCTTGTAGAACTCGTCGAGCTGAATACGCCTATACCCCATTTTGGGAGCAGACGGCTAATTGTTTAAAAGATATTAACAATTAAAGTTAGTTACTCCTTACATTGAGAAGTATGATAAACTCACACATACAAACGATTAGTTCCGCGATGACTCACAATCTAAAGGTCCACGGTTCAAATCCTTGGTTCCCAACTTTTTTATTTTTAATGGTAATTTGTCTCTTTTTAAATACCTATTACAGCTGTGCTATAATCATTGCATTTATTAATAATTAATTACATACGTTGCAATTTTTATAGAATTTAAGTTATGTGTTCTATCCAGTATGTATATACATACACGAGTTCCATCGAAGTTGGCTACACATTCTCTAACGCATTCATGCTGCGTCGGTGAGCCGATGTGAAGTGTTAGTGAATTTGTAGCCAACTTCACTGCGACAAGTTCAATGCAACTCATCGTACATACATATATGTGAAGGGGCTCTTTTTCGGAGCTCGCCTCGGACCCCCGAAATCTCAGGGTCGGCCCTGGTAGTTCCCCTCGTGAGTTTCGTTGATTCTGTCGCGGCGTGGACTCACGTGGACTCTAACACATATTCACGCCGGCAGTCAATTGGTTGCAGTCTCTCCTTTACGTGCCCCTCGCTCGCCGGCGTGAATATGTGTTAGTGTCACACTCCGCTACAAAATCAACGCAACTACAACCGAAACCAATTTCAATTTTACTTCCGTTAGTTTTTAATTATTTTATGAATTAGTTACCAAGAAATAGTTGAATGTTTACAAATTTAATTGCATTAAAATATTGTATAAAAATATAAATAATACAAAATATAGATTAAATTGTAAATATAAAGCGACGAAAAAAAAAAAAATCAATTTTGGTTACAAGATTAGAAACGGAATTATAAGAATGAAGAAAATAAAACAATTGGCACCAAAGTGTCCTAGAAAAATTAAAAGTTAGGTATTTAAACTAATCAAAGAATAAAATACTAAATAAAAATTAGCCAATTTGAATGAATACTTGAGTCATCACTGATCAGCTGATCATGTTTATAGCTACAGCAGTGATTACAGTCACTAATCACTAGTCACTGTAGTCACTGGCTGCAGTATAAAATGGTAAAAATCGAACATTATTATAAATTGGCGAGTATATAAAAGCAACGGAAAGTGTTATACACTATGGCAATTGTTTCGTGAATAAATCTTTAGTATACAAATAATTATTGGCCGGCCGGTCATCGTTATGGAGTTCATTGCATAACTATCATGACCGTGCTTATATGTACGTATAGAGATGGAAGAAATAAGAAATCTATACGTATAAAGAAATCTAATACGTATATTAGAACTGAGATGAACTAAAACTATAATTAGTTCGAAACGCGTAATCAACAATTAAAACGCTTACGGTTTGCTTGTGCTTGTGTTCGGTGCTGCAGTCATTTTCCGTACACAAAAATAAAACCTTTATCCATACGTGATTAGCAAAAACAAATTTAAATTGAATCACTCAGTTATGCCGCACAGAATCGATACCGTTTCACATTTTAACATTACTGATCTTCCTCTCCTCAAGTTTCGTAGATTTATATCATTCTCACTAATTCTATTTATTTTGTGACACGTGACTAACATTTCAAAATCGTGATAAAAAAAAAATCAAAGTATCTATGATAAGATTATCATATGTGTTTATATGCATAATGTTTATATTCTACAATATGTTACAATACAGTAAAAAATTGCATCAGTGTTATGAATGTAACAAACGTACAGTATATTTACTTTAAACTGTTTTATTATAAATTTACAATCATATCAGAACTATATACATCTTATCAATTATACAAAGTTTTGTAGGTTTTAGAATAGTATTTTATACAATGGTTTCAATAGATGGTTCGACATTGCGGTTATGTAACAGACAAACTTCCACCAGCTTTAGAGATCTTAGCAATTTCTTCCTTAAACTTAGCAATTGTTTCTTTTGCTAATGTTACTTTTTCCTTAAGGTCAATTACCTCCAGTCTAATTTTATTTCGTGCTTCCATTATTGCCTTCATCGTAGATTCCTTTTTTGCTTCAACTGTAAAAGAATTAAGTAAGTTTTTTATGTTAGAACAGTTAAACAGATCAGATGTTACTTACAATCTGTATTATGACGCCATACACCCAGAGTTATAGGCCTACTAGAATTTAATAGATGTTGCATCAATGCTGTTGGATCTTGAAAAACTATTTCCTCATAAAATTCAGATACCAAGCTCTTCTTTCCTAACTGTATTTCGGGTGTTGTTTGAAACAATTTTAATATGTGATATATAGTTACCTATTCAAAGCAATAACATTTACAATTTATACATAATTACTATTACTATTTCTTGTGTTACAACAAAATATATACTTACAGGACGTTCATTAGGATCATGGAAATATATTTTAATAACAATTTCAAATTCACCCCAACCAGTCTCAGTAAGTTCATAAGGTGGTTTTGTCATAATACGATTTGGATTGTTATAACTTTCATGTAACTTGAAGTGAACCTTTTTTACATATGTGGACATGTCTTCATTATGATATGGTTTAACATAAACTGTCCATTGATGAGTGTGACCATCCTCTTCCCTTTTCTTACCAAAATATCGAGCTACATTACCATACACTATTGGTTTCACTATTGTAACTCCCTGAGCAAATTCGGTAAGATTTCGATTATGTAACGGTAATCATCTCTCACTAACTTATGTATGATTGTTGTTTTGTTATTAAAATGCTTTGAGGTTACCAATCTAAAAATATTTTCATTTTTTCATTTTATTTCTTAAATTTACCTTCACTCTGCCACCAGAGTCAGGTCCAAATTCATTAGTCGTTGCCATCACTGTGATTACATGATTATTCCATTGTGTTTTCACAATTTCAAAACATAGATCAAAGAACGCAAAACTCTTTCAAATGTTTACCTTATTCAGTGACCACAGGTATAAGAAAATTGGACATGCCTTTGTTCTCGAGAGATCGTGATTATGGGTATCCCAGGGACCCACAGGTGCCTCAGCGGACGGTGTAGTGGGCAACTTCAGGCAATAAAAATGAACGCTCGCGGGCTCGCGCTAAGGAGGTGGGTCGGCGTGAGCGTCTGACGTCACTAGTAATCCATAGTTTATTCCAAAGACATTTTATATACCAAAAAATGGAAAAAGTAACGTTATATTGTCCCGAAAATGAACAAATGTACGATATAATGTTGTCTTGTGACGATGCTCGTCGTGCTGCTTCAGGTAAGATGATAAATATACAGGGTGTCCCGTAACTCCCGGAAATGGGGGGTTGCTTGCTGGGGTGATTCTGAACAACATTTTCCTTTACCAAAATGTGTACACGCACCTCCGCCGTACCCCCTTTACGCAACTTCGCTGCACCCCCTTTACGCACCTTCGCCACACCCCCTTTACGCACCACCGCCGCATCGCCTATACGTACCACCGCTGCACCCCATGTATTATAATAATCAATATTAAAAAAAAATGTTTTTAAAATACACTTTTTTTCTTTTAAATACCTGTCCCATATTATATCATTACTGCATACATAAATTGCATTTTCTGTTCACTGCGTACGAACTTTTTACTTTTCTGAAATTAGAATTATTTTTTTAACAGAAAAACCATGCATGTCCGTATTTACAAATTGAGTGTGGCTCGATAAAGTAAAAGATCTCGCGGCATTCCTTTGACATGTATTTATCTCACAATCAGTTTATTTCGTTGCGCGTATTCTCTTTCTTTGTCTAGTGAGATATGATAACGCTGTGCTGAAGGCTGTAAGCAAAGGGGTTCAATCCCTGGGTATCGAAGCAATCTTCTGTTACCATCAACGCCTGTTAGACTTAGCCTGTTCTGCAGTGCGAAGTGTTTCACATTTTTGGACTAGGATAGAGCAGATAGCGCTCGTTCTCGAGGCACAAATTCACGAGCAATGTCCAGTCTTCAACTATCTATAGTCACTGATTGCAGTATGATGCTGTAACGTGAAATGTTATCACGTGAATATGTTTAGAGTGGTATAGCGACATTGTCGTGGAAATATTTATCGATAGTCTGTAGTATCGACATGTCTCGAATATCTGTCGAGGACCTTTTGTATCGATGGTTGTAAATCAAGAGCGAAATTTAAACACCACCTGTGCGTACACTTATATAAATAGACAAAGCTTAAATTGTAAACCCCTTCGACGTGGGTGATCGAGCTGAGAGAAGACCGGAAATTCAGAGAATGGAATAGTTTCACTTCGAAGATTCCTAAAAGACTAATTTATGATAGACCATATCCAATTCGTTGTTTTCGACCAAGTCACAAACGGTCCTCAAAAGCTACGAAGTCTTTTCCGATATCCTGCCTATTCATGCATTCTAAGAGGGTCGTAAATTTCCTCGAGAGTTGCCTTTTACCAAGTATAAGGTCTTGTCGTTTCCTATTTTCTCTGGGTCCCACGCTTTCTCGTATGTAGCACATGTGCGTTGCAACGTTCTAGCGTCTTGGCGGAACGCCTCCACTTCCACGCGCTTGAGGGTGGATCACAGCCAGAAGAAGGGGCCTACACAAGACGAGGTGGACTCCTCCACCATTAGACGAGGGATCATCCTGAGGGAGGATCCAGGATCCACCAAGGAAGGGGTATCGACCGACATCACGCGAAGATCTCCTCCGCCAAGCGCAGAATGATGAGATCGATTTTGTCAACCGAACTCTACTGATTGTTCTCGCACAGTCGAACGTTTTAAGTACTTTGCTAATTTTATACAACTGACAAATAAATAGTTGAATTCAAGCCGAAGTACAACAGCGTACAGTATCCTATACCTGTTTTATTTGCTAAATCTTTTACAGTATATTTCCGCCTTAATATCCAGCTTCTTATATTCTCTGCTATTTGGTACCTTATCGAGATAGTAGTATTCTTTGCCATGTCACTAGCGATTTTGCAGAAATAAATATTACACAGGTTAAGATGAATTTTTCAGCAAATATTGACGTCAAACTTCTAGTTAGTATCTAGAAATTCTATCTGTCTACCTTTCACAACTAAGGCATGTTCCACATCGCTAATATAGGTATTAGGGCTATTCAAAGGCTTGCAAGCATCTATTAAAATTCTTAAATCTTCACCATTCAGGTAACTCAATATTTTTTCAGTACAATAAGTTGGTAATTCAAGAAGGCTTTCGCAGAGAGAATGGAAAAACATATTGCATTGTTCCAGTAACTTTTTTTTTTCTATGCCCCTCCTAAATCGACCATTTATTACACTAGCATATATTGGAAATTTCGTTTTATAATCATCTGATTTCAAGGCCTGTACTATATTTTTATTCCTTGCATATATTGCTAATTGACTTATACTCTTTGTCAGGATATCGTAAAAAGAAGTATTGCTACTATCAATCTTCTCGCCTGTCATAATTTCTATTTCTGCTTTACATTCCCTCTGAAAATTGCTAAATTTAATGCCTATAATTTCATTGTCACTAATTTCATTGTCACTAATTTCATTGTCACTAATTTCCATGAGCCTAGTTTCATCGAAATTAATCAAACTTAAATTTCTTGCATTTACGTATAAGCCTGCAGTTTTTACTTTAACTATGTACTGTTTAAGGATCTCAGCATATCCTTCATCATAATCACGATCAGGATCATAATAATCACGATAAGGATCATAATAATCACGATCAGGCTCATAATAATCACGATCAGGCTCATAATAATCACGATCAGGATCATAATAATCACGATAAGGATGATAATAATCACGATCAGGCTCATAATAATCACGATCAGGATCATAGTTATTAAATTGAAGATCATATCTATCCTGTAAGTATTGATCATATCTAATCATAGCATATTCAAGTGGCGTATGACCACCTTTACTTATAATGTTGATGTCAGAACCATATTCTAGAAGAGCATTAATAATTTGTGCATATCCTTCTTCAGAAGCAATATGAAGTGCTGTTTTACCATACTCATCTCTAAAGTCAACTTCAGCACCAAATTCCAAGAGAATCTCAACAATTTGCGAATGACCGTTTTTAGCTGCAATATGAAGTGCAGTTATTCGACCTTTTCGTGTAGCGTTGACGTCGGCCCCTTTGTTTAAAAGCATTTTGCTAATTAGCTCATTTCCTTTCTGAGCAGAAAGATGGAGCAGTGTCATATCACCTTCTACTATATAGTTAACATCTGCATTGTATTCCAAAAGAGCTTCAACGACTTTTGTACATCCATTCTTAATAGCAGCGTGAAGTGTTGTTACTCCATCTTTAGTTTTAGCATTAACATTAGCCCCTTTACTTAGCAGCAATGCAGCATTCTCTCTGTCTTTATCATTTTTTATGTTTCTTTTGGGATTTGCAAAATATTCTTAGTAACATTTGTGCGTCATCTCTGTTTATTGGTACTCTAAAATTGGGTCTTTTCAGTAGTATGTGCGACGTGCGGTAAACGAGGGACTGGTAAAACAGGCACGATTGTCATACTGACTATGTTCTGCATGCAGACCTAACTGTGCTTGGGGGTGGCTGGGACCCCAAAATCATGCACCCTTGCGAACAACGGCACGTCTAGTCTTCTTGTATCTATAGTCACTGGGTTAGGTCTGCAGTGACTACAGACTGTAGTCTACAGTGTGTAGTCACTGCGGTAACAGAAGATTGTTTCGATACCAAGGATTGTAAGTACAGTAATGCTTCGAAATAAGCAAGTGGTCTCTGCTTCGAAATAAGCAAGTCGCTATCCCCTCTTCTTTGTTTGAAGTCGCCCGCAAAGTGAGAGGTACGAGAAACGAGTGAGAGGTCCATGAAAGCGCGAAGCCGATGTTTAGGGTAATAAATTTCACGCTCGACTGAGTAGTGACATCGATTAGTAGAAGAAGGATGGAATATATATAATGCTTTCTCAGTCTGGTATATTTGCTTCGAAATAAAGCATAGTGCGAGAATGAGAGGGCATGTTATATTCTATCCTTGTCCAAAAAATAACATCGCTGCTCGGCCGATCACTTTATGATTTGCCGCTACCTCGGATCTCTCACTCGTTTCTCGCGTTTTCTATCGTCCCGTTTCAAGAACAAAGTCAAGCCGAATAGCTACCTGCTTCGAAATAAGCAACTGTTCGGTCCCGAGCCACTTGCTTATTTCGAAGCATTACTGTATACACATATGCATACCACTTTGCGTACAACCTTTAGCTCAGCGTTGCCATGGCAAAGTTTATTTATATAAACTTTCGAGTACCTGATCAACTTTATGAGTATATTATATTATTAAATATGGGGAGTTGGGGAACATTGATAAAGTCATCATATCTCCTCATGTAAAATATCTAAGGTTATTTATCCATGCATAAATGAATTACAATATTGTTTAATATATGAGATAATGTATGATATAATATACATACATACATTTTGTTTTTACTGTGTATAAAAAAAAGAAAATATATTCTTACTTAAAACATTACTTAAATACTAAAAACTTAATACTGAATTACTTAAATTACTAAAAATTATTTATAACTACTTTTTAGAAATAATACTTCTTTTATAAACACCGTTTACATTTGGGTGTCTCTCATTAACATGAAAAACTTTCACTCGATCCTATATAGCTGCTGGCACTGGTATTAGTAAAAGTTCATCTTCACGCAATAAAAGAATGTTGTGAATGACGCAACAAGCTACCACGTATTCAGCAATTAGATCGATTCGAAACATAGGCAAGCAATATAATAAACTACGCATACGGCACACGGCCTTATAATAGTGCGAAACATCTTTCAACAACAACTCTTGCAAACGATTGACGGAAACTGACATTTTTTTGTGCAGCGGTTAAATGTCCGTTATCTTTAAACGGAACCAAGAGATGTTGATGTAATTCATACCCAGAATCTCCAACTAAATGATTATCAAAAGGAAATTTGCTGTCATCATTTAAATATTCAGCAACTTCCGATTGTATGAAGACTCTCTGGTCATGAACTGATCCTAGATGACCAACATAACAATGAGTAATCATTGCCCTGTGATTACACACCACCTACAATCAATAAAAAAATTAAGAATACAAGCATAAATAAAATTAATACATAACTTTTATAGATATTGTAGTAAGAGTCTACGTGAAGTTGAATGGATTGGTATCCTTTTCGATTTATATAATCTTTAGAATTTTCTTTAGGTACTTCAATTTTAATGTACGTTCCGTCTATAGCGCCAATCGTTCATATAAAACCACTATTTTCTTCAAATTTACGCATTGTAAGTTGAGCTTCATCACTCGAAGGCCAAGAAATACACTGAGGAACCAGGTTGAACAATGCATGTGACTAAGTAGATTATCAACAGAAACTGACAATTCATTTGCTATACGTTTTAAATTTTTAGTTAGAATGCCACATTTTCCTTTTGCATATCTTAACAGCGTATAGTATCCTATACCTGTTTTATTTGCTAAATCTTTTACAGTATATTTCCGCCTTAATATCCAGCTTCTTATATTCTTTGCTATTTGGTACCTTATCGAGATAGTAGTATTCTTTGCCATGTCACTAGCGATTTTGCAGAAATAAATATTACACATGTTAACATGAATTTTTCAGTAAATATTGACGTCAAACTTCTAGTTAGTATCTAGAAATTCTATCTGTCTACCTTTCACAACTAAGGCATGTTCCACATCGCTAATATAGGTATTAGGGCTATTCAAAGGCTTGCAAGCATCTATTAAAATTCTTAAATCTTCATCATTTAGGTAACTCAATACTTTTTCAGTACAATAAGTTGGTAATTCAAGAAGGCTTTTGCAGAGAGAATGGAAAAACATATTGCATTGTTCCAGTAACTTTTTTTTTTCTATGCCTCTCCTAAATCGACCATTTATTACACTAGCATATATTGGAAATTTCGTTTTATAATCATCTGATTTCAAGGCCTGTACTATATTTTTATTCCTTGCATATATTGCTAATTGACTTATACTCTTTGTCAGGATATCGTGAAAAGAAGTATTGCTACTATCAATCTTCTCGCCTGTCATAATTTCTATTTCTGCTTTACATTCCCTCTGAAAATTGCTAAATTCATTGTCACTAATTTCATTGTCACTAATTTCCATGAGCCTAGTTCCACCGAAATTAATCCAACTTAAATTTATTGCATTTACGTATAAGCCTGCAGTTTTTACTTTAACTATGTACTGTTTAAGGATCTCAACATATCCTTCATCATAATCAGGAAAAGGATCATAATAATCACGATCAGGCTTATAATAATCACGATAAGGATGATAATAATCACGATCAGGCTCATAATAACGACCATAAGGATGATAATAATCACGATCAGGCTCATAATAATCACGATCAGGATCATAGTTATTAAATTCAAGATCACGTCTATCCTGTAAGTATTCACCATATCTAATCATAGCATATTTAAGTGGCGTATAACCACCTTTACTTATAATGTTGATGTCAGAACCATATTCTAGAAGAGCATTAATAGTTTGTGTATATCCTTCTTCAGAAGCAATATGAAGTGCTGTTCTACCATACTCATCTCTAAAGTCAACTTCAGCACCAAATTCCAAGAGAATCTCAACAATTTGCGAATGACCGTTTTTAGCAGCAATATGAAGTGCAGTCATTCGATCTTTTCGTGTAGCATTAACGTCGACCCCTTTCTTTAAAAGCATTTTGCTAATTACCTCATTTCCTTTCTGAGCAGAAAGATGGAGCAGTGTCATATCACCTTCTACTATATAGTTAACATCTGCATTGTATTCCAAAAGAGCTTCAAATACTTTTGTACATCCATTCTCAATAGCAGCATGAAGTGTTGTTTCTCCATCTTTAGTTTTAGCATTAACATTAGCCCCCTTACTCAACAGCAATGCAGCAATTTCTCTCTCTTTATCAAGAGCAGTAAAATATAAGGCTGTTCTTCCACACTCATCAGTAGCATTAATATCAGCATCATGTTGTAAAAGAATTTCAACAATTTCTTTGCATTTCTTTTTAACAGCAATACTTAGTAACTCAGGACTATCTTTTATACCAGCTCCATTAGTTAAAAGTAGTTTGGTGACTTTTGCATCAACGTTTTCAATAGCATAAAATATTGGAGTTTTTTCACTTGCATCTTTAGCATTAACATTAGCTCCATAGTTTATCAATAATTTGGCCATTTCCTTTTGCTCGTTGTTGGCTGCATTATGTAGAGGCGTAAAACCTTTTTTATACATTGAACTGTGTAATGTATTAACATTAGCACCATACTTCAACAGGTCTTCAACAATTTTCAAATATCCTTTCTCAACAGCAGTATACAGCAATTTAGGATTCTTTATATCTTTAGGATTAACAGTAAAACCATGTTGAAGAAAAGTCTCAACGATCTCTTTTCTATACCCGTATACTGCGGCTTCAAAAGAGCTTCTGTTGCTTTCATTATTAATATCAGGACAATACTTTAAAATAACCTTAACAATATTTGAATATTTTTGTCCAACAGCAAGATACAGTGCAGTCTTGCCATTCTTATCCTGGGCATCAACCTTAGCCCCATGCTTTAGGAGTAGATTTACAACTGTTTCATGTCCTGCTTTAGTGGCCATATGAAGTGGCGTTAAATTATCCTTTGCGTTAGTATTAACATCAACACCTTTATCCAAAAATAATCTAACAGCTTCTTCGCTACCTGCTATAGAGGCAAAATGTAGTGACATATACCCTTCCCACCCTTTTGAAGTACATACAGAATAAATATAAGCCCCATGATTTAGAAGATCTTTAGCAATCTGTACATATCCTTTCACAGCAGCAATGTTTAGTGGAATTATACCGTAATTGTCTATAGCATCAGCATAAGCTCCCTGATTCAAAAGTAGTTGAGTAATTTCCATGTTTCCAGTTTTAACCGCATCATGCAGCGCAGTGTAACCTCGTTCATTTCTAAAATTAACATCAGCACCTCTATCTAGAAGCAGTTCAACAATTTCTCTGTTACACTTCCTAACAGCTAAATGAAGTGGACTATCAGAGGGATTCTCGTTTTTACTGTTAACTTTGGAACCATTTATTAAAAGTAGTCTAGCAATTTCTGTATGTTCATTTGCAATAGCATCACGGAGTAAAACGTATCCTTCTGACCATGCTTGTGAATAAGATAGACCGTAAACATTGATTAACTCGCATACTCTTTTTAAATCCCCATCACGAACCGAAGAAATTAAACTGTCGTTTATATTTGATCTGCCTAGCATTATGTGCTTATGTTTATACACGAACAAAGACGAGTAAAATCCACAATGGGTATGTTGCAGTGACATACGGTGATTACAGATCCAACCAGTGGTCCCAGAACCACAGTATAGGAAAGAACAGTAGGATCACTGCCAAAAAGTGTACTGTAACGTGAAACGTTATCACGTGAATATGTTTAGAGTGGTGTGGCGACACTGCCATGGGAATATTTATCGATAGTCTATTGTATCGATATGTCTTGAATGTTCTTCGAGGACCTTTGTATCGATGGTCATAAATTAAGAGCGAAATTCGAACATCGTCTATGCATACCCTTATATAAATAAACAAAGAGTAAATTGTAAACCCCTCGACGTGGGTGATAGAGCTGAGAGAAGGCCGGAAGTCCAGAGAATGGAATAGTTTCACTTGGAAAATTCCTAAAAACTAATTTATGATAGACCATAGCTAATTCGTTGTTTTCGACCAAGTCACGAACGGTCCTTAAGGGTTACGAAGTCTTTTTCGATATCCTGTCTTTTCATGCACTCTAAGAGGGTCGTAAATTTCCTCAAGAGTTGCTTTGGCAAGTACAAGGTCTTGTCGTTTCCTAATTTCTCTGGGTCCCACGCTTTCTCTTAGCACATGTGTGCTGCAACGTTCTAGCGTCTTGGCGGAGCGCCTCCACTTCCACGCGCTTGAGGGTGGACCACAGCCAGGAGAAGGGGCCCATACGAGACGGGGTGGACTCCTCCACCATTGGACGAGGGATGATCCTGAGGGAGGATCCAGGATCCACCAAGGAAGGGGCATCGACCGACAACGCGCGAAGATGTCCTCCGCCAAGCGCAGAATTGTCAGAATGATTTTGTCACTCGTTACGGACAAGTCGTTTTCGCACAGAAAGTTCTAAGCCTTGTTAACACAAAGTCAAAGTTCTGTTTTAAATTGAATTCAAAATATTAAAGTACTCAAAACAATAATAACAGTTTACTATTTTGTATATCCGCGCCTTGAGAGCAGAGCGCCTCTGCGCTCCACGGACTGTCACACCTGCACCTAAATCCCCGAATATCCCTATTTTCCGCGACGGACACGCAACAGTACCAATAATTGTTGCTCGCGCGTGATCGAATCGCACAACCAACAATATGGCGGCTGTGAATATATATGATAATAGTTTTTTGCATTTTAACCTCTGTTACTTCTAAAACATTCCTGTTGTGATAAAATTCAGTAAATTTTATACACAGATATAAAATATGTGTGAAAGAGATGGATACCGTTGTTCCTTCAAAGGATGCCAAAGTGTAAGCAGTGACAGCAGTAACAAGCGTTCTGGGACACCCTACATTTTGTATCTGTCAAATGATATTTATCCAACGTTTATTGTACATTTTAGATGTAAACATTATTATTATTATTATCATCATTGTTTTATCAAAATATTACCACTTTAAGATATGATTAACGAATCAAAAAGGAGAACTTGATATTTACCATTATTTACTTCTTTGCCTGATAAGGTCCTATATTTTTTAGGTAGTAGTACCCAGCTAATCCAGTGAAAACCTCCATCTTTCTTATCAGTACCAGTAGAATCATTAGTAAGAACTGTTTGAACGTTAATTATAAAAATAAAAGGCTTATCTAATTCATTATTATAATGATCATTTATTATAGAACCATCCGTAATTTTTCTTTTATAAATATGTTTGAGTGTGTCTTGAACATTATCACCTGTACCAAATCCAAAATTAATAGGGCTTATATAGTAGGCAAGCTGATTGCCATTATTCATAATAGCTGAATTCATAAAAGAATTTATATTTTATTACCTGAATAATCACTATTGAATTTCACTTGCTCTAATTTATTGTAAACATCAGTTGCAGTGAGATGACTTTTGCCTTGCAAAGAATTGTGATTAGATTGAGTCTGTACCTGTGACTTCTGTCCTATCCCTTCCCCAAGAGCATAATTTTCTATATTTTCAGTCAAAGAATGACTATTATCATCTACTCTATCACAAACCTTTTCCCTAGAAACTTCTATAGCTTCTTTAATGTCTTTTTCTAGGTTATTAAGAAGTGGCACAAAATGATTCCTATAATTCACTATTACTACAACTTTTCGACTACCATTTAATCTGTAACTGAATAAGAGCTACTCCTTCTATAAAAACTTCTGGATCATCATTACCCGCTGTAATTTTAATTACTGTAATCTTTTCCTCATTGATTGAATAAAAATAAAGCTCTATACCATACTTACTGGTAATAATCTTGCCTTCGATTTCAGGATGCCCCCATATAGTAATAGGGCCATTCTCTCCAGCCATATTCTTAATATCTGCCAGGTATTTATCAAAAGTCTTTTCCTTGTCTGGAACCTTATTACCTTTTCCATCTTTAATATGACCAAGATTAAGAAAAGCAATATTCTCCTGTGGGACAAAATAGCCCCCTAATTTTACATCCTCCATAATTTTATTTTTGTATTTGTGAGCATCACTTGCACAATCTTCTCTCAATGATTTCACATTAAAAATTATATTGCTTGTAATCGGACCATTACTTTTTAATTCATTTAACCCTTGTGCAACAGAATCAAAAAAACAATCCTCTTCACCTACAACAACTCCTTTTTTAAAGCCGTTAGGTAATTCTTCTCTTAATTTCTTTAACAGTTTTTCATGTTCTTCTTTCTTTCTGCTATTTCCTTCTTTTATGGGTTTAAAAATTGAAATAGGATTCCTAGTAAGTTGTCTAGGAGCTCCTATTACGCCATATTTTGATCTTGTTGACCTTGCATGAATTTTAGCCATTAATAACTATTTAAATAATATAACTTTTATCATATTATTACTAAAATAGTATTACAATTCAACATATTTCTTTAATAAAAATTTAATCATCCATAGATGTCAGCGATATAGTTGATAGTGGTGTTCTAAAGAGAACTTAATTAAAGCCAACCAAAACGGATGATAGTAGACGGAAATCTCGATTACTCTTTGCTATTCTTAAATCAATCTCTATTAATTTAGTATTATATATCTCTAAAAACTTAAATAATACAACCATCTCTAGCGCCCAAAACCAAGGGCCGCGAGAGCTTTTTGTTTTGGAATGTGTTGGTCTACTGTGTAAGATCATCTATGTTTTCTTATTTTCGTTTTCTCTGTCCCGCTAATATTCTGTTGTTGCAGTGATATACCATCTAAAAAGGTAGAAGGAGCTTTTTTAACTTCTTTATGTAATATATTAAGTATTTTATTCGTCGGGTTACTTTTGATAAGATTATCTAAATAATTTGTTTTGTTTCCTTCTTTATCAAAACAAAGATCATGCAGTTTTTCAAAAATAGAACAAATATTAAGTCCTACTCTATCTAATATCTTAGATAAATTTTTTGGTGTAAAGAGTGCTTTCTCGGCTAAAAAGTGATTTAAATAATTTTCTTTATTAAAACAAGATTTATAAAAATTTACTAAAATAGAAGAGGCATTATTTCCTGCCATGGACAATATTTTGGATAAATTACTCGCTGTAAAACCTGCTCTATAGAAATCAACTAAAAGTTGTGTTCTATTTCCTGCCCCATCAAAACAAACATTATGAAAATCTATTAAAGCAGAATAAATATTAGCTCTTGCTCCATGTAATATACTACATAAATTACTCGGCGTAAAACTTTCTTTCTCATCTAAGAAATGGTACAAATATTTTTTTGTTTCTCTTATAAAACAAAAATCGTGAAATTCTTCTAGATTTCCTGCTACCCCACTCAATATATTGCATAAATCACCCAACCTAAAACCTACATTACAGAAGTCATTTAAAAGCTCTGTTCTTTCTCCTTTATCATCAAAACAAACACTATGCAATCTTTCTAAAATAGAAGAAGCATGAACTCCTGCTCCACATAACATACAGGACAAGTTACCCGGCTCAAAACCTGCATTATAGAAATCATCTAAAAGTTTTGTTCTTTTCCCTTTGATGTTAAAACAGACACTATGCAACTTTTCAAAAGCATATTGAGCATTGGCTCCTGATCCACTTAATATACTTGATAAGTTATGTATTGTAAAACCGTTTTTCTTAACAAAATGCTTTAAATGCTGTTTTTTATTTCCTTGCTCATCAAAAAAAGTATTATATAGGTCTTTAAAAGCTTTTACAGCATTAGATCCTGTTCCATGTAAAATACTGGATATATTAGTCAGATTTATTTCTTCTTTTTCTAGAGTTTTTAAATACAGTCTTTTCTCTCCTTCTGCATCAAACCAAAGATCATATAAGCCTTTAAAAGCTTTTGCAGCATTTGATCCTGCTCCACTTAAAATACTGGACATATTAGGTAGATTTATCCCTTCTCTTTCTAAAGTTTTTAAATATTGTGTTTTGCTTCCTTTTGCATCAAACCAAAGATCATATAAGTCTTTAAAAGTTTTTGCAGCATTAGATCCTGCCCCACTTAAAATACTGGTCATATTAGCTAGACTTATTCCTTCTTTTTTTAGAGTTTTTAAATATTGTGTTTTATTTCCTTGCGTATCAAACCAAAGGTCATATAAGTCTTTAAAAGCTTTTACAGCATTAGATCCTGCTCCATTTAAAATACTGGATATGTTAGCTAAACTTATTCCTTCTTTTTTTAGAGTTTTTAAATATTGTGTTTTATTTCCTTCTGCATCAAACCAAAGGTCATATAAGTCTTTAAAAGCTTTTACAGCATTAGATCCTGTCCTACCTAAAATACTGGATATATTAGCTAGATTTATTCCATCTTTCTCTAGAGTTCTTAAATATTGTGTTTTCTTTCCTTCTGGATCAAACCAAAGATCATATAAGTTTTTAAAAGCTTTTACAGCCTTAGCTCCTGCTCCACTTAACATACTGGACACATTAGCTAGATTTATCCTTTCTTTTTCTAGAGTTTTTAAATATTGAGTTTTATTTCCTTGCGTATCAAACCAAAGGTCATATAAGTCTTTAAAAGCTTTTACAGCCTTAGCTCCTGCTCTACCTAAAATACTGGATATATTAGCTAGATTTATTCCTTCTTTTTCTAGAGTTCTTAAATATTGTGTTTTCTTTCCTTCTGAATCAAACCAAAGACCATATAAGTCTTTAAAAGTTTTTGCAGCCATAGCTCCTGTCCCACTTAAAATACCGGATATATTAGCTAGATTTATCCCTTCTCTTTCTAAAGTTTTTAAATATCGTGTTTTGCTTCCTTCTGCATCAAACCAAAGATAATATAAGTCTTTAAAAGTTTTTGCAGCATTAGATCCTGCCCCACCTAAAATACTGGACATATTAGCTAGACTTATTCCTTCTTTTTTTAGAGTTTTTAAATATTGTGTTTTATTTCCTTCTGCATCAAACCAAAGATTATATAATTCTATAAAAGCAACTTTAGCCTTAGCTCCTACTCCATGCAAAATACTGGATATATTAGGTAGATTTATTTGCTCTTTCTCTAGAGTTCTTAAATATTGTGTTTTATTTCCTTCTGAATCAAACCAAATGTCATATAAGTCTTTAAAAACTTTTTCGGCATTGGCTCCTGCTCTACTTAAAATACTGGACACATTAGATAGATTTACTCCTTCTTTTTCTAGAGATTTTAAATATTGAGTTTTATTTCCTTCTGCATCAAACCAAAGGTTATATAAGTCTTTAAAAGCTTTTTCAGCATTGGCTCCTGCTCTATTTAAAATACTGGACATATTAGTTAAATTTACTCCTTCTCTTTTCAGAACCTCTAAACATTTTTTTCCTTCCTCTTCAATTAAAAAATCTAAGAATCGATTAAACCTAGGTGTCCCTTCTCTACCAGCAACACTTTTAGCAAATTTAGCTTCTTCATTGTGCAGCCTCTTCCACACTATGTCACCTTTGTCTATCACAGAACGCCTCCGTTTTCTAGAGCTAGGACCAGCTTCAGAACTTTCCTTGGCTGAACTCCTTGAACGACTACTTTGTTCGGATGGGGTAGTTCTAGCATCTCGTAATGGTTTCAAAGGCTCTTTGCCTAACATAAAAATTACCTCTTGTTCTGATTATCACTTTATTGCATGATATTACAAAAAAAGGAAATTATTTTTGATAACTCACTGTGTGAGCATAGGATATTAGATACCATGTGTCAAGGGATTGCAATAATAACTATAAATCAGCATTCAGCATAATCCGATAACTTTATGCTGTCAATAGCCTATTAGTGTTTGGTTCAAAGTTATAAATTTGTTTTATATTATTTGAAATGCAAATTTTAATTCAGTCACTTGATTTATATTCGTAAATATAAGAATTTCTTATGTAAGAATGGTTAAATAGATCAAATGTTACTTACAATCTGCATTATGACGCCATACACCCAGAGTTATAGGCCTATTAGAATTTAATAGATGTTCCATCAATGCTGTTGGATCTCGAAAAACTATTTCCTCATAAAATTCAGATACCAAGCTCTTCTTTCCTAACTGTATTTCAGGTGTTGTATGCAACAATTTTAATATGTAATATATAGTTACTTATTCAGAGCAATAACATTTACAATTTATATGTAATTACTATTACTATTTCTTGCGTTACAACGTTACAACAAAATATATACTTACAGGGGTTAAACTTCGTCTTAGGGGACCAAAATATGTATTTTTGTAGTTTTTGACCTGAAAAGTCCGAAAATGCAAGTTAAAAGTTTAGGAAACCATAGTTTAAAAGATACGAGTATATAAAAATGTGTGCATGTGAGATATTGACGAAATATCTCCTATTAGATATGAAAGGTTTCATCGTAATCGGTACATACATGCCTTGCAGAGTACATATACCGCATTTCACCAGAGTCCATAACTGCGACGCGCAGGTTGGAAGATGGTGGGGGAACGCAGCGAGCTCTCTGCTAATCGCTTTCCACTTCGTTTGGAAGTATCGCCAATCAGGACGAAGATGCGCACTGGAGAAGCGCGAAGAACGAAAACTGGTCTTTTCGCAGTATGGACTCTGGTGAACTGCGGTATACACATGTATATAAGAAACAGTGGAGAATCGGCGACTTCATGTTAACTCATACTCATACACCCGTAGAGACACGTAGGCATACGTAGAATTCAATGTAATAGTAATAATAGTTTTTCAGGAATACCTCGGAAACCAAAACTTTCCGTTAATTATGCATAATGAAAAAGTTGTTCAGAATCATGTCCCCGACAACATATTAAAAGGACATTGAAATCGTCCAATTTTGACATTAAAAACTTCCTGTATTTTGCAATACTAATGAAAAAATGAAAAATTTTTTTTCATCTCGGAGTAATCGGTGAACACACAAAAAAAAGAAACAAAAAAAAACATATATTTTTATTTCCTTTATTTCCATATTCCTTTTGAATAAGAATGTGAATCTATTTAAAAGTACTTAATACATATTCTGAAAAAACAGGAAATAAAAATTCAAAGTAGAAGCTACTTTTTTATGCGAAATAATTGGTTTTTGATTTTTTTAACTACGTTGCACCACAACAAAAAATCTGAAAAAATTCAAGAATAATAGCTATACTAATGTTATTACCACAGTAGTAATATAAAAATAGTGCTCTTACATTTTCAATAACAAATCGCGGATTTGTTACATATAGGATTTACAACTAGGATTTGCAATGAAAAAATCTAAAAAAATTCCCTAATATGCACTACCGTGTTTGTAGTGTATCAGAATTTTTTTAGAATTTTCGGATGTTATCAAATAGGAGAAATGGGGCACGATCGATGTGGCGTCTTTTTTGCCCCCCCCCCCCCCCCCCCCCCCTCACTGCCCCCCTGGTTAAGATAAAGGGTTGAAAATTGGTGTACAGTATTTTCTTATGATATGCTATCGAATGACGCATTCTGAATTTAATTTGGTTCAAGGGCCATTTTACCTACCTTACCCGGCTATACCCTTTGCAACCTGTATGAATTAGAACTGTTGCCAATATAAATAAAAGATCATCATTATTACAATTATTCAGTAGATATATAAGTGCAATATTGTTGTACTTATTTGATGTTATTTATTTAATGCCTGTAATTTCTTTTCTCAATTATTTATTTAATTGACTTAAATTCTTCCACCATTATAGTTATTCAATGATGCAATATTCAATATCAAACAAGAAGGAAACTTTATTTTATAGTATTTTATAAAGTATTTTATCAAACAAAATGTACAAGTATAAATGAGATCATGAATGTTTATAAACTAAAGTCACCTGTATAAAATTTCAAAAAGATATTTGTTATTTATATCTTGAGCAATATACATACAGTAATGAAACTGTACGTTAGGAACTATTTACCAACTTATACAGGTATTTCTATTAACACTTAAGAATGATAGTTTGTACTATAATGATCACTGAGCTCTACAAACAGGACGGAGCTCAACGACGATAATTTAATACACGTTATATGTTAGTAGAATACTTATGTCGAACTTTAAACTTCAACTTCCAGTATGTAGTATAAGTAACATATTTTTGACATTTATTTGAAAATATAGAATTTCAAAAATTTGCAACTTTTCACTATTTTTACGTATCAAAAATTTTTATATAATATTTGTGAGTATTAATGGTACTTGTTACAAACTACTAGATAATACTATCAGTGATAGCTTTGGTTTTACAACTTGCAAACAAGATTATTTGATTACACACATTTTCATTGCAATCACTATGCAAGATTCTTACTCTATAGGAACATAAGTTTTGCAAATAGTAAATGTAAGGCAAGTTTTAAAGCGAAACATTCTGACTTGCACTTTGCGATATTCCGTTGCAAGTTGCTTCTGTAGTTACAGGTAATACAGGTGTATACTGCATGTAATGCGGTTGTCCAGCAACTGCATACCAGTGTTCTTGCATATTTTGTGGCGGTATAGCGTATGGAGGTGGTTGAGGACACACGTACGGTGGACACAATCCAGAATACGCTTGTGCGTAATCGATGCCTGGGTAAAGTTGCGGTGAAAATGATTGTACATTATTGTTATCTGGTATCTCAGAAGGCGGCAAATAAGGCATCGGAAAGTATCCCGTATTTGGAGTATAATAAGAATTTGCAAATCCTTCTGCCTCGTTAGCATAATATGGATACATGCCCTGCTGCATGTAAGGTACTTGATAAGAGTTCATTGCATTTGTCGGCGTTTGTAATTGTGGAGGTACGATCATCGAATGTTGAACATTTCCATCATCCCCTTTCATTTCCATTTCTAGCTTAGGAGGAGGAGGTGGTGATTTAAAATTGGGTGATTCATTTGATAAATACTGATTGGTTGGCGGTGTGGAATGTTGATTAAAACGGGATCGATCTGTAAAAAGAACAAGTTAATACTACTTTGGTAAAAAAAAATTCATAATTCTTGATTACAGTTACTTGATTCTTGATTAATACATACTATCGGCATTTTTCTTAAATCGTGGACCTAAACCACTTCTATTCATATAGGAAGTGCTTTTATTAAACGGTTCATGTTCTTTGATTTTATCATGAGATGGGTGCAAGTCTTTTCCGTGTTCTCCTTTAAAACCTTCAGCCTGCAGAGTTTGCGTAACTCTCGTATTATTATTACACATCAATTGAGGAGTATTTGTCTCTTTCTGATCATTATTATTTTTTTCGGTCAATGTACAGTCATGTAGTACACCATTTGTAATATTTTCAATGCCCATATCATTTTGAGGTATTCCTTTTATATAAATATATACGATATTAGGAAAGAGATGATCATTAAGCGAAAAATTAATTTTAAATTTCGCTTACCTTGATACCACTGTCCAAAGTCAGGTGCTTGTCCATTTGTTAAATAATTCCAGTTAGTGCTACCGCGAAAATACTACAAAATAATATAATAAAAAGGAACTACGTATTAACGAGTTAATTTTAAACTAAAAAGTAAGACCTACCTCTAATCCTAAATTATAAAAAAATCTCAAAGTAAACGGATCTACAACAGCAAAAAAAAAAATTCTGTGAACATAATTGTTTAATAATACATGTACTAAAAGATATGTATACATTTACCTGATAATGGCAAATCACTACCATTTATATCAACACTTTTTTGTACAGAACAATTAATAGGACGTAGCATCTGATTACTAGGATCTTCTGAATATTAAACAATGCATAAAAGACGAGTAAGTTTCATTAAATATATACGCTGAAAATAAAGTTGTTGATTCGTTACATACCAGAATATGATGAATAATGAGCTTCCTTTTGCACTCTTTGCTTAGAATATAAATTGAACCCTGTATTAACAACTTTATTATTATTATTTATACCGTCAGGTTTTACATTTTTTATCACATTCTCCGAATTTTTATTTGTAAACGAAGTTCTTTCTTTGCGTTGTTTATTATTTTCTTGCCTAACAGGCTCCACTATAGAAGATTGGGTATTATCAAAAATGTTCCTTTGAGGAACTGAATTCTATAAATAGAAAAATAAAAAAAAAAAAAAGAAAGGTTTCATTGTAACATTAAGTCTTTTCTCATTTATAACTATTATATCTTTTGAACTTACGTTAATTGGAAAGTTGGTACACTTTTCCATTGTATAATTTTCATATCCATGTTGAACTACCTTTCTATAAAACCATCAAATAAATATTTTTATCAATTAAACTACAGGCATAAACAAGATACTTACAAAGATTCTTCTTTCCACTGAAAATTATTTTTGTTAATATCATTTACGCTGTTATCGCTGTTCTCATGTTTATCAATATTATTTGAAAAAATATTCATACTAGTAGTCTCTTTAATTTTGCGCGAACCTGAGCCACAGTTTTTTTTCCATTTCTGATCTATCAAAATATGCAACAAACACTTTAAAGAAAAATACAAAAGATTTTGAAAATATTATAAAAAATGTCAAATACTAACTTGAATCTAAAAGTACGTTTCTTTTATACGTTGGTAGCCAATTGTTCTGTTTATTCTTTCTTAAAGGTAGCGGTTTAAGAGCAGAATAGGGTACAATTTTCTTTTCTCCTAGTTCTTCAATAAAAACTAACACTGGTCCCTGATCTTTACTCATTTCTTGAATATGTCCATAAAAGAATGCAGGACCTTGTTTGTCCTTTCTCTCCACCGATTTTACATTATTATTGTTAGATTCTTTTTCAAGAGAGGACATATAAACGCTATTATTATTAGCTTCGTCAATATCGTTCTCATTAAAATCCATTTGTACCAAACACTTGCCACCAACTTGAAGTTCGTGGCTGTTGTGTCTGGTCCATCCCGCATTTTTCACTTCTGAAATATTAAAATTTTCATTACTTCCTTTGACACAGCTACATTATTTTTAACATAAATTTGATTTTTATTACCTCGTCTGATTTCATGCCAAATATCGAAGTCAGTATTACGATAAATATTGGGATCAAGAGCTTTAGCAATTCTATATGGAAAAGGTGGTATATTTTTTGGTACAGCTTGCCCATTATCAACCTCGTCGGTATAAGTTTCAGTTTCAACTTTGGTAAATATTTCTGTAGTCAATTCTCTAACCATATACAAATTAAACTTACATTATGATCTGATCTGAATATTAATAATATAAGTATTAATATACTCACTCTCTAATTTCTAAATTTCCTTTGAGGAAAAACTTATCATGTCTAAATGTACCACTTCGGTCATGTAACATTTTATGAACAGTATCTTCTATATCACTCATGTGAAAGACATTCTTATATAATACTTGATAAACAATGGCTGAAAATAAAATTATAAAAAAATTTGGCACACAAATGGAAGCATATTAATTAAAAAACAAAACAAAGAGAAATAGATCCTACATTGACAATAGGCAGCAGTTGCAACAAAGTCTCTTGTATATATACTTTCATATTGTTTCTGCGGAGTATGGCATAAATATATAGTATCTTGAAAACCATTATTAGTAACATTGTAACTAATTTGCTTTTGACCATTATATATAATAAATTCTCTTTGGTAAAGCAATGACATGGCTTGGATTTCATTTATACTACCCCATTCGGTAAAGCATTCCATTTGCTCAAGATAGTCATCAAATGGAATTATTACATTCTGTGAAAGATTGTATAATTAAGAATTTTATATCACAATACGAAGACTAAAACGAATGCATTAAATATACCTCTATGAACAAATGTTTCATTTTTCGCATAAATTCCACACATTCTTTTCTGACCTTTATATGATAATATTGTGTCATATAAACTTGTTCGCTAACTGCTCTAAACAAACAAGTGGGATCTTTGGGTGCATGTTTCCTAAAATATCCTTCGGTCTGTAGCCATTCATCAACAGGTTCTTGTGATCGTTTTGATGGTTTTCTAGGTGAAATTTCCATTTTTTGCAACTAGAGAAATAACAAGGCATTTTTAACTTTATACGTAGTTTACGTATTTTTCATTGAATTTGTTTTTTAATGAACGTAATTATATAAATATTCTATATCTGCTAAAATTTTCATAGTTTCATGATACGTTTAACAATAAGGTCACACATTTGAAAAACTGTCTCTATATTATAATACTACATATATGTATATTATTACCTGTGAATTGCTAATCTGAAAATAAATAAAATAATTATATTATTTAGAAAGAGAATATATCTGTACCTGTTTATTCGCAAATATGAAAAATTCGTTCGATCAAAGAGTGACAATCGCTCCAAAATTTAGGAGGTTGTAGTACGATTTGACTGTTACTTTGTTCTTAAAATCTTAGCATGGCTACCATAGGATTAGCAACAGGTGTGTGTACTTCTTCGTTACCTTTCTGTTACAACGGATTTCCACAAGACTATTGGACGAAGTCGATTTATCGACCAATCATGATCCGTTATTCGGTACTTTTGGGAATTATTCTAGAAAGAAAAGGACCTCGCTACACTACTACAAGCTTACAGTTACAAATAGAAGTCGCCTTTTTTTTGCTTTCGCGCGCTAGTTTGAATGACCCTCGTCTGATGTAGAACAAGGGTACAGTAATTTCTTTTTTCCATTAAGAAATATATTTTCATACACGAATACTATGTAAATTATATCAAATGATAGATATTGTTGTTTGTGAAGGAATAAGATTCTTATCGCATATCCTAATGAAACTGGTATACAGACATTATAAAACTTCTTGTACAAATTACTTTTTTATTCGTCATAATAATTTTCATCGGAATGACAATGCGATGTGTACGAAATGTTAAAAAAGTACAATAGCCCGTTATATAAAATATGATTTTTACACAAATATAAGATCAACCGCTGCACCATTGCGATATCTGTAACGCATGCAATGCTACCCAATAATTTTGTTGCTATCGAAAATAACGTTTGCTTACGTGCAGCTTTCTTAGTATAAAAAGTACATCCTTTGGCGAGTTATTATTAAGACGGATGTTGATACAAGCCCAAAATCATTGAATATTGGTAACGTTAGGAATGAAATGGACCGTTTGTAAAGTTTGATCGTATTTTTTTTTTTTTTTCATTAAGTTTGGGCCCGACCTTCATCGTCGTTTCATTGTTAATAGTTTTTATGTAAAAAACGACTTGTGCGTCTCGCCGAAAGGGACGCTCATGGCGGTAGGATAAGTATAATCATAAGATTACATTAACACAGTGTGTGTCGCATTCTTCTTTTTTTTTCCTGTGGACAATGTATGAGTAAATTGTTATAAAATTTCACGATATAGAAAATGGAAGAAATGACGAGTCGCTGCTTCCTTTCTTTTCTGTGTTTCCGGTTTTAAAGTTCCCTTTTTAAGCAGCTATTTTTTCAGCGTCGATTGCTGAAACAGAAAAAATATTATTTTACTTATTTTCATGTAAAATCAAAACTATTCTCTTTCTTTTATTTATTAATTCAGTTATGTACCTTCTTTGGTAGGCAAGGGATTTTTCTCGAGCGTTTCGGCGTGTTTTAGCTTCGCAGGATCAAAATTTTCAATTCCAGAGATTAGTTGCTGCTTTCCCTTTTCCTGCTGAATCGCTGTATACAAATATTGAATAACATTCCTTAAATATTTTTTAAACAAAGAGAAAAAATTGCTTTGAAAGTCAGGAAATACGATAATGTACCATCCTTGTCAGGTAGCGGATTCTTTTCTTGAGTTTCAGTGTGTTTCAAACTGGTCGGGTCAAATGTCTCGATGCCCGACATCAGCGTTTGTTGAGTCTTCTCCGCGGCTACATCTATGAAAAAAAAAAGTAAATCGAGGTAAAAGAATGGAAAACAAAACACGGGTGACAGTCATTTTTCACACATCAAAGAGACTTGACGCGTATTATTGTGGATACTGTATAAATGTAGCCACTTCGAAATGTAAAATTTAGGGCGAAATTTCCGTTCCGGTTCCGTGTTTCACCGCCCCCAAAATAGGACAATATATACAGGGTGTCCCGTAATTCCTGTAACTCCCGGAAATACGGGGTTGCTGGGCTGATTCTGAACAACATTTTTCTTTACCAAAATGTCGTTGCGTGAAGCTTCGTTTTTAAGTTATTAACGAAAAACACTGGCCAATCAGAGCGTGCCTTTAGCACAGGCCGAACCACGAGAGCGTTGGCTTTCAGCCGTGCTCGGTCGTGGTCGTGAACAAACGCATTGGCACAAACGCATTCATTATTCATGAATAACGAATGATTCCACATTGTTCTTAATTTAAGACGATGTAACATTTATCGCACGCTTCTCTTGATATCCACGCTGTGCCAATGCGTTTGTTCACGACCATCTCGTGGTTCGGCCCGTGCTAAAGGCGCGCTCTGATTGGCTAGTGTTTTTCGTTAATAACTCAAAAACGAAGCTTCAAACGACATTTTGGTAAAGGAAAATGTTGTTCAGAATCACCCCAGCAATCCCCCATTTACAGGAGTTACAGGACACCCTGTATATTCTGAAAGATCTCGACGAGTCCTATCGAATGAGCCTAGTCTCAGATTGCGCAAATGGAAAAAATTAACCTAACCTAATTGAATCGAGAGAGGAAATGCCGATTGAGCTTTGTATGGTTAAGGTCTTCGGAAAAAAATTGTGTTTTTTTTTGCTCCTCGAGGATTCGAATTCCCTATCTCGCTGTCGAAGAGCGAGTGCCTTAACCTATACACCACTCAGCCGCTATTATAAATAGCAACTTTAAACTTCCTTTTAAGTAAAAAATACAAAAATTCAACCGATTATAACTTTTTTATTATTCGTTTGCGCAACCTGGGACTAGGTTCATTCGATAGGACTCGTCGAGATTTATCAGGGGACATATCCTAATTATTTTGGTTCTACGGACGGTGAAACGTGGAACTGCAGCCATTTTTTTTTTGCATTAATTGACGCATTCATGACCGTTGGACATTAACCCAGCAATAGGTAAACAGAATTCACTATTTCTTTACCCTTACTAAGGAATATTCAAGCTGTATTGTTATTGTGTTATACGTATCTAAAAGATTTATCACCGAGCGGACATAACATCGTGTTATCGTTAAAAGTAATAAAGTAGTACGTAACCGACAAGCGACCGTACATGCAAAACAATCCCTAAAAGCAATAGTGTATAAAAAGTAGGGATGAATCGGTACTTCATAGCAATACATACTCAATTCTTCTAATATTTATACTTTTATGTAAGTATATAAATGACAAAATATATAGAAACGATGAATAAAAGTATGTATCTTGGCAGTATCGGTTTGTCCCTGATAAGAAGCTTGTCTGGGGTGACGTTGGCTGTTGTTCGCGTCACCTCGAAGCACCAAAGAGTCGCAAAATAAACTCCTATTACCCACAGAAGAGATATAGAATCTGCAAGTGTTCCTACGAATCGATAAATTTCTATAATACCTTTGGCATTTGGTAAAATAATCTTCTCTTTCGTGTCGGCATGTTTCAACTGATCTGGTTTAAAAGACTCCACATCGTGGATTAATTCAGAATGTTGTCGCTCTTGTCGCACGTCTAAATTGCAATATTATTATTACATGCATTACAATTACAATTCTAACAAATCATTTCTTAACATTAAACCTCTGTTGTAAGGATACATAATTAAAATTAATAGGGGATAAGAATAATGAAAATTCGTGATGTATGTACGTATGTACCTTCGGCAGAAGGTAAAACATTTTTC
This sequence comes from Osmia lignaria lignaria, assembly GCF_051020975.1. Classification (NCBI taxonomy): domain Eukaryota; kingdom Metazoa; phylum Arthropoda; class Insecta; order Hymenoptera; family Megachilidae; genus Osmia; species Osmia lignaria. The sequence goes on along the minus strand of NC_135044.1, from coordinate 8,861,999 downwards.
TCCGCTGTTGCAGCTTTCTTCATGCAGCCATGATTGAAACCTTCTAGTTCGCTTTTCAAGTCTAAGGCTACTTTTGGCAGGTCTTTCAACGACGGACTCGACATGGCTTTGTGTTGTACTCCTCAATCTAAAACAAACAACTTATTATCATTACTAACAGTAATATACTGTATATTGTAAATTACTTATTAATAATCAAAGGGATTATTACCAAATCTATCGGTATACAATGTTAAAAGATCTTGCGATACATTATGCAGTTTTATTTAAAAATAACAATGTAACCCGCAATTTCTATTTTTGTGGCTGCCAATGTCCAGAAGAATTTCCAAATTATAAAAATGACCAACAACTTGGATCGCAATCTAAAATGAACCATACAGCGTGTCTGTACAAACTATGATGTGCTTTTGTTTAGTACACCGAGTTGAACAAAGGATGTTCCAAGAAATCATTTGTGATAATGAGACGAGGCATAATATCTTTTTGAATATTTGCGATTGTGTTGTCGTACTGGTTTCCAAAATATCCCTAGGGATCAGTGATCGCAACATAAACTTGGATTAAAAGAAGACAGAAACAAATTGAAGTCGCGCAGTTTACAAGAATCGATAAAATACAATTTCATTGCGGTGTCGTTGCGCGATTCCTCCTTCGACTTTATCCCATTGCCTTTGTTCGCGTGCGAACTATAACCACTCAGTGTAAATGTATGTATATCGAAAAGAAGGAAATGCAGGAATCATCGACTGTCAGCAAACGTGTAGATTCATTATTATCTTATTACTGACAATGAGAACGAGACAAAACTGTAAACGCGGCACGTTTGTTCATATAACTACGATATCGAACGCTTCAACTTGTGTATCGACAGAAACGTCGAATTATATCGACAAAGCAACGCGACTTGTTCGCTCGATTCGATTCGATTCGATTTAGAACGAGTAAAATTTCTTAATTTAAAATGGCCGTTCTTGATGTTTGGACTTATACCGAATAGGACGTATATCAAACCAACCTTTCCCATAAGAAGTAATGTAAAAATAATTAATCCGTTCTCATGTAAAAAAAACTTCTATTGATATTATACCTACATTAATGAGGTTGTAAAATAATTTAAACACTGTTTAACCGTTTGAGTCCCAGGGGTAAAAAAAAAAAAACATTGTCGAAAAGTACTGAACAGCACAATAGCGGTGTTATAAACCCAATATTGGGTCTTTTAGACATAAAATCTAAACAGCGCGACCGCGCTGCTTGGGAGTCAAACGGTTAAACACATAAATAAAAAATTCACATAAAAAATTTATGTCGTATACTGAACAGAAGTCGTATACCGAGGTACCACTGTACTTAAATTTAGTGCTGCATCAACAGAGAGAATTGAAAAGAAAAGGTATGAAAGAAAAGGGGCAATAAATTTTCTTTGATCCCAGGTAAGATGCAAGATGAAGACACAAGCTATAAGTGCCATAAATTCCGCGCGAATAACGGCATCGTTTCTGGCGAATGCAAAGGTAAGCAAGCGTTGCTCGTCTACTACTTCCGGTCGTCTCGGTTCTTCTTACAGGCAAAAATAACGGATTTTCCATAATTATGTTGGAACGCTGAATTTTAACGCACACGCTTGTTACACTAATTACGATCAATGGATATAGCTATTCGTTTCGACTGAAATTTAATTTATTTAAAAATCACGATACATATATAATATCTACAATTAAGTTTAATCAATAACTCGTATTTATCTCTAAATTTTCTGCTACATGCTACCAAGTACATAACATGTTACGAAGCGGAAGCTACAAAAGCTTGTTACATCCGGTCTACGTTGCCTTCCATTTCCTTTCTGGTCACATATCCTTCGCTGTAATTTACCTACTAGAAACCTTGGTATTTTTTAAGAAACGGTATAAATATTTTTATTCATGATCAAACATCGTTCATCCTTAAATGCATAAGTTTTATTTTTTCTCCATTTTTTTTATTCAACAGAATTCAACCGGAGCAAGAACAATGATAAATTGCAGACCGAACCATAAATTATTCTAAATGTTTAGTTCATGAAAATATTATATGTACACGTACATAAAAACTGCGACGTAAAACAGATCCTTGATGTTAGTTAAAATAAAAATTTATAATCGTTGCACGTTCTCTTGAAAACTTTGGATTATTCGTATAATATATTCGTACATCGAACTCATATTGCTTTTATACGCATTACAGCTGTTAGACCAGTGATGTGCAATCAACGACACTCGAAACCCACATGATTTTAATTAACTTGAAAGCTCAATTCTTTCACGATCCAGAATTATTGTCTTTGTTCGAATCGTATACTGTTTAAAATCTACCTAATTGCAGATGAACGTGTCTTTACGAATTTACTTAGAAAGGACACATATGTAGTTAAAAAAATGTTTGTGCACCACTGAACATAGAATGACTCATGCTCGCCGAGACTCTTCGTTCCGTTTCTTTCTCTATATATTCTGTTCCTTGTTTAACCTATGGATAATCATTTGCAAGAAAAATATAATGTAAAGAAGTAATTTCTGAATTTCACGACCTATCTCATGGTTAAATATTCTTATCAATATTTAAAACAACTCTGACATAATGCTTGAAGTAATTCGTCATCGTTTTATCAAAATTCAGACCGTTTACTTGAAAATAAATGACTGCTGTTGTCGACTAACTGAACACGCGATACTTCGTCAAAATGTTAAAAAAAAAAACGAAATTACTTTGAAAATTCAGTAATGTTCCTTATTTTCAGCTATTATGAAAAATAAGTAGTTTCGAAAAAACCGATTACAGCATATAGAAAGAGATTGCTTCGAGGAACAGAATCAACGGATAAGCGTTCATCAGAGGCTTCAGGAGAGCGTTTCGAGGGATACGTTCCAACGGTGGGTCAGCATCGACAAGGCTGTGTATAGGTCCTTATATGGTAGCCGGTCGTATGGCTGTATATAGAGAGAGCTCGAAAGAGGCTGAATACGCAACCGTGGAACACGTTCGCGTCCTTTACGTATCCACTCGTTGAATATTTCTTCTTTCCCTATCTTCTGTACACTCGTGTAGGAGTATTGCATCGAGTGCACGAATACACGCGAACCACGTATTGCGTGTAACGGTCAGAAAACGAAGAGGAGAACGAGCACGATTAGTCTTACGGTTGGTACGCGCAAATTCAACCAAACGATACATTTTGATTAATCTTCCCCTCGGGTTAACGTACCTGGTTTTAAGCTCTGCAATTTTATCTATGAATCTTTTCAAAACATGTATATAATAACATTTACATATATGTATCTGTAAGTACAGTAATGTAATCAAGGTACATACATTAAGCTGGAGCGTGTTACACCGTTAAGTCGGTCGATTTCACAAAAGCCAAGAAAGCACGTTCGAAGATGTATCTCATTGGATAATCGCGACACGAAAGGAGAACTGAAAATGTTCAATACGCTGGAGAAACCACGATAAATCCTACTTGATCTCGCGAGGAGAAAAGAGGTCTGCAAGTTAATAAGGAAACTAGGTTGACTCGCACCGACGCGCTAGCCGGTTTGCAGAACGCGTCGGTGTACGACACGCTTCGATGCTTCTACTCATCGCAGAAGATTGTAACATCAGCCAAGGTTTGTCTTCTCAACTTGAATGGGTACCTTAAAATTCTTTCCATATAATTTCTCGTCTCTTTATCGCGTAATTTAAACTATATCATTTTTAGTTACAGGACCGGGCTATGGACCTAGGCAGACTAGGCGGCCACCTAGGGCCCCTTAAGGTCCAGGGCCGCCATAAGACGATTTTGCGTCTAAGAATGCAAGAAGAGTAATGTTTAACTTGAATATTAATCTAAATTAGTTATTCAAACTTTAACGTTAATTTTATAAATTTTCTTTGAGCTACTTTTTTTTATGTCATATATGTGAAGGGGCCGTTTTTCGGAGCTCGGCCGGCCTTGTTTCGTTGAAAACATACTACACTTACTACAACGCTATTATTCGAATAATAACCTGCGAATAATCTACTAAACTCGTGTGTCTGAAACTGATCGACCGTAAGTACATCCTGTCGGTCGATAACATCGGGCAATCGCTGAAGGGTTTCGTCGGTCACCGTCGTCGATGTGGGTTCTCGAGTAAAGAGAGATCTTAGAACGGAGAACTAACGAGTTCGCGCGGGATACCAATTAACTTGGGTAATCGCGTTTAACGAAGGACCGCGCAGCGGTTCGGTTTTCTGCACCTACGTGCAGTAATCACAGAAAAGTGAAGAACGACGAGTATGTGTGTATGTAACAAGTAGAAAATGCGTTGCTATGATTTTCTCTCGCACTCGCAGCGATACAAACGCCCTCTCTTTGTTTCTCTTTCGTGCGACCGTGACGGCTAACGAACCCTGGACGCACGCCTATCGTCGTATCGAGCGGCGGCGCGTACATACATACATTCAGGGGCGTATTACGTGTTACTAAGCGGCTTTGGGATTCACGGACCCCAGAATCGACTTGAAATGAGATACATTTCAAGAATTTAACAAGTCTGGAGCATTTCTAATTCAACTTTCCGATAGAACAAGTAGCAAGAGAAAATTTTAATTCACCAAAGAGCTTTGTTATAACTATGTGTACGAAATTATCCCGTGCTCTCGCCTGATAACGCAAGCGTAAAGGGATCCTCTTCAGCGGTCATGATTTCGTGAACAAGTACCAAGGTGTATACACGGTGAATGAATAGAGCTCCGAAGAGAACCCTTTGACCCAATCTCGTAGATTACAGATTGCTTTCGTCATTACGCTTCGGTTTGACGAGCAACGCTCCCGCTCGTGGTGCTCGTGAAATAGGGGTGATACTGTCGAATGGAAAAGTTGATAAAACTCGGGAACATTCAATCGTTTATAAATAAAATACAAAATAGAAACGATTACAATTAACTTTTAAATGTTTCATCTGCTTTATTGACTAGAGACGCGTAATGCATCTCGAGCGAGCAATTAGCTCACGTTTTAGTCGGTTCCGACCTTGAAGATGCTCAAAGGTGTCTCAGGATACTTCCGTAACCTGAATGAAATATCTGAGAGCGTGTCTGAAATGTGTGTGAATGTGTGAATTCGTATACACGGGGTTGCATCCGGGGGAGCGGTCGACGGGTGGCAGACGGTTTCATCGATTGGCAATGCGGGGGTCGAAGAGTGGGGTTCAACTCCCCCTGCTATCTGTATGTATGTACTACATAACGTATCGACGACCTCGGCTTTCATGGTCATGGTTAAAAAGGTGATTTTTAATATATAGCGTAGGATTCATCTCAATCTACTTACATGCACTTTCCATTAACATACATGTATGCATCAAGATAAACGCGAACGTTACGATTCATTTTTTGTAATTCATACTTCCTCATAAATGATTCTAAATTTATTTTCAGTAACTGCGACAATTTATCAATACGTGTATGTATTTTTTCTCCACGTATGTATCTCTATCAATATTGAACGTAATAGCTTATGAAAATGATAAAATTTATCTCGCCATGTTCTTTCCAAGAATAAGTTGACATTATTTTTTGCAAGAAACGAAGTAAATAAAAATCATGTTTGTAATTCGAATAGAATTTGTTAAGTGTTTTACTTATTTGAAAGACATTCTCGCTCGCCTTGAAACAACTTAAGTTGTTCAGGACATGATAAAATGCAGATATTGCTCGATTCTCCCTTATGAAGACACGACGCGTTAAAGTGTGTACATATATTTAATTAGAACCGAACGCACGTATTGCAACGAATCCGTCGAGGTAAATTTATGTATCGTTGTTGAAATTATTAAATATTTCAAAACTCAACAGTTACACGAAGAATACTTGCTAACCGGTAACGAAGAATACATTTCTGTGCCTGATGCGCAACGGAAATGCATTTGTCAAAACCACGCCCTTATTGAATCCTACCGTCCTACACCGTAATACAACATGTGGAAACTCGAGGATAGCTTTGGGGTAACAACTTCCACTCTTCACTCAATACGATACGTTCACTTCGGAATTAACTCCTGTTTCAGGTTTACCGATTACATGAAAATTTCATTCTACAAAGTATATACCTAAGTACTTACAAGGAACATATAGGATAGTAGCCAGAATATCGTATACTTCAGTTTCCTAAGAACATGATTTTAAATTTATGAAAAATACAAGAAATTAAATATTTCAGATTATTGCTGAAGAAAATGGAAAACAATAAAAATTCTACTTAAGATATGTATATATATATATATATAAAGAAGGTGCATGGAGATTTGACCACACCCCTCCATTTTCGATCGTTGAATAACAAAGACAATCGATATCGTTAAAAAAGCATCGGTACGTTTTTATCAGTTTGCTCATCGAAAACAAACAGCATGAACAATGTATGAATAATGACTGGCTTCGGATAGCTTTCATGATGTTGAAAACACGTATACAAATGATTTATGTTATGTACCGCCTTTCTTCGGTATGTACACGACGAAAGCCGGTCCCATGAGTGGATTGGTACATACAATGACACCGATACGATTCGTTCACTTAGAGGAAAATATCGATGGAGAACAATTTAAGCGACGAGATAGAATGTATCACGGAAGGAGCACTGACCTGTCAGTTGTCACTACAAGAGGTAGCAAGCGCAGGCACCGTCCAGCCGAACGTTCAAGGGCAGGAAGGAGACAGCACACTGATTGACCGGATAGAAATTCCGCGGCACGTAACACCAGGTAACACTGGCGGAGCCACTCTTCCACTTTTCCTTCTGCCGATCCTACGCTTACCGCTCCGACTTTGACTGTGTATCCCCCACCATCGATACCGACCCCGAACGTTAGCCAATCGGGGAGTATAGTTTCCCTCTTCCCCCCCACTGTTGAATTCCTCCTACTATCCTTTGAAGCTTCCTCCAATCGTCGCCTTGACCGTCATCAGAGAGGGTGGCTGACTCACCCTTCGTGACGAGCATGATTTTACATTCGATGCACGAAAAAAGTCCCATGTTGTGTTCGCTATAAACTCGTTTTCCATTTCTTTTATTTTCCTATTAGGCTGTTTTTCTTTTTATTTATTTTTGTAGTTATAAAATATATTATAGACATTCCAAGCTACATTTGTAGCTGGAAACGCGACAGAAGATTCATCGGGATTGTCGTTGCTATTTTTGACAGAATAGGGAGAGATCTGAAGAAGTTTAGGGGTTGACGAGCTCGAATGACTCATCGTGCAGTTATCCCAGCTGCGCGTCATATGGCAGTCCCGTTGGGTGTTACCAGTACTTGAAAATAGCACGGTCTGGTAAAAAAAAAAAAGATAGATTTACTCAGAACAAATGTAAAGAAATAATATTCTGCATTCTGCACACTTTTTTTTCAATGAGATATGTGATAATTGCGTTCATTTATACAATTTAATAGTTTATTTACTCTAATACAACTTAAAAAATATATGTACAATACATACTTAACCTCTATTTTATTAAATATTATATTGGAATCGGTAGGTCTTTTGCAACTAATACTAAAATCTGATCTGTGCTTAAGCACCAATTCACTATATTCTTTGATACTTTACACCAGTTTTCACCGTGATGAGGTTCAGCGGCAATACACCTTTTCTTTACATCTTCTTGTTGCTCCTCTGTTCCATTTAACAATTCAAATTTATAGAAATAAGCCCATGCATCTCCCAAATCTGGATCTATCTTAACCGTTCTATTGAACCAGTCCCTGCATTTGGTGATTTTATGTTCACACCAGAACAATCTAAAAAGTATTTTTAAGTTTTTCATAATAATCAAACATTGTTAACAGTATAGACAAACGTTACATGAAATTATTAGATACTCACTTTGATACTGCCAGAAGTACATGAGGGTCGTGTTCACATTTTTTCAGAGCATCGACACTTTTAGTTTTTCTTTGTGGCCGCGGTTCCATGAAAATCGCTTCAGCCCAAAGTAAACCAGACGTAGGACATTCTTGCAATGCTTTCGCCATTAATGTATTCGCCATATCTCTGACACCTCCACTTTTTAATTCGTTTCTAATAGCTTCCAGCCAGAGTTCCGCGTTTTTCGGATTTTTCAAACGTGCTTTTTCTAATACCGATCGAGCTTTGGTAACTTGACCCTTTCTATGTTCTAATTGTGCCAATAATCGCCACAATGGAATTGAATTCGGACACTTCTTTATCTGGAAATCAAATAAGAAAAGTATGAGTAACAATTAAATCTCTAAGTGATTGTGAAATTAATAAAGAGAAATTTACAGCTTGGTTGTACGTGTCTAAAGCTTTATCCAAACTGCCTTGTTGTTCTTCAATTTGACCCTTCATTAACCATAATTTAGGGAAATCATCGAATGCTTCTAAGGCTTCTTTTAGTAGCTTCAATGCTGCATCGAGGTTGTTTAAAGCCCATTCTAATTTTGCGCTTTTCATCATAACTCGAGGCGTAGGCGCGGATGCTCTAGCTTTAGCGAGCAATCGTCTAGCTCTTTCGTATTCAGAATTTTCCGATTCCAATTTCACAGCCGCTAACCATATCTCCTCCGAATTTGGATTTGCTTGAAACGCGAGTGACAAAATACCTCTAGCTGCTGGAACATCACCCTGTAAAAAAAGAAAACATTATTATGTACAAAGATATTTATATAAAGTTGAATTTTCTATAAATTTTACGTACCGCCAGCCATTTCGATTTTGCACCCATAAGCCAAAGTACTTCGCTTTTGGGACAATGTGCAACTGCTCTTTGAAGCAAGGACTCTAAAGATTCTCGCGTTCCATATGTTTTCTCGAAATAAGCTGCTCGTAGCCAGATTGATTTTTTGCTAGGGAACGTTGACAATGCGTAGGCGTAAACAGCTCTAGCACATTCCAATGCCCCTTGTTGAGCACACTAAAACAGTTAAGAAATGAATAATAATTTATACCACAGTAGACGCAAATGCGTGTTAAATATCTTACCGTTTCTGCGTCTTCCATCCACGTATGTTTTCTATCCTCTTCTTCTACTCCAAAACTTATGATTGCCTTGACGATAACTTGACAAGTATGCACAGCACCAGCCTTTTCAGCCTCCATTGCTTCTTTGAACCAGTGTTCTCTATTAATTTCAACTCCGTTCGCGCTTAGCGAGGATATCGCTCGATCAATAATCTTCTCGACCATGTGTTTATTTCCATTTGCTTCTTCCAATTTCGCAGCGGTGGTCCATATTTGTCTGTCTGTCGGAATGTTTTCTCTTGCTTTGTTGAGCACCTTCCTTGCATTATCATAGGTTTCCAATCTAGCAAGAGCGAGCCATAGATCTACACTGGTCGGACAACACTCGACCGCTCGACTGAGTAAAATCCGTGCATCTTCTGGCTCTTCCAATTCAACAGCTGCTTTCCATAGTCTTACCGAATTTGGGATATGTTCCAAAGCTTTGCGGTACACTCTTCTTTTAGCTTTTGTTTCTGTTTCCAAGTCCGCTGCCTTTATCCAGATTCTAACAGACGTTGGTATATGTCGTACGGATTGTGCAATTACCGCCTTAGCTGTGTCCGGTGGTTGAAGCCTAGCTGCTTCTAGCCACAAATCTTCTGACGTAGGATTTACCTCGCACCCTTTCATTATCAGATTTCGAGCAGCTTGTACCTTTCCTGTAACTTCTTCTAAACGAGCAGACGCGATCCATGCTGGCGGATGATTGGGGTTCGTTTCTCTCACGGATTTTAATAATAATCTGGCCTTTTTGATGTCGCTAAACAAAATATATGAAATAAATATATATGTACATATATTCAATTGAAGGAAATATTAAAGCACTTAATATTTTGCATAACTTACTTGATATCACCACCATAAGTTGGAATCATACTTTGCAAATCTGTTAGATAACCTTTAGGATCAACAACAGTTTGCCCTTCCACGGAATCAGAAACCTGATTCAATTTGACGTTCATCAAAGTGTTTCTAGCTTGTCCAATTTTTCTTAGATCTAAATCTCCCGTAGGAGTTAACATTCCAGGTGTTGCTACACCAGGCATCATAGATGCCAAACCACTAGACGGATCGATACTAGTCGAAGTTTCGCCACCTAAGTTTCTTGCGAGAACAGAATCTGGCAGGGGTGTAAATTTCTCGGCTCTCGGATTTCTCTGTTTCCGGTTTCTCGCATCACCTACTTCTGGAACATTTTTCCATTCTTCTTCAGTTACGTTTACTAATTCTCGTTTTAAGTCTGAGAACTGCTGTTGAATTTTCGGACGTTCCTGACGATATTTTTCTAGTTCTTCTCTAAGCCTTTTTTCCCTATATTCTTTACGTTTTTCATCCATTCGTTTATCAATAGCTTCATATATAGCATCAGCTTCTTCGTCATCTTTATCGTATGGATCCTGCAGAATATTGATAATTTAGTACAGAATACATTTAATGATCATTCTGGGATATTTACAATCAATATTTACTTTACTAAATAAAGAACCTCCATATCCAGAAAATTCATCATAATTAGAATCGTTCAAATCTTCTTCATCCTCTTCCTCTTCCTCTTTCTTTTTTGTTCTTTTTGTAGGTGGAGCATGTCTGTCATCTCTACAAAGAAAATGTAACACCAGGATAAAAAACAAAAAAATAGCACGTTTTCATTGATACAAATTCTTTTTCGATGAAATACTTACGAGACATCATTAGCATCTCGAGCTGGACCGATATCAGATCTAGTCGTGAATCCAGTAGCTCTAAAAAGAAGAAAGAAATCAATGTTTTGATGTATTATGTCAGCGAACTAGGTTACATTACTAAAATTATAGTTTTTTATACATTACCCTCTTCCAACACCAGCAACATATCCCAATGGTGCCGGTACTCCCAAAAAGTGCTTTTTATTTCGGGTTGATAACGAAACTGACGGAACTGCCATTATTATTTACTGTCAATTTACTAACGCAACAGACACAAAATTCTTATACAACCTAACCAAACCTTTATAAATATGAAATAGTGACTACAAATACAAAAAGACTGGACATATCTTTGTTCTCGAGAGAGCATGATTATGGGTATCCCAGACACCCGCAGGTGAAGTTAGGTCTGCATATTATAAAAATTGTTTAACAATTCACTTCATACGCATTGATCAATAAATCATTTGGCTGAACTTTTCTTCAGGGGCCCAAAAATGATGGCCTTTTTTTTTACCTTCTTGAAATATTTTACGCGTAGAATCTAAAAATCCTAGTTTTAAGGCGCGGAATTCGTTGGTTCAGAAGTTATACGTGTGTAAAAGTGAGAGTTTTTAGCGTATTTCACAGGTTAGTTCGACGCCATATTGACTTCTATCTGTAATGTGATTGGTCCGTAGAAATGAGTATTAAAAATACTGGCGACTTCCGCTTACCTTATTTAATTCAAGCGGTTAAAAAGTATATTGTCTTCTGATGGCATCCATCATTAATTCCATCAAATCAATTTAATTTCGACGGCAGAACTTACGCCACAGGTACTCGCAAAGACGGTGAGCAAAATCTTCGTCATGAAAATGAGCTCTATCCCGCATCCAATCCTTTGTTGGCCGCCAATTGGACTCTATTTCTTGGGTGTGAGTACCATCAGTTCCTATCAAATCCGAGGGGGCATTATTTATAAAACAAAAAATAACCTTAGGTATACCGGGTGTGCTATACTCAAGGGCTAACTCTAACACTAACCCTAACCCTAACCCTAGAAATAGTAAAAAATGCAAATTATAATAGAAATCGAATGAAAGCAAAGTTTAGACTAATTTACCTACAAATTTCACGCTATGGTTTACTGACTTGTGAATAAAGCCTTCTTCAGCAAGTCCTACGTAGCTTCTGAAGCAGTCGGTGTGAATTTCACTACCGGCGATAACGTTTTCTTTAATTATGGGAATTAATGTTGCCGCTTCACGATTTCCAACAAGCATCATTCGGCCATCGCCTTCCGATGAACACGGCACATTTTAGTCACCCGCAATAATCTATGTTCGCGAGCCCATGCAACAGCCGCTTCCGTTGACTGAGGCAAATTGGTAAAATTCCATTTAATACTTTGCATGATAAAGGAAAACTTTAGGAAAAGACGAGAATTACGAGGTACAAGCGGAGAAACAATGCAAGCTACAGGTAGTAAAACAAAACACGTGAAAAATGTAACAAAAGACATTTTATTAAAATTTGACAAAAGACATCTCATTCAAATGTTCGTCTAAACGGCCGCCACTCATGTAATTCTGTTTTACCGACGGCGACTCCACTCATTGGATGTGATTGGACGGTAACAAGCTACAAGTCAATATGGCGTCGAAATAACCGGTGAAATACGTTAAAAACGCTCACATTTACACACGTATAACTTCTGAACCGATGGATTCCGCGCCTTAAAACTAGGATTTTTAGATTCTACTCGTAAAATACTTCAAGAAGATAAAAATAATTTTTTGGGCCCCTGAGGTAAAGTTCAGCCCTATTATTTTTTTCTTTTTTTCATTCATTATTCCATACAAATTTTGCCAAACGAGTCCTATTATACCGATGTGGTGTTGATGCACTTGATCACGACAATACAATATCGTTTAATTAATAAATACTTATCTAATATTTATCTTGTGTTATTTTTGTTATTACATAATTCCTTCAAATACTTTTTGCTTGGTAACTTATTTTATTATAAAAGATCTTCAGCACAATGACAGTTGCTCCAAAAAATTAAAAGAACTTTTGCCCATAGAATATGAAACAGAAAATTTAAACGATTTCCGCTATGCGTAACGCGCCGATACGCTCTCCATTGGCATTGGCAAGAGTCCTGAGTATATTTTGCGCAAGCGCACTACAATTATTTATTATAAAACAAACTTGTAGATAATTAAGAAATTATTCACTCACAAACAATGAAAATGATATATTTGTAAATTACAAACGATTTCCAATCAATTACAGTTATCAGTTATCACAAAATCTGTTTATTATAAAAAATTACTAAAAAGTTCCGGCTCACATCATGACTAAAATAAAATTGATAATTACAAAAGAACTAATTTGTCACAAACATTAAAAATAGACTCACAATCAATCACAAACGATTTACAAACGAAATACACTAAGAAAAATTAGAAATAACACAGCCGACTCTAGTACTAGCCGTGCTGAAGTAAAAATGGCAACACCGCGGGAGTCCGGTCTGAATATATCAACACCTACCCTACTCAATCTGCCTCCCGGACTCCCGGACTCTCAGCCAATCAACGTCGTCAGACTCCCGACTACTCTCTGGACTTCACATAACCTCTTTGGTTTCGTTCTAATAATTTCGCTTGTTTCAAGGTTTTTATTAACTTATGTACACGTTTATCAATTCTTAAATGTTTCAATTTGATCCAAAGATGGTTTCATTTTGCTTCACACCTAAATTTTCTTGAAACCACTGTAAATATTTCAAATATCATGCTTCACAACACCAAACTACTTTGAGAGTACACAAAATATATATCACATTTATAACAATTTTATACTACCACATTACTTCTATTTGCCATAGTTGCAACGTTTATATATTGTTTATACATAATTAACACAAAATAGTGTATATTACTACAGCTTTTAATTAAAAAAGACGTTAATTACAATTCCGAGCACAGGACTCTGTTTTTGAAAATAGGACTCCCGATTGTCACGTGAACGGTGTTGCCACGTTGTTCAGCATGGCTAGTACTAGAGTCGGCTGTGGAAATAATCATATTTTATTATTCCTTCCGGCTAGCTTCATGTAAGTAGGTATGTATGTGGCGGCCGGCGTTGAAGTCGGTAAAAAAGAAAACGCCTTCAAGAAAATTCTCAACGCCGCCTTTATCAAATCATGCTTGCTGTTCATTTACTATATTTAAACAAATTCAAATAACTTTTGTGAACATTCATTCCTTAATTAATTCTCAAACCGAAAAAACATGTAAGCTTTTATTATTCTATTTCAAATATATGTATAATTATAATTTAAACTCAAATCGTTCAACTGTAATATGGATTAAAACTCCATATTCTGGTGACCCCGACGTGGGTTAAACTTTGATTCCAGGGACATAAAATTATTGCCCTTTTTTTTTGCTCTTTAATAGTTTTTGACACGTAAAATCCATAAATGTAGGTCGTAACTTTAGGAAATTAGCGGTTCAAAAGTTATGAGTATGTAAAGATCGCGTTTTTAGGGTATTTTACACGCTACTTTGACGCCATGTTACTTCCATCTATTATTTGATTGGCCCGCATAGATGAGCTTTCAAAGTTCCTATGTATCATACTACCAACCTAAAAATTTTAAAGAGGGCCCTTTAAAAGAAATTATTACATTTCAACAGTATTATTATATCACGAAAGCGTTGCCGACTGCCTGACGGCGGTCGGATTTAAGTATATAGCCTAACCTAATCTAATACTTCCGCTTACTTTATTTAAAAATATATTGTTTCTTAATTGCCTCCATTAATGATTCCATCATATCGACTTTATTTTTGCGGCAAAATCGACGCCATAAATACTCGCACAGGCGGTCGGCGAAATCATTATCGTGGAAAACAAATTCAAATGAAACATTTGATTTATCCCGCCAAAATGGCCGCCGAATGCTCATCTATGCGGGCCAATCAAATAATAGATGGAAGCAACATGGCGTCAAAGTAGCGTGTAAAATACCCTAAAAACGTGAAACTTTACATACTCATAACTTTTGAACCGCTAATTTCCTAAAGTTACGACCTACATTTATGGATTCTACGTGTCAAAAACTACTAAAGAGCAAGAAAAAAGGGCAATAATTTTATGTCCCTGGAATCAAAGTTCAGCCCATATTAAAGTTGAACGATTTGAGTTTAAACACAGCCGACTCTAGTACTAGCCATGCTGAACAACGTGGCAACACCGCTCACGTGACAATCGGGAGTCCTATTTTCAAAAACAAAGTCCTGTGCTCGGAATTGTAATTAACGTCTTTTTTAATTAAAAGCTGTAGTAATATACACTATTTTGTGTTAATTATGTATAAACAATATATAAACGTTGCAACTATGGCAAATAGAAGTAATGTGGTAGTATAAAATTGTTATAAATGTGATATATATTTTGTGTACTCTCAAAATAGATTGATGTTGTGAAGCATGATATTTGAAATATTTACAGTGGTTTCAAGAAAATTTAGGTATGAAGCAAAATGAAACCATCTTTGGATCAAATTGAAACATTTAAGAATTGATGAACGTGTATATAAGTTAATAAAAACCTTGAAACAAGCGAAATTATTGGAACGAAACCAAAAAGGTTATGTGAAGTCCAGAGAGTAGTCGGGAGTCTGACGACGTTGATTGGCTGAGAGTCCGTGAGTCCGGGAGGCAGATAGAGTAGGGTAGGTGTTGATATATTCAGACCTGACTCCCGCGGTGTTGCCATTTTTATTTCAGCACGGCTAGTACTAGAGTCGGCTGTGGTTTAAATTATAATTATATGCTTGAAATAGAATAATAAAACCATATATGTCTTTTCGGTTTGAGGATTAATTAAGGAATGAATGTTGACAAAAGTTATTCGAATCTGTTTAAATATAATAAATGAACAGCAAGCATGATTTGATAAAGGCGGCGTTGAGAATTTTCTTGAAGGCGTTTTTTTCTTTACCGACTTCGACACCGGCTGTCACAGGCACAAATTCACGACTCTACCAGAACAAAAGCAAAGCGTCTTGTTTGGTCTTGTTGGATCTGTAACACTGTGGATTTTGCTCGTCTTTGTTCGTGTATAAACATAAGCACATAATGCTAGGCAGATCAAATATAAACTACAGTTTAATTTCTTCGGTTCGTGATGGGGATTTAAAAAGAGTATGCGAGTTAATCAATGTTTACGGTCTATCTTATTCACAAGCATGGTCAGAAGGATACGTTTTACTCCGTGATGCTATTGCAAATGAACATACAGAAATTGCTAGACTACTTTTAATAAATGGTTCCAAAGTTAACAGTAAAAACAAGAATCCCTCTGATAGTCCACTTCATTTAGCTGTTAGGAAGCGTAACAGAGAAATTGTTGAACTGCTTCTAGATAGAGGTGCTGATGTTAATTTTAGAAATGAACGAGGTTACACTGCGCTGCATGATGCGGTTCGAACTGGAAACATGGAAATTACTCAACTACTTTTGAATCAGGGAGCTTATGCTGATGCTATAGACAATTACGGTATAATTCCACTTCACATTGCTGCTGTGAAAGGATATGTACAGATTGCTAAAGATCTTCTAAATCATGGGGCTTATATTTATTCTGTATGGACTTTAAAAGGGTGGGAAGGGTATATGCCACTACATTTTGCCTCTGTAGGAGGTAGCGAAGAAGCTGTTAGATTATTTTTGGATAAAGGTGTTGATGTTAATACTAACGCAAAGGATAATTTAACGCCACTTCATATGGCCACTAAAGCAGGACATGAAACAGTTGTAAATCTACTCCTAAAGCATGGGGCTAAGGTTGATGCCCAGGATAAGAATGGCAAAACTGCATTGTATCTTGCTGTTGAAAAAGGATATTCAATGATTGTTAAGGATATTTTAAAGTATTGTCCTGATATTAATAATCAAAGCAACAGAAGCTCTCTTGAAGCCGCAGTATACGGGTATAGAAAAGAGATCGTTGAGACTCTTCTTCAACATGGTTTTACTGTTAATCCTAAAGATGTAAATAATCCTGAATTGCTGCATACTGCTGTTTGGAAAGGATATTTGAAAATTGTTGAAGACCTGTTGAAGTATGGTGCTAATGTTAATACGTTACACAGTTCAACATGTAAAAAAGGTTTCACGCCTCTACATAGTGCAGCCAACAACAAGCAAAAGGAAATGGCCAAATTATTGATAAACTATGGAGCTAATGTTAATGCTAAAGATGCAAGTGAAAAAACTCCAATATTTTATGCTATTGAAAACGTTGATGTAAAAATCACCAAACTACTTTTAACTAATGGAGCTGGTATAAAAGATAGTCCTGAGTTACTAAGTATTGCTGTTAAAAAGAAATGCAAAGAAATTGTTGAAATTCTTTTACAACATGATGCTAATATTAACGCTACTGATGGGTGTGGAAGAACAGCCTTATATTTTACTGCTCTTGATAAAGAGAGAGAAATTGCTGCATTGCTGCTAAGTAAAGGGGCTAATGTTAATGCTAAAACTAAAGATGGAGTAACAACACTTCACGCTGCTATTAAGAATGGATGTACAAAAGTCGTTGAAGCTCTTTTGGAATACAATGCAGATGTTAACTATATAGTAGAAGGTGATATGACACTGCTCCATCTTTCTGCTCAGAAAGGAAATGAGCTAATTAGCAAAATGCTTTTAAACAAAGGGGCCGACGTCAACGCTACACGAAAAGGTCGAATAACTGCACTTCATATTGCAGCTAAAAACGGTCATTCGCAAATTGTTGAGATTCTCTTGGAATTTGGTGCTGAAGTTGACTTTAGAAATGAGTATGGTAAAACAGCACTTCATATTGCTTCTGAAGAAGGATATGCACAAATTATTAATGCTCTTCTAGAATATGGTTCTGACATCAACATTATAAGTAAAGGTGGTTATACGCCACTTGAATATGCTATGATTAGATATGATCAATACGTACAGGATAGATATGATCTTCAATTTAATAACTATGATCCTGATCGTGTTTATTATGAGCCTGATCGTGATTATTATGATCCTTATCGTCATTATTATGATCCTGATCGTGATTATTATGAGCCTGATCGTGATTATTATGATCCTTATCGTCATTATTATGATCCTGATCGTGATTATTATGAGCCTGATCGTGATTATGATGAAGGATATGCTGAGATCCTTAAACAGTACATAGTTAAAGTAAAAACTGCAGGCTTATACGTAAATGCAAGAAATTTAAGTTCGATTAATTTCTATGAAACTGGGCTCATGGAAATTAGTGACAATGAAATTAGTGACAATAGTAAATTTAGCAATTTTCAGAGGGAATGTAAAGCAGAAATAGAAATTATGACAGGCGAGAAGATTGATAGTAGCAATACTTCTTTTTACGATATCCTGACAAAGAGTATAAGTCAATTAGCAATATATGCAAGGAATAAAAATATAGTACAGGCCTTGAAATCAGATGATTATAAAACGAAATTTCCAATATATGCTAGTGTAATAAATGGTCGATTTAGGAGGGGCATAGAAAAAAAAAAGTTACTGGAACAATGCAATATGTTTTTCCATTCTCTCTGCGAAAGCCTTCTTGAATTACCAACTTATTGTACTGAAAAAATATTGAGTTACCTGAATGGTGAAGATTTAAGAATTTTAATAGATGCTTGCAAGCCTTTGAATAGCCCTAATACCTATATTAGCGATGTGGAACATGCCTTAGTTGTGAAAGGTAGACAGATAGAATTTCTAGATACTAACTAGAAGTTTGACGTCAATATTTGCTGAAAAATTCATCTTAACCTGTGTAATATTTATTTCTGCAAAATCGCTAGTGACATGGCAAAGAATACTACTATCTCGATAAGGTACCAAATAGCAGAGAATATAAGAAGCTGGATATTAAGGCGGAAATATACTGTAAAAGATTTAGCAAATAAAACAGGTATAGGATACTATACGCTGTTAAGATATGCAAAAGGAAAATGTGGCATTCTAACTAAAAATTTAAAACGTATAGCAAATGAATTGTCAGTTTCTGTTGATAATCTACTTAGTCACATGCATTGTTCAACCTGGTTCCTCAGTGTATTTCTTGGCCTTCGAGTGATGAAGCTCAACTTACAATGCGTAAATTTGAAGAAAATAGTGGTTTTATATGAACGATTGGCGCTATAGACGGAACGTACATTAAAATTGAAGTACCTAAAGAAAATTCTAAAGATTATATAAATCGAAAAGGATACCAATCCATTCAACTTCAGGTAGACTCTTACTACAATATCTATAAAAGTTATGTATTAATTTTATTTATGCTTGTATTCTTAATTTTTTTATTGATTGTAGGTGGTGTGTAATCACAGGGCAATGATTACTCATTGTTATGTTGGTCATCTAGGATCAGTTCATGACCAGAGAGTCTTCATACAATCGGAAGTTGCTGAATATTTAAATGATGACAGCAAATTTCCTTTTGATAATCATTTAGTTGGAGATTCTGGGTATGAATTACATCAACATCTCTTGGTTCCGTTTAAAGATAACGGACATTTAACCGCTGCACAAAAAAATGTCAGTTTCCGTCAATCGTTTGCAAGAGTTGTTGTTGAAAGATGTTTCGCACTATTATAAGGCCGTGTGCCGTATGCGTAGTTTATTATATTGCTTGCCTATGTTTCGAATCGATCTAATTGCTGAATACGTGGTAGCTTGTTGCGTCATTCACAACATTCTTTTATTGCGTGAAGATGAACTTTTACTAATACCAGTGCCAGCAGCTATATAGGATCGAGTGAAAGTTTTTCATGTTAATGAGAGACACCCAAATGTAAACGGTGTTTATAAAAGAAGTATTATTTCTAAAAAGTAGTTATAAATAATTTTTAGTAATTTAAGTAATTCAGTATTAAGTTTTTAGTATTTAAGTAATGTTTTAAGTAAGAATATATTTTCTTTTTTTTATACACAGTAAAAACAAAATGTATGTATGTATATTATATCATACATTATCTCATATATTAAACAATATTGTAATTCATTTATGCATGGATAAATAACCTTAGATATTTTACATGAGGAGATATGATGACTTTATCAATGTTCCCCAACTCCCCATATTTAATAATATAATATACTCATAAAGTTGATCAGGTACTCGAAAGTTTATATAAATAAACTTTGCCATGGCAACGCTGAGCTAAAGGTTGTACGCAAAGTGGTATGCATATGTGTATACAGTAATGCTTCGAAATAAGCAAGTGGCTCGGGACCGAACAGTTGCTTATTTCGAAGCAGGTAGCTATTCGGCTTGACTTTGTTCTTGAAACGGGACGATAGAAAACGCGAGAAACGAGTGAGAGATCCGAGGTAGCGGCAAATCATAAAGTGATCGGCCGAGCAGCGATGTTATTTTTTGGACAAGGATAGAATATAACATGCCCTCTCATTCTCGCACTATGCTTTATTTCGAAGCAAATATACCAGACTGAGAAAGCATTATATATATTCCATCCTTCTTCTACTAATCGATGTCACTACTCAGTCGAGCGTGAAATTTATTACCCTAAACATCGGCTTCGCGCTTTCATGGACCTCTCACTCGTTTCTCGTACCTCTCACTTTGCGGGCGACTTCAAACAAAGAAGAGGGGATAGCGACTTGCTTATTTCGAAGCAGAGACCACTTGCTTATTTCGAAGCATTACTGTACTTACAATCCTTGGTATCGAAACAATCTTCTGTTACCGCAGTGACTACACACTGTAGACTACAGTCTGTAGTCAGTGATGCCAGAACCGTGGGACGTGGGACAAATCTTTACCCTCTCCACAACGTCCCACGACGTCCCAGTGACTCCCCTACCGCAGTTGTTTCATCTAACACAAGCGCGTTGTCCCACGTGTCCGTGTGAGCTCTGCTGGTTTGGCAGAGTTCGGCTGCTCTCGTCATTTCTACGATATCGGCTCGATGCTCAAGCCGCTAAAGCACGTGGCAGTAGCATCGACGAATCGACAAAATAATATAATTTCGTCCATGGCAATATGGCTGAATTAAGAAACCAGGAGAATCAGTTCGAATCCCGATTTTACGGTTTCAGTTCTGATTCTTAATGCATTAACGTTTTTTAAATACATAAAAATACATTTTTAATACATTAATACTATGAAATACATTAACTTGGGAAGCAGTTAAAAAAAGGAGTTGAACTGCATCTTTCTTTGATATTTTTTTTAATATTTAAGTTTTATATATATACATATGTACGTACGTCATATGTATATCATATATATGTACGTACATATGATAAAAGTACGTGACAGAGAAGTAATTTCTTCAATTAGATATTACTGTTATTCTAACTATTACAATATGTAAATTCGAAGACATACGAGGAAAATTGGTTAGGTTAAATTGTAAGGATATAAAGAAATTTCAATCTTTAACGGTTTGTCAGTTTTATTTCTTATTCCTTACAACTATTATAATTTTATTCTCTGAATGGTCATTACAATGAAAGATGGATTAGATACAATTTGATTCCTCATTTAATTTGTTATATACATATCAGGTTTCTTGCAACTATTGCACCTGGTCCACGCTTATACGATATTGCATATTTTACTTTCCTATAATACAACCAAGGAATCAAAACTATAATATAGTGATTACCATAATACAATAAAAAATGTTAAGCTTGGTATAAACCTTATGTTTTTTTTGTGTACTTAATCTGCACTTATGCTTCGTTGCTTTATAATGACTGATTTTTCTTTTGAATGAAACTTCCACTAGCGTATTGATGAAATTTTTCGATTAAAACAAGATCAAACACGACGTAATTTGAATTATAGTTACTTTATATATTTGCATTAGGTTTTAAATAAATAAGTAAATATAATGCAAATTATGTCGTGTTTGGTCTTATTTTGATCAGAAGAACCTTCCAATTACATTGGTAAAAGTTTCATTTAGCAAAAATGAAAAATAAAAAAGTTATAGTTAAATTAATATTGTCTCACTCAAATGTTTTTTCTCGGCTCCTTTAATTCTCGGACCTCTTTCTCTTTCGCTATTTGTCTTTTTCTACGTTCGCCAGCATTCAAGAACTCGCTCGAGCTGTGTCGTTCTGCCAGCCTCGCACACTTTCAGGAGAATCGGGAAAATCCAGCATAATAACACATTCTATGCTGAAAGAATATACTAAGTTATCTGTCTAAAAAAATTTTAATAAATCTGACAACAGATTTATTTTCGGGCTGCTTTTCTTAAGTAATCAGCATTTTACCAGTCTCCTGTACGGATCGGGTGTAGCAGTTTGTAGCAAACTCAACATGTTTTCGATATTATGTCTAATACACAACCGATCGAAAAATATTAAAAATCCAGGATATTTTGTGCCGTTTTTTATATGTCAAGGGCCATCGAAATGAAATAAATGATCAACAATGAATATTATAATAAAGGTGATCGCTGTTCATCTATTTCCTTTCTACGATGTATTTCTTCCACAAGAGACGGTTTCCTAACAATTTACAGTACAGTAAAATCTGGGTACATGTAATGCAAGACGTCCGATCAAACTTCGACACCTCGCTCGGATATGCATATGCAATGTTTTGATTCGATCTCTCTGACTTTTCGTCTACTTTTAACATCAATTTTAGCAAGTAATTACAATTCAAACTATATCGTGTTTGGTATCATTGTAATCAGAAAAATCTGGCCAATACGCCAGTAAAAATTTCATTTAAAAAAAGTCAAAAATAAAAATGTTTTATAACTGAATTAGTATTAGTCACACCGATATGTTTCGGCTCTTTCGTTTGATCATTTGACCTCTCTCTCTTCTCCACTGCCTGTCGCTTTCTACGTTCACGCTTGGCTGGCGTCGCGCGTAACCCGAGATTCGACACCTCGCTTGGATCCCATCTCTCTTGCATATGTATATCCAGATTTTACTGTACTGTAAATTGTTAGGAAACCGTCTCTTGCGGAAGAAATACAGGATTGCCTGGAAATAAGCCAGTGGTCTCTGCTTCGAAATAAGCAACTGTTAGGTCTCGAGCCACTTGCTTATTTCGAGGCAATCCTGTACATCGTAGAAAGGAAATAGATGAACAGCGATCACATATATTATACTATTCATTGTTGGTCATTTATTTCATTTCGATGGCCCTTGACATACAAAAAGCGGCACAAAATATCCTGGATTTTTAATATTTGTCGATCGGTTGTGTATTCTACATAATATCGAAAATATGTTGAGTTTGCTACAAACTGCTACACACGATCTGTACAGGAGAATGGTGAAATGCTGATTACTTAAGAAAAGCAGTCAGAAAATAAATCTATTGCCAGATTTATTAAAATTTTATTAAACAGATAAGTTAGTATATTCTTTCAGCATAGAACGTGTTATTATGCTGGATTCTCCCGATTCTCCTAAAAGTGTGCGAGGCTGGCAGAACGACACAGCTCGAGCGAGTTCTTGAATGCTGGCGAACGTAGAAAAAGACAAATAGCGAAAGAGAAAGAGGTCCGAGAATTAAAGGGCCGGAGAAAAAACATTTGAGTGAGACAATATTAATTTAACCATAACTTTTTTATTTTTCATTTTTGCTAAATGAAACTTTTACCAATGTAATTGGAAGGTTCTTCTGATTAAAATAAGACTAAACACGACATAATTTGCATTATATTTACTTATTTATTTAAAACCTAATGCAAATATATAAAGTAACTATAATTCAAATTATGTCGTGTTTCATCTTGTTTTAATCGAAAAATTTCATCAATACGCTAGTGGAAGTTTCATTTAAAAGAAAAATCTGTCATTATAAAGCAACGAAGCGTAACTGCAGATTAAGTACACAAAAAAAACAAGGTTTATACCAAGCTTAACATTTTCTATTGTATTATGGTAATCGCTATATTATAGTTTTGTTTCCTTGTTGTATTATAGGAAAGTAAAATATGCAATATCGTGTAAGCGTGGACCAGGTACAATAGTTGCAAGAAACCTGATATGTATATAACAAATTAAATGAGGAATCAAATTGTATCTAATCCATCTTTCATTGTAATGACCATTCACAGAATATAATTATAATAGTTGTAAGGAATAAGAAATAAAACTGACAAACCGTTAAAGATTGAAATTTCTTTATATCCTTACAATTTAACCTAACCAATTTTCCTCGTATGTCTTCGAATTTATGTATTGTAATAGTTAGAATAACAGTAATATCTAATTGAAGAAATTACTTCTGTATCACGTACTTTTATCATATGTACGTACATACATATGTATATATATAAAACTTAAATATTAAAAAAAATATCAAAGAAAGATGCAGTTCAACTCCTTTTTTAAACTGCTTTCCAAGTTAATGTATTTCATAGTATTAATGTATCAAAAATGTATTTTTATGTATTAGAAAAACGTTAATGTATTAAGAATCAGAACTGAAACCGTAAAATCGGGATTCGAACTGATTCTCCTGGTTTCTTAATTCAGCCATATTGCCATGCACGAAATTATATTATTTTGTCGATTCGTCGATGCTGCTGCCACGTGCTTTAGCGGCTTGAGCATCGAGCCGATAACGTAGAAATGACGAGAGCAGCCGAACTCTGCCAAACCCGCAGAGAGCTCACACGGACACGTGGGACAACGCGCTTGTGTTAGATGAAACAACTGCGGTAGGGGAGTCACTGGGACGTCGTGGGACGTCGTGGAGAGGGTAAAGATTTGTCCCACGTCCCACGGTTCTGGCATCACTGTCTGTAGTCACTGCAGACCTAACCCAGTGACTATAGATACAAGAAGACTAGACGTGCCGTTGTTCGCAAGGGTGCATGATTTTGGGGTCCCAGCCACCCCCAAGCACAGTTAGGTCTGCATGCAGAACATAGTCAGTATGACAATCGTGCCTGTTTTACCAGTCCCTCGTTTACCGCACGTCGCACATACTACTGAAAAGACCCAATTTTAGAGTACCAATAAACAGAGATGACGCACAAATGTTACTAAGAATATTTTGCAAATCCCAAAAGAAACATAAAAAATGTATAATCACGTGAAAGTACGCGTAGTATCCCGTTTGTTCGGTGGCAGAAAACACATTATTCATTTATGATAATCGTGTTTGAAACGGGCGAAAAATCTCCGCCATTGAACAGTCGCAGTTATAAACCGGCAAAGAAGGTGCGCACTCGGGATCTTTCAATATACAAACACCGTGGTTCTGTTCGCTGTATTCCACGCCATGACTAAAATTTGTCGGAAGAGTAGGAGTGCAGTCGCTGTGACAGGTCAAACGGTGAATAGCGAAGTTACTTAATATTTGCCCAATACGCCAAACGTTTCTCGTATCGAAAAACGTCGAATGATTTATTATCAATTCTTCGTTTCTATTTCGTAAATCATTGTTAGCGGTGAAGATTTGCTATTTTCGTAAGAACGGCAGAATTTACGGAACAAGAAGAGAGCAAGCGCAGAAACTAAAAGGAATGGAGGTTGGTTACAATTAATTGTTTCGAAATTAATGTTGCATGATCGATAACACTGTATCTGCTGGAAATACGTTACGTATACCGTGTGTCTTATTTCTTCTCAAAAAGGATAACATCTTCCTTCGTTCCTGGTATATTTACTATTTTCATTCTTACAATTGGGTAATTAATCAAGTGAAAAATTAATTAATCGAACGCTTCTTGCAACATTACATGCAACCTATTTTTTATATTGCAACGATAAGCATTTAGTGTTTCATATCCTTATCTATGTACATGTTACGTTTATAGGTGGACGAATGTTCAGCTGGTGGAGACAGTGCAGCAGAAGAAGACGAAGATGATGCGTCATCTCATGGTTCCAGAAGCAATAGCAGCAGTAGTAGTATTAGCGGAAGTAGCACATCAACTGACAGTGGTGACGATAGCGGAGAAGAACATGCTACCAGTGGTAGCGAAAGTCATAGTTCTGGCGAGGAAGACGAAGAAGATAATGAAAATACAGAGTACTCGATTCAAGCAGATAGTCCAGATACTCTGGTACGATTTATAATTGTATATATTAAATGAACACGTTCTTTCAAACCTTTATTCATGAAAAATTTGTTTTTAGAAATGGGAAACCTGTATCGCTGCAAATACCAAGGTGAAATTGCCACAGGACCTTTGCGAACACGTTGTAGTTTTTAAGGAGTTTTTGGACTATCCTTATATTTTTAACGAATGTCTCACTGAGAGTCAGAGGGAAACTCTGTACTCTTTGTTACCAAGCTTCCCAAAAGATTGTGACGCTGAAGCAGAAACAGAGAAGACATTGCGTATGCTATTCGAACGCGAAAATCACAGGTTAATTAAAACAGACGAACATTTAATGAACTTTTTAGAGATAGAAAATCATTTTAATTATATAAATGGTAAATGTATTTTAGATTTGGTGTAGCGCCTTTAACTGCATTTCACAATCACTTATCAGCCGGTCATTACCGGCCTGACATTAGAAGAATGTGCAGTTTAGTACGGAAAGCGCAGCAAAGAAGGCTGTTATTCGAAGAACGAAAACGATCGTACGAACTTGCCAGCCAGTTATTGAAATCCAGAGAAGGCTTGCTGACAAACGCGTACAAACAAGGTTTCTGTCAGCCGACGCAGAGAACGATGTCGAAAGTCCAATGGAGAAAACCGAAGCCTGCTATGGGTAAGTTAAGCTATTGGCGTGAATGATTATAAAAAGTTTTCTGGCTGTTTATACTTCCCCCCACGCTCCAGCCGTTTGGCAGAGAAGTATGTAGTAACTTCCGAGGGACAATACTAACAAGCAATGAACCGACAGTTGAAGAGAAAACGCAACTGCGCTATGTGGAGGAACTGAATGCAATGAGGACAGAGCTTGGGGCAAGCGCCAAGTTGGCTGCCGACACGACGTCCGAGAACGACGAAAACTATCCGCATTATCAATTATCCGGCACTAAGCAGAAGAAGAAGAGGCGTTCTTTTATGGGTCCTCAAGGTCTCTCGATCAGAGGTTTGCAAATGAATCACGAAGACGAAACGATTCGACCTGTTTTCTCCACGTTGCAACGAGCCGAATATCCTGCGCACAGATCCTTCATCCGTGAACAAACCGAAGAAATTTATCGTGAAATGTTGTTGGAGCATAAAAAGAGGAGAGCACGACGAGATGTACGAGTAAAATAATTATTGTGAAATTATACAGGGTGTCTCATAACTCATGTAACACCCAGATATAGGGGTTGCAAATGTTGTTCAGTTACGGGGAGTTACGGGACACCCTGTATATATATATATATATATATTTTTTTTTAATAATATTATTGGATGTGTTGGTTTAGGTTCATCCGGAATTAAATACGCAAGGTATTGCTTTGGCTGATCTTACTCAAAGAGCACAAATTGGCCAGAAGCATAAACTGTCGATCGGTCCTGCTGTGCGTATAACACCAGCGAAGAAACGAATAAAATTAGAACCATCGCCTTTGTGCCCTCCTGCACCTAGATTAATGAATTCGGTGAAACTCGAGAGTGATAACAGTGATTATTCCCATACAACAGATGAAAACAGACATTCCGGTATGTTGGATATTGATCATAGACTGTTAACACCAATCAAATCCGAACCAATGGACGGGTATGAAGTGCATCCAATGACCAAGAAAAAATTGTACGTTTATTATATTTTATGAACGTGGGATACGTTTTTTTCAGAGGAAGGAACTGTACTAAACATTTTGTACCTTTTCTTGTAGAAGTCCTACCACGCCGAAAGGTATTAAATCTTCTGTGATGACCACGCTAGAAATTAAAAAAGAAATTGAGGATATAGAGTACGAAGATATAAAGACAGAACTTAGTACCGGAATGAACGAAGATGCTCCCCCTGAGACGGAAGAAGACGAGGAGAATGATAAAAAGGAACTGGATTTGGATAGCATTGATATGATGCAAATACCGATTCAGTTGGATGATGGAATTGACATACTGGATGACGTAAAGTATGTCCCCTCCTTCATCCGTTTACATATACAGGCTGATCTACATATCTTGAGACAGGTCAATATCATCTAAACCAGGCCTGTCCAAGTAGGAGAATTCACTCTTGGAGCACATGTTTTGGGTCCCCTTCCAACGCTGCTCCTTCAAGTAAGATGGGACCGAGGAGACAATACCGCCGCTAGGAAAGACGGAGAGACGGTAGTCGGAACCGTCCCATCTTACTTGAAGGAGCAGCGTTGGAAGGGGGCCCAAAACATGTGTTCCAGGAGTGGATTCTCCTACTTGGACAGGCCTGATCTAAACAACACATTTTTGGAAATAATGTTTCAGACAAAAGTTGTCACAATTAAGTTGTAAAATTAAGTTGACCTTCGTATGACCTTCAGGAGTACCCACTAAAAAAAATTTGCCCCCTGACGCGTGATAACTTTTGTCTGAAACATTTTTTCCAACAATGTGTCGTTTAGAAGATATTGACCTGTCTCAAGATATGCGGATCACCTTGTATAATAATGGAGTCGTTGGATTTCACGTGTATTTAATGTTACATTTTAGATGCGAAGACGAAGGGGTAATGTCGATTACACCACACAAAGAAATTGCCGTCCCATCGAATGATGATCATATTGATATTAATAGCGGAGCAGAATTAATGCAAGAGACACACGCATGTTTCTTTTCCCTGTTGAGAGATGCGTTCACCTCGAAAGGTGAATACAGAATGAGCACAGGAGAAATGAAAGATGCTGTGACACAGTGGCAAGGGAATCCTATTTCACCGTTGAACGATTGGTAATTATAGCGAATGGAGCGGTTATTTGCATGATTGCTAAGGAAGAAATTGATTCAGGTATTCCCTGGCTTCTTCCTGGCCAGCGTTGGTTCCACTAGCTTTGGGATTTCTTGCTGGTGAACTGACGTACAATCAGGAATTAGGAGACAGACAAGAACGTGAATTAGAACTCGTTCCCTATTTAGAAAACAAAGGAAACGGACTTTATGCGTGGATCGGAGCTGGACGAGATTCAGATTCTCGGCTTGCTGACTTGTGCGCGAAATTCTTGTTATACAAGTATGTAATCCAAATTTACCGACATATAAAATGATAAATGTATGTTAACAAATAATTGTCACGTTTCAGAGATTCATTGTGTCCACCAGTGTCTATCTCATGCTCCATAGTAGCTGTGAAACAACAATCTCAAATGCTTCAGTCGAACAGCAGTAACGTTAATAGTAGCGTTGGAAATACAACGTCGAGTGGCCGAGATAATAGTCCTGCTATTGAATCGATCAGCGTAGATGGTGGATCTATTAACACGGTCGCAGAATGGGAACCACCGCGCGCTTTGTGGCCAACCGAATGGAAAGTTCGACCGTCTACACCGGATGAACGAGAGGAATTCAGGCGACAAGAGCGTATGCGTTATGCTGCACCTCATAAAGCTTTCACTTACAGAATGCACGGTTACGCGTCGGTTGTTGGTCCTGTGAAGGGTATCTATCAGCACAACGTTGGTACGCTCCTACGGAATAAATTAATCCTTAAAACAATCCTAATCAGAGGTAAAGAATAACCTGTTGAATTTTTATCGTAGCTTCCGGATTGACGAAAGCTCGCGGACACTCGTTATTGGTAGCAGACAGACCAAATTTCGTAACAATCTTAGCGTTAGTTAGAGACGCTACCGCAAGGCTTCCAAACGGCGAGGGAACCCGTGCCGATATTTGTCAATTGTTGAAAGATTCTCAGTACATCAGAGAACAGACGGATAGCGACGATAAGGAAGGATACTTGCATTCGGTTGTGTCCGGTGCTTTGGACAGATTGCATTATGAAACTGATCCGTGCGTGCGGTATTACCCGCGACGGAAAGAATGGCTGTATCTTCATCGAGCACGTTCGGAGTCTGAATTTGGTTTGTATTTATTAATTTCTTTCTTTTTTTTCTGATACAGTTCCGAAAAACGCAACCCTCCGAGTGCGATAAAATTTTAACCAAAGTTCATCCTTGATTAGAAAAGAAATTCCTTGAAAGGATTTTTGGCTACAAGGCCTCGTTTGCCTTCTATAGTATTTTTCACGAGAGAATACGAGTGTTTCGCGCCGCTCGACTGAGCTCAGAAAGTTCCCCCACCACTAGCGCTACCCCACCATGATTTACTACCATTGCGATCCGCCATATATGCGGTGGACAAAATGTACTAATATAGGAACGGCTTATTATAGGACAGAGGTAGTGAATAATTCACAAATTTCTAATCACCCGATATACCCCCTGTCCAGCGTGGCTCACGACATACAGCCGTACGGCGCTTGCGCGTTACCTTGTTAGCGGAGCGTGGCAGAACCAATCAGAGCCAACATGCGCAGACGAGACCAAAATTCGTTCATCCGTACTAGTATTCCCTCGTGAAAAATACTATACATCTCATGAAAGTTTTTACTGCATATTTGGAAAAATATTCATTTTACAGAAAAAAGTTTCAAACAAAAAATGAAGCTCTTAAAAAGCTTTACAAAAAAGATTCGATGCATTTTTCACATAAACCTATCATTTTGGCTGTTATGTAAACAAGTAGTAATTTCTACACTATCGTTGGTATCATTCCCTACCTTACCGACACAATCCGCACTTTCCGGCAACGCTTTCATGAAATAATAATAAATTAATTATAAAAATATGTGTAAATGAAAGCGTTACCGGCGGCCGGATATAAATATATAGCCTAACCTGACCTAAATACATCAATAATAATTATACGTGCATGTACATACATCTAAGGAAAAAATACTATTATTGTTCATAACACCCAAAATGATACGTTTACATAAAAGATGTATATAACCTTTTTTTGTAGAACTTTTCAAGAACTTCATTTTTTGTTTGAAACTTTTTCCTGTGAAATCAATATTTTTTGAGATATGCAGTAGAAACTTTCCAAACTTTGAGGAGATGTAGAAGGCAAACGAGGCCTTGTCGCCAAAAATCCTTTCAGGGAATTTCTTTTCTAATCAAGGATAAACTTTGGCTAAAATTTCACCGCAATCGGAGGGTTGCGCTTTTCGGAACTGCACCCTTTTTTTTAATCTCCCGTTCCAGTAAAGTTACATTACATTTTCCACTTTAGAAATGTATCATCAACAATTGCAAGGTGTTGCAAAGAATAAAAAGAACGTTGGTAGTATGTCTCGTAATAAAGCTTTGCCGCCGGTTATAAAGCCTTCTAACGTCAATAAAGAGCAATCTCCAAACGGTAGCAAAGAAAGTACACCGAAGAAAGAAAGGAAAACTGTAGCCACAACGCAACCAGTTATATCAAGGTAAATCTCCAAACTTTTTTTTTTTTTTTCACGGAAGAAGAATTTAGAGCAGCGTGTTAAAGTATATTTGTTACTCGATACAGGAAGGAACAGAAAAAGAACGAAGAAAAAGTTATCAACGATCATTCTGTTTCAACCGAACAGTCTATTGTTGTTTCTAACGTAATAACTACTATGAATTCAACCCCCACTTCTGCCATCGCTGTATCAGGAACTACGGTTCCTGTTACGTCTCTATCGACTTCCTGCACCTCGATGAGCACCGTTACCGTCGAGAAAGATGTAACAGCCAGTGAAGTGAAACCGCAGATCACAACAACAGCCCCAGCGAAGAAGACGACGACGACGAATATCAGCGGTAAACCAGTCGCTGTTGTGAAGACCAGTGCTCAGAGTTTATTGCAGTCGAATCAGCAACATTTTCCTCATCACCAAATCCAAGTGTCGACCTCTGCGGGCTTGCAGACTATTCGGTTATCTGGACATTCTGTACTACATTCTACTCAGCCAGTCGCAGCCAGTAGCGTTACCAACGCGGGGAACGTGAACACAAGTTTGACGACGATATTGCCACCTGGAAAAACACAAAATCAACAGCAGCAGCAGCAGCAATCGCAACAGTCGCAACAACAGCAGCAACAACAGCAGCAGCAGACGATTGTCACTAATCAAGCAGGAAAAAGTATTTTGCAGACCGCTAATATAAAGCAGCAACAATCTCAACAGCAGCACGTTCTACCTGGGAAGACACTGTTAGCCTCGCAGATAAAATTAGTTAGCCCGGGGCAGATCAAGTCGCTCCTCACGGGCCATGGTCTACAAGGGCAAACAATATTCATTAAACAGTCATCACCGTCTAGTAATCAATCACAACAAATACAGCAACAATTGAAGGTGTGTAAAGAATCACGAAACTGGGTTGAATTTAAGAAAATGGCGGTACCTCCCGATCGAGCTGATTTTTTTTGCCATAGATAGCCTTTGACCTGGCGTTTCCAATGGTGGTCAATCCATCTCTTAACCCCCCCCCGGTCAAAAACTGAAATGGTCCAAAAAGTGGTTTTTTGCACCGATCTCAATGAATACATCTTTTCCAACCTAATCTAACCTAACCTAAAATGATCCTATGAGTAATTCAAACACATTTGTCACAAACAATTATTCGAAAATAAAAGGACGGCCGACAAACGAGCGAGGTACCGGGTCTTCCGCCTTCGTCTCGTTCTCCGCAAACTCCCCAGGTGGAGGGGGGGGGGGGGTAAACGGCCCCAGACCATCAGGAGTCGGGTGGAGACCTCAATCTCTGTGCACTTCCTCTATTTCATCTTTTTTTGTTTGTTTGATGTACTCATTGAGATCGGTACAAAAAACAAACAAAAAACACTTTTTGGACCATTTCAGTTTTTAACGGGGGGGAGTAGGGGTTAAGGGATAGGATGACCACCATTGGAATCGCCAGGTCAGAAGCTATCTATGATAAAAAAAATCAGCTCGATCGGGGGGTACCCCATTTTCTTAAATCCAACCTGAAACTGTTACCTTACAATCTCTTTACACAATCTAAAACACATTGTTTTCATTGTAGCAACAACAGCAGCAGCAGCAGCAACAACAACAACAACAACAACAACAGCAGCAGCAGCAGCAGCAGCAAATCCAACAACGGGTTGTAGGAAATCAACAGCAATCAATACAGACGTCGGGTATGCAACGCATAATCGCACAAATAGGGGGGAAACCGATCGCAGTACAGATACAACAATCACCGCATCAACAACAGCAACAGCAAAAGATTCTAGCAAAGGTTTTAACTAGTTCCGGTGGTGGTCAGCTGATATCCGTGGAGAGTCTTCTTGCTCAGAAGGGATTAAAGTTGGCCACTACAGCTGCCCATGCTAATCAACTGAACAGACAAGGAAAGCAAGTCATCCAAACTCAATATCAGGTAGAAATAATGGTGATAAATAAATCTCTGTGAAAATGAAATAACCCGGTATTTCTTGAAATGTTGATGTAATTTTTAGGTTGTATCGCAAGCGCAAACTTCTTCGGGGCAGGCGAAAATCATAGCCAACGCGCAACAACAACAACAACAACAACAGCAGCAGCAGCAGCAGCAGCAGCAGCAGCAGCAGCAACAACAGTCACAACCACAGCAGACACAGACTGTTCGAATGGTGACTGCACAGTTATCTGGAAAGCAGATTGTTTTAGCGAGTGGCAATAAAAATGTGGGTGTCGGAGTTAGCAGCAGTGGAAGTGTAGTGCTAGGGAAACAGCAATCGTCCCAGCAACAGCAACAAAACCAGCAACAACAACCAATTATTTTACCCAGTCAGTTGCTCAATATCAAAACGTTGCACGGGCTGAAAGTAATACCAACCCCGGCTGGATTAAAAACTACAGGGGCGGCGGTATACGCACGGGTTATCGCCCCGACTACCATAACCTCGACACAGTCGGCTGGAAATCAGCAACAAACGATTCAGGCTCAACAACCATCGAGGAGTAACTCTTACAGCACGCCTTGACAAAATTGACGTTACTTTCTTGTGTTTTAATTTAATTGTTCTGAATTTTGACAATTTCGCGAAGAATTAGAAGTACACAATTTTTATGTAAAAAGAATAAAAGTAATAAAAATATCGGAACTTGATGAAAAAAAAGAAGAAACAATCAGTTAA
Organism: Osmia lignaria lignaria; assembly: GCF_051020975.1. Classification (NCBI taxonomy): domain Eukaryota; kingdom Metazoa; phylum Arthropoda; class Insecta; order Hymenoptera; family Megachilidae; genus Osmia; species Osmia lignaria. The sequence goes on along the minus strand of NC_135044.1, from coordinate 8,828,210 downwards.
AGTCAGTCTTAGGTAAAGCTGTGTACTTGTGTATAGCTTTCGCGTAGTAAGGTAACGCATCGAAAAAAATGATGTGGAAAACACTGGAAAATAAGAACAACGCGATCGTGACTTTCTTTTGTAATAAGTGTCGAATTATTTACAAATGCATGGTACGATTTCAAATACAAAACACCGTTTTCTTTTTTTTTTTTTTCTTATATCACGAAGATTCTTGCAGCGTTGCAATGTAACACGTATAAATAAACCTTATTATGTAATGGTAGAACATTTAAATTATTTTTACAGATTCTCTTTGTGGTCTACGTTGTAAATGAGTTTACTATGAATACCTAGGCAGCAGATCGCTACCGCGTCTTTGGTCCGTTACTCGTGAGAGAAGATATCGTCGAAGAGACATCCTACCAGTTCATGAGTTCTATGTACATATTTTTACTTCGTATCGTAGAAAAAGAGAATGGAAGAGAGACGTGTGAATTTACGTGTGCAAATAAGAATAAGCATGTATGTACGTCAGTTTCTCGAGACTCTCGTGGTCAAATTTTCTTTTCTTTTGTACTTATTGATAGAGACTTTCCGGATGAAGGCTGTGTCCAAAATAGGGATGTGCAGGTACCCGATGTTACGGGCTCGGGCGGGCTCGGAAAACATCGGGCGGGATCGGTCGGGCGTCGGATAGCCCGATTATTTCGGGTTTGATCGGGTACAGTCGGGTTGATTCGGACGAGCTCCAACTCTCATGTATACTCGTTAATACTTGCAATAAGGATGTGCAAAATCTGTGGAATTTTGAAATAGGATAATTTTGATGTGGAAAAATAATACTTGTAACGAATTTATTTGAAGTGAATTTCATTCCGTGTCACCTGTATGTTCATTTTATACAAAATAGATTTTAAACATGCTTATTGCTTGGGTCGCGGACCGCGGGAGCTCGTCCGAATCAGCCCGACTATACTCGACCTAACCCGAAATAGTCGAGCCACCCGACTGCGTCTCGGACGCCCGCCCGATGTTTTCCGAACCGACCCGACTAGTCGGGTCGCACGTCCCTAGTCCAAAAGAATAAATATTCAATAGTGAAACACACTAATACTGATGTGCGAGGTAAGGTGATTTAAAGATGATTACCTTGTTATTGGATCCTTATTCTATCAGACACAACATACACTAGAAAGTCTCTACAGATAAATAAGCTTGCATGTTATTGATTAGATATTCTCTTCGTTTATAGCTCGAATGCGTGTGTCCTGAAGGGAAATGCGGTGCAATTATGTTTCTTCAGAGTTCCATATATCTTGGAATATGTCTATCAGATTGTTCACGCCTATCAAGTAGCCATCTTCATGGTTTCCCACTTGCCATTCAGCGTCGTGATGAATACGTGGCAAGTGGTGAGGCAGAGGTAATGTTTTTGCAAAATCTATCATCCATATGCCAGCGTTTTTGGCGTCATGAACGAATAGTAAGCTAGATCCAACTACCTCGTGGGAAGCAAAGAACGGCGACGCCTTCAACGTGGCTCGGATCGCTTTCAGACGCTGAATATATTTGGGTACTGCGTGCGGATAACCTTCCACGAATCGTCTCAACGCTTCTGTCACCTGACAATCAAATTATGGGATAATTTTATTTTCCAAATAACATTTTCCATAAAGTATGTAAGAATGTAAAAAACCTGTTCTCGAGTTCTAGTCGTTTTGAAGTCCTTCGACGAGCCTCCATGAGCAAGTTTAATACCCTCAACGCGAAAACCCAGAGTGGCAGTGCTGGATATCGTTTCTCGCCATACCATGTACCTTGGTTTTGTCACCCCTTGCACGCGACGTTCCTCGGCACTCGGTGCGCTTGGGTCCACTTGTACCATTTTTTCGTACATGTCTTTTCGTAACTGTATTCAGAAATCGAAACACCTTAACTGATTTATATTACCATTCGATACAGATGATTCTGAACTTGAGCTGTTCTTTGAAGGAGGGGGGAGGGGTCGAGGTGGAGGCGTCGAAGACGAATTTTCGGTTCCGGAAGTTAGGTTTAGATTAGGTTTTTTGGAGGAAAGCAGTATATTTGGAGGAAACCTAATATCCGGTCCCGGAAGTGCGGGAACCATCGGCACCCACTTAACCCGATTTACACGCCCACCCGCTGGATATCGCTCATGATCGACCTAAAGGCTTGACTGAAGGGTCGGTTCAGATCTACAGACGACGGGGGACAAGGAAACCAATACAGCTGCAGTCTAAGCACATGAAAATTTTGTACTTAACCTAACCTAAACCTAACCTAACTTCCGGAATCGGAAATTCATCTTCAGCGCATTCCCCTTGACCCCTTCAGATCCCTTTCATTCAAAATCCCCCCCAAAGAACAGCCTTGACTTGGGTTCGTTTCAAATCATCTTCTGCTGACGTTTCTTTACCTTAGGTCTTTCCTTGGCTTTGGCAAGCTCCGACTCGAGATACGTCCTGACGCCGACCTTGCAATCCATCACGCAGGGATGTTCAAAGTCACCGAGGAGATCCTGGAGTTGCAAGTAAGAGGATACCACTGTCCTTTTGTTTATAGCGTCTCCGCCGGTACCGTCCTTTTGAAGCGTCTCTGCTGACTCAGTCTCCTCGGCGTTACCTTCTTCTGCTTCCTTCAGGTCCAATACACCTTTAAACTCCGGCACATAAGGCCTCAACACGTCGTTCATCAACAAACGAAAACAAGCTTCCTCCTGGGGGCAGAGTTTCTTTAAAATCGTCCCTGGCGTTGGTCCTGCTCTGAAGTTTCCTTGGTGCCCTGCTAATTGTACCTGAAACAACACATCTGTTAGAGATTGGTTTGATTTTGATTTCATCAGAATTAGTTGCACTATTTTAATCGTTGGATTAAACATGGTACTCACCCAGGGATACCGTTGTTTCTTGTAGGTCTGGAAGAATGGTGTCCAGTGAACGATGTTCCTAAGTTTTCTCCAGCCAGAAGACTGCAACAAAATTAAGGACCATTTTTTCTTTTAATTGAATCTCTCAAAAGTATCCACGAGGTCCTTCAGACCATTGGATGTGAAACCTAGTGAGATAGGCTTGAATGAAAAACACCTTATCCTAATTACACGTATGATTCTAAAGACATTCGTTTCTTTTTATTTCAGATGAATGACGGTTTCTCTTAGCATTTCTCGCCGGTTACCTTCGGGATTGTACGCTCGTTAGACCTATCCGTATGGTCAGACTCCCACTCAGAACTGAGGTCATCACCGCTGCCCTCTCCCCATTCCAGATTATTCTGTGGCACTTGGAGTAGTTGAAGATACTGTTGGTATCCCGAACGATTCTCCTCTCCGTTATTCTGACCTTTGCTGCACCTACAGCATCTGGAATGCCTGCTCGTACAATCGGTGCTGTCTTTGCCGGAGGACTTAAGGTCATTCACATGATCAATCTTAATTCTCGTTCTCTCATTACCGTCTTCTTTCTTGTCCGTTTTATCCAAGAAACCGTTCTTCTTCAACGGTATTGTTTCAACGGTGTTACTCTCATTGGGGAACGTGTTTTGATCATTTTCAGGGTCATGATCGTCGTTGGACGTTTCGGTGTGCGATTGAGATCTGGTAAACGATGGCGACGGGCTACGAGAAGAGGATGGTGATCGACGATCAACGATCGACGTGGAGAATCGCCTCGAGTGCCTTCTATTTCGTGATCTGATCATTTTCCTTTGGTTCAATGACCTTCTCTCGCAATCCTCACCGCTGTCCACTCGCTCGTCGACGCTTGCTTTAGAGCATACCACTATCTTTGGTATCGTTATCCTATCGTAAGTCTTTTGCATCTTTGATCCTCGTTAGATAAATGGATAGCCCTTTTTCTTTTTTTAATTATTCTTTTTAGAACGTTCCAGAGATATCGGCGACCATTGGAATGAAATTGTCGTTTAAGACAAGATTCTAACGTTTATTTATAGCGCCCTGAACAGTTCTCCAAGCATTTCTACAATTTAAACATTATAACCGTCAGAGACTATACAATCTCTATTGATACTTCCAAGAATAAGACAATTTCTTGAAAGGTTTTCTCCAAAGTAGCAATTTTCATTTACAACCGCAAAGACTATAATTTCCTATGTGTCAGGACAACCTGAATAACCGTGTAAATTTTCTTTTCAGATCATGAAAGGATCCCACGATTTCACCAGAACCAAACAGATAATCACCAATTTCATCGAGACACTTTCTCTTTCAACCAGCCTCTATCCTTCCTGTGTACACCACCAAATGTGAGCATGCTTTTCAAGAACTAATTAACCGACGAAGAAAGGAGGAAAAAGAAAGAAGGAAAAGGAACGACGGTTTAAGAGGCGAACACTTTCGTTTCTCGATGCTTCTTTGTAATTATTTTAATCACGAGCTACGACCGAATCGAGGTAACTGAACAGACTGGACGTGTCCACCCACAACGGGTGTCTCTTCTTCTTTCGAGGAGCGTGGAAAGCGAACGAACCGTGTGTGCCACTTTTTATTCGACGATGCGACTCGGCTCGATCGGAATCGCGTTACGCAAAATTTTGTCGGCTTTGCAATCGCGAGTCCCCCTCGTTAAATATGACAAGTGAAAATGAACGATCCGTAATCGTATCGTTTACCGAAGATACGATATGGTTTAATACGTTCACTGCGGATGCCGCATTGGCAATGATCTTAAAGGGTTACGCGTAGTTGGGATCGGGTAATTTTCAACATTTTTTCTTGCCGTCCTAATAAATATTTACTACCAAGTGAAATATACCATAGAAAAATACATGTTTAAAATTAGTTTTAAGATTTTTTTTTAAAGTAAAATGTTAAATAATGGAACGCCTTTTTCTCGAGAACGCTTGCGGTAGCCACGATATCTTCTAAACCGCTTATTTGAAATCAAAACCAAGGAAGATTGAGATAGTATATTGTATTGTTAAAGGCCTGAACGAAGGATTTTTAATTCCGTTGAAATATTTCTTTTTTATCGCAAAGAAAAGGAAATTTTACCACCTCAAAAATCGGATTTTTCAGTAAAATTCTTGTCATTTTGGTGAAAATCAAAATTTCGGGTAAATCTACAGAATTACGGCTTCTGCGAAAACGGTATTTTAAAAATTTTTTTAAACAATATATTTACTTACAAATAACTATTATATGACGGCGCATCGCAAAAAATTCATAAATAAGAACTTTTTAAGGTTTCTTCATGGACAATTCTAGATGTAAACAAATACTTTATTAAATTAATATCAAACACAAATTCGATAATTGTTTATTATTTATTGTTTCTTATTTTTGCATGCGCCTCTTACACTTATCTTTTTATAAATATTGGAGTATATTCTGACCAAAATCTGATAAAAAAACAACCGTTTTTCTATAAATTTACCAAATTTCACAAAACCCTTTGTTCAGGCCCTTCAATCTTTGATTTTGATTTCAAATAAGCGGTTTGGAAGATATCGTGGCCACCGCAAGAACAGCTGTATTTCCCCCATTATTTAACATTTTACTTTTAAAAAAATCTTAAAACTACTTTAAAATATGTATTTTTCGATGGTATATTTCACTTCATAGGACGGCAAAAAAAATGTTGAAAATTACCCGATCCCAACTAGGTGTAACCCTTTAATAATATTAGTATCCTCACAGTCGGCTTTCAGATCCATGGGATTTCTTCGGATCGTATGTTTTAATCGTCTCGACGAATATCGTTATCGGCTTGCGACGCGATTTGCGATGAATCGGCGTCGCTTAGGTTGCGCGTTCCTCGACCATGATATTACATAATATCGCTGAGGCAAACGTGACGCTTTCAATTCGCGATACATTTACTTCTATTTAACCGATTCAAGACCGCGATTGTAAGGAAAGAAGCTCCAAATCTGGAATGTTTTTTTTTCACGAGTTTCCAATTATTTATTTCCAACGCCTAACACCTAATTGTTTCATTATAATTTTCGTCAATTAATAATGCAAGAATTGTTGGCAAATGACCCTTATCGCGCGTCCGTTCGCAGATCTAAGAGAACTTCCTCTATGCAATACCGATAACGATTTTGAATCAACCGAGTTTTAGAGAACGAACCTAATATGACCCCTAGTAGAAGAAAAAATTTGCCCTTTGACTTCCTAGTAGTCAAATTAATTTTGATTATTTTTAAAGTCCTCTTTTTGAAAAAAATGATGGAAAAAGTGCAAGTATTCATTTGAAACTTAAAAATGAAAAAGAACCAAATTATGGTTTTTGGAAGATTTCTGACTCAACCATATGTAAACATTATTTGTTTATGTTATTAAATAAAATAATAAACAAAATAAGATAAACTTCAACCCCTTAATATTATAATTGAATAAGCAAACACAACGTATCTTTTTCTTAGAATGGGTAGCTATGCTAGTTTATTATAATATTTTAATGCGCGCATTTTACGTATCTACGCGTGTTCGTTTGAGCAAACGGCTACACGCGATCAGCTGTTCACCCAATCGCCTAAAGTAGCACCCCGGAAGTCAATCAGTCCACCGAATCTTCAATCGTCTATTATGTCAATTTCATGTCAATAACGAAAGCTTAAGATTGCATTTCTTTTAACAGAGAGAGAGAATTTATCATCTTCACGGTGTTGAAAATTGCTTTTCTTTTTATTATAGAGTTACTTTGAAACTGCAAGGAAATTTACTTGGACTTGAGAATCTCAAGATCAACGTTCATTAAGAAAGAAATAATAATACTCACTATGGATCACTTACTGTCACACATTACACAGATAAATCCGATTAATTGAAGATAATCAACTTCTTTAATGAAATTTTACATCATCCCAGTGAAGAATTTTAATAAAGGATCTATAAATCCTTTTCCAGTACACTTCTCACAATTTTACAAATGAAACGATTCTATGAAATTGAAGGTTTCATTCTTGAATGAACTAACGTTGATTTTTCACTCGGCACAATAAGGAATTTTTTTCTTCACTAGTTAAATGTTACCATGATCACCGGGCTCGTAGAGCGGAGATTTGTTTTAAAGAATCCTTTATTTTATAGGTAAATTAATAGGTTGATCGCTGTGGTAGACGAGTTTCACGATGAAACCATTCAGCGAGCTCGTGCGAACCGGAGTCAAGCGATCGAAATGCGTCATCGACTAATTAACTAGCGCTTGCTAGCGTCATTAGCGGAATTATCAGGAGTGGATGAAACGTTGGGGCGATCTACTGTTCGACGGGTCTTTCGAGCAACCGGAAGTAGCCTTACTCTATGCTGTTTTCCACCTTTATTGTTAAGGGGTTACGCCTAATTGGGATCGGGAAAATCACGGAATTTTCAAGATTTTTTTTTGCCGTCCTAATAAATGTTTACTATGAAGTGAAATATACCATCGAAAAATACATATTTTAAAGTAGTTTTAAGATTTTTGTAAAAGTAAAATGTTAAATAATGAAGGAAATACAGCTCTTCTTGTGGTGGCCACGATATCTTCCAAACCGCTTATTTGAAATCAAAATCAAAGATTGAAGGGCCTGAACGAAGGGTTTTGCGAAATTTGGTAAATCTATGGAATTATGGCTTCTGTGAAAACGGTTGTTTTTTTATCAGATTTTGGTCAGAATATATTCCAATATTTATAAAAAGATAAGTGTAAGAGGCGCATGCAAAAATAATAAACAATTATCGAATTTGTGTTTGATATTTATTTAATACAGTATTTGTTTACATCTAGAATTGTCTATGAAGAAATCTTAGCAAGTTCTTATTTTATAAGAACAAATTTCTTATTCCATTACTTTAAATATTAATGACCTTTTTATTTATGAATTCTTTGCTCTTCTTGCGGTGGCCACGATATCTTCCAAACCGCTTATTTGAAATCAAAATCAAAGAAGATTGAGTTAGTATATTGTATTGTTAAGGGCCAGAACGAAGGGTTTTGCGAAATTTGGTAAATTTATAGAAGAACGGTTGTTTTTTTATCAGATTTTGGTCAAAATATACTTCAATATTTATAAAAAGATAAGTGTAAAAGGCGCATGCAAAAATAATAAACAATTATCGAATTTGTGTTTGATATTAATTTAATAAAGTATTTGTTTACATCTAGAATTGTCCATGAAGAAACCTTAGCAAGTTTTTATTTTATAAGAACAAATTTCTTATTCCATAACGTCAAATGTTAATAAACTTTTTATTTATGAATTTTTTGCGATGCGTCGTCATATAATAGTTATTTGTAAGTAAATATATTGTTTAAAAAAATGTTTAAAATACCGTTTTCGCAGAAGCCGTAATTCTGTAGATTTACCCGAAATTTTGATTTTCACCAAAATGACAAGAATTTTACTGAAAAATCTGATTTTTGAGGTGGTTAAATTTCCTTTTCTTTGCGATAAAAAAGAAATTTTTCAACGGAATTAAAAATCCTTCGTTCAGGCCTTTAACAATACAATATACTAACTCAATCTTCCTTGGTTTTGATTTCAAATAAACGGTTTGGAAGAAATCGTGGCCACCGCAAGTGATCTCGAGAAAAGGGCGTCCCATTATTTAACATTTTACTTTTAAAAAAATCTTAGAACTTCTTTGAAACATGTATTTTTCGATGGTATATTTCACTTCATAGTAAATATTTATTAGGACGGCAAGAAAAAATCTTGAAAATTACCCCCTCCCAACTAGGCGCAACCCCTTAAGGGGCTATACCAGTGTAACACTTTTGGAAAAACGACCTTTTTTTTGCAATTTTTGAAAGTCTATACTCTCTAGAATATCATATTAAAATTTTAAGGTCGAATCTCAAATAGTTTAGGAATGGCAGCGTTCTAAACAGTAACTGCTGGCATGTCAGAAACGCGCTTACCGCCGATGGATCGCGTTTTTCTCAAATTTGCTGCAGCTCTAACTCGAATACAAATTGTTGCATCGGCTCGAAACTTTTTTCAGCGTGTTCAGTACACGTTTTGCCATACCATGAAGTAGGATTTTTTTGATTGGATGAAAAATGTCAATTTGGCACTATAAAAACTACTATTCTTTTAGGCTACATTCCAAACTTTTCTTCAAAACTTCGCCATTTCGTCAGATTTTGATATTTTTCAAAAATCCTAGTTCATGGTACGTAGAATACCTTCTAGTTTAACAGCGTTTTTATTATTTTTCATTTTAAGCACTTAGACGACGGCAATCACTGCAGCAGTGCAGCAACTTTTTTTTTTTTGGAGTCCTGGGAGATAGCGAATAAGTCGCTTGTGTTTGATTATTTTTGTACCAAAAAATTATTATAGATATATGATTTGTAACTAAATACATCCCTGGAGTTTAAAAACATTGGTTGTAATATTTCTTTAAAAAAAAAATTCCCGAAAATCATCTGATATGGCCCCTTAACACCCTGTACACTGAGTTGCATTGAACTTGTCGCAGTGAAGTTGGCCACGCATTCACTCACCGACGCGGCGTGAATGCGTTAGTGAATTTGTAGCCAACTTCACTGCGACAAGTTCAATGCAACTCAGGGTACAGGTATGTTGATCATCAGCTGACGCGATATTTTTCTTTCATAAATCATTATACGCGTCTCAGTCATTTATACTAATAACTTTTAAATGTTATTAAGTACGTAATAAAAACTCCACATTATGCTGTCATGTGTATCCGAAGCATCGACGAAAAGAAAAAAAGGAGGAACAAAAACCCTTGACCCAAATGCGTTACGGCAAAGAAATATTCGATGATATGCTCCTCCAAGGTTCGAACCATCGGGAAAAGTAATATGAATCGGTAAAAATGGACACGCGTGGACAATTAGGTGACGTCAATGAAATAAATTTCACACATGGGCAACATTTATTCTCTCTGAAAATTTGTAACTTTCTAAAAATAACTTTATAAGATTTCCAAGCGTGATCAAGTTTTTTTTCGTACTCGTTGATTATTCAAATTTATAATAATACGATAACTTGTTTTTTGTTTTGTCTTAATTGAAATACGAGTTACCGGTATCATGCGTGATTAATGATTTACCGTCACTGATTAGCCGTTTTCTGGTTAATTGGCGAAAATCATGATCGCCAAATAAGCAGAGCACAGCATTCCGCTTTTGAAGAGAACTCTTTTTTTTTTCAGATCGGTGTCTAATTGGACCGCGCGCTCGATTAGGCAAGAAGAAATCGTGAACGAAAAGGGGAACGATCGCTAATCAATCCATACTAGTGCGACTACTCCCTAGAGTTGCACAAACTTTTTATTTCATACTAATTATCCGGCTTTCTTATATCTAGAACATAGACAATTATAGAATTGTGAAAATCAAGCAGTAACGTGTTGAAATCTATATAAAAAATAAAAATTAAATTCTGTTCGTTGGTAAGTGCATCACATGAGAACGGCTGGACCGATTTGGCTAATTTTTTTTTTAATGTTGGTAATAGTCCGAATAAGGTTTTTAGGGAAAGAAAAATTGGAAAAGTTGCCCGGAAAAATGGAAAATCCGGGAAACTTTTTTTTTCTCAATTTTACTTTGTTGGCACATTTTCAATAGCTTTTCACAAATTCACAAAACGATTTATTGAAATTTAGACAGGACGTCTGTCGGGTCAGCTAGTTAATTAATAGTTTTTAATTTGTAATATACAAGAGATTGATAAAAAGGGAGAAAATTAGATGGATATAAAAAGAAAGTTCAAACGATTTAGTCCTTCGGATTGATTAGCCAATCGATCATAATTTTCTAATCGATCATCCGGTTGTCGAGCTCTTTGCATTTAATTATATTGGATTGTTCCAAAGCATACAGAATGAGAGTGAAACGCGTATCGATACCTTGACTCGATCGATTTCGAAATCTCTTCTTTTTTTTCTTTCCTCTGAATCGATAATTAATAACTTCGATCCTTGGAGTCGTCAACCTTTTAAAATTCTAAAGCGTTTAAAATGTTTTTTAAAGGATAAGATATCTGAAAGCTGAGCAATTTAAAAAATGAAAAAGAATCGAGATCTTTCAAAGGGAGGGCGCGATCGACGGGATACGGATTTTTTTGAAACTTGCAGTATTTGAAGATGTCCTCTCCAAATTTAATTTCCCAAAGCAGTAGCGCGCGCCCCTCGAGATTTTCCGAGAAAATTGCATGAAAATTGAATAAAAATCGCTGTACTCCGTTATAAACAATTTGCGTATAAAAATGAACAACGCTTCAAATGGCTGATGGCGTAACGTGAAATACTGTCCAACAGTGAATTTGTTTTCCGATTCTGAATGGGTGATTCTTATAGTGTTTTGTACGCTGATTACGAATCTGCATACCGTTTTGCTCCTACTCGTACAATTTTTGAGAAATTTGATTTTGAAAAAAAATCATTTTTCAGATTTAAACAAATTTTCTGACGTAATTATAAAAGATATTGAAATTCTATTTACACTAAAAAATTCTGTAGACTTTCCTGAATACAACGATACCTATCTTTAATACATTGTAAATGTTTAAGTATGTTTAAACGATCATTGAATACGGAGGGACCCCGATTTGGCACCAATTTTTTAGGATATTTTTCAATTTATCTGAAAAAGTAGAGATCCGGCGTAAAATCGAATTATACCACGCGATAGAGCAGATTTTTATCTTGAAAAACCACCTAAAGAAAATTGCAACATCGATTTTTTTATTAAGCCAGAAAGCAAAATAGCTTTGCGTGAGACGAAGTACCAACAGTGGCGCTCCGCATCAGGACGGTTCCTCGGCGTCCCGCCTAATGTAGTTGCTTTAAGTCCCGACGCGGAGCGCCACTGTCGGTACTTCGTGTCCAGCGAAGCTATCACGCTTTCTGGCTTGATAAAAAAATAGATGTTGCAACTTTCTCTGGGTAGTTTTTCAAAATACAAATCTGCTCTATCGCGTGGTATAATTCGATTTTACGTTGGACCTTTACTTTTTCAGATAAATTGAAAAATATCCTAAAAAATTGGTGCCAAATCGGGGTTCCTCCGCGTTCAATGATCGTTTAAACGTACTTAAACATTTACAATGTATTAAACATAGGTATCGTTGTATTCAGGAAAGTCTACAGAATCTTTTAGTATAAATAGAATTTCAATATCTTTTATAATTACGTCAGAAAATTTGGTTAAATCTGAAAAATATGTTTTTTTTTTCAAAATCAAATTTCTCAAAAACTGTACGTATAGGAGCAAAATGGTTTGCAGATTCGTAATCAGCGTACGAAACGCTATAAGAATCACCCAATGGGAATCGGAAAACAGAAAAAAGTTAAAAGGGTATAGCCGGGTAAGATGGTCAAAAGTGCCCCCAAACCAAATTCGACTTGCTATGAACCATTCGATAGGTGATCAAACAAAACCATTCTGTAATATGTGTCTCACAAATAGAAATGTTTCTGATTTTTTTCAGAAATTTCGAATGTCATTAAATAGGAGAAATTGGCCAAAAACCTCGCAATTACATTTTTACCCGTAACTACCCTCCCAAATGAGATACAGGGTTGAAACTTGGCACAGACTGGTTTTTTTTAATCACCTATCGAATGGTTCATAGCAAGTCGAATTTGGTTTGGGGGTACTTTTGACCATCTTATCCGGCTATACCCTTTGCTGGACAGTGTAATCAGTAGGTTGATGGTTCGAGTCTCGCTCTCGATATTTTTTTTTTTTATATTATTTTTATGTTCGATTTTTTTCCCAATGCCCACAAAATAATATGCATAATTAATATAGTATTGGGATAGATGTATAATAGTATTATCTAATAGATATATTGATCTGTGGGAAGGTTGTTAGTTGATTGGAAAGATGGAAAAATAAAACAGATAATCTCAGAGTTTACCTTTTTTCTACCAACAGGAGTCGGGCTACGTTGATAATCATCAGCGATCCCCAACAAGCAATCATCGCACTTGCAATAAAAATTGCTGCTCGATGCTGAATCACTGGACAGCAAAGAATTGTAAGTGCTCCCGCTCGTTTGACTGTCCATCGAGTCGGTTCTACGAAGAAGAAAATTCTTCCTCGTTCTTCCTCCATGATTATTATCCACTTCGTTGTTGTCGACCTCGTGCAGATTTTGCTTCTCTATTTTCGCCAATAGGATCTGTTCCATTAAATTCAGCGTCGGCGGCGTCGCCAACGTAGGCGACGCTAACGTCGTTGGCGACATGCTTCTGCTACCTGTGTATTTAGAGTTTCCACCTTTGTCTTCCGACTCCATCCTCTCGCTTATTCCACGAGTAATTTTTACCTTTCTCCGACGATGCAACACCGGTTTACCACTTTGCAATTCAGATTTCCCTTCTTTCAGAGATCCCTTTTACTTTTACTTTTTACAGAGAATTGCGGTTCAGATGTTAACGTCACTTATCCATGGTTGCAGAGATTTCTTAAGTTTAAGATCCTTCATTTCTGTTGCTTGAATATTTTCAAGGTATACACTTTTTAATTGTTAAATGACGAATTGTAAGTACACTTATTCACTTATTATTTATGGCTGTCAATTTCTTTCCAGGCCTCACCAACACGAATACTGGTAAAATAACTCCTCGTCAAAGAATCACCCAGATTTAGGAAAGAAAATGTTCATTTCAACCCTAATGTGTTACGATCGTGTCTGCGGTGGGTATAATCGTGACTACCTTTGATCTGGCCCGTTTCACTTGTTAATGATTTCTCCCAGTCGGCTCTTGACGCGACCCAAGTTTATATGGGCGGTAACTTAATCAGCGAATCACTGATCGCTGATGGTTATTCTCAGAATAAAACCTCCGCCTATCTTGTTAAACTGGATGAAGGATTTTGGCAGCAAGGAGGAACTTTCGCCAAATAAGTACACCCAAGGGCAAGGACGGCTTTTGTTAGTTAGGGACAATTCTCCCACCACTCGTGTTTCAGACTCTATATGTATTATTCGGTTCCCGTCGAAGAGTGATTTCAGTTGAAGTCAATCAAACAGGCGAACCTAGTTTAACCAAAGCAAGTCATCCTTGTACCTGAATATACTATTCAGAAAATTTGCCTTTTCAGTAAATTAATACTCGCAAAGTAACAGTTCATTGTTATTCTTACAAATACTCCACTGTTTCAGAAGGTACGATCACCTCCTAGATTGGATCTTTGGTGACACGTAACAATACCCACACGTCTCATGGACACGATTGTTAGCCTTGACGCGGTTGAACTTCACTCCAACACGAGGATCAATTTCTGCAGAGTTACGTGTCCCTATGTTATTCAACGCTTAGACAATTTGAACGGTTGAGGAAAGACAAAGAGCGAGCAATCGTCAACAAACGTGATCTCTGCTTTTATATAACCAGCTGCCTGGATCAGGGACTCTAATCGTGAGAACCTGTAACTTTGCGTTTTCACTTTATCTATAAACTGGTTAGTACTGTTGGAATATTCTTTGGATTACAATTGAAACAGTTCGTGCATTCGAAACTCTTCCAAGTACATGTTCCACAGTGAGAGTATATTCAATCTTTAAAAGATTCTACAATTTTCAAGATAAAAGGGTAAAACCACTTTCGATCAAACAGAAATTTCATGTAGAAACATAGTACAATTGCAATGGTAATTCTATCGAGAGGTTGAGAAGAAATAAGATATCGAATCGGCCGCGATCGATTACGTTCAATGCACGGTTGCATAGCTTTTCCTCCGGTGACCCGAATTGACTGTTTCCTGTTACCAGTCGTCCGTGTATTACTATAATAGATCGTCTATCGCATGTATTACATATATGGTATGCAACACGTGCGCTGCATAACCGACTAAAACGTGTGCACGATAACACAGGTGATAATCCTGCTTCTTTGACTCTGTCAACATCTGCCAACATCTGCCGCGACTTAGCTTTACAAACGGCACGAACGGATATTCTCTATAGAGAAGATATTTGAAAATTCTATTCCAAGGTAATCTTCTTTAATTTTCGAATGATTGGATAATTTGAAATTGGAGTTTCACCAGGTTTCATATGTTCTGAAATTATAATTAATAGATACGATAAATTAAAGTGAACACGTCAGAGTCACGAATAGCTAATACTGGCTCGTCGTCGTTAATACGTAAAGGTATTTTTATCCTTTTCTTTTTTAATAATGTGCCGTTTAATCTGTCGTTTCTTCGAGTCATAAAATATGCAAACCGTCAGCTCGGTAAACGGAGAGACACACAGAGACGTCTGATTCATTCAACTTCATCCAGTTACGTCTATCTCTGTTCTTTTGAATGCTCGCGATCATGCTGATCGCCCGACCAGACAGGAAACAAAAGGTGTACGGTTACTCTTAGGGATCGTCCTCTCTTGCATAATGAAGCAGTATTCGATTGACGTAACGTATTTGCGATTCGTTTCGCTGTAAATAGTCCGCGTATCTTTATTTCTCGATCTCGTTCATCTTTCAAACAAATCACGATGACCGTTCGATTTTCTGAAACTTCTACGAATGCACGACTGCTGTGGGCTGAAATACACTGGTGTCCAAAAGTTAAGCATAATTGGTAATTACGTGGATTTTACGAATTATGATTAACTTTTGGACACCAGTGTATTTTGAGAAATTGTACAAATTATTTTATTAAGATATCTACTTTTGTCGTGTTAAAAAATTACAATTTGTTGAAATCGTGAAAGAAAATAGTGAAGGATAATTTTTCAACCTTTTTATGTGAGCCTATAGCTTTGGTAGTATGAGCATATATAAATGGGTCCACCCCAAAATCCCGACACCCAAAAGTTTGGGTGTCCTAACCTAAACCTAACCCTAACCTAACCTTACAAACAGTTACACAGAACTAACCTAACCTAATCTTCCAAAAAGTTACACAAAACTAACCTAACCTAACCAAGAACATGGAGTTTTGGCTGTCGGGATTTTGGGTGCCACCGATATAAATATGCAGTGGGTCACAAAATTATTCGCTCACTGTTTAAAACAGAATACCTCGTTTAAAATTGCACCAAATGACTTCAGGTTTTTTGAGAAGTTATACAAATTAATTTACTAAGATATGTGCTTTTGTTGTTTTAAAAAATTACAGTTTATCGAAATCGTGAAAGAAAATAGTGAAGGGTAATTTCTCAGCTTTTTTATGCGAGCCTTTAATGAAAATTTAAAATATGTCTTTCGTAGATTCAATTAAGGTATGTGGATGCTGAAAATTTCATCGAGATCGGTCACTTAGAAGTTACAAGTAATTAAACTTTCCGAAAATCGCGACTTTTCACCTAAGAACATAATTAGTCACGTTCTTAGGTGAAAAGTTGCGATTTTCGGAAATTACCAATTATGCTTAACTTTTATTCTACTGTATCATTGAATAAAACTTCGAAATTGATACTATCAGCGAGTAGTGGAAAAACTATCAAAGAAGTAAGCATATGCTTACTAGAAGTGGAATGATAAAAGAAGATACGAGTTGAATCAGTTTGTTTTAAGATCTTGATCGCGATGGCGCTCTATCATAATAAAAGACGATATCGTTGCTTATCGAGCCCGGAATCCGATGTTTCAACTTGTTGAACAAGTTAAATAAAGAGCCGTCTAAAAACAGGGAACAAGCCACGGCTTAAAGATGATTCTTACGTCAGTTTTGTAATCGATCTCGTTATGTAAAAGAAACTATTGCATTCCACACTTGAACTCCCTTAAGAGGTTCCTTAGCAAATGAAATATAGCACAATTTTATAGTAGCAACGATTCTGGTTCTTTATCACTGACTTGTTCGATCAGATGAAAGCGATATCCCAAAGTAAAGATTTCCTGCGATGGATATTACTTTCCCTTGTGGGGGTGTGCGGGTACCCGATATAACGGGTTCGGGCGCGCCTTCGATACATGGGTGCAATCGGGTAGCCCGACTATTTCGGGTTCGGGCGGGCTCGGAAAAAATCGGACGGGCTCGGGCGGGCGTCCAATACATGCGTGCAATCGGGTAGCCCGACTATTTCGGGTTCGGGCGGGCTCGGAAAAAATCGGACGGACTCGGGCGGGCGTCCAATACATGCGTGCAGTCGGGTAGCCCGACTATTTCGGGTTCGGTCGGGTACAGTCGGGCAGATTCGGACGAGTTCCCGCGGGCCGCGACCCAACTCTCATGTTACTTGTTAATACTTGCAATAAGCATGTGCAAAATCTGTTTTATATGGAATTTTGGAATAAGATAATTTGGGAGCTCGTCCGAATCAGCCCGACTGTACCCGACCGAACCCGAAATAGTCGGGCTACCCGACTGCACGCATGTATCGGACGCCCGCCCGAGTCCGCCCGATGTTTTCCGAACCGAACCGACCCGACTAGTCGGGAACCCGATGCATTAGTCGGGCCGCGCATCACTGTTCCCTTGCGGAAATGTCAGCAGTGGTCTGGTCTAATTGTAAGATATCCACTTTTTTCGGGTCACCCTGTGAATGTTTCGAAAGCGAAACGTCGCGCTGAGTCGAGTTGAGAATTTTCAATGGGGGCCATACCGTTCCAAATACTATTTTTCAGTCAATCTTTTATTCATAACGCGTTTTGACATACTCTTCTGTCAACTGGCCTACACACGTGTATCGCGCAACAAGGTGGCACTGTTTTTCTTCAATCTTTCATTCTTTTAAAACCATCATATCATGTCTTGTGCCTCCTAATCTCCTAGGCTCTCTCTAAGCTTTTCCAAAATTAATGGGCCAATAATTGATGGCTCCATCGAAGGAAGCATTCTTTTGAATAACGAATGATTGAAATATATAACAAGTCATTTTTAGAGGCGGGCCCCTTCACATATATAACATAAAACAAGTGGCTCAAATAAAATTTATAAAATTAACATAACAGCTTGTATAACTAATTTAGATTTGCATTTACATCGATTAATATTCAAGTAAACATTTCTCTTCTTGCATTATACGCAAAATAGTCTTATGGGGACCCTGGACCTTGGGGGGCCCTGGACGGCCGCCTAGGCAGATTAGGCTCAGGGCCGGCCCTGAATGTATAGCATCAACAGTGATAATTAATAAGTTAATAGATTTATGATTTGACGTAGATTACTAAACATGCGTAATACGCGCGCAATCGTTTTTTATTCCTTTTGTTTGAAATGGATGGTAAACAAATAAAATAAAAGTCAGAGTCGGAGTAAATACCTTCTTTTATCACTACTTATCTTTCTCGGGATTGATTTGCGGTCTCGTATGACTGGCTACCTTACGTCTATTTTTGTGAGCACTCGGTGTCCTTGCTTTTTTTCCAAATTATCAAAGTAGAATCTACTTTCGAAAATGAAAACAGCAATCGGATAACGAGATCTAATAAGCATTTAGACGAATCTATTTAAGCATTTTGCAAGCATGGAAAGTTTAAGACTCTGCCCTGAAATTAACACGGAAATTAACGTGGGTCTACTAAAAATTGCTTAAATGCCAGGCCACAGAAACGGACACAAGCTATAATGAAATATTTTCGGTACACTCGACAAATGAATCTTAGCAACAGAAATGACACAAGTTGCAAGAAATACCTTGTAATAATCACGGTCGACGTTTCTGTCGAGTATATCCTCTAGCCTAAGTTCCCTTTCCTCTCCATATTCGATTTTCATGGTCTTAAATAACCATCTTTCACGATGTTTCACTATCCCACGACGATATCTTCCTTTCCTTCGTTCCAATTGACGGATATTCGAATTCATTGAAAGCACCGCGAATCGCATAGTAACCGAGCGATAAATTCTTTCCTGTTTTTCGATAGCAGGATTGCTGCATATTTTTATCACCGTCCGACAATATCTTGATTAATTTTTCCCCGACAAAATTTGATTTATATACCTTCTTAAAAGACAAACGATAATTGTCTGATGGCGATTAGTCGCTGACAAAGCGTTGATGGAGATATAGATGAATTAAAAAATACTCCACGATTCTTTATCTATGATATTTTGATATCTTGTCGACGGTCGCATAAACAACAGACAATTTTTAGTCACCTGGGATTTCAAAAGCTGCTTCACATTGCAATATGGTAAAGGACTTTAACCGAAACTTTCAATTAAAGTTTAATTAATAAATATGATAATGATTGAGTTACCATTTAATGTTGCGTTAAGCAAGAGAAATTTAGAAATTTTCTACATCAGGAATTTGAAGATCTAAAAGGGACGAAATAAAGCTTCGCTATGCAGAGATTGATCCTCGTTTTCAGCGTCGTTCAACCCATCAAAATATCCTGGAATTACCTCCTCGATTTTACCGCCACACGAAAATACTCCACTGAATATTCCAGTTTATTTTAGCTGCAGGTATTCGTCGTGACAACAAATCTTATCCTCCACTTTCACTAAAACGTTCACAATAAGAATTAGAAAGAAAAATAACGAAGAAACGATTCAAAGTATCTTTCACCGATGGTGATACGAGCAGAGACGTCGGAGAGACTGGAAGAAACGAACCTTCCAGTTTGCGATTCGTACCGCGACTCCGCGATTTTCTTGACCCATTAGAGAGTAGACGGAATGGTCAAAAAGAGTTGGCCAGCTTCGAATCTCGCGGATGAAATCGCGTCCTACGCGCTGCCAATAACAATGTGCCCTCCTCTCTCTCTTTCTATGCTATACAGAATGTCTTTAGAATTACCATCATTCTCTATGCAAATATAAATCAAGTACATGAACAATATTAATGGATAATTCTATGAATCTTCAAAAATTGTTCACCACTTTACCAGCCATTAGAATACCAGCTTGACTGGAGGTGTTGAACTTTTGGCAGTGAATGTATGGAACAGAAAAAAAAAAAAAAATAGAACGATATTTGAAAGTAAAAAGTCGGTTTACCTTTTCAGACTAAAGGATGAATTCTTTGACGCGATGCTTTGATACTTTGATTTAGAAGAGCCTTGGATTATTCTTTTACAAAAATGAGATGAGCTTTTAGATTATATTTCATTCCTATTCCTTTGGATTTAAGATGAAATATTCAAATCATAAAGGTGGTTGTTTCTGTCGTGAACCTTGCCAATCTGTTTCTTTAATTTCGGAATTCCTCTTCCACGTTCCAAGCGAAAGGAATAACAGAATTTACGGGAGTGTTTATGAACCAAGTTTTTGTTCGGATGATAATCGAACTACGTCAATACCGCTATGTTTTCTCAAAGCGAAGAACATTTTAGCCAGACGATAAAAGAGATCCTTTGGTAAATCTAGGAACCTCTTGTTATCTCCGTTAAATATACAATAATAATTATCAATTCTAATTTGAAAAAAAAAAAAAATATACCCTTCCTTTTTTCAAAGTCGGTTAATTAGCCATTCGTATGGCGTAGATTAATGTAATTGTATCTGATAGTCCTCCGTTTATATATAAAAACACGTGTACATATGTAGTTACAAAGGTCGTAGATTTCATAAAACTCGAGGACGTCAAAGTGTTAATACTGTATTACGCTCGAGTATGCTAGAACGCGGTGGACACCGGTTGAACCCACGCAAAGAATGCATAAAACGAACGTACACGCGCGCAACTGGTTTATAAACACGTTGATCCGTATGTTAAACGAGTATTCGTAGATAAAGACAAGGATGCACGTTTGCACGTACAATAGGAGAGGCATAACAGATTCCAAGACCTTCCTAAAAGAATGTTCATTCGCCTGAACATAACACGTTTCACTCTCACGCGAGAGCCTCCCGTTCAATGGGGAAAAATAAATTGGCGAACATTGAACAGTAATTGCTCGTAATTTTCGTTCTTCGGAAACATGTTTATCTCGGAGAGAGGATTCTTGGTAAACTATACCTCTTCGTTTTATCGTCCGTTTCTTTAAGCTAAACCAGAAGCTTTTGCAGATGAAAGCTACAAAGAAAAAAGAAAAGTGAAAAATGAAAAATAATGTGCGTTAAATATAGAAGAATGAAACGTAGTACGAAAGGAATAAGCGTGTAGATAAGAATATCCCTATGTATATATGTGGCTGAGTTCTCGACTTCATTGAACTTGTCCAGATATTAAGAAGAGTTTCATTATTCGACGAATGAACAGTTCGTTTGTTCACAAACTGGAGCAGAAGAATGTGTGACGTTGCGTAAGATAAATTACGCGGCTGTTCAGCCGAACAACAGAACGTGTTGATGGTATCACGCTAAACATAAGCTTCTCCTTCGCTTTAACATTGAAATATTTATACACCTGGAATGGAAGTACGTCAGAATAGCGGAGAAAAACCGTTCAATGGATTTGCGTAATTACTATTTAAAGTTTTTCTTGAATTTCCTTAGCAATTTGCTCGCCCCCTTAAAAATAACTTTAGTTATTTCATAAATACGCTTCCTTGAAACAAGACAATTCCGACGCATAAGGATAAGCTGGAGACTATATTTTAAATAAACCCATCCATCATTTGCATATTACACATACATATTTCTCTTGAGATTTAAATAACCACTTAATCAATAATAAGGTATTTATACATGCTTTTGTCCAAGAAGAAATTGTAATGTTCAAGCTCACCTTGGTAGATTTAACTTGTTGCAGTTCAGGGACATCAGATTCATCCCCGCTAAGGCTAGATGTGATAGAGCAGTCTGAGATCTTCCGTGTTGGTGGAATGTTCAGAAATACCTTGGCTTTCTCTTGCAGCTCTGAGGAATTGTCCGGTGTGTACTGTACAAACTGAGAGTTTAGCTTGGAGTAATAAGCATCGGGATTATCCAAACAGGAGTTCCTTCTATTTCCTGCCTCGTTATAATTTCTAAAAAAATATTCAAGCATTACGCCTGGCAAGCATTAACAACAGTGCAAATATATAGATGTAGCTAACAATGAGAGGTAAATACCTTATAGCAACTGCATTCATGGAATCAAGACACAGACAGCACGAATCCGAATGTCTTCTACTGCGACAGACCTGTAGGTATTGATTGTCTAGAGACTCTCTTATATCGTCACAATCCAAGCAAGAACAACTGCTCGCTTGACTAGGAGTTCCACTGGTTCCATCGTACTTCTCAACATCCAAGTCGTTTCTCTCTAGCTTCTCATCAAGATAAGAATAATCTGAGTAATCACTGACCACTACGCTCGGGGTTCTCCAATATCTGGGTCTTCCCTCGTTCTGTTCAGACTCGCTTCCCTCTACCATATTTGTGCTGTCCCATCCTGCCAAATGATTGCTCGTTAAGTATATTAAATTTCTGTAAGAATTAATTACCAAAATTTTCTGATTATTTAAAAATTTTTATTTCAAACGTTCCAAGTGTCTAATGTAATAGTAAACAGAGGTATGAACTGCTAATGCATTTGAAGAATTTTAATTGTACCGCCATTACAAATAGAAAATGCAACGGGTCAATAGAACTGCGCGCGTAGAAAAAAAAAAAAGGAAAGGAACGATGATGTCATTGACACAGCACGCGTGGTCAGGAATCGTGTTTTCAATAGAGCGTCTCCCCTCTCTCCCTCTCTGTCGCTCTGACTGTAGAAAGCAACTGGTGGCACGATTCCATCCCCCTCACCTTTTATTTGATCCTCATCGCTCAAGACCGCGCTATCAGAGCTACAGCATCTAGTGACCCGTAGTTTGTGTCGTTTCTGTTGGTGTGTGGTCAGCGATGCGTCCTCGTCGCTGGCCGCGGCCGAATCGAGGCTCCAGCAACGCGCCATGGAGCCTCTCCTTCGTTCAGAGTCGGTCTCTATACCCTCGTCGCTTTGCGGGCTTTTGCTCAGGGATCTTACTACCGGCATCCTGACCGTGTCGAACTCGTCGTAAGTCTCGTTCTCTTCGATCGGATCCACGACGCTTTCCACGACGTTCTGTTGCTTTTTCGACTTCATCGTGACCCCGTTACCGGCGTCTCTCTCACCGAACAACCGTTCGAAACCTCGTACCAACTCGCATACCGATGAACCGCCGTCACTCTCGGTGATGTACTGATTCTCCACGATGCCGACGCGTCGTTTACGCGTGATTTGTACGCCCGAAGACGACGTCCCAGAGTTTTGCTTCCTCGATTTCTCCACGACCGTCTCCTCTTCCGATTCTTTGCCCGACCGTTGCCGCGACAGTTTCTTTAATTGGCTCACTTTCGAAATTGAGGGACGCTTGCTGTCACATCGACCGTTTCGTTTTCGAGAGGATACACATCGTCCTCTCAACACATGGTTCCTCGTCGTTCGATTTGAAATACGCGAGACGCATAGCGCATCGACTCTGAACCAATCGCAACCACGGCGTCCGCGATAGTAGAGGCCGCCATGTTCGATTCCATCGACCACGCAAGAGGTAGACGAGAAACGTAACCTGATGAGCTGACCCGGTTTAAATAATCGGCTGCAATTCGATTTAAAAGGATCTCTGTCGTCATCTTCCGAAACAGTACGATCTTCTTTACATTTTTTTCTTTCGTTTAACGTAATTCGTTGCTCCTTGCAATTATCGATCACTCGATCCTCCTCGCTGTCCGACTCGTAGATCGAATCTACCCTCTTTACGAAATTCACCTTCTTTTTAAGGGGATTTCTTCTTCCGTTGACTTCGATATTGTTTCGCAATCGATTCGCAACGACCATATCGTTCGACAGGATCGCCTGACTGGAACGAGGTAAACGTTAAATTTCGATAATAAAGTTTCAGCGCCCGCTCTAGGGGCGAGCAACCCGGACGTTTGTCCGGGGCGCCATTTTGGCTGTAAGTGTGAGAAAAATATTGATGTGTTAAATGCGCGATTAATAAAAAATTTCACATATCGATTTTTTCGTTCGCTAAAAATTTACAGTGCCTAGCGTATTTATATTGTTTATGTCTAAAAGCTGAAAATATTTACACTATTATTGAAAAATTAACGCAGAATTTGTAAAGGACGTTTGTAAATTTAAAAGATGTAATAAAAAAGTTTGCAGAACTGAAAGTAAAAAAAAAAAATTTTTTTGTGATTTTAGCGTAGTTTACCTTGTTTTATTTTCAAAATAATGGCATTTTGATTTTGCAATAATACACATTTTTAATAGCATTTAAAAATGTAAAAAATTATATGGTTAACAATTTGTGGCTAGGTACAGATATTTCTTAATTAATTTCTACTGTTTTGTACAATACATACTGCTTGATTATCAATGTTACGTTATGTTATATGTTTCTTTCTAAATATATGCTTTTATTAAAATTTAAATAAAATGATTTGATTTTTATTGAAAATAAAAAATATGTACCTGTATTTAAAAAATATATATTCTTAAGGGGCGGCAATTTGTCTTTTTGTCCGGGGCGACGTAACCGCTAGAGCGGGCGCTGAAAGTTTCAAAAGTTTCGCAAGTGTTTCGAGTATTTAACAGGTATGTACGTGTTAATCGTGAAAGAAATATTTCTTTTTTACTTACAGTAACTCATTTCATTCTACTCTTCAACAGTCCTATGTAAAAAAAGAAAAGTATGACAACGAGACCGCTTTTATGGCGACACGTTCTAGGTGACATAAATTTTTGTAATACCAACACCGTCATTACCAGCTCTTATCTAATCTCAGAATTATACCATTAGACCTAATGTATCTCTATTTCCCATACAAAATGGTCAACACTGCGCGTATAGATAATGATTAAAACAATTGAGAACAACAAATGGTAATACATAATAATGACGACATAGAAACGATAGCGGTTAGAGTCGATGTAAATAATAATTGTGTAAAATGTTCCCGGTGGGCGACGATTACGTGTTGCTTCGGTTGCTTCTTTGTTCCTTGTCGAAAAATAATGTATTTCGTGAAACGAAGCATCAAACTGGAAACGAGGAGTCAAGGACCGAATATCCGGGTCGAAGAAATTGCGGAGGGAGAGATGCAATGGAAGGTATGCCAGGGTTGCTTCTTGCTCCTTCGATTGACGTCACAAATGCGTCATTGAAGGCAAAGAAACAAGAAAGTGCGATTGAATGATCACGGTTGCAGCAACCGCGTTATATATATATATATGTATTATGCCCCGTTTGGTATCGTTGATTCTTTCTCTTTCTCGACAATCGGTCCATTATCTCGTCAGTTCAAGTGCCCCTTGGCCACTTGAGCCTATCTGTGCTGCTGCGACCGTTCGACTGTTTCATTGTACAAAATAACCGTGCAACGCAACTAGACGGAATTATGATTTTTATTCTCTTCTCTCTTTCTTTTTTTATGTATCGCCCACGCATTAGCTTCTACTGGCTGTGTGTACCTCCTGATTACGCTCGGTATAAAACCCGAGGGGAAGATAAGATTACGGTACAGGATTCCTGTTAGCTTTTTCCAAGAGGAAACGATGTGTAACACGCAAATAATAGAATTGCATTGATGTAAATTCCATTTAGAATAACACCACTGGTAAGAATTTTACATGTTTACCCGTTATATCCTGATCGAACTAAACTCGTTACTTTGTGAAAAAGAGATAAGAGGGTTTCTAAACTTGTTCCGAGACATTTTGATGTAGCAAAGTAACAAGGCGCCTTTCACTTTTCCCTGGTTCAATCGAAACGAAGGGAAGGTTCGACGAACACCGTGGATGGATTTTCTGGAGCTACTGTATTTGAAAATTCGAAGATGACACGAACGAAGGATGGCTAGTCTCGACTAACCCAGGCTCATATTTCTCACGAAATCGGGTCAATGTCGGCTCAAGGCTAATGACTCGTCCGTGTTCCAGATAGGCAATAACATTATGTATACGCTTACATTCAATTTTAGGTACACATGATGGTTTAAACGAATCAGTTAGAGAAATTTAGCCAGAATATCTCTGGCTAAAAATGTTCAATATTCCTTCTGGCGATTCATTGTCCTCAAACGAAGAATAAAATATTAGTTATAAGAGATTCATGCAGAATATGTGTTATTAACGTGCAAGAAAATGAACTTGAAAAGAAGAAATCTTATTTAAAACTTTTTATTTCATGTTATGTTCCTTACCTGTCCATTTTGATGCTGTATTCTGCATTTTATTCTCGTTCGATAACATGAAAGCGATCGCAATGAATTTTACATTTTAAGATATTCAAGAAAAATTTGTAGAAGGTAAGAGAATGCAATTAGTTGTTAATACATAACACCTTTACGTCGCGGTAAAATTCGATTTTTACAATTGAAATTAAAGTAGTTCAGCCAGACGCCTTCAACGCTCATTGTCGTTTCTTGTCCACGGGTATTTAATTTTTGAATCGGTGGTAATTGAGAAACGCAATGTATGCAATGATTGTACGTCAATCGTAGCTGATG
Source organism: Osmia lignaria lignaria (assembly GCF_051020975.1). NCBI lineage: Eukaryota > Metazoa > Arthropoda > Insecta > Hymenoptera > Megachilidae > Osmia > Osmia lignaria. The sequence goes on along the minus strand of NC_135044.1, from coordinate 8,801,979 downwards.
GCCGACTGAACTCGAGTTTTGAACTTGACCACTCTGCGGTGACCACCTATACCCGAGTTCCTGTGTAAAAGGAGGGGATCGATTGCATTGAAATCGCTTCTCCTAGAAGGGAAGCTTTCCCACCTACAATTGACGCAAGTGTGTAGTTATGATTACACCTGTAACGCTACAAGCTTTCCATGCCCCTACCATGACCGTGCTAATTTGTTTTTTCTCTTCTGACCGTGAAAATATTATGAAGTTCATGGTTTCAATAAACACGACCACCATTAAAATGATGCGATAAAAATATCTTTCATTCGTTCTCAAGTAATAGTACATTTTATCAAATTGAAATACTTCGTTTCTATCGTCTAGTTGATGTTACAACATAGTAAAAGTAGTTTCTGTTGAATTGGTCAAATTAAAAATTATACTTCTTTTATAGTACTTCGTAGAATCGAATGTCGGAATGTTCATTAGGGTCTAAAATCAATGATCCAAACACTTGTGGTTCTCTTGTAAATTTTTCTGATTCATAAGGTCTCAACCATTTACTTATTGATATTCCAGTTTTTAAAGTTTTAAACGTTGTTTCTATAGGAGGCCTGGTAACGAGAATTGTTCCACTTTGAATGTTTGCCTTCAGAAATTTCCAGATTTCTATGTGCACTGACTCTGCTACGTAAAATTCAAAAGGATTATTCATGATAATGATATCACTTTTTTGTACAATTTCTGGACATTCCTCGATTCTTTTATTTACGATCTCAATGCGGTCATTCATTTTGTATTTATGTACTATATCATACTGTAACATGCAAAGTTCTTTGTTCATTTCAACTCCAATAATTCTTTTAGCAGATGTCACTATATGTGCCTGAAAATATATTAACGAATAATAATAAATATATATTTCTTGATACCACAATCAATTTGTCTAATAAAGATAAAATTACCCCGTACAAAACAGCACCTAATCTTGATCCTATGTCGAGCACAGTCTTATTCTCTAAAGATGGTAAAACAGTATGAAGTATGTACAACATACCAGATACTGATAGAGAATGAGATATGATATCTAAAATGAAGTTTCATTTGTTTTAGTTAATCACAGAATAAAGGACATAAGGAATATATTAATAATTTCTTACTATATTCTTTCACATTATTAGATCCACAGTTGGCGCAATATAAATTATCCACTTCCCCTTGTTCTATGAGTTCGTCAACTTCCTTATTATCATAAAGAAATGCATCAACATGAATTGTTGATGCATCATCACAGTCTGAATTCTGAAGAGTTATTGAACCGATGATACTTCCCTTGTATAATTACCTCACAAATATGATGTGTAACATTACTTTTTATAATATTAAATAGCAAACCTCTCCAATCGTTGGTGGTACAATCTGTTCTGTTGGAAGTATACCATCGAATGGTACTCTGTTTCTAATGTCAAGGACAATATTTTTTAAACTTCTTAACTGATCTTCTTCTATGCTGCACTTATTATGACAACCATCTATCAACAATGTAAATTCTATTAAATTTCTCTATATTTATTTGTAATGAACATCTGAAATGTTATCATACCGGTACAATTTTGTGAAATGGATTGAATCTTTGCTTCTTCAGGCTTCCAATTATCAGCTATAAATGATAAAAATGTTTGTTGATCAACTGCATTTAACGAACGTATAATGTCCGTAAACTTTTTTATAGCTTCTTCAATAGACATTGTAGAGTTTCTGTTAGTTGAATTCATTGATCTTAATATTATCCTAAAAATAGCAAGCTATTTTGTTTACAAGTGGTACATACATACGAGTATGTTGATACATGTGCATTTGTAATAGGTTATGTTTGCCAAAGCCCCATATTTGAATTTTGCACTAGGAAAAATTCACTAGAAATATACGTGTCCACACGTGTCGGCTGTGATGTAGCACAGCCGACTTCAAAGTGAAACGATAGAGACATCAGGTGTCGAACTTGGTATTTTAGGTAATATATGTAACATCCAATTATAATATATTATGTATACACTTATAAGACATCCTAATAAAAAAAAATATATATTTCTCAAATACACAAATTGGTTTTTATTTCAATTTTGCTGTCGAATTAAAGTATGATAAGTCTTATATGTAAAAGAAATAATCTCCAAAAAACATTCAGAAAGCTATTTTATTAAAGTGTAGTAGAACTAAAATGATATTTTTCGAAGAAATGCTTCAAACATAAAGGCTTTCGGCACCGAGCACAAGTAATAATAGCCATATGTGGTTCATTTTCAGATTGATAGTCAATACTTCTAATTGTTTATTATCTGATGTAGCTTTTTCCATATGTCCACTACAGTATCCACTCAACGAATGGAATAGTAAAGCGATTGTTTATAAAACATTTACTTTAAAAATAAAAATATCTTGTAACCTTTGTGACCTTCGCTCGTATAGTCTTATAAATTTTTGTTATTTATATACGGAACTCCCACCAATCGCGCTACGACCACGTGATTTATCGTATAACAATGAGCCAGAGTACGTATATAAAATCGGTGAATGCAGTGACTTTTTACTTTGTCCAGTATTTGAATTCAAGACGTTTAGTTACCGAGACGGATAGAAGTTACATTCTGGACGAACTTTGGCGTTGAAAAGTACGAAGAAAGTAGAAGCGGTAATACAGTCAATTCCATCCACTACTCATAGCTACACTATACAACCTACAATATCTGCAAGCGGAAAACTGCTATCTCCTCTCTTTGCCGTGTTAAAGGAAACATCTGGAGAGTTTGGACCTAGGGTACAACAAACTATGTTTAAACCAACGAACATTTTGGCTACCGCGTCAACATCTGGAAAACTGACCAACGAACATTTTAAAATTTGGTTAAAAGAAGTTTACTATCCTAATATAAACGAGAAGACTGCTTTACTATTAGATTCTTGGAGTGGAAATTGTAGTCATAGTATTGTGGAAGCTACACTGGAAAATAAAGAATTAGTAGCATTTACGATTCCAGCAGGGATTACAAAATATTTACAACCATTAGACGTGTACGGATTTCGTGTGTGGAAAAATTTTGTTCGCCGGTTTTCGGACACAGTCATCCTATTACATTACGAGATTAATCTTCACACGAGGGACAATATTTTAAAACTTCAGTCGCTGGCTCATAATCAATTTTCTTCCCCACGATTTGAAAACTTTATTAAATATTCATGGTATAAAAGTGGATATGTACCATCGAGACCACCTCATTTTGAAAATCCCGTGGAGTTTTGCTATGCTGCAGATAATGAACCACGATGTCACGTATGTGGTGATGTAGTTATTATTATATGGTTATGTGCTCTACATTTTTTGTCATTACATAAATTTAAATAAGTTGTAAAATAATGTTATAAACATTTTTTCCGTTATAAACAAATTGTATTTTCGACAATCTGTTAACACCATATTATTGTATATAAAAAACCATTAAATCCGCCCATTAGAAGTTTTCACGTATCTCTTTTGGTTTTCGAGATAGTAGTTTCAGGTCGAAACTTTGAGGGGCGTTTCAGCAGATATAAAAAAATACGTGTTCCTTATTTTTACCTGCTTAACAAATGTACAATGTTTTTGAGTAGAGCCAACTGTTTGTCTACTGTTGGTTTATTGTATGTACCTGGTCAAGAGATGGCTCTACGGAAAGAAATCTTCAATTGGCCCTACGTATTAAAAGTAACGTGCGATTTACTATCGCTAACGTAATATTTCTGGTTAAATATTTATATTGAACGAAGAGTATGTATATAAAACTTAAATATTAAAAAAAATATCAATAAAGGAAGCAGTTCAACTCCTTTTTTTAACTGCTTCAGAGAGAAAAAAATTTGTGTAATTTTTAATCTCCTCCGCGGTATGATCTTTTCATCCAGTTGCCATCTGTGACAACTGCGATCCACAATATTAATTTTTATATATACATAACACATATATCCTGGAAGTACATACTACTTGTAAGAGAGAGAAAGGACGTTTTTTTTTGTCTCGGGGATCGTCCTGTCAGATTTGTCTCAGTGGAGCTGTCAACAGACGATCCCTGCTCCAGACACCCACCGTACCGATATTCGGAACTTATATATATCCGAACGGCACGCCGGACGAGCGCTTGCGAGAAGCTCCGTTCAATCTCGCCGCCATCTAGCACTCCCCGGTCCGAACTCAAGGCGTCCGGGGAGACAAAACTCCCTCCCCTCCACTAAACATCTCTTACAATACATCGCCTCTTGCAATAGCTAATTCTCTTTTCTCTTTTTCAGCTTCTTCCATTTCGCGTTGTGCAGCCACAATGAAGCAATCGATTATGTCATCCTGACATTTTTCGTACAATCCTTTTCGTCATACAAGACACATTCACGGCAGAGTAATTCCTCCAGTTGATTATATCCGCCGCCCGTAATCATTGTTGCAGAAACAGCGGCATGGTTGATATCCATAGTGCCATCACTCTTTCGAAGATATGGAATGTGTTCTACGTAATTGCACATTCGGCGCTGCACATACATTAGGTATACGTTTTTTCTAAGCCATATTGTTGACATCCAATTATTTCAAAATGTTCAATGCCACAGCCAATAGTTGAATGTTTTGCAAGATTTTTTATTTCTTCGAAGACATATGCAAAATCAACAAATTCCTTCCGAAATTGTTTTTTGTGGCTATTGTGGTTCTGCTTTCTCTACCTCCCAATTTATTTCTTCGTTTTTATTGCTGCTATTTAATTCATCTTCTTTTGTATAGAAATCTACTTCTTCTATAATTTCCTCCATAATTTTAATCTCTTCAAAATTTCCTACGTTTTCTTCATATTATTCTGTCCGTAGGAAAATCATCCGCAGCAGATGTGATTTGTAATTCAGTCGAGGTACCTGTACAAGTACCTGCCTCTGCTACGATATGTACCTTGACTTACCGTGAGGCACGTTGCATTCTTTAAACGTTGCCTAGACGTAGGGGTCAGTAATTAGTAACATCTGGTACATACAGTAAAAGCTGGATAAGTGCAAGGTGACTATCCCCTCCACGTGAGGGGATCCCCTTTTGCGAACCGTGATGCTCGAGGAGGAAACCGTGTAATACAGAGTGATTCTCTCGCTACGCAAGACAAAAGTCGTGCCGCAGACTGGAACTCCTGCTGTTCCGTTTCTTGTCTTCGTCTCAGCCATAAACACACACAGAGCAGTTTTGGGTCCGGCGATATGGCCCTTGGGTCTCTTTACCCGCAAAAACAGCAGAGTTCGATTGTGCGGCACGCCTTTTGTCTTGCGTAGCGAGAGAATCACACTGTATAATCCGAACTGCAATTTCGGTGTGACTAATAATAATTCAACGATAAAAGTTTTTTAGTTTTGACCTTTTCTGAAACTTTTACTAACGCATTTATGAGATTTTTCTGTTTAAAATGAGACCAAACACGATACACTTTGAATTATATTTATTTATTAAATATTTCCAGCAAAGTACTAAACTCGTTGATGGTTTCATAAAGTTATTGTTGCCAGGGTTCAGTTCAGAATATTTCTGAGCTGCGGGACTATTGACTGCACATTAGGTGCGTTGAATTAGCATTAGTCACAGCGATATATTTCGGCTCCTCGCTTTGAATTCTTGGACCTCTCTCTCTCTCACCTCTACTGTCTGTCCCTTTCTACGTTCACGTTTGGCTGGAACCGCATGTAAACAAAATCGTCATCTCGGCTGCAATGTTTGGGTCGCAAATCCCTCTTATATTTCAACAAACATTCTGTACAGTATGGATGGTCTTATAATATTAAACATAACTTATAAAAATCCAATTAATGAAATAAGCATTCAGTAAATAGCACGTGCCAACAAAATTGTATTACTGTGCATTGTCCAAAAGGGTCTAGCTGGATAAGCATAGCGAATCCTGCTTTTCTCTATCTTCGTCGTATACGAGGTCTGCTGGTATTGCTTTCAGACCAGCGGTATAGACAATTGACCATAATAGCGGAACGCACGACGCACGACTCACCTACCTGAAACGGGGGTACACCGCATCCTTTCCCAGCCCATTGTGACGCCAGTTTTCAATTCAAATATAAAAATGAATACATTTCATTAGTACGAAAATTATACCTACCTGAAAACTAGAACTACTAGGGCAATTAGGACTGTTAGAGGGTCCTAGCAATCGGTTTTTTCAATCATGTTTTTATTCCTACAGTGAAATGGTTCTAACAGTATATATGATGACTGGTACATTTATAACAAAATTCTTTTTAAAAAAAATGCTACCTGAACAACACGTACTTACTGACCAGTCAATCTTTCCTTTTTCTTTGGGGGATGTTTGGGACGGTCGACTCTGTTCACCAGATGGCAGAGTAAGGGACCTGGTGACCTGAGGATGCCAGAAACTGTTTCTCTTTTCAGCAGTGTATATAATAATTAATAGTGGTCTTCCACACCACCCTTGAGGTTCCACTAATGACGCGTTAAATTTTTTTATAGTGGTTCTTCGCCTATACAGGTTTATGGTGATAATTATTTCTTCTGACTTTATTTCCTAATCAAATTACATCTTTATGAATTTTAACTTTCATCATATAATATGCAAGATCTTTGAAAAAGGTAAAAATGCCCCCACCTGTTAACAGTACGCTAAGGGACGAATCTCTGTTAACAGTTAAATGATATTTTTGGTTTAAAAATCATTATTTTATGTAATTTTCGAATTATTTTTTATTCAATTCTTCTATTTTTTTTCACAATGTTACGTACCAAATATTCTTATTTTTCATATATTTATTTAATATCCATTATTACAATAATTGTAATATTATATTATAATAAGAATGTAATACAATTATAAGGTAAAATATAATTGTTTTCCAAGCAGCACCGACGAGATAATTATTGTACTGTGGCAAAGCTAAATCATCTCGTTGGTGGTATAACAGTTTTTTTCGGCGGTACAATGGGTAATATCACTATTCTACATTATCCATCATTCCTATTTACCGATCGTACCTCAGGCCCACTGGGCCCACTTGGCGTGCCGAACTTCAACACAGGGGATGGCAGTCTTTAACAGTATCTCGTCGGTAACCAGGCCCAACGAAAAAACTGCTGTAATACCAACGTCCCGAATCGGAAAGGTCACGTGCCGTGTCTACCCCCTTAATGTCGCCTGCAAAGTGAGAGGTCCGAGAAATGAGTGAGAGGTCCGTGAAAGCGAATGCAGTGAGTGACTACTAATTTCGCCCCTACAGGGGCCGGCGATTTTTAGGGACTTATCTGTCCCCATGTTGCCCAATGAACACTATTTGCAGCACTGCCAACCCCAAACCCCGCGCATTTTTGAATTTTGCTTTGTCTTACATTTTTCCGTACTTTTAATTCTATGAGTTTTTGTCATTCCATACTTTTTTACTCTTCCATACTCCATACTTTTTAGTCCTTATGTGTGTGTGCGTGTGTCGTTTTTTGCCAACAGCACACGGTAACCCATCTTTTGGCGAGACCGTGCCCATAGACATATGAAAATTTTCATATGTCCATGACCGTGCCCACTTAGCTTGACTTTGGTGATCTTACGGGTACCGGTATGGCCTAAGTGGCTAAGGCCGTTGACCCGTAAAAGCGAGAAGCCGATGTTTTGGGTAATAAATTGTCACGTTCGACTGAGCAGTGACATCGGTTAGTAGAAGAAGGATGGAATATGTATAATGCTTTCTCAGTCTAGCATATTTACCCCGAAATAAGCGAAATAGTGCGAGAATGAGAGGGCATGCTCTATTCTATCCTTGTTCAAAAAATAACATCCTTGCTCGGCCGATCACTTTATGATTTGCCGCTACCTCGGATCTCTCACTCGTTTCTCGTGTTCTCTATCGTCCCGTTTCGAGAACAAAGTCGAGCAGAATAGCATACTGATCCGTAATAAGCAACTGGCCAGACCCGAACGTGTTGCTTATTACGAGGCAATCCTGTACCGTGTAAAACTTGCTCGTGCGATATCAAAATTTTCATTGCACTCGATGACGGAATCAAAAAATTGCCTATCCGTTGGGCAAAATGTGTAAATAAAGTAGGAGATTATGTAGAAAAATAAGATGTATCCAATTTCTGTTTTGGTGTTAAAATAAATTTAAAAAAAAGTAATTCCCGGTTATATTTGATCCACCCTCGTACATATGTACAGCATGCATCATAGTATCCGTTCGTCTAGTGAAAAAGCACTGACTTTGAAGTCCAAGTTTAACCGCAGCAAATAAATATTCTAAAGCTTTTATCACATGATTATGTTAATTATTTTAACGCTTTTATTAAATAATTGGATTTATGATATTTGCTGCAGTTAAACTTCGATTCCAAAGTCAGTGCTTTTTCACTAGACGAACGGACACTATGGCGCATACTGTACATATCTGCGCAATCGTCTTCGCTACTCGCAAGCTGACGCAGACACAAACAGCATGCCTTTTCTGCGATTCGCGGCAGTGCGTGTTTAGAAGCACACGTGCAGTTGACCGCCCGTGAAAAGAATTCTTTTCGCATTTCAATCCTTGAAAGTTCCCAAAATATTTTAGAGTATCTCTTCAACGAGGGGCTGCAGGGTGGTATTTCATTTTATGGCAAGTTGTAAACTAATGAAGAAACGAAGGGGTCCGATAAACACGTGTTCGCCTTTCGTGAAGTAAACCCTGCTTGACCGCCCCGGTAACAGAAAGCAGACCCACTCAATTGTCAGAAACATTTTCTAAGCAGTTTTTCGAACTATTCACAATTGACTAGTTAGTTTCGTACACATGTTTAAGAGGTTATGGGAAAGTTTGGACAATATTATGATGACACTATACACGTAGTATTTTGTTAGTGAAACAATATTTTTACGAAACATTTGTAATTAAATGTTTACATAAAAAAATATGATGTATTACAGAAAAAATATAATTATTTTTCTTACGTCCGGATACAGTCGGTGTGAAAAGTATTCGTACATTAACCAGTTTAAAATAAAACTTTGTATATTCATGTAAGTAATGAACTTTATCGAGAAAAAAATGATTAATAAGGATTTTGTGTAAGTAAAATTTTATTCCTTTTAACATTGATCAAAATATCGAAAAAATTTTTCATTTTTTCATTGTTATTGCAAAATACATGAAGTTTTTAATCTCAAGGTTGGACAATTTCAATGATCTTTTAATATGTTGTCGGGGGCATGATTCTGAACAACTTTTTCCTTATGCTTAATTAACGGAAAGCTTTAGTTTCCGAGATATTCGTAAAAAACTAGTGTTACTACTACATTGAATTCTACGTATGCCTACGTGTCTCTACCGGTGTATGAGTCAGCATGCAGTCACCGATTCTCTACTGTTTCTATATACATATGTATACTCTGCAAGGCATGTACCGATCGCGATGAAACCTTTCGCATTTAATAAGAGATATTTTCGCGATGATCCCACTTGCAAAAATGTATGGAACTTGTTAGCGTTGAAAACTATCGTTATTGCAATTAACCAATAAGAACGGTAAACCACCTTATGGCATCCTACAAATACTGCTCGTTCCACTAAAAAGTGTGAAATAAAATAATTTTTAACAAAAAATACAACCGACTTCGAAATGTACTAAAAAGTATGAAATAATTTCTATTTCATTTATACAAATATCAAACAGCTATTAATAAAACCTATTTACTCGTTAAATAGTATACTAAATACATTTCAACCTTTTCGGAGGCGGCGCAAAATTAATAATACCCGAAAATCAAAATTGATTGAGTTTGCTACTTCGCTTTCTATTGAATAAAACAATATGAATCTAGATCCGCGACTCCTTCTTTACAAAATCGCCATTTTTCCGAATTTTTTGACATTTTTTATTATTCACGGCTTCAGTTTTCAATCTAAAAATCTGAAAAAATTCTGTAATATGTGCCTCACAAATAGAAATGTCTCTGATTTTTTTCAGAATTTTCGAATGTCATTAAAGCGGAGAAATTGGCCAAAAACCTCGCAATTACATTTTTACCCGTAACTACCCTCCCAGATGAGATACAGGGTTGAAACTTGGCACAAACTGGTTTTTTTTTGATAAGCTATCGAATGAGACCATCTTATCCGGCTATACCCTTTTCTGCCGTTTTTCAAATGAAAACAAAATGCTACATTTGTATTTTCTAAATATATCTAAAGAAGAAAAGAGAAATAAGTATACAGAAATATTATATAACATTTACATACATATAATGAAATTTAAAATTTTTACATTTTGTTTCATCGGTACAAAAGTTGTAGGGACGTACTACTAAGATTTTTCATTTAAAAATGAGTCAAAACACGGTATAAATCGCATTATTAATTAATTGAATAAAAATATACGAATGGGAAAACAATGAATGAAGCAACAGGGGCCAAGTAATGACATGTGTTGCAGTACGCATAGCATAGAATATGTGTACACTGAGTTGCATTGACATGATTTGATTTTCCGCGAGGGTGGCGTACTTTAGAGACTTTCTAGCCGTCCCTTTTTGCCTAACGAACACTATCATCCACGCGCATACGCGCAATTTTAATCTTAACTTTAGTCTGTGTTGCTATACTTTTGTGTCTCGTTCTTATTCGCAATACAGTTTTCGTGGAATCTCTTTTACATGCCCCTTTTAGTCGCCTCTTACGACAGGCAGGGGATACCGTGGCCGTATTCTACTCCCCCCGAGCCACAGGGGGTGAATTGCATTGAACTTGTCGCAGTGAAGTTGGCTACAAATTCACTAACGCATTCACGTCGCGTCAGTAAGCCGATGGGCGAGATCGACTCACCGACGCGGCGTGAATGGTTATTGAAGTTGGCCACGTATTCAATCACCGACGCGGCGTGAATGCGTTTGTGAATGTGTAGCCAACTTCACTGCGACAACTTCGATGGGACTCAATGTACATACGTAGAGATCGACTTACCGACGCGGCGTGAATGGTTAGTGAAGTTGGCCACGTATTCACTCACCGACGCGGCGTGAATGCGTTAGCGAATGTGTTGCCAACTTCACTGCGACAACTTCGATGGGACTCAGTGTATGTAGAGATCGACTTACCGACGCGGCGTGAATGTGTTAGTGAATTTGTAGCCAACTTCACTGCGACAAGTTCAATGCAACTCAGGGTACATGAAACATAACTTACTTTTCTCGCCACTTCTTATTTTTGGACAAACGCTTTGTATATAAATTAGGCTTGTTCCTTTTTGTACTGCCTTTCAAATACCGTTTGTACTTCCTTTTTTTTCCATACCAATGGAATTATCGCACGTCGCACACATTTATCACACACTTATTACAAATTACGCAGAAATGAAACAATTCACAAATAATGAATGTTCCATATAGTATAAAAACTCGATTGCGTTCTGCGTCTTTCTAGCTTTCGTTCTCACTGCATTAGATGCAAATCTTGAGAGGCTGAACGAAAGATAATGGGAAAAGGACAGATATAGTCACTCACAGTGAAAATCGTCCACCCGCAACGGGGCGTATATTAGTCTAAATAAAACAATAAATACAAATAAAATACGATTGCGCATATTAAATTATTCTACATAAATAACTACATAATATAATCTAAAAGCAAAAGATTCTGTGGAATAATAATCGAGATATGGCATTGCAAATAGAATCATGTCCGAAATAAACTTCACAGTGAAAATCGTTCACCTACAACAACGTTTGATAAATTGCAATGGTTATTTGATTTTGTAATTTTTATTGAGTGATTCTTATAGACTTTTGTGTGCTGAAAATAAATATTGCAATTCTTCTGTACGTATACTTTTGACGTATCAACGACTTTATTAGGGAAGAATTCATATTTCGTTCTACAGTTATCCTTTCCCACTTGCCTAACGGCGAAGGAACATCCCCCAAGCATGCGCGGGCACGCCGCGCGTTTTCAAACCTTTGCGCATTCGAATTTTTACGCGCGCCGCTGACGTGTTCCTCGGCCCGTGGTGCAAGTGAAATAGAAAATATTGAATAAGTGAGAAAGATAGTTTGGGCCCTGTCCACCTTTGAGGGTAGCAAAGACTCGATCGTCAGAAAAAAAGTGACCGTCAACAAGTTGACATCGTAAGTACCTTCACGCTTACTACCCTTGTCTTTTTCGCTATACGTGCCGGTAATATGAAAGTGGTCTAATTCCAAATTTTCCATTTAATACATTTTACTTATTTTTTTCATACTTTTTAGTGCGTTTTGAAGTCGGTTGTATTTTTTGTTAAATATTATTTTATCTTCTATCGTATCATGTGTTGGGGCATGGATACACATTGTTGATTTAGCGAATTTATTACGAATCACATCAACATAATAAACATAAAGTTCAATTTTATTTTTTTTTTATTTCGACTGACGCCACTTTCATAATAACCGATACACGTCTACATTTTACTTTCAACCTAAGACGGTATTTAGATATATTGCGGGTGAAGTTTCATTATCGTCACAGTATTGTTATAATTTTGTGTGCGAAATCTATTGTGTCAACTGTGATTGTTTGAGTGTCCGCGTGTTTTTTACAGATACGTGTATTCGTTCTTACGTAGAATAATAAAGTTACATTATAATTCACCTGCAAAATGTCTAGAAAAAATATGTACATTCGGGTGCGATATAGGTTTCCTTTAGTTGAAATTTAATTGAACTTTAAAAATCAAAAATTTGACATTTGAAAATACAGATATTTTGAAACTTGATAATTTAACAATTACAAATTTTGGAAACGTTTGCATTTCAAAGCCTTTGAACTTGGAAATTTCAGCATTTATAAATGAGAATATTCCCCACCTGCGCTAAATCTTGGTCAAAGGAAGCCTATTTTGTAGTCAAATGTTACAACCTTGATAAATATATACTATTCTATTGCAATTTAAAGTATTGCAGTTTCATTGTTTCTTTGACTTGTTTTTAGATGAGTAACAAAGAAAATATGGCTACGGCCGGAAATTCTAAACAAGAAAAATACTGGACTTCACCCCGAGAACGGAGTCCGTTCAGGCAACGGATTCCGTCCCGAGAACGGAGTCCACCTAGAAGCCGGAGTCCGTTTAGAAACCGGCGTCCATCTAGAGAACGGAGTCCGTCTAGAGAACGGAGTCCGTCTAGAAACCGGTGTCCATCTAGAGAACGGAGTCCGTTTAGAAACCGGTGTCCATCTAGAGAACGGAGTCCCTCTTGGAGAAGGAGCAGTTCTCCGACTTCATCTCTGCGCCAAAGCAGCAGACGAACTCAAAGTTCCGGAGGATCCACCACCGGAGAATCGTGGTCGAAGGAGTATTTGCTTTATAAGGAAATGGCGTTAAAATATAAGCAGGAGGTATGTAGATACGTTACGATCGATTAGCGTAGGTCAGCATTTGCATGAGTATACTGTTTCAAGCAAACTTATGCATTGTAATTAACATGAGCTTTGTTCATTTTTCAAATTACAGATCAGCAACCTCAAGAAAGAGTTGAAAAAATTGAAGTACGGGCGAGGAGGAGGTAGAGGAGGAAGAGGAGGAAGAGGTGGAAGAGGAGGAAGGAATAGAGCAGTTTATATTTATCTTTCTAAGAATTAAATGAAAATATAAAAAATAAGGTGTTTCTTTTATATTTCTTCAACCCACCCTTCCACATTTCACATTATAAAACACGATAGTAATAAATCAATACTACCAGTACATATTAGTAAAAATTAATTTCAATTGATGTATGTGTTACAGTAAAAGCGTTACTTCAGTAAATATACAGGGTGCCCCAGAAATCGCTTTGGTCCCTTGAAGGGGTGGTAGCTGGGGTAATTCTGAACAACATTTTCCTTTGCAAAAATGTTGGTTGAAGCTTCGTTTTTGAATTATTAAGGAAATACACTGACGAATCAGAGCGCGGGCTCAGGAACGGCAGCATCGGCTACGAAAGCGGGGCTTGACGTAGGTCGCGAACAAACGGCTTGGCGCGGCACCCCGTTGGCATAGCATAATAAAAAAATTGAACTGGTTGAACATTTTTATTTGTTGTACAATATCATAGTGTCCGTTCGTCTAGTGAAAAAGCACTGACTTTGGAGTTTAACCGCAGCAAATATCATAAATCTAATTATTTAATAAAAGCGTTAATCTGATAAAAGTTTTAGAATATTCAATAATTTAGAATTTCAATCATTTATTTGAAATTACAAAATACAGTAGACGAACGGACACTATGATTGATATTGTACTCTAGAAAAAACGCTGCTCCGCCGTACGCGACGGCGAAATCCCCTACAATACTAATAATTATTTTGAAAACATGTGAATGTGAGAGAAGTAGAGGTGTAGGCCCCGGGGGATGGTAGTAGGTGGAATGGGATTCGTAACGTTCCTTCGAGCCGATCTTACTGCCGAACGCGCCAAGGAGAGCTTCGCTCTAATAAAAATAAATGATTAGCAAAAATGATTAATTAAGGCGGCGTTGACAATTTCTTCTTAATGGACATTTTCTTCATTGTTGACCTCGATGCCGGCCGCCACAGTCTGTGGCGGCCGTTGTCGATAAGGAAGATTGAAGATTATTCTCATCGCCACCTTTTTATAACTACATTTATTGTTCATTTGTCATTTTAAACAAATTAGAATAACTTTTGTAACTATTCATTTCCTCGCCAAATTCTCCAAGCGTAAAGACGTCTCAACCTTTATATCAATATTTCCAAATATATATTTTTATAATTGAAGCGTTGACCATTCATTTTAAATACGGAATAAGTCCTCCACAAGTCCTCCTGAGTAGCCGCCATCTCCTAACCACTAACTGAACTAAATTTGTCACGTGACTTGCTCTGTATTATCCACAAAATGGTGGAACTGGTCTGTGGGAATGCAATCACGATTTTACATTTTTCGTCCTTGTATGAGAATATTTGAGGCTGAGTGAGAGCTCATTCGAAAGAGAAAGGTTCAGTGCAGCGCGTTCTAGTCATCGTTTGAGTCACAAAACTCTTAGTGACTTAAAAATACCTTGGATTCTGCGGATATATTTTCTCGATTCTTTCTCTACTTTGGTTACTCATATTATTAGATATTAACAAAATCTCGTTGAATCATGTCCAGAGCGCGCTGCATTCAACCTTCCTCTTTCGAATGAGCTCTCACCCAGCCTCAAATATTCTCATATAAGGATGAAAAACGAAAAATCCCGGATCCCTTTTTAGGCCCATTTTTGCCGGTAATGTCAGCTTGCTGCATTACCCCTGTCTACCCCCCATGAAATCTTTTGAAGTTTTCTTTTCTTGATTTTGTTACATTATCAATTACTTGTCCTGTAAAATTTTATCATGTTTATTAAAAAAAAAAAATTAAGTACATAAAATGTCGTTATAGATGTATAGGTATATAAATAATTAATCTTAACGTTACTTTGTGTAGGCAAGATGTAAGGCACATGTGCTCTTCCATAAAATCTGAACCATTGTAGTATATACAAAATTTCTTTCTTCATTCGCTTGCAAATTGTTCGCTCACCTTCTCAGATCATTGCGATTACTTTCAAGAAGTACAAAAGATTTAAATAATTAACTTTATATTAAAAATATGTATATATAAAACGCACATAGCGTCAAAAAATTGTTACAAATACTTATTTACAAAGTTTTGCATTTTTCTCCTCTGATATCGAAATTCTATCCAATAAAGATTCTCATATTTTTCTGAAACTTGATTCATTGTAAAGCTTGATTACCGCCAAGAATACAATATTTATCATTAAACAAACCGAGAAAGATGATTGCATCTAGATCGAAGCTAGGTAAATACTGTTATTACAAGTAAACTTTTGTTATAATATATAACAAATACTGTTAGCGACGTATGAGTGAAATAGAATTCTACCATTCTATCATTCTATGTAGCAATGCATATGGGATTTATTCTATAATGCGTATGAGTTTGATCAATGATAGTGTACAAAATAAAACACGATACGATGATTGAAAAATTTTCGATATCCTCATCAGTAACTTTAAAATTGTACGTGTAAATATAAGACACGTAACACAGCTGTCTTTTTTATCAGGCACAATTTCAATTCGTGTCTTAATTCGACATGTAGAGCTACTAATAATTCGCGTATTTACAATATGAAATAATGGACGTTAATTAATTTAAATTAGGAAACAACATAATGTGTAAAAAGCTGCCTGGAATAAAATTAATATAAAAAAAAAAATCTTTAAACGATGAGCTTGTACGAATCAAAGTTTTCCATTCACGCGGCTTTAATTAGATCTAAGTTCATTAATTATCGACCACAAAACGGGTAAGAGATACAAGATAAAGAGAAAGAGAGATATCAAACAGGTACGTATTAAATTTAAATGTACCCGTTTTACAGTCGAACAATTAATCTTCTAATTCTATGTTGAGCTTTCAAGACTGGTATTTGTCGTAGAAAAAAAAAGAAGACTTAAAAACTGAATGCATAGGATACAAAATCACTAGACGAATACGCGTCTAACAGTTCTCTGAAATATTTGAGCATACCTATTACACAACACCCTGTAAAAAAATGTCTTGCAACAGCTTGTTCGTTATAAACCTAAAGGTGGCTAAAGTCTATAAGTAAGGAAGTTCTCACTAACAATAAGAAGCATCTCGTTTGAAATGACGCGTTCTCATCCAGTTTCTTTCTTTTTTTCTTCCCGTCGTAGAATCTCGTCGCTTCTCTTCAGAATAATAAATGTTAAATTGCATGAGTAGATTGCAATGTATCTGTAGTTAAGGACGATACTGTGTTTCATAACATTCGTATAATGTTGTTCATAGAGGTTGTTCGATAGGCAGCGATCCTTGTAGCAGAGGAGGCTCGGTATACGACGCGTTCACGTCGGTTGTTCCAGCTGTGTCGCTGTTGTTATGGTTGTTGCTGTTGTTGTTCTGGCCATTTAGAAACGAGGCCATTTCCATCGGCGATTGTTGTTGCCCGCTCTGTTTAGAAACATGCGTGTTCGTTTCGCTTCTTTCAGATCTCAAACAGCGTGTAAGTAACGTACGCGTGTGTTCGGAAAATAAAACTAAAGAAAAGCGGCTCCAGAGAGAGTGCAGAGAGCGAGTAGAATTAAAGAGCAGCACGCGACCAATGCTAAAGCTAGGAAAGACTAGTCTCCTTAATATCGAATAGTCTGAAAGCAGAAACACGTTAGTCGAATGTAAATACAGATATTGCGTGCGAAAGTGCATAGGGGAAAAAAAAAATAGCACGACAGAGGTGTGAACATCCGAGCATCCATTGTATAAGCGGCGATGCATACGATGAGAGAGAGAAAAGATGTAAGAGGAGTTTCTCTCTCTTTTCAATACCGGAGAAGTGGGGAGAGCCTGCGCAAGAGCCTGCGCGATATGGTTTAAATGCGCAGACGACGCTAATGTAGTATAATAGAGGAAATGACGAACCGACGTGAGGAGATGAGGAGAAGTGCTCCCCACTTCTCCGAGATTGAAAAGAGAGAGAAACTCCTCTTACGTCTTTTCTCTCTCTCATCGTATGCATCGCCGCTTGTACAATAGATGCTCGGTCTATACCTACTATGTCTATGGGTGTGAACGTGCCAATTTGAAAAGTGTAATATCCAGAGGTGTGCGAGTACTCGTAATTTACAAGACGAGCTGAACTCGCTTCGATTGTTCGAGCCGAGACGAGCGATTGAATTTTGCCGAATTACTCAAAATCGGCGAACTGTTTGAAACAAAAGCGAGCTACTCGAATATTCGAGCCGTCGTAAAACTTTGATTTACTTGAAAATGAATTTTCAGCTCGAATATTCGAGTAATTCGATTTTTTCGAATAGCTCGCTTTTGTTTCAAGCAGTTCGTCGATTTCGAGTAATTCGGCAAATTCAAGCGCTCGACTCGGCTCGACCGACCAATAATTGTTTGACTCGAAATTCGAGTACTCCCACACCTCTGGATTATCGTAATTCGGGCGAAGTTCCTAGTTTAATTTAATATCAAGCTTTTATCAGTGAAATTAATTCGTGACCGATTATGATAATAATTGTCCTTGAAATTACGGACTGACACTATAAATTAACACCTAGCGCTCCTATCAATCCATTGACTGTGCGGAAGAGTCGAAGGACACATAGGGGGAGCTAAATACGATGAAGGATTTCTATTAAATTCTTGCATACAGGGTGTCCCAGAACTGGGATAGGACCCGTGGAGGGATGATTGCTGAAGTCATTCTGAACAACTTTTTCCTTTGCCAAAATATTGGTTAAGGCTTCGTTTTTGAGTTATTAACGAAAAACACTGGCCAATCAGAGCGCGCGAGGCAGGTTCAGCGCGTTCCCCGGAACCCGGCTTCGCGATCTACAAAAATTCGCGGTTGAAACTAATAAAAAATTATCTTCAGTCATCAATAAGCCAAAACCGATTTACATCGCTGGCTATTCTTTCAATAGAAAGCAAAGCAGCAAACTCCATCAATTTTGATGACGCAATCAAAGATTTTGCTGCGAAAAAAGCGAGAAAAATTATGTAATATTCATTTTACAAAAAATATATGTAACATCCTTTTTACTTATAATAAATAATTCCTTATTGTGAAATTTGAAAGTATAGGATTTGAATGTGTATTCTGGCTCCAGAAAATTTTTAAACCAGGCCCCGCAAAAGATCATGCCGGCCCTGGTGTTGGTTATGCTCTGCGTTCAAGCCGTGATCGTAATCAAGTGCATCAGCACCACATCGGTATAATAGGATTCGTTGTGCAAAAGTTGTATCGAATAATGAATTAAAAAAGGAAAGGAATAATAGTATCGAATTATTGATTGCTGATAAGCAACGAATCCTATTACACCGACGTGGTGCCGATGCACTTGATCACGACCACGGTTTGAACGCAGAGCATACCCAACACTCGCGATTCGGCCCGCGCTAAAGGCGCGCTCTGATTGGCCAGTGTTTTTCGTTAATAATTCGAAAACGTAGTCTTAACCAACATTTTGGCAAAGGGAAAAGTTGTTTAGAATGACCTCAGCAATCATCCCTCCACGGGTCCTACCCCAGTTCTGAGACACCTTGTATAAAAATACCATATCTGCTACGAAATTTGATCTTTTGATCCAAAAACCGGAACTTAGCACAGAATTACAATCAGACAGACAACACACACGCATACATACTCACACGACAGTATGAATAACCGCGATCACAAACATCGAAGACGTACAGCGTGGGCCACGTACTAATAAGATTGCAGGGTTGGGAAGTAACTCGTTATTTTTAACGAAGTTACAGTTACAGTTACTTATTTTCGGTAACTCTAACTTAACTTCGTTCTTTTTTTCCGTCTGTAACTGTAACTTAACTTTAATTACATATTTTTGGTAACTAGTAACTATTTTAATAGTTAGTTTAAAAGTTACTATTTAAAAATGTCCCTATTTAGAAGATTTATTAGGAATCCGTTCTGCTGAGAGTTCCCCAATTCTTGAACAAAATCTCGACGACCACGATGACTTTCTTGTTTTTAACAAGCAAACCAAAGAAATTAAATCTGTACAAGAAGAATTGTATCGGTTCTTAAAATCGAGTAACTGCAATATCAGTATGTTAAAATATTGGGCATTATTTATGGGCAATAATACAGCAAAATATTGGATATTATTGAGTATTATGCGTAACTTTATTGAATTATAATTGCAGCAAGAAAATAAATTTATCAGTGGTCCGGGGTCCTTTGACACATTTTTATTTTTTATTTTTATTCCAAAAAAGTAACTGTCAAGTAACTCGTTACTTTTTTTCAATAACTGTAACTGTAACGAGTTACTTTTTAGAATTGGTAACTTGTAACTGTAACTAGTTACGCTTTTAGCGAAAAAACTGTAACTGTAATTAGATACTTTTATAAAGTAACTTTCCCAACCCTGTAAGATTGTATTTACGTTCGCATAGTGTATTTTGTTTTTACTTGAAGGGAGAAATCGAATGACCGCAGGAGAGATTGAAATTTTGCTCTTGAAACAAGATAGCAGTGATATAAATCTTTTGTTTTTCGATTTTCTTTCTTTTTCGTTTAAATCACAACCCTCAGTCATTCTCTTCCTCTGACAGAGCAAAGTATTGTTATTGCTACTTACAAATACCGACCTTAGGCTGTATTATATCTTCAGACGCGTCAAGACCAGCGAGTGGATTTGAAGTTATATTTATTTTGGAGTCAGTAACTCCGCCGTTCATTACTCTTCCGTTTGTTATCGGTTTTCCTAAAGAAAAGAAAATATTTTAAAAGAGCCGATGTTTATATTTTTGTAGTATTTTCCGTTTAATTCAAGTTACCTTCGCTTTGCGAGGATTCTCGACTTTGTTTATGTTTAGTTCTTTTATATACCACTGCTATTGCAGTCAAGCCACCCAGCAGAGTGGTCCCACCAAGAACTCCGCCGATAATCGCATACATATTCACGTTTTTATCCTCTGCTGGCCTTACTCGACTATCTAGCGTTAAATTACTACCGTGATTACTACCACGATTATCCTCGCTACGATCATTGTTTTCATTTACAGCCTTCTTTGTTTTTTGTCGGAGAATTTGTGAAAATTCCGAGGCAGCATCCACCGAGAAACTCTGCACTTTAAATTCGTACGTTGTGTCAGGTTGCAAATGAGAAATAGTTATGTTATAAGACTCCTTTCCTTCCACTGTCGTTTTTACGTAATCTCCAGCCGAGCTCGAGGCTCGATGGTACACGTAAAAGCCATCAATGTCGGCCGATTTATCCGGATTCTGCCAAATTAACAGTACTTCCTGTGCCCCTAAAGCCTCGGTGTTCGTCAATAAAGGTATAGGCATTTTATTGCTTTCGAATTCTCCATTTTTATTCAAATGAAAACGCGCCGAATTCGGGCTCAATTTGTTATCGTTATTCGAATAAACTGCAGCGATTCTGAACCGATAAGTATGATTAGGTTGCAGATCCGTCACCTCAAAAGACCGTACGTGTTTCGATATCTCAGAATTTGCTGTCATCCATTTCGCTTGTTTGCCGTTCATCTTTTGTCCAAGTTCCCTGTACTGAACTTTGAAAAACTGTATTGGCAACCCTGTGTTTTCAGGCACAGACCATCTAACCATCACGGACACGTCCGAGAGCCTCGTTACGTTCGGTTGATTTGGTGGTACTAACACTGCTGAAAATTTTAAATACGCTTTTAAAACATCGCAATTACTAATGGTCACCTATACGAATGGTGCAATAGATTACCAGTGCCTTTTCGTTTCCCTTCCTTGTTCCTTCTTCTGCCTCCTCCTTTGGTATGCTTGTGCCTTGAATTAGAAATCTCATAGTTTGGCCTCGATTCAGACATACCAATATGTTGCTTGGGATTAACCCAGAGCAAATTGCAACCAGAATGAGAGCCATACTCGTTGCTCGCAACACATTGGACAATACCAGCGTGTTTCTTCTGAACCTCAGAAATTAGCAGCGTAGAACCTTTGATCTCCACGTTATCGCTGGGTGTCAAAGATTCTCCGTTAATCAACCATTCAACTTTTGGCTGTGGTTCACCGGTTACCATGCAAGACAACTCCAATTCTCCGCCTTCGGAAAATGTTGATGCCTTTGGCGCTCTAATCACTTCCGGTGCTTCCATTACCTTTAATATGATCACAGACTTGATATGCGCACCATTGCTACTCCATATACAGTCGTATTCTCCCCTGTCCGTTGGTTGGACCTTAACTATCGTTAAGCCCATCGAAGTTTTAGTGGAATTCGGTGGCAGTGGACTACCGAGTCTGCTCCAAGTTACGTGCGGTACCGGATAACCAGCACCAAAGCACTCCAGAGTCACATTTTTCCCTTTCAAGACTTTGTACTCCGTTTGTGGCTGTTTAATAAAATATGGCGCTTGAAAGCTGGTATTTGAATGCACGTTCAATATGGTCTTATGATTGCTGGTATAAGTCTGACTGCTTATATAATTGGTAGCGGCACAGTGATACAATCCACTGTCCGACACTTTAGCATTCTCAATAACCATAGTTTTACTACCAATTACATCGTCTCTTTGCATAACATTATTTATTATCGTATTGTCTTTATAAAATTGAACTATGGCATCCGGAGCTGAATAAGGCACAGGGCATGTAATAGGTACAGTATTTCCTGCTGCAACGTTTATAACAACATCACTCTTGTCAGAGAACTTGTGTAGCGTTGCGAGTGTTAATCGTGCTGGATTAGAAGCCAAACCGCTCGAACCTACATAAAAGCATACAAATAAAAAATGTAACTCTTGAATTGCAACATGTACAAATTACAAAATTATACAAATGAAAGTTTACCATAATACGCTATGCAACGATAATCCCCTGATTTTGATTCGTTATCAAAATTCACCACGTGTCTGGAAGTTTTACCACTATTGCTAGGTGTATGGACAACAGGCAACCATTTATCTGACCCCAATGGCCTGTGACGCCATGAAAATCGATCCGCACCAAGGTTTAGATTGCACTCAAAATTCACGTCATCGCCAACCGGTGCTTCTAAGGGTTGAGGGTGTCTCGTGAATGACATACCCAGCTCCTGCCTTTGACCTGAATTAATGAAAGAAATTTTAATAACTGTAAAATCTCATGCACCGTTCTAAACCTTTTGCTTTGCATTTTTTACTTAGGAATGGAAAAAGGAGATTTATTAAAAAGATACTCACCGTGCGCACAGCCAGCTAAAACATGGAGGAGCGCCGTGACGACGCCACATAGGGAGGACACAGGTCGCATCTTGACACATTCTGCAATCAAGGAAGAGGGAAGATACGTTACGTTAGCCACATACTTCGCTTCTCGGCGGTCGTTTTTCCGACCTCGTTCTCCGGGATGGGATGGGATGAAAACTCGCGAGGAGCCAAAGCGCCAGCCTGACGAGAGCCCACTAAAATTAATGCCGGCCAAGCACGTTTAAGTTTAGAACCTGGCGAGTTCACGTGAAAATAGCACAGATTCATTCTAGTTTTGATCGGTACCCGTCATTTCGCCACGAGAACGTTCCTCTTCCAAATGTGTTGCTAATTCCAACCAGAGGAAAGGAGACGCCCGATATACGGAACGGTGAACGAACTTCATTTTAAAAGCTCTTGTCAGGCTAATAGAAAATAAAAATACGTCAATTCGATGTTAATTATATTTAATGGACGTCGAATTGAGCATTCGACAAAAGTCCAAACGAATGCAATGGTTTTTTGCACTGCTATACCTTATAGAAGCAATAACTTTTTTTAACCCTTAAAACGAAACACTGTCTTTAATTCGTAATTAAAGTATTAACCGTAGTGAAAGTTTTACTTTTGGCTATATTACCTTGGTCCATTCAAAGTATGAAAAAAAAAATAAAAAACAGAAAAAAGTAAATCCACGCGCTTTTTAATGACATTTTAAATTGACGAATTGTTTTGGCGCGTCCGAAGAAGTTCGTGAAAGTTTGGAGTGACAATAAAGTTAAATTTTTTGGAGATTTATTCTTGCTAAAAAGATATTTTATAGGTGAGTAACTGTATTTTATGCTAATAAGCGTTTTTTTACTAAAATACTGTTGGTATTCCACTGGTTTTTTACTTGATTCATCTGTTTCAAAAATGATACGGTATGCAGAACTCATGCAAAAAATTAAAACCTACATACTAATTTTTTTTTTTTTATATTCTTGCATAAACCTATATAATAATCTACATATAATAGATTTAAGGGTTAAATGTTTTTCTGTTTTTGAAAATAACCGCCAAGAACATTCGAGCTATGCATTCGAGATAATTCGATATAACATCTGTTTCGATACCTAGTGGATATCGCACTTTGTATCGAATATGTTCGAGAATAGAGATGGCGTGCAAAATCGCTAACGGTGATTTATCACAGTGGTCGTGATTTTCTTATCTTGGATGATTACTTATCGTAATTTTTGATCTTGATTCAACTATTTTTTTATAAAATTCTTCAATATAGTAGCTTGTATAGAAATATCTGCACAGAACGTTCAGTTAGTCATAAGTTTTGGCTAGTTAAAGGTTACCCTAGTTAACTACGGTTTTTACTTTCCACCAATCAGAAGAAAGCATGAAAAATCACGAATCACTGTGAAAAATCACTGTGATTGAAAAAGAACCTGATCAAATCACTTGATCGATTCATATTTTTCTCTTGATTTTGAAGGCGACATTATGTGTATCTAGGGGCTGGCTAACTGGCCCCTTTCTGCCCAACGAAAGTTAGCGTGTCCACGCGCACATGTGCGCCTTTTTTCAAATCTAGTCTAATTTTAGCTTTTTTACACATTACTTCTTTATATATGTGCCATAACTCTTATTTTCCATTCACACATTTTCGCTTTGTTCATTATTCATTTTCGCTATCCGCTATTCGTTGCCAACAGCACACGGTAACCCATCTTTTGGCGAAACCGTGCCCACTTGTAGCTTGACTTCGGTGATCTTATCATATGGCCTAAGTGGCTATGGCTGTTGACTCAA
Organism: Osmia lignaria lignaria; assembly: GCF_051020975.1. Classification (NCBI taxonomy): domain Eukaryota; kingdom Metazoa; phylum Arthropoda; class Insecta; order Hymenoptera; family Megachilidae; genus Osmia; species Osmia lignaria. The sequence goes on along the minus strand of NC_135044.1, from coordinate 8,777,420 downwards.
ATTACTTGTGATTCACAAGTAACAGTTCTAGCCATCGCTAGTTCGAGAGAGCCGAACAAACAGAAGTGCCACAATGATAACATGAAAATGACCATATACGGTGACGAAAACCGTCGTTCATTGCACGCACCGCTTTCCACCCACGTGCGGGCGCCTAACCGTCGCGAGTGACGATCAGAAAAGCATGCTGACACGTTGAAGATCGATGGAAATTATGTGTTGGCTAACGCGCGCTATAAATGTAGGCAGATCCAATGATGGGGTTACACACTGTGTGCCGTTCGCCTACGTCGACACTTTAAACGCATATGAAATTAATGCTGCAATTCTCTTATATCGAGAAGCTTTCATTTCTACGATTTCGCGCTCGTTAAGAAACGAATTCGGTGCCATTCGAAGGATCTGTTGTCGGACAAAGCATTTCTCTCGTCGAAGTCAAAATCGCAGAGTAGAAAAAAAAGCACGCACACGTTTGCCCGATCGGAGATGTAGTTTAACGTGTTTTAATGCACAGGAGGACTCTTAACTCCTGGTTAAATGGTAGCATAAATGCCGGTGGTATGTAACAGGTGAGAAGGGTTCCAAAGAGGCTGGTTTCCGACGTTGCCTCTCATAAAAATAAAGAACTCGAATTCCAAAGCAGTGGTTGTCAATCCCCTTTGCCCCGCGCGAACGATCCTCCGCGCAACCTAACCTTACGGACCAGCCAATGCCACCCGGGTTACGAACACATGCACCATCCTAATAGCTAAACAAGAATTAGACTCGTTTCTACAACCTGTCGCCGGGCATTAATTCAATTCCGAAATCTTCTTTTCTGCCACGATCTTCATAACCGATCAAAGGATCCAAGTACAAAGCGTGAATTGAGTTCCACTTTCACGGACCCGCGAGAAGGATGTTGCTGGCCAAAATACAGAAAGATCTGTATGATCGAACTCCTCTCGGCTTCGTACGAAGTGTAAAATTTAACGATGATGAAAATCACGATTTTTTACTGTTCATCACGTTGCCAAAACTAAAACTTAACCTAATATTAAACAAAAATATTTCTCGTAAATAAATTTACAAATTCAAATGAATTCTTTTTTTTTTTTTCTTTTTTAGAATGGAAGGGTTATTAAACAGGATTCCTGTTTGAAAAAGGAATCGAAGTTGATGCTAATCTTCAGCATAAGTAAGCTGTTCCGTTTGCACGTAACAAACAGGAACCAGGAAGATCAGGTTCCGTTGATCGAACACATTCGACAAGTGGATCCTTCCTTTTAGCGATCGTCGATTAATCACGCAACCATTTATTCTTCTCACATAGCTGTCGTTACGTTTTTGACAAGACGCAGGAGTAATTTCATTTTCTTCCTCGGCATGCACACCGATCGCCAAGCAAAACGAGCGAAGAATATTTAGCCGTATATGTGTCATACGCTATTTTAATCTACTTCCCATAGCACCCACTTATCCGACCGTTAATCTCTCATTTTTAAACTATAACTTTGTCAATATCATTGTAATTTTTTCAAAGAATTAATATTTAAGTCTTCATGCTTTTTTCAATGACGCCATCGTTATTACGCCGGTATTAGCGTTCGATTTACAGGTACGTATTATCGGTGAGAAGTTGACAATTCATTTATATGGTAACATATGCATATTAAAAGTTATTCGACCGGAATTGGTATTAAGCTTTAACCGGAACGAACATAACAAATATACATATCGGGAACGCAGGCGCATTAAGTAGCGCGGTATTATCCAACGTAGTATTTTTTTGAATTGTTAAACAATTTTTAACAATCGCTCATTTATCATAATATATGTATATACATATGTATATACATGTATTATATACATATATGTTTTGTTAGCTCACCCCTTCCGGCAGGTGACTTCTACAGCGACACCATAAATGAAATTTTTGGTGATAAGTAATCTGATACGATTTCAATTTCAATCGCAACAATCAACTTGAATAAAATGTTTCGTAAGGCATGAACTTATAAAACACTATGGGGATCGACAACAGGGAGGAAGAAAACAAATATCGTCGTACTTGATACACTCACCCTTTTTCCTTCGATCCAACTGTACGATCTATTCGTTCCAGATCCTTTGGATTTTCCGGCGACTGACTACGATCTTCCTCGCAGAGGAATACGACGAGTTCGTTAATAATTTATACCGATGAATCGCTTCATTTTTTTCAGCGATCCTTTCAACGGGTTCAACTTCCTACCAGAATACAACGCTTGGCGTCCACCAGCACACTGGAATGCAGACCGACAGGTTTTGAACCGCGATAAAGTATAGTAAGTAACGACGTGTGCCTTGATCTAGGTAGGTACTAGCCTGCAGGTTGGTACTGCATTGAAGTGTCACGTGATCCACTCTTGTTTGAAATATACAAGTGGAATTTATGATTTTCTATCATAGTTAATTGCATATTTCATACTTTAAAATGAATAAGTGCTTTTAACAATCATCCATTTTGCGTTATATGCAATTAACTTGAGTTTCTTCCATTTGAAGTGCAGTAATTTTCCATCGTAATTTCGAAAAACGTGCGCCGATTATTTCTGCGCATACCGCCACATTTGAAATATCAAAACGCGCTACATTCGAATTTATAAAAAACAGGAATGTCTATTGTTACATTAAAGAATAAAATTTAATTCATGTGCGTGCAGTATGATAGACGTAAATAATTTAAGAGAGTTTAAATATAGAAATATATATTAATATATTATATTCAAATTAACATGGATTAACAACAATCGATCTTTGCATTTTACATGTTTTGCATTCAATAACTTCATTCATGATTATATTATGTATAATGTTATAGCATATTCGACAAGGTTGCAAATTTAAATAATCAACTCCGCTTACATTTAATTTTTCACATTTTTTTCATTAATAAAGTTCGGTTTTGGTTACAATCTAAAATATTAAATATTCTACTCAATTATATAAGCAAGGTCAAAAACTTAACAAACATTTTACAATGGACTTCGTTTAAAATGAGTAATAATTATATTATCAATAATAATAATAATAATAATAATAATAATAATAATAATAATATTATATATTACGCTAACAAAATTCGTACAATATACAATATGTAGATACACATATAAATAAACATCTGTTCCTCAAAATAAATGATTTCTGCGTTTGGCACGATGTCATGTAATGGAAGCAAATTAAACACCATGTTACATTTTGATTGTCCGTGGCTAGTTGCGATGAAATATATGATTTGCTTCGTACATTTGCTTTTTGGTGTTTTAATTATCGATGGTGTTTTATCTGAGTCAACCGGTCACATTTAACAGTGATAATCAATGATTCAGTGCCATGAGAAATAATAATTTTAACGCTTTAAAGGATCACTAAGAAAAAAGAATGATATTTCTATCATGTATAAGCTATAACAATATACAAAAAATACTCAATAAATTAGTTACTTTATATAATTATTTGTTTGATGATTTTTACACTTAGTAGTCTCTATACAAATATTACACTGATTTATAGGTGTTTCCCATTGACCGGCTGACCAAGAGTATTTTGCCCAATATCAGGATGTACTGGTGTATTGCTTTATGTTGCATCACTAACCGATTACTCTAATTTGTGACGGATCGATTAGCTACATCACTATTTACTATAAATGGCATCCCACCCCCTAGTTAATTAGATTAGAATAAACTACGTGGAAGAACAGATCTTCAGTCATAGCAAACGAAAGCTAGACTAAAAGTTTCAACAGATAGTGAAAACTGTGATATTACTTTCAATATATATATATATATTATTAATTTAAAGATGCCAGTTTATCCATCTAGATCAGAATGTTTAGGTGTCAGCAAGAATGCCAATTAATATTATCAGAAAACCATGGGAACACCTTTTCCTTTATCTAACTGATAAAACTTATAAAGCTCTAAAACTTCTGTTTCACCAAAATATAACAACAACAATAACAAGGTACGTTTAAATTTGTAATAATATCACAGACAAATAGAAAAACATAAAATCTACAAAAAGCTGGTCTTACTTGTGTGTATACAAATTTCGAAAAGAACTGCCCAGTCTTGAGCTTGAAGACATGGGCTTTTAAAGCATACAAGTACGTGCAGTAAATAGATTAGTTTAACGTTTACATAAAATTTATGAATGTATGCATGTATGTATATATATATATATATCTCAAAAATTCAAATTCCTTGATCGTTTATAACATGGCATTCTTCCTCGCACCTTTCATCTTGGATTTTTAATCTGTAGCTTGACTAGCTACAATCACATAAAACGTTCTGGCAGCGCGCCTTGTGTCAACATTTGTCCTTTAAAATGTACCTTTTTCATGACGCTAAATTAATTATCATTTTTACATTAATAACAACTGTAATTTGTTAAGTGCAACATCCTTACTGATTGAAACTACATCACTTCGCCAACAAAATATCGCAGTTCTTCGCTTAATTAATTTACTATCAGGCAAATTACAAATTTTTAGACGCAACTAAGAATTAAACATTAGACGATAAACAATGTATAGTTAATAAATTAAACTAAATTGCACCTTTGTTTCTTTTTTTTTTTGTTTCTTTTTAAAAGCAGTAGTTATGAGTTTTATGTCTGAATATATCTGAACCAGCAGTAAACATATATTACAAGTAATAATTTATTCTTATTTTGCAACTGTGACGCTTAAATAGCATTTATCATCAACCTAATAATTCATAGGTTTTTATGTTTACATATATATATATATATATATATATCTGTGTATATACATATATATAGTCATAAGACTAGAAATATCTCCGATTTAAAATTTTGCCATTTTAAATTGGTAACCAAGCATTTCTTCCAGTGAGTACTTTCAACTATTGAGATAAGTGATAAGATTATGCAGTTATTCGTTTAACAAGGATTTTACATTATATGGCATGTGATCTTAAACACATGGATTGTTCAGGCTGCGCTACCATGCTGTGTTTGTAGTGTCACGCAAAATACAATTAGTAAAATGATTTAAGCTAATGAACTGTGTTTTTTTTTTTAGCAATTATTAGGAAGAGCTTTTATCACGCGGGCAGTGCCCTGTAAAAATATACGTTCTCTCTATATAGAACTATATATTAATGTATACAAGACCAGTTTTTCATCATTATTTTACCACACACACACATATGCACGCGCTTAGGCGCACGCACTGTATATATATATCATTATTTATCAGGTATTCACAAGGTTCTTAATATTATAGATAATATTCATTTTTTTTTTTTTTTTTAAATATCTTTTTTATATAAAAATATGTTGACCTCTTATTTTACACATATTACGTTCCAATCAATGTTATCAATTCGTTACTGATATACATATCCTTTAAGAAAATTTTGAAACTGGTCTATGCATACATTATAGGATCTACATATGTACAGCATTGTTGAAAATCATTTCAAAAGCCACGAAGAGAGTAGAAAAAGGCATGAAATGATAATTATTTTCCACATTTCAAATCCATATTTTGGTGTATTGCGATTTCGAATTTTTGTTATTGATAGTTTTTTTTTCTTCTTTTCCTTTTTCCCGGCACACGTTTTACACATACAGCTGCGTACAATGACCAGATGTATTCCGAATGTAAACAAATGAGCACGTGTGTGAACATGAATAATATGTATGTGTACGTGTATATATATATATATAATCTTCTTTTTAAATATATTATCAATTTCTCTATCGAATAGATATCAATTATATTTCTATACATATCTACAAAAAAACCTAATATAGAACTCTATTATCATTAATTAAACTCTCTATTAATTAATATGTATAATTGTCACAACAGGTCTAAAAAGTTTATCGTTATTTTAGTTTTAGTAGACGATAGTTTTCTTCATTGACATTCCATAAACTGTTTAGTTGTATCATGTTTTAAATAACATGTTGAGAAAGTTAATTTTTAACATTATCTCCCTATTATTGCTTGTTGCTTAATGCTACTGAATTCATTTTGGCATATAGCGAGTTCTAAACCCTGAGCGTCCGCCAATTTTTGCTTCCCTCGCTTTCCTTTGTTTCTTTCAATAGAAATGCACCTGACACACATTATTTCTTTCTTTCTTTCGTACGCGTTACAATAACATCGCGTCTCTTTCACTTTAATCCCCCTTTACTTGCCTAAAAATGGCAATAACTTCGATGCAAATCTTTACTGACGTTAGTCGTATTCGAAAGACAATTGATTCATTGTCAATGATGTAAAGTTAAGTCCGTTGTCTCGAAACTCATATTAAAGACACGATTTTAAAACAGATTTCCCGTTCGATGTGGAAACAAAATTAAAAGTTTTCAATGCTGTATATACACACAATCAAAATGTTTATATAATTTGTTTTAAATACCGCTTCCCTTCACTCCATTTCGGCCAATGTTTACGCCTTTTCTCGGGTGGATTCGAGTAATCGTTCGGAGCTGAACGTTTTTTCAACTTTGATGTACCCTCAGACTTTGGCGTTGAATTACTACCTTGTACATGATGTGTCCTATTGTGATTAAGTGGTGCAGTAACACCTGCTAAGTTCAGAAGCGCGTCTACCCCTTCTACTAATTTCCTCTGCTCATCAAAATCGGGATTCGTTTCTTTCCTCGAATATTTGCTTAAAAGATGAACAGAAAAAATGTATAATTTGTATTTCCATAGTGAAAATTATTTGAATATTATAATTATATCCTTACCTTTCTTGTCTTACTGAGGTAATACAACTATAAGTATGATCTTCACTGGAGCTCCTGGTGATTACGGGAACCAACACTTCCGATTCCGGTACTTTTCTTTTACGATCTGCAAAGGTATCGTCAAATTTAGAATACATATTGTATAAATACAATTACTCTATTTTTATTATTATTATTATAAATATATCTAAGAAGGTAATATTATTCACACTATCGAATACCTTCAATACCTTTATTGTGATTTAAAATAATAGGTCCATGTTTGAAAGAAAGCATTGCAGCAGCTGCTGCATCTACATCGCTATCTACTTCAGTGTCTGTGTTATCGGTAATGTTACTTGATGCCAGTCTTTTGGAAAGATATGGAAAGAGAATAGGATCTGGAAGGCGTGTACTTGTATTCTTTTTTTGAGGCTTTTCTGACGAAGAGAGTGTTTGAGCCGTAGGAGGAGGGAAAGGAGCACGAGATAATGCTTGTATCAGATTTGGACGATACTGAGCATCTACCATCCATAATGAACCTTTGCCTAAATTCTGAAAAAAAAAAAAGAAATTACTGTTAATAATTTGTGTTTTTTGGATTGTACGGAAGGACAAAACGAAATACTTACCGGTGCTTTCTCTACTTTGCGGAAACACTTATTTAGGCTCAAATTATGTCTAACAGAATTTTTCCATCCAGTTGGAGCATTCCTAAAATATGGAAAGTGATCCAAAATCCACGCATATACTTCCTTGACTGGTAGAGCTTTTACAGGGCTATCTTCGATAGCCATGAAAATTAAACAAGAAAATGAATATGGTGGTTTACTGTTTCTGTGCAAATGAGGATCATATGGTATATGAGTAGGGTGTTTGTTGCGATTCGAAACTGGCAGATTATTGTTGTTCAAAGAAATCTTTGTTTGATTATTTTGTGAACTATTATAATGATTTTTTACCGACTCCTGAAAGATTGACTTTTGACCATTTTTATTTGAATGCTGATAGCTTTGACTATTACCATGAGATGTTGAGTTATTTATCCTGCCATTATTATCTGCTGTGACAGTGAGAAAAAGAACATGATATTTAACTAATACCACTTTGTTTATTAGATAAAAGTAAGAAAAAAAAAAGATATTGCTATTACCTGGACAGTAACCATCATCTAAACTTGAAACAGAATTTGTATTTTCAGAAAAATCTGCTGTATCATCACAAACATTATTGTTTAAAACATTCTCATTTTTGGTATCTTTAGTAGGATTCGAAATATCCAAGCCCTTTAATAAATTCTGTTGATGGAGCCAACTCAAAGAAGTTAGATCATCGTCCGACTGACTATTTTTCTCTACGGACTTTTCAGACATAGAGAGTTCATCTGTTGAATTTGTTTCAACCAAAGCATTTGTGTTTTCTTTTTCTTTCATTTTGTATACTGTTTCTCCAAAATTCAGAACCTGAGTACTACTCAGTCCTATTTCAGTTTCTGCACCTGATGCATCTGGTCTATCCGGTGGCATATTGTCTCAAGTACTATTTTTGTCACTGAAAAATAACATTAGATTTCTCGATTAACTATTAAATTAATTACCATGTAATTACGCATTGTTAAGGTTTCAAAATTATTTTATTATTTTACATTATTTTCATAATAACAAAACATTAAACTTTCAACGTGTTATAAAAAATAGAAAAAGAAATATTTAAACAATAAATTCAACGCTAACAATAAATGCTTCTTTCGGTTTTTAAGGGAAAGGATGTTTAGTCTGCGAAGCGGGGAGAACTGATAAGCGTCGATGATTCGGTCAGCAACGAAGCAGAATCACTGTCGCCAAGCAACAGCTTCTTCGTAATCCTAGCAACGTAGTTACGTCTTCTATACTCCGATTCGCTTTCAAGCTGAATTTTCTTCATTATTTATCGTGAAAAGAAATTTTTATCAGTTATGGAAGAAATTGAATAGAATCGTCATGTGACATACATATGCAGAATCTAAGAAATTAAATAAAATTCAGTACTAGTATCATGTAGGAAATATTTGTTTTAGCAGTTCAAGAATTGGTGTCATTTTTTATTTTTGGTATTTATGTACGAATACTGTAATTACAAAAAAATATTACGTGGGAAATAAAATTGAATTTTCGCGCGTCTGACGTGCCTACAGCCTCGAACCCAGAGTATCAACATCGTCATTTGTTTATCCACTAATAAGCGACAAAATGGCCGCCCTATTGCGAACGCATTGGTATCGAAAATAAACTTTAACAGGCTCAATTGATTCCCCACCAATTTTCACGTTATCTTGCACTGCAATTAACGGCGTTGCAAACACTGCACACGTGTTCCAATTCACTGAATTCTTCATAGCAATAATATACTTTAAAACGAATTTTAATAAAAATGGCGTCCACGCAGCGCACCAGTTTTTCAACACGTTTGTTGTCCTTATTAACAGTGTTTCGTACCTAGGATCACTTTCGGAGTCATTTTTAAACGATTTTCGTTCCACTTCGCATTTGTTATATCACGATTATAGTATTCACATAAAATCCGACCTACGTGGAATGCGATAAACAGATTTTTCACAGACGTACATATTTTGAGAAATTACGTTTATTCCTTGCAATGATTTTTCTCGCGGCTGCACAGTCGGAATGAAAATGTGAAAATGAATGCATTGTCAATGAACTGGCACCTCGCGAAGCGGCACAAAAATTCGTGAATAAACGAAACACGCCACTGCATTACTTGTTGAATTCAAATATGGAGTTGATAATGATTACGAAACTGGAGCACACATGAAAATGGCCACGGCATCGCTTGCACACGGTATCAACATTACATTTAAGGAACACATATTTTTTAACGCGTTCATAAGTATAATATAGAAATCAGAATTTGTACTGTGAAAATAGGATTCGAGCACACTGAGAATGTTCATCTACCAAACATATTTTATATATTATTACTTTTGCGTCATCTTTTGTGACGTTAAATTTAGAGAAAATAAAGATTTCGATGCGCCACTTCATGAATTAATAATCACTTTATATTATGTTACTAAGATTTTCACAATTTTCTCGATATTCTTTGATGAAAATCAAATTGGAATGCTTAAAAAATGAAACAGCGTTTTGCGTCTTTCTGGTTTTTAACCTGGCGTTCGCTTATCGGTACACGTTTAATCTTCATTATTTACGAATGAACGGGAAAAGGAAAACTGTATAAAGTTTCCGAACAACTCACGTATTTGAGTAGACAGACGGCAGTCCTCGTAGGTTTTCTAAAGACGGGCATTTCAAGCACACTCTACACAACACCCAGCTGATTGAGACGCCATATTTTGACGTCATCACGTGGTTGCCGAAACGTCTCGTATCGAATCGAAAAACATCGATTTATCGCATTTAATTATTTACCCGGGAAACTACGATATCATCAACGTTATCGTTCATTGAAATTATTTGTGTGTGCGTACTATAATTAATGAGGGATTAGTAACAAAGATAGTTACTTCGTTTAAGATTTTACAATTTATTTTGTCATCTTAAACCCGTATGATTTACATAGCTCAACAAAAATTAATAGTTTCTTACTTTCTTCCTCTTTTTTTTCTCTTTAAATATCAAACCATAAAGATACTGAGAATTATACTAAATAAAATCGACAAATGCTTTGTTTGAAATCTTAATTAAAAAAAAGATAAAACAGTTACAATAAACCGCGATACTAGTAACAATTCGCCTCGTATCGTTCATAAGAATATTATTTCATACTATTATAATGTCATACATACTGCTACAATATACTGCACTATACTTTATACTGTGATATTATAACTTTAGTAATTACTTCCTTAACAGTATGTACAATACGTTCGATTTTTTTTGTGTTTAATAATAAATTATAATCATTTTTTTTTATAACACGTTTTGTAGAAAAGATAGATACATTCATGGCACAATCCATAGGAAAAGTCCTTTACAACAATGTATTAAAACATTCATTTTTAATTGATCCAATGACAAAAAATGTTTAATTTCACGATGAAAATAGAAGCTACAAGAATATATAGAAATCTCGTCAGATAATATGTATGACTTGCAAGAGGTTTATACAAAATTTGAAAAAAATATTTTTTCGTTTTATGAATGTTTAGTTTTGTATATTGTGCAGATACAATCAACAATATTTGAAACAAAGTCACGTTCTATCAACGTTTTATCTATCTCTTAGTCAATTTTTATACAAGAATCACATACACGTACTGGTTTATCCCAACCCCTATGCGGTACAGGCTTACGATGTTGCGAACAATCTTGGCACACTCCACGTCCACAATCTCGGCAATGATGTAGAGGAAGTGCTGCAGAAAAATTCTGGTAGCATATGCAACAACTGACAACTTCTGAATCGGGAATCCAATAAGAGGGTCGAACTGTGTCCTTTATGAACGCTAAATAAAATAAAAATGTTAAAATGATATACTTTGGATATTTTAATAATAATTGCATTTCGTACATATGACATCTTACATTTCGAATAATTCAAAACACTTCCAACTGCGCTTAGAGTAGATACTACTTGTTCTGATACTTTTCTGGCGCTCACATCATCCGAAGATTCCGTAGTTTCTTCATTGGAATTTGTATCTTTATTATAACAGATATCACAGACTCGTACTGGTGTGCGCCAATTTCTAAATGGAACACACTTTGTTTTGGATGAACACTGCGAACAAAAGCCTTCGCCACATGCTCGGCAATGATGTTTCGTATCCGTTGATCCAAATATCGTTTTACACTTGTGACAGTGTTTGATTTCGTTATTAGGTCTCCAGTAAGATGGTGCTACCTGGTCCGCAACCCATGCTGACAGCACCTTTGTTGGTTGTAACGAAACGTTAGTTACAGCTTCAGTAATATATGACACGCCATCGATTACCCTTTGTGCTGTGTTTTGAGTCGTTACTGAATTATTTGCCTAGGAAACATAATTGGTACTTTCAGAAAGCATAATTATATTTGGAAAGTTTCATAATGTAATATGCGTTGCCAACATACCGTATTCCATACATGTGTAACTTCGGTAAGAACGGCGAATTCTTCCGGATTTTTATTACCATACCAATATTGACGACTTCTATATATTTCTCCACAATGTGGACACTCTATTACATCTCCTGACCATGCATACTTGACTAATCCATACCAACTATTATCGTTTTCTGTTTGAATTCGTTTTATAACTTGTACTTCATTGCCATTGCTGTAACACTTTTTACATATATATACTAAATTTTCATACTGATGCTGGTACCGACACCTAATAAAATACATATAAGTTAAGAAATTTTAAATATTTATTAATTAAACTGTAAATAATAAATGACTGTAAGGCTGACCTGGTATTACTACTGTGAGGTTTATCCTCTCTAAGGTGTCCCATGCTATTACTACATCTGCATCCACAGCTAAGACATTTAACAGGACAGGTAAAATACTGATCAGGAAATAAAATGTCAGTGAAATTTTCCATTTCCCCAGAAAACTGATCATTTAATACTCTTAATGTATTATAAACTAAATGTGGTTTCCTAGCTGATCGAACAGATGTATTATTTAATTCCTTCTTAATAGCATTTTGCAAAGGTTCGTAATCGGTTGTGGAGTTAGTTGTATGTAAACCAACATATTTTATGGAACTATATGCTTCTGTTTCAAGTTTCATTTGAGCAAATCGCGTTATAAGAATGTCTTCTGCACTTTCTACACCATCTGCGACAGAAAAATATAATATATTTGTTAAGGAACAGATATTTGAATTTGCGAATAGACTTATTTTGAAATTACTGTTAATCTGAGAATGTAGCAATATGTACTATTGGTCAAAGGTCTGGTGTATCTAGTTTCATGTAATACTATAATGCTTGGTCCCAGGGCACTTAAAGAGTTTGAAACTCCTTCTCTTTGTCCTATTGCTTGTAAAGCAGCTTGAAAATGTTGACTATAAGCTCTTGAAGCACTACCGAGAAACATAAATAAATCCCTGTTTAGTCTTTCCGATTGTGTCCTATATACAACAATATCGGACACAGCAAGCACTTTAAGCAACAGTCTTGTTCTTTCATTCTCGTGCATAGTAACACCTAGACAGAGGTAAAATGTATCATGTATAAAATTTTAACTACGTACCGCACAGATATAAAGTTTATTACCTAGTAAACCTTCTGTATCCAAACAAATCACTTTAAGAACTGGATCAAACGCAACCCAAACACCTAATGTACAAGAGCTTTGATCGTTTGAAGTCTTAAAGACTTCTTCTCCTTTAAAAAATGTCTGATTCAACGTATGACTCTTGCCATCGCCGGTATTCCCAAAAATCGATATCACTTTTACTTTCAGATCTTTTTGATCACAATTTAACTTTTCAACAAATTGTTCCGCACTGGAAACCCTAAGATTTTCTTGTCCATCTATTAATAAGAAACTCCTACGCTCGTTACACTGACATTTCATATATACTCCATTTTCAGAAACTCCATTTATAAAATTATAACTGGTATGATGTCCATTTCTGTTGCAAATACACATACTATCCAGACTTTCCATAATAGCTGGTCCAGTGGCCTCCAGTTTATATTCTCTCCATAATGCACTCATGATGCAGTTGAACAATGTTACTTCTGAAATAACAGATAATATTCAACATTCACATTGTCTTATACATGAGAAAATGTTACAGTTTAGACAGATGTACTGAAATGCTTTAATATCGTTTGTTGCTGACAAGTTAAATCAACATCAAAACAACAGAAATTTGTCTGAAATTATTTACGATTTAACGGTCGCGTCGAAGTACAATAACACTAGAAAGTATCAATAGATAAGCAACTTACAGATAAAATGTTTCAAGCATAATAACATATCAGCGTGCCAATAAATAATACGTTACTTCATGATGACGCATAAAAAAAAACACGTTCGATGCAGTTCTACACCCGGTTAACTGCGCAAATTGACAGATGCTGATATGGCGGCCTTACCTTTCCAAGAATCAACGACTTTGATTTAAACAGTGTAGCGACATAACGGTCCAGGTTCATGAAGATTTAAAACCATCGAAGAATTTTGAACGATCCCAAAAATTAAATGTTCATCGATGACACATTTATCACTAACAATCGATGCAGTGCACCGGATTCGTCGATCGCAACAGGCAACTCTTTGAAAATCACTCGAGTTGCAATCGAAAGTACTTCAAGGCTAACATTCTCTGTTCTCTTTTCTATTTACAGTACATATTTCAGGATACTTTATGTACATACAAACTGCAATTTAGTTATGAACGGTTTTACAATTGCAACGCTATTTACGAAAGCTGCATAAGCTTATGTTCGTATATAGTGAAACATATAAATTATTATTGCATTTTCATTTTCATCTTGATAATAAATATTACGCTACTTAATGCTGCGAATTATCACTTTTACGGAAGATAAGATATGATTATACATACACATAGGTGCAGAATCGAACAAAGTAGGCTTTTCCCTAGAAAAATGATGTTAAAAAAGTAGCAGGAATTTTTATATTAATGTTAAAAGTGATTTAAAAAGAATATATAATTTTTAAGTATTAAATATTATAAAATTTAGTTTATAGATAAAAAATATAAACAATATAATAAATATCAATTCGAATTCTCCCGCGTAAGCGCTTATGCGCATGCGCGGAGAGGGCACAGCCTATACCTACCTAACTACAGGGTGATTCTCTCACTACATAAGATAAAAGTCGTGCCGCACAATGGAACCCTGCTGCTCCGATTCTTGCCTGCGTTTCAGCCATAAACACACACAGAGCAATTTTGGGTCCGACAATATGGCCCCCTGGGTCTCTTTACCCGCAAAAACAGCAGGGTTCGATTGTTCAGCATGGCTTTTGTCTTGGGTAGTGAGTGAATCACACTGTATATGCATATATGGGGCCCCCTCCCATACTACATCACTCGTCTCGGGACTGCTTTCGTGAGAAATGGTAGCCCGAAGAAGGGGCAGCCTCTTAGCAGGATCGGAAGGTTGCGGGAAGGAGAGGGGGTGTCGCCATTTTTCGTGGGAAAACCTACCATGCTCAGTGCTGTACAACAATTTACGTATTATGTTCGTAAACAAAATCGATAAAGAAAATGTTTATAAATTACATAAGAAAAGTTTCTGTAAATAAATAGCAGTTCTAAAAACATCGTGTAGTACGTTTCCCTAATACTTTGTTATTGGATTATATTTTACATAACGAAAAATACAATACAGGCTTGCATAATTTAATATAAACAAGTTTAAGTTAATTTATCCTGTAATTATCCTATCGTAACTGGTTCAGTTGATCAGAAATATTAATGATTTATATTTAATTGTAGCGTGGATTAATTTCATTTCAGTACCGCGCGTAATTTTAAAAGCAATCATGCTGCAAACGAGATATTAAAATAATCGATTGTAACGACTCGATTATCGAATATATACTGTGCAAAATATCGATACCGATTGATGAGGAAGTGGTGATAATGCACCGCTAGTAGACCGCTAAAGTGCTAAACTGTTGAGGTTCATTTTATGTTTTGGCGAACAGAAAGTCGTTCTTTGTGGTAACGCGTGATCGCGATCCTGGCCTCATCGAAAGAATGAATGTCAGTGAAATCTAAGAGCTGCTGCCGGCACGTGTACCATAATGTCATCGAAAGATTCAACCGAGGAGAATTTCAAAATACGTTTTTCTATCTTACACGAAAGACAGTGACCCACCCTAACAAAATTTTGTTTAACTACGTTAAATCACTGAACAATGGAGAACCACACGCAGGTTAATACGATCGACATGAATGGAAGTGGTACGTTCGATGCGATAGTAATCTTACAAATGTTCCTTTCGTTTCATATTAGTGACATTTACCTTGGTTAATTTAAAAAAACGTAAAACCATCTTTTTGAAATTATTACAACTACAACTTGTTCTTTGTATGAAAATGTTTCGAATAAAGTATTTGTTACAATTTAGAGGATCTACAGGAAAAAATAAATAGATTGGAATCAGAAAATGTTAAGATGCGAGAAGAATTTAATATTCAGAGAGCTAAAATGAAGGAATTATTTCTCCAGAAAGAAGGTAAATTTAATCTACGCGAAGAATAATCCACAATCATTACATTATAATACTAACAAACTTTATTTGTAGAGGAGTTAAAGAGAAGGTTAGAAGATAACACGTGTCTACAAGAAGAAAATGCAAAACTAAGAAATGAATTGGACGAAGCAAAGAGTCAACTGGTTGTAGCAGATTTAAAAATTCAAAATGATATACTTATAGAGAAAAGAAAGGCTCAGGAGGAGATAGCGTCGTTGCAAAGGGTTATACACGAAACAGTGGAGGAATCTTCCTGTTCGCGAAAACAATTAGATGCAGAGGTGTCTAAGTTAAAAATGACTCTTTCTAAGTTACAAGAAGAAAATGTGTTATTAAAGTCACAATTACCTCGTGATCCACCTATAGATGGGCCACAAATATCATTGTCTACCGTAACGAAAACAATAGCTCGAAAAGTAGTTTCTCAACTAGGGGCAGACGCTTTGTCTTTAGGTCCTGACAATCTCGAGGAAAGCATGAGGAAGGTAAAAAGATATGTACGTAAGCTTGAAACTATGGTTTTTGAACTTTTCTGCAATGAATTTATAGAGTGGCACTACATTTCAGAAAGTGTTCATTAATCATTTAATAGATCATTCTGAGGTGTTTATTTTATTACTTGTTTTTTTACCGATTTCACATAGGTGTGCAAAATATTAGAAACTATTGCTTTATAGGCACAGGAAGATGCAGAAGTTTTACGTTCACTGGTAGTGCCGCTCGAGGAAGAGATAAAAGCCTTAAAAGAGAAACTGAGAGCGACGGACGATGAATTACAGAAATGTAAAGAGGCACAGTTACAAAGAAGGCAACAAGAATCAGATTCCTCCGAAACAACGTGTGATATGTGTATAAATTACGAAGCACAATTAGTTAAGATACAGGCGACTGCTAAAGATTTAGAAAGACAGCTGTTAGACTCTGAACGCCAGTTGCAAGTGCAGAAAGAAGACTTGGCTAAAGAAGTGGAATTCCGTAAAGAGATGGAGGAGAAATGGAACGAGAAAAAGGAAGAGCATAAAATCAAAGTGGCTGAACTCACGGTTACCTCGCAAACCTTACAACAAACTGTGACGGAATTAAGAAAAACTTTCGAACAAGTTCAAAAAAATGTGAAAGATGAACTTGTG
Organism: Osmia lignaria lignaria; assembly: GCF_051020975.1. NCBI lineage: Eukaryota > Metazoa > Arthropoda > Insecta > Hymenoptera > Megachilidae > Osmia > Osmia lignaria. The sequence continues at coordinate 8,760,358 of NC_135044.1, read as the reverse complement.
AAGTTGACTCGACGCCGAGAAGAAGTACAAAGACACCTAATAGCGTAAGAAAATTTGTAATAACATTTAAGCATTTATTTTCTTATTCATTTCCCATTTAATTTATTGTTTCTCATTTTACTCGTAGAAAAGTAATTTCTTTTATTCTGATATTCCTGACAAAATTTTATTGAAAATCTAGTTGAATCTTTGCAGACTTCAAAAGGAAAATGAAAATCTTGTTGGTAAACAGAGCAAGCATTCCCAGCAACTACAGAGTGAAAGTATCAACATGCCTAATAACGTCGAGGAATTACATGTTAGTCTTTTAAAAATGCGGGAAGACTTGATTACCGCTAAAGTTGCCCAAGAGGTTGCACAAGAAAAGGAAGAGACGTTACGGTATGAAGTGACATTACTTCATGAACAAATGGAACAGGAAAGTAGAGTAAAGGAACAGGAAAGCAGAATAAAGGAACAGGAAATACTTGTATTAAAAAATGAAATTAGTGGACTAAGGTAGAGTACCTTTCCAGTTTGTTCCGGTAACTCTGTTAAGGTTCTTACAATTTTAGTAACAGTGTTTTTTTGTTTCTTTTTTTTAGAACACAATTGGATACATATGTGCGGGATCATCGATCACTTGTCGAGAGGAAAGAAAAGATCGGACGTTTAGAAAAGCAACTGGACACTGTTACGAACGAAAATATAGAAGCCGAATTAAAAATAGCCGAACTACGACAAAGAGTTACTAGTCTTCAACAAGAGCTAGATACTAGCGAAGCAGTTCAAAAAGATTTTGTTAGGTTATCGCAATCGTTACAGGTATTATTATATTAACGACGATGCACGATCAAAATTGTTAAGTTATTAATGTTGTCGTTGATAACAGGTACAATTAGAAAGAATTAGACAAGCTGGTAGTGAAGTTAGATGGCAACACGAGGAGGATGTTGAAGAATGTCCTAGTTGTCATACTGCGTTCACGGTAACAAAAAAGAAGGTAATGTTAATGTAACGGTAAATCTAAATAATAAAAGTACTTGATATCTGTACGCGTTTGATAACCGAGATGTCTTTACAGGTGCATTGCCGTCATTGTGGCCATATATTTTGTCAGTCTTGTCTTTCACATGTTGTGAAAAGTGGACCGAAACAAAGACCATCCAGAGTCTGTGATGTTTGCCATACATTGTTGGTGCAAGATACAGCACCATATTTTAGCCAAGAACCACCACACACACCTGATTAATAAATATTCTAAAAACCAATCCAACAAGATGTGCAATACCGATTCTGGTAATTGATTGCACAATTTGTACGTATAGTATTATCAAGTAAATTTAATAATACTTAATTATGTTTTATTGCAGGAAAATGTAGAAATGCTGTTAGTTCAAGAGGGGGCTAGATAAAGATTCCTATTACCTGACAACTGGAGTGATAAAATAAATATCATGTAAATACAAAGTATGTACTACTTAATGTTTATTGTAATTTAAAAAATTAAAGCTTTTAAATGTATGTCAGTTATTCAAAAATTTATGAATATTTATCTATTATCTTGTTATTTACATTATTAAAACCAGCATTACATACCTATTAAAATATGTTACAAATTTTATTCGACATGGTAATTCGTTTCTTTTAGTCATTTTTAAAACATTAAAAAAAAAATTATGGGGAGTAAATTCATCGTTTTATCTTTTATTTTTAAAGCAGAAATTTTTACATACTCCTATCACATAATATAACTCTCTAATTTAATATTATGAAAATCAACATTTTTTCTAGTCTTGTTATTTATTACAATCTTTATATAGGAACAAAATATTTGATACAAAGTAACATTACATCACATATCACATATTTGATTTCACACAATTTGTGAATAAATCATACAATTAAAATTTATATAAAACAATTATCCAACAAATCGATATCTGAGTATATCTCTGAAATGTACAACGTGTTATCTTTCAAGATTTTGTGAATCAATTGACAAGTGATCCAAGTGACATAAATCCTTACGTAACCATTATAAATTTGTTTGTGTAATAAAAATGTTCTAAATGCGATTGACGATCGATTACAACGCATCAAACTTTTGAGTCTAAGTATTCTTGATTTTTCTGTTAAAACTAATTGTAAAATTAATGCGTAGAAAACGATGAGGTACAAAGTACAAATATGAAGAATTTCACGTGACTATGTTCGAACAATCTTAACGATATTACCGAAAAAATATATTATGATTTATAAAATCCTAATCGTGTAACGTAACTCGTGATTTTATTTATACTTTGGCCCGAGTTACTCAAATAAAATTATAATTATTTTAATAACTGTATATAGAAAAAAATGTATTAATTACATCTTTGATTGGTTGCGGACGTCTCTTTGGATCAATTGGATCTTCGGATTGAACATTTTTATTTCTCAACTCCTTCCAATTGGTTAATATGGTTGCATATTCCAAAACTTTATCGTACTCGTTTAATTTCGTGTAAACATTTAAAAGACCGTGATAATCGTACTCTAAGCCACTGTAGCTTTTGCCAAACAATTTTAAACCTATTGTATATAGTAAGAGGTTAAATGAAGACGTATTAATCGCGAATTTAATAGAATCAGAGGAGTCTATATACTTACTGATTTCAATGCTACGATGATAAAGTTTTTCGGCATCTTTATACCGATTCATATGATAATTGTATAACGAGGCTAAATGTCCCACGCTCAAGCCAACCTCGTGGTCATCCGGTCCTAATAATTGTTCCTTGATCCGAATTGCTTTAAGGTGCATTTGTTCAGCTTCCTAAAATCAATGATTAACAATAACAGCGATAATATGGTTAATTAATGTACCTAACAGCCAACACGTACCTTAAACTTCCTCATACTTTGATACACACGCCCCAAATTGCCATAATGTTTTGCAGTTTGTACATTTTGTTCACCAAATGCTTCTTCTGCCGATTGTAGAGCAGACAAATGAAGGCATTCAGCTTTGAATAGCAGACTTTGTTTTGATAATGGCGTCGATATGTTATCTAATGCTATTTCTTCAAGAATTAATGCATTTATTCTTTTTGCGCTTGCTAACAACAAATGATCTCCATGTAAAAGGTTTTTCATTATGTCTATTGCTTTCTCAATGTGAACACTGTTCATTTAAAGTGAAATAAAAGTATATGACTTTTGAAAATTTTAAAGAGCAACAATTTATAATATTACTTACCTTGCTTCTGGAAATTTACCAGATCTATATTCGTACACGTACAGAGCATAAGCTAAATCTTCGTGAGCTAATGCAACGTGTAAATTCATTTTACCGAATATCTCGGTTCTAATGTCTAACGCTTCCTAAAAATATTACCAAATTATGAATAATGAAAAATTTACACTGATATAAATATGAGTTCAATTCGATGTACTAACTTTATAAATAGTAACACTATTGATAATGCTATCAAAGTTTAACCAGTAATATCCATAATCTATGAGAACATTACTATACACTGGATGATTTACACCGAACACTTCTTTAGCAAGATACACAGCTTCTCTGATCAACAGACCAGCTTTCTGAAATTCGCGTTTCAATACACATGATTTTGCTGCCTGTCTTAGAACATTAATAGTAACACGTGCAGACAATGTGGGTTTCAATTCTTTTAGCGCTGCTATACTCCACCTAAAGAAATGATAAAAATGCAGTTAATAAAATTTATAAACAATAAAAATTGTAAGAGTAAAAGTTAATTTTTACCTGTAAGCTTCGTCATATTTTCCTTTCATATAAAAGAATACACTGAATTCAGTGTACAAGGCAGCATAATTGTAATGATATCTTTTTGCTTCTAATTTTTCTATCAGTTCTACGGCAAGCTTATATGTCTTTTCTGCTTGCAAAAATTCACAATACGCTGCTTGCACATGCAACAAGCTACACATTTAAACAATGTTTACACATTAATATAATGTACATTTATTTAAATTAAATCAAGTCTTGTATTATAAATTACTGCTTACCCGCGATAACATTCTAGCGTTCTACACCAATCTTCAGGCGTAGAATTATTTGCAACACATAATTTTTTACAAGCTAACAATACATGTTCACTTTTTGTGTACCAGCCTGCATCACTGATAAATTCACCAATTCTCAAACCTAGGTTTATTAACTTCTGTTCGGCAACTGGATTTTGATAAGCATGAAGATGACATATTTTGTAACTGATGCGTAAACCTTCCTCAAATAGTATTCCATGATCTATCAGACTCTGAAAAAATTGATTACAGAAAATAAATACATACAAAGAAGTTAATAAAATTTTAATGTAAAAAAGCACAAAATTGTTTATAACATCTTGTATCTTTATACGGTATGTACAAACTATTACCTGAAAACACTGTAATAAATGCACACGGCGGTTGGTAACTGTCAACATTTTTGAGAAGATCTTTAGATCGCTGAATGCCTCTCCCATGAGACATAGTTTCTTTTCCTTGTATAACTGTAAACACAAAAAAAGTTTATTGACATTATTTGCACTTTATTTGTTGGAAAAAACATGGCCATTTTCTTATGGTATAGCAAAATATAATCAACAAAAACTGAGTCAAAGGTTACAGTTCTTTTATTTCATAAAAAAAAATGATAAAATAAAAACAATAAATAAATCACTTTGTGCGCGCCTGTCGCAGCGCAATTTCATACAATTCGAAAACAAAACGACGTATGACATGACGTACAAATGCAAATTAAAAATTCATTAGCAAGAACTGATTTAATGTTACAATGAGATACATGTGGATGAAATATTATTCGTACTTAAAGAATCATCTCATCGTTTTACAAATCATTAAGGTGCATTATAAATATACGAAAAATACAAAAGCACAGAAACAGAGGTATAGGTTAAACATATGACATGTAAGAGTTTCGTAATGCCATTTTGCTTAATCGTTTCAGTATATTTGACATTATTTTATAGTAATTTAAATTAATTCGATGAAATCTTGTCATTGCACGCGTTGCCAAAAGTACATTTTTAGCGAACGTATATAACTGTCACAAGTATGTTATGATCTTTGCGAACGTGTCGATCTAATACGAGACATCGTTTTAAAAGTATCGCAATTGAAAATTGATCTCTCGAACAAATCGAACTGCTATTCTCGAAGAAAAATCCTGACGAGAGAAAATTTTTACTAAAGCTTTAAAAAAAAAAATATATGTACATATGTGTATATATATATATATATGTATGCGTCCATTATTGTGACGGTGTTGAGAGGAGATGTTTTGACATTTACCTGATAATAAATATCGAACAATAAATCGTTCGGTAAATCGGAGAGGTGCTTCTTAAATTTTAAAAACTTCTTCGCTATTACAGATACACTCAGCTGATAAAGAGTTTTCGGGGAAAACACCGGTGAACTGCGTCCTTCGGCCATTTTCCTGATCGATAATCACGAACGCGCACACAGCCGCAATAATTGCTGTCACGTCTTCATGCGCATATGCTGCTGCGATGCTCCGCCATCCAACCGCCAGCGACAACCCCCACTTACTAGAACGATGGTAAAAGTAAATGTCTAGCGCACCAGATACGAACAGCACGTATGCCTTTTTTACACTTGTTGCTACAATGATTTCACGAGTCCCCCTCAAAATGATCTCGCCGAACAGGAACGGAATTTTCGTGAAACTTGTAATCAGTTCAAACAGTGGACTTAAAACGATAAAATGGATATTATTCTTTTGCTGGATTGTTTATCAAACATGCAAATCATGTTGTTTTCTTTCGGCGATACCGAGCGAACATGCGATGTTCATTCCATCAAACGGCGAAATAGAAAGAGAATTGAAAAATATTCTGAATTATCGATAAATAAATGTATCAGTATACTGTACGTTCATAAACGAAAATTGACAAAAGCATAAATGAAATGTTCGTTTCGCAAACGCGACAGTAGCTACATCGTTTTCAGAAAAAAGAGAGTCGATATTGTTGCGATCGTGAACGAGGCTGATTAATGGCGCCAGCATTGGGCCATGTCCTCTTCCGGTCGAGCTGTCTTTTCCGAAAATACAACCTGCAGAAAAAACGTCTAAGGTGATTTCACGTGGTCGTACATTTCTGGCAAAAAAACAAAGTGGTTAAAAAAACGGTAATCGTGCGCGCAAGTGAAAGGAAATCGGTTCGCGTATCGCATCGATCGATTGTGAAAGCTTGAATGTCAAACCGTGCTTTCGATCGCATTACAAATTGCCCCTCTTGTATTGAACGAGTGCCAACATCAATTTCTGCAATTTTGAATTTTTCAAATCATATCCCTGCGTCGAGAAATAACTAACCTTGTGTTCCATCGAACAGAGCCTGTATCAATTATTTCGATTTATCGATAATTGATGCGTGCACGGATCGATTAATAGTCGCGCGCAAATCTATCGGTAAGGTTGTTTCTGTAAACGCGTTACCGGATATGATTTTCAATGCGCTAGACCAGTGTTTCCCAACGTAGGGCCCGCGCCCCACAGGGGGGCAATTTGATTGTTAAGGGGGGCAATTCGAAAATGGATTCGTCCATAGTTTAAGTTAACCGTATAGCGACTCTCAGTAATAATTAAAATAATATAGAAAAATCCTTCATTAAAATTATTTCGTACTTGAATTTCAGTTTTCCATTATATGTTTTGAAAATTAACTTACAGTGTTTCCTCAACAATTTCCTACCAATTTTTTCCTAAAACCTGTCATTTAAGTTTCTTCAGTGACCAATTCAATTTTTGAATATTAAAAATTATGTACATTAAAAACTTGACTAAAAATAAATTTTAAATTAATGTTTTAATTTTTTTTAGATTAATATTATTTATTGCTCTAAGAAATTGTATATATTACATAGGGGCATAAGAATTTTAAAAAGGCTTAGGTGGGACATGGCACAAAATACGGTGGGAAACACTGCGCTAGACTTTCGTTTACCAAGATAAAACCTGAAAGACTTGAAATTCATGTTCGTCGAGTTGAAATTTTAGGAAAATTCAAGAGAAAAAAAAAATACTGTTCAATGATAATCTGAAAGTTTTGTTTCCAATTACTTGTCGTTTCAGGGAACCATTTGATGGTGCACAGGGTGCACAGAATGGAGGAGGAACCGCTTCAAGAGGATAAAAAATCCGAAACATTGGTGGAGGGTAGAATTATGGAATTATCATCGGATGACGTATGCGACGACCGAGCACGTGTTTCCGGTCAGGAAGAGTTCACATGTTCACTCTACATCTCGCGTGCTGTCAGCCCTCAAGGTCAAGCGCAAGGAACGCAAGGTGGCAAATTGCCTGTTTCTTTATTTAACTAAACTTTCCGTATAAATAACATTGTACACGATCACGTAACATAAGGGAAACTGAAATTTTCACATTTTCTTTTTTTCGTTACGGTAACGAGTAAGAATTGTTATAATTGGAATTTATTGCATCAGCATTTAGTTATAAAGCTGTTATATAAAATAACTCTATTTATACAGTGTTATAATTCCGTTATTCCTTAATTATTAATGCAATTTTTCCATGCAATTCCCATGTTAACAATTTTTTGTATCATTAATAATTACGGAATAACGGAATTATAACGCTTAAGTCCGGACACCCTGTATATTGTTAGATGCTTACAAAGGACATCACCCAATCGACACACGCCGATTTTGATGCCCTTTGAGTATGATATAGAACTGAAAAAAATATTTCAAACGTATCTTTTTTTATCGGCAATCGTCCATGCTGAAGGGGTGAAAATAGCCCTCAAAGTTGGGGTTGCAAAACATATTTTCTTGAATATCTCAGGAACTATTAGGTGTAGGCGAAAAATTAAAAATGGAATTGGTGTGTTTTTGAACAGCAAATTTTTTTATCTAGCCACCTTTTTGATAAATTTATTCGTTTAAAATATATATTGAAAAATAATCTATTTTTGTCATTTTTTTCACCCCTTCAGCATGGACGATTGCTGATAAAAAAAAATACGTGTGAAATATTTTTTTCAATTCTATATCATACTCAAAGGGCATCAAAATCGGCGTATGTCGATTGGGTAATGTCCCTTGTTAGTATACATGTAATGAGAAGTAAGTTGTGCCAGGTGGAGAGTTATTACATTCCAATCTCGAAGAGGTGATCCGCGCGTCCGATCCTTCAGCGGGATGGCACGTGTCTGAAACTCCTTGCGGTCTGATAGCGGCGTTTGCGCGAGAAACCGATGCTGAAAAACTTTTACAACGGGGTGACCTAGCGCGAATTTTTCAAGGACCCGTACAAGTATCTTTATTTTTCCTATTACTTTAAATGTAGGTTGCATAATTTATTGCACAGTATCGATCAGTGTTTCACGAACACTGCTTTCAATTCCATTACTACTTAACAAAAAAATAAAATAGAACCTAGTAATGCAAACACGTTATTCAAATTACTTTCACAATAATGCAAATCAGTTAACTTATTCTTCATCCTGCACAGAAAAACACAACAGATAATTATACCGTTCCATTCTTATTGTATAAAAAAAAATGAGAAACGGCATGTGCGACCTTGAAATTTTTGCAGTTATCGTGACAATTAGTCTGGAAACGTATTCGATTTCACTATCTTGTCTCCGACGGTTTAAACGAGCAATATTCGTGCAACTGATGGAATATTTAACATGACACAAGTCCAACCAGTGTACTACACATATGTAGTTATTTCGCGTTGCAATCCGCTTTCCTCTTTGCTTTCTCTTATGTAAGAAAGTGAGATAAGTGAGCTTGCACAACTTCTCATTGATTCTCGGGTCTCTTAGAGAACGCGTTAGAGCGTTTCCTGTTTCTCTGATGTTATACATATGTGATAAATAGCTTTGTTAGTATGAGCATAATATACAGTGCTGGGATAAAGTATTGGCACACCGTTTAAAACAGAATATCTCATTTGAAATTGAGCCAAATGACTCGAGGCTTTTTGAGAAGCTATAAAAATTAATTTACTTAATGTGTTTTGTTGAAATCGTGAAAGAAAATAGTAAAAGGCAATTTTTTCACCTTTTTATCCGAACCTGTAACGAAAATTTAAAATATGTCTTTCGTAGAATCAAATAGGTTATGTGTATACTGAAAAGTTACAAGTAATTAAAATTTCTGAAAATCGTGACTTTTTGGAAATTTTCTTCACGATTTCAACAAATTGTAATTTTTTAAAACGACAAAAGCACATTAAGTAAATTAATTTGTATAACTTCTGAAAAAATTTCAAGTCATTTGGTCCAATTTTAAATGAGGTATTCTGTTTTAAATACTGTCCGAATACTTTTCCGAGCCACTGTATTATACGAAAAGAAATATCTAAGAATTATTATCATTGTTGAACTAGGTGGCTCGATTCTCGGCGAAGGATTCTCGTTACAGACAAGCGGTTCTTCTACGCGATGTACCATGGGCAATTCCTCTGCAGGACATTAACTCGGCCCTGGCGAAGCAAGGAATAGCGACAGGAAGCGTCGAACGCTGGCGACAGTACATACGCGTCGAGGTAATTACAATAATCACACTTTACTTCTTTATCAGACAACTTGCAAATGGCATAGACATTAAGTGGACTAATGTGTATTAACTGTTTCAGGTTAGACAGCTTAAGAATAGATATCGGAATAACTATGAAAGTATTATCTGTGTGCTAATTATTTCTTAACGAAACGATGATAACAAATACTTGAATATAGAACTTGGCTCGTGTACAACAAGCGGATTGGGAAAGGGGGAGAGAAGCTTTTACCGTTATACTATTCGAAGAAATTATTATTATTATACTACGAGTTAATTTAACGTTGAATTGCAAATACGTACAACGTTTTTCGATAACCCGATTATCTGATAAACGACCTCAAAAACTCTAATCTCGTATTAAAGACTATGATTCATAAAATGATGCTTGTAAGAAATTCACGTTAACTCATTGATATTCGTTTCAGGTACTCGATGCAGGACACTACGAGCTATTGTTGCGTCAAGGCTTGGACTTTTTCGGCGCAGCCCGATTCACCGCGGTTCCGGAGCGCTGGTGGCGCGGCGGGACTGGAAATGCCGCTGGACCGTTGCAAGCTGGCCCAGGAATCGTAAATAATTTTCTCGAGGCATCGAACTTCCAAACAGGAGACGGTGTACTACAATGTTACCGGTGTCAGGGTTTCTGGCATATGGCCGCTAACTGCAGACACTTACCGCGTTGCGTTCGGTGCGGTGAACCGCACAGCGTTGAATTTTGTCCCAGGCCACGAAACAATCCTATTTGTTGTCACTGTTCCGGACCGCATCATGCTGGTATATTAATTTTTATATAGTAATAAGATGCAAAATCTTCTGACCTGAGATCAAATATTAAGAGAACCTCTTGGTGGTCCCTTACTAGAATTTCTCTTGTTTCCTTATAGTGAAATATCAGAAAATTATCATATCGCCAGCTACGCGGTCACAGGGGCATTACAAATACTTGTATCGTGTGTTTCGTCAGAAATCATAATGACAAATTAATACAAGTTTGTTTTATCTTTAAAATTGTCATCGAGCCAAATCTGTCTGTCATTTGCAAGGCTACGAAAGAGGAAACGAAAATTCTCGTACAATGTACAGTGGGTGGTCAAATTATTAGAGCCACTCGCATAAATTGATGATTTTATATTTTGAATGATTAATTCTTAAATGGAAACCGAGTTAGAGTTTTTGTTACTTTTTTATGATATGTAAAGTTATGATACACAGTTGAAAAAAGGAAAATTCTCTGGACCTCAACCCCATCAAAAATTTGTGGGAACATTTTCTATTACACGTTGAACGCCATGGGGGTCACCGGTGACCGACACCGCAAATTACACGTGCCTGAATAATTAAAAGAAAACAATAGTTATGGTACATATAATGTAAAATGGTAAATAGAAAGCTTGAAATTTGAAAATTAACTATTTCTATTCTTAATAATTAGAGCTTCAATTATTAGTGGCGTTCAACGTGATAATAATGAATGTTAATTGATTCAACATCTGATAAAAGTATGTGCCAGTAAAAAAGAATTGTGGCAGTAATTGCAGCAAAAGGCGGCGTTACGAGATACTAACATTACATCTGTAAATATAATCTTTTAAATGTATTTGCTTATTTTTATAAATATTTTTTTGTATATTATTAGTGGAGAATTATTGATTAAAAGTTACACAATGTAAAAACCTTAAAATGGCTCTAATAATTTGATCACCCACTGTATGTACATTGAACGGTCAAAGATACGAACATTATTTTATCTAAAATTTAACACAACACGTAACTTCTTTTTTCGTGAAGTTCCAACGGCGAATGAACCGATTAGATATTCTTATTCCTCTCTTTTCGAGAAATCGCTCTCCTATTATCTGTTGTTGACGTCAGCGCACGAAAAACGCATAATTTATACTTGAAATCAGTGATGGTGGATCGTTGAAAGGGTTAACGAGTTCATTAACTATACGTAACTATTAGTCACGTTTTCTTAACGAACGTCTAATATTGTTCTTTGTATTTTCAATTACAGGCTACCGACAGTGCCCAGTTCGTCAACAACTTTTGAACGCTACGCCAATTAGTATCACTCTAAGCACCACCCGGATTGGAAATCAGTACCCGGTGAACGGAGCCTCTAAGACTAACGCCTCGTCGCACGAACAACAACCCTTGAAATCGAGCCAGTCTTAGAGAAATTATTGTATTCGCGTACATTTCTATCCTCGTTAACTAAACGCTCTTAAATTACGTTCATATCGTTTGTACAGGACACTAACGACTTAAACGTTGAATACTGCAATAATCGTATTTAAAAATTTTTAAGTACATATATCATTTATGAGTTACAATTTTTGACATTTACAAGCTGTTAAATCATAAATTCAAAATTAAATCGTTCCAGAACGTACGAGAAAATAAATCAAGTGTAAAAAGTACAAGTTTATCTCCGGTTCTCTGATTACGAGACTCAACAGGTGTTTCGAAATTCATCGGAAGGGGCGTGCAACGCGGTAGCGAACCTCGCCGATTCTAATTTCTCTCGGATTTCTGAAACGTTCCGATGTACACACTGGCCATGTACTAGTCGCATAATTCTCTACTCTTTGTCCCACTTTCTTTGTCCTAGTCTTCTCGAATGTGGGCCCTCCCCCTTGTTCGTCAGGTAACATCATGTAACTCGGTGATAAAGTAAGAGGCATAGTGGGGGAGCCACAGGTGTATACGCTTGTAACGCGTGTAGATCGATAAGCATGCTCTGGCCACGAATGGCGATGGAAGGGAGAGCATGATTCCCGCCACTCGTCCCACCATGTACTGACCACTCCTTCAGGGATCTTCTGAAACTCGTCGTGCTATATATCCTGATTCGATCGTTCAGCCCGCCAACGTTGAACTTCCTGACACCGGCTCGTGCATCACAAGCATGCAAACCGTGTATCATTCGCAAGAGATATACCTCTAAATCCTCTTAACGTCTGGATTATTCTTGTCGAAGGTTCCCGCGAAATTCCAGTGTGTTCCCGTCTGGTCAGCCGTGCAACAGCGGGCATGCGATCGAATCGCGAAGAATGAAGAGGGCAGAATAGACCGGACAGGTACGAACATCCCAATGTTATCGTTGCTTTTCGAACACCGTGGACACACGATTGAACATCTGATACGAAGGCGTTACATTTGACAGCGGAACGGATTCTCGTTTGTACAACATTTTCGCGGCGATACAATTAACATCTCGAAGAATGTCCAGCGGCATACTTTTTAGTTTGAATCTTTATTACGCAATGTATACGCTAGTTTTTGACAAGACCGTGTTTTTTGCAATATTATACAATTATGTATATCAATGTTTAAACGTGTCCAAAGTTCCTTTCATAATTAAAAAATTAACAATTGTTCTAATTAATTGGAAGTGTAAAAACGTTTCTTTTACAGAACTGAAGAGAACGGATATCTCGATCCCATTTATGATCGAGCTGCCGCGTCTTTCTTCTACTGCGGTTCGCTATCTGCTCCTTTGATTCACTATTTCCGGCAGGAAAATTCTTAAACAATGCCCATCGCGTAATCACGCGGTTCTGTGCAAGGAAAAAGTGTTCATCGATACGTAGTATGACGTAAAGCATCGAAATGTACTCTCTTTGTTGGATATTCTTCTTAATCGTAGCGATTAGCAGCATCAGCAAACAGCAGCCAACCTTCTCCAAGAATACGTTCAAGGGATTGAACGGTGTGACAGTATGGAGCGATGCGGAGAACAGAAACGAAATAAGGGCTGTTTATTACCATGACCAGACTGTTGCTGTGGTCGACCTTGGAACTAACAACGAGTTGCACAATTGCAACTTGATTGAAGTATAGTGAGTGGTTTTTGCATCCCACAGAAGTGTTATCCATTTCATGGTCACCTACAATGTTGGAAATTGTTAGTCTAATCAACGGGATAATGCTGTTAGTTTAAATAAATAGTCGAGTTTCGTCCTCTTACAGCGAACAAGATGAAGCCACTGAAGTTCTAAGGAACCTATCGTTGATTACGGCTCCGCAGTTAGTTACATTTCAAGAAATGACAAAACTCATGCAACAGTGTGAACTGTTAGATGAAGTACGCGACGATACGACATCCAGTTCGATGATAAATACAATGAGCAAAAGTATTCATGGAATGGGGAGCGTCTTATCTCTTCTTTCAGGCATCTTACCAGGTGATATCTTGTGTTTGTTGTTCACTGACTGTGCATCTTCTGATTTGAAGCAATCGTAACTGGCGTTGTCATTGTAGGTACCAAGTGGTGTGGAACCGGAGATATTGCTGAAAACTATCATGATTTAGGCGAAGAAGCTCAAATTGATAGGTCAGAAAATAATTTCGGTTAAACTTTACTTTAGGGGAGACGACATTTTTTTGGATATGGGTTCCATCACTGGATGTATTTAAATTATTTATAAAATTGATACAGTAGAAGCAATAAGCAAATGCATGGGCTGTACCCTCTCTCTCTCTCTAAGATAAATATAAACCTAACTAATTCAGACAGTTACGGTTTGACTAAACCCGCTAAAGTGGTCGGCACCTGCTGCCTGCAGCTAGTGACACCGTTGATTGGACAAGAAGCCAATATAGAGTTACAGTGACGTAGCAAATGCACTAAAAGTGTCAAACTTTATATGCTCATAACTTTTTAACCACTGGATTCATAAAGTTGAGACTTGCATTTTTGGATTCTACACAGAAGAAAAAAAAAGTCCAAAATTTTGGGTCCCCTAAAGTAAAGTTCAATCATTAGCTACAATTGTTACAGAAGTTGCATTTATTCCAACTGCAGAGGTTTTAATATATTCTCTTTGTTTTTCTGCGCCCGCACGCATGTGTAGATGTTGTCGCAGTCATGATCTTTGTCCTGTTAAAGTCCGAGCTCAACAAACGCGGTACAATATCACCAACTATTCCATATATACCAAGTATGCAAATACAGTTTTATACAACTTATCAACCTCGTTGATCGTTCAACGTATCCTTGTTAAAATTATTTAATTTTCTTCTTACCTTTGCAGATCGCATTGCGTGTGCGACGAGGCGTTGTATTATTGTTTAAAAGCTGCAACGCATCCGGCTGCCCACATCATGGGTCACTTATATTTCAATGTAATTAAAATACCTTGCATAGAGGATGATCCATCAGCCGAACGGACTTCCGTAGGATTAGGAAGACGATTTATTCCTGTTAAAATGAATTATTAGAATGATTCTGATAGATATTAACAGATGCAATTTATGTTGTATAGCAGTAATTTTAATATTTTTATACCACAAATGTTGTACAAGTTTTTTGTAGTAAGAAATCGGGAAAGGATATTTATTATTTATAATTCTTGTTAATAGTATACATATGTAAATACATTATGATATAGTAAAGCTTACATGACGTTTCCATTCAACTGATTTGATCTGCATTTACCAGTATGCTCTGCTCTGTTGCAGATGAAATTGCTTGCTTCATGGATGGTAACTTAGGTATGATGTTTTGAATAGTATTTTTGATACTGATAACATTGTGATTATAAAGATTTCCTGTGAAATTATTTATATCTGTTTAATTAATTTAAAAAACGATCTACTTTATAATTTAATAATAAAATGTTTTTAAGTTACCTATTAACCACAATGTTTCTTTTCTGATATGTACATACTGACACGAAAGTAATCCATTCAACAATGTTTCTACATCTAACTGGGTATATTTTAAATTTTCTAAAAACAGTTTTGCCACCTTTCCAGATGTTTCCTGCACAGTGTTAGCCAATATTCTTATGCATGCTGTGATCTGAAATAAACAAGTACTTTAATATCCTTAGTTTAGTAGAAAATCAAAAAGTATCAATTAAAAGTTACATGCCTCCGTTACAGCAGTGTAATTATTTTTAATACTTTGATGTAGATAATCCACTATCAAGGGTACAACATTATATACATATATGTTACAAGGTTCCTGCGAAGACAGTAAAGCTAACAACCAAATCATATATGAACTTTCAAAGGAAAGACTTCTTTCTGTAGTAACTCTAGTAAGTTCAACCATTTCAATTTTGCTAAAATGTTTATGCAAATAGTGATATTATTCGAAAGGTACATTTCAGAAATGATATACAAAGCAATTTTGATTACCTAATATGCTGAAAGCCAACGCGCACATAATGCATGGCACAATATGCTACCGCTGATAAAATCATATTATCACAGTTTTGCATTAGCGAAATAATATGCTTTAAACAACTTTGGGCGTGAAATATTTCAAAAGCTTTATTACTTCCAGCAATTAAATTTCCCATTGTCCATATAGAGACTTCCTGATTACAAATAAAATGTTAACTTTATATCTTTATATAATTGCATTTTGTTTTCTGTTTTTTTCTGTTAATAACTTACTACTAAAGGATAGTTTAAACTATCTAATTCCGTAGTAAGATACGATCCAATACTTTTAGCCAATGAAGTACAAGCCTTGGTATTTCCAAGCGCAATATTGCAGGCACAACTGATAGCACATAATTGTATAATTGGATTGTTACCAGAGAAATCGCGTGCCAGAGCAAACAATATGTTATTCACTTTTAAAAAAGCATTGACATTTTCTTCGTTCTATTTAAAATTAAAAAACAATGATCCTGTTAATATACATTTATTAAAAACTTAAAAACTCATTAAAATCATAACCTGAATAAGAGCATTCTGAAGTTGCTTGTATCTTTCAATTGGCAATGGTTTCTTTTTAAGTATTTCTGCCTGTTCAACAACAAATTTTGGTGTGAAAGATGAATCCAAGACGGTATATCCCAAAGCCACACGATTTTTATTTAAAACTTTCAAACGACTCTCTTTTCTTTCGGTAGCAACAAGTTCTCTTACACCTTCTCTAATAATCTCAACAGCATGTTCCTCCGTTGATGCTTCTACTTCCATTTTATTTTAAACTATTCTATAAATTATACAAAAAATACAAAAACCTATATATAAACTAATCTACAGGAAACAAATTTCAACGACGGTATTTCAGAAAGTTCATGGCACAATGTTTACCGACGGTTCGCATTTAAAGCAACCAATCATCATCAATCATGGTGTCCCGTAACTCCTGTAATTCCCGAAAATAGGGGTTGCTGGGGTGATTCTGAACAACATTTTCCTTTACCAAAATGTCATTTGTAGCTTCGTTTTTGAGTTATTAACGAAAAACACTGGCCAATCAGAGCGCGCCTTTAGCGCGGGCCGAACCACGGGAGTGTTGGCTCTAAACCGTGCTCGGTTATAATCGTGAACAAACGCATTGGCACAGCGTGGATATCAAGGAAAGCGTGCGATAAATGTTACATCGTCTTAAATTAAGAACAATGTGGAATTATTCGTTATCCATGAACATTGTTCTTAATTCAAGACGCAGTAACATTTGTTGTTTGTTCACGACCACAATCGAGCGCGGCCGAAAGCCAACGCTCTCGTGGTTCGGCCCGCACTAAAGGCGCGCTCTGATTGGCCAGTGTTTTTCGTTAATAACTCAAAAACGAAGCCTCAAACGACATTTCAGTAAAGGAAAATGTTCAGAATCACCCCAGCAACCTCCCATTTTCGGGAGTTACAGTACTTATAAGTACTGTATAAGTACTTAAGAATTATCTGATTTAAATGTGAACAAATGAAGGTATAATTGCAAGTAGTTTGAAACGTTGCTTGATTGTTTGATATCAATGCCGGAACGTGATGTACTGTTTTATTAAAAATAAAATTACTTTTTATTTTTTTATTATTATTTTATTATTATTATTAATATTACGTTTTATTAAAATTAAAATTACATCATACAATGTTATTATATTCTATAGCTTTTAACAATGATAATTAAGAAAATAATATGTTTAATAGTCGACTCCCTCGAAACATTTCTCGATTAATCCTGTATCTTCCTCTTCGTCTGCGATTCGGGAAATCGATAGAATATTATATATAGCAGTTGGAATCGTGGTTGTTGGACCTAGTATATGCAAGCGAATATCGCATGTTTCCAGCACATACTTCCACTTCAAGTCTGCGCGTTGTGGATATGTCATTTTCTGCAATTACGGAAAAAAATGCAATTTTTAATGACGCTTTAAATGTCGTAAATAGATAAAACATTGTTTTCAAGAACCTGAAATTCGGCAGCCGTGCATCCAATGACCCGTTCAGCCGCTTCTCCAGACAATCGACAGCCAATAAGGTAGCCCGTGTCATCTTTCAGATTTACTTTCAAATTGAGGCACGTTGCGTTCAAAGGCACGCGGCTTCCGTTGCCCGAAGGACACTCGAGGTTCATACATGAATCTTGAGCATCGGGAACAATTCTCTTGCATAACGCGCTACAAGAAACGATAAGCGTGTGTTCATAAAAATAATTACATTTTTTTTTCTTTTTAGCAAAGAGAATGGTTGGGTAACGGAAAACGGGGTAACCTCCGATCGAGCTGATTTTTTCATCATAGATAGCCCTTGAGGTGGGGATTCCAACGGTGGTCATCCCATCCCTTAACTCCCCCCCGCCACCCGCGCAGAGGTCAAAAACCGAAATGGTCCAAAAAGTGGTTTACGCACCGATCTCAGTGAGTACATAAAAAAAAAAGTTGATGTACTCGCTGAGATCGGTGCGAAAACTACGTTTTGGACCATTTCGGTTTTTGACCTCTGTGGGGGCGGCGGAAGGAGTTAAGGGATGGGATGACCACCGTTGGAATCCACACCTCAAGGGCTATTTATGGTAAAAAAATCAGCTCGGAGGTTACCCCGTTTTCCGGTATTTAACCAAGAGAACTAACGAACCATCTTGTAGTTATTGTCCCTGGGCTAAAACTATCCACATTTATATCCATTACGTTGGCTTTTAAAATCGTAGCGAATTGAATTCTCTCTCCGTGCTTTGGTTTTTTGTTCAATTTATCCGAGATATCTTGTATAGTCATTATTGTTGTAATGCTGTCCGCTAATGAAAAACAAAAAGAATGCGATTGAAATTTCTAGTACGCAATGCAGTGGCGGCTCGCGTATAGGCATTGTGGAACTGCAGTACTCCCATTTCCACTTGATATTATCGATAACATTTAATATAATGCGTCCTTCTTTCTTTAATTCTTTCTTTATACTTGTACAATATATAATCCTTAAGCTTAATGTCAGTAGCCATTACCCAGTTTATGAAAAAGATACAAAAATCATTGTATGGAACTGTGCGCTTCACAGTTCCAGCGGCGTGGCGTTTGACTATGTGCGCATGCGCACATCGGAAGCTGCGCGCGAGGCTGCGAGGGAGAGAGAACACCATAGACATAGTAAGTATAGACTGAGCATCCATTGTATAAGCGGTGATGCATACGATGAGAGAGAGAAAAGATGTAAGAGGAGTTTCTCTCTCTTTTCAATCTCGGAGAAGTGGGGAGCACTTCTCCTTATCTACTCACGCCGGTTCGTCATTTCCCCTATTATTCTACATTAGCGTCGTCTGCGCATTTAAACCATATCGCGCAGACTCTTGCGCAGGCTCTTGCGCAAGCTCTCCCCACTTCTCTGGTATTGAAAAGAGAGAGAAACTCCTCTTACATCTTTTCTCTCTCTCATCGTATGCATCACCGCTTATACAATGGATGCTCGGTCTATACGTACTATGTCTATGGAGAACACTGTCGCTCCCGCAGTGCCGCTTTTTTAAAACAAAGGTTAAAAATTTTCTGGACTAGCACCCCCACTGATTTTAGCTACGAGCCGCCACTGACGCACTGCGTTAAACTTCCAGAAAGTTTTAATTATCCTTACGATTTGGCGTCGCGAAGTTTCCGGACATTATGTCATGATCAAAGCACTGCACCGCGCTTCTTACAGATGTTGCTTCTGGCGTATTAGGATTCTCGGTGATCATAGTTTTTTTAACTACAAATATATCGGGATGTAAAAGGGAAAAAATTCGAATTATATTAAATTTTGATTGTTGATAAATTGCAACCTATGGATAATGCGAGCTTTTTCCTAAAATTGTTATAAGCGATACGAGCATCTGTGAGAAGTAGCACGGTTCGTTTAGGCTGCCAGAGAGCGCCTCTTTCAATCCATTCGTTTTCCCATAATATTAAAGATACAACGTCAACCGTGGTTGCATCTGTTGCCTCGAAGCTACGAAATTTTATGTTTCTTCCGTCACGTGTTATCACGTTGCGAATATCACTAATCTGTGAAACAAGGACACTCATTAGAGTCTATGGTTCAATTCCTCTCTATAGTAATCCGTATTATTTTTTTTTTCAATAATATAACGAACATGAGTTATAAGTGGCCAATAAATTTTGTAATTAATAATTTCCCAGATAGCATCGTTAAAACATCCTAAAAATATCTGTTCCAGACATTCAGATATGACGTCTTTACGACGTCCGGGACAAGACATCGTAAAGACGTCCAGCAGGGCCGATGTTAGAAGGGCAATCGTCCAGGGCGCTAGATTTGAAGGGGGCGCCGCAGCCCGGTGTCCCTAGTATGCGAATATACCGATATTTTCTCATTATCTCTTCTCTCTATCTACATCTCATATGTAATATTACATGTATGCTATATATGCTGCGACATTTATGTCTACATCTTCCCTGACGCGTTTTTTAGCCCCTGAATGGGCGCCACGATAATCTTGCTCGGGGCGCCAATATTGTTAAAACCGGCACTGACGTCTAGGTAAGGTCGTAAGACGTTCAGACCTAAAATGGTGTGCTATCTGGGTTAAAACTTACAAAGGTAACGACGACCATAATGTCGACGTATTGATCGCGCAACGTCTCCAAGTTATCAAAAATGCTTTTCAGACTTCGCAACTCGGTCGGCTTTTTAATCGGAAGCATCAGCAAAGGTTCGTATTTTGCGCGCGTCGGTGCGTCATGGACTTGTATCAACGAGTTGCCCTCATTTACGGTTAGATTGCACGAGTTAGATACCCATGGCACAAAATGTTCGTTCTTGTCCTCCGGACGACGTTCTACCACTTTTGGATTAATTACTTCCACTGTAAGTCATTCAATCAAAAAGTATGAAATTTACATGCAATGTAATTTAAATTATGCTATATTCGTGCACCACTTGTTCTGTAACTCGATACAAACCAACACTACCGATATGGAAATCGGAAGACAGTTTTTCGACGAATTGTACGCTTCCCCATACGGTCACGTTTATGGAATCTTCTTCTGAATCGCGTAACGTGAATGTCCACACTCCTCGTTCACCATTGTTAACTGAAACGAACATTTAATCATGTACCAAGTATCTACTTGCAAATCACATAAATACATTTGATTACAATTTTTTATGACTTTCATTCATTTCATTCATTTTTAATTTTTACTTGAGCTTTTTATGACTTTAAATTTAACGTATAGAAAAGTAGAGTTACATTCTTACATCTTGTTCGCGCAGCGTCGATTACTTTCATGTTGAAACTATTTACAATTATGCCAATTACAAGAGCATTTTGCGTACCAGGTTGCAATGAATTTAATGCTTGTCTGTATACATTCGACATCGCTAATTATAGTTGTTTTTGTAATATTTAAACTTGTTTTATTCAATTCGAAAAGTTAGGTGATTTCCACGCTGTTTCCGGAACGCACAGTTACCGGCTGAGTTTTAGCGCTCTTCTTATCAACCGTGTTTGAATTCAAAATCGCGACCACCGCGAAAAAAGAAATTTTTAAAATGCAATTGAATATGTATTTTTTAAATTTTTTAATAATTCCTTGGAGCAATAATTAGCACGATTAAATATTGAATCGAAGTTCAAAAATGTAAAAAAAATATTTAAATATAAAAAGTAACCGATTTCGATGGTGCATTTGAAGCATCGTTGTGAACAAGGGCTAATGCACATGCCCCTTAACGATTGGCTCAGGTTGGCTATCCTGTTGCCGACGATACTTGATTCACTTTCATTGACTTTAGTGACGTCGGTTTGTGGGAGGTGAGCTTTTGTGCGAATTCCATGAGTTGAAGAATTTTTAAAAATATTACTACGCGTTGTAATCGTATAAAATCATGGCTGACAACGAACAGAAAGCGATGCAATTGCTAGCCGAAGCTGAGAAGAAATTGACATCATCGAAGGGCTTCTTTGGCTCGTTATTCGGGTAAGTTTACTACATTGATTTACTTGAACTCGTCCACCACCAAATCTGCTATCTTGCATCGTATTATTTATTTACATTGTTTTACGAACTAGATCAATCTGGTGTTTTTATTATTCGTAACGACGTTTCTCGTTGTCTCAAACTATTTTCTTGTTATTCAGTGAACTGGCAATTCTGCCAATTCGTACGTGTATATCTGGGTCTATATATAACAGTTGCTATCTGCTCGTGATATAGCGTGTCAAAACTAGTAAATTAAGATGCAGCGGAAAAGATGCGTGGAAGCGCATATTTTTCACAGACAAATAGGTCCACATTATTCAGATTCTCCAGTCTGCTACTTGTTACATCTAATTTTCCCATTTTGGAGATTCATTGTTGCTTGGTTCTGGATGACTCATGCTTTCCTTTTTGCACTTCTAAAGTAAATGAAAATAACACGTATTACCATATGTGATAATTCTTAACGACTGTAGGTAAAATTGATTATTACATTTGTTATTACATATCTGATTGTATGCTGTAGCGGATCATCAAAAGTTGAGGAAGCTGTAGAATGTTACCAACGTGCTGCAAATATGTTCAAGATGGCAAAGAATTGGAGTGCGGCAGGAAGTGCATTTTATGAATCAGCAGAGTTACATGGGAAAGCAGGTAGCCGCCATGATGCAGCTAATAATTATGTGGACGCTGCTAATTGTTTTAAGAAATCTGATATAAATGGTATAATAATTGATAATGGCTATTTTTTATTTGTTCATGCACTTAACAAAAGAGGGCATAGATTAAGGGTTGATAACTGATCATTTTAATATTTTTATAGAGGCCATTAGTTGTCTGTTAAAGGCAATTGAAATATACACAGATATGGGTAGGTTCACAATGGCGGCTAAGCATCATCAAAGTATAGCTGAAATGTACGAAAGCGAAGCTGTAGATCTTGAGAGAGCAGTTTCTCATTATGAACAAGCAGCTGATTATTTTCGCGGAGAAGAGAGCAATTCCTCTGCCAATAAGTGTCTTTTAAAAGTTGCACAGTACGCTGCACAACTTGAGAATTATGATAAGGCTATTCAAATTTATGAACAGGTAACTTATATTACAAAATATTATAGGGTTTCAGATTATTGTTAAAGAAAAAGAAGTTATAATATTTTGTTGCATGTATTTACAGGTTGCTTCTGCATCTTTGGAAAGTTCTTTATTGAAGTATAGTGCAAAGGAGTACTTTTTCCGAGCGGCGCTTTGTCATTTATGCGTTGACATGTTAAATGCGCAACATGCGATCGAACGTTATCAGGAGCAGTATCCTGCATTCCAAGATTCTAGGGAGTATAAATTAATAAAGGTATGAGAAGTAAAACTTAATTAAAATATTTGTATATCGGCGACTAAACTTCTGGAATATACCGGAAGAAGATTTATTATTTTGTTTTGATATGGTAGAGAGTGTAATTTTGATTTCAGACATTAATAGAACACCTCGAGGAACAACACCTCGAAGGTTTTACAGAGGCGGTAAAGGAATATGATTCAATTTCACGATTGGATCAGTGGTACACGACAGTATTATTACGTATCAAAAAACAAGTTAACGATAATCCAGATTTGCGCTGATCGGTTGTCCCTCTTTTGTGCTATTTTTTCTCGATGATATTATTAATCCAATTCTATATGTATTCTTTTTTAAATCATACCCTGCTTTCAGTGAAACTTGTAAAGTAGTTTCGTTTTTATACCTAAATATATTTTTCATAACATTTCCTTATTCTCTTGGCAACTACTAAATATTCATGGGTTCAGTTATCGTGTGTGTATTCATAGGATATTGTCATTAAAAGTATATAAGGATATTCTACGAAAACATTACTAGTTCATTTAAATGCCTGTATACGTGGCATAAGAATAAAGTATAGAAATAAATAGTATTTAAACTTTGTTGATATTCATACTTGCAAATATATAAACAGCTTGCTAATAAGCCAAGGCTTCTGCAATTTAATTTAAACTCGTGCAATTGCAATAAATTATCCAAATACACCTATTCATTTTCATAAGTTTAGTAAATTTAGTAAGTGTGGTGCAGTTTCGATTGTATATTTTTAAGTGTTTTATGATACTTACGATCGGTTAGTTCTTTGAGGCATAAACAATAATAAGATTCTATGATAACAGAACGAAGAATTGCAGCCTATATTTACTTTTAATTACAACATGGTTTAGTGTTATTTTGCATGTATGTTTTATCTGGAATTGTTGTAGTAAAAAGACAATGTGTCTTTACACTGCCAGAGTACCAAAATATCAAACGAGGTATAGATTGTCTTTAAAAATTTCTCTTTCTTTCCTTAAACTTTAATTTTTTAGAAATCTTATATTTGATGTACATACGTTATATTATTAATGGAAAGTGAAGAATATGATTATATGCATTTAAGCGCGCATATATAATATGTAAATTTTTTTGTTTTTTGTTTTATTAAGATACACTTGTTTATATTCTTGTATTGTTGAACATTAATTTTGTTAATGTATATTTGTATTTAGAAATAGAAGAATAGAGAGTATAAGTGATAAAAAAGGAATTAAATGAGATTTTAATTCCGTTTTATTTCATGATTACGTATCTTACCTTTATCATAGCATTTTATATTTAAAAACAGGTTGCAATTGTTTAAATACATTTATCAAACAATATATATTCCATCGTTAAGTAGGGATAGTTATTACAAGTTGCATGCATGGAAAGTAACAAGACTAGCATCATATAAATGTACGAAAAGAAACATAAATTCATGCCGTGTTTCAATTTCCCAAAGAATTTTAGAATCGTAAAAAGTTTATCGAATAAAAGCTTTACAGAAATTATACATACATAAGAAATAACATCTGGACCATGTATTCTTCTATTTAATATATTCTTTGAGCATAGTTATGTGTACATGTATTCAGCAATTGTGATTTACTGAATGAGTGAATAATTAATTTCGGAGTAATTAATATACAACTGATTTTTTTTCTGTATTGGGTAGTATATGTACACTCTACAGGATTTTCAGCGATGTAACTGTGGTCTGAAAGTGCAAGTTTCATTCAGAAGCATGATTGAACTAATAATATATTCTCAATGAACTGTAGAAAAAATTGAATGTTACCTGCGTATTTTAAAGTTTATTTTATTGCCTTGTTTTAAAATACGTTTCTGTTAGAAATGTAAATGATTTTGTTATAGATTTATTTATTTTTTTACGTCTGTGAAAATACGCTCATATTGTGTACCTTGATTCCCGAAATTGTGATTAAAATTTATAACTGAACTTACTTTGTTATGTATGCGATCAATGCTATGTTAAGTTTCAACAGAATTTGTAGCACCACATGACAGACTTTTTAATAGAAACGTTAAAATGCTTTAAAAGCTACAACCCCATAACTAATAATAAGAAAAATGCTATGTTGCGAAAAGGAAATATAAGAACCAGAAACACTTTCATGAAACATCCTACGCATTAAACGATAAAATTATGCATTTTACAGGTTCTAGAATGGTAGTGAAATAGACAATATAATAGAGTTATATTTCCGTGAGAAATTTTATAAAATTAAGCTTTTTAAGCATGTGTAATTTTCTTTTTATATAAAAACTATGCAGTAGAATCGTAGATAAACAGGTTGTAGCTTTTCCTATATTGTATTGCGCATAATTAAAAAAATAGATACCTTGTAAATAAAGATAATGGGATACAAGTCCATATTTAATGTCTGTATCGTAAATTATTGTATTTTTAAATTATAAGCTACAATTAATAATTTAGCAATAAATAAAATAAGTTGAAAATATTAGTTTTATTTTCAGCAATAAATTAATCACGATAGTACATAAGTGCTAAGTAAGATATTTTGTACACCATTCTCCCAGTTAATCTGAAAATAAATAGTAGTTATTTGTTATATTGTTGATGGTGTGTAAACGTCAATTATAATTTAATTGCAAACTTAAATTGGTCGTAAAATGTATGTAATATTACAATCGATCATTGCGCCATCTATTCAAAAAAGGCGGAAACTACTCGACAATTATCGACTGATTTACCTACATATACCACTGATGTGGGGTGACGGTAATGCAGATTTGGTGGTCGGTATAATTCTCACTGTCGGTAAAGGCGTGCTCTTTTTACCTTCACCTCACTACGCGCAGTCCTTATGGCAGGTTCATAAACCGATATTTTCCCCCTAACTATATGTACATACTTTCAAACTTAATCTTATTTTACTAATTTTAACAGCTATAAAAACTAATAACATATGTTTTGAAAATAGATTTTTCTTACATTTTATTCCGAAAATGTAAGAACAAAATACCTAAAGGTACTAGGGATATCATAGTAGAGAAACAGACTGTTGGCGATCATTTCAATAATTTCTAGAGAAAATATTCAGGTGGATGAAAATTCTGTAGTATACACAAGCGGAGAATTTTTCTACAACTTTGATAACGTGTTTAATTAGTTTTTGTGAAGCAAGAGAATGCAAGTTGTTGGGGTCGACGGTCGTGTCGTCGGCTATCTTTTTTGTTTTTTAATACTTCAAGCAAAACTTACGAACTCAAGAACCTCTTGGAGGCTCAGTGCTGACAAAGTTGTCAAGACAACAGACTTTGTGAGTACGATCGAGGATGATCCTATTTTCGATATCCTGGCCAGCAGTATCAGTGTCGGTAATGGACAAAGTTGGAGTAGAACAGCTATTTCTGAAAAGCATGATAAGATACAATCTTACTGTCAAGACTGCAAAAATGTTGGTGCTGGAAATCATGAACGGTAAGAAATGATGGAAATTTCATTAATTTTGGGTAAGAGAAAAGAAATACATCTTGTTTTAGAATATCAAATTGGTGCTATTAACGCTCGTTGGAACGAAATAACTGGTACTTATGATTTTAAAAATCCAATGACACGATAGCTTATAGATACATGGAGTGAATTACATTAAGAAAGAAAAGTTACTGGTACCTAAACAACCATCGTTTGGATAACATTGGATTTGAAATATTAATGACTGTGGGTATAAACAAATTATAGAAGATCAATCTATAATACTTTCTTTCCAATGTTAAAATGATTTGATTTAATTTAATTCTATGAATATGTTTGTTTATACTCATTGGTACAAAAATTTTAAACCCAATTTTATCCAAAAAGTGCTTGTCATGGTCATAATTTACCCTTTTAAGTTTAAATATTTCATAGTTTCCTTTCGTGAACCCATATTTTAATGATGAAATAAAACTTATTTCTCTAAAAATGTTGTATTTAATTAAAAAGCATTTATATTTAACTATTCTGAAAAGTGACACACCATTTTATAAGTTCATATTAATTTTCACAACATTGCAATGCATGCATGCAAAACAATGTTAATAATTCTATAAACAAGAGAAATGAAATAATATTGTAATTTGTATTTGGAAGTACTTTTTGTTATATCAAGAAATTGTTAAATGCTTATTCATCAAAATTATAATCAATATTATTGCATGTTATTAAGTTAAATTATAATATATTTCAAGTGCATATATGCATATTTAGTAGCAAGCTACTCTGCATGTTAGTAATCATGTGTTTCTTTCTATTATAATTTATGAGAAACTCAAAAATGTATTAAGCCTTTAAATGTCTAAAAATGTAGTCCAATTAGAAAATTTGTTAATTATATAAGATATACATATATATTTTTTTTTATTCATTAAGCATTGAAATTTACTTTATTGTTTGTATAATTTATTTAATTAAAATCAGTACTTATATTTTAGATTTTGTTCTCCACAATTGTTAAAATTAATCTGATGCAATTTTCTTTTTCTTCCTGTAGTTAGTATTTGTGTGTGGCTTACTGTTCTTTCAGTGTTAAAAAAGCCCTAACTTTGGTCCCCTTGGCAGACGATTCTCGTCATACGTGTTGAAGGATACACCAAATGCCACTGAGTCTTTTCCTTTATCCACTCAAGTGTCGAATGAGCAAATCATGTGTTCTTCTGGACAATGTGAGGATATAATCCTAGACTGTGGGAAGCCAGTTAATTTTACTTATTATGATAATTTGCTCGGTATTGCAAATAGGGATAAACATCCATTGGTTCCAGAACCTAATGTAGCACTCATGTTTAAAAAAAATGGTGGCAAAACAATGGAAGTTGATATTGATTTATTAGAAAAACGATTAATAAAAGCTAAAAGAGAGGTATAAGATAGCTTTAAGAAACATATATTTTATATAGTTATATGTAATGTATGTCTTATTCAATATTTTTTTTTTTCCATTTCTTTTTTACACAGAAACCAAAATCTGTTCAACTTTATAATCAGATTGGGAATTTTTGGAGGATAAAAGGAGATGCACAAAGATCCATCGAGTGCTTTAGAAGGGCGCTTGCTGTGTCACCTCATAACGCAGAAGTTTTATTAAATTTGGCTAGAGTGTTATTAGTTCAACAATATTTGGATGATGCAACATATTTAGCAAGACGTTCATTAGAACGACAAGCTCCAGATAGGAATGCATGGGAACAATATCTTACTCTTGGTCAAATATTCAAGGTGATTAAGACGTTTCAGAAACATATTTTCATTTTCAAAAAATCTGAAAAATATTTAAACGATTTTAAGTAATATTTTAGTATTGCAAAATATTGATGCTTTCTTTTTATGTAGGCATACGGCCATTATCAAGAAGCAGCTGTACACTTACGACATGCTTTAGAATTAAAGCCAGATCTCTCTGAAGCTGCTGAAGCTTTAAGAGAGATAGAGTCACTTCCGGCTGCGAGTATACATATCTACACACTACTGATAATCATATGTTTGGTAGGTGATACAAAAGAGATAAATTATATCACTTTAATTTGTATTAAAATAACTGAATATAAATAGTTTTATATATATATATGTATATCATTTATGTCATATTTGAAGTACATCGCATTTAAATCTGTTTTAGGTGCTTGGAGTACTTTTAGTAGTTCTAAGTAGTGTAGAATGTGACGAAGACTCTAGTCTTGTCAATGGACAACTTCAACGTCCAGTGCAACGGCATTTTAGCCGGGCTATGGCGATGCGCAGTTTACGACTTAACGTTACTCGCAATAAACGTTGTTGATTATTTGCTAAGAAACAGAAGAACTTTGTGATAGAATAAAAATTTCAGCTGCTGTTATCATTTATCTATTTACAAAATATTATTTGTAATATGATTTTTAACAATTATTTAATGTATCAATAAATCTGCAATTTATTATAAGTGAAAATATACAATAAAAAGCAACAGTAGTTCTCTTTTACTACAAGAAAAAAGATATTGCATTTAACATAAAACGCATGTATAAGAGTACATATATGTATAGGGGTGTGTGTATATATGTAATACATTTTTAATTAAAAACGGAATGTAATCTGTGGAATTACAAGATATTTGTGTTGTTATATTAAGTATTAACATAGATATTATTAACAACATTTTTTCAACATCATTTACAGTATACTCAACATCATTTACAGTGACACTAGAGTATATAAATAATTACTTATATATTCTATTCACAAGATCTAATTTTATATTTTTAAATAATTTACAGTTACATACTTAAGGTTTAGATATTTTTTAATATGTACACAAAACAACATCCCTCATTTTTGCGACTGGAGATATGTAACAAATTTGTTTCCCGCTACTTCAATATAGATTAATGAATTCCCTTAACTTTGATTTAATAATATCTTTAAACTTGAAAGAACAGTGCTTTGTCTATGTATTTTTAATCAACTTTTTTGTTATGTACTTTTTACAAGTACTGCCTAAATTTTAGTTAAACAGCA
The DNA here is from genome assembly GCF_051020975.1 of Osmia lignaria lignaria. Lineage (NCBI taxonomy): Eukaryota > Metazoa > Arthropoda > Insecta > Hymenoptera > Megachilidae > Osmia > Osmia lignaria. Next base: position 8,730,749 of record NC_135044.1, on the reverse strand, counting down.
AAATATTTAACTAAAATTTATGTTAATGTAAAATAAATTCTTAAACGATTTCTTAAAAAATTAGAAAGTAAAGTGTAAATACCCTATGCTTAATGACAAACTGTTTCTTCAATGCATTGCTGCAAACTCTAAATATAATTTAAAAACTTAATACATTCAGAAAGTTAGGCCTTACATTTGCATTAACAACTTTAATTTTTGTTTTATGTACAAACACCAAAAATAATACTAATTAAGACAATATATGCCATAATTCAGTTTATAATCTTTTAAGGGTTTTAACAAAGAATGTCTCTAAATACTAGGATTTATTTTACTGTATTTTTTGTTTAATACCGAACTTATCCTAAAAATGTTATGTTTGAATAGCACAGATTTGTTGAATTTTTATTATTCAAGGTATTTCATCTTTTAAAGACTACTCTGTACAAGGTAATAAACTTATCTGGTTACTATTTACATACAAAACATGAATATTATACACGTTTTATGTATGATCTATTTAAAAAAAGAAAAGGATTGTAATTTGCTCTGTGTGTGTGTGTATGTATATGTAGAAACATCTTTGTCAATACTTACCCTTAAAAGATACTTATGTGCACACATGTAGGTATAGAGATGTATATTAGCATACATGTGTGCAGTGGACATAAAAATTACGAATGTATAGCCTATTAATCTATAGCATATCTATATTAAATTTTAATACACCTTGTAAGTTAAAATTGAACCCAACTAGCATTTCCTACTGTTGCTGGTGTCGGTGGTTGAGTTCCAGATTGTTGCGATGCACTAGCAAATTCTCCCCACTCAGAACTTGTTTGATTTTGGTTCTGAACAGGTTTATGGGCAGGTGATGAAGTTGGAGTTTTAGCAGGTGGTGGTGCAATTTTCACACCACCTGGTGGAGGAGGTAAACCCATATTTGTATTGCCACGTTGCTTTGATTTAGAAGAAACTTCGCTACCATCCTTTTTCTATGTTCAATAAAGAAGAATTTTATGATATATTACTTAATATATAATCTAAATTTATATAATAATATATAAATCAAAACAATCTTACAGTAATTTTCATATTTATTTTTATTGTTTCTCCTTCTTTAAATCTGAGATCCAATTCTTGTTTTGGTTTATCTTTCTCCTTTTCTATTTGTTCCTGATTTTTAAGCCATTTAAAATGATCTTGAAGGGCAACATTTAAATCAAAACTATCAGATCTATCTAAAAATCCCACACCAATGAAAGCTGATCTTCCATTATCATCTTGAATTCTTAGAACAAAATAACGGGAAGAATCTGTGACTGGTTCAACTGCAATTCCTGGATATTGTTCAATTGGACATTTAGCAAATAATTCTCCAGTAACTTTATCTTCCAGCTTTATGGTGACTGAGTCTCCCTGAGATACAAGTCGCATACGCCCAGTCCATGAAGGCTCTTGGAGATTCCAATCAGCTGCTCTATACATGTACATAAAATACTTATAATTACACTTATACTTTGTTATGTTTTCTATTAATTTATAATAAAATCTTTTATAGTTTTTATATTATTTTCATGAAACTACATTATTACATGTAATAGAATAAAATATTCAATATTGCTAAAGTGATTTTTAAAAACGGAAAAATTCAAACATACAGAAACACACATTTTAGAATATTCATTCCAGATGTAATAGTATTTTTTTGCACATTTTCTACTACATCTGACGTGTCAAACACCGAAGCTAAGACCGATGAAAACTGTACAATATTGAATTTTCTAAGCGGTAATAAAAAAAATATTGTGTCTAAACGTGGTTTTGTATATATCATTATTTCATGAAATCAAATATTTTTCAAGAAAAATATTGTCAAAAGAAATTAATCGTACCGATAACCCCTATTTGTTGACCTTGGCGGTATTTTAAACACAAATACTTCGGACTTGACAAGTAATACACTTTCATACGTATCCATTATATTTTTAACAAATCACACAGAAAGCACGTACGTACGTCACAAGTAGAATTTAACGAACTACTATTTGAAAATTCGTTTATATTTTGTGACGAATCTTTACCGTGATTTGATAACTTTATCTCTAGTCACGCCTCCCATCCCCACATCGAAACCATTCACCATAGATTATTTTATTAACTATAGTAGGTAAACACGATTCATGCATAAAATGGTATTTTAACATATACTGCAGTTCACGAGAGACCATACTTACTAGATGACGAGTTTTCGCTCGTTTTTGCGCATATGACTGTATTTCAGTTATATATACTTTATAATCTATGGTAATGCGCATGCACTCGACACCGATTGGAAACCCGAGAATATATACCTAGTGAACAGAAAATTTTACAATTTTTCATTCTTGATTCATCTTCCCTTCATTACACGAAAATTACTTTCTATATTCAAAATTCTTTCAAATCTATTTCTTTTAATTTCATTTCAATTGTATCTTGTATCTTTACCATATCATCACCGGGTATCAGTTATCGCACGTCCTATATTTTTGCCCACCATTTATATGATCGCAAAGTAAGAAGCAAACTGTAGAGAGGAATCACACACGTTATTAAAAATCTTCCTAGACCTAATGAGCTGCGCGAATTAAGTATGGTTTCTCGTGAACTGCAGTGTAGAATATTATATAAATATATTTTATTCATATGAATATATAAGTTAATTTGAGTTAAAATATATCAAACACAATAATTTTAAAAAATTATAAATCACTATAATTTTTTATACGTATTTAAATACATACATACATACATGCGTTGTAAATAAGACCAAATAAGATCAACTACCGATATTCGCAAGAAGCCGGCGTTGTTTGAAGAATTATGTCGATGTATTTCTTTAATTTTATCAAATATAATCAACATTTTATTTAAATGTATTCATAAATTATAAAAATATAAAAATATACAAGATTCCATATGCATCCCTAATCGCCGCATTTGTTGGGGAATGTTTTACAGGTTTGAAAATGAATCAAAATTCCACTTGTTTGTAAACTGTTGCTATGAAGTATTTGGCGGTATTTCTCTGAAATGAATAAGATGGTTTTCTTGTTCATGAAAGTAACATAACATTTTTGTTTTAGGGATAACATTGTAAAAAGAGCATTAAAATGATGCATAGAAGAGGAGGTAAAAGAATTCGTATGGATGATCCGGTGCCTCCAGAGTATGAGGCACCGATGACTCCAATGACTCCCATGAATGATAATTCAACTGGTGAAGCTAATGAAGCTTATTCCACTTATACACCATATAGTCAAGCACCACAAACACCTATACATAATCCAACGTATGTATAATTTTAAATGCAAATTATATTTCAACAAAATAGTAATATGTATTTATGTTTGTCTAGCCCTGAACATTATTCATCTGAGAGTTATAGCTCTCCTGGTACGTCACAGCAACAATATCAAGAACAAACAGGAAGTTTTGAAAATCAGTCACAGTTTGAGCAACCAATGACACCGGCAACTCCAACTAATATGAGGATTACAAGAAATACACGTGCTAGATTACGTGGTATGATTCAAAATGATATTTTTATAATTGATTATTATAATAATTATGCTTTGTATGGATAGGGGGCCCAATACAACAACCAAAATATAAAGAAATAGATACAGACTATATTCCAACTACTACTAGTAGAGGAAGAGGAGGTGGAGGCCGTGGGCGTGGAAAACGAACACATCATTCGCATAGTTTAGAAGATGAGGCTAGCCTTTATTATGTTATTAGAAACAACCGATCTTCATTGACTGTACGTTACTTATTTCTACAAATATATTAATTAGGATAACGTACCATGTACATTAATTACTACTGTATTTATAGGCTATCGTTGATGACTGGATAGAAAAATACAAAAGTAACAGGGAAAATGCTCTTCTCATGTTAATGCAATTTTTTATTAATGCAAGTGGTTGTAAAGGACGTATTACACCTGAAATGCAAGCAACAATGGAACATGTAGCGATAATTCGTAAAATGACTGAAGAATTTGACGAAGTATGTTAATATTATTTTTGTAAACGGATATTTTGCTTGTTTGATTAACAGTAATTAATAAAATAGGAAAGTGGGGAATATCCATTGATCATGACCGGGCAACAATGGAAAAAATTTCGTGCAAATTTCTGTGAGTTCGTGCAAATATTGGTTCGACAGTGTCAGTATTCAATAATTTATGATCAGTTTTTAATGGACAATGTAATTTCATTGTTAACTGGTCTTTCTGATTCTCAAGTGAGAGCTTTCAGACATACAGCTACTCTTGCTGGTGAGATATATTATTTTGATCTAGTTCTTATAATTTATAATCTAGATGTTATTTCTTATAATTAAGAACATAATATTACTGATAACATTATTTATAGCTATGAAACTTATGACGGCATTAGTAGACGTTGCTCTAACTGTATCGATAAATTTGGATAATACACAACGACAGTATGAAGCCGAAAGACAAAAAGCAAGAGAAAAACGAGCTGCCGATAGACTAGAATCTTTGATGGCAAAACGGAAAGAACTAGAGGAAAACATGGATGAAATAAAAAATATGCTTACATACATGTTTAAATCTGTATTTGTACATCGTTATAGAGATACATTGCCAGAAATACGCGCGATTTGTATGGCAGAAATTGGAGTTTGGATGAAGAAATTTCATCAAAATTTTTTAGATGATTCTTATTTGAAATATATAGGTTAATATAATATTAATGTATGAACTTTTATATTGCATAGTATTTACTTAAATTCGCTGCAATTTTGTAGGTTGGACATTGCATGATAAAGTCGGAGAAGTTCGATTAAAGTGCCTTCAAGCATTACAACCATTATATGCTTCAGAGGAATTGAAAACTAAACTTGAACTTTTTACAAGTAAATTTAAAGATAGAATTGTTGCAATGACATTGGATAAAGAATATGATGTTGCGGTGCAAGCCGTTAAACTTGTTATCTCGATTTTAAAACATCACCGAGAAATCCTTACCGATAAAGATTGCGAACATGTCTACGAACTTGTTTATTCGTCTCACCGTGCTGTTGCACAGGCAGCAGGTGAATTTTTAAACGAACGATTATTTCGTCCAGATGACGAGGCAGTGGCAGGCGTGAAGACTAAACGCGGAAAGAAGCGTCTGCCAAATACTCCTCTGATTCGAGATCTTGTTTTATTCTTTATCGAGTCGGAACTTCACGAACACGGAGCTTATTTAGTAGATTCTTTAATTGAAACAAATCAGATGATGAAGGATTGGGAATGCATGACGGATTTATTGTTAGAAGAGGCTGGACCTGAAGAAGAAGCTTTAGATAATCAAAAAGAAACATCTTTAATTGAATTGATGGTTTGTTGTATAAAACAAGCTGCTACAGGTAAATTTTCTTTTTCATGTATATGTTCTTATGAAATTTTATAATAATGTACTTGATGTAATTTTAAAAACAGGAGAAGCTCCAGTTGGTAGAGGGCCAACTAGAAAGATATTATCAGCAAAAGAAATGAAGCAAGTTCACGATGACAAACAACGATTGACGGAACATTTTATACAGACATTACCTCTTCTACTTGATAAGTATAGAGCAGATCCTGAAAAGCTTGCAAATTTACTAGCTATTCCTCAATACTTTGATTTGGATATTTATACCAAATCACGACAAGAGCAGAACTTGGATTCATTGTTAAATAAAATTCATACAATTGTGGAGAAAATGCATGATACAGAAGTTTTAGATACAGCTGCAAAGACATTGGAACATATGTGTATAGAAGGGCACGCTATCTTCACCAGGTTAAGTTTAACGAGATAAAAAGATCTGTGGAAAATAGAAGGATATTTAATGTTTAATGTATTTTCCATAGGTGTGATGTAGCACGTTCAACGTTAATTGATTCTATTGTAAATAAATATAAAGAAGCTATCGACGAATATAGGAATTTAGTAGAAGGAGATGAAGAACCAGACGAAGACGAAATTTTTGATGTTGTACAATCTCTTAAAAAGGTCTCGATATTTTATTCCTGTCATAATATGAATCCATGGGGAATATGGGATTCCTTGTACAAGGATATCGAAGATGCTAAAGATCCATCTAGGTATTAATACTATCTGCATTTGAATTCTATGACTAATTTTAAGCAAAAATGATTCTATTCTCTTTTCCTGAATTCCCAACGGTTCTTGAAATATCGGGGTTTGAAGTTTCCAGGTTGTATGGGTAGTTGCTAAAGAGTAAATTACATTTTTGCGACTGGGCAAGGTAATTTAATCTTTAGCAACTTGGCTGGGATTAGAAAACAATTTATGATTGTCAGTTGTTTGTTTTTTTCTAAGCCCTCTAGTCGCAACAATGTAATTTACTCTTTAGCAATTATCCTGGCAACTTCAAACCCCGATATTTCAAGAACCGTTGGGAATTCAGGAAAAGAGAATAGAATCATTTTTGCTTAAAATTAGTCATAGAATTCATATACGAAGTATCTCGGATACCTCGGCGGCCACCCTGTATACATATAACATTTCATATACACAGATTAATTTTATTACAGGTGTTTACCACACGAGGCAGTCAAGTATTGTATAAGTGCATGCTTTTTTGCAATTTTGTGGGGACAAAATCATCTTATGGAATCTGCGGATTCTGGAAATCGAGGTGAAGATGAATGTCGGCAATTAAGGGAACGCTTGCACTCTTTTATGGGCTCTATGCGTCATTTCGTTAGTGGCGACGTGAATGGCACGGTAATTGTTATATTTTTATTATTTCTTTTTCAAAATTTTCCTCGTGTCGATAATACATAATATCTTATAATATTGTCTTAGCCTTCTCCTCCAATTCTACGAGAAGAAGCTTACAATACAATTTGTGACCTGTTAGTGGTATTTTGTAATCAGTTGACATCACATTCTAATCCTTTAATGCATCAATTAGTATACGAACCTGACCAAGCAATGCAAAATATGCTTAATCGATTCATACAAGAATACGTATTTTTTGAAGAAGAAGATGGTATGTTGTCAATAATGCGTTTAATGTGTATTCTCTTAGCAAACAAAACAATCATTGACACAAATGTATTTTATCCTCACAGACGAACATGACGAGCATTCAAAAATTGAAGAATTGCACAAAAGAAGAAATTTTCTAGCTGATTATTGTAAGTTAATTGTGTATAATATGATACCAACGAAAGCAGCAGCAGATGTATTCAAACATTATGTAAAATATTATAACGATTATGGTGATATTATTAAGACTACGTTAGGAAAAGCTAGAGATATTAATAAAACCCATTGTGCTTTAACTATGCAACACAGTTTGAACATTTTGTATAATGAAATAGTAGCTGAAAAAGGCAAGGTTAACAGAAATAGCGAAGAGTTTACTGCTATTAAGGTTTGTCCCTATTGATACTTTATTACCAATCATATACGTATGAATGATACACATTGTATGTATACATTTGCAGGAACTTGCGAAACGATTCGCTTTATCGTTTGGTTTAGATGCAGTCAAAAATCGCGAAGCAATAACCGCTTTGCATCGAGCAGGTGTTCTTTTTGCAATCACACCTCCAGATGGTATCGAACAAGATCCTACTGGACCACCGCCTAATTTATCTTTTCTTGAAATCTTGTCTGAATTTACCAATAAACTTCTTAAACAGGATAAACGGGTTGTGTGAGTATCATTTTACTTCTGTTTAATGTATTTTTGGAGTTTATTATAAGGACCTTTACATTTGTATTACAGATTAAATTTCCTCGATAGAAGATTACAAGCTGGAATGCCGTCCTCCCGCGGTGAGGACTGGCAGCCATTACTTTTGTATAGAAACAGTCTATTACATGGTGAAACAGATCAAGTACCAGTAACAAGCAAACGAGCATATACAAGACGTAAAAAGGATCATTTAGCTGGTAGGTTAATGAATACATCATAGTTATGAAGTTCCTAAATCTTAATTCATCATTTTATTTTATTCTTTTTATTATTATTATTATTATTATTATTATTATTATTATTATTATTTTTTTTTTTTTTTTTTTTTTTTTTTTTTATTCTGTTTTTATTGTACATTTTGCAGAAGAAGAAGAAGCAGATGAGCCTGACGAAGGTTCTGATCATGAGTTTCCTGGGTGAGTTAGGTGTCCATACAAACTTACATTCTTTACATTTTACTTCTTAGAATCATGATAAAAGTAGAATATTTGCACAGTTGCGAGTAATGGCTATATATGTGTTTATAAAGATTTGTAACAAAATTAATCTATAATCTTAATATAATATATAACACGCTTTGTTTGCTTTTAAAATATAATTTATGCTATGAATGATGAGCACTTTAAATAATTATAGAAAGTACCGCAAATGTAGCTACTAAATTTACACGCTTATGTAGTTGTATTAATGCACATGTGATGTGCCCCTTTTTCTTATTATTATTACTATTTGATTGTCATATGAATGAATGCTAACTTAAATCCGTATTATTCAATAGTATTTTTTTATTTTTTACTATTGCTTTAAAATATGCTTTATTATATCATTCTGTTATTAATAATTGTAAACAAAATTTATTTATGAGAAACATTTTGGGTGAAAATATTATTTATAATATAACTTGAAATACAAATCATTGTAAATGTACTAATACTTTCATTTAAAGTCTATTCATTTCTTAATTTTTTTTCTAAATACGGAAATTCTTAAAAATAAAACATTTACTCAAGTTGTTATTTTGTACTTTATCATTTAATTGCATGCCTGTGCTTAATATGTTAATAAATATACCCGTTATTAGTGGCGTCTTTACATAAATCATAAATTTTTTGTGTTTGCATGGGTAGTAATCTTTTATGAATCGCTTGTTGCAGGCTACCTGATCGTTATACAAGCTAAAAGTTAGAATTTTTAGCAAAATATATATTATATTCTGTTATAATAAGGGGCAAAAATTGTATAAGGATTTGATGAGGTCTATTTTTCTTGGTGCCTGTTTTCAAAGTAATGTAAGGAATTATTGAGAATACATATACATATATACATATAACACGTATTGTATGTATATATACGTATGCCATGTTATAAAAATATCAAATTAAATATTAAACGTATATTTAAATACGTTAATGTTGTACATGGAATTGATGAAATCTATCATTTATACTACCTACTTTTCAAATAATTCACCTATAAGCTAATATAAAGAAAAAAGTAATTTAAAAATATATAATGATATTATGAAATGATAATATTTTTGGAACACCTGACAAAAAAAGTACATAGAGAACGATGTGTGTTCTATTGAACCTAAGAATTTAAAACCAAGTAAGTTTAAAATATGTTGTATTCTGTTTATACATATATTGATAATATACAAATTGGTGATAGATATAACGAATATGTGATATTAATTAAAACAAGACCCTTTTATTCCTGTAAATTCCTAAATCCTGCTTATCAAAATTAAAAATCCACAGTAAATAAGTAACATTATATTTTATGCAGCTTTCGTCTAATTGAAATATAATAGACTTAACTCGTTATTTCATAATTTCTACTCTCAACATTGAATTTTTATTGTAGTTTCTTCGTTACTTAACACGCCGTTCTCTATAATCGCCACAATATTACAGAAATGTTTTTAGGTGTTTGGTTTGTTAATACCTGGATTTCTTCGGACATAATGACCAAGTCCATTAATACGTATGTACACGAAGTGAAATTTTGTAATATATACATATGTTCGTATTATATGAAAAATATGTGTGAACAAATGATGTTATTTAATATTAATTTTTGTCCCTTCTTTAATCATTAAACTAACTCCGATATATTTCCATCAATGAAAAATTTTTATTTCAGCAAACACAAGAAGAAACGAGGCCCAAGAAAACATCAGTGAGTAAATTATTTCATTTTCTTATAAGTAGTTTTTAAAAAAATAAACTAAAAATTTGAAATGATTTCATTTAAGTAATTTCTATAAAACAGAATTTCGATGTTATTCGTCCTTTGTAGTACCATTAGCTCGAATCTGTATTTCAGATTAGCCGTTAATAAAGTATCAATAACTCGTGGATCTAGGGCGGCCGGGTTTTATGAAAGCAACGATAATACACAAATGCAGACATCTCCATCGGCAATTATTGAAGACGCATCAACCAGCCCTTCTCAAGACATAGATAATAAACTTAAAACATTACAAATCCAATCGAGGTCGTAAGTAGTTAACGCTTGTACTTTATAAATTCAAATCATTTTTGCCCGCCCTGAAATACTTGAAACAATTTCAATTGCTTCTTAGACGAAGAAGTCAGGATCATATGGAACCAAGAGAACTAAGAAGAACTTCTAGAAATTCTGGTCGTTATATAGAAGGGCAGTACATGGTAAGTTGCAATAACAATAAAATTGTGTTTAACTGTTTAAGTATTTAATATTCATATCTATCATTATCATTACTTTGTTATAGGAGTCCGATTCTGAATAATGAAGTACAATAAAAAAAGGGTACATCCAACACGGAAATACTCTAAAAGGAAGTGATTTGTGATACGTTTATAAGATATATAAATGGTGTTCAGCTACAGGTGGGTATCCTTTAAGGGAAATAGTAGCTAAGATAATTTTGAACAACTTTTTGCTTTATCAGAATGCGCGTTGAGACTTATTTTTTGAATAATTAATGAACAACACTGACTAAGCAGAGCGCGTAGGCTCGGCCGCGTGTGTTTTTCATGAATAATTCAAAAACTGTCTCAGCGAGCATTTTGATAAAGAAAAAAGTTGTTCAGGATCTTTCCAACTACCACGGCTTGCAAGGATGCTCACCTGTAGCCGAATATTCTGTATAGATTAAGTTTTGGAACTTAATCAATCAGTTTACAATCAAATTTCATTTTTATTTACGAGATTATTATAAGGCTTTGTTAAAGCATTTCTTTCCTTTCTAATATTATTTTTATTATTTAGAGTGATATATCTTGTTTTGACTGTATTGTAGTATATATTGAAAACAATATACTACTTAATATCAGGGTCTTTATATTGATAAAATTTTTAAATACTATTGTTATCATAAATCTATTTAATTACTACCGAAATAAATAATTATAACGTATAAAAAATATTTGTCTTATATCGTCTGCTTATTTAAAATTATATTCTATTAGAAACATCATTGTAATTATATATTGATATCATTCACTGTATGTACAATTATAACTTTGTGTATAAGTTAAAAAGATATGTTTACTTAAATTAAACTATTAAATAAAATTTTTATCTGTCATTTGTACCGCGATATTTACGAAAAATACTACTTCTTCTGCGACTTCTTTGTGGCGTAGTAGTCACTGTGTTCTGTAAAAAAATAATATATGTGTAATAATTAATCCAAAACTATGCCATTTCTCATAGTTAATTTTATTAGTGAAGAGCTTACTTCGTCTTGACGTTTCGAAGAGAACAAACTTTTTAATGTGCGTGGTGTCGTTGTTGCCCGATCTTTATTTCTTTCTTTTAATATTCTTGAATTCGGGCTCTTTAATTCATTACCCTTAAAATTTTAAATAAATAAACACTATACATTAATATTCAATCAAGTAACATTTTGTATATAATAATTACATTGTTATTAAATATATTATTATTATTAAACTACTATTATTATTAAATATATTATTATTATTATTATTATTATTACTTGTAACGATAATCTTCCTCCATTTTTACTAGGGGTTGGGGGACCAGGTTTTTTATATGATATCTGCAAGAAATATGACAATATTAAATCAAGAATATAATTTTGCATTATGAACAGAACATTTTGAATAAATTCAATCACGGTTTGACTGCTTACCTGAGTTCTATCTCTTTTCTTAACTTTTTGTTCAGGAAGCAAACTTTGACTTAAACTATCATTGAACATCTCATCTGTTACTGAACCTGACTATAATTAAATTCAAAATAATACAAGTACATATTTTTATATAAATATAAACAAAAACAATACTTACTTTGATTTCTTCTTCTGAAAATGGTAGAGGGTGAAATTGCATTTCAGCAGGATAAGAAGATTTTAAATGTGGTTTGCAAAGAGCATTTCTTTTTTTCAAAATAGATAATCGATCATCAACGTTCGACGAATTGCTCTCTTTCATATCAGCTAATGAATTAATATACATATGTTTAAAAATTTTATGTCAGAAATTTTTTAAATTACACTTAATTGGTTGCTAAATTTACCTAAATAGTTGTTATCAAAAACTTCCTCTTCATCTTCTGCGTTAAATGCATTACCCATTGTTTGTATACTTCTAATACTGTACCTTCTTTCATATGTTGTTTTTTCTTGTATCATTGCAACTTCATGCAAAGTTTCTTCTTTATTTTCCCCTATTCCTTCATACCTGAAAAAAGTTTCAAAGAATGTCTGTAACATATCTAAAAGATTAAATCAGCTTTTGACTACTATGGTAAAAAAATCAGTCTTACTTAGAACTTCTATGCTCTGTTGAGGAAACTACTTTTTCGTCCAAGTTTCGATATTTAACTTTCAGTTTGTTTAATTCCTTTTGTAATTTTTCCTTCTCCTGTTGTTCGCTTAATAGCTTTTCTCCAACATTCCAAATTTGTGTACTCATACTAGCAACATGTGCTTTATATTTACATAATTCATCTGCTTGTTTGCGACATTGTGATTCCATTTTTCTTTGTAGTAACTCCAACCTTTCCTGTACACACTGTTCTTGCTCGTTGTTTAGCTTTGCTATTTGTGCATTGTATGCTGTTTTCTGTAATGCGTTACCAGAAATAAGCGAATCATAATAATTTAAAAAAATAAAAGATATTTTAATATACCTACCATATTTTGTTTGATCTCATCTAATTTAACTCTGTACTTCTCATGGATGTCTTTCAACTGAATATCAACGTCTTCTTTCTTTGGCCGGCTAATTAATTCATTTCTTATTTCTTCCAGCTTTAAGTTCTCTTTCTTTAATTGCATTAATTCGTTCTCTAAATCATCTCTTTCTTTTGATGATGTTATCTTTAGGTTTTCTATCTCAAACTTAAGTTCCTCAATTTCGTTTTCTATTTCTGTATTACTTATACGTGAGCAATCTAATTTACATTGTAAATTGCATTTATCTTCTAACAATTGATTAATTTGTAACTGTAACTTCTCTGTTTCAGATTGAAATTTTGTTTTATTAGATTCGAAATTAATTGTAAAAGAAGCAATAAAGTTTGAAAGGTCATCTACTTCGCTGTGAAGTTGACTAATGTCTTTTTGTAATAGCTTATTTTTATCTAACTCTGCTTCAATTATAACTTTCTCATCACCAAAAATATCCAACATATTTTCATTTTCTATTGAATCCAAATAAATATCCTTTAATTGATGTTCAGACCGTACAAAGTTTTTCCACAAAATAGTATGCAATGGTTTTACATTTTGATAATGATTAATGTACTGTTTAAATAACATATTTTCGAGATGTGTCTTTTTATTGTGTATATATTTCAGTTCATCACATATAGAATCATCCATTACAAAAATATCATGAGATTTTGTTAACAATTCATGCCATTTTTGTTTCAATTCATTTAAAGATGTATCCAAATCTTCTCTTAATTTTACTACATTCCCTAAAGAACTTTTTAATGTATCCTTATGCTCAATGATATTACTTAAGTGCTTTATGTATTCTTCACCTTTAGAAACATAACTGTTTACAATTTCTTTTTCATTTTTCAAGGTTTCATTTAAATTTATATTTACATTAGACAGATATAAAATTAATTCTCGTGCAACCTGCATCTCGTTAACAGATGTCTTTATAGTGTTTAAAATACTCTCAACTTCATCGTCATTATCATTATCATTATCTGCACATGGTTCATTGCACATACCATCAGCATAAAGATTTTCGCTCTTCGGATTTTTGTCTGTTATTACTAATTTTAAGTCATTTATTGTATGCCTTAATAGTTCACAAGCTTGAACAATTTGTAATTTCTTTGTATCTTGTGTTTGACAGTATCCTTTACTTTTACTAAGCTCATTTTTCTCCCTCCTTAACGTATCTTGCAATTCTTCTATTGTTTTTGTTTGTTTATATGACTGTATCTGTAGCTGGGAATTTGTGCTTTGTAAATTTTGGCATAATAATTTTTCATTTTCAAGTTGTTTGCAAAATGTATTTTTTGATTCACTAAATTCTTTCTGAAGTTGTTCTATTATTAAACATTTTTCTTGTAAAGCCTTTTCTTGTGCTGCTAAAACTGCATCTTGATTAGTTCTTACTTCTTGTAAGTTTGAAATTACTTCTTTCATCTTCTTCTCGGAAACAATTGTTTCTGTCGTTAACTTCTCCAACTTGTTCTGCAGACGCTCCAATGTTTCTTCTTTTGCTTTCATTTCTATATTCAATTGATCTAAGCAACGTTGTTTGTCAAGTAATTTTGTTTCCAATCTTCTTACTGCATCTTTCATCTCAGATTCTTCTTCCATTTTTGAACGAAGCACTTGTTCTTTTTCTGATTTTAAAGAAGTAATTTCTGTAATTAAATTTCCAAGTTTCTCATCTTTAGATTTTAATTCGTCTGAAATATTACATACTTCTTGTACAGATAATTTAAGTTCACTGTTCGTCTTACTTAAATTCATTAAAAGTTTTCCATTTTCAGATTTAAGATTCTTTTGTCGTTCTTCCAGTGTTTCCTTTATCTGCTTAAGTTTTTCTAATTCTTGTACAGATTGTGTTAATTTGTCTTTAGTATTCGTTAATTCTAACTCTAAATCGTTTAATATCTGTTTATTTTTTGTTAAATCATTTTCTAATGTAATATTTAAATTTTTGCTATCTTTTAATTCTTTCTTATTATCAGTAAGTTCATGTTCAAGTTTATTTCTATGAAGCTGTTCTGTAATATAATTATAATACAGAGTTTTATGAGCGTTTAAAATATTATTGCCACTTTCTTTATGTTGCTTCTGACAGTCAATTAATTGACTTGATACATATTTCTTTATCTCACTAAATTCTGTTATGAGAGTTTGAAGGTCTGTTTTCAAAGTTTGTATACATTTTTCAGAAGATTGTAATAACAAAACTTTTTTCTTCATTTCTTTTCTACATATACATAAATCTTTTTCTAAATTTTGCTTCTGAACTTGGACTTGTTTCAAATGTACAATTTCTTCAGAATATTGCTCTACAGAAGAAATAAGTTCACTGATCTCTTTTACATTTTGATCAATTGTTTCTTTCAGTTTTGATATTTCTCTGATATTTTGTTCATCTTTCTTTTTCAACTCACATATTTGCGATTGAAAATCGTGTACCTTTAATTTAGTTTCCTCCATTAAATCATTAAGTGACTGAAATTCCATTTCTTTTGAAGTATACTTTTTATTAAAATTATGCAATGATGTTTGAAGATGTTCTATCAGTTGAATGGTTACTTCAGTATCTAAATTATTAACTTCAATGCAATCAGTTTCTGAAATGATCTTCTTTAAACGTGTATTATACAATTTAGCAGAAGCTTTATACACATTAATTTGATCCGTTAAATCTTGAATGCACTTCAAATTTTCTTGTATTTGTGATCTGGTTTCTGCAAGTTCAACATTTAATTTAACATTACGTACCTTTTCATTATCCAATGATTCTTCTGAAGTTTTAATTTTCCTTCTCAAACTATCTATTTCAGCATTTAAGGTATTTTTAGATTCTTCGGCTTGTAATAAAGATTCCTTTTGGGAAGTACACGTAGTTTGTAGATTTTTATTTTGGTCAATTAAAGATTCATTCTGTTTTTGCAAGGATTCAATTTCTTCTTTTAACTTATTTGCAGTAATATTTGATTTCGTTTCTGTGTCTTTCAATATTTGGGACTTTTTTTCTAACAGTTTTGTTGCACTTTCATAGTCCTGACATAAAGAGTCGAATTTCTTATTTAAGGTATCAAGTTGCGTTTTCAATGAAGCAGATTCCTCCTTTGCTTCTTGTAACTGAATCTCAATTACAGAACTTAAAACTTCGCTACTATTCAGGGACGATGAAAGAGAAGTTAGTGGTGCAATTCCTTCGATCTCAAAACTTTGTTCCATAGTTGTTTTGCTAAGTTCTTTTAGATGTACTCGTAACTCTTCGTTAGTCATTCTTAAGTTTATCAGCTCTCTATCTTTAAGCTCTCCCATCATTTGTATGTTTTCCAAATATTTCTCACAATTCTCAAATTTTTCTTTAAAAAATATACATTGCTTTTCCGTACATGTTAATTTTTTTGTCAAGGTATCATTTTTCGTTTCGAGTCTATCTACTTCACATTGTTTTTGCATCAATTGATCTTCTAAATGGTCTATTTCTCTCCTATAATATCGTTCAAGATCCACTGTATTTTTATTTTTTTTACAAGATTGTGGTGTACTTTGCCTATTTCTTTCATCTTGTAAAACTTTTATTTCTGAACTTTTCTCCTGTAACTTTCGCTGTAGATTTTGTACTTTATTCTGCTGAATTCGTAAATCTTCTTGTAAGTCAGACTTTTCAAATCTTTCTACTTCTAATTCAGTTTTTAATTTTCTTAGTTCTTGATTTCTTTCATTTAACAGTTTATGAATCTGAGCAGATCTAGCAACAGGAGAATTAAAAAAGTCTTTAAGAGCTTTTGTTTTTGGTGTCATAGGTGTATTTGGTACACTATCCTCTAATTCAGCAATTATTTCTCTTAATGTTTCTCTATTTATACCTTTGCCATAAGGAATAATCATTTCAAAAAATGCTTTAATCTTGAGCTGAGTTTCGTGCTGAAGTTTATTACACATTGGTTGATAAAAAACTGGCTCTTGAGATACACGTAATAAAAATAAAGATGCAATATATATATGTTCCATATTTCCCAAATCATTGTAATTAAATTTAAATTCAGGATATTCATCTATACGATTAACAAAAAAAAAAAATAATAGATTACATATTATTATTAAATACTCGTGTGATACGTATAGAAATATACCTTGTAAAAATTTTATAATAATGTTTTTTGTATCTGAAGTATCTTTAGCACTTTTCCATGAACTGTAAAAAAAAAATTATTCATATAACTACATCTACTTTAAAGAAATTAATAAATAAATAATTAAACAAGAAGTTACTTACAATAAACTTATTAATTTCTGATAAAATTTTCCATCATCCAATT
This sequence comes from Osmia lignaria lignaria, assembly GCF_051020975.1. Taxonomy (NCBI): domain Eukaryota; kingdom Metazoa; phylum Arthropoda; class Insecta; order Hymenoptera; family Megachilidae; genus Osmia; species Osmia lignaria. The sequence goes on along the minus strand of NC_135044.1, from coordinate 8,713,487 downwards.
CTTTCAGATCACTAATACGTGTTTCTAATACATCTAAACAATTCAGCTGAAAATATTAAATTTAATATAGATTATATTTAAAATGTTATATAATAAACAAGAACTTAGAAGTATTTCATGATTATAACAAGAATTTCTATATAATAAACATATTTAAAATTATGTCAACAAACGTCAGTATCTATTTATTTTAACTTAATAATGATGTTAAACAGCATACATATTATTATTTACCCATTCCAATATAACTTCAGTCCATAATTTCATCATTCTAAAAAAGCAATTACTCAATTATTTAGATAAAAAACGGCAATACATAGAATTTACACAAAACCTTTCCGTTATTACTTCTAACGTTTTATGGAAAAGACGTTCAATTTCAAACAATTGCTGCTCTCTTCAGTTAGCAGGAAATACTTGACTACAAATATAATATAAAATTCCCTACATTCTGCTTGAAATCCCTAAATATTTCAATACCGTAATTTTCTTACAAAATTATTAATATACGCAATCTATGGATATGAATGACACTCATAAAATTATATGTGCTTTTTTGTGTATAATTGTTTGTGAAAATAGAAATAAACATAGATATATACATGCAAAGAGTAATAAGAACACGATGCATGATTAAACGTAAGCGTACACATGATCTTATTAATAAATAGTAAAAATGTACAGAAGTATGTAAAATTTTTCAATAAAGTAAATGTCATCAATATTGCTGCCACAGTATTATACTGTGTTGCTGCTTTGACAAAAAAGAAATATTTCAGATAGCGCCACATGCAAATTAATGAAAACACGTCATCGTTACAGTTAACGTATACAAGAAGAGGAACTGAATTTTTCCTCAAGTACACTGTTTAAATGTTAAACATTATGTAAAAAATATTTCATTTGAAAAATTACAAAGTCTTTCATCATGTTTAAGATGTACTTAAAAAACGTAACGCTTGTTAAAGAGTTATGGAGACTGGTCTAACCCAACTTTCTCTCCTTTGGACTAACAGTATATAGGTGGGTAATTTTATTTCGATAACTCAATATTTAAATGAGAAAGTTAGTTTCATTCAGAAATGGTTAAATTAATAACACTGATAATAACATTTTTTACCATAGAAGAACTATTCATTCAAAACTCTAATTATACTGCAAAATTTTTAAAGAAATATTAGTTTCTTTTTCTATTATATAATATATATGATATCATCAAATTCTAATATTTATTAATCATTATATGAAATAATAATGTTTGTATCTTATTTATAGCATAGTATAAAATATGATATCCAATGGTATTGGGATTTCTACTAAGGAAATTGGAGGAAAATCAATGTCAAACAGTGTAAATTGTTCGCCAACGTCGTCGACGTTAAATTCTCCATTAATGAAGTTATCTTCATACTTCCTAGCTGTAAGACCATGGTCATTAAGTGCTTCGTTAATGCCAACACTTCTTGGATCTGCATTAGCATATCGATTAACAGGCTTAGCAAATTTTAGCTGGATATCTTTCATTCTCACAGTATATACAGTGTTTTGCGTACATGGAGCTGGTAATGTAGTAAACACTTATTTTGATTATATAAAAGGGGTGGACAGCCGAAAAAGTGATGACAGAATACTAGTAGACCAACTTTTATCAAAAGATGAGTTAGTATCGCTAGGTGCATTATTATATACAGCAGGATGTTTAGGTTTTGTTTTATTAACTACTATATCTCCTGCAAAAATGGAACATCTTGCACTTGTGTACTTTGGAGGCTTATCCTCTTCCTTTCTTTACACAGGAGGGATAGGGCTCAAATATATTGCATTAGGTGATGTTCTCATTTTGGTTATTTTTGGTCCAATTTCAGTCCTATTTGCATTCATGGCTCAAACTGGTTATGTTGAATTAGGTACAATATATTATGCTATACCTCTTGCATTAAATACAGAGGCTATTCTACACAGTAACAATACACGAGATTTAGAGAGTGATAAGAAAGCAGGAATAGTAACCTTAGCTATCTTAATAGGTCATACTGTGTCTCATGTTTTGTATGCATTTTTATTATTCACACCTTACGTAACTCTTGTAGTGCTTGCATTAAGGTATTCTATCTGGTTTTTATTACCAGTCATTACTTTACCAACTGCCTTCAAAATAGAAAAGCAATTCAGAAGCCCTCATATGATTCAGAGTGTGCCTAAACAAACAGCTAAGCTAAATATGTTTTTGGGCATTTTATATGTTATCGCTTGTTTACTTGTAGATCCTCTGCCTTACCTGTAACACACATTGTAAACATACATCATTTGCAACATTATCTGGAAGAGAACTTACCAATTCAAATAATTATATGGGCAGCTGATAGCCTATGTAGCGTGTAATCTCATACAAATTTTGTTATTTTTGTTATTTTGTTTTATTATTAATCATCTATTACTAATTTATTTGATTCTATTCGAATTTACTCTTTGTTTCACAAGAAATTGATTTATATTTCACTGTCTGTACAAGCATTATTATATGTATGTAATATGAAATTTATTTCTTACTTGAAGTATACTTTTCAATATTTGTAATACAGTGAACATTTAGAGATGGTTTTTCAGTAAAGCGATGATCTTTGATATGTACAAAATAATTACATCATTTAGAATTTAATTACGTATTTGTATTTCTCTAATGTGTGTAATGAGCATAACATTTTCACGTTTAAAATAGGTGTAAAAATGTGAATTTTAAACATATTATTATTTAAATATGTTCATGTATAATTTATCTCATTGTTTAGATTTTTAAGTAGCATTATTTATGTGAAACCATATGCATATCCCAAAAGTTTTGTAATTTTGGAAATGTAACAAAACTTGTCATCAAAATGTTTTTACATTTTATAAATTGATAAATTTTTCAAGATAAGACAATAAATCTTATAATGTATCAATAATAAACTAATAGAATATTGTTTTGTTATTTGATATTAATATAAAGATTTGTAATGAAACAGTTACTGCAAATTACCGATGTAAATTTATTTATGATTAACGTATTGTACCTTTTTTAAAAGTACAGGATGTAATTAAAGTTCACTATATAAAAATAATAAAAACAATTGCAATCCTTTTTTATCCGACCTCGAAAAGGAGGAAGATACTCGATTCGATCAGTATATATTTTTTATTTATTAAGTATAAACAAATATGCTGTACTTTTTTAAATACATAACCAATAAATACAGATTCAAAAGATAAATCTAAAATATATATCGTAATAAATCTTATTCTCTATGTGGTGTGATTATTTGTAAAAGTATTGAATTCAAAAATCAATGTTGTTTATTTCAAAGTCAAATTTGTGTAAATAGTTTTAATGAAAATAAAATGTATCTTTATGAAACGTAATTACAAGACAAAAAGAAAATAAGTTTTTACAGCAATAATTTAATAAATCGTTTTTTAAATCAATTTACATCTTTATTTTTAATTCCTATCTGTAATATTTTTTTTAAAATAATTCTGATCTTTAGAATATGATTGTAAAAGCAAAAAAAATGCATTTTTCAAAGAATAGAAATTAATTCACAGATTTTGTGTATCTTTGAAGTTGTTTAAAAAATGTGAACTCGATATATAATTATCGATACACGCAACACAATCGATATCATTCGACATAAGTATCGAAAAGCTTCGACTTTTTTGCGATTTAGCACGGGTATCTGTATTTGCAAAACATAGCATCTAAATATTTAAAAATAAGAGCAATAATTCGTTGTTTTCAGTTGTATTTGATTAAGTTTTTGCAAGAAGTAAAATATGTATAACTGTCTTAAACTATCTGATTCAGTTGTAATATGCCCTTATAACAAAAATCATTTAATTTCAAAATCTCGTCTTCAAAGGCATATTGTTAAATGTGAAAAAGTATGTAGATTAACATAAATAATATGTTATTGTTTTAATATAACAATGTGTTAAATTCTTGTTATAGAATTATCCTGAACATTATAAAGTTATGTGTCCATATAATGCAACTCATCGCTTGTTCAAAAATGAGATAACCGAACATGTTGTTACGTGCCCTACACGTAATGTATTGGAATCAGAAATGCATTCAGGTGTTTTAAATTCTATATTTTCACATGGTAAAGTAAAATATTTTTTCACATTAAATTCATCGAACATATTATTTATATAATTTTATAGAACCAAGAAGACACGGTGCCATTAGCGTTTCATTAAATTCAGAAATCTCAAGTACAGTAGATTGCGCAGAAAACTGGGATTTAGAAAGAGATGATCATTTGAGAATTTTACACGATGACAAATATTCTTCAGTTGACAGTATAGAAGCACACGAACTTGTTGATTCAGAGTAAAAACACTTTTTTAAAATTTTTTATTATAAATCAGTTTGTTGTATATTTATTTACTTTGCTTTACTGTATGATTTTAGTTCAAGGGATAACATTGAGAAAAAAGGTTTAAGGGCTCCTCGTGGTTTTTCTGAAGCTATGTTGAGAGAAGCAAATGAAGAGTCTTGCGTTGAGGATTTGGAATCGATAGGTAGCTCGTTGGGAGTTGGAAGAGGAAAAAATGCTTTGAAAAGTGGTCAGTTAAAATTAGTTGGATTAGGTAGAGGAAAGCCGTTGGATGAGTTTTAGATTTAAACATTTATTGGTTCACCTTCATAACTGTTGTTTATCACATTGAAAAAAGAAAGAAACGGATGTTTATTTACATAGTACACAATATGTAAAGTTTATGTAGTTGCATAAATACTTTTATTTAAGACATTTACATTATTCATAATATTTACATAGTATAAAGGAATTTGCAAAAAGAAGTTATTTTTTTTTTTTTTTTTTTTTTATAGAACAAAAAAATGTTATTACAAACATTACTACTATATGAAAAAACTAATGTTTTTAAATTACTTATAACATAATTGTGACAACTGCAGTGGCTGATTTATGTTTAGCAGTATTTAAACAGTAATATTAAATGCTTTTTGTAAAAATTACTAATTATAGATTATACATGATTTTTGTATTTTTTTTTTTGTATTCTTATATAACATTACACTAGATAATATAAAATGTTTAATGTTTCTTTATTTACATTTGTAATAAAATTTATCACATTAAATGTTGAAATTAATTTAACATCGTTTAATTATAAATTTAAAAAATAGTAACAATTAAACTGAATATTCAATTGAATAAATTTAGACCACATAAGTCTTATTATAAACAATGGTATTGAAGTAATGAGTACCAGTATAAAACATAAATAGGATAATGAAAGGAAGTATAAATCGATTATATCAATTCAGAAATGAAGTCGTTTAAAATAGACTCTTTTGTGGAAATGAAGAAATACTTGATTAAATGGAATTGTTTCAAGTAACATATTTTTATATATCGTATGTAAGTACATATACATATCTTTGCTCATAAAATTTATTGAACAAATATGCATGATACATTTACCATGTACATCTTTAGAAAGAATTATAGTCGCTGCAAATTATTTCCTTTCTTCCGTGCAACACATCACATGTTAACATCTAAAACGAGACTTAATAACAACTTTGTTTCAAATTTTTTTTCATACAAACCTTGTACATGAACTTTGCAGGAAATGATATCCTCTTTTTACTCTGTTTATGAATAGCGAATTTTAAATGGAAGTTGGGATAAATGTCGATAATCCAATTCTATGTCAATTAATGTTCTTTTTTTTATTTTTTTTTTTTTTATTTTTCTATTCTTCCCCCTTTTCTTTCCTTTTTTATTTTGTTTACTTTTTACCCGCGGTCACGTGCATTAGAACGTACAAAGGAACAAGTGCTAAATTTGTAAATAAGATTTTAATTTCTCTGGATACTGACGTTTCAGCCAGCAGTTATTTACAAGTTTTTAAAAGTATTTTTTCGAGTAATTGTTGGCAGTTACCTAGCTGCAGTCTGTTTAATGTTTAATGTATAAAAACCGTAAATTTATTGAGCGCAATATTTGCACAATAGCGAGATCATTGCACTATATTCATTTACTACACAGACTGATACATCTATTGGTTGGTAAAATGTACCGTGTAGTAATGATATTGGCTACGCAATATCGTGATGGTTTCGTTAAATGGTTATTTATTGTATTACGATCACAACTTATATATTTGTAGTTTTTTTCTTTTGCTGTTTCCACATTGATATCCTTTCCTTTAAATCGAGCACTAAAAATATTCCAAGAATTACGTTATCCGAGTCTTTGTCTGTTACATATTGCTAAGTTGAAATATTTAACTTACTTGGTGTAAGCATATCTTCGCTAAGTGGTTGCCGACTGAAAGGATCTGTAGCGCTATTAAGGAGATGTCTAATAATAACTGCTTTATCCATGACAATACCAGATGGAAGTTTAACAGGTTCTTCCATGAGCGTATCCATAAGTGGATCTCGAAATTCCTCTGGTGCGTCACCGTAATCTTCGTCACGTGCACGATTATCTCTGGCAATAACTGCAGCACGTTCTGCAAGTGCTATAAATCTTTCAATTTCCGTAGTAGTCTTGATTACCGACCTTTCTAATCTATTCGCAGCATCAGTAAATAATTCTTTGCAGAACGAGCGCTACAATTGTAATATTAATTAGACCGACATGATTGTATTAATAATTTTTCCATATGAATTGTGAACTTACTTCGTCGGTAGCTAAAGCAGCCGCAAAATTATCGCAATCAAGATGTAAATATATATCGACCAATTGGCCAAGTAACGATCTTGGTTCCCATCCGTATTTCTGTGGCTTTCTTACTTTTAAATTTTTACACTTAGGGCCACACAACTGTTGTAAATTAAAATTTAACATGGCACATAATCTTCCAACTAGTTCAGGTCGTAAAAACGGTTCTGTGATGTCGACTGTTAAATAATGAAACATGGCAACAGTCTCCTTTGCTAATGTAAGATACGATCTGGCCTGTCTTTCATCTGCCGCTAATTGTCTCATTCGCGAATGTTGTTGTTCGGGGGAAAACGCTGCCCATGCTTTAAGATCGGACATAAGTTCTTGGATTTCATGAATACGCTTCAACGATTCTAAACTTTCATCTAATAAAAACGTCGTGTCGTTCATTAACATATTAATGAATTTCACAAATTGCTTCCCATTATTGCTTTCTTGAATAATTGATTCTCGATGCACCGGACTGTCCCACATAGACTTCAGGATTAAACTAATGTGATAACGTATTGAAAATTTGTCGTAAAATTCTGAACTGGAACCGGTGGTTTCAACGTCGGTATAGAATTTCATGAGGTACGACGCTAATAATGTTTTAGATATAGGATGTGCCATTACTTGATCGTGAAGTGATTCGGTTCGCCCCTGAAAATAAATAATAATAATAATACACTTTGTATTCAAGTTACAATTCAAATAAGAAAGATTAATTAAAATTATTAAAAAATAAAAAGAATTACCTGAACACTAGGATTTATTACAAATAGCACTTCAATAATTTTTGCTATTAAATATGGATTTCGTATACAATGTGGAGTACATACTACAACAAGTAACCATGTAATAAGTGAATTGTCCATGTTATTTACTATTACGCCAGGACTAAATCTGCAAATAACGAATACAATAATTGCATGGTAAAATAAGTTTTTCTTCTAACTCAATGTAACATAATTTAAATAGATACTTACTGAAGGGTAAATAACAAAAATTCTGCAATATCTTCAACATACCATTCTGGTAAGGCTGTAAACTTTTGTGGAACTTCTTGAGTTAAAGGAAGTTCAGGAAGAGGATTTCCTGGCGGAGTTTGAGTTAATAAACTTAGAAGAACCTCTGCTACAGAAATATAAAAATGCAAGCATCTTCTTAATAAAACAGGATCATTTAATCCAGCATCCGTGCACGATTTAGACTTGCCGAGTTGCTTCAATTGTTCTTTACAACGTTTTATTAATTCTTTGTTACGACCTGCGAAAGGACTGTCTTTCCATTGCGGTTCAGTAGCTTGTAGATCGTCGAGCATTTTCTGCACGTCGCGTAAAGTCCTCAGCTTTCTCTGGTATTTCTGTAAAGCCGGTAACAACGCTATATGGTGACAATGTAGAGTAAGAAACCAACATTGTGTTGGAAACTTTGGCTCGACCCACTTGTGTGTCCTTTCTAAATGTTTTAGCCAATCAGCAACTTCTTGGTACGATAGCTTCAACCTTGTGTCATTTTTTATTTCCACAAAACTCGAAGGATGAAACGGATACAAAGGATCCACTGTGTCCAATTTAATTTTCACGGAAAGCATTTGTAAAACTGATAGTAAATTTAACATAAATCCGTCTCCGGCGAGGGAGAATTCTTCCGTTTGTATTTGAGCACGTTTCTCGTTATGACGTAACAACGTTGCTAAGTATGTTAACATTGCTTCACGGCAGTTGCTGTTTGCGAGTATCGCATGAAATATTTTATGAAGCGACGTTCTGGTGCTTTCCAGTTCTTGTTGCAACGTTAAATTCATCGACTTGTCGATGAATGGATTACCGCTGAAGAATTTCTCAGCCACGTTTGGTTCATCTTCGGCAAATACAGACACTGACAAAAAAGGTCCAAGAAAAGACGTTGTTGTGAGTTCTCTACCAGCTGCTGAGGTCATAATGTCAGGCAAAAATTGTACTTGATGAATAATTAAACGACAGATCGGGCGTATGTTACTACTCGGTCCACAACGAATTTCTATTAACTCTTCTAATGCTTCGATCGGTCTTCGATGCGTATTCCCAACCAAACTAGGATGCTGCATTGAAAGGTATAAGCCTTGCAAAAGTGGAGTAAAAATTTTATTAAATACTGCTGAATTTGTATGCGTCCTTGCCACAAGCTCGTGTAAATATCCACGTGGTAAACTCTGCGACAATACTGGGTACAGTAGGGGAGTCATAGCTAAAGGATATGTAGTTGAAGACTGCGAAATACCAACTAGGCCTTGCAATACAAGACTGGAATACTGAACACACTGTGCTCTTAGAATAGCCAGTATATCAGACAATGGCGGTGTACTCGATTTCTGTTTACAAAGAAAATGTTATTACATATTGCACAGAAAACAATTAATTTCGTTCGGATATAGTTATCAGTTATACCTTTGGATTGTTACGTTCTTCAACTGCAACTCTTGAATAGCAATCTAGTAAATAAGTGAAACTCTTACTTTGCGACGATTTACAACAAATATCACACCGGCAAAACGTCGCAACTGGACTTAATAAGGGACTTGTTTGACTATTAGGGCTGTCTTCTCGATTCGAAGATATATCTACATTAATTTCTTTTAAAGGATCTTCGTCTTTCACAAACATACACAGTATCTCCATCAGTGCTTGATTTATTATTTCTGCGGCATCCACAAATTTTTGCGTTAACTCATGTGCCGCAGTTTGTGGTAAGAATACGCAACCTTCTGTAGGTTCCTTCCATGATATGCATAATATACGTGAGATAACAGAATGTATTTGTTCTGTAGTTATCTCTGTACTAGAACTTGTAGTCTGAAAGAAAAAAAAAAAAAAAAAAAGGGGAAAAAAAGACAATTTAAATAATAGATATTGCTGTGCTTAAAAAACTTACACCGATACTTACACGTGATCTTGGTTTTAAATCTTTTCTATCCGATTCTTCAACTTCCATATTTTCAATTCCTGAATCTACATCAACTCCAGAATTATTACATTGTTTATCACTGTTTTCCTCTACTTCCATTGGTATCTCAGAATTCTGAAACTGCTGTTGCTTCGATGGCGATATTATTTGTTCTGTAAATGCTTTCGATGGACCTGGCGTACTCGGAGAAACTGGACCGCTACTGTGATTTGAATTAGTTCCTGAATTAATGGTATCTAAGCCTGCTAAACGAGCCATACGTCTTCTTCTTACCTATAATTCGCATAGATAAATTTTTAATTATATTCCTATTTTCTATAAGGAGAACAAATTAACAAATTTTAATAAACAACATTTAAGTAAGCATAAATTATGTCTATAATTTATACATATTTAATACTTTGACAATGATACATTTTAGATATTTTTTGTTTCCCTTTCATTTCATTAGAAAACATAACAGCAAGCGACAATAAACAAACCTATATAAAATGTAAACAAATAGTTGCTATATATTTATAATAAAGAACACAAAGAATAACAATGAAAAGCAGAATACTGAAATACGTTAAAAATAAAATTTCATCCTGTCTTTAACCTATGAAACAAAGAACATTTATTTACGTTACAAATGAATAAATAACTGTAGCAATTTATGACAAAGAAAACTGTCCTAAGAAATTACAGTATTGGAGAAAATCGGTTTTAATACATTATCGTTATATAATTATCTCAACATAACATCAGAGTGAAACAAGTATTTTACAATGTGCCAGCAAACACTCTTGCCATTGTCGTTTGCATGTGATAAAGCTAGTAAAGCACAACGAAAAAAAAAAAAATGAAACGAATGGTAGCAACAAAACGAAGTCGACAGTGAATAACGATTGAATACGATGCATTGGTACTCACTTCCTCTTGACTTAACTCGTTCATGGTAATTTTCTTATTTTTCTTTCAATCTATTTTAACCTTTAACACAAGTGACCGTGACTTCACGTTTATTGTACTATAAAAATTCAGTAGAAAAGAGGTGTTCACTGTTTAGAGAATTCTGGACGAGATATGTCAAAAATTTGGACAGTCACTCCACATCTGTTTGCGTTTGGACGTGAAGCCAGCAATTCCACGCTGCGTTACGGATAATCACTGCCAAGCTGCGTCGATTCTTCAAAACAGCTGAGCAACATACATCGGAACGCACTCTTGCACTGATAATGCTAACTACCTTGATGAAATTATGTACATATGATAACGTCTCACTTCGATATTTCGTGGTAAAATATTATTAACAAAAATATTATTAACATCGAAAGTATTTACACTGATGTGTTCATGCAATTTATGTTCGTTTATATAATATTACGTTCCAAAATTAATCACCATATTGTAATTTAATACATTTTGGATTTATTAGAAACTTTCTCGTGGGATTGAATCGTTATACATATCGTTAAATACGATTATTAATTACGACAATGACTAACTGTTCAAATAATTTGAAGGTTTGAAAATCTGCACCGGTTTATATCAACTTGAAAATTGTTTTAAAACATGTAATATTAATATCATTCGAAAGGTAATGTTATCAGACATTAAGATTTTAAGCTTCTAACACTTTGTTGTACAGAATAGAAAATATTTTTATAAGTCATTTGAATAATTACATAATCAAATACTGTCATAATGATATTTAACCTTTAATTCATTGTGAATATTCTTATACGCGTTTTAAACCTCCACTGCTATTTTCGCTCTCTTTTTTTTTCTTTTATAACATAATTTAAAAATTCCGTTGTCCCGTGTTCATTACGAAAATTTAATCTTCACTTATACAGCGTTTAATTCAAGGTTAGGTTAAAATATATGCAAAAGAATTGAAATACAAATGTTTTAAAGTAAGTTGGATAGTCACAAAACACATTTTTAACAGACAACGGCTAAATTTATTATAATAATTTTTATAAACGATTACATGAAAACGCGGAGAAACAACACGAAACATAAAGGTACATGCAAGAGCGTTCTTTTTACTTATTCAATAGTAAGTATACTCTTGCTGGTTGCTCCGCTTACAAATGCATTTACGCGTATGTGATTATTACATTTGTCAGTAAATTCGTGTGTGTTGTACATACATACATACATACATACATACATATGTATATTTTTTACGGTGCGTCTACGTATATGTACGCATATCTCTGTAAGGGTTTTTCATAATCGAAATACAGTTTCTTTGTTGCATTAAGATTTAAGATACCAGATTTTCGTTCTTTAAAATTACCAGTTAAACCGTTAACAATTTATATCAAAATGAGCGGGGAAGAAATTATTGATTTTACTACTTTAGGTAAACGTAATATTATCTCATTTATCTACTTTAGTGACATCGATTTTGTTAATTTATTTCTTATGTGTTCAAGCTCGAGTAGTACTAGTGACATATGTCAAATAGTATTACGAACATTCCTTTATTCAATAATTATACATACTTGTTATTTTCGATCAAAATTATTTTTATAAATTACGGATTATTTACTTTTATTATATAAATTACCATAAACTGATGTTATCATTATTATAGTTATGCAATTACATACTATATTTAGATGTATTAGTTTCTGAATCAATTTTGCAGTTTTTCATTGCTTTATATAACGTGCTCTTCAAATTTTCCCGTCAAATATAATAGCACAAGAATATACATATACACACATAGGCTGAACTTCGTCTTGGGGGACCAAAAATTTCTGGATGAAAAGTATCAAATCTTATAGTTTTTGACCTGAAACATTCGAAAATGCAAGTTAAAAGTCCAGGAAACCAATAGTTTAAAAGATATGAGTACATGAAAATGTGTGTACTTGGCGTACTTTGACAGGTCAGTACGACGCCATTTGGTCCAATGAGTGGAGTCGCCGTCGGTAAAACAGAATTATATAAGTGGTGGCCTAAACCTGGTATACCTAAGGTTAAGTTTTTTTTTTTATAAACAATATCCCCTCGGATTTGATAGGAACTGAAGGTACTCACACCCAACAAATAGAGTCCAAACAAAGGATTGGATGCGGGGAAGAGTCAATGTGACATCGTACTGTCCTGTCAAAGTACGCCAAGTACACACATTTTTATATACTCGTATCTTTTAAACTATTGGTTTCCTGGACTTTTAACTTGCATTTTCGGACTTTTCAGGTCAAAAACTACAAGAACACATATTTTGGACTCGTTAATTTTTGGTCCCCTAAGACGAAGTTTAACCCATAATTTTTTATATGCATACACTATTTATAAATGTTCATGTTTTGTAGAACCAGAGATTCAAGTTTTGGTGAAGAAGAGCACAACAGCTCGCGAATATTCTTATTCACCCTATAGTAAGTTCAAAGTTGGAGCTGCAATACTTTGTACCGATGGGACCACTTTTACAGGCTGCAACGTAGAGAATGCATCTTATCCTGTTGGAACGTGTGCTGAAAGAACTGCTATTGTAAAAGCAGTGTCAGAAGGAAAACGAAAATTCAAAGCATTAGCAGTAGTAGCTGATAAAGAACAGAATACTTTTACCACTCCGTGTGGCTTCTGTAGGCAAGCTATCGTAGAGTTTGGTGATATACAAATTTATTTGGCAGGGCCTGACATGAAAACTGTATTAAAAACTTCAATCAGCAAGCTATTACCTCGTGCCTTTGGCTTTGGAAATGCAGAAATATTACAATAAATAATTTCTAAAGTATGTTTTTATATGATTCAATAGCTCTGAAATAAAATCATTTATTTGTACTCATTAACTTTTTTACTATCATATTGTCATATCCCATAGTAAAAATGTGCAACTATTACTTATATCCTATCCTATAAATTGATATACGATTGGTGCAATTATAACAATTGAGATATCAGTTTCGTGTACAGTAAGTTTCAGTGAATACAAAGACAATCGTTAAAAAAAAATATTGTTACTGTAATCTTATTCCTGAGTAGTTTTCTCGTGTTTACATAATAAAAATGTAAGCGATTGTAACGAGGTTTCTAAACGGTGTGACTGCTAATGTACATTATACTCAATAAGCGAGAATAAGACGAATACATATTATATACAATCAATGTAATAATGTAGCTTATTTATGTACAATATGCTCTAATATTATGATGTTACATATAATCATTCCTTAATAATAAAAATGCAAAACAGGAACGAGACTGTTTTATGATACACATCCAAGACCTCATCGATGAAAATTTTTCTTTACCAAAAAGGACACCTGCAATTGAACATAATTTTAATATTATTTATTACCCTTAATAATATGTACGAGTAAAATGACTTATAAAATCGTATAAATTTCAGAGAGATAATGAGAGACTGAAAATACCATCCGATATAACATTGACATAGATTTTCATTATTGGTAGCCTGTTGAATTAAAAGATCAACTTGACGTTGGACGCTTAATGTTTCTTCATGAGAGAAATCGCGTCCTGTTAATTTATCCCTTACTCTTGTTATAATTGTAAGAGCTTTTTTGTTAAGTGCTTCTGGCTGATTAGTGTCACCTGTTAAAAATAAGTTCAATTTTTATTTTCATTCTCCATAAGGGTGAACTTTATTAAAACGATATATTACCTCCATTTTCAACGCTACACGGTACTCCTTTCTTTGGTAACGTGGCAGTAAGAGAATCTAACGTATCGCTATGCTCCTGATTACTACTAGCACTCATCCCTTGAGCATCAGATCTTTTACCTTTCAACGCAGCGCTATCCATTAATCTCCAATTTAACAGAGGATCATAAACAAACGCTTCTAACACCGCCATCAAGCTGTCCTTGTTACGATGCAGAACCGACATTACCGATTCGCAGGTTCTTCTGTAAGTGCCCTCGATTCCCGTTACCTCCATTGCATTGATTAACATTCTGGTTAATCTAAATGGTATTTTTTCAGGAAACTTCTCACGGGTCATGGCCACTTCGAAGCAATCTCCAAAATCGATATGCAATATTTTTCCGCTTAAGCGATCTAACATTAAATTCGAGGGATGCCGATCTCCAAGGCCAAGAATGTATCCTACCATTGACATTACAGCGAGAGAACGAGTATAATTCGTTCTGCGATCAAACCATACTTCACTCGACGGTGATTTTAGCCAGAGAAGTCGCGACAAATCATCACCGTGCGTATGTTCGAGGGCATGTTCGAAAACTTCAACCTTTTGCATAAGCGTAAGATGATCGTAACCCGGAGCCATCTGTATATTAAATTTTCTTTGGTTAGATTATCAAAGAAGATCAAGTTTTGTGCATATAGATGGTGTCTCATAACTCGTGTAACACCCAGATATGGGGGTTGCTGGGGTTATTTCGAACAACTTTTACCTTTACCAAAATGTTGGTTGAAGCTTCGTTTTTGAATTATTAACGAAAAAACACTGGCCAATCAGAGCGCTCCTTTAGCGCGGGCCGAACCACGGGAGCGTTGGCTCTAAACCGCGCTCGGTCGTGGTCGTGAACAAACGCATTGGCACAGCGTGTGGGTATCGAGGGAAGCGTGCGAAAAATGTTACATCGTCTTAAATTAAGAACAATGTTTTTTCGTGGTTGAGCGCGCGCTCTTATTGGCCAGTGTATTTTTCGTTAACACTAGATTTACCGGACCAGTTAATATGACTGGTTTCAAGTTTTTTTGTTTTAAATTACAAATCTTATCGAAGTATTTTTGTTGAAACGTATGTTGGCTATTGTTGAGATAAAGAATGGATGTATGTATTAAATTATGTTTCATCCTCGATCTATTTAATTTACTACGTTGTTTTCAACTTTAAAATAAGTCTGGAAACGTCGGTAAATCTAGTGTTAATAATTCAAAAACGAAGCTTGAAGCAACATTTTGGTAAAGGAAAAAGTTGCTCGGAATCACCCCAGCAAGTTCCAGGACACCCTGTATAACTCATTACACTTACCCGTAACATTATCTTATGTTCTATGTTTAACAATATTTTCTTCTTCTCCCTGTAATCCCTAATTAGAGTATGCAATGTATCGCAATGCGGTACCCAACCAATTAAACCGCTATTCGTGGATAACGGAATTACAGCATATCTCTAAAGGTGGAACAGAAATTAATTTACTTGTTAAATTTATGAAATTTGTATCAATATCTTACTTGGATAGTAAGATTTCTTCTAAATGTATCTGGATCATGCAGTAGAAGAGTATTGACTAGACCAAACAATTGCATCACACGTTCATCCTGCCTAAGATCCTCGTGTCCCTTCAAAAGGAACATGTAATCCTTACCATTGCTACCTGTTGAAATAGAATTTTTAAGCGTTAGCAATTCTCAATCTTATAAATTATAAAATAATTGACTCGTAGAATGAGGCAGACCTTTTATACACAATTTTCGTGGTCGTTGTTTGCTTGTTATCACTTGCATTGAACTATGAATACTTGCTATTCTGACTATTGGCTGTCCAGGACTGTAACTTCCTGGTACGGCTAGTTCCAAATCTCTGCAAAGAAGTAACTTTGGACTAACATATTGAAGCTCTAAACTAGTTAATTGCGGCAATTGCCGGGATATTCGTCGAAATACATGATAGTACAGATCCCAGGCCTGATTCAAATCACGAACATTGCGTGACGCTTTGTATCTGTGACACCATTCCTGTGCTTCCATTAAATCTCTACCGTAAGCTTGATTAAAGGATGTCTCCTTTAAAGTTTGGGGACCTCTTTCTAACATGGCATGTAAAGGCTCCAAAGTATCAAACATCCCTCTGACATTTCTTTCTCCAAAATACAATCTACTAGCTTCTTCCAATCCTTCGTGCCAAAGCTCATGCCAGAGAATTGCAACTCTAATCAATTCATCGCTGACCATCATTGCTTGCTGGACTAAAGTTGGACTATGCTCGCACATACTCTTCAAAATTTTATTCGCAGCAGTTTTCCTGGCATGGCTGGCACTTTTTGAGGCGACGGTCAACGGATAGACTAAAGCTTGGGGATGAGTTTTTCCAATATCTATCAGAAGATGATGTATGCATCGACCAACCAACGCTCTGGGAGTATCTATTCTCGCTATAAGTTGAGGAATTACTTGTAACCACGTATTGATCTCGATCAATCGAATACCTTCGACGATGGCTTCGTACACTTCTGGCCACTGTCCATAATCAAACCATAATGTCAATAAACGAAGCGTATCTTGCAATGAATTCCCATGGGAGAGATTAATAGATCTAAAGAAACCTTCTACCGCTGGTACAGTAAATTGAGATATATATTGTGAACTAGAGAGATTATTGCGAGTTCCATTTCCTGGATTATTTTCAGCGTTAGACTCCCCCTGTTGGTGCTTGTAGAATAGAACTGTTTCAAAGTTGGTATACGCAAAAGCGTGCCATGCTTTGTACCATGTTGGATCGTGTTCCGTTGCTGCGGCATAATAAGATAGAACCGCCGGTATAGAATGTTCGTTTATACCTTGCAAAGCCTCTAACCATTCCCCAAGCTTCAGGTAACATCTAGCGAGTAGCCTCTTCCTTACTTCTTGCTGTTTCTCATCCTCCGGATTTACAATCGACACGGTTGTTGGTTGCAAAGATGTCTGTACGAATCTTTGCAATTGATTGTACGCCTCCTCTCGTTTATTCGCGACCCACATGTGCTTGCAGTAAGCAAAGGTAACCTGAGGATGAATGGTCGGCAACGGTTGATCAGGTGTTAACGATGGATCCGCGCCAAGTAACATCACCAACGTTTTATGGCATAACATCAAGCTACCGTTTTTTCTACAGAGACTCGCATATTTCAGCCATGTATACATATCATCTTGCGGCGAGACCACCAACGTATGAACCTGTATAATCTTTTGCCAATCTTCGACTATCCTTTGCCCACCTTGAAGCCTTTCCCACCACATGGATTTAATGGTATTCCTTCTCTCCGGAACGAGCTTGAATTGTATCACCTCTTCTAATTCAGCTAATTTCTGAACCTCCACCATCGCGTTGTAGGCTCTTTGATAACTTTCACCTGCCATGGCGGTCAGCTCGGTGTCCAGCAAATCTCTGGCGCTGTCGATAAGTTGATGAGCAATATTGTACTGCTCGTCGTGAATCGCTAAAACAGCTCGATAAAATGCCCCGTCTTGACTATCCTTCGGTATCAACGATACATATTTCTCCATGCTCTCCCACTGACTCAAACCCCACGCGGCAGCGGCAGCCATCCTAGCCATTCTCTGTTTAATCTCATCGTTCTGGTGCGACCATTGTTTAGTAGCTACATCGTGCAACTGTCCCCATTCCCCAAGTGCCTCCAAGCATCGCATTTCACCCAAGGTGGATTCCACGTCGTTCATATCGCTTTCCAATCTTTCTCTGTACAACTGCAACGCTTTGTCCCAATTATGTAACTTTTCGTACCAACGAATTTGCACCTTCAGATCTTGCTGATTACTCTGATTCATAACGTACTCTAACAAACCTTCGGCGGCTTCTTTTTGCTGGAGTTTGTTATTAATCGATATCAAAGATTCGAAAACGTTGCTGTTCCTGCTCTTATGAAATTCATCCTCCTTGTAATGCAACGCTTTCGCGTACGCCCTGCAATGCATCGCTCGTTCCCCTAAAATTTTGTTGTCCAACGGTAACGGCCCCTTGTCGCAGTGTTCCATAAATTCCGCCAGGTTCAGGATCGTTTGCGTTATCTCAGGAAGATCCGGCACCATCAACGCTTGCTGCAACGTCTGTATAAGCTCTGTTCTATACGTATCGTCTAGTTCCGTCCAACATGATACAAATGCTGCGTTGAACAAGTCCCTGGGTAACTGGGAATACGTCTGCGCAAGAGCCCAGCAGGATCTCAATGCCGGGGAAGGTGATTCCTTGAGCAAACCGATCGACAAACTTCTCAGCCATTCCAGCCAATCGTCCTTCGATACTCTCCTCGTCGCTGTCCAAGCTTTCTGAAGATTCGAAGCAGACACGTGTAATCGTTTTATCGTTGTCGTGTCCGACGATGTCAATGACAAATCACGGTTCTTATTTCTCGAATGTCGATGCCGTATCAGTAGATAATCTTCGCCATCAGCAACGGTTGTTTCTGTTAAAATTTTATCTATTAGAACGTCGTAACGGGAATTAACAATCTTGTGTTTCGTCATAACTTTTTGTACTAATAATATAAATATTTGATACTTTTTCCCTAATTGTATCACCAATGCACACAACGTGTCCATGGCCGTGTCTCGTAGCTCCGGACACTGATCCAGGGTACGAACCAAAGGATGCACGATTCTAGATGCGAAATCTGTAAAGTCTAACGTGTCGGCCAGATGATCGACGGTCTCCAATGCGACTCTGTTTACTGTTATCGGACAGTCGGTGGCGTGAAACAATTTGACGATAGGCGGCAAGACCAAATGAAGATAATTATCCAAATTGTTGCCAAACTTCTGAAGCGCTTGGAGAAGTTTCACAGTTACCGATCTATCTTTGCTTGTATCGTGTGTAAGAACTCTTAATATCTGTGGCATCAATTGAGGCAAGTAAATTTTGAATTCAGCACCTAAGGCGACCGCAATATGTTCGACTAGAAGTATCAGCGTACTTTGTAACGGGCTGTTTACAGTCCAGAATTCTTTGATCAAATTGAATATATCGTCTAAATAATTTCTAATATGTTGCTTCACGATCGCTATGAGAATGGCCAGCTGTTGGAATAGATATTCTCGAAAATTAACGTCCGCCGTGCGAACAACGTTCAGAAAGCTTGGCATTACTTGAGAAATATATGGCACGCATTTTATTCCTAAACTTTTGAATATAAAAGTTACCGCTTGAACCACCATTGTATGGTGCTGCGATAACGTCGGGTCTCGTATGATCCTCATAAGCGTTGCAATCGCTATAGCTGGATAATATTCCTCCAAGGTAGACGATGACATGTTCACCAACATTTCACTGGTCGTTAAGTCCTGTGTATTCTCAGTGTCGCTTTTAGTGTCAGCCATAGACGTAAGAGTGTCTAACAGAGAATCAATCTGGCCAAGATTCATTTTGTGCTTGTACGGATCCAAAGCACCGAGTAAACCGAGTACTCTTATCGTTTCTCTCCTAATGATCGGTTGCTGTTCAGTTTTCAAGAAGTTTATCAAAACATCTAACAGCGATGGATACTGCATGTACGGTTTTACAACGTGACCGGTGCTTCCAACCAACTGCCCAAGAACCCATAGGGCAACACCTCTTTTCTCTGGAGAACTGGCGTCCACTAGCATTTCGAGCAGGATAGATAAAAGCTCAGGCATCCACTGTTGCATTTCGGCACCGTTCACTTCGGCTAGATCACCGATAGCACGTAATATACCTAAGATTACACCAGGGTTCGATTCGGGTTCCTTTAACTTCGGTACGAGAACTTTTAATATCGGTTCCATGTACGGTCTTATGAGCCTCGGCGCGCTGACAACCAAATGATCTAGCATACGAGCTGCTTGTTCTTTGTTCCGACCCATACCAGAATGCTCCAATTCGGTTAAAAATTGTATCAGCGTTTTCCGAAGAGACGGCATTACGTACGCCGGGTTCATCGTGCTCAATCGTCCGATCGTACGAATAGCTAATTCTCTTATTTCAAACATTTCGTCGTTCATCGCGATAAATAACGCTGATAGATTTTCGGCTTGCGCCAGATGAATGTCGAAAGAATCATCCAAAGAGGCTAAAACCCAGAGTCTCACGTCAGGATCTGTGTCCGTGATACCTACGACTAGCAATTTTCCAAGAACCGTGGAAACGGTGTTGGTCACTGTAGGTCCTGGTTGATTTAACGCTAAACGTAATAATCTCGAACACGTTCTCACCGCCTCTAATCGAACCTCGGCTTGTTCCGATGTGAGAAAATGATCAGCGCATCGTCTGACAAATTGTAAAAGTGGATTACCGTCGAAATTAAACGTTCCAAGGGTTTTCAATGCCAAAACTGTAGATGGAATATCTACTTCTGTAGGAGGGACAGATATGGGGCTAGTTGCAGTCCACGGTGCACCAGGATGTCTTAAAGGTTTTTGCATCAGAACCTGAGACAACATGCGTAGAAGTCCTTGAGATATGTCAGATTTTAATGATGGAACGCTATGAGCTAATTCTCTGAGAGATGTTGTGAGAATTGGGCTCAATCCGGTTGCTAACATTGGCTCCAACAGATCCCTTACATCCGCAGCTATCACTTGTTTCACAGCGTGTCCAAGTAGAGTTATGCAAATAAATACTGCTGGTTCCAAGGCTGTTCCTCGCTTCTTGGTGGATGTCTCTTTAGAAGGTAATAAACTCTTAATTACTTCCATAATTTTTGAAAGATAAGGATTTATTGAATCCTCTACTGCGACAGCTATAAATCCAATTGTGGTGAACGCAGCGTACCTATCTTTTTCTCTACTACGTAAAGTCATTAAAAGATATGCTAGCGACTCTCTCAGATGATCTTTTGTAAATTTCTCTTTATTAAAAGCCGCTAGTCTAGGCAACAACATCATAAGAGCGTGTTGAATATGTGGATTTCTAGACATTCTTTGATTCATTACGTCATTGTAGATGTCATCTAGCCTTTCTTGCATCAAACAACGGCAAACTGCAGATTCATGCACCGGATATAACGTTTGCTGAAAATTAGAAGAACTCTGAGAAGAACTGGACCATTTAGAGACTATAGCCGTTTTTAATCGAGGCATCAAAGACAATATATCGTTTTCATTCTGCTGAGTAGAGCAATTTAATCGTTCCATTAAAGCTTCGTAATTTCTTTCCCATTGAATGTTACTACATCTAAGCAATTCGTTTAATATTAATAACGAACCATGTATTCTATCGTCTCTGTTAACTCCCCTTTCTCTTGTATATACTTCTTCAAATCCTGCTACTATTTCATCGTAGCATTGCTTGTACCATTGAGACTTGTGCATTTGTTTCGCTGTTTCCCTCTGCGCAGTAACAACTAAAGCAGCTCGTAATGCTTCAACAGCACCTTCTCTTATCACAGGTTTTGGATCACGTATCGCGTTAAATATAAGTTCAAAAAATGGAGTTACTTGTTGAAAAAAATATGTCGGCATGGAAACAGCGAGTTCCCTTAAAACAAGCACAGCAGCATGTCTTTTACCTTCGTGTCTGTCTCCACCGAGCCATTCAAAGGCACGCTTTACTTCGAATTCTACATATTCTGCAGTGTAAGTACCTGAAACTAATGCCAATTTTCCAACAGTTTTAGCAGCCAATTCCATAACCCCTACATCGTTGGAAGGTAATAAATTTCTCAAGTAATTTGCAAATCTTATAGTTCGTGTGTTAATATTTCCTACATCGGCTCCAATAAGGCAAACTATAGCTAATATTCCTCCCTTCTTTTCATTGACATCTGATCCGGATACCATTTCAAATATATGGTGATTAAATTCATCCATAAAAGCTGTGATTTCTTCTTGCGATGCTTCACGGAGCTCTGTTTTAACATAGAGACAAAGGTCCCTAGCTGCTTTATTACGTGTTTCCTCATTTTTAGATTTAAGTCTTTGAACAAACTGTTGCAAGAGCATACTTAACATTGTTAAAAATTTACTGCTGTCAATTTTACAACTTAATTCTTGTTAATTTCTTCGTAATGATATCTGAAAAAAATTTGACATTCACGAATACAAAGTAACATTATGCATGAATAGAAATTAACATTTATTTCCACGTACCTACTTGACATCACACGAATTTTGCATTGTGATACAATATTTTCATGATTGTCATTATTTCTTTAATTTTCTTAAAGAATAAAGTTGTAATAAGTATATCTTCAACTACATTATTACGAGGCGATGTCTGTCACATAAATCCTTCATGTTTTGATTCACGCCAATTATATGTCGAATAAACTACAAGCTGCTTCTGTGTGTTGTAAACACACAAATCATTGAATTAGTCGATGTCATTAATTTTGTGAATTTATAGTAAATACAGAAAAAATAAAAGTGGTGTGTTCTTCGAGAGAACTATCTTAAGTTTATAACCTCTACATTGGTTAGTACAGTTTGCTCGTGCAGGAAAATTGTGCGCTTTCAAGAGGCTTCCCCCACTCTGTTTGATAAGCTATGTGTTACCGTTTGAGCCTGGTGTATAGCGATATCAGTTATAAAAGAGGTTATTTATATATAAATACTTCATTAACCGAAATAATTTTAAATGCGTTTCAAACATTTAATTAGAAAAACTATAAAAACATGGCAAATGAAAAGGATATAAATAATATTGAAAAGGTAGAAAGTCGTACACAATATGTGAACATGTGTGATAAAGAAGCATGTTACAATGGAGAGAAAAAATTATTAGAAATAAATCCAAGTTTAAGCAAACGTCAGCAGAAAAAAGTAAAAAAACGAGAAAAATGGTTGGAACGAAAGGTGGAGATAAGGTTTTTACTTTACAATTATCATAAATTCATAAACCTTTTGGGATGAAATTTTATAATAACATTGTTAAGGTTATGATTGTAATACTGCCAATGTTAATAACGTTGTTGATTAAAAATAATATTAATTTTACAGATTACGTGAAAGAGAAAAAGCAAGGCAAAAACGAGCATTTGCTCGTGCAAATAATATAGACCTTGGCCCATCTAGAAAAGCTTTAAAAAGAATTACAATGGCAGATAGTACATGTAAAATTGGAATAACTATTGATTTGTCGTTTGATGATTTAATGATTGACAAAGATATTGCAAAATTGACTAAGCAAATATTAAGATGTTATACTTTAAACAGACGTGCTATTGCACCAATGCAATTTTCACTTACAAGTTTTAATGGAAAATCAAAGACAAATATGGAAAGGCATAATGGATACGAACATTGGGATGTATGTTATTATTTGAACAAGTTCAAATTATTATATGAAATTAGCAAAATCTACATTTAAAAATGTATCAAATACATTTTGTAGGTCAAATTTTATATGGAATCATACTTGAATGTCCATCCAAAAGAGAAAATCATATATCTTACTAGTGAATCAGAAAATGTTATCACTCATCTGGAACATGATTGTTTGTACGTTATAGGTGGTCTTGTTGATCATAATAGTCATAAGGTAAGCTAACTTTCTTAATTCGCATAAGTCTTCTTACATTACATTTATATTTTTAGGGTCTCTGTCATAAGTTAGCTGTACAGGCTGGAGTAAGGCATGGCCGATTACCGTTAGATAAATTTTTACAAATGAAAGCTAGAAAGGTTTTAACTGTTGATCATGGTATGTTTTACTTACAATTTAGTTAATTAATTGATTAAAATATTACTGACTAAAATGTTAACATTTAGGCGTGTATATTTTTCAGTGTTTGAAATTTTGCTTAGGGTTAGCGAAGGAAAAACATGGCAAGAAGCATTTTTGCAGGTGTTACCAGAAAGAAAAAACGCACAACCAATTGAGCCATTAGAAAGAAAGGAAGATGTATCAAAAGTCTATAATGAAAAACAAACATTACTTCATATAAACAATGAGATAGAAGAAAAAATGGAAATTAATGAACTTGAAAGCACAAATGATGTATATACATAATAAAAATGTTATGGATAGAACAGTTATGTATGTATCATATATAACTTTACAATATTGATATTTTATCAAATTCTTACATTTTCTGTTGTCTTTCTATTTTTTCTATTAACACTTTTATTATCACAATACGTTTTGCAAATTAAAAAAAGAAAAAACAAATTCGTTCATGTTCGCAAGAAGCACGATTTTATCTACATAAAAAGTAGATAAAAATATATTTGTGTACTCAAAAAATTTAATACTACATACACATACAAGCAAGTATATATATATAAAAAAAAATAATGATTAAAATAAATTAAAGATGCATATTTTATTTAAGACAAGCAAATTTACTTTTAACGTAAGATTTCTTACACAAAATAAAAATAAGGTA
This sequence comes from Osmia lignaria lignaria, assembly GCF_051020975.1. Lineage (NCBI taxonomy): Eukaryota > Metazoa > Arthropoda > Insecta > Hymenoptera > Megachilidae > Osmia > Osmia lignaria. The sequence goes on along the minus strand of NC_135044.1, from coordinate 8,688,828 downwards.
AAAGAAAAGTTAAAATTACATTTTAAAAAAATATAAATCATCAATTTTTCTCAAATTTTGCAAGAAAATTTCAAAAATACTGTTTCTATATTTGTGTACAATTTATATACATACCATTTACACGTATTCCTTTAAAATGGAATAGAATTGTAAAAATAAATTAGAATTGTATAAAACTATACATGTTTTTATATAAAGTATTATAATACAGTAGATTATGACTAGAAAATAACTATTTCCAATATTTCAAAATTAAATTAAAGAAGATTAGATTATTTTCTTAAACACAATTTTCCGACGTGTTACCTCATTTTTCATTTTTTGGTTTTCGGTATATGTTATTTGTACACATTAAAGCTTATGTTTGTACTTTACCAATGTAAAGTGTTACATGTAAAATGGAATAACAGTTATTGCAAAATTTGGGTAAAACTGACACGATAATATTTTAAAATGTATAAATTTATATAAAACGAATGTGAAAATCTTTTTACCGCAAACCATATTCTTTGTTATAAACCATAAAATTTTTATTTAACACATTTTCGCCAAACCATCAGAAGCAGCTAAAAAATCGTCACAAATGATTCATGGACGACTCTATACAGATAGTATCGATAAAACTATTTACACAAGTGACATCATTTTTAGTAGTAATCGTACAACAAAATATGATTATTTAAATAAATTTTAAGATTGTACTATTTCATGATTGAAATTCTCACATTTTATGAACAAATTATTTCTAATCATTAGCAGGCTATTGATTCATGTACACAATTTATGCTCTGTTCACTATTTAATCTGGATTGGACTAAATCAAACTATATTATTTACAAAATATTAACGGTTTGTTTCTGATAAATTAAATTGTTCTCTGTATGAACATGTTTTACAATATCAAAACCAGAGCAAATACTATAATATTTATCCAACTGCTACCTGCTGCATAATGAACATTACAATTTCTAATTCCTTAATTATAATTTACAGCTAAATATTTTCCTGTACTTGATACGTATATACAAAACTATTTTTGACCATGAAGGTCAAAATAATATTTAAACAAAAATTTATTTATTCGTTTTTTCTTTTTTTTCTTTAAAAGTATTTTTAAATTCAAACTTTTATGTACACTAAGAATTGTTTATATATCAGAAATAAAGATCAAAATGATTTTCTTTATTGTACATAGTATGTACAACTTCGTGCATTTACTTCGAATGTACGTAAGTACACCATTGTACTTTTTAGAAAGTTTAAAAATTTCACAGGGTAATTATCTTCGTTTTGTCTAGTGATAAAAGATTTTCGCGAATTTATTAAAGAAAATAGTTGCATTGCACAAATATTCATGAACTGAAGCAGGTAGTTCAAATCTAAACCAAGTAATTTAAGTTGCTTAAATTATTACCTTGTTAACATATATTTAATCATTAATTTTTTTTATCGTTTAACGATCAGTTTTACTTTTAATTCTACTCTGCATAACAATAACTTCACAGTTTCACATACCTGTGAATCTTATGCAAGATCTATGTTATCAACTTCTTGACTGTCAATTATTTCGAATTCGCTACCACTCTCATCACTATGACTAACTAATTTTCTTGATATAGGTTCAAGCTCCGCTTCTTCTTCAGAAGATGATCCTTTTTCGAAATGAGCACTTTGAAATTTAATACCATCCACATCATTTTCTTCGGCGCTAAGCTCTAATTCCGAGACTTCTATATCGTCAGCGCTGCCATCTTCGTGCGATGGCATTTTTAAACCAGTAAGTTCTTCGTCATTAAAAAATTCTGAAATTAAAGGTATGATTTATGTACATATATTTTTTTTAACAGTGTCCGAAAAATATACTCGATATTAAATCACACCATTTTGAGCATCAGATAATACACTGGTTGGTGTTGGAGACTGATCCCCTGATTCTCCTGCTCTTGTAAGAACTTGAAGATTATCTTCAGTTACTGCTGGTAAAAATTCTTCAATTTCGCTATCCCATTCTGTACAAGAATATAAATAATGTTCCTAATTTATCATGTTAAGTGCTGATCATACTTTGATTTTTAATTTTAATTTTAATATTATTATAATATGAATATTAATAAAATATTTCAATATTTAATACAGTATTACTTACCTTTGTGTGATATTCTGCTAGGGAGTTTTAACAGCAATGCAGGTCCAAGTAGAATGCTCATACAAATTGTATATGCAAGAAGTACACCATTTATAGTACGACCAATAATCCATAGGCCCAAAGATAGAGAACATATAGCACTGCAAAACTACAATCATTTTTAATATTTAAAGGTGTAGTATCATTCTAAAATGAATTCAAATTTTAAATATGTTAAACTTTGTATTTTTCAAGTAATGAATATAGTAACATTTAATCATTTAACTACATTCTATTTACATTTTAAAAATATTTAAATATTCAATAGAACTTTACCACTCCCGGTTGATCTTTTCTTAACTGTTTCAAACTATGAATTACTGATTTTACTCTTCTTCCTATTTTTTCTATTTGCTCTGCTTTTGCATAGGATCTATAAAGATATTATGCGTACTTCAATGAAATTGGATCAAAATATGTAAATATAATTTTTGAAAATTTAAACATTTACGTCGATGTATCCAATGCTTTATTTTCTTTTTGAACTTGAGCTTCTAAGGTACTATAGCAAAGGACAATGACCAGCGCAGCACTGCTGGCTGCAGCAAAGCCACGAACCTCTAATACAATAATACCCCTGTAAAAAGAACATCAAATTAACATCGTAAATGTAATATAACTTATGTTTTAAAATTTAACAACAGTTCCATATTTTCTCACATTTATAATAACATCTCATTATTGTACATTAAAATAATTAAGAAATGTATTAATTGAAATAATAGCATAATTTATCATTAAAAATTTTTAAACCCCTGATTATACTTTCTAATTATCAACAATACTGCCATCTAGGCTAGTACTTTTGATCTCCAGTGAAAAACATAGAAAAATTGCAATTCATTCTATAAAGTATGTAAATAAATACGAATGATATGAATGAGTATAATTACAAAAAAAAGAACGCTTTTAATATTACTGGGTCGATCAAACTAGAGGAAAATCATCAATGACCGCGTATCAACTTATTTTCGTAATTATGTATGTACGTAAATAATGTCACGGAAGTGAACTTTTTCTTATCATGAAGAAAGACGTACGGAGAAATACAAATTATTATCGTAACTCTTTGATACTAATATTATTATTTACAACGATATCCAATACCAAAGCGCACACGCTTTAACAAACCTTGACCTAGAAGACGGATTGCTTACAAAAGCATTACGAGATAAATTGTAGTACAACTGTTTCGATACTTCTTTTACAACTGCATTAATAAAAAAAGTATATTGAACAAATTCTGATCATACTCCTGGAGATTCCTGAAGATTGCAAAATATCAAATAATTGCCTATTATATTTTATAAAAATATCTCATTTTTATTTTGCAAATCAAACGAAAATTAAAAACATAATGCGTATTGGTATAACGAAGAAAATAAAAAAGAAAGAAAATCAGTCACAAAATAATTTTGCGAAATCACGCGTAACGCATATAGCTGAGAAATGACGCACACCGTGTCGGACTTAAGTAAACTCACCAAAACAGTATGTTGAATACGATGACGACGGAGATACTGTTTACCGAATTTTCCCAAAGAAGAATACTCTCCAAAATACCACAGAATCGTCTCGAAGCCTCAAAATTGCATCCAACATTCCGATACTGTTCAACATCGATAGTTTTACGCTTGTCCTCGGTAGTCACCTCACTCGTATCACGAAATGTCGCATTTCTCATCCATTGGAAATAACATGCCACTCTTGAAAGTCGTTCCATGACAGTTCCAGGTCGACGTTGGCTGCTTTTGTCGTCCTAATTCCTGTACTCCTTTGGCATGGTACACCCTCGGAAGACTGTGCGGGAGTATTTTTAGCGCGTGACAACGAGAGTTAAGAGTTTTGAGAACGAACGGGAGTTTCCTTCTGCTTTGCCTCGAATAACGGAGTGAGAAGGAGATAGAAAGAGATAGATACGTGTGAGAAAGAGAAGGAAAGAACGGAAAGCGAGAGGAGTAAGAAAACAAAATTCAAACGAAAGGGATAGATTGCTAAAACTGAGGATCAAGATTGACGAAGAACGAGTGAATGAAATATAAGCGGGATGGAGAAAGAGAACGTCACCCGATAGAGAAAGAAAAATAGATAAGTACCGATTGTATGTATTTATATATGTATATCCTTGCACTTGTTTCGCGTTCGCTCTTGTCAAACTTCCGGACCACCTTCTTTCGAATCACAGGGTTTCTTTTGTTTCTTCCTGATTGATTTTTTAAATGTTCCTTGATATTCAGTTACGTTGCGTCTGTTATCCTTCTACTGACGTACGTACGCGTTCAAGCGTTATTTCGCATACCCTACCTTCGCTAACTGCAAACACGTGACAGCTGCGACGCGAGACGCCGTTGCACGGCCACAACGTGTATTACGTCCCTACAATGGAACTGCGTAAATCTTTAAATTTTAGTTTTGTCAATAACATATGACCAGGTGCTCCATTGCCTCTTTGTTGAATATGAAACTACATGTATTTCATTCTTTAGTTATTTAACAGTTTACTCATCCTCCTATGATTGTCGGCATTTTTTTTTATTTTTCACAATTTCGTACCGATCTTAATGAATTATTGTTAATACATATTTGTTTTTTGTTTCAGTAATCTTTAACCGTTGAATATTGTTTAAAAGAATATTTTACAATACGTGTAATCGGAAGTTTGATAAAATATTCCATTACCTACTGTGATTAAGTGCATTTAAAATTCCAATGCTAAAAGGTTAAGAACATTCAATGAGTGATTGTCTTTTCTTTTACGAAAACGGAAACGATAAGTGTTATGAAATCACAAGTTTTCGCTTTATCGTCGGGCAAGAAATGATTTTTTTTTTATTTATTTATTTATTTAACTTCTAAACAGGTGAAATCCTTTTTACACATAATATGAAATAAGTAGAAATTGCTTACATACTAATAGTGAAAGAAAACTTATGCTAATATAAATTAGTTTTTAGTTTATTTTTTATCAAATGTTGTTACTTATGATTGATAAAGGATGCTAATAGGAACAAAAGCTACAGGAATCAATATAATATCGGTAAATGTGTATTCTCAAATACATGATAGTACAATATGTTTGTTTACTTTATCTTGCAAGATAGATCGCAAGATAGACTAATATTATTTCAGTCTATTATTTCATTATTTCAAAATACAGCTGTTATAAATCGGAGTAGTTATTTATATCCAAAACAATTTTAGCACGTATCATTTTTAATAAGTTTCATAGAAGCTGAAAATCACATCTTACTATAATGGAAAATGATTAATACATAACAAAAGCATTCATTTCCAATACTTAGTAACTTAAAACATTGATTTACACTATTTTAATGAACTGCGTTAACTTCTTGTTAATTGTATTTCCATTTGCGTATATTGAAAAAAATAAGTATTCAGTCATGTATAATATTTTATAAAGATATTTAGAAGAGAAACGCAAAATGTCCGTTTTTTAGCAATTGTTAAATGATTTACACTTACTACTATGCACTTTCTTATTTTTTACATTTATACAATTTTTTACATACATTTTTAAATCAATATATGATAAAATTTAAAAAATGTGCGAAAATACGGAAGACGTAAGAAGAAAACATTATTCTTCAAAACACATTCATAAAAAACGTTTTACATCTTGCAATATCACATATTAGAATGTTTATTATTTATATCCCTTTTCTGTCTGAAATATATTAATGTATCAAAAATCTCAATAAATATATTTAAGAGAAGAATTCATTGCACTCTGAATCAGCAATGTTAATATGTTTTATAAATTTCATTTTAAAAAAGGTAATTAAAAAATTACGTGAAACATTTTTTGTCATAAGATAAAAGGCACTTGCATATAAATGTCACAGTAAGATTGAGATTGTACATCCTCAAATCATTGTGTTACTATACTTCTATGCAGGTATTCATTCCTACATTACAAGTATTCATTGTATACATAATTTACACTCGTACACACACATTCATACATAGCAGTCTAAGTTATATGGCAGTATTATAATATCGTACTTAGTGATAATAATCTGATAATATTTCATACTGCAACATTAGTTTCCATTAAATACTTACAAATTACAATGTTAAAAACTATTCCAATTAGTGCTAAAGCTTTGTTTGTTGCATAGTAAAGTTTTTGTTTACCATTTAAATATTAACCAGTTTAAAATTTATATTAAAAAAAAAAAAAATATATATGAAAATAATTTACTGCAATACAATAAACTTTTTCAGTAGAGAGAGAGAGATCATTCTTAATATTTTTATTTTCCAGCATATGTTGGATTTTTAAATGTTGAAGTTGCTTGTTTGTAAATTGGATTTTCCCCCTGATTAAAAAAAAAGAATAATAATTATAATAGATGATCTCATTTTTAAAGGTATCACATTAAAAAGAAGAAAATGCTTACCGTGTCCCATTTTGCCATCATTCTTTCTTTCTCAAATCTTGCAAACTCTCTCCTGTCGTGTATAGTTGTTAATAGTTTCCATAAAAGTAATAATGCGAGCCCAATTAAAACAATTGCCGCTATTACACCTAACACTATTCCGAGCATATAAACTTGCGGTGGACATTCCCTTTCTTTCTGAGCTCGTACTTTTAAGCTATTCGTTTCATTGTAATAATAAACGAAATTATATTTACAATCATCCTCGTCAATACCGAAGCATAAAACTTCGTCTTGATCGACATCTGGTATAACGGTATCGACTGGTTCGGGTACAAATTCTTTGCAATTCTTTGCACACTCTTCTTTGTCGGTAAAATTGCCAGTGCCATACATTTGGCACAGTACACAATTTTTTAACTCTTCGCACCGACTCGGACACGTCGGGCATTTGTTACAATGTTTGCCCGAGTACCTTGTACTGCCTTCTTCGTGACAGAAACATTCACCGCATACGCAGTCTCCCTAAACAGTAAAAGATGAATGTAAATTAAATTCATAAAATATGGTAAATTTTCTTTTATCGTAATAACGAGCCTTACGTGTCCTGAACATAATAATCCATTCGTAGTTCCTGGTGCAATACAAGTTTCGTTTGAAGATCTACAATTACAAGATGGACTAGTCCATCCCGCGTGACAAACACATTGGCCACATTCGCAAGTCCCATGATTTGAGCATAAATGACCTTGATCCCGATCGCACGAAAAATTATCACACTCGCAAAAGTGACCCGATATTAACTGCAATAAATAATATAATATAATAATAGATAGAAAGATATCATGATATACAGGGTGTCCCAGAACTGGGGTAGGACCCGTGAAGGGGTGATTGCTGAGGTCATTCTAAACAACTTTTCCCTTTGCCAAAATGTTGGTTAAGACTTCGTTTTCGAGTTATTAACGAAAAACACTGGCCAATCAGAGCGCGCGTTTAGCGCGGGCCGAACCGCAGGAGTGTTGGGTATGCTCTGCATTCAAACTGTGGTCGTGATCAAGTGCATCGGCACCACGTCGGTATAATAAGAATCGTTGTTCATGAGCAACGAATAATTCGATACTATTATTGCTTTCTTTTTTTAAATTCATTATTCGATACAACTTTTGCCCAACGAATCCTATTGTACCGACGTGGTGCCGACGCACTTGATCACAAGCACGGCTTGAACGCAGAGCATACCCGACACTCCCGTGGTGCGGCCCGCGCTAAAGGCGCGCTCTGATTGGCCAGTGTTTTTCATTAAGGGGGGACACTCAATTAGAAGCATGAAATTTAGCAGATTTTTAAAGATTTTTTTTACAGGATACCAATTGTTCAATCTTTTTGTAACTTAGAGGCTTATTTATTATATATTTAAGTATCTACAAAATATTTTTGTTTGTTTGTTGAAAAAATTTAAAAATGGCGGAGTTTCGGGACATTTTTTGCGGCGTGAGTTCTAAAACTGCGGGAACTGTAGCGACCGCATCGTTCATCTGAAATATATGGAATGAATTTTTTTTAGTAGTTAAGACTTGTAGTTTCTATTTAAACTAAACTGATTTTGAAAATCATTAAAACAAAGTACCTTTTTATCGCAAAATTACTGCGGAAAATTTTACGTTTTTGGTTTTTAGTCTGCTATTTCTGTAATTTTTAAATTTCATACAATTTTTTTAGTTTAAATAGAAACTACAAGTCTTAACTACTAAAAAAAATTCATTTCATATATTTCAGATGAACAATGCGGTCGCTACAGTTCCCGCCGTTTTGGAATTCACGCCGCAGAAAATGTCCCGAAACTCCGCCATCCTTAAATTTTTTCAAGAAACAAAAATATTTTGTAGTAACTTAAATATATAATAAATAAGCCTCTAAGTTACAAAAAGATTGAATAATTGGTATTCTGTAAAAAAAATCTTTAAAAATCTGTTAAATTTCATGCTTCTAATTGAGTGTCCCCCCTTAATAATTCGACAACGAAGCCTTAACCAACATTTTGGCAAAGGAAAAAGTTGTTTAGAACGACCTCAGCAATCATACCTTCACGGGTCCTATCCCAGTTCTGGGACATCCTGTATGTGAGAATTAAATTGTTACACTAAAATTAAGTATATAATTACTTCATCGCGGTTTTCTCTTTCTTCACATTCGCACTGACCACAAGCACAGGTTCCTCTTCCTGAGCAATCTACAAGGGACGTGTTATCAGGCCTACAAGATTGGAAATGTTTATCGAATCCGGTCATCTCTTGATGAGGGCTGCATTCGCAGCGTTTCCCAAAAAATCCATCGTAACATTCGCAGATACCACATTTCAAGGTTCCTACACCATTACATTCTGGTGATTTAACTTCATACATAGCCCCTTCGCGTTCGCATTCACAATCACACAACATTTCCAAATTTACAGTAAGCGTTTCATTAATACCAACCTAGATAACATTAATATGTTTAAATTAAAATGTTTCTTATTTTTAATCGTATATAAACAACAATGTGAATATCTTTATTCTTACTGGATATATGTCAAACTTCTGTATCCATTCAGATCTATTTTCTGGACAGCTTGTAACTGCAATTTCAGCAGTAAATTCTACTTTTGTTCCAACTTTCAATCCGTCGCATTTCGAAGTTTCGATAAGCGGTCCTGAACCCAAACATTTTGAAAAATATTTCACTTTTACAGCACTGCTGGCTGTATCCTTCATCTCGACAGAACTTGAAATTGCAGCGTACTGTTCTCGAATTAATTCTACAATGTTACTTGAATCGTCTGATAATTTGCCAGCAAATGATCCTTCTACGTGTTTAGTCAATCTTTTGTAAACGTTTATCTGTTCCTCAGTGACAGCCCATATAATATTAATAGCATTCTGCTTAACTTTTAAATTGATTTGAGAAATACTTGGATAGTCTTGCAAAGATGAGTGAGTGTAAAGACCGGTGCCATCTAAATGGCATTCACCGTCGTTTGGTTTCACAATTCCACCTAACTTGCCATCACCTGCATAGTGAAAACCGGCATCCGTAGAAAATACTAAAAGTCTACGAGCCTTTTCACGCCAACCAATTTGTCGCCTACAGACTATAGCTTGCATAATAGCATCGAATCCTCCTTCTGGCGCATCCAAGTTTCCAGATACTGAAGCATTTCGTACCAAGTTTGCAAAATGACTGGTATCTTGAGAAAGTGTCATAATGTTTTTATAACCATACGGTGCTGCACAGCCATCGCACGGTTCTATTAGCGATTTTGGCATTGTATTAACATAAGGCATTACAACTTTGTCCACGAAACTACCAAAGCCTAAACGAAAGTTGCTTGTAATTTTACTCATACTTTCTACTAAAAGTTGTCCCAAGTCTGATAACTTTTTCTTGTCATCCTCCATCGATTTACTCAGATCCATAAGATAATACAGATCAACAGGATAATCTTTTGCTTGGGAATAAGCAAAGGTCATTCTATGTGCTTCGTCTGAAAATAATAATGTGTTATAAAACTGTAAATATAAAGTTCTTGAAAACTATCAAAATTATAACAACATACTTATTCTGAGTTTCAGATTAACTTCCTGGGGCCAAATTTGTACAGCTTCCTGCCTTCTGCCACTGTTGATACTAGACTGTGAACTACCGCTAAATGAACTAGAATTCATATATGAATAATCATAACTACTGCTGCTGCTGCCACTGGTATAACCACCTTTTGTTAAATTACGATGTCTTATCATACTGAAAAAATTGTCCGGATTCCATGTGTAGTCTCTTGGACATGTTGCAAATATTTTGGTATTTATATTTGGTAGAAAACATCGTTTTTCAGAAAATTTCTAAAAAAATAATCAAGTTAACATATTTATTACATAAAATTTATAACAGAATTAAAACATTTAAACTTACCGGTGCAGCGCACCAAGCACAATGCGGTGTTTGTATGCATTCGTGACACGTTTGTTTGCTGATACAAGGATTCATCCCTGTCAATCTTTCTGGAGGGGCATAATTTGCCCTTGATAACACAGACGTGATAATTATTATTGCTATAATCCATCTTAAGCTGCCAAACATCCTGTATATATAAATATGAACTCTATTTTAATTTTTCTATTTAAATAAATAATAACAGTATATAATTGTTTTATTCAAATTTTTAGATTATCAGCATAGAAAATATATTTTTATGAATGAAAATAATAACAAAAATTATAACAATCGTACGGTAACTTTGTACAGAAATTTCTTTTGGGAACAAGAAATCAGTTATGAGGTAATATTCCAGTAATTGTTGACTCATCAAATTCTTAAATTATATATCCTCACTGTCTATTTTTATCTTCTAAAAGTAAGAAGTATTAAATATACCGCGTGTAATGATTCATATTATAATTAAGAACATCTAAAACTATAAAATTGTTAATTATTAAAAATTGGGACAAAATATTAACTTCATCTGTAAATATAACATATCAGAGAGCAAAATATTTATAAATGGATTAAACCATTCTATTTATCTTATTTGAGTAATAAAAAATTAATAAAATATAAAATTATAATTAAATACAATTGATGTTTAGATTTAAATAAAAAATTAGATTTTAATTTAACATTTTGTTTTATGTATGTACATAAAAAAAATTGTAATATTTTACATTTGAAGCATTTAGAATGTAGTTACAAGAAGTATTAAAGAAAAAAAACATTCTTAAAATGTAATTAACTCCTTCCTAAATGAAGAAATAAAATGTATCGAAGGTCTGAGGTGCGGCCAAGCCGTATCTCCTACGCTATTAATTTTAATTTTAAATAATACTTTACGTATCATTTAATCGAGAAATCATTTCGTTATAAAGTTTGAAAACATATTTCATTTATATTTTAAATATATTTTATATGTTTAAATTGCAAGTATCCACGATATAAAACAGACCGCTTATTCATTCATAACGATGCCGTCATCTTTATATTTACAAAGTAGAATCATTTTATAAACGAAGAAATTGGATATTAAGACCGCAAGTAAAATATCAGCTAAAACGTTTCGAAGGCTTACTTTTCTTTTAATAGGTCCTGCACCGATTTGTTGTTAAAACATTACAAGTTTGACCAATGTTTTCTTGTTACTTGAATCACCATAAAAGGTAACCCATCAAACGCACGCACTCCACAAACAACTGTCTATACGAGATTGTAGTAGGCTCCCGGGGCCCGGGGAAACTCAGCTTGTGTATATACCATAAAATAACGAGAACTAGATTTGCAATTCTGAATTCTGTATACCACGACCGTAGTGCCCTCGATTCGTGACAGATTTTGAAAGCACGTAGTAACTGTAGCCTTCTCCACCGACGAGAACAGTATCTCGTCGGTGCACTTGGGACGTCGTGGAGAGGATAAAAATTTGTCCCACGTCCCACGATTCTGGCATCACTGGACTGCGGTAGCCTGGTAACTGGGTAACTGGTAGTCAATGACTATGAGTACAGTTTGTGATTTCTGATGGCGGTATTGTTGACGTTTACTGCTCTTCGTAGCTAGAAACAGTTTTACAAATACAAAGTTAAGCACTAAATATTCATTGTCAGGCAGTAAAACTCAAAATATATAATGATTTCGACTCGTATTCTATATATTCCAGTTATAACTGCTTTCTTTTACTGGAATAATTTGTTATGGTGCTATGTTTTTTGTTTACTAACCATATCCTGTTTCTTTATGGGATGTTTAATTGTACTGTTTATAAACATTGCACTTTCACCGAAACACCAAACTGGTGCAGGTACTATAAAAACAGTTGCAGAAATGGATGCATTTCATAATTTATTAATGGTAAATTATTGTTTATCTGTAGATTGATTATTACATTAGATTACTTTGTCTACTTAAAGATAGATAAGATTACAGACAATTAAGAAAAAAGTAATGTTATCTATCTTTGTTCTTTATTAAATTTATTATTTGACAATGTACTTACTGACTAAGCTATGCTATTATTTCAGAAAGGATACATGGTTAAAACTTCAAATAATAAAAGACATATGCGTTATCCATTAGTGTTCACTCGTATGGTGGATGGAGCACTGCAAAACTTGTTGGATTTAGTTTTTCAAGATTTTGTTGGTTTGTGGTTAAGCGAATTGGCTTTCAACTCTGATCAAATAATAGATAACATGAAACAAGACATGTGGGGAGCAATTCAAAGTCTCCACGAACGTTTATCAAAAGTGGATCACACAAAACTGGTTGCTTGTAATATAGTGAATAAAATCACTTTTCATTTTGAAAAAATTAGAATTGCTCAAACTGCTTCGTAAGTTGCGATTAAATCTTTTGGATTATTACACATTAAACAAAATGTAACAAAATATAATTTTTATGTATAAACAGGTCAGAAGGTGAAGATCCAGTATTTATTTTATCAGCGCATTTAATGTCATCTACATCTGAGTTAGATTATTTAAGAAAAGTTAGCGAATTGTATATTTTATTTTTGTTACCCCACTGTTATTCGCTCGCGCCGATCAAGTATTTATTGAGAGAAATTCTTGCATGTAAAAGTAAGTTCAATGACTACACGAGACTATATAAATTCTACGCTTCACTTTATCTTTTATATAATTTTAGTATTGAAACCAGCAATAGACTTAATAACAGATCCTGATTATATTAATCAAAAGATCTTAATGTATATTGATCAGCAACAATTAGCGGAAGCAATGCATAGGAAAACGTATGAATACGCAGAATCGTTTGAAGATTTTATCCGTATGATCAAAAGTTCCAAAGATTTAGAAGTACTTAAACATATCAGATACAATATCGTTACGGAGATTATGCAAGCTACAACAATACAAAATGTTAAAAGAGCGCAAGGTTTAGATCTAGACAATAATGCATTCGGAAAATCTGATGTGATTCAAGCTCGAAAATTGAAGAGGTACATCAGCCAACTAACATACGCTAAAAATATGTGTGAATGTCATATGCAATCGTTAGGATGGAATGGATATCCTGTTCAGGTTACAAAACTATTTTCATTCAACGAAAGATCGATAATAATTATATTTGACGGCAATTTTTTATAGGCCAGCGACGTTACTGACTCAGCGGTGATTACAGAAGAAAAGATTTTACCACTACAGTATATTTTAGATAATGTAATAGGTCGACGATACCTATCACAATTTCTTGAACAAGTTGCTAGTCAAGATTTAATTGGATATTGGGCAGCTGTACAGGAGCTGCGCAATGCGGATAAATCCAATTGGCATCAATTAGGAACAGAAATCTTTTATACTTATATTACCTCGCCTACTGCTGAAATAAAGGTTGATAGAGTTATTCGCAAGAAGATGGAAAGTTTTCTGTTAGGTGACATAGGACCTCATGTGTTTTATGAAGTTCAAGATAACGTTGTCAAAACTTTGGAGGAAAAATATTATCCGTCTTTTGTCGTTAGTGAACAGTATAAAAATATGCAAGAAGCATTACTCAATGAAAGAACAGATGGTAATTAAGAAGCTTTTAATATAGAAATTACTTATTTAATTAAATGATCACTTATATATATATATATATATATACACATTTAGATTTAACAGAAGATCATCGTATAGTAAATGGATCTTTATCAGAAAATATATCTTTGCTCGTTGGAGAACATTCAAACTATGCTCGCAGTAAGTTGGATCAGCTACAAGAAAAATTAAATAACAAAATGCAAGCTTTGCAAGCGCTCAAGTCTTCGTTGAAACCTGAATGTAAGGTTTTAAATTTCTTGGCTAAGGAAGTTGAATGGTTGCAAAGTGAAAAAAGACAACTAGAGGCACATTTAACGCACACTGAAATGTGGGCAGAACATTTGGGTCATTGGAGAGCAGAAGTACAAAGCGCAGAAGTATTATTTTTTCTTATTTGTCTATTCTTCGTTATATATTTATATAGGAGAAAAATAATTTTCTTTTTGTTAAAGAATAATCCTTAATTATTAAAACAAACCAATCTAATTTAGAAAAAAATTGTTAAAAGATGCCAGATAACGGAGAATCCCCGCACTTTGTCTTGGTTGTTCATATGGCAGAAGATGAGGATAATACGGAAGGCATATGTAGCGGTTGGGTAGTGTTACGAAAATTACAAGATTTTCAAGTTCTTCACAGAAAGCTTCGTCAACTTTGCTCCAATGTAAAAACCTTAGAATTGCCATCGCAACCATTAAAATTCTTTGGAAAATCCGATAAAAATACTTTGGACAAAGCCAAGATACAGATACAGAAATATTTAAATGTAAATCTTCTTTAATATTTTCATCGGCACAGTAAAATATATTAACCTTGAATTTTTCAACTGGTATATTCAATATTTTTAGTTTATTTTAGAGGATGAAAAACTGAATCAAAGCGAGGCTTTATATACATTTCTTAGTCCGAGTTCTGAACATCTGAAATATGCTCCGCCTTCTCCTAAAAAATCTCGTTTTTCATTATCGACATTATTCAAAACGTCTGTATATACTTATGGATATTATACCGCACGTATTTACAAAAGTTTAATGTAAAATACTTATTTATTTTAGATCTAGCAATGAACTTCGTGACAAAGAAGACGAAGAAGATTATTCATTATTGTTAGACGATACTGACAGTGGTCGAACAGTAACGGATGGATTTATGAATGTTAATAAAGATGCGATAGCAGAACCTCTTTATGCACTTTTGGGTGAAATTTTTGATTTACGAGGAGTGTTCCGCTGGCTTCGACGTTCTTTAATCACATTCGTTCAGATTACTTATGGGCGAACCATTAATAGGTACAATACTCGGAAGTTGTTTAATAGCAGATATAAAATATGTAATAAATGTAATATTTTAGACAAATCAGAGATACGATTGCATGGGTATTCTCAGAGCCAATGTTACATTATTACATACAGTTATTTACAAAATCTTGGTGGCCAAATGGTCATCTAGTGTCAGAGACAGTTATTCGTACAGACGAGGAGAAATTAAAAACCCGAGGCGAAGCTCGACGACAATTTCTCAATAACATACCTGAGGTTTTAACAAATTTGGTGGGAGCGCAAAGTGCTCAACGCGGTGCAATCAAAATCTTTGATTCTTTACAAAATACTAATTTAAACAAACAATTATTTTATGTAAGTTGTCTTCAAAATAATTTTTAAATTACATTTTGCTTATCACCTACCTAAGTTTCTTTGTTACAGGATATCTTTGAAGTTGTGACGTATGAAGTATTTCCAGAAATACAGCGGAACCATTAAACTTGTGGATGCAATAAATTTTCATTCCATAACATAATTGTTTTAAAAAATTTAACTGATCATTCCATACATTTTGAATCGATGCATAAGAAGTTATGTATGTAAATCACAAAGAATTAACTTGAATAAGTTTTATCGTTACCGACATTTAGTTTTTTTTCTCTTTTTTGTTTTGTTTAAACACATAATATAATCGTTAATAATGAAAATTTGTAATTTATATTTTTTTTAGCGTTTCAATGTCTATCTACAGATCATGGAACATTTTGCATTTTTAACTAGGTATTACGATAAACTTATTTTTATAGAAAACATAATATAGTAATTATTTTACACATCTTTATTTCAGTATGTCTTAAATATCTTCATAGAATGTATACATAATATAAACAACTTTTTATATGTTTTTTTTTTTTCATACATTTAAAAAATCCGAAGATAATTCTATGAAACATGACTGAGGTACAGTGAACATAAATTTTGTACAGATAAAGTCATCTCATAAGTTATACTATTTTAATGTTTAGATTATTTAGTATTTTGTTGTATATAAAAGGAAAATTTTAATATAAAAAATATATTTTCAAAAAAGGTAGGTAATAATATGTATTGTCATTTATAAGAAATCAATATTATTATAATATAATTCGTTTTAGAACAAACTATTAGATGATTAAATATAAAAATGACCGTTTATATCGAAATAATTCTTAACATATTAACAACTAATAACTATCTGAAGTTATCATTCATACTTTCTTAATTTGAGTATAAGAATGACGTTACTTATGCGATGACTTAACATTTTATAATTATTTAAAACACAATTCAAAGATATAGATTCCTTAAATACAGCTGAAGAAGGGACTAGCTTTTACGCTACTTAATAGTATTATCCTAATATGAGAATATTAGTTATTCTCTTTCCATTAACTATAAATCATTTATTATTTTTAATTTGCATATTTCTTGTATAAAGCACGTAATAATTAATATTATTTATTATTCATTATTGTTATTATTTTCATTTAGAACTTACGTTAATGAAGAGATAAAGAGATGAGAGATACATTTTCTGTGAATCTGCACAATTAAATAAAAACATAAGGGTAGAAAATGCATAAGATAGTACAAATATCTATTCAAAAACAAAAATATATTTTTAATTATTAATGCCATACATACAAAGTTTGATAGGCTGTTATAAAATATATATGATTTTTTTAAATTTTCATACCATTTGATCGAATATTTCATTTAATAAAAATATTGTAAAACAAACACAATTTTTGAAAATAAAATCCAAACTATATATATAAAAAAAAAGGATAAATTGTTTTAAAAGGGTTACTATTAAAATTAAATAATTTAAAAACATTTTTTATCAATCTTTGTACGTAGTATAAGGAGTAAAAATAACTGTAACATAATGGTATAAAAATAATAACATATCATAGTGTAGATTACCTTGAAAGAACGGATATCGACACATTATAAATATATAAATATACAGTGTCTATTACTTAGACATGTAATAATATAAATACTGTTGTATCTCTTTAATGGTATCGACTAGAATTATTTACGAGATATTAAAAGTTACAAGGATGATCGTTACTCGCAAAAAACCAATGGAAAGAAAGTAACTTTGGATCTATAAGATTTTGATCAATTACAATGATATTTTATAAAATCTCTGTTGAAGTGTAGTTAACGGAATCCCTAAACCTGATACGTACAGAAAATCGCGAGTAGATTCATGAATAATACCTCATGTACAATGAATGTCTTAATTTTACATGAAATTAAAGATGTATCCTTTGAAAGATATAGAAGAGTTTAAAATGACATATGATATTGTTGACTAGTTGGATCCCTTTTTCTATTGCAAAAAGTATACACATTACCAGAATGTATACCTGCTTTTATTTACTTGGCAGTGAACTCGGGCCAATAGTTTACATAATAACGATGTGTTAACCCTTCAAATAATCTATCCAACCACATAGGTAAACCATCCAAAAGGTTGTCCTGATATAAAACGTTATTTCCGCTCTATAATAGAAACAATCCAGATGTTCCAACTATTATAATAAAAAAGTATAAAATATGAAAATCTATTGCGTACCTCATCTTCGGAGAGGTCAGATTCATTAGAACTGTCGAAGCCAATAAATGCGCCAGCTTCTGCATCGTCCGTTCTTCGAGTTAACTGTTTCGTCATTCGTTCTATCCTCTATTTGCATAATAAAAAATATGTTACCTCGTAATCTAACTATCGTACGACTGGTATATTAATTCTTTTAAAAATATACATGTACCTTCGAACCCTTGCCTTTAATACATTCTGGGTGTTTAGCATGGTACATACAAAAATATTTACGGTGCCCATTCAAAGATAACACAGTTCCCACACAATTTTTTGCATTAATATTTAGTTCCTTCTGTTCTGGCAAAGTGAGGGATAACAGTTTTTTATACCAATCTAATCCTCTCTCAAGAGACATATGTCCAAACATAAGGGTTTTATTTTTTCTACAATCAAACGAAACATTAAATGCTATAAAAAAAAAAAAAGAAAAACAATTTAAATAATAATAACAAAAACCTTACCTATAAGGCCACACAGCTTTATGAAAAGCTGGTAATAGTTTTAGCCTACTTTGAACATCAACTAATAATATAATAGTTCTACAGCCTGGTTTTAATAATCGAACTAAACCATTATATTTTTCTGCTCGTAATTCATGTAATCGTAATTGTGGTTGAGACGGTGTTGCCTTACTGTTATCTTTACACTGAGCACGTTCAGCTTGAACACTTGCTTCCTCTAATTTCCTACAAATGGAAAAATGAATTTCAATAATATAACGTTTAGATAAATTTGTAATTTATATACTTACACTAAATATGACATTCCATATCCTGCAGCACCAATTAACATTAGAGTAGCTATTACCGACACTAAAGGCAATATCTGCTCTTTAGTAAGGCTATCCGAAATATAATCTACAGCTAACAATGCTTTGCCTATAAGTTTATCTACAGTACCCTGTGTGAAGTGATAAATTGAAATCAATAATATAGCACAGGATTGAAATAAATCCATCCTAATACCGAATTTATTTTTGTTCCCAGGAATATACCTGTGCATGTTCATCCGCTAATTCTCCTACAACTGCAGCGTAGGGCAAAGCCTCTGATACACGCAACAATCTTTGTATGGTTTGTTCTAAATTTTGGCGCGTTTCATTCCATTGAGTTTCATCTTGAGCAGCTTCGATCCAATCGGTAGGTAACCATTCGTATTTTAAATGATTTGCATCCCTTCTCCAAATAATAACAATATGTAACAAAGGTTCTAGGGGACTGCCTTCTCCTGTTGACAATGCTGATACAAATTCGGGTTGTGTATCCTTAAACACGTACGTGTATCTAACACGTTCAGTGCTATAAATTGAATTTTGATATGGTATATTATAATTCAAATTCAACGTATATTTAAAATAACATTACCTGTAAGATGATTCTAAAGCTGCTTGTCGAAATTTATGTCTTGCTAAATCATGAAGAGGACTATTCTGCTGTGATATTAACACAGCACACAATCGTTTCTGAGGTCTTAACCATTCAGGTGGACAAACAGAATCTAACATCGCTTGATTCGAAAGTCTAGGCAGAGCAAGGAATTTGTTATTTGAAATCACATTGTGCATTGTATCGCTAGATATATCCTTCATGCTAACAGATGCCATAGGTTTCTCAGAATTTTCATTAAATAATAATAGAGTATCTAAATCCATTGAAATTTTATATTTCGTTGCAATAGATTCTGTTTCTGCTTTATCCATCTGTGAAATGAAAGTAATTAAAAAATTAAATAATTTCAACAGTTTGTACGTTAAAAATAAGAAAAACATTTTTACCTGAACAAAACCAAATGCAACACGATCTCTATAATAAAATGCGATAAATAGATATCGTAATCTTACGGATTCTTTCTTATCAAATATTAAAGCTCGAATTCGATTATCTATCCATCCTGAGAGAAAATTGTCTACATTATTTTTATTTATGCTAGGTATTAATTTATATGGAAATTTGTTTCGTAAAAAATCTGAAAAACAAAGGGATTATTTAAATTTGTTGTTCTATCATGCGATGATGTTAATGAGTTAACGTAACGTACCAACAATTTTTTGAATGCTAAAGAGTGATTCCTTGTAAACACTACTACGACCATCTATCGTAACAACAAGACATGGTAATGAATGAATACCAAGCCTCCTTGCCAAAGCAGATTCTTTTTCGGCATGGGCTGTTGCTAAACCAAGACCCAATGGTTCTAATTCATCGATTAATCGCCGCCATGTCGGTTCTACTTGCAAACAAGCAAAACACCAATCCGAATAAAATAATATCATATATGGTGTGCGATAAGTTTTTGGTATAATTACATTTTCAAACGATCTGCAAGAACCATACATATGCAAATTACAATAATGTATACAAATATACATATACATCTACAAAATAATACATACCGATATGTAATGCTCATCTTATAGAAAAGTGAAATGTCTCGATTTTGGTAATGAAATTTGAAGTTTCCAGCAAACAGTTCTTCCAAAGGATCAAGGACATTGTTGAAGTGACTGTTATCTCTACGTTGCCTAGAGATACTTTCTTCTGTGATACCATGGTTATCAAATTTCTTTCTTCTTTCTGGATCAGTTAAAATCTACATATATAAATTTTCAATTAAAAACACAATCATTGACATTTGATGCTTTTTATCAAGATAACAATTTTACCTCGTAAGCTTTTGTAATTTCTACAAATTTATTTTCTGCACCAGGGTGGTCAGTTTTATCTGGATGCCTAAAGAAACGATACGTCATTTTATTAATAAGTAACAGCATAATATTTAACCGAATCCTTACCATTCTTTGACTAGATTTTTGTATGCCTTCCTAATTTCTTGTAAGGTGGCACGTTTGTGAACACCTAATATTTTATAAGGGTTTCCCAGTGACTCACTTCCACTAGCTGGCGATAGAAGCTTAGTTGTTATTATGAAAAGCACAATAAAAAATGAGAACCTCATTAATAATTTTATATTGTTCACTTTCCTATTAATGTTATTTGATCGTTTGCTTACTGACTCAGAGGTACTTAAAAAATTAATCGATAACATTGTGGTGACACTTCTTAAATTCGTCACCAGAGGGATCGGCTCAGATCTGCTGAAATTATCAGTTCTCAAACGTCTTCGTTAAATTATCTATTTTAATATATATTTCCTCTGAGACCATCTGTACGCCGCTTTTTCTATATAATATGTATTTAACAAGTAACATTACTGATGAGTCCAGGAATGAAAGAACGTTTATGC
Source organism: Osmia lignaria lignaria (assembly GCF_051020975.1). Classification (NCBI taxonomy): domain Eukaryota; kingdom Metazoa; phylum Arthropoda; class Insecta; order Hymenoptera; family Megachilidae; genus Osmia; species Osmia lignaria. Next base: position 8,667,523 of record NC_135044.1, on the reverse strand, counting down.
GAAAAAATTTGAATTAATATTTATATTATTCATATTTCTTAACTATATACTAAATTTTATAATATCAATTAAAAATTATATTATCCTTTTTCTCAAATCACTTTTAATATTATTATCGTCAAAATTAAGATTTTGAGGATTTCTGCTTTCCCTGTAACGCCATTTTCCCTAGGCAAGTTTACTTTCATTTACTTTGCATCGGTAATGATATTATCTTCTTTTTTTTTTAAGTTTAGATTGTAAATTAAAGTGTTGTACGACCTCAGATACATAGGAAAAGTGTCCTCAGAATTGATTTAAAGCTTTAATTAAGAAAAAAAAAAATATCTCCTATGAATTAGATATAATGCCTGTTGGCTCGAGTGTCATATTCAGTGGTGGGGACACCTTCCCCTCCGCTGGCTTAGACCACCATTTTCCCTAGAGGCACGCCGAGCATGATCGAGGATGCACTGACCATCGTAGGCACTTGTGGCGCCACGAAAGATTTGAGAAATTTGTAAAAATAAATTCATAAAAATCAACAAATTTATAAGATAAAATAGTATAAATGTATCGTTTCAAATAAACACAGTTTATACATGAAATTACAACATAATATTCATATTCTGTTGTAATATCATGTAGTAGGACGTTATATACTCCTGCATATGTTCTCGAAATGGAAACCATATACTACTTAATTGTATTACACCTGTATTAACGACGAAAATATCATTAACTAAAGAAATAGCGAAGTTCTTTTAAGGCCATATTAAAAAATAATCGCAGTTTTGATAGAATTTTGTAACACGGTCATGGACTAATGTATGACATAACAGCCAATATTATAGATCCACTTTAATATATATAGAAAAATGGCTACTTGGGCTGAGGATGAAATTGGACGAAAATGGGATCGCTGTTTTACTGATGCTCTTTTTAAATTTGGTAAATATCCTATAAATATTTCTAATCATTAGTAGATTTTGAAAAGTATCGAGTTTCTTTCATATTGAAATAATAATATCATTTTTACAGGAGGAGGAGTTCTTCTTGGAGGAGTATTTTCATTATTTTTTTTCAAACGTAAGCTTTAATTAATTTAACACTTCTGGAAAATGATAACTTTCATATGAATTTCTAGTGTTAAGAAGGATTTTTATTTTATACAGTCATGAAGTTAATTTATATACTTTGAAATTAATATCCAAATGGATATACAGTTACAAGTTAAAGAAAACTAAATTTTTGACTTAAAACAGCAAGTAAAATTATACTTTCAATATTGTTAAATGCTGTTTTACAATTTTACATTCATAGATTTTTTTTAACCTCAAATTTTACTGTTGAAAACTATTTTAACATATACACATGTGAAATGATAGGTTAAATATAATCACTTATTTTCAAATCAGGAATAGTGTCATAATCAATGCATACATATCATTTTCTATAGATATATATAGATATCAATGTAATATTTTTCAGGAAGAAAATGGCCAGTTATAACTGGAGCTGGTTTTGGATTAGGTATGGCATATTCTAATTGTCAGCAAGATTTGAACTCCACATTGAATGTTAACCCAAAATCAAAGGAGTGTAAGAAACCAGGTGAAGATAAAAAAAATTCTTAGCGAAGTTTCTATTGATGAAAAATTATGTTGTTATAAAATAACATACAATATACCAATAAACTAGTTGAACTTGTATTATAGTCTCATATGAAATAAACTTTTTCTTAATTAATTTGTTACAATTAATATAAAAAGAGAAAATGCTGTGAAAAATATATATATATATATATTTATTACTTATGTTATTATTCATAAGATTTGAAAGCAATCAAATAAATGTAAATTACATTTATTTTACATTTATTTTATTTCCCTGAATATTTTAATTTGTATAAATAATTGCAGTGTGTTCAAATAAAAACGAATAAGTAATCGCAGGTATAATACCATATTTCCTACTTATAAAATGAATAAATATGTTAAATTGTAAAAAAAGAAAGACAAAGTATATTCAGAAATTAATGTTGAAAGTGGATCTACGCGAAACAAACTATTAACGCGAGGAAATAAAATACATCTTATTTCAGCAGTAAATAAATATTGAAAACATGAAAAAGGATATTTTTTAAATACTATAATGTCTATTAACTATAATATATGTTAATAAAATATATACATATAGAGATTAAAGTCATCGATCTTTAATAATAATTTAAATTTAACCTTGAAATATGTTTGGTCGAATTTGATCGAAATATAATTTACGTTTTTAATAATTATTATCTTTATAAATACCGTAGTTTTTATAAAATATTTTTATAAATTGATAATAACTACGGATCGAATTATATTATTTCAAACTATGATTCGATATATCTCGATACACGAAACGAGAACTCTCGATGTGCCACAACTGACTTGGATCTAAACGGATCTAAGCAACATGGATATGTGTTGATGCTTAACAGGCTTAGCAGTAATATTTGATTGTAAAAAAATTTAAAAAAGGTCGCGCAATTTAGTGAAATCTAAAGCAGAAAGAAAAGTTATTCTGTTTCGACGAAAAAATAAGAAAAATGTTAACTGCTGCGAATTCGTTGTCAAATAACGGGGGATCATACAGCAATGACAGACCGTCAAATGCAACTGATACAGAACTTGCTACTGATCCTGCTTCTGGTGGATTTTTTCACTCCGATTACAAAAAGTAAATATATTATCTGTGAAAAGTATATTTATATAATTTTAAGTGTTTTTTTGAATTTGTTTTTTTTGTGTTTTAATATAATTCAAATGAGTTGGGCGCTTTTAAATGAAAAAATAACATATTTTGTGTATTATCATGTTTCAAACGTTTTGTGATGCTTTAATTGTGTTTTATAAGTTGAAGATTCAATATGTTATTTGCATGTTGAAACATCATGAATCGAAGATTTCATTTAATATGAAATGTATTAATATTTAATGCACAGTTGTTTACCGCAAAGATACTTTCTCTTTTAGGCATGAAGATTTAAAACAAATGCTAGATAGTAATAAGGATGGGCTTAAATTGGAAGCAATGAAACGAATAATCGGGGTGATATACGTTATATTTATTATATAATTTTATAATTTAATTTCTTATCGAAAATTATTGTCAAACACGCTTTAGTTTGTTATATCATCTTCAAAAGATTTATTAATTTTTGTGTATTGCGCTTAAGCATTTAAAATGATTTTTTAAATATTTTTTTCAGATGATAGCAAAGGGAAGGGATGCATCAGAATTATTTCCAGCTGTAGTAAAAAACGTTGTATCAAAGAATATTGAAGTAAAGAAGTTAGTTTACGTTTATTTGGTCCGTTACGCAGAGGATCAACAAGATCTTGCGCTATTATCTATCTCTACATTCCAACGAGCATTGAAAGATCCTAATCAGTTAATAAGAGCTAGCGCTTTAAGAGTGCTTTCGAGTATAAGAGTTTCTATGATAGTGCCTATAGTAATGCTTGCTATTAAAGATTCAGCCAGTGATATGTCACCATACGTTAGGAAAACTGCTGCGCACGCTATTCCTAAACTTTACTCGTTAGATTCTGAACAAAAAGATGAGCTAATAAGCGTTTTAGAAAAATTATTATCCGATAAAACAACTCTTGTTGTGGGTTCAGCGGTAATGGCCTTTGAAGAAGTTTGTCCTGAAAGAATAGATTTGATACATAAAAATTACAGAAAACTTTGCAACTTGTTAGTAGATGTTGATGAATGGGGCCAAGTTGTTATAGTCAACATGCTTACGAGATACGCAAAAACGCAGTTTGTTAATCCTAATGTAGATGTATGTATAATTTGTTAGAATTACAAATATCTTGATATACATAAGATTCATATTTTTTTAAAATAATTTTTATAGAACCTAGATGATGATGAGAATCGCCTATTTTATGATTCTGATTCTGATTCGTCTAATTCAAAGAAACCAAAATTAACGTTAGATCCTGATCACCGATTATTGTTACGAAACACAAAACCCCTTTTACAAAGTAGAAATGCTTCTGTAGTAATGGCGGTGGCTCAGTTGTATCATCATACAGCACCGCAAAGCGAAGTAATAATTGCTGCCAAAGCATTGATAAGGTTGTTGAGAGGACATCGAGAAGTTCAAAGCATAGTTCTTCATTGCATTGCTAGTATATCAATTACCAGAAAGGTAATGTAAGTACTGATATACTAATAACTTGATTTCTTATAAATTTACAGAGTACGTTAGGTTTATATGATAACTAGCAAAGTAAGGCATTTAAAAATAAAAACTAACCGGTGCATAATTTTTTGATTATTTTTATATAGGGAATGTTTGAACCTTTTCTTAAGTCGTTCTTTGTGAGAACTTCGGATCCTACGCATATAAAGCTTTTAAAATTAGATATTTTGACCAATTTAGCTACTGAAACTAGTATCGGAGTTATATTAAGAGAATTTCAAACATACATTTCTAGTAGCGATAAAGAATTTGTTGGAGCAAGTATACAAGCGATTGGGAGATGTGCAAGTAATATAAAAGAGGTCACTGATACGTGTTTAAATGGATTAGTTTCTTTATTAAGTAATCGTGATGGTAAGTGTTTATCAGGTATACGATTATGCTAGAATATAATAATTGCCATTTTATGTGATTTTTTGTAATTTTTTGTTTAGAGGCTGTTGTAGCAGAAAGCGTGGTTGTTATAAAAAAGCTCTTACAAACTCAACCGAATGAACACAAAAATATAATAGCTCATATGGCAAAATTAATGGATTTCATAACGATACCACAAGCCAGGGCATCAATTTTATGGTTGTTAGGAGAGTATTCAGATAGGGTGCCTAAAATAGCTCCGGACGTACTTAGAAAAATGGCGAAAAATTTTGTAAATGAGCAAGATATAGTGAAGCTACAGATTTTAAATTTAGCTGTAAAGCTCTGTTTCAATAATCCAGTTCAATCGAAACCGTTCTGTCAATACGTCTTCCAACTTGCTAAGTACGATCAGAATTACGATATCAGAGATCGTACACGTTTCTTGAAACGTTTTATTTTTGAAGAGGATGAAAATAAGAAGAAACTTCCGCAGCTAGCTAAAAGAATATTTCTAGCTCCAAAGCCTGCACCCACGTTGACATCTAGATTTAAAAATTCCGAGTATCAGTTGGGTACATTGTCGCATTATTTGGATATGCCATGCGCTGGTTATCGTCCTTTGCCACCTTTCCCTGACGAAGCACCTGATCCATCGGTAAGAGACGTTGCGAATCGCACTACAAGAGACGCTAGGGACGAGTATTATAAGAAAGATAAGAAAGATAAAAAAGGAAGAGGAAAAGATAAACCGTTTTACAGCGATGATGAAAGTATTCAAGCAGAGGGTAAGTTTTAAAATCGTTTAAATTATAATCCAATATTTTTTTCATGGAAATGGTATTCATATTTAGAATTGGATAAAGAAAATGAACCTTCGGATACTTCGACAAGTGATTCGACGGACGAAGACAGCGATTCATCCGAATATACATCGGAATCTGGCAAATCAGAAAACAATAGCGAGAAAAAGAAATCTGTGAAAACATCAGATGATTCTGATAGCGAATCAGAAAGCGATGAATCAGATTCCGAAGAGACTTCGGAAGATTCTCAAGAAAGCGAAGAGCGAAATCGTACAGTTTCAAATCAGCAAACGAAAGAGAAACCAAAAAGTAACATTGATCTCCTTCTAGATTTAGACGATGGTAAGATATATAAAAGGAACAAACGGAAACACGATTTAATATTATAATGAAAATGATATCTACATTTTATTTTAATTACAGTGATTCCAATGACACCTGTCATGCCACTGAGTACAGGAGGTTTTCTTACTCCCGTTAATCCAAATGTTACAAACGACGTGAGAGAAGTATCAACTTCGTTTATTCCAATAAAAAAGTCTGAATTATTAAATAGTATTATGGGTCATGGTTTAAAAATTGAATATAGGTTTACTAGATCCCAGCATTTAGTAAGCGCTTATTTAGTTACTATCGAATTAACATTTTCAAATGAAGGGAATGAGCCGATTAAAGAAATACAAGCAGGGACAAAGGTATGTAATTTGATTTTATACACTTATTGGAAAATGTAACAATTATACTTTACTTTTTATTTTAGAATTTACCAAAAGGTATGGTTATTCATGATTTCACACGAATACCACTTTTGGAAGTAAATTCGAATTTATCTTCCACATTGGGAATCAATTTTAATGACTCTACGCAGCCGGCAAACTTTAATGTAGACTTTTTAATCGGTGAAGAAACATATTCGTTCTCGGTTACTATTAAAGCACCTATCGGAGAAATAATTAGAGCCGTATTGTTGCCAGAGAGTATGTTTACTGCTGAGAAAAACAAGTTAAAGGGTATGAACGAACATGTCGCAAAAGTGGAACATTCGGGCAATGCGAAAGCTCTTCCTCAGAAAGTTTTTGAAATTGCAAATGTTGCAATGGTGTCTAGCAATGGCGAGGAAATTCGGTTAGTGAAGCAAAAAATGTATTTATAGTTTTCTGTTACGTTTCATAATATAAAATTTTCTTTGTATCCTTGCAGATTTGCTGCCCATACTTTAGCATCAAAATCCTTGGTATTAGTGACAATAAAAATGATAAGTAACAATTTGTTGGAGATTTGTGTAAATTGTGAAAAAATGGTAATAGGCTCTATCTTACTGAATGAATTAAAAAGTAATTTAAAAATGAGTTAAGTGTTTCACATTTACAGTTATGAATTATGAAACACAAGTTACATATATTTACAAATCTTGTATAAAGTAAATATACAATTTTTAATTAATGTTAATAAATGTATACAGAAATTTGAAAAATCTAACAAATATATACAACTAAAAACAAAACCTGATACATGTTTTTTACAATAACGCGAAACCATTGTTTGCTAGTCTTGAAAATTATCAAGTATGTATTATATTTGTATATTCAGAATACATTATTTATGGACAATATTTAGAATTTGTTCCTATAAGTTATTTTGAAATTGGTCCGTCTTTGTTTATTTCGATAATTCTCGAATATAATCGGTGTGTGTGTATCGATATATGTATAATCGACTCCAGAGCATGGCCAATGGAAGGAAACACACTATAGTGTATAGGCTCTTTTAGCCGCACGATTTAAGGTAAGATGGAATATGATCAATGGGTCTCGTATTATCAAAGCAATCTCTTCTTATGATAATGAAATAATTGCAGATTTTGCGAAATTTTATATATTTCATACATCTGTTTCCAAAATAACACGATATTTTTTCCTTAATATCATTATTTGTTTAGTTTTAAGAATTTAAATTTTGTAAGGTTAATGTTTGACACTTTATCAATTTTACAAGTAAAGTTAATGTACATTACCCTATTTCAAGTCATAACATTGTATAAACTATTTTGAATTAATTGCTTCACCATTTTTCGCTTATAATCTATATTTAAAGTTAAAGGAAACGTGACATAACCTTCACAAAACATAATGTAAGTTATGTTAAATAAGAAATTAAGTTGATGTATTATTATACCGTTTTAGATGATTGGACACATGGACACATAGAGAGTTATAATTCCTTTAACACCTATGTATGTTTATATTTCAGATGACTGATCCAAAGGAACCAAACGCAAAATCTTTGGAGAAGAAAAACTCTTCTTCAGAGAGAAAGGCTGGGAAGAAAGGTCGAATTAGGCCAAGAAATTATGATTTAGGAAATGGTGTTTATAGATTTAGCCGTACTCGTATGTTCCATAAAAAGGCCATTTATAAATTTCTTGGCAAGAAAACTCCAAAAACCGTATGTTATATAATGTTACATATTTTTCTTAATTATTATTTATGCTGGTATGTAATTTATATGTTTAACATAACAGGTTAAGCCTAAAAAGCCAGTAACCATTGAAAAGAAAATCAGTGGTGATAAAAATGGAGAGAAACGTATTGTATTATTGAAGAAAAGACGTGCAAATTATCCTACAGCAGATCCAGTAACTGTACATCATGCTAAGAAATGTTTCAGTGATCATCGACGTTATTTAAGGTCTTCTTTGAAGCCAGGAACAATTTGTATCCTTCTTGCTGGGGCTCATAAAGGAAAAAGGGTTGTTTTCCTAAAACAGCTTAAGAGTGGTTTACTCTTAGTTACAGGTAAATTTAATATAGATTTACGATAAATGATTAAATAGAAATTAAATTTAATGAAATATTTTCCTTTTTCTTTTAATTAGGTCCTTTTTTGATCAACGCTTGCCCACTTCGAAGGGTTAGCCAGAACTATGTAATCGCTACATCTACGCGTATTAATATTTCCGGTTTGAAAATTCCAAATCATATTAATGACGATTATTTCAAAAGAAAACGGGAGAAACGTGCGAAGAAGGAGGAAGGTGACATTTTCACCAAGAAGAAGGATGAATACAAACCAAGCGACCAGAGAAAGGTTGATCAAAAAGTGGTGGACAAATTTATTATTTCTGCTATCAAGAGAAATAAAGAGAAGAAAATGTTATTTACTTATTTGTCAGCAATGTTTGGCTTGAGGAGCAGCCAATACCCTCACAGATTAAAGTTCTAATCTTTTATGATTTGAATATAAATACACAATAAATACAAAAACAGTAAATAAAATTTCTTTTTAATTCCTTAATTATAAAAAACTTATTGTATGTTTGGAATAATACATTTTATACATCTTTGATGATACAATTGCTTTTATACGTATATAATATTTGTATTTTGTATGAAAAATGTAAATTAATATATATATAATACGTGAAACTAACAATAAGATTAAAGTTGATATTATAGTTGTAATACTTACATAGATATGATTAATTTGTATGACTACAGTTGAATCAGTTGAATTTATTCTCTATGTATACGCATGCGCGTTACGATCTAGAACGTCAAATGAGGAGATTGAATAACGTTACTCAGTGTCGTTACTATAATATGTAAAATATCCATCATCCACAACTATGTATATATCTTCGCATATTGTTTTCAGTCTAATCCAGACAGTGCTCAGCTACTGAATAGTGACATCACTGTGTTGGATTAGACAAGCTACTGCAAATAAGAAGTGTGTTAACACAAATGTGTTGCCTGTTAAATACATATGACATGTGACACGCCATTCGCAAATGTCTTCTCCTATATCAATTAAATCTATTGAGTATTCCGCTAATTATCAACGTTTTGACGATGATGCGAATATATCACTTGAACCAGATATTTCGCACCGCCCATGTCCAAGTGAGTCTCAGTTGAAAATTATGGTTTAAAATCATTTTTCTTTTTTTATAAAATGTATGTTTGTTTTGACAAATGTATAATTAATATCATCCTTCTTAAGTTTTTTATTTTGTAACAAATTAAGTTATTACTGCATGAATTTGTCAATTGTTTAACTTTGTGTAAGCAAACTTTTATACATTGAGAATATTCTTTGTGTTGTTTTTGTTTTAGGATATGGATCTATATTATCATCTTCTTCTGCAGAAAATCACATGAATTCTTCTGTGGAGAATTCAAGAACACCAGAACAATTTATTCAGAAATTTGATACAGCCGAGGTAGACAGAGAAAATATGTCTGAAAATGCAGTTCTTCCGGCGCATGATTCACTTTCAGATCATGATTTACATTGGGAAATGAATTATCATGAAGCTGCAATATTTTTAGAGGTATTTATGTGTCTATAGTACTTTAGCAGTAGCACTTATCATGTTATATATATATATGTATACATGTATGTATATTGATAATTGTTTTAAGATGTGAAATGTTATCTGAAGAAATTATTTTCATAGGAAGGTAGGAATAATGAAAAGTTTGACTCTCATCCAAAGCACCCAGAAGATTTACCAGCGTATCTTTTAGTTCATAATAATTGGTATTATGGGTTAGATTTATTGACCTCTCTTGTACTTCTGGCTTTAGCTTTTGTGGAAGAACCAGCTGTACCTTTGTTTGGTGTAAGTCATTTATAAAAGAATCACTTCTTTTTGAAACATTGGTTTTTAATTTGTGTCTCATTTTAGATGCCAGTTTGGGCACACGGATCAATAGAACTTTTTGCTTTGATAATAATAGGTATAGAATTAGCTTTAAAATTAAGATGGGTTGGCTGGCTAACTATGTTAAAACATAAACGAACAATGTTAAAGGTAACAGCAGTTTTATTCGGTTTGTATTTTGTTATTGTCATTGTACGGAATAAGTTATTAATGCAGCTGAGGATAACATATAATATAATGGTTGTCTTTCACAATACTAATGCAAAAAAAAAGATGAGAATATTAATGAGAAGATAAGAAGCCTCAGAACCACAGACCGTTTTAGATTACATTTTTAACAAAAGAGAATGTGATAATTGTATTATTTCTTCTTTGGTGTATTATATATGCTAACATATTTATTAGGGTGTGCTGTATAAAATACATTTATTTAATTTTTTAATTAACATGATATATGTTATATCAGTGGTGTCTGTTATTGACTTATTAACACTTTGTACTCATTAATATTCAGATCTATCACACAATGGCATAACAGTATTAAATGCTGATAATATGCAATGACCAACCAACGTATTCAGAAGAAAATTTCTTTAATTAAAGGAAAACAAACGTTTACATTATTAATTTCTTCTTTTTCTTTTTGCAGTGCATTACATTAGTCATCATGTTTTTGGAAGCTATGACAGTTTTAGTGCGGCAGTCATCGCATTTTCGTGTAACACGCGCCCTGAGGCCTATATTTTTAGTAGATACAAAATGTTTTGGAGGAGTAAGAAGATTTATAAGACAAATACTTTTAACGTTACCACCGATTTTAGATATGTTAGGGCTGCTTTTATTTTTTGTTACGCTTTACACAGTCTTGGGTTATTATATGTTCAGTGAAATGAACAGAAATTTTTCTACTCTGCAAGACAGTTTTGTGAGCCTATTTGTCCTTCTCACTACTGCTAAGTAAGTATCATTTGCAGTAATATGTAAGTAATAACTAAAAAATTTCTGTTGCTATAAAAAGTATAAATGAAAACAAATATTTTCTTACAATTTCAATGTTTAGTTTTCCAGATGTAATGATGCCATCATATTCGAAAAATAAGTGGTATGCAATATATTTTGTATCTTACTTATCCACAATGTTATACGTGATGATGAATTTAATGTTGGCAGTAGTTAACGAAACATTTACAGCAGCTGAGCGTGATAAATTTAAAAAATTGTTTTTGCATAAAAGAAAAGCATGTCAGCATGCATTTAAGTTGTTAGTTTCCAAACAGAATCCAGATAAAATGCGATTTCGTCAATTCGAAGGATTAATGCGATATTATGCTCCAACTAGAAGTATGTTAAATTCGTATAAAGTTATATCAAAGATTTTTCAGACTTTATGAAGTAAACAAATAAACTTTATGTAGGTATTAGAGATGTTGTTCTAATGTTTCGCTACTTAAATACTTCTGGAAGTGGAGTTTTAAGTTCAGAAGAATTTTTGAATATTTATGATACTATAATGCTTCAGTGGGAACCGCAGTACTCTGCTGTGCCTTGGTATCACAGTACGTCACAGCCATTGCAAATTCTCTGTACAGGAGCTCATGCTGCTATTAGATGGACCTATTTCGAAATTTTAATGTGTAAGTTAAACAAACAAGTGAATTTATACAAAATTAATTTTCACTTTACTATATCCTAATTGTTAATTGCTAATTATTTAGATGCAACAATCGTCGCAAATGGTATTGCTATGATAGTAAGGATATTGGAGCCGAGTGATACTACTGTCCACGGTACACTTTTATTTGCTGCATCTTGGGATACTTTCCTTTTTGGGGGAAGTAAGTAAACAATATTTATAACAATATCGTATAATATTAATATTAAATATAATATAATATTAAACTATGTATAATATTGTTTTTGATTATAGTATTTGTTACCGAAGCATTGATAAAAGTATTAGGACTTGGCACAAGGCGATATCTTAGTTCTGGATGGAATCTTTTTGATTTAGGCACATCTGTAATGACGCTTGTCGCAGCTTGTATTTTATGTCTATTTCCTACGGCAACATTTTTCGTCTTATTCAGACCACTTAGAATTTTAAGATTATTTAAAATGAAAAAGAGATACCGAGATGTGTTTGGTACTCTAGTTATTTTAACTCCTTTAATGTCTTCTACCGCAGTAGTCATGCTTGTTTTATATTATTTCTTTGCGATTATCGGAATGGAATTATTTGCGGGATATAATATGCGAAATTGTTGCAAGTAAGTGTAAATTGAACAACTTTTATTTTTATGAATTTCATTTTTTAAGATATATATATTACATAATTGAACTGTTTGGCAGAAACACAACAGTTGAAGATTTTTATAAATATTCTGTCAATGAAAGTACCACACTAGGATATTATTATCTTAATACTTTTGACAATCTTATAGCCAGTTGTATGACTCTTTTTGAGTTGACAGTTGTTAATAATTGGTTTATTTTAATGAATGCATACGCATTCACTGTTGGAATGTATACAAGAATCTATTTTATGGTATTTTATCTGGTGACAATGATTGTGTTAACAATTGTGGTATCTAGCTTTTTGGAAGCATTTCGATTTAGGATACATTATAAGAAATCAACATCTAAACGCGATGGTGATTATATTTTAATATTTCATCACGATAATCATAAACATATAAATTTTAAAAATACATTTTTCAATTGAATTAAAACTAGATTTATTCTACTTAATAATTCTTGTAATCTTTTTACATGTGTTTTACAGAAGAAAAAATGCTTCATGAAGAAGTGGAATTAAAATGGGATGAATTACAATGCATGATCGAAGATTTTCAAATTTTAGAAAAATTACGACCTTCACTCATAGTTGGTGTAAGTTTATAGGTAATTGGTATTTTATTTATGTGATTTTATAATTGCATTAATGTTACAGGGAACTACTGCATTTATTGGTTCACGGCCTCGAACGCGAGAAGTATTGCAGAGAAAAATGTATACAAATGAAATAAACGAATGGATTGCAGAAGTAGTACAAACTGAGAGACAATTTTTGTCAAATACTTCTCATAATTCGGAAGAAGATTGCACGGATGATATGATCTCGGAATCAAATCATCTAGGAGTAACAGAAAACTTGTGACACTCATCTAATGTTGTATAGTAATAGTAATAAATTAAACCTATTTAACAAATGTATATCCGTGCAACATGCTGATTTAAAAGGTTGTAACATAAACCTAAGTAGTACAAGTAAAATTTTTACTAAATTTATGAAATAAATGTGAAACCATATATTGAATGGAATATGAAAAATGAAATCTTTTTATTTCAGATTACACGCAGTGATTCGTTGATCAATAATTTTATAAAATTTAACATCCAGAATATGAATGATCATTACCTCAGGTACAAAATTTAATTCTCCTATCTTTTTCTGGAGACGAACGTGAAGTACTAATTACAAAATATGATGTTTAACTACATCACAGTTCAATATAATTTTACAAAATTTAATAACTCGTCATATTTTTCTTTTAAAATTCTACAATATTTATTCATCTTTTTTTTGTTATAAACGTGACATTGTTTTAAATAAGGTTTTTTTTTATATAAATCAGACCCTTTCCACTATTTATTATACCCACTACCCTTTCTATCATGTAATAGTATACAATGCACATTTATAATGGTATTAGAAAATCATTAATTCCTAGTCTTTTTAATTATGCTTTCTGTTTTACAATTTTATTTAACAATTGAAATTAAAACAATGAAGGAACAGAAAGTAGTATATTGAAATAGTTATTGCTATGTGTATGTATGGCGCTAATAAAGAACTAATATTTAATATAAATTCTAAAAATTTTTTTAAGGAACAATACTATTATGCTTGTGAATAATTGTAGACAAAATATAGATTATATTAAAATATATTGCAAACAAAAGAAAATTTATTTGTTAATTTAAATTCATAGTATATTATTTATGAATTTGTACACCAGGAACCCCTAAAGTTGTTAACGTGACAGTAAAACCGTCTGCAATTAATTTTCGTGATATACTAGAAATTGTTTCTGGCTGGGTATCAGGTAACAATAAAATAAATGCATGCCCACCGCCTCCAGCACCTGTAAGTTTTGCTGCTAAAGCATAATTTTGTGCCTCTGCACAAATCCTGTCTAAGGAGGGATGCGAAACTTGACATGTAGCTAACAATCCTTGATTCATGTTAATAAGTGTCTGTAATAATATGATAAACAGTAAGGAAATTTGAATATTAAAATTTGTATACATAATAAATACTTACCATTAATTGTTTATAGTTTTCATACAGAGATTCATTATCAGTGGTTGAAAGATTTTTAAGTTTCTGTATGATTTTTATTGCTTCCATTGAAATATTATCAATAGAATCCATAATGAGATCAATAATAACAGGATATTTGTGTTTCAGCTCTAAGTATCTTTCCATCAACGCTTTTGTGCTTCTATTAACTCTTGTGTCTACTAATAGAATTTTCATGGTTTGTACATTGCTTATTGGTTTCATACAATGACCTTTCTTAAATTCAATCATCGATCCGTACGTACATATGGAATTATCTATTCCAGATGGATTACCATGCATGATCCTCTCACAATTTAAAGCATATTTCGAAATCATTTCTAAATCAGAAACACCGAATTCTTTGCAGATATTTTTTCTCAAATATGACCAATGTAAAAAGCAAGCAGCAAGAGAAACTGCGAATGAAGCAGAACTACCGAGTCCAGAACCAATTGCAAATTCATTGTTTAACTGAATTTGAAAAGGTTTTATATTTATATCTTCTTTCTGCGTAATGTATATGAGAAGATAAAAGAATGCCTCTAAACTTAATTTTTGTTGCAGATTTGTATAACTGATATTACCAACAAATTCCTTTATCTTATTATAAAATACTTCATAATTCCCTATTAATTCTATGCTGTTATTAACAACAAGGAAGTTTTGTATTTGTTGAAGAGGTATACTAATAAATAGATTTACTTTAGGAAAATATATTTTAATAACTTGTTCTGCTTCAGGTAACTCAGTTAAGTCTATTGTTGTATGTAAACCTATACTAGCTGCAATAGCTGTTTTTCCATACACTACAGCATGTTCTCCAAACAAGATCACTTTTCCTGGTGCAGACACTTTGAAGTGAATCATATTAAATTTTTTCAATTCTGTTTATGTGGCTGCTAATAAAAAAAAGCTGATTACAAATTGTTGTAAGTAAAAGAACTATCATTCAGAATTTTTCATTTTTTAATTAATCATAATTCATAATTATAAAGATTGCGTATAATACCTTTTATGATAGGACATTAATATTTTGCGTTATAAATTGTTAAATAAATTAGCTCTTTTGTTTTTCCCACTGTTCTGGAGTTAATGTCTTTTGTGAAAATGCATGGATTGTTTTAAGTTCTTCTTCTAAAACTGCATTTACTAGCCTAAGGCATGAAAAGATAATATTTTATTTAAAAACATGTATCTTGTTCGAATCTTTCAAAAACTTAAAAATTATTATACCTATGACGTTGCAGTAAAGGTTTTCCATCAAACACATCAGAGACAATTACTACAGAAAATTTAGCACCACAACCATCAGACTGATCTATCACTTCCTGTAACATTTGAAATAATATAAAGGTAATTTATTGTATATTCTCACATATTAAAAGTTACAGCACAGATTATATTACTCAGAATTAATAAAATTTCAGAATCTTATCATAAACCTTATATTATTGCTATAAAATAGAATTTATGTTTTTATCAATACAGTAACGTATCAGTTTATTTCAAGAACAAATTTTTGTTTCAATTATAAAAGCTCAAACGTTTCAATTTTTGTTTAGTCCATGGACTTCCCTTATTCACAGAATGAAATGTTTTGATACAACTGCCATAAAAGGTTAAATATGCATGCATAATGTTGTTGTTATGCTAATTTAGTTAAGTAATATTTAATAGTAGAGCAAAGTTCAAACATCTGTAGAGGATTATATAATTCAAAAAGAAAAAAAAAGAATATATTTATCCAATACTTAATTACAGTATAATCAAATAACATTAAATCAAGTACAGTATAATTTATGATATAAATTAGAAATGAATAAAACATACATAATAACAGATTTATATGAAACAAATAAGGTATTTTATTATGGTAGTAATAGTTATATGCTATATCCATTTAGCATTTTGTGCAATATGATACCACTGTACTAAATTAATTCACTTTATTTATGATGTTTCTTGATATATCAAATTGTTTGTAGTTGAAATATAAATAAAATATAATAAAATGTGCACAGGAATATATGGAAACTAATAATGAGAATAAATCTGGGTATCTATTTGGTGGTTTTAAAAAACCGCTAACAACAGATAATATTATTATTCCTAAAATTGAGATGTGAAATAAAGTTATTCTCCAAGAATATAGATCATATCTTGATAAGCCACTTTTGCAATAATGAAATGTATCTCTTATTACTTTCACAAAACTTAATCCACTTTTGTTCCTTTTAAGTTTTGTTTTAATTTGCTCTTGATTAGTCATAATATGTACATTTCTATTCAATGATTCACTACTGTTAAACAAATCAGGATATTCCCAAGAAACGAAGAGAAAATAAAAAATTAATGTAACGCAGTACGCTAAATACAAATCATCTTTTATAAACAATGGTAACATGCTAAAATGTGAAATTATTAAAAACCAGAAACAAGGAAATGGATTATGCTGAAAATATAATAAAATTGGAATGGCAACAAGTAAAATTGTCTTCTCATGAACTTGAAATGAAAAAAGGAAAAATGCCAATGCACAATTAATAAGAGAAATAATAAATTTTTCTTTTTTCGGGTTCAGATATAGATCTATAGAACTTGGTAAAACCGCAAATGCGGTTATTGTTAAACAAAGTTTGGCTAGTTGTTCATTTGTAAAAGTATTACGTAATTTATAAAGAACATTTACAGCACACCAAATGTTAGCAACTTTATCTTCAAATATACCTCTGGAAACTGGGAATAAGCGAAGAATTACGCTTGCAAATGTTTCCAGATTTTTAAGAAATGGTAACCATATAATGAAAAACGTTGCGATTACTGTGAAAGATATCCATAATAGCATTTTTAAATTAGATATTCCAATTTTTTGTTTCAAAGGTAAATGTTTCCCAAGTATATAGAAAAATATCGGTAATGCATGATAAAGTTCCATCTGTTTATAATTTAGTGCTGCTACAAACAAAATTGATCCAATAATAAATAAATTTTGAAGTATAAATGCAACTGCACCGATAAATAAGCCCAGTGATACACAATTATATTGAAAATGTCCATTATCTATTAATATCAAACTTGGATAAATTAATACTATTAGAAGGATAATCTGTCGTTTTGTGAAACCAAATATATTTGATTCCCTTTTCCCAATATTTTTCAATGTTTTATTGGTTACTATATAATATATCATTGATGGGACATAAGTAAACATGTCCATAAAAAATACGCTAAGTCTCATGAAATATTTGTGATCTTCAGATTCAAAACCTCTTGATTCATGTAATTTTACATAGGAAGAATTAATCTTATTAGCTATGTAGCCTAAGGCAAAACTATGGTAAGCTGTTAAAGGAGGATAATCTAACCCCCAGTATAATAAATCATTGTCAGTTGTATTGGTGTACCATTTTACAGTTGGAAGATTTAACGTTATTTCTTGCCAGTGTCGCTGTGCTTCATAGTCTCCAAATATTGGAGGTTTCCCTTGACCACTGTACGGGTGGTACGTAATGCACCACCTTAACAAAAGGGCTAAAAGGGAAATTAATACAATTTGCATGCTCTCCTGCATTTCTGGTCATATATGACGACAATCTTCAATAACTTATATCCTTGATTGCAACGAATAAAAGCTATTTTAAAAACAACGTCTAGTTACCTATAGGTTTATGATGGAAAATTTTAGGTTAGAATAAAGACTGATGAAAAAATAAAGAATACAATAAAACATGGATAAAATACGTACCACGTGAGAAGCATTTAATTCCTTAATTAATTTATCTTTAATATAACTTTCAGTATATGGCATATTTAATTATTGATTCTTTAAATCTTGACTTTCGGTTCTGTTGCTTCTTTCAATATGCAGAAATATTATACATACTATACAGTACTGCCTATTATTGCTTATAAAATCAGTATGTAAGTAACGATATATTAGGAAAAATTTCAAGGTACAAGAAGATAAAGTATCCTATTTTTTTTCTTATATGATTTTTATAATTTAAATAGTTTTTATTATTTCGCTTTACGTCAGAGATAAAAGTGACTTTTGAATTCGATTACAATTTGATGGAGTATTATTAATCGATTACCAAATTTCGATCAATCGAATTATCTCAATATTTTAAAGTTATTGCAAACAATTATGTGTGCTGTATTGCTGCGCTTTTGCTAATTTGTTATTATTAAATAAAATTAAGTAAATTTTTCGCTGTAAATATTACCTGACCAACGTAAGCCACTAAGGAACATAGGCACTTTTTCTGATACAAAAGTCAGTTCAAAGTAGGTATACGTAATTATTTACATAATTTTTAATATTTATTATAAAAAAGGATCAAGTATCGATAGAGACTATAATAATATGCCAGGGATAAATTTATTCATTTAAATACATTTTACATTCTGAGGATAAAATGGATGCGAATCGTTTATTACATTATATTTTTTATCTTCTAAATTAATTTTAACTAATTTAGAACAGAAGCTAAGTTTAAAAAAATGTTCATATAAAAGATAAATTTTATAAATGCTCATTATAAAATATATATATTTTTAATAAATGTGTATATATTTAATCATTTTATGTAATAATATTATACATAATTAATTTAAGATTTTTATTACATTTAAACAATGATATATTCTGCAAGTTATGGTAACAAGTAATTTATTTTAATTGTAATATAAATATCAGTTTTTAAATGTGAAGAAATATGTAACAGGAATTATATTTACTTTCAAAGTAAATATAATAATAAGAGCCTTGCACTTATACAAGCATAAGACACATAAATCTTTTAAAACTAAGACAGCTTTGTCTTAGAGCTTAAACCATCAGATTGATAAGCTTCAATTTCTCTTTTTTTGAACTCCTCTTTGCTTTATTTAAGGATGAGGAAAGCTGTGTCATCTCCAGAAACAGAGGAACAAGAGATCATTGTAATGAAAATGACATGTCAAAATTAGATTTAGTTCAATTGAAATTACTGGCTGAAGTCATGAGGTATTGCCTAAATAATGGAGAAACTAATAGGAGAAGATACTGTAAGAAATAATGTGTAACTACTCTTCTTGCAAATTATTTTGTATGCATGGCACAATAGTATTGTCTAATACCTAATTCCAGGTACAGCAATGATTATTATTATAAAAGCAAATTTTCATATTATATGTACCAGACGGTATTAGATACATCAGAATTATATTTTGCTAAATGTTATATTGCATATGTATATCCAGTAATTTGGTTTTAAAGAATTTGACATTATCTTCATACGTCAATGATTACTTCAAAAATTTTTTCATTTGTTTTGTCTGATGTTGCATACTGTATTGAGCATTTTCAGCTTTAGTAACAAGGGAATCTAACTTGGCCAAATGGGATCCCATTTTTTCATTGATATCAATCTTTTTTGATATTACTGGTTCAGTTTCTGCTTTGTCCATACATTTCT
The DNA here is from genome assembly GCF_051020975.1 of Osmia lignaria lignaria. NCBI lineage: Eukaryota > Metazoa > Arthropoda > Insecta > Hymenoptera > Megachilidae > Osmia > Osmia lignaria. The sequence goes on along the minus strand of NC_135044.1, from coordinate 8,647,650 downwards.
CATCATTTGCTAGTTCTATTGTTAAATTTTCTTCATTCATTGATGTTTTAGCAAGAAGATCTTTTGGATCATTGTCATTTTTCTTGCTGTGTTTATGATCTGGTGTACCGTTTCGAGACCCCACTTTTACTTTCAACAGAGTACTTAAACTGCCACAAACATTCTGTAAAATACTTTTGTTCTACAAATTGATGCTTTGAACTTAAATTATATAATTTTTGTGATGTATATGTTTATGGCTACTAACACTGCTTTTAGAAAAAAAATAAAATAAATGGCAAATCATGAAGCAATGATACTTAAAAGAACCATAAACAATTGTTTAACCTTGAATCTATTAATTTTTTTCTGTGTTGCATTGAGAATAGTGTTTAATTCTTCTAATCCACCTCCTATTCGTTGAGCGGCTTCATCAGAGGAATCTAAGTTCTGTAAAGTATAGTATAAATTTCTTTTTAGATATCTGAAGTTATTATTCATTAAAATATTAAACATACTTTTCTTCTGATCACTACAGTAGTAATAGTACTTACAATTTGCAAGAGAATATAAAAAACTATTTTTTGCTACATTTATGCTTGTCTACTGGCATAATAATAATATAATTACTTGAATCACTGCATCGTCGTCATTATCATTGACATGATCGTTCGCTTCTCTCCACTCCTCCTCGCTTGGAATTGGTAATCCTAACAATTCTGCCCTTTCGCAAGCGTGAATGTAGGCCTGAGACATTTTATAGATTAAACTAATTACTTTCTGATAAACGTTCTTTAGCAAGGTGTAACAATAAAGTCTAAATATATTCTATTTTTATTTTTTTGATCTTTTCAAGGATATACTACTAATCAAACAGTAAGTCTATTAAATATTAGTGGAAGATTAAGGGTGTTCCTGGAATCCATGTTCGAACAAATGGTGCGCAAGCTCCGATAGAAAATGAAACTAAGTTTTGGCTATTATTGATACTATAACTGAGAAAAAATTCTAATTCTTGTGAAGTAAACTTTTTAAGAATAAAAGTTCGTTTTGCAATACTCAAACATGCAAAAATGTTAATAGAATACCATGCATGTTTTTATGTTTATTTTAACGTGAAATACATAAAGATTCAATGTAAATAAAGTATAAAATGTTATTTCATATTCTATTATAAAACATTTATTGGCCTAATAATATTTTAAATAATATTTTTAAAAGCACTTATTTTTTAAATTTAGCGGGAACTCTGTAGGTAATCTGGGTTGATCGTAGTTCAACATCTTGTTACCTGATGGCGTTAGTAGTACTATTTTTTGAAAGTGCACGTTAAAGAATTTAAAAACATGAAAACACGGTTTACACGTTGTTTGGAGTTCATCAAATCAATTAAATTTCAGTAATGTATAAAGTCCTTTTTTATCGCTATATGAATTAAATGATAGAAAGTGAGTAACTCTGAAGTGACGAACCATTTGCCGCAGTGTAATTATACATATACAGTCTGAAGAATTCGAAATTAATAATTACATATCTTAGGAGTGATGATAAACGTGCAAAAAACTTTCGAACGTGTTAAAAAGCATTTATGTTCATAACTTGATTACTAACATTTACCATCAATTTCATGTTTTCTTTAATTATATTTCTTAAGAGTGATAAGAAGGTTGTGTAAAAAGGAAGAAAATACATACCTATTAAATGAAATATAACCATTATTACGATCATTTGTTATTACTTTTTAATAGCATTTTTGATATATAATAAATAGTTTATAATTCTTTGGATTGTGCGCAATAATACAGTAGAAATGGAAAGACTAACGAATTGCCACATTGATTGCATTCCTAAATGTACATACTTCATTACTTTCCCAACATTCTTACAATCAACTAAAACCGCGAAGGAATTTTCCCTTTTATTAAATTTATTCGAACTCATATTTTAATCGAAATTCTTTTTTGCAAGTAAACAGTAAAAGATACACAGATATATTATATGTCTACTTTTTTCGTACTATAGATTTGTAGCATTGATTGTTAATAGATACAGCTTCGCAGAATTTTAAATTACACAATCTGAACCAGTTTTTTCAAACCAGTGTAGTTATCGAAAGGTGTAACTGTCAACAGTTTTAGTCACGTAGAATCAACAGATTTTTATCTGCTCACCGAAGGAACATTGGCACCTGATTAACCGAAAAGGTATAAAAAAAAAAACTTCTGAATTGTTTGAATAATATAAAAGAGTTTATTGCTCTAGAAACGTATAATCAGAGTTTCCGAACATGTCGTGTCGTACTTTGAGCGGGGCGAAAGAAAGACAGGATTTCGTCCAGTTGACTAGAGGAAAAGGGGCCAATCAGAGCGCAGCGACTGGCGTCGAATCGGGAGAGTTCGGGATGGGACGAGGTAAGCACGATTTGCTTGCTTCGTGAATCTTGCAATCCGCTTCAATTCAGTCAGTTGAGAAAGATCGCTTTTGGTGGAATGTTGTGTTTCGACGCTGCAGTTTATATCTATCGTATATAGGCAGCATTAAGTAACTGTTTACCACAAAAATCGGAACTTTCCATTTCTCAATACACGTAGAATGGTATACAATTCGGTCATACATTCCGCACGGTGATATATCGGTGGTGCGTAGAAATTATTTTCACCTACATGTACGTGACGGTGCCATTTCATAATTTAACACTTTCTTGTTCTTCGGGTCAGTGAAATTATTCGAAAAAGAGGATATATCTCAGTTACAAATCATCCAAAACATCCGTAATATAGATGAAGTGAATGTTCTTCAGGGGCAAGAAGTTTTGTTTGGTGAGTCTTCCAGTTACTTTTTGTCCTTAGCAGTCGAAAGAATTTTCTGCTTTTTTTTAGTACATACGCGAAGTTTTATATCTCTTATTTCACGAAATATTGACTGAGAAAAGATCTTAGAATGAATGAAGATACAGATTTATTGTATACGTAACTAAAGCCAGGCATGAGTGAAATGTCATCGGAATGTTGTGGTCATAACATTTGAGCACAGTGTGCAACGACAGTAGCGCGTAGGGCACAGTTCGTCTGGTCATTGAATCTGACTGGCGGTCCTCGAACTGCAGAAATTACTTTATCGCAGTTTATGGCGGGGTCGTAAATGGTCCGCATGAAAGTCCTGCGCTGAGGTGCCAGCTAGGCTCCTCCTGCGCGGATTACACAGTACAACCTTTAACCCGTTCGATCAGCAGCGGGAGCTTTCTTTTAGTTTCGATTAGGTAGAAAAAAGGTTAGGTTAGGTTAGGTTAGTCAGCGAAGTACTAATAAAAAAAGGCCTGAATGGCTTAAGTCAGTGAAAAATAACTATGTACTTCATATCTGGAAAAAAAGCATATTCCTGGCAGCCTGGAAGGCCTTAGTCATTCAAAAATATTAATATTAAATTATTTTTCGGCTCTGCAGAACTCTGTATACTATTCTATACCAGGTATGTATACAGTACAGTACCTTCGTGGTACTTCGTAGTACCACCATGAAGTAATTTGTACAATTCATGTACCATTTGACTCGTTAGGCACGAATAAAAGCAGAATACTTCTTTTTAGTTAACTTAGCTCGAAAAATGGTAGAAATAATATGCGCTTGTACAATGACTGAAAGACAAGCGAGAAAAGATTAAATAGTATTTAAGGGGTTAGGTCACTCTAGAGCAAGAAAAAATAGGCATATTTTGAAAATTTTCTTTTTAATGATGGAATTAATCCAAATTCTGCAAGCATGCCTTTATTAATAAACTAATAAACATTCGGCGAGATCGGTTCACCGACGCTGCGGCGTGAATGTGTTAGTGAATTTGTAGCCAACTTCACTGCGACAAGTTCAATCCAACTCATTGTCAGTGTACAATACTTTATTATTTATATGTTTGACAAGCTACGAGAAGCATACATTAGGTTCTAATTTTGGATACACTGTGTGTAACCAAGAAAAAAAAAGGATTGTTTTCTCTTCTCTTAGTTTGTAACCACGTGCTTCCAGCACGAGGAAAGTAATTATCAACGTTCCCTGGCAAATTTAACAAGTAACCTCGTGACTGTCGATTCACATCCTCCCGTGACTTTGTTTGACATACGTATTTAAAATTACAAATTGGTTAAAAATGCGTGTCGCGTTTGTTTTTCGCGCATTAAAAGAACAAACTTCTGGGATAATATCGATTTTGAAGCGTAAAGTTCATTTTGTTTCTCCTTTCTTGGATAACTTTGTAAAGAATTGAAATATTATGTATCTTACGCTTATTGAATATGAAAATTCGATTTTAAAATGACTGATACTCATAATTATTAGTGGAAACGATTAAACTTTGACGAAATCAATTTTTGCAACCTTTCGACCATTTATTTTGGGCTTATCTAAATTATAAACTAAAGATATGTACAGAAACGTCATACTGGGCGTGAACCAATAATAAAAAGGAAGCCTGAAAAATACGAAAATAAATGGACGAAACGAATGTTATCTTTTGAAAAAATTTCACACGAATATTCATTTTATAGTGGAAAGCGAATTTCCTTTAATAAACTGGTAATTAATCGGGTGGGTGAAGATGAAATTCTCAGACATTCATCGAGCATAATAAATGTTATTCGAACCAGTGATATTGAAAAGTAAGTTGGAAAACTACCGTCCCCAATGTTTCGTCGCGTGATAATGTGGAAAATTTTATACCGTTTTTTCGCGGGCATATGCACTTGATATTTATACTTGATAAAAATCTAACCCGGTCACTAGTGTATCTCATTTCCCTGAATTTCAAATTGAAACCATTCGAAATGTATGTAACAGTGGGTCACAAAATAATTCGCTCATCGTTTAAAACAGAATACCTTATTTAAAATTGGACCAAATGACTTGAGGCTTTTTGAGAAGCTATAAAAATTCATTTATTAAGATATGAGGTTCTGTCGTTTTAAAAAATTATAATTTGTCGAAATCGGGGAAAAAATAGTAAAAGGCAATTTCTTAACTGTTTTATTTGAGTCTATAATGAAAATTTAAAATATGTCTTTCGTAGATTCAAATAAGTTATGTGTATGGTGAAAATTTCATCGAGATCGGTCAACGCATTTAAAAGTTATAAGTAATTAAAATTAAATAATTAAAATTTCCAAAAATCGCAGGTTTTCATCTAAGAACATAACTAGCCACGTTCTTAGGTGAAAAATCGTGATTTTCGGAAATTTTAATTTCTTATTATTAAAATCAGATAATTAAAATTAAATAATTAAAATCTCCAAAAGTCACGGGTTTTTCATCTAAGAACATAACTAGTCACGTTCTTAGATGAAAAGTCGCGATTTTCGAAAATTTTAATTACTTGTAACTTCTAAATTTATTATAGGCTCTTATAAAAAGGTTGAATAATAACCATTCGCTATTTTTTCACGATTTCAACAAATTGTAATTTTTTAACGCGATAAAAAGAAATATTTTAGTGAATTAATTTTTATAGTTTCTCAAAAAATTTCAAGTTATTCAGTCCAATTTTAACCGAGGTATTCTATTTTAAACAGCGTCCACTTACTTTTGCCTCTAACTGTATATTCTTTAATCCTCATTACTTTTCTGCTTTGTTCATATGCACGAACGTTATACACTTAGATACTTTTTCAAATTTCTATTCTATTATCTTAGTTCAAACGTTATCAATAATGATATATCGCTTTTTTGCAGAAAAATAAAATTTCTAAAAAAAAAGTTGCGCATGGAAGAATGACATACTTCTCTGAAAGTAGGTCGAAGTTGTTTCTAAAATTATTACTAGTTTAGTACCTAAATTCATAATTTGTCGAGTTAGCGACATGAAATTTTCACCCTATATTAAATTCGTTCCTCACCAGACAGACATAATAAGGTTAAAAGCCGTGGCAATCAGTCTGTGTAGAGTTATCGTTTAATATTAAAGTCTCTGTCTGTCATAAAAAAAGATCTTATATTTCAAGTTTTTTGTACTTAATCATCGAGTTCAGCAACGTAAGGAAAAACAAGATGATGTAATTTTAATTGACAAGTTACTCCATGCTTAAGATTTATTAGGTGTACAAATTAATTCGGTGCCTTTTCTTTATTTTAATTAAAGATTTATTTTTAAAAAGCAACAGTAATTCCGGTTACTGAAATAATCGTTATTATTATTATGTTGTCTTGTCATTTTTCAAATATTCAAAACCGCGGGAAAATATTCAAATCAAATACATTAATTAAGAAGGTATAATACTAAAGGCACCGAATTAATTTGTACACTGTGAGTTACATTGAACTTGTCGCAGTGAAGTTGGCTACAAATTCACTACACATTCACGCTGCGTCGGTGAGACGTTGGGCGAAATCGACTCACCGACGCGGCGTGAATCTGTTAGTGAATTTGTAGCCAACTTCACTGCGACAAGTTCAATGCAACTCAGGGTGTACACCTAACAAAATTCTTGGAAAAACTTGCGCCAAATTTTGTTGCTAATTTTATGTAATTCACAGTACTGTAATATTTTACATAATATCTCGAATTCCAAATGTCTGAGTAAGTAATCATTTTATTCTGTTTACTTATCTACTAATCCCGGCTTCGATAATGAACATAATTTCTGTTGCAGATACAAAAAATTTTGGTTTTTTCCCCAAAAAAATATAGGAAATATTTTTGAAATTTAATATTATCTCATCGGAAGGTTTATTGTTTTTTCAATTGTACGATTTTATTTCGCAGCAAAAAAAGAACGAATAATCTGATTCTTTGTTTATCGAAGCGTATTGTTATTTAGGTCGATGGAGTGTCGAGTTTCCGTTCGCTGCGATTGATATCGCATTAAAATTAGCAACTCTGTTCGAATGATTAATAATTCATGTCTCTCTGTATCTTTCGACAGAAAGAAAGGAACTTTGAAACCGCACGTGTATAGCGATGAGTTGGCAAGCTTAGTATTATACATAGTTCATTACACTAAATACTTTTAATTAACTGAACATGTATTTCCAAATTTCACATAGTTTTTATCGTTTTCAACCATTTCTTCTAACTAGAATGAACAATTTGTTTAGGTTTCTTTTTTTTTTTATTGCTTTTTCAGAAAATAGGTAAAATTGATGTTTCTCAAGATATACGATGTTAATAAAATTTTCTCATTTATTCGTTGCGTTTTCACGGAAATAATTCCACTGAATTTTATTCTTATTTAGTTCTCGCTATTCCAGAAACACTTTCAAACTTAAACAATTATAAGAATGACGTAAGGTGTGTTATTGTAAACTGTACAATTGTTAGCTCAACCTATTCTTAACGTGAAAATCATCCAGCGGTGAAATTTGCGTCATTAATCGTTGAGTACGAACCAGGAACCCGCATAGAACACCGCATGCTATTCGCTCGCGGTATTTTTTCCCTTTTTTTTTTCTTTTTCTTTTATTCATTCGATTTACGGTATTGTACAAAGTTAATTAATATTGATTACTGGAACTAAAAAAGGAAATTGTTTTCGATCGAAGAAATCTGTTATCTTGAGAGTGTAAAAGGAGGCCAGTTGAAGATATTTTCGTAAGCGTTTAATTAAATATTCAGGAAAGAATCGTATATTTCAAATTTAACTCGTTCTTTGCTCTTTGCCGATCGATCTCCTACGAAACAATTTTTTTCCTCTCTTTTTCCTTGTCTGAAAAAATTTCCGGATTAATAATAATGTTTAGTCATCATGAGACTGTATCTCCATCGATAGACTAATCCTTATATTCATTGAGTTCATAATTAATTACAGATGGACTGTTTCTAAGAGAAAAAAGAAGAGAACGATTACATACTTTGTAATTTTAATCAGTTTAATTATTAAGGTATTTCAAAATAGACAGTTTTTTAAAATGACGGTAATGTTATTCCTTTAGTTTTTGCTATCGTTTTGATCGACAAGTTGATGTATGTTCAGTTGGGACTGTATCAGTGTTAATTATCTTTCATTTAGTTGCTGCGGCACTACACCTTACCATGCGAAGGACATTACGATTCTCAATGAATGACTATACCGTTATTTTTATACTATAGCGTTATGCCATGTTGAATCGTTTCTATTAATATATTCTTTTTAATTTGATTGACTCTTTTAATCATCTTTCGTATACAGTTAGAAGCGATACTACATATACTGTTCTCTAAGGTTAAACATTTCAAACGAGCATATAGTCATGTTGGAAAGCTTTGCAAATAGCGTTGGTTTATTACCGTTTGGATGTATTTAGTCTAATGTGTATTTAAAGAAGAATACGAGAGAAGCCGAGTCATTAAGAAAATATACATATCTCCTGTTGTTTGCATTGAATCGATAAGAGATTGTGGCAAAAATGAAGATCCTCTAAAGTATTCGGATAATATTTGCATAAGAAAGTAGTTCACATATAGAAAGCGAAACAACAGAGAGTGATATTCATTTATGAATGAAACGAGTGAATACATACTACTCTTACGTTTGTTTTAATTTGTTTTTTCTTTCCCCAATATCAGCAATAATAATGGGAATAAATTATGCGTGGTACTTGCCCATACCATAAATATTTTCGGCTTCAATTAACGAACGATTCCATCGAATATTACGGAAAGAATGTCTGCTGACGTCGATCGGCTGAAATTTGCAAAATCCTCGAGGATTTTTCCATTATAAAGAAGCAACAACCGGTGATAAGCGAAACATAATATCCAACTGTTCGTGACAATGAAATTTCAGTTCAGATTAAAGGGGAAAAAAAAGAAATCTTCAGGAAGAAGGAGAAAACTTTCCAACTGGCATAAGAAGGAAATAAAATCATTCGATAGTTTCTTCTTTCCTTCGATTCCTTGAAACAATATATTGTGTATATCTTATCACAGCGATAAAGATGAAGGCTAAAATGATTTCTGTTTTCAATTAACACTGTAAATATGCGAGAAGGGAATAAAGTAATATTCTCCCGTGTCGTCATTTAAGGAACTAGTTCAACTTCTAGTAAAAAGATTTTCCTTTCCTTAACGATGGGGTTATACTAGGGATCTACGGACACTCGATATTATAGGCTCGGGCAGGCTCGGAAAAAATCGGGCGGGCTCGGATAAATTCGGGCGGGTGTCCGATAGGTGCGTGCAGTCAGGTAGCCCGACTATTTCGGGTCAGGTCGGATAGAGTCGGGAAGGTTCGGACGATTTCCCGCGGACCGCGGGCCGCGGCCTAATTCTTATGTACAATATCAATCATAGTGTCCGTTTGTCTAATATATTTTGTAGTTTCAAATAAATTATTGAATATTCTAAAGCTTTTATCAGATGATTATGTTCATTATTTTAACGCTTTTGTTAAATAATTAGATTTATGATATTTGCTGCGGTTGAATTTAGACTCCAAAGTCATTGCTTTTTCACTAGACGAACGGACACTATGACTGATATTGTACTGTGTTAATACTTGCAATAAGCATGTGCAAAATCTGTTTTATGTGGAATTTTGGAATAAGATAAATTTTATGTGGAAAAATAATACTCATAACGAATTTATTTGAAATGAATTTCATTCCATGCCACTTGTATCTTCATTTTATACAAAATAAATTTTGAACATGCTGATTGTAAGCATTAACAAGTACATGAGAGTTGGGTCGCGGCCTGCGGCCCGCGAGATCTGGTCCGAATCTGCCCGACTTTAACCGACCTGACCCGAAATAGTTGGGCCACCCGATTGCACGCATATATCGGACACCCGTCCGAGCCCGCCCGATTTTTTCCGAGTCTGCCCGAGCCCGTAATATCGGCTACCCTCACATCCCTAATTTATACATAATGTATAGCCATTTTCATTGAACTTGAAGCTTCAAGTTGGTATACCATAAGTACCATTTTGCGAAACTTTTATGCCATGAAATGATAGAAGACGCACATGTTACAACACATGGTCTGACCAACGTTGAAAGCAATAAAACGCAATTTACGACGGAATCGGATCTGCTTGAAATCCCGTTGTTCTAATTTACCTACGATTTTACGTACAACGTTCCAACCACTCTCTCTGACTCCGCTTAAGTTTTCAGTTATATTTAGCAGTATAGCATATATATACTGTAAAGTTTTAGGAAAACGGCATCGAGCAGGATTTACCGACAATAATTCTCTTTTAGACAAAATATACATTTGTAACGTTCACACGTAACGCGAATCGGTCGGAGGTGCACAAATTTCTTTCCAAGTAAAACTAATCCTATTTTTGTTTATCTGACAGACAGTTACGTAGATTTCACGGTCGATTAAAAAGGGTAATAAATGACGAGCGTTACAATAGTAATGGATCGCGTACCGATGGTAATTACTAGACTGAAAATATACGTTTGAAAAAGCTTTAGCTGACGTCAGATGATAGTGACGCTTGTATATTTATTTTCACTGGCAAACTTGAAACGCCTCAACATTTTTCTTTTCGTTTGTTGCGTTTCAGGTAAGTTGTTTATCCGATGTAAATGCATTTCTCGAGAGGAAGAGAATAATAAAACTATCTCCGTGTCTGCGTCATTCCGTTACGTTTCGAATACACGATTTACAATTCATAGAAGCAGTCTTTTATATCTTTGTAACAATGGGAAACATCCGGATCATGATTTTCACGATTCCTTTTAAATTATGTTGCAAATATGTATATTTTTTTTTTTTTTTGGTATTAATTAGAGAAGCTGCTGAGTTTATCATTTAACGAAAAATCCATCAATGAGTCATTTTAGAATCGAGTCACCCCACTGTCCCACGCAATCTACTAATGGATCGTGATAAAAGTTCACGACCTTACGATAACTCATGTGGGAACCAGCAGCATGAGCACATACATTGATTTTTAACCCCTCGGCATATTGATCGTAACGAGCATTCTTTCGGTCATTAGATCATCTTCGTTTCGGGTATTCCTTCCGACTAATGATCGGGCAATCGTGAAGTAGGGGACACCGGGTACGGTTGTCACAATTGTTATAAAAAAGAAACTAAACAATAGAAATGTACTCATCACCCATGGCAACGCGTGGATATATTATCGCCTCTCCCACGCGATCGTTCAATTCACGACGGGTCATTGTTAGTTTTGATACACTTGAAGTAAATTTTTGCAATATCTTTTCTATTACATAAATATATTGGTTTCTTAGTATCGAATGTAACGGCTTTAAAATCCGATAGTTTAGAGTTTTATCTAATTTAGTCTGATGATCTTTTTGCATTTTTCAAATTTCTTAATAAATGAGTGGATAGTTTAAATTATTTAACGGTGTGGGTCAAGTTGTCACAGAACATTTGGGGTTATTTGTCACATTTGCCATCACTGCGATTCAGATGATTCTGATTAACGATAAGACTGGTGACTGATAAGTGATTGATAAGTTTGTTACAATTATTTGTAATTCATTTTTAATGATTTAGAATTCTTAATTTTATTATAAATATTTCATTCATAATCAATACAAAGAATTAGATTTTTAATTTTTTTTTAAATATTTACAATTGTAAGTTTAATTTTGTATTCAAGGCTATAGTTTCTTAGTTTCATTATTATTTTGTGTTCGAATTTCAGAATGAAACTTTAAATATAAGAGATTTTTATAACGTATGTGATAACATTAATAATCAAATTGTTACTTTTTCAATTGAATTGATTTTTTCTTAATAAATTTGGTTATTTATTATACGGTCTCGCGTTTTGAAAGGCCCCGCGGGCTACTCGCGGTTGAAACTAATAAAAAATTATCTTCGATCATCAATAAGCCAGGACCGATTTACATCTTTGGATATTCTTTCAATAGAAAGCGAAATAGCAAACTCAATCAATTTTGATGACGTAATCATAGATCTTGCGGCGAAAAAATTGAGAAAAATTATGTAATATTCATCTTACAAAAAATATATGTAACATCCTTTGTACTTATAATAAATAATTCCTTATTGTGAAATTTAAGTATAGGATTTGAATGTATATTCTGGCTCCGCAAAATTTTTGAACCGGGCCCCGCAAAAGGTCACGCCGGCCCTGTTTAAATGTGTGACAACCAACCTGTTGAATCGTAAAAGCCAGAAGACGAAAACGCGAGGATTAACCTTCGATTCGAGCCCTTTACAACGGCTACATATAAGCAAGACAATGACGCTCTTATTGACCAATGTAAACTGTTTGGTAAAGGAAAAAGTTGTTCGGAATCACCCTAGCAACCCCCCACTTCCGAGTGTTACGCCAGTTCCGGGACACCCTGTATAGGAGTTCAGAACATTGAATTTCATACAGGGTGATCCTCTCGCTACGCTACCCGAAAGGAAGTGCCGCCGCAATAGAATGTACAGAGTGATCCTCTCGCTAGGGGACACAAAGGAACACTGGCGACAATGTACCCCTTGACCACACTATAAAGAGGTCCGTATTGGGAACCTACCCGGGCCGAGACGACTCTATGTATCTTCATGGTGCGGTCAAGGGAGTCATTGTCGCCAGTTCCCTTGTGTCCTTTAGCGAGAGGATCACCCTGTAGAAGTCGACATCCCGTTTCTGTCATCGCTTACTTCAGGCCTATCCAAGTACGGGAATTTACTCCTGGAACACATGTTTTGGGTCCCCTTCCAACGCTGCTCCTTCAAGTAAGATGGGACGGTTCCGACTACCATCTCTCCGAGGAGACAGTACCGCCACTAGGAAAGACGGAGAGACGGTAGTCGGAACCGTCCCATCTTACTTGAAGGAGCAGCGTTGGAAGGGGACCCAAAACATGTGTTCTAGGAGTGGATTCCCCTACTTGGACAGGTCTGGCTTACTTGACGGAGGTGGCCCCTGCAGCGAACACGGCTGTGTGCGTGAAAATGTGTTAAGAAAATATTCTGTTTTCCGCAGCGTTTAAATAGGACTCTTCTGCTTATTGCACACATTTTCACGCACACAGCCTTCTTCGCTGCAGGGGTCAAGTAAGCGATGACAGAAATGGGATGTCGAGTTCACCAGATTCTATAACTACGAAAAGACCAGTTTTCGTTCTTTCGTGCGCATCTTCGCCCTGATTGGCGATACTCCAAACGTAGTGGAAAGCGATTAGCGGAGAGCACGCTGCGTCCCCCCACCACCTTCCAACCTGCGCGTCGCAGTCATGGACTCTTGTGGCGGCACTTCGGGTAGCGTAGCGAGAGGATCACCCTGTAGCACCGTTTAATCGTCGCTAAAGATCGACACTGCGGTGCATATACATATACAACCCAAGCTCCGGGTACATTGTCACAAAATAATTACTACAGATAATGTGAATTAACTCAGAGTATGGCTGTAGTTCCGAATACGACCGGTCGCCGATCAAGATGAAATTTGGAGGGTTGGTTGGGAGCAGGTAGACGACCCCAAATATAAAGTGGTATCTTCGGCTTCCTATTAGTTTTCGAGATATTAATTAAAAACTTTCGTACAATACATAGAATTTTTCCTATACAGACGTAACTAACACTACCGTCTTCGCTATAGCAACCGTCATCGTGAACTGTCGAACAGCCGTTCACACCATAGCGATATCGGCTTCCGTTTCTATAGGGTGTTCCATGTAAAATCCATTTTTTTAGTTACATTACGTTATGTTTTATATTGTATTACTAATTTTCAAGGAATTAAACACATTTGATTTATACGTAGGTTAGGTTAGGGTAGATAAATTGCAACGCTACAACAGTCGTCGTATCTCCAAAGTTTTGAATAGGACACCCTATAGATATTCAAGTTGGAATCCCCGCTGTGTCAGTGGCTGTTCGACACTTGACGATGTCAGCTTACTACAGCGAAGACGGTTGTGTTAGTTACGTCTGTATAGGAAAAATTCTATGTATTGTACGAAAGTTTTTAATTAATATCTCGGAAACTAATAGGAAGCCGAAGATACCACTTTATATTTGGGGTTCCCTCCCCCCCACCCCCCTCCCCCTCAAAATTTCATCTTGATCGGCGACCGGTCGTATTCGGAACTTCATCCCACAATATTATTGATAGTATTCATAAAACTAATTTTTTTTATAAACTTTCCCGTACCTAGTTTATATTAAACTATGTCTGAATGAATTTCCCTGCAACTATAATCTGTAAAAAATAAAAATAAAAATATGTGACAACCCGGTCTCCCCAAAATTTCAAATGAAATTTCATGACAGAAAAGTATCGTCAAGTGGCACTCGTGGTATGTCAATGTAAAGTTTAAAGATCAACGGAAATGACTTTATAAGCGTCTCATCGATATTCTCAATACTCTCGATCTGGCATGAAATCGTATTAGACTTTATATCTTTCCAAATTCATCACCGTTCACTGAAGCTGGCGTCATTGCTTGTTGTAACTGGCAACCAGCCATTTTGTATCAAGAATACCAACGGTGGGTTTATGTAGTAAATTTCGTTTAACTTTCAGCTTCAAATTGATATATCATAAGTATTATTTTATGATACTTTTCTGTCATCGAATCTCGCTAGAGTTTATGTCTTTCGAAATCAACTGTTTTATATGTAGCAACGTTACTTTGAGGTAAAATATCAAATTTTTGGCATAAATTCAACAGACACTTCTGTTATGACTTATGTGTGTCGTAACAAGTAAATTATAGATTAAGGAGAGAGAGATTAGAGATGTGCTGTCCGAGTACTCGGAATTTACAAGCCGAGCTGAACTCGCTTCGATTGTTCGAGCCAAGCCGAGCGCTTGAATTTTGCCGAATTACTCGAAATCAACGAACTGTTTGAAACTCGAAAAAATCGAACTACTCGAATATTCGATTTACTTGAAGATGAATTTTCAGCTCGAATATTCGAGTAGCTCGCTTTTGTTTCAAGCAGTTCGTCGATTTCGAGTAATTCGGCAAATTCAAGCGCTCGGCTCGGCACGATCGACCGATCATGGTTTGACTCAAAATTCGAGTACTCGAATAAATTGAGCACTCCTAATTTACAAGCCGAGCTGAATTCGCTTCGATTGTTCGAGCCAAGCCGAGCGCTTGAATTTGCCGAATTTTCGAGCTGAAAATTCATCTTCAAGTAAATCGAATATTCGAGTAGTTCGATTTTTTCGAGTAGCTCGAAAATTCGGCAAATTCAAGCGCTCGGCTCGGCTCGATCGACCGATCATGGTTTGACTCAAAATTCGAGTACTCGAATAAATTGAGCACTCGTAATTTACAAGCCGAGCTGAACTCACTTCGATTGTTGGAGCCGAGTCGAGCGCTTGAATTTGCCGAATTTTCGAACTATTCGAAAAAATCGAACTACTCGAATATTCATGCTGAAAATTCATCTTCAAGTAAATCGAATATTCGAGTAGTTCGATTTTTTCGAGTAGCTCGAAAATTCGGCAAATTCAAGCGCTCGGTTCGGCTCGATCGACCGATCATTGTTTGACTCAAAATTCGAGTACTCGAATAAATTGAGCACTCGTAATTTACAAGCCGAGCTGAACTCGCTTCGATCGTGCGAATCGAGTCGAGCGCTTGAATTTGCCGAATTTTCGAGTTACTCGAATATTCGAGCCGTCGTAAAACTTCGATTTACTTGAAGATGAATTTTCAGCTCGAATATTCGAGTAGTTCGATTTTTTCGAGTAGCTCGCTTTTGTTTCAGACACTTCGTCGATTTCGAGTAATTCGGCAAATTCAAACGCTCGGCTCGGCTCGACCGACCGATCATTGTTTCACTCGAAATTCGAGTACTCGAATAAGAGAGATATTGTAAATTATGAATAGAAACAATTAGAGGTTCCTTAAATAATTGTGAAGTATTTATTAAAATTCAAAAAATGACGCAATATGTTCCCTAATACTTCCGTTCACTTTTCAATAGATAATTTTTTGTTATCATTGAAGCCCGCTCGCAAAACGATCAATTTTCTTCTGTACTGCAACGGATATTTTCACAGCTTGTGCCAGCGGGAAAGTCCGTTAAGTCTATATATAAACTGACAGCAACACTTTACTGCAATATATGTATATATTCAGGTCACGTAGAATAATTTTCAGAAAAGAAATTGACTCGTTCCACCACATCATTTTTCGTTTCTGTCAATTGTAAGATTTAGCATTTGTATATAGAAAATATTGGCTTGCGAAAATTGTTTGAAATTGTAACAATGTTTCAGTGAAAAATTATTGAAAAATTCAAGATGAAAAAACAAAGGGATCATAAAATATGAAAAGCCAAAACTAACAAAATCACTGTTTTGCACAATATCTTTCCTCTTACTTTTGTTTCTCTTCTAAAAACGATCAAATAATATTTTCATTGTAAATATTAATTTTTCTTTTTTATATAAATTGCTTTTGTTGGGATGTTACAATATACGTACTTAGAGCGTGTTTTGAATTTTACAACATTTCGAGGAAAACTAAATTGGACGATTATGAATGCTCGAGTGAATGTACGTACATACATTTTTCAAGGTTCGTTTTGAATAAGATAAAAATAGCAAAGTACATAATATTTATTTTATACTCGATACTTGTTTAAGAATACTTCTACGATTAGTCTGTATTAAGAATCTATAAAATCAGTAAAAATTCGTTTAAATACATAAATCTGTTGCGTTTGTTTCAGAATTGTGTCGCATCTATTATACATGAATGGTTGGAGATTCGCCAGACATCGTCGAAGAAGGATCTATCTCAGATCTGGGAGATCTAGAAGGATGGTGGGATAATCAAGGAATCGTGGCATGGAGTTTCGTCCTTTTCGGATGTTTCTTTCTAAATTCCATTCTTCTATTGGCGTTTCTTATACGCCCGTCGCTGCGGACCATTTCCAACAGGTTAATTAATCATTCATTTTGCTCGTTATAATATTATTTACCTACCTTTTATATGTACTCCATTACCTTTGTAAGAAAACCTTGGAATCTTTGGAACTCCTCCACTCCCGGTGCTGATAGTTTCTTCCATCTTGTATCATTTTAGAGCTGTAGTCCATCGTCTCCTATCACAACTCTTGAACCATCTTTAAAGGAAATAGCTATCCAATACGTTAGCCGACCCTCATGGTCCCAGCACATTTTTACCCCATGGAATCCATAGAATATGCCGCCAAGATGATCTGTACCAAGTTTTATCCAAATCGATTAATGGGAACATGGTCAAAATGGCGACTAAATTTGACCCTATTAACATGGGGCTCTATGGGGAATGGTCGAAATCATGCTATCGGCATCCTAGTTTCCGGATATGTTAAACTAGACGATGATACCTTTCAAATGAGCCCATCAGCATCAAGATCGTCACACGGGAACTTATCCGGAAACTAAGATGCCGAAAGCACTATTTCGACCACTCCCCCATAGAGCCCCATGTTAAAAGGATCAACTTTGGTCGCCATTTTGATCATGTTCCCATTAATCGATTTGGATAAAACTTGGTACAGATCATTTTGGCGGCCTATTCTATGGATTCCATGGGGTAAAAATATGCCGGGACCATGGGGGTAGGCTAACGTATTGGATAGCTATTTCCTTTCCCCTACAGTCCGCTAATCAGCCCGTTGATTTTGATTTCAGGTTTGTCATGAACTTAACCGTGTCAAACCTGCTGGTATGCGCCACCATGATCCCGTTATTGATCATGGACGCAGCCTCAACCGCACCTATAGTAGATTCTACGTCCATAGGTAGTATCTGCACGATATCGGAGGGTGCGGTCGCCATCGTGACAACATCCTCTGTGCTCTCGGTCCTCTTGATCGCAGTGGATCAATATTTTGCTGTAGTGGATCCATTACGTTATCGAGCTAGAGTGGACAAATTGAAGGCTGGCATCTTGATCATGTCCATTTGGTTCATCTCCATAGTCTTCGGCTTCCTAGCGTTCTTCAACCCGAATCCTCAGAGTCTCTGGTTATCGTGCTGTTCAAGAAACAACAACTTTCTCGTCAATATCACTTCGTTATCATTCGACAATGAAACTAGAGAAATAAACGTCACCGAATTGCCTCAAGTATTAAATACCTCGGACAATGGTAACTCAATGTTGGATACATTGATGGACAACAGTACCATTACTTATGGCTTCATCTACGCGATTGTATACAGCATCCTCGTTTATTTCATCCCATTCGTCGCCATCTGTTGGATCTACGTCAGTATTTATGTGGCTGCTCATAGAAATTCGGTGAGAACGAGGAAAAGTGGATCGAGACCGATACTCTCTTCGGCTAGCTTCACCGAGGAACAGAATGGCCCGTCTAGAGTTCAGCGTCTGCAGACAGACACTATCGAGGATTTTCGTAAGTTGCCAAAAATATCCAGCCTCTCGTCGATCGACGAGACCAGCGAAACCGTACAACCACCGGGTCAAGGATCTAGAAGACGTTCTTTTTCGTCGGCTCTGGAGATTGAGATTTCCTCCCCGCCGATGGATGACCAACCTTCCTCAGGAATAGTGTTCACCGTTGGACTGCAACCTTTCCAGGTATCCCCACGCTGCTCGAAACATTCGGAACCCACGGACGATCAATTAAGCGATTCTGCGAGTCAAAAAAACGATCCTCAGGTAGAAGAGGAAACAGAAAAATCTTGGAACTCGAGTTTCGTCATCGACCAAACCGCCGATTCGGAGGACGAGCTTCCTCCCGAGTGTTTTGACAAAAAGCTGTCTTTAGAAAACACGTCGAATGATGATAAACAGGATGACTTGGCAGCAACAGGACATCTGCAGCCTGAAACTGACTCAAAGACCCAACGACCAGCAGACAGTGGGATATTGAAGAACTTCTCGGAAGTGAAACCTCATCGTAGATTATCCACCACTTTCGTTGATATAGAACCTAACCTTCCTGATAACTCAACGGTGGTTAGCAACAAGACTGACAAAGACACTGGCACCGGTGGCGGTGCAACAGAATCATCCTCCTGCCTCTTGACACCCATAGTAACGATAACACCTGCGACGAATAAAAACGAAGGTCTTCAACGGGTGGCGAGCGTCAGGAGTACCTCTAGTTATATAAATTCTCTAAAAGATAGAATCAGCAACGGGTCTATATTTAGGCACAGAGAAGAGACAAGAGCGGCGAGAATCAGCGCTGTGGTTATAGTGATGGGTTTGATTTGTTGGTCACCGTATGTGGTACTGTTGTTGACGAAGAATTTACCTCGTTCCACTGGCCAACATTTGCCCCACAAGTACGACGTGTTGGCCTCGAGCTTTTTCATCTTGGCCGCGTATATCAGTCCTCTGTTGTTCGGTTACCGTTCGAAAAGAGTGAAAAGAGAGCTGAGACGGTTCTTCTGTTTCCGTAAAGAGCTCTCCTACAAGAACAACAGGAGCCTGATGGCTAAGAAGGTGCTGAAAAGGAGGCACAGCAGCACCTTGAGTCACTTCGAGATGGACCACAAGTATAATATATTTAACTGTGTTTATGGGAGGAACCGGTGGCCCAAAGAAAAGGTTCAGTTCGTTCAAGTACCGGACACGGCGTTAGCTGTAGAGACATGCAGGAGCAGCTTCTCCAGCGGTGCCAGTACTCAGATCTCTAGCACCTCCACCGAGGAATGTTGACCAGTATCTGTTTCATGTTCCTGACACTTTGCCCTATACTTAATCGTGTTAATCAAGTGTCTGATCAGAGTTACTTATGAACATACCAAATGAAACTTTTTACATTGAATATTGAGAAATATTCGGATTAACCGTCTGTGTAAGTACTTGATGGTTAGAAAGTATTCGATCAAACAGAATTGTTTCGATACGAGAATATACATGTATGTAGATTTCTTTTATTATTTTAAGAATTACGATAGATAAGGATACTGTTAGGTTGTTGCAGATATGTAGTATAAAAAGTCTGACACAGTTTCATGGTATACCGATGTGAAGCTTAAACCTTGATGAAAATCACTGCATAAATGCTTCATTAATGCTCTTAATAGAAGGTGGCTGTTTGCCAAACAGATCAAATGATGAATGATTTCGAAACGTATGAAGTCTGACATAAATTCATGACATAAAAGTATTGTAAAATGGCACTTGTGCTGTACCATTTTGAAGCTTGAAATACAATGAAAACGAGGGTATTAATATTTTGTATAGGAAATGGTTCAGAGTAAAATCTGCAACAATCGAGTAGTGTATGAGTATTTACACTTAATTTTCTATTTTTTTAACAGAATTTTGCTATGTTACTTAATTATCCTCTTACGTAGGAGTTCTACTGAAAAATTAAGTACCAAAGATACACTCTTTGTATTCAAAAAAACTCAAGTATTTATTATTTCAATGAGAAAAAGGTTAGAGGTGACAGAAGAAAATAGTTGTTTGGCTACAATCTTTGTAACCAACACACCCATCTCGCTGAAGGTTACTTTTGTGATGGTAACAGACGTCACAGGTGACTTCTTTTATACACTTACGCGACTCGACTATTTTCAGATGCATTTGAAACGATGGCAGCCAGTCTTTCACTTTCATTTCATTGACAAAGAGAGTGGTTGCCAAGTTTGTTTTTTACATTTGCCAAGAAAAATCAGAGACCATCGAGTAATTACGCAAACTACGAGGATAGTTTAACACGTTCACTGTCGTAGGGGTAATCGTTGATCGACAGACGATCATCATTTCCCATATGCTAGTGAACGTGTTCAATACGTTCGGTTTCTTTCAAAATTTCATTAAAACCTCACGTGATTTTCGCGGTTCGTTGACTAATCGTACATATTTACCGAGATAAGACACGAAATGATGTTTAAAAAGATCAATATTTGCAAATTATCGAACGGAATCGATGAATATTTGCGATGCGTTTAAATGCAAATTAAGCCAAAAAATTGGTTAAGTTATTCTACAAAATAATGTCACTTTCTTGATTGATTAATAATTAACATAATGATGCTAGCTATAAATATGGGTGGCTATGATTTTCATGAAAAAATTCCAAATTTATAGGATGACTTGACAAGAGTAGGTGTGAAAAATGATTTATCTCCAAAAATCAATATTATTTTTCTGTATACCTGAATACATGACAATTTGATTAGATGGTAATAAAAAGAAAAAAGATGGCACTTAAAATAATGTAAAAATAATTCGTTTGGCAGTTCTATAAATAAGGAGCAGTAAAAAAAAAAGGTGGTTGTGCATAGATGACACGCGGTCATATATTTATAGTTCAATGTGTGAAATAAGCTTCACAAACGTTTATTCTCTTACTATCTTTTTTTTTCTTCGTGAAATTTCACTAGTATTAAATTACATATCTGTTAGATTTATTAGTCAGTGTCGACGAGGCTGTTTTAACGCGGTGACATCGATGTTTTGCACCGCAGCATTTATTGAAGCAGCAGAATTATACAGAACGTCTCAAGAATAGTGTACACTGAGTTGCATTGAACTTGTCGCAGTGAAGTTGGCTACAAATTCACTAACGCATTCACGCCGCGTCGGTGAGTGAATGCGTGGCCAACTTCACTGCGACAAGTTCAATGCAACTCACTGTACACTAGGGATGTGTGGGTATCCGATATTACGGGCTCGGGCGGGCTCGGGCGGGTGTCCGATATTTCGGGTTCAGTCGGGTACAGTCGGACTGACTCGGACCAACATCCGCGGGCCGCGGCCCGCGATCCAACTCTCATGTATTTGTTAATACTTGCAAAAGGCATGTGCAAAATTTGTTTTACATGGAATTTTGGAATAAGATAATTTAATAATAAAATAATTTGGGAGCTCGTCCGAATCTGCCCGACTGTACCCGACCGAACCCGAAATAGTCGGGCTATCCGACTGCACGCATGTATCAGACGCCCGCCCGAACCCGGCCGATGTTTTCCGAACCGACCCGACTAGTCGGGAACCCAATACAGTCGGGCCGCACATCCCTAGTATACATTGAGTTTCATCGAACTTGTCGCAGCGTGTGACTCTAACACATATTCACGTCGGCGCGGCAGTCGATTGGCTGCAGTCCCTCCTCCGTCTGTCCCTCGCCCATCCTCCCTCCGACGCGAATATGGTTAGTGTCACACGCCGCGACAAGTTCGATGAAACTCAATGTAGTACGTGGTGGAAATGTTGGGTTGTGATTTTCTTTCATATCTAGGACGCAATTTGTGAAACAGCTAATCGAGTAAGGAGTCAGTTTCTATATTTCTGTAGATAAATATGATTGGTAATCACTTTAAGGTTTAAAGGTTTAGTATCTTTTTTTTTTTAAACGTCCTGTACATACGTACGAACAACCAGGAGACTGTAACTGCTTTGATTACACTTTCAACATAGTAACACTTGAGTAAGCTATTTATTGATACATACCTATCAAAGTATTTTTTTTTCCCCATAAGTACATACGTCGATTAATGTAAATATGTACACAACGTATCTCTCATGACGAATCTTATACCTTGAAGTGTCAAGGATGCTATCCACTCCTCCTCCATCGCTATCTATTTTGTACATTACAAATAAAGGATACTTTTCTCTTTTTTATTTATATTAAATAATCTGTACATATACGATGTGATTTGATGATGAATCTTGGTATTGATTTTATTGTGTGTCACATGTTACACAAACGATGCGTGTTGCGTGTACGTGCGTGTATGCTTGAACCTGTATTTTTGTATATCTACGAAGACACGTGTACATGTATATTCAACAGGCTGTTTTTAATATACGATAATATAATAATATTAGATTTATTGATTCGCCTTTATCAGTGAAACAATAGGTAAAATTGTAGGTAATATTTATTACAGTAATTGACGCTAAATTGTGAAATGACCAGTTTGAAATTTTTTAGAAAAATTTACATTTTACAAAGACATTCAGTGACTTGTAGATTTTTCACAAGTCTGTAATTTATTGAAAAATAAGAAATATTTATTAAGTTATAATCGAAGCACTCTAAGCACCATATTTTCCCTTTTTTTTGTATTAAAAATTTGTCAATTATACGTAATAGTTTCTTGCAGTATTTGAGAATACCTCGTGTGAACCCCGATTCCTGATCATATTATGGGGTTCCCAACTCTTGTTCCACGAAATCCAAGGATTCCACCGGTAAAATTAAGTATTTAATTACGATCGATAAATTTATTTACATAAGGTAATTAATGTTTCAGAAATGAAAGAATAACACAAGTTAGGAACCGATGAATTCTAAACCGTCGTCATAAGGGAGAATTCTGTTTACTATCATGGACACGTTGTAGACATTTTAAATTGCTATTTACACCGGATTCTTTGAAAATGATAGGTATTCCTAACTTATAACCTAGAATTCTCGAAACGATGTGGTGGTGGAGGATATAGTCGAGGAAGTTCTATCGTTGGTACACGTCCTTCGTCGTTAGTAAACGTGTTATTGTCGTATCCAAACTCTGGTTTGGCATTAATAACGGTTTCTGAAGTCTTTGCTTCTCTTTTGCCACCTTCCATGAAGAACATCGTGAAGAAGAACATTATTGAACCTAATAGAAAAACGTTCATTGATAAGTTATCGGGAATTCAATGTACAGGGTGTTAAAAAATATCCTGAAGACCTCTACACCGTTGGATAGATCACGAAAAATCGAAGTGAAAAGTTCTGTAGCATTTTTCGACGTGATCAGTAGTTTAGCTACATTTCGTTGTTAAAAATTGAAAAATTGACTGCGGGGTAAGAAACTAGCCTCCTCTGCCGCTGAGCGTCGCGCTTACGCATGCGCCGAGAGTCTAGTGGAAACGGAATTAATTAATTATTTAAATAATTCAAACGTTGTTTGCTATTGTAAAGATAGCAATTTTATGCTTTTTGGATATGTTCGATATCAATCTTTACTACAGGATACAGACGAAAATTGTACGTGTACAATTTATCAAACCGTTTAATAAATTGAAACAACTGGGTATAACCCAAAATTATTTGCTCTCGGCGCATGCGTAAGCGCGCCGCTCGTCGACGGCAGAAGAGGCTAGTCTCCTACTCCGCGAGTCTTGCCACTCAAGCTGCGCGCTGATTGGTCAATTTTCAACAACGAAATGTGGCTGAACTACTGATCCCATCGAAAAATGATACAGAACTTTTCACTTCAATTTTTCGTGATCTATCCAGCGGTGTAGAGGTCATCAGAGTATTTTTTCACACCCTGTATGTATACGTTACCGGTCAAAAGTATATCATCAAAGTGTTGTCTTTTAAACGCTCGACAAATTATACTTTTGACTGATAGTGTACGTACGTATAACAAAAATCGACTTGAAAGTGTATATAGGTATCATTTGTCAGTACTCGGTAACAGATGATACCTCTTATCGAATTGTTTGATCACTTACTAATACCATAAAAGCCAGCATAGTAAATATAAAGGGACTCTCGAAAACCGATGGCCATTCTAGTTGGCTCGACTAATATTGGCAAGTTCCCGCCTATATTGTTCATCACGAACAAAAAGGCACCAATGGTGGTCGACCTGAGATGCAGAGGTACTATTTCCACGACTACTGCAAACACGATACCAAACCACATTTCAGCTGTAATCAGAGAAACGGTATGTCATTAATGATTCTAGAGATAATAGTGTATAAATTACATATACACATATAATACTTTTGTTCCCTTACCAAAGAAGTAAGAAATACCAAGAGTAATCATAGCCCAAAGAGGATTGAAGTACACCGAGCCAAATGCAAAGGGTGTTGCTATTATCTGACTAATGGCTAATACCGCCACTCGTGATCTGATCCCCATTTTTGCTACGAATTTATCACTAATCACTCCACCTACCACCACTCCGATACTACCGATCACTATAGTTACAGCGAATAACCACCATCCTAGATCATAGTCGGGAAAGTAGTCTCTGTAATAGAGGTCGCAGTTGTAGGCGAAGCACATACCACCTGAAAACAGATAGAAAATCGTTTTCAAGCAACAACATTCTTTGCTCGAAATAGAACAGAATAAATAACGAAGGAAAATTTTCCCGATGTTTCAAATGAAACCAGCCATGTAGACGCTAATATACCCTTCGAACGTATTTCAATCCTTTGCGTCAAGGTATTGCCCTTTACCGCAATGTCTGATGCTGGCAGCCAGGCATAAAATTATAATCCTCGGTTGCAGGATCACTTTCCATACTGGTGTTTTCTTTCCGTCACTGTTTATTTCCTCTTCGCCGATTGATTTTCTTTTCGGTTCGGATAACGTAAAGGTAAGAACAGCTATGATCAATCCGATTATACCAGCTCCGTAGTAACACGCTCTCCAGCCCTGTTTAAACAAATACATGTAAAGATCTTTAGAATTAATGATGAATCCAAGGAACTGTAAGACGGTCAGTTTGAATTTAGGTTTCCTTTATGGTTTTGCTCTTTGGAAATTTTATTTTTGAAAAGCTTCGAAAGGAAAGGTAAAGGTCCTTAGAGGTATACGGCTTAGAGACCATCCGTGTTTCTTGTACAGGGTTAGGACAATCACCTTTCTATTCTCCGAGGGATTTATTTGGACCCCGTTAGTCCCATAAATTTGGAAAATTTGAATTGTACTCGTGGGTCCCAAAATAGCATCGGTTGTCGCTTGTCTTAAATAATTTGATATCTCTCAGATATTGAAATACACCTACCAAATTTAAAATATTTTTATTAGGAATATAACGTCCAACAGGAAATGCAATTCCATATCCTCCATAAATGCCCCAATTAAATATGGACATGACCAGTCCTCGTTGCTCTTCTGGGAACCAGTCAGAAAGCAACCCCGTAGCCAAAGGGTTGCATCCTGCCTCCCTGTTAAGCAATTCACGTGTTAATATGTTAATCATATGCATATAAATATAATTATTTATCACTTACCCTGCTGCTAGAACCATACGTAGAATAACTAATTGCCAGTATTCTTTAACTGCTCCCATTAGAACAATGGCTATACTGAATATCAAGGTGCAAATAGTTAACAGCCTCACCCTGCAAATCAATATTAATTTTCAAAAGAGAACCATGAACGTTTCAACGATCTTTTCATCCACTTAAGGGCAGTTTTTGGAATTTAACTCCCGTTCGAAAAGTATTGGTAATATCAAGCAAGAAGTGATTACATAATAAAATAAATAGCGTCGCCTAACGGTGTACAATACTCGGAACAGTTTTTCCCGATAAACGGCAACAGTAGTGGTAACGGTTGCATTTACGGCTAGAAATGTCAGCTATAAAGACCGATGGTAAAAAGTAGTCATAACTATGATGACATGCATATTGCAATGCTATAAATGTAAAAATAAAATTGCAATTTATATTGCTTTACCGAACGATCTACAGTCTACTCAACTTAATTTTCCATTTAAAAATAATACAACTTCTTCTAATATGTTTAAATAATAATATCAACTATAGCGCTAATTAATTGATATATACACCTGTTGTATTTGTCAGCCGCAATACCGAGGCAAACACCAACGACGGTGAATACGGCTATGAAACTGGGACCAGCCAGGATTTGATAGTCCAAACCAAGGCCGTTATAGTTCCATTCGCAATAGTTGGATCCGTTCAGTTCCAGGGACTCGCAACTGTGAAACAAAATATCTTTAACCAGGTGGTACTGATTTGATCGAAGGTGAAGCGAATGAATCTATTTTTTTATTTTTATTTATTCTGAGTACGGTGAAAGTAGGTACTTGTGGTATGGCCCCTATCTGATGCTAGAGGCTATCTTATTCCATGTTACTCTTTTCTAGTGGGCCAAAAATATATTTTTATGCGATATTTTTATTCTTTTTTCAACAAAAGAACTAACAAACTTGAATTCTTAGCCTCCTCGCATTGAACCGGAAGATCCGCGATGGATAATCTGGTCGTGTTTAATTGGCAGGAAATGTCGCCATAGTGCAAATCCTCTGCTGTCGCCTTGCTTGTGACACCTTGAAAATATGAACATAAAACGAAACTATCTAATTGCGTTGATGATAGTAGTTAATTGAAAAAAAAAAATATATATATATATATATATATATATATATATCAACAAACAATTTAATAACGACAAGAATCTCAAGGTGTTAATTACTTCGATATATATTGCAAAGATAATTAAAGATCGTATCAAGGAACAGGAAGGATAATTGGCTGAATCAAATGCATCGCTTACCAATTAAATAGTGACCTAGCTCTCCAAGAACGTATCCAACCGATACGATAGCCAGTGCGTACGGTTTGTACAAGAACCGTACCTTCTGTAACGCTGTCCCCAACATTGTATCCTGGAAGAGACAGAAATTCGAACCTAACAAGGGACATATGCCGATTTTGATGCCCTCTGAGTATGATATAGAACTGAAAAAAATATTTGACACGTATTTTTTTTCATCGGCAATCGTCCATGCTGAAGGGGTGAAAAAAATCACAAAAATAGATTATTTTTCAATATATTTTTTAAACAAATAAATTTATCAAAAAGGTGGCTACATAGAAAAATTTGCTGTCCAAAAACACACAAATTCCATTTTGAATTTTTCGCCTACACCTAATAGTTCCTGAGATATTCAAGAAAATATGTTTTGCAACCCCAACTTTGAGGGGTATTTTCACCCCTTCAGCATGGACGATTGCCGATAAAAAAAAATACGTGTCAAATATTTTTTTCAGTTCTATATCATAATCAAAGGGCATCAAAATCGGCGTATGTCGATTGGGTAATGTCCCTTGTAAGATTAATGACTCTCACGCGATATCGCGTGCACTGTTACGAATGCTCGAACGAGCTCCCAGGAATTGGCAGCAGACCTAATAGTTAATCATCGAATACGAATTACGTCATTTATGGTGTACGCTATTTACAAGTTCGCGTTAATTATCCTATGAATTATTCGCACAAAATCGTTTACATACTTGTTAACAATCAGTCGATCGTAAATATACGAATGCTGATGGTATCTCCATGAGTATCTCGTGTCTTACGAGAAGAATCATTATTTTTATTGCACGTGCGCGATTGGGATTGCTCGTGGAGCTTAACATTTAATAGTGTTAACAATGAGAGAGCAATAATTTCATAATTACATCAGCTTGTAAAGAAGAATTAGTCAGCAATATTAACTGGATAATTGGGAAAATTGAATGACATCTGAACAAAGAAGGCAAACCAGTACACACCGTGGCGGACAGAAATATTCGATAGAAATGTTCGTACATATTTTCATAGGTTTCAAACGCATGCACCATACGAGTTGGTCACCTTGAGCCCAAATCATTGAGACGTAACGGGCATAGGTTTTAATAGCGTCAATTCTATTATTCGTGACAATGCTGAGAAGTTAGCACCATCATAAATAAAAAAAGAAAAAAAAGAACATAAAGAGACTTCATTGTTTGAGACATTTTTGTCTAACTAGGACATTGTACTTCAATTATTGGTCTGATTCAGACTTTGGTACTGAAAAATATATCCATAAGAGGCACATACATGTAAATGATTTAAAATTGGAAATATATTCCGAATGTACATTGAGTTCCATCGAAGTTGTCGCAGTGAAGTTGGCGCACAAACACATTCACGCCGCGTCGGTGAACCGATGCACCTCACCTATCGGCTCACCGACGATGCGGCGTGAATGTGTTTGTGCGCCAACTTCACTGCGACAACTTTGATGGGACTCATTGTACGGTAGGTGATCAAATTATTAGAGCCATGATACGAAAAATGGGTTTTTCGTGATTGTGTAGAAATAGATCCACAATTTTAAGGTTTTTATATTGTGTAATTTTTAATCAATAATCCTCCACTATTAATATACAAAAAAATACTTATAAAAATAAACAAGTACATTTAAAAGATTATATTTAATTACTGCCTCAATTCTTTTCGGCATTCTTTCAATTCATTTTGATTGCTTTATTTCTGGCCAATACTTCTATCAAACGTTCAATTAATTAACATTTATTATTAATAATTAATATTTCCAAAAATTTTCGATGGGGTTGAATTCCGGAGAATTTCCAGGCCAATAACTCGGTTTTCATTTAAAAATTAATCATTTTTATGTAAATTCATCAATTAATGCGAGTGAATCAATAATTTGATCACCCACTGTACATGTAAATGATTTAATTTACACTCGTTGAAAATAAAAGAAAATTGATAACTCGTTAAAAAGACATTTTTACATTGCAGTAACTACAATTCAATAATCATTAATTCTGTTAATTAACTAACAGTGTACATAAAGTACTTCCGTCTTCCACAGTAAATCATTAATCTACTCGCTGACTAAACGTCGTTTTATAACGTCCGCTAAATCATGACGGTAGTGCGTGATGATCATCGATGCAAGAAACCAAATTGATTTGCAATGCGAGCAACCGGATGTGTAAGATCCTTTTTTATTCCGTGATTCTTACGAAATGAAGGGGAGCTTGGGATAAGAAACGAGAGCAACAGAGGTGCGACCCGAACAGACTATACTTTTCTATAATTATATACTGATATTAAATCGAAGGTTGAACACGTCTAATGGGCGTATACCTGGTACTGAGGACTTCTGATTGGAGAACAGTACACCGGGCCTCTCAATTAAATCACCTGCTGGACACCTTCATGAATAACTACTAAGTACTTGCAATTAATTCTGTTGTTCATTAAATCGCCTGATCAACTTTATTCTCCGCTAACCGTGCGTCACTACCTTTCCGGACGTATATGTATTTGGTATCTATAGGGAAG
This sequence comes from Osmia lignaria lignaria, assembly GCF_051020975.1. Taxonomy (NCBI): domain Eukaryota; kingdom Metazoa; phylum Arthropoda; class Insecta; order Hymenoptera; family Megachilidae; genus Osmia; species Osmia lignaria. The sequence continues at coordinate 8,617,989 of NC_135044.1, read as the reverse complement.
CAGAGTGCAACTTTGCCAATTGGATAAAAGTGATCAACGTTCAAAGCCTAATTAACGACACTGATTAAGCTTAACATTCGCCAAGTGTCGAATCAGCTATCCTATAAGGAATTTTCAATCACCTGGTGGTATTGAACGCATTAATATTTTTATGCATTAGCAATCAAAGAAAAGTAACAGTTCGATCAATATAATTATAATATAATCTGATAAATGATATTAGAACAAGTTTGCCAACGAGAAAATATAGCTCGACAAGTGGATCGTTTAAAAATCCTCGCGTTAGCAACTGCAACCAGTTATATCTGTTTACAGTTTCATGATAAAAGTTGCGCAAATTATGCAAAATAATAATAATGCAATCGAGGTTCAACCCACGGACGTTTACGTGTTTGCACGATGTAGATTAAAGCAAGCCACATTCGATACTCGAAACGGAAGGTTGTACCGTTTGGAATGAGTTCCGGAATGTAAAACACGTGCGGTCGTGTTTGCTCTTTGATAATCAGATTAATTATGGTCACTCGTGGTAAAATTTTCCACCGACTTCCTTTGAATATCCACTACGATGATTACTGAATCACTGGCTCCAATTAAATTAGTATGAACGCTGTTTTTTCTTTTTTTTTACAATTTTAATAAATCACAATGCATCTATCCTCAAGGACTAAGAGGCATCAATTGACGCAAGCGTACTTTTTTAAAAATTTTTATTTTTATATTCTTCAAAGTAATCATCGCTATCAATACACATGGCATCATGTAACTGGTGTTAGAAGCAAATAAGTTGAAAATATGAAATATGTACATTGTCTGAGAATGGTAATTAATATAATAAGTCATTTTTAACATGACGCCCCAACACAATTTTGAATAATTGTATTTTTTTATCACATATCACGTGTCACTCGACGGATACTTACGTGTTAAAGACGGCCGTTCCACGCGCGAAATTTGAAAGCAAAAACGATTGAGATCACTATTGATTTGTTTCACGGCACAATAACGCGAAACAAAAAGAAAGAAATAATTTTTTCTAACATATGAACCAATCCCTTCTTGTACGAGGGATGGAGCGTTAAATGAGAAACGAGCCGGTGGACAACCTTCATTTATAAGAAAGTATCCAAGGATCGGGCCTTCCGTGGACTTTGTCGAGGAAGGGGCACCAACATAGCTTGCATTAATAGGCAAGTATAATTCTTGCGTATTTATCTCTGGTGGGAGTACGAGATACTCTTGATCTTCGATATCCAAGGTTCTTTCTATTGATCGCCTGTATCATGTTCCTTTACAGGCAGCATGAAAAATGTAATCCTTCAATGGCCGACTGTTAAAACTGCAAATCCCGGAAATCTGGCTGTGAAAGATTCATATACGAATAGACAAAATTCGTTATAATTTGGTATTCCTTGAAGACTCGAAATCTGAGGTGATCAACCTGCGTTTAGATAGACAGATCTGTTCTTTGTACTGGTTGCATTGTCGTCGTAACATTGACACACTTAACTAATTGATTCTCATGCCAGTTAACGCTGAAACATGTAATAACGCAAGTTCGAAGACTTTCCTTGAGATATCTAAGTACGTTATAGTGGTGTAGCGGTTTTAATAGTAGAACGTGACTACAGACCGAACGCAACAGGGCACGTGACTGTATGATATATACGTGTCATTCGAACGTGTATATCACATTCTAGAAATTATTTCTTATCTCAAAATTTGATACATTTGTCATAAAAAATCCTGCTATGCTTGATGCTGTACAGTATGCATCATAGTGTCCGTTCGTCTAGTGAAAAAGCACTGACTTTGGAATCCAAGTTTAACTGCAGCAAATATTAAAATCTAATTATTTAATAAAAGCGTTAAAATAATTAACATAATCATCTGATAAAAGCTTTAGAATATTCAATAATTTATTTGAAATTACTAAATACACTAGACGAAGGGACACTATGATGCATACTATATGTACATACATACATACAATGCTGAGCATGCTAGGGTTCCCTAGGATTCCTCTAGTATTTTCCATTTTCCTTAGGGATCGTGCTCGGTATTATATACATATTTTCATTATTAATAAAGAAGCTTGAAAGTAATAGCGTAAATTAATATCGAGTATCTTTTTTATAAAAAAAGAACCTGCTATGCTCGATACTGTATGTACATGCACTGCTGAGCATGCTAGGGTTCCCTAGGATTCCTCTAGGATCTTCCATTTTCCTTAAGGATCGTGCTCGGTACTATATACATACTTTCATTATTAATAAAGAAGCTTGAAAGCAATAGCGTAAATTAATATCGAGTATCTATTTCTCTAAAAAGTAACAGAAATGTATCAGCCTGATACGTAACGAAACGGAGGTCCAATGTTAATCGGCCCACCCCGAATGAAACCACGACATGGGACCTGTCCCGTACCGCATCGAACGCGTTAAGTATCCATCAACTTGATCTTCGGCTGTAAAATAGAATCGAGTGGCTGTGAAACGGCTGTTTCACTCTCGTGCACTTAAGATTTCGCAGGAACAGGGTAGGATGTAGTACGCACTCTCCCTGTTATCGACCATATCAAGAGAAGTGGTACACCAAAAGGAGAACGAACGATGGCGAGCAACACCGAGTCCAACCGAGGGAGGAGAATCGTGCTCTTGGTGTTGCTACTTTCGTTGGACCCTGAATGGACACTGCATATCCCCGTTTATACAACTCTGATTTACTAAACGTCTTAAATAATCTAATTTTTGTTAACTCGTTTGTTAAATGTACAAAGTTCTACAGGTTGCGCGTGCCCCTAACGCGGTAGGTAACCTACCGTGGTGCCGCGTTTAAATCGCGATCAAAAAACCTCGTTCTTCGTTAATAAAAAAAGGAGAAAGCAGTTTGTGAAAATTGTGTAAATAAGAACGAATCATTGGAGAAATGAATGATATCGTTGTTGGTATCAATGTGTGGGATTCCCCTTAGTCCTGCGGTTTATAACATGGTTTATCGATTATTGCCTACGAAGATACAAGTGATATAAATACACGGTAAATAATGACAGGAGAGTGGTGCAGGTACATGATGATACGTTGAAACGCAGATCGTTTAAATGTGCTTTCAGCTTGTTACGAATCCTTTGTGATTATTTTTCAGTAGACGAAGAAACTGACGAGTTTAGGTGCGTGTGTGCTTTTTTTAAAGCAGTGTTTTCATCGACTACTTTGTATTGGTTTTGTATCATGTGATTAACGAATTAAAATGACTTCGATGGGACGTTACTGGATGAAAAGTCATGTTGAATTCTGGATAATAGAATAGTGCAACTTTAAGAGACGAGGTTTGTTTTCCATCATACTTGAAAATTATTTTCTATACATATACAGGTCTTTACCACGATTCCATTTGAAATGGAAATTTATAGTATAAATTCAACAGCCACGAGATTTCCATTGATTTATGTTTCCAATATATTAACTGCCATCCACGATTGGTCGAAATCCTTCCACGAACCAATATCAAGGCCGACGGCGGTATACGCTTATTAAGCTAACAATTAGTCAGTTCCTCCGTTCTAAGTTCTCGTTCAAGGTCCTGTAGGTGACTACGGGATCTTTATCTTCGTGTGTTTTTTCTCTTTTTTATTTCTTGCATAATTGACGGGATTGCACTCCAAGAATTGCTAGATCAATTATGCAAGACTCCCGCGAAGTACCATCGCAATACGGAGATAATGAAGAACAGCTCACCGCGTTATAACGGAGATTTCACACGAATCGATGAATCCTTCCATTTAAACTATCGAACAGTTTATAATTTTAACTTTAACATAGTGGAAATGAAAGAGCGGATCAGTAATGGATTTGGTACATCCGGTTCTCGTTGTGGACTTAGAGTTCGCTCGAGAGATGATTTCAATCCTCTGCCGGTCAGTTGGATGGTCCGTTATCCATTCACTTGCCGCTCGCTCCATTGCGGCTTTCCCATAAACATTGTAATAACTTTTGTTAATTTCAGGTACACGTAAGCAGTAGATGAATGGATGGAAGGTGAAAGAAAATCATCGCAGCAATGTTAATAACCGCACGCTTCCTTGACAATGATTCGAACGAGAATCAGCGAGGCGTTGGGCTCTAAGGAGATACATTAAAGTAGGAAAAGAGGAAGAAATTAAATCATGGGCTCGTTGCCAAATCTTCATGAATTGTCGAAGGAGAAGCTCGGTAGTCCTGCTTACCGACCAGCACCCATCGGTGGTTTAGGACCTATTCGGTTGCCAGCTCAACCTCCTCCATTAGCGCATACCCATAGACGCGCAAGAAGCAGTGGTCATCACCACACTCTGTGGGACAATGATACTATGCTGGAGGTACGTCTAGTGTTTAAACTTCACATTTAAGATTCGTTAAGACCCCGGTCCAACCCCCTCCAAATAATGTTAATTTACAGCATATGGCAGCATACTCTCCAATCTCCTGTCGTTCAACCAGAACATCAGCCTTGTCCTGGCGTCGACGAGATTCGATGAATTCCTCTGCAGGAGCGTCGTCTGTGCGTCGTTTGATAGCAGCTGTAAGGGCAGCACCTTCCGGTCCAAGACCGCCGAAGAAAGCGATTCTAAGGCATTGCGCTGCTCTTCTGTTAGGACACGCGAGCTGTTCAGCCGCCACGCTGCCCATATTTCCCTTACAGGCTGGTCTTGGTACCTTCAATCCTCAACTGGGGCCGATGTTGTTGGCTCTACTTTTCGCAACCGCAACAATCACCACTTGCTTCGCGCCGATCCTCGTGCAGCGATTTGGAACAAATCTTGCAATAAGCAGCAGCCACGTGGCCACCACCATTTTTGTCGGAGTACATCTTTATCCTAAATGGTGGATTATTTGAACTCGCCAAGTTTTAATCGTGTATACGGATAATGCAATTATTGATATTTTTATTCACAGGTATATATTGCTACCCAGTTACGCTATGCTGGGTGCATGCATGAGCCCAAGTTTCATAGCAAGGGTATCACATGTAAATGCATCGGCAACGAGTTTAGCTCTGGTATCTGTCGATCCTGAGGATCCTGATGAAACAAGACGCGAGTGCCTTTTGAGAAGACTTAATCGAGGGATTAAATTAGCAGAAGATTTGGGTCTTGCATTGGGTATGAACGTTAAAAATCTATGGCTATTATCTTTGAAGAGTAAAGTTATTTACAAATAAAACTTTGTCCTCAGGTTGTCTAATCGCTGCCATACTTGTGAAACTAACAAATTCAATATCTCTTAGTACAATAAACGGTGAGGTAAATGATATGTGCGGAGCAGAATATTGTCCAGAAGAGATTTATCTTTACAATGGCACAACTAATTTACCTACATTATCATCTGGAACATCAAAGATGTTAGTTAGCATATGGCTCGGTCTTGCTGTCCTAGGTTTAAGTATATCCTGTGCTTTCCTCGATTCTAGAATGAAGGAACCACAGACTGTAAATGAAAAACATAGCACTAAAAGTATTCTCACATCTATAAAAACTGCATTTCAAGATCCTAAGTTACAATTGGCTGCGCCGTTAACACTTTTCATCGGACTTGAACAGGGTTTCATCTATGCAGATTTTATAGAAGTAAGTATCCACTGTAACAAAAGCTATTTCACTACTTGAGTAACTCTTATCAAGTTAGTTGCATAAACGTTTCACCTATTATTTTATAGGCATACGTAGTCTGTGCATTGGGAGGAGCTGGTACAGTAACATTAAGTTTTCTAAGTTTAGCATCTTTGCAAGCTCTTGCTGGTGTTACTTTATCCATGCTTTTGAGGCATATTAAAAGGTATTTTGTTGTAGGTAAGTGGTATAATAATTATTCTTTTATTGCTGTTAACAGTTTTAATAATTGATATATATATATACATATATTCTTGAAAAGTTGTAGGATTTGTATTTCATGCGTGTTTATTACTGGTCTTGATCACTTGGAGACCATCTGGTGACGATCCAGCACTTTTTCATGTTATATCTGCTGCTTGGGGAGTTTGCAATTCCATTTGGGAAACTCTAATATACAGTAAGTTACATATCATCCTTTCTGTATAGTTCAAATATTAAAAGAAATCGTTTAATCTGTACAGCATTAGTATTGGGATTGTATCCAAACTCTTGGCAAGGACCTTTATCAACGTCCCTCTTTTGGAGGTGGCTTGGACTTGCTCTGACTCTTGGTTTACATGGATTGGTCTGCACACGATTTCGTGTACTTGGTCTTGCTTGTGTGCTACTTCTCTCGGTAGTTCCTTACATATGGTTAGAGATTAGACTGGCTAAAAGAGGTAAAAGCCTAGCACCATTGTGACTGAGAGATCCAACTACAAGTGATCTGGGTTCAAATACGAAAATAGAAGCTCGTTACAGAGATTGAGATAAGTTCGTTCCATTTGGCTTAAGAAGGACAAGGAGACATAATAGAAACAGGAAGCTCTTTCCAGGACACAGTATATGTAAAACAAAGAAACATTCAAGACGTAGGGTAAACAGTGTTGCTTTCGCGTGTAACACTGAAGAAAATCAAACTACAAATATTAGTACTATCGAACAAAATGTATCCGTGAAAGAGGTAGTGGCAGAAGTTTCTTTGCCATCTACGAATGAACATCGGACAAGCGTTACAGACCACTGCAGTGTTCTTCCTGTATCTGAAGGCTGAATTTTTTATTTCATTTTGAATAAACTCTCGAAAAGATTTTAATTACGAAATATAAGTAATGTCCAAATATTTCTGTACTCGGTACAGAAAGGTGTAGATGCGAAATATGTCTCTATATAATATTGAGCACAACTTATATTTTATATCTGGATTAAAATTAAAAATGAAACATTTCAATGATTTGATAACAATATATTTTAACATGAAATGTTAACAATTTTACAGGCTTTACTAAACATAGTCTTTCTTAAAAGTTGAATGGAACGAACATGAATAAAATAAATCACAAAGAATTCATCATCAAGCATAAATGCTCTTACAGAAAATCTCTTGTTCCGTTATAGTACGAACAATTTAACATAAATTGTCGTACAAGACTGAACGATCATAGCATATATGTAGTACATATAATGTTATTAACGATTGATCATCGTAGTATCTTTCTGACAAATCATTGACGTTGAAACGTCGAAATGTACCTGATGTCTTTCAAAACCAAATTAATTATAATTGTGCGTGGAAAAAGAAAAAAAGGTGATCGTTAAAATATATCTGCCCTGTATCACAGAAACGAAAAATGAAATTACTATAAGTATTTAATATAAGGATAGGTGTCTATTAATTCGTTCAACAGGAGACCATATTTGTTGTACGAGTTTTCGTTCATTCTGCGCATGCGTGGTTCGAGCACGCTACGTCTGCGCAAGCGCGTAGTGGTACTGCGCGGCATATCCAACCATCTTATATTCAGTATACTCCCGATCTTCGTGACGTTAGTACGTGTTTTCTCTATTCGCATATTTTTTTATCCATCACATGAAGGTAGAAGCAGGAGTAGAGAGCATTCCTGAACTGCGTAAAACAGGTATGATCCCTCGTTGAACGAATAATAGTTGAATTATAATTACATATTTACGGTTGATACCAAAGCTTTATCATTCGCATAAATAAGTAACAATTCATTGTACAAATTGTACATTTCTAATTTAAAAAACCAACAACAAAACGTACGCTTCAACGAACAGAAAAAAGAACGCGTTACTCAATTTTTATCGCGCCAAATGCATTATTAATACACTCACTGATCGACAAATTTAGAAAAACGGAATATTATAAGTCTTTTCTGAATAAGACATTGTTACGCTGGAGATTGTGTACATCTTCAACGATTCAAATACTCTCTCCTCTTCTGTAGAGGATGGGCCACGCAGCTGTTCCAGGTGATAACACCGTTATTAACACATTCATAAATAAATGCCAAAAGAGAAAGATAAATGGTTCGAAGGGCACTATATCAGTAGGCTCTTAGATTTTATAAAGTACAATGCACGTGCAATTAACAATTGCATCAATTTTTTAAATGGAAATGCATATTTCTTTTTGCACAGATCGATTCCCTTATTAATTCTGCGTAAAAAACAAAAATAAGTAGTTCTCGAGATATTCACGAAAAACCATATTATTTTCCAAATTTTAAACGGCTCTTTCTCCCTTACTTTCTCTCTGGGCTCTTTCTTCTTCTCTCTTTTCACCCTTTATTTTCACTTTTTTTTTCTTTTTTTTTAGCCAACGGGTGCTGGGCGCTGCACTCTCTGCGAAGCTGAGCAGGGGTGGTGGTACCTCCAAGGACGGGCCTGGTTACAAACCCAAAAGATATCCCTTATGTTACAGGGGCGGAGTGTACGAAGTAAGGTGCTCTCATGTACGAGGAGTTTACTTGGGTCCATTTTGACCCATTTACGCTACAGGTTCACTCGCGAAGTCTCAACCGTGCGAAGGTTCACTGTGTAGCCAGATTCTTCTAGCTGCGCCATGACTTCAGGTCATCGGTCTCACGCGCGCACTTTTCAAGATCGAGGATCGCACTCTCCGTCGCCGATTCGTAAGTAATATTTCCGCGAACTGCAAGGGCGCCTCCAGCTACCATCCCTGATTTTGTAGGATTATTCTTGGCGCGAAACAGCTGAATTTTCAAATACTTTTTGAAATTGAGATTTTCTGAAGCGTAAGCGGATCAAAATAGACCCAAGTTAACTCCTCGTATATGAGGGCACTTTACTTCGCACACTGTGCCCCTGTAACATAAGGGATATGTTTTGGGTTTGCAACCAGGCCCGTCCTTAGAGGTACCATCACCCCCAGTCAGCATTCCAGCACCCGCAGGCTAAAAAATATGAAAAAAAAGTGAAAATAAAGGGTGAAAAGAGAGGAGAAGAAAGAGCCCAGAGAGAAAGTAAGGGAGAAAGAGCCGTTTAAAATTTGGAAAATAATATGGTTTTTCGTGAATATCGAGATATTATACTTATTTTTATTTTTTACGCAGAATTAATAGGGGAATCGATCTGTGCAAAAAGAAATATGCATTTCCATTTAAAAAATTGATGCAATTGTTAATTGCACGTGCATTGTTTGCACTTTATAAAATCTATGGGCCTACCGATTTAGTGCTCTTCGAACTATTTATCTTTCTCCTTTGGCATTTTTTCATGAATGCGTTAATAACAGAGTTATCACCTGAAACAGTTGCGTGGCCCACCCTGTATAATGACCAAATCGTAACGTATAGAAACATTTGAAATTTCTTGATATTTATCGTGTTTTTGGTACATTCGAATGTAACTTGGGCTTCTCGTGATTAAGAATAAGTAGAAGGGAATGAGTTTTTCTCTTTTTCTTAACTAATAGAAGTCTAAGCTGCACTGTACTGTACATCATCTTCCAACACATTTCTCATTGTCTCATAAGTATACATTTAATTATGCTTCCCATAGACGTCACTATATTAATAATACAGTTGTTTTATTAAAAGTTTTCAACTAAGAAACCTTTAAATACAAAATAATACATGTTTTCTTGGACATTGTTACAAAATTTAAAAAATCAACATGTTTAACAGTAATTTTAATAAATAGATATTTGTATGAGATATTTCTTAATTCATAAAATTAATCAGACAAATAGCCGGACTATTTGTACGTTCTCCAGGACGATTTTGAAAAAAAAAAAAAAAAAATCATTCTTGTTGCCATCATTTTGAAGATACGACTGATAAATTTGTATAAACTCATAATTATGTATTCAGACAAAAAGTAACCAATATAAAATTAAGTCATGTAACAATATGATATTTGTATGTACACTGGATATATTTTGCAATCTTGAAATAAATTGTATTATTAAATTCTATATATATATATATAAAAGAAACAGTTCAAAAAGATATGCAAGAGAAAATATTGTTAATCGTTGCTAAAACTAGGACAAGAAACACTACTTCCAACGAATTCTTGAATCTTCAGCAATAAATGTGCTCATTCTGATTTCGATAAGAAGTTTCAATGGTTGAACCAAAATTATACATAAAATGAAAGGGAAGAAAAAAAGAAATGGAAGCAAATGTTTCTGTCCTAGTATATGACTATGGATTTATAAAAAGAGTATAGCGGAGTATGAATATTGGAAAGGCATATACTAATTGTATTTCATGAAATAATAAATATTATCTTATTTTATATTGTCCTCGGTTTCGATTAACTTTTCTTTTTGACAATTTCAACTTGTACCTAATAAAATCTCTCTAAAGGAAAACGAATAGCAGAACATTATTAGAGGTACATACTTGTTTATCCTCATTTTCAATTACATTTCTGTATACCTACACATATTAACTTTCTGGTTTCTTTCTTTTTTATTTTGTGTATCTGTTTTCTTTTAACACTAAATGTCAAAAGTGACATAGTAAACACCATTGTATTACTTTCATCACAAATATATTATTCACACATAGGCAAATATTTATCATAATTATCGAGCCAAAGAAAGATATATGCTATATAAGTTTCATTCTGGCAGTAAACTGTACGTTCTGGATAACGAACGTTTTCTTTCTTATGTACATACATGTATGTAACTAACTCGTACAACCATTGCACGAGGATAATTTTTTTTTTTTTACTTTTTTTTTTTTTACTTTCTTTAGTCACTTTAAACCCTACCTCACTGGTGATGACAAAAATGTAATCCATCATGGCGTATAAGTCTATAAACTTATAGTATACAAGTTATAACATTAACTACCTAAATTATTGTCATCATCACGAGACGTGTAGAAGTTAATTAACGTATCGACATTAAACAGTCGAACAGCTAAATTATAACAAACAGAATTTTATATACCTAAATCACTCGCATTCAACATACCATTATCCACGTAAAAACATTTAGCTAATATAGCATGTGTATAACTTCAACAATGCCTCTTTATTCATCGTTTAAATTTCCTTCTAGATTGCAAATATAACATGATTCCGATATTTGCATGATGCTTAACAAAAATCACATTTCTTTTCTTTTAAAAAAAATAATACTTATACTTGACAACTGAAAATACAAACTACATACACATCTTGAACGCACTTACAACATGTAACAACACAAGAGATGATTACAAATTGTGATAATCTATAGAAGTAAGATGTTTACAACAGACGTAAGATTGTATAGTTATAGTATAATCAATAAAAAAAGAAAAGAGGAAATTCTGTTTTGATTAAAAACCAAACAACATAGCAAAATACTGATGATCAAATGCCAAAACGTTGTTGAACTACTTTGAAAACTATCCACCACAGGTCGAATTATTTTCATTGCTGGCGACGAAAGTAACATCTTAATGTTACGTTTTGTCACGTAAAAAAAAAAAAAAAAAAAATATACATAACATTGCTTATGTCTTTCATTTAAATAAATAAACTTCAGCCAAGCGAAAGCACAGGATTCGTCATTTGATGTGTAAAACAATGAATTGAAACTCGACAAAAATTTATTGTTTATAAATTATAAAGTTTCCTTCGTGTTTTTTTTTCTTCTTAATTTTCTTAAAAAGAAAAACGATTAAGAACTGCATATAAGCCGAGGCGCATCGTCTAAACAGCGCCATACATTTATGATTATTATCTCCTATTTGTTGAGAGAAGAAAAAGCAACATTAGGCTAAAGCAAAATGTATGAAAAAATGTATGACAACATTGTAATTATAACGCATATTTTTTGTTCCAATTCCAATTTTCATAGTTCATCATTGTTTCAGCCTAAGATTACTTAACGCTTATTTAATATGCGTAATAATTGCACACAAAAAATGGCTCTTATTACAGTCCAGAGAAGAAATTGAATAAAACCATCTGAAAATGTTTGCCTTAATTATCAAGAAATTGTACGAGCCATTTTTCTGAATAATGTGCAAACACTCCCGATTAAACAGATTCTACTACCATTCGTAAATTTGCCAAATAGTATCACTTTGGTAATATCCCTTCCTGGTAACTACGCATAGAATATGGAACTAGTTTACTGAATATTTATTCCACACGAATATTTGCTTAATTAAATATAGTAATACGCCGGCGTCAGGATTGCAATATTTTCGTATGGAAATTTGTATTATTTTTTTCGAGCAATTAAAGTAAATTACGTATGTCAACAAATGATCAAACACTCACTGCGAGATTCTTAAATAAAATAGTATAAAATAGAGAAATGAATACGTTTTAAATGTATATTTTGTTTAGAATATCATTCGGATGTTACTTTGAGAACTATTTCATAGAAATTCTTTATAAAAAAGAAGAACAATCTTATTACGAATCTTCATCCTTTTTTTCTCTTTTTTATAAAATAAATTATTAAAAAATGACTGTACATGTTCAATAGAATTAGCGAATGCGGCGTGTATTGAACACGTGATAATTATTTAACAAAGCGTAAAATGTGCTTCTTCTTTATAAAAAGTCGTAGCGTTTTATCACTGAAGAGTTTGTTTCTTTTTTTTTTTCTTTTTTCTTTCTTTCTGACAATGGGCATAACGAGCAATGAACATAGTTCTACCACATGGTGCGATATTGAGCAGTTTGCACTTGATAATTGTCACACTAAGGCAATTTTGTATAATGATTAACACTGCATATACTTCCATTCACACGCGCTCGCGTTGCTCTGCGTACCACAAATCTTTTTTTCTTTTTAATAATTTACAATCACTACTTAAGTTTGATGCTTAAAATCTGTCTGTGCAAACGAAACGACCAACTGCTCAAACGGGAGTATAATTTCCTTTAGGTTTGTAAAATAATTGCCCCTTCACGGCGCGCCTCACTATCTCAGATAACAAAAGATTTTTTTCCTTCCTGATTTTTTTAAGTATACCTCGATTCTCTTGGGCACGCCGAGAAAGATACGGTAATACTTCTTGAACTGGCCCATAAGGAATATATTTATACGCTGAGTATCCAGACTGACCTGAAATTCAAATCAATTACATTATTTTAAAAACTACAGATGCAATCATTTATTTATTGAAATTATTGATATAATAAATTATCAAAAATACTATACCTAACGGAAATGTAATATAATCACACATTCCCAATAACTGGCCGAAACAGATCACTTTGTCCTCTGGTGAGATTCCAATCTCCTTCATTCTGTATTATTACCATAACACTCGTATTAATAACAAATCAATATACAATTATCGTTAGAATTAGAGAAAATATTGTTTTACATACTTCTCGATAGCAAAACGTACTGTGTCCTCGTTATGAGAGGCAACCATAATTCCTATCTTTTTAGGATCTTCTCCTTTATCTTTGTACTGTTTCATCCGCCTTAAACATTCCATCAGAGTTTTATGGTACGATTCAGTAGTAGCATCGTACGTAGGATTTATCGGATCAGGATAACCCATAGCTGCCGCTCTTGCCCTCTCCTAAACGAACGATCCCAAAAATGTAATGAAATTATGGAATAATAATAAATTGAAATGTTTCAGTAGCTATCTAACCTGATCGATATACGCTCCACGAACAAGTTTAGCACCGAAATAAAAGTTCTGACGTTCAGCTTGTTCGAGATCCGTTTTCACTTCATTATATGCTTCTTGCAAATATGTTTGGTAAGTATTGAACACCACAGCCTATGAAGTACACCATTTGGATTTAGACCACTGAAAATTTACTAAGTGATAATATCATATTTACTAAGCTAAATTATTACCTTATGTGTATTGTACTTGCGCATCATTTCCAACGTTAATCGCGATATCGCAGGTTGGAAATACGTTTGTTCGGCGTCTACCATTAAACGTACGTTTAACTTATCAGCCACCTGAAAGAAAAGTTAGCAATTCTGTTTCTGCTAACAAAACTAAACCTTTTTTTGTTATATTTCCTATACACCTAGTAAAATTATTAATAATATTTTTACATCAACGTGTAAGTTTCATTAACACTAAGCGTACCGAGATTTAATATATACCTATTTGTACCGCAACCGGTCAAATAACCTGTCGCGATGACGCTAGGTTATACGTGTTTATCGGATTCAACAAATAAAAATATAAATAAATGATGTAAAATTGTATATTTTTAATAGAAAAAATCATCAAGTCAAATGTAAAAAAGCGATAATATTTTATGCGAATTTTCTAATTAAAAGTTTACAACCGGTCATTTGACCGGTCCATGGTAAGTTTAGTGTTAAAAAAGAAAGAAAAATGGAAAGACGAGAGAATGATGTAACAGTACCTTACATATTATACAAAATATAGATCCCCTCCCTACACCCTAATAAAATGTAAAAGAATGATTTTAGAGCTATTCCTATTAGCATCTACGAAAACATTAACATTTTCAAAGCTCTAATCTACATCTTGAATTTATATTTATACTTATACTTCGTTTGAAAATATTCGTACCGTAACAATGTTATTCAGACGTCTTATCATGTTCCTGAACATTTCTTCTTCCTTTGACGTTAGCTGCGACATCAGCCTCACCATTTTACCAGTCTTAATATCGGGTACTTGGAACGTTTCGCTGAGTTCATAATTCTCGTCTAGAATTCCACTCCACGGGAATAAATGGATAACACTGAAAGCAATAAAGAATTTATACTCATTCGAATAGCGACACTGGGTTAATAATAAACAATAATTTCGATCAATTACCCCTCCTTATCCGATTGAATCTTTTGAAGGAATTTTTGAACTGTCACCTCATCTTTGATGTGTGCTTCTTCAAATTTCTTCATAAAATCATCAGGTTTCGCATGATGGGTTAAAACGGCACCCTCACCCCCAACTACATCTGACATGTATTGTCTTGCTCGCATAATTACTTCTGATAATTGAAGCTGCAAATAATGAAATGTATAATAGTCAATTTGTTTGTTTTTTTTAAGGGTTTCACTTTTCCACTTACCAGAAGTTGTGGACGGCCAAGAGCTGTTAATTTAATGGCTGTAATACCAACTCCCATTGAAGCCGCTGTAACAAGTAACAAATATATTAATTACGTTAATTGTAGGATACAGAAAATTGGTCTTTAAAAAAAAATAATTGAATAAAATACGTTCATGTGGATATGAGAAAAAAAGTTTTTCTTTTACCATGATTAAATAAATATATATTTTGTTCAAGAAAGGGAGTTAAATCTTTTGAACCAATTTAAAGCACCGTTATGTGACGTTATTTGGTCGCATAGCAGAATACAAGATTCTCTACTGGAGATATTTATAGACTGTACGTTTTCGTATCCTTGACTAGCAAAATTTCTGAAGTCCACCCTAAAAAAGTTTACCTTGGCACTGTTAAAGCAGATCCATTAAAATTGCTATTGAACAATTATACTATATACAGCATAATACATGATAGAAAATTAAATGTTCTATAATTTTACATTGTTATTTAACATTAGAAAATTGCGAACATTTCAGATATCTTCAGTTATCATGATCGGTAAATTAATTCGGGAGTCTAGCTTTTTAGCTTTCTCTTTGTTATCCAATTTTAGTACTGATTTGGAATGTTCGAGAACACAAACAGTCTCATGTCGTACATAGATACATAGATCTATGTATCCATACATAGATACATACAGTGGATTACAAAATTATTCGCTCACCGTTTAAAACAGAATACCTCATTTAAAATTGGACCAAATGACTTGAGGCTTTTTGAGAAGCTGTAAAAATTAATTTACTAAGATATGATACTGGATGCTTTTGCTGTGTTAAAAAATTACAATTTTTCGAAATCGGGAAAAAAATTGTAAAAGACAATTTTTTAACTTTTTCATTTGAGCCTACAATAATAATTTAAAATATGACAATTGTAAATTTAAATATGTTATGTGTATGCGGAAAATTTCATCGAGATCGGTTAATACACTTGAATTAAAATTTCCGAAAATTGTGATTTTTCATCTAAGAACATAACTAGTCACGTTCTTAGGTGAAAAGTCGAAATTTTCGGAAATTTTAATTACTTGTAACTTCTAAATTTACAAATGTCATATTTTAAATTTTCATTATAGCCTCTTATAAAAAAGTTGAAAAATTACCCTTTGCAATTTTTTTTTCACGATTTCAACAAATTGTAATTTTTTAAAACGATAAAAATACATATTCTAGGGAATTAATTTTTATAGCTTCTCAAAAAGCCTCAAGTCATTTGGTCCAATTTTAAATTAGGTATTCTGTTTTAAACGGTGAGCGAATAATTTTGTGACCCACTGTACATACATAATGTATGCGAATTCTAATCTCGGATACACGTACTTTTTAAGCATCAATAAAAATTATAATCCCATTAAACTGGAGTATAATTTACAATGTACAATATCACATCCTATTAATCACCTGTTAGTGGCGTTCAATTTTTCAGGTGCGCTAAATATTTTCAATTAGAATGATTTATTAAGTACCGATAAATCCCGTTTGCGATAAGCATTTCATTTTGGAAAATGGAAATACGTGTATCCCTAGGAAGAATATCGCTTTTCCTTCATGGACCATCATCATTTTCATCATGTATTAGATACCAATTTTCTCTCAAATCTAATTCAAACAACTTATGGCATACATGTTTTGTTATATGATTTACTTGATATTCTTTACAACTGTTTTCGTCCCATACTTCCAGAGAATATCAGTAATCTTGTAAAGCAATATTTTTCCTAAACATTATTGGGTATACTTTCGAAAGGCCCCCCCACCCTAGGACAACCAAACTTCGGATTTATAGTAATTGAGGGACGAGAAATCGAATGAGACCATTTTCAGAACTGGCAAATAAACCGTACTCGAGATATACAGGGTATTCTAAAAGTGTGGGACCCCCCTATTATCTCCATAAGAACGCATTTCCACGGAAAATGACTAAAACAAAAGTTGTAGGAGTCGTAAAGTATTATCTTGTAGTGACCTTGAACTTAACCTTGCAGGTTAGGATTAGGGTTAAGGTTAGGGTTAGGTTAGGTTTAGGTTAGGCGTAACGCGTCTGGTGGGTGTAGTCGCTAACCCACGCAGGGTAGCTTTTTCGACCCTAATTCAACATTCCTTACGCCGACAACGGGTCAGGTGTTGGGATTTTCTTACCCGAAAACGATAATTGGCACGCCTGTGTCTAGATAGTTCATCCATACCCGGCGCCACTTGGAGAGTGGCCGGCTAGTGGGAAGTGGATTTATTTAGAGCAATTGCGTCCTTTAACGCAAAAGTACCTGTATCTCTGAAACAGTTAGAGATCCAGCTCTGTAATTGGTCTCATTCGATTTCTCGTCCCTCAATTACTATAAATCCGAAGTGTGGTTGTCCTGGGGTGGGGGGGCCTTTCAGAAGTTTCCCCACATTATTTTATCCAGAGCTTCCTTTTAACGATGCTAGGATAATTTACGCAAAACCTGACTCACCGGCTACAGATTCTAGGCATTTAATAAAAATGTCCATGTTACGTTCACAATTAGCTTCGTTTAGGTAGAAGTACGTTCTCGCTGAAGATACTTTGTATCGACGATCAGCGAACGGTTTTGCAACATGGTACTTCTTCATGGGTCCTTCTCTCCTCTCATCTCCAGCTTCTGATACGGAACCTCTGTTAAACGGTACAAATTATTTTATTGTACGTATAATTCTAATACAATCGTATAATTTTTCAGGTGAACTGATGTCAACACCTACTGTATTTCGCGTCGTTCCGCCTCTTCCTGCGAGATATCTTCTTCGACGGAATAATCAAGGATAGGTTTTACACCGAACTGTCGTAATCTATCCAGGACAGGAGTGATCTGCGCCTCGTCTTCGCCGGCAACAAAGTGACCGTAGAATGTAGCCTTCATAAACTTTGTAAAAAGTTTCTCGCCAAGCAGCTTCTTGGTGATTTTCATTATCTGAAACAAATGGAATGAGAAATATGTACTTAGCAAATACTAAATTATTCAATACTGAGAATAAAACCAATGTAACAGTAACTGATGGATGTAAAACGTATTCAACGTTATGCATTACATAATCAGTTTGAAAATAACTTTGTTCATTTTTCAATGTCTTTATTCTGGTCCATTAAATTAACTAGTTAGCCACAAGTACGTTAAAACCACAAAATTATAAAACTACGTCTTTAAATTTCACCGCAGTATTAACATGAAACCTACTTTAGTAATTTTCCTGATAAAAACTGTGCCTTGTACTTCTGTTCATTTAAATGCCACTTCTTATCCGATGTAAAATTATCTCTGCTATAATTGTTTTCTGTTACACACCGCATTTCTATGGTAAGAAAAAAACTCCTTCGCGATTGAAATTCGAAAAAGGGTATAGCCGGATAATATGGTCAAAAGTACCCCCAAACCAAATTCGACTTGCTATGAACCATTCGATAGGCGATCAAAAAAAAACAGTCTGTGCCAAGTTTCAACCCTGTATCTCATCTGGGAGGGTAGTTACGGGTAAAAATGTAATCGCGAAGTTTTTGTCCAATTTCTCCTATTTAATGACATTCGAAAATTCTGAAAAAAATCAGAGACATTTCTATTTGTGAGGCACATATTACAGAATTTTTTCAGATTTTTAGATTGAAAACTGAAGCCGTGAAAAATCAAAAACGTCAAAAAATGCTGAAAAATGTTGATTTTGTATGGAAGGAGTCGCGGATCTGGATTCATATTTTTTTTATAAGTATATATTATCGATACTATTATTCTCAATTTTTTTGAGAATTTTTGGTCAGGTGCGCCATAGTTAAAAAAATTAAAAACTGAGTTTTTCGCTGTTTTTTGCGTGTTAGAGTTACTTGAACGGCGAATTTTTGTCTGTTTCTTATCAAGTAAGTGTGTTATACAATGTTCAATGTTTTTACATACAATGAAACGCAATAAGAATTAAAAAAAAAAACTAAATAAACCAGAATTATTGAAAGTACTTTATGTGCAGTATATATACAAAAATCGAAAGCTGTTAAAATAGTGTCGGTGGTCTAGCGGTTGAAGCGCCTGAGTGCTAAACCATTGCTGGGCTTTTCGTATGTTCGAGTCGGCTCACGCTGATTTTTTTTTTTTCTGTAAAATACACGTTTTTCAGTTTCGTTCAGTGTAGAAACATTAAAAATCACATAAAACACTAAGTGTATAAAGGTTCTTTTAAAAATTGAAAGTGTTTCTCATGTTATCGCATGAAATATGTCGAAAATATCGGTTTTTAATTTTTTTTAACTGCGGCGCAGTATCGATAATATACACTTATAAAAAAAATATTAATCCAGATCCGCGACTCCTTCCATACAAAATCGCCATTTATCAGTATTTTTTAACGTTTTTGATTTTTCACGGCTTCAATTTTCAATCTAAAAATCTGAAAAAATTCTGTAATATGTGCCTCACAAATAAAAATGTCTCTGATTTTTTTCAGAATTTTCGAATGTCATTAAATAGGAGAAATTGGCCAAAAACTTCGCGATTACATTTTTACCCGTAACTACCCTCCCAGATGAGATACCGGGTTGAAACTTGGCACAGACTGATTTTTTTTGATCGCCTATCGAATGGTTCATAGCAAGTCGAATTTGGTTTGGGGACACTTTTGACCATCTTATCCGGCTATATCCTTTCCTATCGATTATACGATAGAACCGACATTCCTACTGTTCTCTTATTAAACATGCGTGCACTAAATTCGCTTACTGTAATTACTTGTAACGCTCGTTACAGTAGTTGATGGTCAATTTAAAATATTTGTATCGTGTTATAAATAATTTAAAAAATTGAAGAAGACAAAGAGCATGGAATATCTATGAACGGATGGTAAAAAGAAAGGAAAAATCTGCTGGTAAGAATTAAATGAAATGATTGCATTTAATAAAGTGGATAATGTGACGAACTCTTATCTGAATTTTACGTATGAATAGGCTAGATAAGAGTGCGATACGAGATATGTATTCGAAATATGCATTGTAGACGCGACAATCACACACGTCATTGATTAGGAGGACATGTAGGTTGTGTGAAGTGCACCGACCAACTTTGCCAAGATCAATAAGCTCTTGGCAAAAAACGTTCACTCTTAGACATTAGCCAATCGATAAAGTGCTACTGTCAGAATATTCGTTGCCTGGAACTCGGGAATTTTATTTCTATGAAAAATTTCCCCTAGATTAACATTTATACGTTCTTACATTATTTTCATTTTTCGAACATTTACACCGTTTCTTTTAATATCACTTGGAAAGAGTATATTTGAAGTAGCAGTGAATTGGTCTGCGATCGCGATTGACCCAGTTCCATCGTCCAAGGGTTGAATACCCTAACCTAACCTCATCCCGTACCGTAATTCTACTGTTACTGTTTAATCTTCGCGTCAGTGCAGGGTCATTCTGACCCGCTATCACTCGCGTATTCTTTTGACAAGAGGATTTAATAGAATCGTCTATTTAATTGTTACAGATTCGGAAGCGTGCTGCTAATAATTGAAGCGACGAGTATACCAAGAATTAACCGGTGTTATCTGACTCTACCTCGCTCGATTCTGATTGTGAACGCGTCAGGGGTGAAAATAACGAGAGCTGTGTCGCTTTCATTATCACGATATTAAGCTGGAAATTTTGTTAATTTATGCGAGCAAATTTTTCACTTATTCATGGCTCCGTCGATCACTCGTCGATCACAAAGGGATGATAATTCGAAAAATGAGGCAATTTTATTTCAGTTTAATTTCGATTAATAACTAGAATTTCAGGTGTAATCGATCACTCGTCGATCACAAAGCGACGATAATTCGAAAAATGAGGCAATTTTATTTCAGTTTAATTTCAACGACTAACTACAATTTCAGGTGTAATCGATCACTCATCGATCACAAAGCGATGATAATTCGAAAAATGAGGCAATTTTATTTCAGTTTAATTTCAATGACTAACTAGAATTTCAGGTGTAATCGATCACTCGTCGATCACAAAGCGACGATAATTCGAAAAATGAGGCAATTTTATTTCAGTTTAATTTCAACGACTAACTACAATTTCAGGTGTAATCGATCACTCATCGATCACAAAGCGATGATAATTCGAAAAATGAGGCAATTTTATTTCAGTTTAATTTCAATGACTAACTAGAATTTCAGGTGTAATCGATCACTCATCGATCACAAAGCGATGATAATTCAAAAAATGAAGCAATTCAATTTCAATTTCATTTCAATTACTAACTAGAATTAATTAGGTGTAGAAATTAATTTATAATAATAGATAATACTAATTGTAAGTCGAGATTCAAGGAGAAAAACAAAATGCAATTAGTCGTAAGTTCGAAATAGATCCGTAGGATGGTCGTGATGCAAATGGAAAGGGTTGAACGTAATTACGAACACGTTTCTTCATCGATTCGATGTCAATAGGTTTCACGAGACAATTTATCGTGAAATCGTAGGAATAAAGTATCGAGGGAATTTCCAATTGTTAAACAGACCACCAGACTACTTCTATATGTAAAAGAAATTGATCATTATGATCTGTTTATTATCTGAGATTTGTCACCTGAGATTTCAGCTGATCTCTCTAATTAACATACATAAATGATCAATTAATCTTGCGCGACACTTGTCAGATTAATCGACGATGTAAATATCATACAATCTGTATTTTTTTCAATACCGATTTAATAATAGATAAGAAACGTCTGAACAAGGTTTAAATTTCATTGTGATAATAGATTTAAAAATAATACTCGAATGTTAATTTTGAAACAACTGTCGGACAAAATGCTTTTCTCACTATAATTTCCTGTAAATTATTCGTTCTCATTAACATTACATTATATAAAAAACAAGATTAACACGTGCTTAATGATTTGTAAATTAGTCAAGTAAATGTATTATTATCAAAGTTATTTGGATAGTTTGTACTTCGCATTCAAACGTGAATCATTCTTCATAAATTATTTTCAATTTACTTGGTTGAGCTTTCAGTTTCGTTGAAACTTTGCATTCGATGCTGAAAAGATATTAATTAATAATTTCTTTCTACGAAATGAAGTTACTGTTTTGAAAATCAAAGTCTAAGTTTATTATGCATATATAATAGGTAGATTCGTAAAGTATACTTAAAACATTCTTGCTGTCAGTAGTTTCATGATTATGTTACTTATCAGTAAGTATATATGACGTTGGCAAACTTGAATAATCCTCGTAAAACTTTCTTATCGTCATTACATAAACAAAACATTAGCTGATGTGTACAGGGTTTCGTTTCAGTAAATATGTATTATCAGTCAATACCAATTGACGCAGGGTGTCATATGCAACTCTAAAAAAAATGAAATAGTTTTGAATGGAGAAAAGCCTAAGCCTCCCTCTAAAGCAGTGGTAGTCAACCTGGTCCCTACCGCCCACTAGTGGACGTTTCAGGTTTCATGGTGGACGGTAGGGGTTTTGTTCGATACTGAAACACTTTCCTTTTTTTTAATTTAACCCATTATCCGCCAGTGTCCCATTTTTGGGACACATTTTCAAATTTTTTTCTTTTAATAACTGCAACTTCTAATAAAAAAAATTTGAAAATGTGTCCCAAAAATGGGACACTGGAGGATAATGGGTTAATTTACTTTTTAAAAACATTGAAATGGAAATTTTACTTCCTTTACTACAAGCAAAGTTACTTCCCTACTAATAAATCACCATTACTGTGGAACCGGTTGGAGGTTAGAAAATTTTACTACTACAGAGATACAAAACTGAGCGGTAGGTATAAAAAGGTTGACTACCCCTGCTCTAAAGTATCATTAAATTTTCATATTTCCGGTCGTGTAGACCCCGCAATGAAAGTTGAATGATTTTTCGCTAAATTTTAGCCTGCTCTATTGTGGAAATTTTTCGACCAGCTAACCTTGAAACTAAAGCACGCGTCGTTTAGGTTTAGTTCAATGAGAAACCGTGATTTCTCTTCCTCGCTTTCTGATTCATTTACATACACGTATTCTTCTGCTGTTATACCACGTGTCGAATAAATGATCGGTATTTTAACACTGGCACAGCTAAATTCGTCCTGATTCAGAATCAAATCAAGTTCGAAGTGAAAAATAAGAAAACTTAGTAGTCGTTCGGTCTAAATCGCATTTACCTGGTTAAAGCCAGTTAAAACTACCTAACAATTTTTAACCGCAAAGTTTCGTAACTTTCTGATACATTCTCTAGATCTGATGAAACCATGAAATTTTATCCAGGTGACCTTACAGATACTCTTGATTTATTATATCGCGAGATAGACATTTAACAGCATCGGCTATCACGAGGGTCACGATGGCCGAAGCTAAAAATTTAATCATTCTAATACAGAGATACGATAAATCCGAGTGAACAACGTGATGATCGGTGCTAATTAAAGACGGTTCATTTGATATGCAAGAAACTCATCTGCTCGTCTAAGCACGTGAATCAGTCACGCGGCATAGCGATGAATCGATCAGTATGTGCAGCGCAAATACTGATTCTACTCGTAGATACGATGTATATGAAAAGATTCGAAAATAATGTCGTGTCTGTCTGGCAAGTGTCTGAACGAAGTCTACGACATCGACGAGGTTCGAGGCAGCAATCTACTTTGAGTCAGCGTATCAGGGTTACACAGCCAGACAGATAGACAGTGTCTGGAAACGGCAAAGTGAATGCACCAACGCAATGATGCACCCATTCTCACTCTATACTCTATACACAGGGTGTCCTGTTATTTCTTTAATTAATCCAATAAGGAACAAAGAATTTTTTTTCTAATTCTATCTTTCACATTATCACGTTAGAAGATTACTAGGCTGCAGTTCCATGTTTCACCGCCCGTAGAACCAAAATTAGGATATGTCTCCTGATAGATCTCGACGAATCCTAATGAATAATGAAAAAGTTATAACCGATTGAATTTTTGTATTTTTTACTTAAAAGGAAGTTTAACCCGTTCGCGACGGGGTGTACGGGATGAGCCACCGGTGTTGCATGAACTATTATCGCGTCATAGCATTTAAATAACTGATTATTGTAATTAACAAATTTTTGAAAACCCCGCCCCATTGCGGGGACACGAGATTCAGGCCCCATCGCGAACGTGTTAAAGTTCCTATTTATTATAGCGGTTAAGTGGCGCATAGGTTATGGCATTCGTTCTTCGACAGCGAGACCGGGAATTCAAATCCCCTAGGAGCAAAAAAAAAAAAACAATTTTTCTCCGAACACCTTAACCATACAAAGTTCAATCGCATTTCCTCACTCGATTTAATTAGGTTTTAGGTTAGGTTAATTTTTTTCATTTGCGCAACCTGAAACTAGGCTCATTCGACAGGACTCGTCGGAAGACGGTGAAATACGGAACTGTACTCGATTATTACTTTATCGATATTATTAGCTATCATAATTGGCAGCATACAATTTTGTATTTTTAATATTTAAAAAGTATCACTAATTAACGCAAACATCCTGTGTACTTTGAATTGGAATATCATTAGCGGGACAAAATAAACGATGCACCAATTAATCTATCTTTATTCCAGCAGTGTTTCGCCTAGCCGCCAGTCTGTCGTTAATATTCAGTAATTAGAATCTGCACGCCTTTTCAATACTCGTCACACGCGACCACTGTATATCAGTGAACAAACAGGTCACGCGGAATAACAAGCGCATATTATGATATCGAGTCGTAAAGAATCCGATAGAAATCGTTATACGATCGTAATCACTGTTCGGACTGTGTTATTAATTGTTTTATTCTTGTCACGAGGGTAGATATCAACAACATTGACTGCCGCACTGTGGGGGACGTCGGTGTCTGGCGCCTCAAATTAATATAATCCTCTAATTAATCCTACCATCGATTCGACAAATCAATTTGAAATATTCTTGATTTCTTGATTCATTAAGGTCATAGTTACTTAAAATTCGATAGATAATATTTTTCTCAAACATTATAGTAATTGTTGAATTATGTGCACGTAACAATCATTTCTTATATAAGACGAAGGATAAAAAATATTTTTAAAATAATCAAACAGAGTACCGCATCAACGTTTATTCGTGTACTGAACAAATATTATCTCTGAAACATGATCATTTTTATATTATTATTAAAAGAAAAAAAAAGAAATAAATGATTTTTCCTTCATCATTCGAGAGTTCAAAAAACGTTTATCCCCGTGTTTTTTTTTCCCCCATTGAAAAATAAGCTGTTATCGTACCTTTATGATACACTGAGAATTTCATTTTTCAAAATTAATAGGTTTCCTCCCGGTAGCTTCTAATCAAAGACCTTCGGTCTCCTCTTTCATCCAGTACTAACACAATTTACAAGGAATATTAACCCTCTTGTACATTCAGTTCAAATGGATTTTATTATTATAATAAAAAAAAAAGCATAAGTATCTGTTTCTAAATTTTTATTTTCATATCTTTTGTGAAAAAATTTTTACGATATTAGAATTTATTTTTACAAATAGAATTCTATAAAGAATGAAAAGAAAAAAGAGATAATACATTGTTTTGTTATCGGTAACTGAGAATGTAATTACTCAGACACTTGAAATTATCGTTTGATACAGTGCATATTGATTAGATAAAAAATCACAGAAGCTTCATACCAGCTGTATCATTTAATATTTTTAATCGTGGAAAATCCAGAATAATAAACAGCCGTAAATCTTTTTCAACGAAACGAGATTGCTCGGGACAGTCTGAAAAGGGGATCAGTATCGTCTTAAGATGATTATCGTAGCAGCAAGTTACTTTATAAGATGGCTGACAATTTTTCTTTTTTGCATAATAAATAAGATTGTTAAAGAACTTTGCATACATTTTCATAATTAAATAAGCTTGTACAGTTGTTAAAGTATAACTTCAATTGTATTTCTCTTAAGCTTCTTTTCGTAATGTGTTTCCAGCTGTATTTACATATTACGTTTATTATAGTTATTTGAACTGAAATTCTACGCGGGTATTTATTATTTTTACCAAGAAATTCTCTAGTACTTTCGATCACGTGATTTTTCACGATGAATCGAAGGGATGTAATTTTTGTGCAATCTTTCGATATATCGAACACAACATCGCGTATATCTCTTTGTATTTCATGGAAATAATCTATCGATAAGCGTTCGATGAATATAATTTGAGGTACCGCGACAAGTGATAAAAGAACTAATCACTGATACTGTTTTACGTTTTGTTACGTTTCGAAAACGTGTCATCAGATAATTCGATACAACGATTTTTTGGATGACGCATCTGAAACACAATTATTATTTTCCACATATTTTATAGGGATAAATGTTCCTCCGTTTATAGGGATTAATTTTTAGAAGTAGTATTGTCAAATGAAAAAATAATCACTTGTCTCGCCAAGTAAAGAGGTTAGAGTAGAAACGTTATTACGAGTCATGTCGCAGTTTAAAAAATCAATAATGATCAATAGAAGGGTGTCATGGTGGTGTCGTACATTCAGGATAGGAAATGAATCACCAAGTACTAGAATATCTATTTATGTGTAACCGACAAGAAACCGTACTATAATTAAACACGGAGAATTCAATTTTCTTTATAGCAAAACATTGTGTTCTGATTATTATACATAAACAATGCAATTATATATTTTTGACAGAACACGTAACGACGACTATTTCATACCTTCAGAAATTATTAATAGCCTACTTTAGACATTATTAATAACGACGAGATGATGGGTTAGAACAATAGAGCATTAATGGCAAACCCGTACATCTTCGAAATAAATTGTATTTCCATTGTGACGGATAAAAATATTTAAAGCACTATTTAAACGTAATCCTGTACTCAAGCAAAAAACCATATCTGATGTACATTATAAAAAAAGAATTTAACGTATCACGAATATATGAACGGCGATAAAATACTTGTTAATTCGATTAGATATATGTACTATTAATATCCTGATACACAATGAAAAGTAAAGAAACAAAAAAAAAAAATGATACAACGTTACAGTTTACATTTTACTTTCAGAATTAATTTCGTAGCTTGAAAGTAAACAACTGAGCATGAATGGAAGGATTTTTATTACATCAGAAATAAGGAAAAAGATGTTCTCGACGATGTTAAGGATGATTTAGACGGTCCTTTGAACGAACATTTCTAAAGTGTTACGTAATTGGTTACCAGTTTGCGACAAAATTGCTAGGTCGATTCAATGTATTAAGCATTACTAAAATCAATAACGCGCCATGCCACGTCGTACAAATCGCGTACGAATCCCGACGCTGTCAATAAAAGATGTCACTGTTCTACCAACTAATTAATGAAAAGTTTGGAAAATACACATCAATGAATTGCATTCATTAACGTCATTTTAGCGAAAGAATCGTCTACTGATTTATTCGACCGACTCCTCCATGGAATCCCCAACTTATACTGCATTCTCAAGTATGCATCCTTCCGACATCTACACGCATTGTATAACGACAAGTAGAACCTAGGAACGAACGAACGAACCAACCAACCATTTCCCTCAGATGGTAGAGAATTACGTATAAATCTCCTGAACGTAGTTTTTATGACACATTCATCACTTTTAATTGCACATTCATGTACATGTATGATTTATTTCCACGATATTTTTTTAAACATATTTACATTAGTTATATCAAATATATTGACGTGTTAAGAAAAATTATAGTTTCTTATACAGAGAAATGAATTACAGTGTTAAAAATGAAAATGACAGAAACTTTAACAGATATTAATTGTACACTGCCATAATAATATTCTACATTGTATGACGGATTAATCGTGGAATTAATATTAAATAAGAGGTACAGGATAACAAATATTTTTGTATTTTACATTATTATAATCGTTTAACGAACCTGACGAGAAGAAACGAAATCTAAAAAATAACCTTCCAGCATTTATGCCACAAATGATCCAATGATCTTGATATCCTGAAGTACATGATGAACAGCATAAAGAACACATGTCAATCTATTTCCCTCATTTTTCATTCTCTTTCTTTCTCTCTCTCTCTCTCTCTCTCTCCCTCTCTCTACGTCACACAAACATAATTCCTTTACAATATATGGATATACATACACATTATACATATAACGTCATCAGATACGACAACTATTACGAATCATGCAAAACTTACCTTCATATTGTTCTCGACGATATACTCGATTGAACATAGTTGATAAACAATATAAGCACGTATCAGTTCTTTAGTGGTTTTGCTTTTAAAGGCTGCTATCGGATCGTTAAAGTTTAAATCCAAAGGATCAATCTGACGAGTAATCGGCTTCACGTTAACGTTAGCAGTAGTGCCGGTGTATTCGCGTTCGTGCACCTGCACCAACTGCACCGATGGCTTCGTTACGTTCTCTAGAAACCCGACAGGAAGTGGTACACACTTCCTTAGCTTTTTACCGGCACTGCAACGCGGCACCGATCTCAAAAACGCCATACCTTGGTGTCGCGTGTCTAATGTAAGAAATGTCAGCAATCAGACGCTATGTGTAGAAAATGAATGGTAACCCAGCCAACCTAAACCGAGACAATTCCTTTTCGAAGTTTCACTGAAAAAACGTACGAGCTGATATGTACGGTTGACCGTTCCACTGTTAAACGAATATTAAGCAAGGCTATATTCTCGGTGACAAAACGGGGTAAATCCAACCTGCCACGATCGAGTCGGAGACCCCAATACCAATAGAGGTATCTCGTCAAAGCTTAAGCCGAATCACAAGGTGGGGTACTCGCAGACATTCAGCGACGTACAAGGCAACCGCTTACCTTACGACAATACACTCTAATAACGTAAGATCTATTTGAAAGATACGTTTCGAGACAACTTTAAAATGTTTAGAAATTTTTCAACAAACGTTCTTTTTTATTTTGTTATAAATATAACGCGGCAAAGTGAATTTCAATTGTTGTACATTGCCCCAATTATCACATTGTAACGATAGTTACCGGTCCTCTCATTGGACAGTCACAGAGGTGTGTTCGGTTTGGCGAACGTGATTGGTCGGTTAAATTTTGGGAAATGCCAATAAATGCGCCGTAGTACAACGCGCACAGTGGCGCAAAACACGTTTTGCATTGCCCTGAACTGTGCCATATAATTTTATTTCATTGGTCACGATGTATATTTCGACAATTAACTAATTTAAACTACGAATGACATTTGTTAAAGGTATATGTACATATATTTTATTGTGTTTATTTATCTTGTAATATATCTATTACTAAATACCAATTATAGACTATTATACAACATGAATTATTTTCACTACATATTTTATATATATATATATGCTTTACATAGAATGAGTAAATCTTTGTTTATGGTGTTTTATTCAATCAATAATATGTTCAAAATATATAAGTATTATTTCAATCAATTCGATATTTATAATCGAAAGTTTCTAATCAATTTTTACATTTTTATATAATCGTAATATATCGAAATACATTTTTTATGAAACAGACTATAACACTTTAGAATATCGATAATCACGATTAAATGTATGTGTGAATGAAAATTAAAAATATATTCCACGTAAATATACATTAACAATGGAACATAAATTTGCTGTATAATTGAAACACGATAATTTCAATTTTATGTATTGTTAATATAAGTTCCATTAACAACATATAAGTACATAATACTAATAGTAATTTTGAACTGAAATTATGTTTTACTACGGTTATTTGAATTGAAAAGCATTTCGGGAAATATTGTGCCAGACATTTGAATTACATGAATACATGTCACATTCTTCTTTGATATTTTATGTAGTTTATATCTATTCCTATTCGTTATATCTTTTTATGGCTTAATTCTTTGTTTGTTTTTTTTTTCTTTTAAATCAACAAGCAGTACATACGTGTACTAAAATCTGTATTCAAATTATTCGACTGTCATGTTTATAAATCCAAAAAAATAAGATGATATTTCTATGTAATTCAATTTGTAATTGAATGTTACCTTATCCACCCTACCATCTTTTTTCCTTACCACGCGTACAGTCAATTAAATTTCTAACCTCAAATTGTCAAATAAGAAGTTTGCGTAGCAAACAACATATTCACAAATGTGTTTGAAATGTTAAACATTGTGTGTTTCTTATTTAAAAACAGATATCAGAATTATCCTTTTATAAGATACATCTCGTGGCTGATTTGTTTGATATAAATTTTATTACCAAAATATCATTAATACATAAATGCTTCGAATTAACGTTTGTGATAAATGTTTATAATATGTATTATTTATATTGTCATGTAATGTTTGTACATCTAATGAAGCAACATTTATACATATTAAAAGATTCATTGAATTTTCAAAATTAAAAGAAAATGGATAATTCGATAAAATTGGTTATATATAAAGAAAGCTGGATTTTTGATAGCATTATTATTACACCCTATTATGTGATTAGATATGAACAAAAAATTAAAGACAAAAATAGCAATCAAAAAACTGTTAACGTAAACAAATTCCATAAAAACAATTTGGTAGAAGTAAATAAAATTTGTTTAAACAGGAAGGGATATAATGCCTATTTTGTATCGGCGTATGTTGTAACATTAATAAAATCGCAGACATATCGTAGAGCTGCTTTTAGCAAGTTATTACAATATTTAATGTATCAATTATCAGACAAAATAAATATAGAAGTGATCTTAATGAAACTACGTACACCTAAAAAACAATTTTTAGATTATAAGTGGTAAAAATATGACTAAAGATTAATAATGAATCTGTAATAATAACCTTGTTTTAACATATAATGAATATAGAACTTATTAATTTCAGGAATGAGAGGATAACACAAATGGCATTGGAAAGAAGAGAAGTTGATCACGCTATGTCTTGGTTATCTACTTTAGGTGGAGCATTTTCTGCTCTAGGAGAAGAATTTCAGCATTGTGTAAGTTACTTTTAATTATTTGTTGATAAATTTATTGTGACACTTTGAAAAGATTGTAGTTATTTACTTTGTTCATAATACATTCTGTTTCTGCATAATATGAAAATGTATACAATTGTGTACTTGACGTTATACAAGTTCATAAATAATACATTTTTATACAGGCTGAAATGGCTGGCAAAATTTCTATAAAGCAGTTCAAATTAGCACTTCGTCTTGGAGATCCCCTTTTGGTTGCTCGTTGTAAACTATATGCTGCCTTAAGTTTAATTCAGCAAGACCATTTAAAAACACCACAAGAAATAGTTAAAAATGTATTTAAATTTTCGATTAATCATAATGATATTCGTTTACAAAAGATGTGTCGAGGTATATGGGCTAAACTTAAATATTGTTACGAAATACGAAAAGTACGGCATAAAATTAATCGATATTAATTATACAACTATCATAGTTTAGGATTAGGCTAACTGAACTTCACATTCATGTTTGAAAATAAATAATATGTACAAAATACTGTTTCTAAAAATGTATTTTTTGTAATTATTAACAAATAATATCAACAAAAAATAACATTAATTATTAAATTAAAAGTAATAATTAAGGATCCTTACATTTCTAAATGTTTTTATTAATTTCCATACAATCGGTGATTGTTTTTTTCAATTTTTCAGTTATTGGCTTTTTTTTTCCCTTGGAATTATTGACATTATTTCATGGTTTATAGTAAGTGTGTACATTTGAAAAAATATCTGATGACATATCTTAATTTTTGTTTGGTTTCTTATGACATTCAACTGAGAACTTACTTCAAACATTAAATTCATCGTGGTAGTAAGCGAAAAACAACACAAGAATTTCATTGTTGGTAAGCAAATATAAATAGGAAAGTAGATTATACAAGGAATCATCTTAGATTTTAGGAACTATCTTAAATGTACATTGTTAATGTTTTAGCAATTTCAGCAGAGTATGTTACTTCAAATAAATTCGAAAAAAAAAAATATGTTAGATCGTTCAAACCTTATAATTCAAGATCTTAGAATTATTTCTTAGTTGTTATTCAATTAAAAACATTGTTAAAGTCTTAGTTTGTTGTACTTTGTGTACCAGTGTGCTTAAAATTTTGTTTGCCTTTATTTTAAACTCCTTTATTAACTAAAAAATTTCCTCTTTAAATATTTAAGCTTACATTACTATCAGTGAGCAAGAGTACCCATAGGATCCCATGCAGGTAAGATAATAGGTTCTTGTTTAAATACAGCCAAAACATCTGCAGGTACTAATTTTTTATCAATAACTGCTTCAAAAACAAATTCAGAAAACCAATCAGCTGTTAATAACAGATATCCCTTCTGTCCATGATCATCTCCCCAAGAATTTTCTACTCTGAATTGTTTAATTTTACCATCATTCTAAAAACAAAATGTTCAAATAATCCGTATTACATAACTTATCATATAAATTATCTTGTTACTTTTTATTTTAATAAAACCTTGTTGACTTACATCGATAGAAACAGCTGTGAGTGCCATCGCATGAACCATCATAGAATCTCCATATAGTAATCTGTCTGCTTTTGTAAGATTAACTTGAATATCAGTTCCAAACATTAGTTCGAAATCATAAGCTTTCATATCTTGTATACCCTGTTTAACTATTAACCGTTTATTAACGTCACATCCGAACCATACTGGTTCATTTTGTTTTATACTTTCAGCGCATAACTTCATTAGTAACTCAGGTGGTTGATTATTATATAGCGTAGGTCTTCCACCCATAACATTTCCTAAACAATCTATCGTATAAAGTTTTCCATATGGATTAGACGGTCTTGGATCTGTTACTAAACATACTTTATCGTCTACATTGTAATATGGTTTCACATATTTTTCATAAAATTCTAGTGGTGTAACAGGTCCGACAGAATTATAATTTTTAGACTTATCATAATACACCCAGGTGATTGTTTTCGACGGTATTCCTAAACAAATACCGAGTATTTGATAAATCATTATCATCTGTTCCAAGATTAAAGCTTCTATTTCTTTGTCTGTTCCACCCTTAGATACTAAATCTCGTAGGGCTTTGGAATACTCTCTTAGTTTACTTTTTAATATTGTATTCATACGTGAACTAGATTCACAACTATATGATTCTGGGAAACAGGCTTTAGGAACAAGACCATGCCTGTTTATAAGATTGACAATCATGTCCCATTGTCCTCCGTCGCAAATAGGATCGTGCAATAAGAACGATACCAAACGACCTTCTACTGATTCATTTCGTTTAGCTGTTTTTACAATATTATGTAAAAAATAATTGCATCGTTCCAGCTATAAAATTAATAGTAGAATTGTTATATGTATATATATTTATATATATACACATTTCATGATTCATTAAAAATTTATAATATTAACCTTATCCCAGAAGAATAGATAAGCTTGACTAAATTCAAATTCATCTAAATTGTATTGCTTCATAAAGGCAGTTCTTATAATGTTTAAAGTTGAAAATATCCAACATCTTCCTGAATTCTTTTGATTTGTTATGGGCTTTCCTTCGGTTGCAATCTTATAAGTGAAAACGTGTTGCGATTCTTGCAAAACCTTTCTTGATATGCAAGCCTCCAATGGGTTGGTCCTTGTACAGACATTCTGTGCCAAGATGTTGCGCTTATCTTCATAAAATATTACGCGTAACTGATCCAA
This sequence comes from Osmia lignaria lignaria, assembly GCF_051020975.1. Lineage (NCBI taxonomy): Eukaryota > Metazoa > Arthropoda > Insecta > Hymenoptera > Megachilidae > Osmia > Osmia lignaria. The sequence continues at coordinate 8,584,329 of NC_135044.1, read as the reverse complement.
AACTTCTGTTGTCAAAACACCTGCTACTTAAACAGAATAATAAAACATTTATAACTGAAATTTCATCATCATATTTCTGGAAAGATAATCAGGTATATGTTACTTGAAAAAATAGCTTTACCTTATCTAATCATTTCATATGGTTAAGATAATATTGTTAATGAAATTTTGTAAAGAAACTCTTTCTTTTTTTAAATAAAAATAATTTTATACAGTATAAAATACAGGAATGCAAATATATCAGAAATTAATTAACATTAAGGTTCTTTATTAATACAAAATATATATGTATACGTATAAGTATATATCATTTCTATAATTTAATTACAGTTTAACAGCATAATTTAAAATATAAATAGAACAAAGAAATGAACACACTTATGACTTAAGCACAGTGAAACACATGAAAAAACAAATATATACATTAAAAATGATAGTACATCAAAATATTTGTAACAAATATATCGAGATAACAATGATTTATAACAAATAGAATATTTATGTTGTTCAATTATTCAATTTTAAAGTAAAATGTACCGTTCGGTATCTGTAAATTAACATAAAACATGTACGTGAAAAAAAATTCCACTGTCAATATGTTTTTAATTTCTTCGAATTATACAGCATATTAAAGAAATCGTATTTATTTTTGAACAAAATAATCACATAACCACTTGCTTCATTAAATAATAAAGAGAATCATCATAAATTAAGTAGTTGTTCATTAAAATATAAATACCTTGATAAACAGTATTAATATTAACATTAATAAGAATGGGAGTGGCTAAACGAAACGCTTAATAAACGCTTTAATTTCCATCGCAATAGAAGTTGAACTTCATTTTTATTATATTATAGAAATGTTATATTAAATAAGTACATGGAAACTGAAAATATATACATAAATAAAAACGCAACTCACGAGCATCCATCGTGACGGGTGGATTCTTCTTATGTACTTTAACTGTAACGGATTCAAGAGTTTCCAGTTTCCACCGAGTACTATATGGAGTTTAGAATTGCAAAAACATACCACTTTTCTTGCCTGTATTTCATTCGTCTGATAGACTGGCCGAAAGTGATAATGCTATTTACATCATACATTATTTCATAAACTTTAAAAAAGATCGAGATATTTAACCATTACTCGTAGGCAATTCCAATTTAAACAATTCAAGTATTATCTGTAAACCAATCAGGAAGAGAATTACGACTTACCTATTGGTGAACAAATAGAATATTTTGTAAATTTTTAGAAAACAATTTGTCTTTCAGTGAAAGGAAAATATAATAATATAATTACACATCGATCGTTTATAATTAAAATAGGATGATTGAAAATATTAATAACAATGAAATTATAATTTTTTATCGTAATTTTAATTTTTAATTTTTACAAATAAATTGTAATTTAAATTTTTTATAAATAACAAATTTATTTAAAATATGTTAAAAATAAAAATGATGAAATCAAGGAATGATATTTGCAGGTATTGTAGACTGTTACTTTTATCATGATTGTATGATTACACTTTACACAGATATTTCTTTAGTTGAGGTAAAATATATTTATGAAAAAATCGGTTTTTAAAATATCTGCTTATATTTACAATTACAGAAAACTGCATACTTAACTTCTACTCACAATGTTTACAATCAATTATTACAGCTAATATTATTAATATTGTATATTTAAGTGCCACATATTAAATTTAATCGTTAATCAATTTCTGATATATCAAGAGTTCAATTACAATGACTTTATACTTGGTATTGCATAGTATTAATTATGTATTCATATTTGGTGTAGGTGGTTCTTCTACTTTTGATTCCAATGAAAAAGGTGGAATTCTACAATCAAATGCATACCCATCTTCCCGTTCCATTCTGAATGTACCCCTAAAACAACATAATCATATCATTGATGAAGCTGTTATAAACACAAATAATAAATAAATAACTAAATACATACCACATATGGCCACTTGCAGCTTGCAAACTCACATGACTACTATATTGAAAAGCAGGTAATATTTTCGACAAAATAGGTTCTTGACCAACTACACCTCTTCCTCTAACAGTTTCTAATGTACCAGACAGACTAAATATTCTCCAATGTCTTTCACGTAATTGTACACTTAAATCTCCCAAATTTTCTAAACGTATGCAGTAGCGCCACTATACAAATTTTTTTGTTAATTTATATATGCTTATATTTATTACAAAGTGCATTAGAATACCTACCCAATGTGCAGCTGTCGCTTGGCTTCCTCTATAACCCATATAAAATGGAATAACGGTAACACGAATATTTTCGGTAGTTTCTTTATGTACATCTGACAATTCTAACCATGGATGATTCTTTTTTTGCCAAGCTTTGAGAGTTTCTTGAGCGACAAAACATGGATCATGATTCGGGTTATAAGCTAAGAATTTATCAAAAAGTTCATGTTGTAATGCAGTCTTCTCGTTTGTAGTATAAGGTAAAACATCTTCGTGCGCGACATAATCTAATCCTGGTATGGTATACAAGCTGCGGCTACTTTCATGATTACTCAAAAATGTTACAGCTTCTGTTTGAGCACGCTATACATGTATGTTATATAAGATTTACATACCTTTCATTTTTATCTACTTATTTAATACATTTGCCGTACTTACTATAAATGGGTAATCTCTTTGGTCAATTAATACCTGATAAAATGTATGAGTTCTACCTTTTACTTCTTTTCCTACACTATTATAATTATCATTTGTACTTCTGTAATTATAAATCATTCTTAAATGACTGTTATTATAAGTAAACATGTTTATGGTACAATATGATTTATTGAAAATTTAAACTTACTCTTCTCTTTTATTTGGGATGTCTCTATCGTAAACCCTTGCTGTCCATGGAAATAATATTACACCTCGATAACCAAATACTCTATGTAAAATTAATTGACCAGTTTCATATTTTCCTTGTAATTTTGGTGTTTCCAATTTTCCAACTTCTGCTAATCTAAAGAGGTATGGAATTAATCTGAGATTCTCCCATGAAACATTTTTTATATTGAAACAACAAAAATTAGTCAAAAAGTTTTGATAGAAAGACTATTTCTTGCAGTCATACATTTGCTAGCCGAATTAAGAGACACGCATTTTAGCCATTTCTTCAAAATAATGACAAAACTATTTGATATCATCCTTCATGTAACACGTAGTTTTTATTACCTGATATGTCTTACGTGACACAAACAAAATCTTTTTGGTGCTTTAAGAAAATAGCACCGTAATGTGCAAGTGGCAAAATTTCGCGCAAGTTCCATACTTTCTAAAAGGATTCTTTTTAATACAGTGAAATTTTCAGTTTAAATGATGTGGCACTGAATCCAAAATACATGATGTTTTCTTGACATTTCGAAGGTTTTTTTTACTGCGTTATAACAACGATTATTTGTCCTGTTTTGATGAACGATATTAAAGGCAAATTTTCATAGCAAGAACGATAGAACGAATTTTTTTAAACTTGAAAAACTGACTGCAGGCAGTGACTACAGATACAAAAAGACTTGTTCTCGAGTAAGCATGATGTTGCGGGTCTTAGAGACCCCAAGGTGAAATTTGGAGGGCAGGCTGCGGGCGTCTTTGCACGCGGCCCGAAGAAGAACCTGTACCGGGTACGACCTCCAATGCCGGCTACAGGATAGGCAGCAGCGGGAGGTCCAAATTGAGACCATCCCGGGGAGGGACACCTTTGTACCAGACGTGAAGGGCTTTGGAGTAATACACGTTCCGAAGCCCTTCTTTAGCGCCAGTATCGGTCGCCGTGGGATTTTAGTCAGTAGGAATCTGACACTCACCCGTCGCCCTCCCCCAGGGGACAGTGGAGGATTTTATATTGCAAGAATTGCCCCAAAAAAAATTTTTTTTACAACCTCTGATTCCCTTACATCTCTGCATCTCTTACATTACTGCATCCCTTACATCCCCACATTTCTTATATTCCGGCATTGCTTGCATCGCTGTATTCCTTATATGTACACTATCCCTTACATCCCTGTGTCCCTTATATTCCAGCATTCCTTATATCTCCGCAACCTTTACATTTCTGCATCCCCCACATCAGTGCATTACTTATATTCCTTTTTTCATATCTACGAATCCTTTGCATCCTTGTGTCACTTCTATTCCTGCATCCCATATATCCCTCCATAGCGCCCTCCGGCGGTTGAAAAAGGATCTAAATTTTGTAGAAATTTTGGCCCTTTAGCGGCAAAAATTCGAACTAACATTTCGATGTCGAATCAGCACCCTCTGGTTTTAGAAAAAGGAACTATACCATGCCGAATTTTTGGCCCTCTAGCGGCAAAAATTTAAACTAAAATCTCGACCTCGAATCAGCGCCCTCTGGTTTTAGAAAAAGGAACTATATCATGCCGAAATTTTGGCCCTCTAGCGGCGAAAATTCGAACTAAAATCTCGACCTCGAATCAGCGCCCTCTGGTTTTAGAAAAAGGAACTATATCATGCCGAAATTTTGGCCCTCTAGCGGCAAAAAATTAAACTAAAATCTCGACCTCGATTCAGCGCCCTCTGGTTTTAGTAAAAGGAACTATACCATGCCGAATTTTTGGCCCTCTAGCGGCAAAAATTTAAACTAAAATCTCGACGTCGAATCAGCGCCCTCTGGTTTTAGAAAAAGGAACTATATCATGCCGAAATTTTGGTCCTCTAGCGGCAAAAATTTAAACTAAAATCTCGATCTCGATTCAGCGCCCTCTGGTTTTAGTAAAAGGAACTATACCATGCCGAATTTTTGGCCCTCTGGCGTCAAATATTTCAACTAAATTCGAAACGCCGAATCAGCGTCCTCTGGTGGTAAAAATGAGAACTATATTCGTCACGATTTTTTTATTTGTGGTGTTGGTACATAAGAGATGCAGGGATATATGAGATGCCGGGTTATAAGGGGTGCAGAGACGTAAGGTATGTAGGAATATAAGTGTTGTTGGAATGTAAGGAATATAAGTGTTGTTGGAATGTAAGGAATACAGGAATGTATGCGATGTAGGGATTGATTTTCATGTATATCATGTTTTTAATTTATTAAAGATCAAACAGGTGTTCAATATCATGTACATGAATAACGGAGAGAAGAAGTTAGCTTCATTGAATAACTAAAACGATAGAAGAATTTAAGTCAATTAAATAAACGATTGAGAAAAAAATACCGGGCATTAAATAAGTAACTCAGAAATGAAATTTGGTAAATTAAATAATAATTCAATTGCTCTTTTAAAATGATTTATTTACCAAGGTGCATGAATTGAATACAAGTTTGTTAAATAATTGTAATAATAATAATTGTTATTTTTCAGAGTTGCGGATGATTTTGATGATGTTGATGATGCCAATAATATCGACAGAAGGATAGGGTGGTAGTATAGAGTGTGGCGGCCATCGTCGATGCCGATAATGAAGAGATCTTCGATGTTCATAAAAAAGAGATTTTCAACGCCGCCTAAAGTCATTATCACCACCTCCCTTCGGTGTTATCCTCATCATTTATTTTATCAAACAAATTCAAATAACTTTGTAAAGAATGATTCCCCAAGGGGAATCCAATAAAATACATACATACCATACTATACATACATACATACAATTCAAATAACTTTTTTGTACTTTCATTCGTTCCTCAATCTTCAAACTGAGAAGTCCTGTTAACATTTATAAAGATCAATTTCAATTCCAATAAATGATTTATATTAATTCTATCTAATAAACCTCCATACTTTGAAGCACATCTTCCTTCCCTATCGACGACCGAAGACTGACTGACGTGGCTCAGCGCGAGACGTCTAATTTATAGAATTGTATATCTGCCCCACAAGGACGCGGCCAGTTACATTTACTTGAATAAGATATATTTTCATGGCAGTCTTTTTAAAATACAAGTTTATTAAACAATTATTTTAATAATATTTTGGTCATGTGCTTAACTAGACTACATATAGAGTGATATACCTGTAACATAGAGTGATTGAATTTAGCGTTTCCTTTTATGGGCAATTTTAATTCTGTTTTAATATACACATTCAAATTTATTTAAGTACATATATTAAATCTTTGACTATTTTGTGTTTTTTTATATTGCATTTTTATTCATAGTATATTGAAGGTTTAAATTTTGCAGTAATTATACATTTTCTAGTACACAGTGATGAATACATTTATTTTCATGTGGAAAATATTGTAGTATTTTAATATTATAAAAATTAAATTAATTAAATCTAAAATTATATATAATAGAGGAGATTAATTTAAAAAATATTAAACTTATTAGAAATATTATTATTAATTTCCTTAATTCACAAGTTTTAAGATATTATTTGACATTTTAAACTGTACGGGAACAAATAAATATTATTAATATAATCAGTTACTAGACTTTGGATAGATTAAGAAATTAGAGATATTGAACGCTTTCTAAACTTTGGTCCATTATTTGTTTGGCTAAATAATTAGAATTTAATTTAAAAAAAAAAAAAAGAAATATGATTTCCTAAGTTGTTAAATAAAAAACATAAATAAAGAATATTATTAATAAAACGAATAATTCACAATTCTCAATATTCGGCTTTTCGTACATAACGATACTAAAAGTAATGCATTAAAGTGTGATGCATGAAAAACAGTAATAATTTTTTCATATTTATATAAAAGCACCAAGTTGCTTTAAAAGATAGATACAAAAGAATAGAACAACGTAAAGAATTCTAAGATCAGTGACCTCTTTACAACTTTATCAAAATGTAAGTTTTTAATTACTATACTACGGCAAATTCAAGGACTGTTAAATTTACTGAAATTAATTAGCGCCTGGCTAATATTTGAATTCTTGTCTTATACTGGTATAATAACTTTTCTCTAAAAAGTTATTTGTTAATGAACTTTTTGCCTTGAATTTTGTTTGGTAATGTAATTGGTAGAATTATTTAATGCATTATTTTCCATAGAATTATCTGAAATGTCTTCACTACTACTGCTACGAATGTCACCTTCCATCTGAAAAAATTTTTAATTGGAAGTATTGCATAATCATATTGCATATAAAATTTATATATACAACGTTACTTACTTGACCGGCATAAAAAGCATTATAGGCAATTTTAAGTATTAAATACGTCCATATCATGTGAAGGATTAATAATAAGATTAATAAAAAGTTGAAAATATAATATGCTGGGAACATCGGTACTATTATAGGTGCTTTTATCGATGTGCTGTAATATATAATAAGACAGATTTAGAACAATAATGTGAATAATCTCTAGTTACATTAGTGAATAATGAATATTTACCTATAAATTATCCAAAATGGATAAACGCCGATGCGTGTGAAAATCCATAATATTGTGAAAATAACGAATATGCAATCACATAATTTCTGGTAATTAGCATACTTAGCTATTTTTGCAGCCTAAAATATAAATGTATACGTATTTAGTACATAATTACCTTTACAATTACATAAGTATATATTCAGATAAAAAATGAGTATGTTCTACTTACTTCTAGAAAAATATCTGCACTATCATGCACTAATAGAACTAGCGAACCAATTCTAGTTAGATTTCCGACCCATGAAAAACACATTAATATAATAGTAGCTTCATGATGAATAAACATTTGCCAGAAATCTTTTCTTTTCACGTCGAAAAACTGAGAGAAACTTAAAGACCAGTAAAATGCCATTGATATCATATAATACCACCATACATCATCAGAAACTGGATGATATGGATAATCATAGTAACAATAATTAATGTCCCACAACCATGGTTTATCCCATAAAATAATAAGGCCATAAATAAATGAATATGTATAATATAAACATCGCCAACTGTAACAAAATAATTTAAAATTTTATCAAGTAATAAAGAGTTTGAAAAATATTTTATTAATAAATATACTTTCTAATAGAAAGCTAACCTGTTTTCACAAAATTTTGTAAGAGTCGATGGCTTATCCTGAGCACGTCTTAATCGCAACCATCTTTCTACTTGTCGTTCAGACCAATCTAATTGCTTAGCCAGTGCCAGGATCTTAAAAGACATCCATATATTACAAAAAAAAAATCTATAACATTTAATTTTTCAGTTATTTTCATTAAGATTACATGAATTTGTTTCAAGGATCTAATATTAAACATATAATTTAAAGCTTAACAATCACAGTAATGTTATTTGATTTTATACAATTGTACAACAGATCATTTTTCTTACCAAATTAATTATACCAACTGAATAAATAAAAATAAGATACCTATTAATATATATTATTTCTGCGATTCTTACATGTGATAAATGTAGCCTCTAAACAACCATTTACTAAAATTTATTTCGCTACTTCAATATGTAGATAAAACAAATTAGAACAGTATATAAATTCTACTTTAATTTTTATTGATATAAAATAAACTCACCTGTTTATGTTTAATTTGTCGCTTAACATAGGCTTTTTCCAATAACTCGTTTGGTACTGCTTTCTTTGCTCTTGTATTTTTTATACCAAGAGATTTTCCAATAGGTCCAAAACAATACCTACAAAAAATTAATAAGGTATATTATTTAAAAGAAACCAATTATTTTTCTCAGTTAGAGAATTTAAAGAATATATACATGCACAATGTATTATTACAATATATTAATTATTATAAACGTACAATTCTATTTATTTTGGACAGATAGCAAAATATATAAAAAGTCATTAATTTTCTGTTTATCGAATGTGTTCGATAGTGTAAAATTTGGATATAAGAAAGAAAAGATATATAATATTAAATGAATAGAATAGTTACCTTTCTAAGGCATATCTAATTACTAAAAGAATTAATGCCATAGGTAAAGGATAAATTAAATGCTGATAATTAGCATATTTGTTTTCTGAATTTGGTTTAATATCGTCCCATGTTATGTTAGGCGGTAACCAAATATCAGTTGACCAAAAAGCCGATGACACGTTTTTTAATATATCCATCGTCGAAATGTCTGTAATTAATTATTCATATAATAACCTCATTAAGTATTTTTCGTAGAATTATTGACTTGACATGATAAAACGATTGATATACACTTAAATTACCTTAATAACTAAACTTGCCCTATCTTTCTGTTCTTACACACCACCGCTCGAAGACTGCGCCCGTACCCGTACGTTTAACGCACCGCGTTCAATTTTTCTCGTAATTGTTTCCTCGGAGTGAAAAAATACTTATCTTTTTTTTTTTACGTGCTTGGTTGAAATTCACTGTTCAATGTACAATTAATACGTACTTTAGTTACACAATTATCATTCATAAATGTATATTAAGCGCGAAGTGTAATCATTTTGATAACGAACTTATCATGGATAACCTCGACTATAAATTTCGATTAAATTTTATAATTATAATTTAAGTTATTACTTTGAATGTACTATTTTAATAAAGTAATGTAATATCAAAAATCATCATAAACAGTATCGAATAACTATAATTGAAACATATGCTTGTAGATTCAAATTCAAATAATTTTAAAATTAATATAACTATTGAGATATATATATAATGTATATAATTGTGACCTTTTTATGATATAAATATAATTAATCTAATAATTATATTGAGGTATATTTAAGGTCTTTATACTAAATTAAAGTGAAATATTAAACATGATGCACATACACACATACATAAATACATACAAAATGCCAATCATAATATTATAGTTCAATTATTATATTTCTTTTAGTATATATTAAAGACAGTTGTTTAGGCACTGCCTTTTATTGGTAATAAATATTATTATGAACACTTATGATTAATAGGATATTGTTTTAACAAGTTTTTAATTACTCGTTGATATATTGCAGCATTTTTTCTTTCTTGAACTCTCAAAAATTCTCGTTTTGCCATATTAATTCTTTTTGTTTTTCGTTTAATACCTGGTGTATGGACTAAAAAGGCACCATCAAGTATAACTAATCGATAGTTTAGAAGACACATCTCAAACATCTAAAAAAGACAGAAATAAATTTTAATATAAATTATAATATATTGTAAAGTTTCACCGTCTTTATTTGAAACAGATTATACATTTAAATTCGTATTATACAAATGAATTTGAAACTGGACTTATAGAAATTTATATTACACCTGAGTCATTTTATCTTGTCTGCCTTCCCAAGACATTTCTTCCATGTAAAGTGGATCATTACGTGTTCCAATAAAAACAGGTTCCCATCTATTATGCGGATATTCTCTTTTTGTAACGATAAGTGGTCTAACTTTGCCTGGGTCAGGTCTGAGTAACCACTTGGTAAGACCAGGAAACTTTTGGCAATGTGAACAAAGAAACCTATAAAAGGATGAGCAATTGTATTTTATCTAACGATGATGATATTAGTTATCAATAATAACATTGTCTATTTGGTTTCAATATTATTCTTTACATAAATTCATGCGAATTCACAAACCTATGAAAATATACAGCTCTACCAGCTTCTATTGCTAAAAGCAATTCCTTTTTTGTTGAAGGTGGCTTCTGATTAGATTCTATCTCAAAAACAGGTACTACAAAAACGATGCCAGTTTTTGGTACTCTTCTACGGACGAGTTTCATGAAACCAGAAGCTAATTTCTCACTGGGAAGCAATTCAATATCTGATACTAGAACACGAGTAGTATTTGCTTGCATTCTAGCCACATTTCTGGCCACATTAATGGGATAGGTCATGCGTTTTTGGTTTCTTTCCGTTTCTCTTTCGCCTTTTTGGAGATCAGACGCGGTACAATCACCGTGATTTCGAGTAGTTTCTCCCAAAAGAGGTGGACTGTCCGGCGGAAATACCAAATGAATGGAGACCTACGGTATTAACGAATATTAGACAAAATAAATATACTTGTAAACTGAAGATCTTTTATGAATTACAATTTATAAACACGTTCATTGTGAACTGAGAGCCATGGACAATAAGTAATATAAATAATTAATAATAATAATATAAATAATCATTAAAATGAGTGTAACATTTTATAAATCTAATCATGGTTCTAGCGACTCGTTTTAAGGGCGGGTGCATGAGGAGACCTTGTACATTTCGGGTTCGCATCGACAGGCCCGATCTAGGAGAGTAATGGCGATACCAGCGTCGAGACCAGGTGTGAAAATTGCCAAACTTAATGGTCCCTCCCATCTCCTGGCCAACTCGACGATTCCATAAACCTGATCAGCGGTGGCGTGAGTACAAAGGGTCACCTCGGGCAATTTCTTTCTCTCCTCGGTGCCGCGTAATACAAATGGTAGGATTCTGTAGGGGCTCTTCTCACCGATTTCCGGCCTCCAGATGACTGAGGATCCCGGATACGAAAGAACACGTGGTAGACCGTGGTACCATCTACAATAACTATCGTTCCTAGGTCGTTGACTCGCCATATATGTCCCTGCTACGAACGTCGGTCTTCCATACCGTGTATCGCGTTCAGAATTCGGATGACTGTTCGATATTAAAATTTCGCCGTTACCGATCATCAAAATAGGTAAGTAAAATATGCGATTGACCAATAGACGGCCAACGAAAATCAGAAGGAAGGTTAGGCTCGACCAGATCAGCAACTTTCGACCAGAACAACGCATCCTTCTCTCGTCTATACAAGGTACCTTTCTTCAATCCGCACCGATGATCGTAGTCGAGAAAACGCTTTTCCATATTACAAACAAGCTCGATTCATTGAACTTAGATTTCTGCGGTGTCGTTACAGCCGGAAGAGAGAAACCCTCCAGGTGCGGATCGATGTGGCGCAGGCGTGTTAAACTTTCATCTAATTTTATACAAGTTATAAGTTGAACTCTATAAAAAAGAAGAGAAAAAAGAAAGTGTTAGATTAATGAAATAAATGAAAGGAAAATATATACATATATTATAATCAATCAAATTGATGTTTTTTATTTCTTTGAAAGAGCTTTTTTCAGCTTTTTTTATTAAAAATATACTTTGAGTTTTGCATCTCTGCAGCATCTGGCCTTTCGAGAGTTGATGCACGTTTCATCTCATTTTCATCAATATTTATACCTAACATCTATGTGGGATCAATAACAGTATGTTTGATCGAAGAAAGTAAGAGTCTCGATTCACAATGGAATACATTTAAAATGTACGCGATTGATCGGAAGGTTGCGTTCTAATTTTACTACACCCGATGGGAAATAGATTACTCTGCAACACCTTTCGTTGTAACATGCAACCAGTCAATCTCCATTTCTACTGGGGTCAGTAGTTCCTAAATTATACGAACAGTTGCAGTATACACCTGGCCGGTCCTATCGCGTATTCTGTTTCTTCTTTTCATTTCTATGAATCATGTTAATCGTCACCTGCGAAATCGAACAAAGTAATCGTTATTCGTTGAATAATTATAGCTGCATAAATTATATATATAAGAAAAAAAATGTTCGTTCAAAGATCTATATCGTATGTATATAATTAATCTTTCGTTATTAATAGATACTAGACTATTTCTCAATTGAAAATATTTTTTCTTCGCGCGTGTGCGAGACCGTGCGTATAAATGTTAATTATTAATAATTCACGCTCTCAACTGTGAAGGTGTTCAACAATCACAGGAATAATTTTGTTAGTTTCACCTTGCCGAGTTATGATTCGAGCAATAAAGTAGCCTTTACTCGACCTGTATTCAAAGTTTTTGAACTTGTTTTAATGGAGATGCGTTAAACATGAGGTAGAAGGTAAATTAGCATATTGCATTATTTATAATCCAACACGATCTCTAATTACTTTAACCCTTAATCCGAGATACTATAGAGGAAGAAATAAAATGAATATTTTATAAGATTATCACCTTCTCTAACATTTCCATTGATTCTACCTGTACCTCTACACGAAGGAGATGATTATAGCTGCTTTCATTATCCTTGAACTTCGAATGAAAGTGAATAGATTTAAATGGAAAATCACCGAACATCGTCTCGTAGCGGCTTATAGACAAAACACCCTTGACCTCCGTCGATGGATATACCCTTTTTCCAGCGCCACCGACTCTCGAGGGTGCATCGACGCCTGTTAGTAATGTGGTAAACGTTGGGAAAGTTGCCGTACGTTACCATCGTCCGCGATTGCATGTGTTAACAGAGAAAATGTTGGCCCGAAAACGCGGAAAACCGTTGGGATTAGTCGAATACAATGCTCTGCTCGTAGGAACTTGGTATATCCGAAATCGAAGAACGACGACCAGCATCGAGTTACGGAATTCCGTATAACGATGACGAAGCAACAACCAAACAAGGAAGACGATGAGGATGTGGTTTGCGGAATCGGTATGAGCCTATGAATTATTTTATACAGATACATCTTTTAGGCAGGTTTCAAAAAATTTGATAAAATTTGTTTTTACGAATTTTAGTTCTCAATGGATTCTCTTTGTATTAATAAGCATGTACTGATTGAAATCAATCGTTTATCACTCATGAATCACTTTTTTATCCACATCTGTATTTATAAGCTCCGTGATTTTTAATTAATTTCACTTATATCCATCCGATAATCTTATTGTGGTTTTGTGGAATCGGTATGAGCTATTTTTTCTATAAATCTATCTATGAATTTTTCTATGCTTTCAAGTTGACAAAGTCGATCTACAGGTATCTTTCAGGCAGGTTTCAAAAAATTTGATAAAGTTTGTTGTTAGGAATTTTAGTTTTCAAGATAATGGATTCTCTTTGTATTAATAAGCATGTATTGATTGAAATCAATCGTTTATCACTCATGAATCACTTTTTTATCCACACCTGTATTTATAAGCTCCGTGGTTTTTAATTAATTTCACTTCTATCCATCTGATAATCCTAAATTTATCAAATTTAAACAAGCATTTCAAGAATGTATACACTTGAAGAGATGTTATCACTATTATATTTGGTACAGTCTGTGATAGGATTATAATAGTTTGATTTATTGTTGTCAGATACATCTACGACAATATCAGAAGAGACTCTCCCACGATAAATTTATGAAATTTAAACGAGCATTTGAAGAATGTATACAGCTATTATATTTGGTACAGTCTGTGATAAGATTATAATAGTTTGATTTATTGTTGTCAGATACATCTACGACAATATCAGAAGAGACTTTTCCACGATACAAAACGCCGGTGCATTTAGAAAAATCCGTCAAATCGGTTGCCATTCAAACGATAATTGGCCAACCATTGCGACTAAGAGTTTTGCCATCCGTTAAAGACATTGTTCATGAAAACGAAACGAATTCAGCAGATGTAAAAGGATTTTCTAAAATATGGAAATATATTAGATTCTTAGGAAGATTATCCCTTTCTTTGTTCGGTAAAATAACATCTTATTTCTATCACCAGCGAAAAGATTAAATTAATCTTTCTAAATTATTTAGAAAGAAAATTGTTTAGAAATTATTTAATCTTTCTAAATTATTTAGAAATTATTTAATCTTTCTAAATAATTTAGAAAGAAAATTGTATAGAAATTATTTAATCTTTCTAAATTACCTAGAAAGAAAATTATTTAGAAATTATTTAATCTTCCTAAATTATTTAGAAAAAAAATTGTTTAGAAATTATTTAATCTTTCTAAATTATTTAGAAAGAAAATTGTATAGAAATTATTTAATCTTTCTAAATTACTTAGAAAGAAAATTATTTAGAAATTATTTAATCTTTCTAAATTAATCTTTCTAATCTTACTAAATTAATCATTAATTCATGAAATATTTTTTAAATATAATATACATATTGCAGGATTGTTCTGGTTTCTCATCACCTGGGCAATCGTAGGTGCCATTGTTTTCTGCGCCATCGAAGGGCCAAGGGAACGTGAACAAGTAACAATACTGAAAGATTTGCAAAATGATTTATCAGTTAGCTTAGCAACGGAGTTAAGACAATTGCGTACAGAAAAAGAGGAAGATCTAGAACCACTTTGGAGTGTCAAAGTAGAAAAATATGTGGCGAAACACGAAGAGCTTTTGCTGAGGGCAGTTAGTTCTGGATATGGTGAAAGTGGCAATAGTGGAGAACTTTGGACGCTTCCTGGTTGTATCCTATTTTCTCTTTCACTTCTCACTACTCTTGGTAATTCAGATCTCCGTATTTTCTTATTATTCGTTAACCCTTTCGCTGCCACGGTGGTCCCATGGAACCGGGGCTTGTCTTTTCATTTGGGCCATGGTGGTCACCAGTGACCACCAAGAAAAATGTGCTATTGGCAAGATTGTACCGTTATTTGCCATTATAAAATTTTTAATATGAAATTTCTGGCCCACTGATGCAAGTTCAAAAATTTCCGTGGCAGCGGAAGGGTTAAACTATTTATTAGTTTTACATACATATATTATAATTTCATTTACTTCATAGGTTTCGGTGCTCCCGTTCCACGTACAACAATCGGTCGTACGGTAACCGTTATTTTTGCAGCAATTGGTATACCTGCACATTTCCTTTTGATCATGAACGTCGGCCTTCTGTTAGCTATTCGATTACAGAGATACGCCATATCAAGGAAATTTGATGAATATGATCAAAAGGATCCGAAATATTTAGCACCGATACCCAAATGGGTTAAAATAGTACCTTTCGTTTTTGGAGGTAATTATAAATTCATACCAGATATTTCAATATTATTAGATTAGAATAGATTTTCTTTTCTGTGAAATTAATTCATCTCAAGTCACTGAAAAGCTTTCTTGAAATACGCTGTTGGTATAAGTTGAGAAATTAGAAACCATTCTCCATTCGTATTTAGCAGACCTGCTTATTTCCATAGAAAAATTTAACATATCATTCAGATAACAATTGCAAATGTTAGGCTATCTTTGTACCGCAAAAATCTGCATCAAACAGAGCAACTCGACTCAGGTACAGTTGCTTGTAAGGTTGACTTTCTATCACTGCCTAGGGGAAAACGATGGGTATACTTCCGAAAGGCCCTCCCCACCCTAGGACAACCAAACTTCGGATTTATAGTAATTGAGGGACGAGAAATCGAATGAGACCATTTTCAGAACTGGCAAATAAACAGTTCTCGAGATATACAGGGTATTCTAAAAGTGTGGGACCCCCCTATTATCTCGATAAGAACGCATTTCCACGGAAAATGACTAAAACAAAAGTTGTAGGGGTCGTAAAGTATTATCTTGTAGTGACCTGGAACTTAACCTTGCAGGTTAGGGTTAGGGTTAAGGTTAGGGTTAGGTTAGGTTTAGGTTAGGCGTAAGGCGCCTGGTAGCTGTAGTCACTAACCCACTCAGGGTAGCTTTTTCGTCCCTAATTCAACATTCCTTACGCCGACAACGGGTCAGGTGTTGGGTTTTCCTTACCCGAAAACGATAATTGGCACGCCTGTAAAGATAATACTTTACGATCCCTACAACTTTTGTTTTGGTCATTTTCCGTGGAAATGCGTTCTTATCGAGATAATAGGGGGGTCCCACATTTTTAGAATACCCTGTATACCTCGAGAACGGTTTATTTGCCAGTTCTGAAAATGGTCTCATTCGATTTCTCGTCCCTCAATTACTATAAATCCGAAGTTTGGTTGTTCTGGAAGGGGGGCCTTTCGGAAGTTTCCCCAAAACGATCATCCATTATTCGCTTGATTCACTTGTGCCTCGGTTTCGGCATAATTTCGCTTGTATCGGAAGTTTAGATACTTCTCTTTCCTATTGCATAGATATGAAAGTGACAGGGCCGGCCCTGAGCCTAGGCAGACTAGGCGGCCGCCTAGAGCCCCCCAAGGTCCAGGGACCCCATAAGACGATTTTGCGTCTAAGAACGAAAGAAGAGTAATTAATCAATGTAAATGCAAATCTAAATTAGTTATAGAAGCTTTAATGTTAATTTTATAAATTTTATTCGAGCTACTTTTTTTTATGCCATATATATGAAGGGGCCCTTTTTCGGAACTCGCCTCGGACCCCCGAAATCTCAGGGCCGGCCCTGCAAAGCGAATCCTACATCATATAACGGGTAGAATTCACTCGCTGGCTACCATGACGACTGTGACGCAACGAAAGCGTGACGTTAACGCTCCGTAGACGATCATCAACCATTCCTTTATATTGCCTTCTGTAACGGAAGTATGTAGCAAGCTATACAACGCGATTATGACATCAAATATCAAAGTTCGGAATAATTCCTCCGTACATCTTTGAAAAAGTAATGAGAGCTCTTTAAAAAACCCGTAGAGCTACCACAGAATTCCGACAGGCGGCCGGATCCGACCGTCGGAACGTGTGTAACCGCCTTAACGGCTATCCTTACCGACCGTGTCAGACGCGTAGCGTTGCATGCACGACAGAAGTATAATTCATTAAACATCGCGAATAAGCAACTTATTTAATCGGATTATAATATGTATATATATATATATGTAAAGTATAGTTATTCTTCTTACGTGGCTGTTTTTTAAGAAATAGTACTTATCGACAATTGCCAACAAGCTTGACGTACGCAGAATACAATCCATGAGGGGAGACGGGTGAGAGGGAAGCCCGAAAGGAACTTGGCCATTTCTGGTTTACATTTACAGACATTGAACGTGTCAGACGCGTAGCGTAGCAGACATGACATTTATTCCTCGCAACGTTATCTAATAAGAGAGCTCCATATTTAACGTAACGTAGCTGCACAGACGACGACGACGACAACAGACACGCCCCGTACCAATACGACAATATTCTTACGTAAAATATTTTGTCTGTGCTGGTACGTGTCTGTGCTTGTTTGTCCCCGTTTGCACGGTCAGTGTGAATACTGATTTTAGATCGTACAGACACGGGTTCTTGAAATAATCGTGCGGCAAAAGTTTTTATAGAAACAATGGATAATTTAAAATTAATTGATTTAGTTAGAGAATATAAGTTTCTCTATGATCCAAGTAATAAGTGGTACAGTGACAATCAAAAGAAGGATATAGCGTGGAAGGAAATTTCAAAGCATCTCAGAGTGCAAGGTAAGTACTTTTTTTTTGTTTTTAATAGATTTAATTATGTATGTAATTATATTTTTGTTAATGTATTGAAAAACATTGCAAACTTATTTTCGTTTCCTTGTTTTGATATATTTCTTATACTGCATGGCAAGATAATGTTGTTTTCATCTAAGAAATAAATCCCGCTGAATGTGATAAACTTATATACGTGAAATAAACGTTGTCATTACACGGTTCGGGATTTTAAGACTGGATAGTCCTCGCTAATGCAGGGCCAGCCCTGGACCTTGGGGGGCCCAGGGCCCCCGTAAGACGATTTGCATCTAGGAATGCAAGAAGTGTAATGTTTACTTGAATATTAATCGATATAAATGCAAATCTAAATTAGTTATACAAGCTTTAATGTTTATTTTATAAATTTTATTTGAAGTACTTTTTTTTATGTACAATATCAATCATAGAGTCCGTTCGTCTAGTGTATTTTGTAATTTCAAATAAATTATTGAAATTCTAAATTAATAAAATTTTAAATTATTGAATATTCTAAAGTTCTTATCAGATGATTATGTTAATTAATTATTTTAACGCTTTTATTAAATAATTAGATTTATATTTGCTGCGGTTAAACTTGGACTCCAAAGTCAGTGCTTTTTCACTAGACGAACGGACACTATGGTTGATATTGTAATATATCTGAAGGGGCCCTTTTTTGGAACTCGCCTCGGACCCCCAAAATCTCAGAGCCGGCCCTGCGCTAATGAATAATTAAACTAGGCTCTTCCTGGTTTTCCCTAGATTGTCTCTGATTCTTTTTGGTGCTCCCTAGATTGTCTCTGATTCTTTTTGGTGCTCCCTAGATTGTCCCTAGTTCTTGGTTCTCCCAAAAGAAACCTACGTTATAGCCGAATATCCACGCTATAGAACCTACGTTAGTTAAAAATAAGAGTACTAATACTTATTACTTTTTGTTTCAGAACAAGACTGCAGAAAAACTTGGGCCTTATTGCGAGACTCCTTCAGGCGTGCCATAAAGAAACAGAAAAAGAATAGCCAAGCGAACGTAACTTGCAAGAAATGGAGGTATCAAGACGAGATGTCGTTTCTAATACCGTTTATGAAGGAAAGATCTACTCTTTGCATACTGACACCTCAAACCGACGAGCACGATGATTATGAAGTTAATTTGGATAGTGAAAGTTCTATCCCATCTCTAGATTATACATCCGATAGAGTGTCAACAGACAACAACCCATTCAATCTGAGTACAGCAACGGCCGTGGTGCGTTCAACTAAATGCCAACGAAATAATTCATTTAAGAATCTCTCGAGCGAAGAAACATTAATGAAATACGTATTAGATAATAAAAGGAACTGCGACGACATTGAACAGTTCTTTGCCAGTATGGCCACGACAGTGAAATCGTTTCCTCCGCGAGAGAGAGCTGTAGCAAAAGCTAAGGTGTTTGAACTTATTTCGAAAATGGAAATAGATATTCTAAGCAATCCATCTACTTCTGATAACAAACCAACGATGCCCTTCTAGTCAAATGACACTTATGAAAGGAGTTCTTGCACTACTTCCTCTTTTAACTCGTTCACTGCGGACGTTACAGGTCTGCATAGGCTGTGATTTTGGAAATTATAATAAGAAATAATGTTATTTTTATATGGATATATATATATATATATAAACATATCACTATTTATAGATGATTGATAAAAAAATATTTAAATTTTTACGTTTATATTATTAATATTATTTTTACTTATTTGAATGTCTTTAAGTCTGCAGCGAACGTGTTAAGTCACCGACGTGTGATTTTTTAAATATAATATAATAGAATATTTTTCTTTATAAGATATAAAAATAAATCTGTTCTACGTTGAACAAATGGCTAATTGTTCTTTCTATGATAATACTTAGTTAAAGAATGTTTCCAAGTAATTCTTCATCACTCACCTTATACTTCTATATTCTTTATCTACGAAGAGTGGAGGTTCTATGTTAGGCTTTCCTTGACACTCCTTTGGAGTTCTTTCAGGTTTCCTCAAGATCCAAAACAAACCGGAAGGCTTCCGTTACACCCAACTGCTTCGTTAACAATGTCGTGTCTGGTACGTTCAATGTCGGTAAAATATGTAGCGGGTAAGGCCCCTAAAATAGGCCACCAGAACAGCTTGGCTGTTATCGGTGCTCATCCCCTATAAACGGTTTAAATGTTAAAATTTAATTCTAGAGACATAGTACAAATGAAAACTAGTTTTATTATTTTTAATTATAGCCAGTTACTATCTGATGGGAATTGTGTGCTTTGGACTAGCCAGATCCAGACCGATTGCAGCAAGCGTTCTGTTCCCTTTAGATTTTACTGCTGCCGGTGGTCTATCAACTATCGTTGGCCATGTACGAGTATTGTATGGTCTTTATCTCGAAGGTGCAGTCACTATTGCAGCTTTTGCAGTTGCCGTATTGCGTGTATCAGCTACACAGAACTTGACCAATATCGGTCTCAAATACGGTTTACTAATAGAAGCTTAATGACTTTTAACAAAATATTTTAATTACAGTTTGTTATTGTTCGTATCTTTATTCGTGGTTGTTATACGAAAAGTATGGCATAAACTTATTGCATACTTTAATATAGTATGAAGTAAGCATACCTAAGATGGATAGCGATTCAGTGATACTTCTACGGAGAGGGATGGAAGTCTGTGGTAAGGGATGCCCATGGAGAGGATCAAGAGCCCTTGTATGTAACACAAATAATAAAAAAATTAGTAAATTGAATTAATATCACATTGAAATATATACACATATTAATTAATTATAATGCATTCCAATGATTGTTATAAATTATATATGTAATGTTACATTGTTAGACAATTAATTATTTATTACCATCTTTATAAGAAGTAATATGTACATTTAGTATAAATAAATTTAATTGTCATATAAGTCTGGTACGCAACTAAATTACATTTGGAATCATTGTGTTGTTTTATAAAAGATATAAAAAACAAAACATTAAATGCAAGAGAAAGTATAAATATACTATGTATTAAACGAGAAATAAGGTGCAAAAGAGCACAATATTTTTATCACACAAGTTGTTTATGTAAAATTTTGTACAAATTACTAAAATTAATTATTATTTCGGATAGCATGGATTAAAGGACGTAATGATAAAACAATGATTAGAAACGTAATGATTTGCGTAATTTATTACACGAATAATATATATATATGTATATCATTAACGTGGAACTGTAACTATCAATCTTTGCTGCATACCTTGTTTGGTTGTATCAAAAAAAAAATTTCTGTATATATGAGATAAGCAATGATCCCAATCTATGTTTTCAATAATGACAAGAAACTGCAGTCAATCTTATTTAAATGTAAATAACATTTGTAATGTCAATATATTAAATCTTGTTGTACACCAATTATTTGCTTTTACTTTGACTTTACTTCTTTTATAGATGTTACAAAGGACTAATTCTAATGAGAAACCTCTAACGATTAAACTAAAACTTTAAGACACTTCTCGTCTTCGATGTGTGTCATCGTCTTCATCACTCCTACGAGTGTTCTTTATTCTGGTCTTATTAAGGGGTTGATCTTCTGGACCTTGAGGTTCAGAAGTTGAACACTGGCTATTGGAAACATTTTTGTCTCCCAATGCTATTCGTATAGATTCCACCAAGTGCAAAGGACCGGTATAACTTTGCTTCGAACCTATAAATGCAAAGTATAGAAATTTTTTACCTAATATATTTTTATTCTCATTTTAACGTATCAAATTCGTTACTTTCTTTTCGAAGTAAATTATAATTACTATTGTACAATTTTATATCCCCGCTAAAGATTCACTCACCTACATTTAATTTATCCAAATATAGCTTTCTTGATTTTTTTAAGTAGACCGTCATTTTCAACATTTCCTTCATTTTGTGGGTATTGTCTCGCTTGAGTTTTTACCTTCGGACCTGCCGCGCCTAAAAAAGTATATATAATCTAATGATAAAAGAATGTAATACAACAGTATGCAAAAACAAACACTCTATTTAACCTACTAAACAATTTGTTAATTCTTTTCATAATTCAAAAACGTGTACTTTAGTTATAATGAACGCTAATGAAACGCATACATAAATTTTTACATCATTTATTTAATTAGCAAGGTCAGGTACACGTAAGAAAACTCAAGCGACACACAAATTTTACGTGATTCGATGGAGAACGAAAATCATTTAAAAAATGTTACGTAAAATATTCAGAACTTTGAAAAAATATTAAAACATAACTTACATATAAAAAAAGGCAACGTGAAAATTCACACATTTTAGTTCTCCCATAATTAACAGAATCTTCATTATCATGTTTCATCATATTTATTCTTACCATCTGTTTTGAACGTTATGCCATGTATACTTCCAGGGGTGTCTTCTTCAAGTTCAGCGTAAGCTTGGAGCAATGCTAACTGTTTATCATTTAATTTTCCAGGTACAGCAATTTTAATGTTCACGTAATGATCTCCGTATCCTGTGCCATCCACTTTTTTTATTCCTTTACCACTAAGTCGAATTTTAGTATGGGACGAAGTACCGGGTCGAATTTGTATTGTGTGATCCTCGTAAACACCTTCTATTCTGATTGTACCACCAAGTATCGCTTGTGATATTGAAATTTGAGCATCTGTGTGTATATCTGGACCATCTCTTCGAAAGTATTTTGACTTTTCCACCCGGAATGTTATAAATACTTCTTTGTTACCCACAGCCATTCGAATTGTTTGACCATCTTCAACACCAGCTGGAACTGGGACTGTCACTTTTTTGCGTTGTATCTATTATTGATAAATTTTGTATATAGTAAAGCTATTTAGATATTTAGATATCCATTCGATATATTGATATATAAAATATATGTATACCGATTGTCCCTTTCCTTCGCATTCGGTACATGGGAATTTAATAAACATTCTGGTACCATGACAGTAACGGCACGTAGAACGCATCACAAAGGGACCAGTACTAATCGTTTCCATTCCAGTTCCATTACAATATTGGCATCTAACTGCTTTCGTTCCCGGCTCGCATCTCGACCCTAAACATTTTGGGCAAGTGTCTAATACGTTTAACTGGACATCCTTATTCACTCCTCTGGCAGCTTGAGAAAATGTTAAATTCATAACAACCTTAAAAAGGAAAGGATTAAGTTATTGCTAAATGATATACAAGCAATTAATGTATATTTAATAAAATATATACACACCTCTTGCGCTGCACCAAAACCAAGCTTTGATTCAGCAAAGTCTTCAAAATCACCGAAAGTACCGCTTTGAAAGGCAGCATCTCCAAATATTTTTCTAAATAAGTCCTCCGGATTTACCGATGATCTGAAATGCCAACTTTGGCTAAAGTCTTTGGCACGACCACCACCTCCCCCACCTCCGCCTTGTCCCATTCCCATTTGTTCCGATGTTGATCCCCATGTATCATATTCTTTCCTTTTAGTGTCATCGCTTAGTACTTCGTAAGCTTCAGAAACTTCTTGAAACTTTTTACTAGCATCTGGATCTCCTTTATTTGTATCAGGGTGATACTTTTTAGCCAACTGATAGTAAGCCTTTTTAATATCCTTTGCTGAAGCATTCTTGGATACACCCAATATTTCATAATAATTACGTTTTAAGAGTTTGCTAGTTACGTGTATGCCTCTTTGAGGTTGAGTTAAATTTCCTATTATACCTGCAATTATATTTATAATATTTCAAGTTAAAAACACATTTTCATAAGGAATCAAGAAAAATATAGTATTATATACTATAGAAAGTATTATTATATAGAAACAAAGTTTAAGTAGACCCAATCTATCTTAAAACACGGTATAAACAATAGTTGCCGATGAGGCGAAGAATGAACATGTGTCTTAAAGTGTCAGGTTATAACCCATTTTATAGTTTATTTAATGAAGTTTCAAGAAACAACTAATAAGACGCTTTACGCTAATAATGGGCTTTACGATTCGAAATAAGACATATTTATAGGACATTAAAAATACTTATTATGTGTACAAAAACAGAGTAATAGTGAAATTGTTGAAAAAAGCATGATGTAATCTGTGCTTTTCGTAAGCAGAAGTATACATTACATTTTTCTATTTTCCTCGAGTCCCACTTGTCGACACTCCATACTCCTGTTGTAATAGATCGGTGACATGTTCGACATCTTTGTATAATATCACACGAGAATTTATTTAAATTATTATTGTTGATTAAATTAATAGTCTTTGGTCGAAAAACTATTGCCAGTCCTTTGCCGGTCGCCATGTTGCACAAGAGACGCATGGCCGTGTCACGTGACATATGGAGAATATAACAACGTGCTTTCTAGAAACTATTTGCAAAGATATAAGTTTATATTATGTTTTTAAAATTGGCCTAAATATATAGAATTTTATGTTATCTATTTAACCTACCTTAAATGGACATGTAATTTACAATACATACATATGCACGTGCGCGTATAGGAGGCATTTTTATAGAAAGTTCATTATTAACTATCAGGCAGTGACTACAAATTTAACAAGACTGGACATGTCTTTGGTATCAAGAGGTCTTGAATTTTTGCCTTGAAAACGAGTGCCTTCTGCTCTATCCTAGTATAAAAATGTGAAACACTTCGTGAAACACTGCCAGTCTAACACGTGTTAACGGTAACAACAGATTGTTTCGATATGAACGATTATACCCTACCATTGTCAGTCAGTGGTTCGATAAATTAAACATAAAACTTTGTTTGAATTTGATTTTGAATGTAACAATATTATACTGTAAATACATATATATATCTATAATTCAGTGATTAATTTTCCTTCAAAGTTTTAATTCTTAGAAACATGATATTAAACCAGTTCAATTTTTTATACGGTTCTATTACGCGGGCAAGGAAATTTTTAAAAAATTTGGAACAGCGCCATCTAGTTAATGAGATCCGAACTAACTAGTTCTAGAGAAAATTCACTACAAAAGGACGCTGTCGATAAAATTTTGTATCAAAAATAAAATTTTCGTAATTCGTCCGCAATGTGTTAATAACGCAACAGATTCATATTCTTATATATATATATAATTCGTTTTAAAAATAAAATTTAAATGGTATAAATAATGAGCTGTGAAGAAAAATAGTAAACAAAAATAATACAAGGAATATATGTATTGTTATACGAGTAAATAAATAAAAATAATAAGTTTGCTTCTTACTTACAAACAAAGTCTTTTAATTGCAACGAGTTTACGAAACGTTTAAAGCTGGTATTACTTTCAACATTTCTTACTATGTTTATTTTGCCATTGTGATTGTACTATAATACGTGGTACATACACATATGAAAAAATAATTGTACAACATCGAACATGTAGTAAACGTAGGTTTCTCCGGGTTCGAGGTCCACAAGATACCAACCTCTCCTCCGGCGATCCGAGGGGAATGACGATGCAGTGGATACATTTAAGGGTTAGTGCCCCCCACCCCGCTTAGGTACAAACGTTCACGCGGGAAAATTTGAGTATTGTTCATATACTCAATTTTATATTCAATAATTCAAAATTATATTCTCCTATTTTTCTCAATGACTTTTAAGATTAATATCGTCGAAATTATGATTTTGAGAATTTTTGTTTCCCCTGTAACGTCAGTTACCCTAAGAAAGCCTATTTTGTTCGATGCTGTACCGCTTTTCGTATATAAAAGAAAAAAGAAAAAATTAAAATTATCGCGTAATACCGGCATTTAAAGAATATTTCTAAAATTTATAAACGTAACTTTTATATTATGTACTGTACGATTTTAACATATCATACAAATACAAGATGGGCTGTCAGTTATTAATACCGTTTCGTTAACTTCTAGCCCATTCCGTACAACTTCACTACTTATTATTGTTTTTGTTTTTAAAAAGTTGTAGTTATATATTTTTAGTAGTATGTAATCAATGTGAAAACGTGAACAATATTACCGTTTGTATTACAATAGGTGCAAGTGTATGTTACGAAATAATTTAAAATGAAAAAAATATTCGCAATAACTCACGCTATATACATAAACATAAGGAAAAGAAAAGAAATACATAAATCATGGAAAATGAAACTATCACCTTATAAAACTAATATGAACATCGAGCACATCTAACATAAGACAGTATGTTAAAAGTAATGTAATTTAATTATATTAACAGTAAGTATATTTATATCATAAGATATGATGTATTTGAAATTCTGAGCTTATTAAACAAAACATTTTTCAAATAATTCGAAAAAGTATAGTAATCATCCTAACTAAGAATTTATCAGGTTTTTGCTTTTTACATAAATTTCGTTTCATAAAAGATGTATAACATTCTTCGTTATTTTTTTTCTTTAATGAAATTTAAAATGTCGAAAGATCTTTAATAAAGATTGTCTTTTAGAAAATGTCTAAGAATCAAAATGAAAATAAAACAGTTATAAGAATGTTTAAAAACGATTGTTCAATCATACACATAATCTTTTGGTAAAATTATTATTATTATAAAATTTTTTATTTCAAGTAGTATACTATTTTAATCTAACAAATTTCAGCTAGGTTTGGAACTGTTCAGATGATACAAATACTTTTTTTTTCTTCAGCATTTAGTACATAATACAATTTGTAATTCTGAATAAAAATAATGTTTAAATAAGCTTAATGTTATATTTCATAGAACAGAATATATTTTTCTCATGCGAATATTCCTTTCTTACAATATTTCTCGCTATTAAATAATGTTTCATATGCACAAATCTACACGATGCCATTTTGATTGGCCATTATTAACTGCACTGGCAAATATTTCATTATTAAGTGATCTGTTATCGTTTATTTTAAACCGAGCGAAAAAAGTTCATTGCGTTTCGTTTGTCGCAAATCTTTGTATTGTTAACTGTTAATTACTAATCAAACTAAATCAAAGATTCACGTCATAACAAGGACATAATACATGTACACCGAGGTTCTTGTCGGCTTTTATCCTTCATCGATTTTGTCGTATGTCGTATAAATAAAATTCATCGAGATACAGAAAGTGCTATTACATATTAATTTTGCTAGCAATATATTACTATGATTAGACTTCTTTTATGGTACACATGAAAAAAAAAAATGCGCATACCATTATGGTACTGCACACTTTTTTTCTTTTTTTTTTTTTGAAATAACAATACAATGCTTTTTTTCTTTCGCTCTACAATACATATATAATAGAAGATTATCGTCCTTCTTTTTCACTGTTGAAATAATTGTTAAATAGCTTAATTTACATGTACAGAAAGTCTTTTTCCTTCAGTATTGATAATCTTCTTTCTCTTCTAATATAATTAGAAAAATGATTGCAAAGTAAAACTTTTAATTCGCGCAGAGTGTCAAGTTATAAATAATTTATATTTACACTTTCGCTTTGTTCTTTCAAACATTCATATACATGTGTGTATAGCGCGTATACACATAAGTATATACATATACACGCATATAATCGTTCATACACAAATGCATATATGTCTGCATACACACGTTCATACACGCGCAAACATACACATTAGAGAAATACTCAGGCACACTTATATATGTACATATGTATATAATTTAAACAATATTCGTACGATTCTTTGAATAGATTAACGTATTCATTTATATACAATGCACAGCAATAATACGCTGATCCGTTTAATTTCTGATCACAAATTTGTACAAATTTTGTTTGTACATATCATATTGGTCACCTATTCTATAAATATTTATTCATCTTTTTTCATCCTTAGCAATACATGAGACGCCCTGGGTTTCATTTTCTTTTATAGCAAAATAATCTTTGCGATTCAATATTAGAAAGTGCTTTTAGACGATAAATACTAACTTCGTAGTTTAAATTTTCTTGTTAAGACTAATTACGTGTACAATTGCATGAAAACGATAGCAAATTTTGTCAATTACTAACAATTCTAACTGGTCTTTGGATAAAACACGACAATTAGTTCTATTCTGGTAATGTCTGACACATTGTATTCTTTTTCATAATTTAATTTATTGATACTAGGGATGTGCGGGTATCCGATATTACGGACTCGGGCGGGCTCGGGAAAAATCGGGCGTCCGATACATGCGTGCAGTCGGGTAGCCTGACTATTTCGGGTTCGGTCGGGTACAGTCGGGCTGAATCGGACGAGCTCCCGCGGGCCACGGCCCGCGATCCAACTTTCATGTATTTGTTAATACTTGCAGTAAGTATGTGCAAAATCTGTTTTATATGGAATTTTGAAATAAGATCATTTGGGAGCTCGTCCGAATCTGCCCGACTGTACCCGACCGAACCCGAAATAATCGAGTTACCCGACCGCACGCATGTATCGGACGCCCGACCGAGCCCGCCCGATGTTTTCCGATCCGACCCGACTAGTCGGGCCGCACATCCTTAATTGATACGCGTCTCATATTTCTGTAAATTTACTATACTCACATTAGTTAGAATCCATACATTCGAGACCGTCAGCATGTAAGCTCAACTGTGCAGACTTTCCACGTCTAATCTAACAAGTAGATTGTACTACAGCTTAAAATAATGTTCACCTTTTCACGTTGACACGACAGTACTTGTAGTCGTAGTCGTCGTCGTCGTCGTCGATTGAGCCACCGTTGCCATTGTCATTAAAGTTAACGTAGTACCAAGAGCATTTTGCTCCGATGTTCCTGGAACAATATCCTTTTCAACACACACTTTTTTCGATTCTTTGCGTTCGTCAGAAGAACTTGACTTCCTTTTGTGATTCGAACTCGACGAATGAGAACGACTCAATGCCGAATCAGCCGACCGATTACCGGACGACTTCTTCTGTCGATCCCTGCTACCATGACTATGATGTCCGTCTCTTCTTTTCTCAGATTTCCTTTCACTGTCTTTATTATCTGCACGATCACTTTTATTAGAAACATAATCTCTGGGTAGCGAAATCATTTTTAAAGTATTCCCTTTACTACTACTATTACTACTACTACTTTCTCCTGTTTTATTCTCGGATTTATTAGACTGAGGGCTACGATAATGATGCCTTTTGTGATCTTTATCGCGTCTATCTCGATCCCTTTTGTCTTTATGCCGTTGATTTCGAGAACTCTTATCGTTTCTGTGCTTTCTTTTAGATTCTGAATGTATCGTATGTACATCCGATGAAAATTTCGACGAATTCTCATCGCTACTACCATTCCTCCCGTTACTACTACTGGGTCTTTCAGTTTCTGTTGACGCCGATGTAGATATGATCGAAGAACAAGAAGAGGAACTAGCAATTTTTGATACCGGTATCGAACCTTCCTCGCAGGAATTATCAGTAGTCGATCTACATATCTTTTCATTTTTCGCTCTTTCCTTGGCTTCGTCCTCAGCCATTTCAATAAGCGCTTTCACCGCATTTTCGGTAGCGCATTCCATTTTTGACGTGAAAGCCATCGTGGTTTCCATCTCCAGTAATTGACAATATCGTTCTACTTTTGTCGTATCCTCTTTGTACTTTTGTTCGGCAATTTCAAAACTTTCTTTATGAATTTTTTCTAGCACCTCTTTCGAAGCCTCCGCGACGCCAATCCGCAGAGACTGACATACTTCTTCAACGTCAGTTTTTGACTTATATATCGCAATCTCTAAAGCCTTGTCGACTACTTCTGTTGCATACGTTTTTGCGATCATTTGCCGTTGAGCTAATACGTCCTGCTCAAGAATAACGGTGCTGCCACAGTCGGTAATATTATGCTCCGTTGAACAAAGCTCCGAGGAAGTCAATTTTTTACTATCCTTCGAAGAACACCCCGAGATGTCGTATTTATTTATTGACTTAGATTCGAGAACATTTGAAATGCTTTCTTTCACCGATGCGCTATTACTGCTTGATCGACCGTGATGACTACGATGATGATTATTACAATCATATTTCTTTTTCTCTCCGGAATGACTGCTATTACTACTGCTGTGAGAATGATGATTGGATTTTTCATTTGATCGTCGACGATCTTCGTGTTTTCTATCAGATCTCTTGTCATTCCGTTTCTCGTTACTTTTTTGTTCTGCTGTATTATTTTTAGTACATTTATTATTAAAAATACTCGAACAATTATCGTTACCCCCTCTCGAATTCTTTCTCTTGCTCGAAATCGATGAATGCCTCGAGTGATCTCTACTTTTACGTTCCTCCTTACGTTTTCCGTGATGATCTGATTTCTTCAAATTTCCTTGATACTCAGCTGCTCTTTCTTTCGCTTTCTTCTCTTCGAGCGAATCCACGCGTTGACGATTTGTATTTTCCTTCTGTTCGTCCCCTATATTAGCAGTCTCTAAAAGTTTCTTATCCTTTATACGATGAGACGATTCGTTCCCGACACGTCCATGTCTAACGCTTGAATTATGCTGCGAGTCTGGGTAATACTGTTTTAATCTGACATGCCAGGCTATGCTCGAGACAGCAGAAACTGTTCTAAACTGATGAATTATGTTACGTGGTAAAAAGTAAATGTCATTGTCGTATAAATTTATTCTAGCATAGCGTATACCCTGTCTACGCAATTGATTCAACTTAGCATCCTCGACCCATTGTACACATTGTGATATTGGCGGTTCGTGAAGGTCTAGCTGCAATTTCTCAACTAGCTCAGGAAAATCAGCAGCATAGAAAGCCACAACGTCTTTTGTAATTCTGTTATACTCTGATGGTTGCCCACCATGAACGGCCTTGAGTATGCCAACCGCAGCTGTCGTCATTCTATCCAATCCATGTCCTACATGATCGGCATGTGCCTTTGTACGATCCTCGAACATGTATTCACGTGCTTCGCTAAGACGTGGTAAATACTGTAGATTTCGTAATTCGTTAATGCCTGTTCTACGTCTCTTGCATGGACTTTTGTTGATATCCGCTGTTGGGACTAATTGTTCACCCGGTCTAATCCATAGAATTGGACCGTCGTTTGATTCTTGAGGAGTATCCATCTTTACAACAGACAGTGGTCCCCAAGGCATAGTCTATAACAATAAGTTATATCTATATTCTATACAATAACTATAAAGAAAGTTACGCATTTATATATGCGTATGAATAATATAAAATGGTATCTTAAACAATAACGCAGTTTGTATTTACCAGTTTTAAAAATGGATTTTCTTCTAACTTCTGCAGAAGATCCGGAAAATATCCACCAACTTCTTCGTGAACAGTACCCACGAGACTTATTTGGTGGAGAGGTCCGTACCTAACAGTACCATTACTGTACGCTTTACAAACTTGTTCCTTGTATTGAATCATTGTTGTAGTTTCTATATCACTGTTTCTTCCTAACACACCGTTTTTAACGGTTAACGTAGGATAATTATCAGCCATGTAATCCAAAAGATCAGGAAGATATGCGGCAGAATTATGTACTATTCCCATAACGTGATGGGCATAACCGTTTTCGTCTTCACCAAAAACCACCTGTAATATCGAAACTATTTTCCATATTTGCTTTTTCGAACGATTATTATATTGATAGCAGCGATACCGTTTAAAAATAATTATAATGTACTTAATTTATTCTTAAATTATTTATCTATGTTTACGTACTCTGAAATACTCTTGAGCTAATTCTTCTATTTGTTCACGTGATAATGTATCAATTTCATCTTGATACATATGTACAACAGTGGCACCGCCGTTAGGATAAGTTTCTATATGAATGTACTTTTTATACTTTAGGCCTTCTAACAATTCATTTTTTACCGGTGCATTGTGTAGCATTTTATAATTTTTCGTTTGTAAATTTAACCTGAGATTTTCGTTTGTAGATTTTGAGAATGGTTGAGACATTGGTTTATTACTTAACGAAACGATACTACGATCTCGTTTACATTGTACACCGATACTTGCTCGTTTTATTTTACTTCGCTTGTAACATCGCGAACAATAGCGTCGTTCATTGTGTTCCTTGCTTCGTTTCTCTCGTGACGACGAGTACGATTTAGAATGTGAATTCGAGGAAGTAGAGCCAGCACAGTTTATCGGTTTATCATGGGACAATACAGTATCTGTACGTCCACCTATTGTCACAGGTATATTATCACTAGCCCACTCAGATTTGAGTATACTCAATTGCTCTTGAGTATCAGTCAATTCTGTTTTAATTTCAACCTCTGATTTTACTTCTCTGTGAATAATATCCGTTTGTTTATCCATCTTTTCTTCTTCGTTTGATTTTATTTGTTTAACGGGAACGTGTTCGTCGGTATTTTCTAATTGTCCGCAAAACGAATAAGACAGATTTTTATTCATTTTAGCGGCTAAATTATTTGTATTCTCTGCGTCATATTTTGCTGTATCCATTACGATAGTTGAAATCGTAATTGGCGACGCCATACTACTGGGAAGCGTTGTATTAGGAGTATTCGGACTATCAGAAACTCTTGGAGGATAATCTGGACTTCTTGGACTGCTAATCATTTCACCGCTACTCTGAGGACTTTCCCCTAATTGAGGCGTGTTACTGTGTTCGAAATTTATACATCCTTCTAATTTTGTTGGCAATGCGAGCATCCCACTAGATACAGTTGTATCTTTGTTACATATTGAATCGACCTATTGAATAACAAACATATTAGTTATGATTGTCCAAGTTTCGTGAAGTAAATTTTATAGTTTTACATAATTTCTTGTAGATGCATACATGGACAGGATGTTGAATTGGTTCTATCAATGTTTTTCTTAATTCATTGTTGCAATAATCCGGATTCCCTATAATATTGATTTAAATAATTAAAGTATATACAGTAATTATTCTTTTAGATAATTTATAAAATTCTCATATACTACATATACATGTATATATACGTGCATACATATATCACGCATTCATTGTTTCAACACTTTATCTAGCATTGAATTTTATTAAATTAGATTTATTTATATTCAGTCTTTTGTTTACGCTATAATCAATGTTACATAAACAATAATATATTATGTCTGTTAAATTAATTGTAAACAATATCTTCATCTATATATACAAACATCAACATAAATTTTATATCATATGTATTCTTAATTTTTAAATATATTACGAGTAAAGATATAAATATTTATTTAACAGTAAATAACAACGAAAGATATTACCGTCTGGCTGTTCAGAAATACAGGCAATACTATCCAGATCATTCTTCTGGCTGGACATATTGTGTGTCTCCACGGGTGATATATGTAATTTAGCGTTGACAGTAGGTTTATAAGTATTATGATCTTGCACATCACCAGAGGAGCTCATGAAATTTATATTTTTTTGTAATTCTTGTTCTTCCGTGTTTGCGTTAAACGATGACGCTGTAGAGAAAATCGTGGGCGTCTTGGTAGAATGTAAAGCGAGATTGTCCGAAAAATCGTTTGTCTCTTTAATAACACTATTCCACGTTGTTCTCGGCACTTTTAAACTAGTTGTTTCCGTTTGTATTGGTTCAAATACTTGCTGAATCGTGTTATTTACATCACATCGTTCATTTGACACAATACCCGTACTAGTTTCGGATGCCATCTTGATTCTGTGAGCAATGTCCTGAACATAACGATACTACGCAACATTTGATTGGATATTTCTTAGCCGCCTTTCGAATAGACCTTATTCTATTCGTCTGAAATCGGATAAAGAGTGGGGGTAAAACCAGTAGATATAGAGGTACCATGAAGATTTTTATTCATTCCACTCTTCTACCACCAATCTTGTTTCCTTCGCAATTTTTTGATTATAAAATATCATAGCTCTTTACAATTCTTATGTTATGTATTACATAATTATAGACACTTCAAATTACAATGTTAATCATTTTACAATAAAAGATCTGATAAAAATCATTCTTCGTGAATATTTCATTTTATCGCTAATGTTGAAACTTTAATTAAATTTAAATAACATTTGATAATAATTAAATAATGATGTTTAATGGCCTTAAAACTTGAAAATGATACTGATGCAAATACTTTTCAGCTTAGCAAAGTTTTATACGAATTTTATAAATATTTACCTTGAAGTAGAAAAGTCTTATATTTTATTTATTAATATTTTCATACATGAAATTTCTATATTTTTACCGTGTCGCCATCAATCGATAGCTATTCTTGTAATTGTATGTTTAATGGCATTGTTTCTTATTTCATAAAAATAGGTAGCTCAGTTGTTAAAATATTTTGTTATTTATCTATTGTAATTATATAAACTTCCAAATGTCAACATGTATAATTTTATATTAAATACCATTTATGATTAGAGTAAAAAATTTATTTACATTCATATTTATGAAAATTCCCATCCAGGATTCATTTCTATACATTGTTTAGCTGCGAAATTATTTTATTCTATTTTTCTTCATTTTATTATAAATACATTATTACCATCATCACCTTCAATACAATGTTATTACTTATTTTGTAAATTAAGTTTCGATACAAAACTATAAAGCATAATATTTATTATATATAAACATTTTTATTCATTTTAATCTTGACTTTATAAGCCTGTTTGTATCGTAACATACCATCTAATAACAAAAGAAATATGCTCTTTAAATTATATATATAACGATGTTTAATATATTACTATATTAAAATTAAAATTAATCCTAACAACTTTTGAATTTTACTATTATATATAAGTTTAAATTTACAAATACATTATTTACTGCTTAAACAAAATTTAATTTAACTTTTCTCCATAAAAAAAAAAACAATAAATGAATGTTACATTTGAATTCTAGATCGCTTAATTGAATTTTGATTCTTATCACATTGAGACCCAATTGTTTAACTAGATTCGGTATTAATTTTAGCACAGCTATATCTGAATATATTATAGTTACATTTTTGTAATATTTCTTTTATGTATAATAATTAAATTGTATATAAATGATTATTATAAATAATAAATTATATTACAAATAATATTTAAATTACATCTCGTTTATTTATCAATATTTATTGTCAATGAAATGAATAAATTTATATATTTAGGCATTTATTAATAGCCCGAAATGTGTAAATTTATCCATGAGGGTTTCAATGTGGTAAGTGGTGTATTACTTGTTTTGCAAAAACAAGCAGATATATTATGCTCTGATATGCTCAGAAAAGTTTGAAAAGAAATATGTCAAATATGGTTTTAATTAATATAGTAAAGGAACTTGATAGAAAATAATTAGAATTAAGAAATTATTATTACAAGCGGAAAGCGGTCAGTCACACGACTTTATAATTACAATTGCAATGGTCCATGATCATGGAATTGTTAGAATGCATTCAACACAAGTGACACAATTTATACAGTAATTAATTATATAAAAACTTTTGCATTAAAAAAGCATACAATAGAAATTTTTACTACACAGAGCATCTAAAAAAGAATCTTGACTATGAAAACTATGAATTTTTCATGTCAAACGAAATAAAATAAAAATTCTCATGAATTTGTAAGCTTAGGACTTTACTCACTAATCTTCAATAATTCGTTTCGAAGATGAAGTTATAAATTGTAAAAAATGATAAAGAACTTTTTGATTTCTATTGGCATGAAAAATTTTCATTTTCCATGTACATTTCCTTTGGATACTCTGTATGTTAGATTATTACTTTTAACACGTTGATTGCGTTTTTGATGCACAGGGAAAATATATAATAGATTTCAGATTCATTTGCGAACACAATACCCAATATTACATACTTGCCTTAGAAGTGATTTTTCAAATGATATATAAAACATAAAACATTTCCATGATACAATACGCTTTGGTTACCACAAATAATATATCTTATTTAAATGTTGATACAAAATAAAATATCTCGAACAATGATAATATTTATTTCTACAAACATTGTTTCAATTTTTAAATTATATATAATTAATATTAAATATACACAAAGAATCTATAAAACTCGATCATTTATGGCACAATATTTTTCTGAATTAATATATATACATTAATATATATGTATATATTAAAATTAAGCCTATCTATCATATAATCTTTTTACAAAGTCCATGAAATAATTTTTAAATAATTTACTGAAACAAATTCAGTATAAATACAGAAGTACAAAAAATATTTCTATTTTATTGTTTGCATAATCCTTTTCTACATGTTTGGAAATATTTTATACTATAATGATATTAAACAATATCATTTCCATGTATCTTTTACTATAAAAAAGAAAGAAGAAAAAGATACTGTGTTTTTTTTTTTTTTTTTTTGGAAATAATGTTACGAAACTCAAGTTTAGTATTTGTATAAATTTCTTTTTATTAGCTATCAACGTGTTAAAATTATCTGAATCTGTTTTAACGATCACAAAAGGTAACATTTTCTTTTTTTAAATCAACTGAATTGCACTATCTTTTATCTTTTTACTTTTCTTCTTTACAGCCTTAACTTTCACGATAGTCTTTCCAGCCTTTCCTTTAGTAGATACAGATTTATCTTTTAATGATTTCATTTGTAATTTCATTTCAGTTTTCGGTAATTTTTTGTTTTTTATACTCTTTACACTGAGCTTGCTGTCTTTTTTAACTTTGGTTGCAGTTTGAATCGCTATGCCGGATCTTACACAAGACCCGGGCAGCTTGTACTAGGCAGTAACTTTCACCTTTTTCTTCCTCTTTTTCTTCTTCTTATCGTGATGAAGCTCTTGTTTTTTCGCTATGCAAAAGCGGCAATACCAATCTTCATTTTCAGCTGGTGGCACTTGCATACCAACGCATACCCTGAATCATTTAAAATACACAAACTAAGTATGAAATGTAATTATAAGTTAATTATAGTGTGGTAATTATACGAGAAACTAACATCTTCTTCCTTCCTGTATTTTATAAAACAAACATTGCAAAAGAAGAAACAAATTATAGGTGGTATGATTTTTGTAATCAGGGAAATTATTTAAACCAAGCGTGTACTCATGTGTTTGTTTATAAACGTTTAATTTTTTACTTACCAATGATACCAGGCATCGCAATCATCACAACCAACCATAGGAGATCCATCATCCTGGTTGCCACAAGCAGGACATATCCAAACTTGAGTACCACCTTGATCCTAAAAAACTCATATTACAATAAAAACACAACATATTTTGCTTTTATTATATTTATAGATAACCCAACCCATCTTTTGTACCATCTTAAAATATAGAAACATATTAAATAGTGTAAAAAATAAATAATTTCTTATATTTATGTATGATAAAAATTTGTATATCTTATAGTATATAAAATAATTAATAAACGTTATATTTATTGAAATATTCTTATGTAAAACATGGCAATTTATAAACACAAGTATGATGTATCGAAACTAAAAATTGTAATGCATGACTGATGAGACATAAATATGTAAGATGCTTAATAAATAAGATGTTACAGCAGGTTTAATGAAGATGAAACGGTTTTAAAATTAAACAATTATAACTATTCTGTAATAGTATATTATATATATCTAATAAATACTATTACGTTCAAGTTGTGGTGTATAAGAATAATGGTATGTAAATACACCATTTACTTTTGCTATTACATACATGAATAATAGGAAAGGAATAACACGTTATGTATAAAAATTAAGATTTTGGCTTGTGGTAATTAAATTTTCACTTGGCCCGCAAATAGTAGCAAATATAATTTAGTATTTGATGAGTTACTTAAAGGACCAAGTTCGTTAAGCCAAGATTATAGAATTACTTAATTTTCCCTATCGGATTCACCCTTCTTATAGTTGCACATTTTTGTCACAGTTACAACTGTAAATTGAAATTGTATATGTTACTTTTAAAACTTTTATAAATAAACGTTAATGTTTAAGGCAATTACATGTATAAGACAATGCAATGTATAAACATCAAGACAGAAGTTATGTTCCAAGTTCATTAATAATAAATATGTAAAGGAATGAAAAATCGTCTCAACCTTGACTTGACAATTTTTTGGATACATTAATGATATTAAAATTTTATTACAGAATCATAATTCTGAAGTGTCTTATAATAACATGTGTTGTAATAAGCATTTCATGGAAACTCCAAACTAAATACTAAAAAATTGTCTAAGATCATAAATTCAGGCAAAAACTAAACTGAACACAGGAAATCATACACATGTAGTTTTAATTCAGTTAGAGCAAATAGGAAATAGACTGTTTTATCGTTTTAAAAGGAGTACCTAACGACTTTTGTGTAAAATGGGAATGTACTCACCACAGTAGTGGTCGGTGTTGGGGGCAACACGATCCTGCCATTTTCTTTGTCTTCCTTAGCATCATCCTTTTTAAGAGCTGCATCTGCTTTCGTCTCTGTACCGTTAAAACCGTTGGTTATATTCCTAACTGTTTTGCATGCTTTGTTTAATGACAACATGCAAATTGCATGCAATCAATCAATTCTTCCTATTTTGCAGATTCTTTAATATTTCCCCTTTTGTATTGCAATATTTTTTTGTCAAATTGATGATTATTTGTCAATGTTCTCCTCTTATTTAAATTTAAATGTGCAAATCTTTTTGTAACGGTAAAAGAAACAGCAAAGAACGCTCACTGTCAAATACACCATTCACATCTCTTTGAATAAGTATTGTATTTATTTTAGTAATAATTAACTGCTTTGCTTTTAAAGCACGTTAAATGCAAATTAAATTTCAAATCTTTGTTTTTAACATTAACTTTGTGCAAAAAAGTAGTACATTAATAGTATTTGTAAATTTTTTCCTTACATTGCATTTCAAATATGTAATTCCAACGTGTAAGGAAGTCTAACAGTACTTTAGGGTCTTTAGATGTTTTCACATTGCATGTCATTTCAAAATTTAATGTATAATAATACTTTCTTATTAAACGTATAGAGGAAATCATTCTTTTTTACAAAAAAAAAAAACTGTGTAACAAATATTCTATAAAAATATATAGAATCTTTAGGTGCTGTACAATTGTTTAAGAAAGCATGTATTACAATATTGTACATCAAAATTACATTAACACTTATCTACATGCATATAAGCCACAAACTTCGTTAACAGAAGTATGGTATGTTAAGTTGTTAACTTAAATAATTAGTTAAATAAAAAAGAAGTATTTTCTATAATTACATAGATGCACAAAGAATTATTTAATACATTTAAAAAACAATTAGATGTCAGAATATTTTCTAATTTTCATAACTAATTCAAATCACAGTTGCACTGTACACAAAGGGAGTGTAATCTTATCACTCAAATCATGCAATACTGTTATTTAAATTATAAAACTAGAAAAAAAATAAATTTACTTTTGTATCAGCAATATTTATCCTCACTTGAAAAGTATAAAGAGTATTTCAGTAGTCTGAAATATACTAAACACATTGCAAAAATATTTGTACTGAATCAGTGTAAAACTTTTTATGGCTTATAGGCATCTAAAATAAACATCCTTTTTTTTTTTAATCTAATCCTTGAAGATGTTTTTCTTGAAGTGTAGAGATAAATATGTAATTAAATATGGATGGATGTGTGTTACTGTAAAAACTTTAAAAAATGTTTTCTTTCATTTAAATGTAACATGATAAAATTTATACTGCTTTGTGTATAAATTATTATTTCTATGAAACATTCAATGAACTCAATGATCATTTTTAAAAATCTTGCTCCAATTATGTTAAACACGTATTTTCGTAAAAATTTTGTAATTCTATTACAAAAACCCTCTAGAAAACAATATCACTTTGTATTTGTATTTTAGAAGAAAGTATCAAAAGAAGAAGAAGTTTAAGACCCAGTTGAGCAGTAGTGCAATATGCGAAAGATCTTAAAAGTTGGTTTGTCATATAAAAATGTTTAAAATACAGAATAATTAGGTTTTAAGATTTTTTCTACGCGTAAAGTTCCACCTATATGAAGATGATAGAAGTGTTAAAATTTACAATTAAGTAAACTTATAACCACAACATGAAATACATAACAAATCTAATATAAGCTATAAGATCGTTCTAAATACGATTTAGAGAAACGTAACTATATAATAAAGCAGGCCAAATGAAAATTATACCATCACCGCAAGTCATAAATGCATAGAAAGTAAAATATGAAATACTGGGAAACAGGAAGTTTTGGAATGAAGTGAAATTTGAATAGTATCGATGGGTTGAGTTAACTGTTGCAATAAAAGTAATATCAATTATATATAAAATGATGTTAGATATATGATGCTCAAGTGAAATTTTTGTCAAAAATTTAAATCAGCTATTTGAAATCCACTCCGATTTATGCATTTCTTTTTGTGATAAAGTATATTATATAATTTTAGATAATGAAGATAAGCAATTATGATTGATAAATAACTAATCTGATATGAATTATTTATTACTATGTGCGAACGAATAATAGAATAGGGTTGTCACTTAGGCTTATTCATGATTTTCTTTAATATGAAACTCCTTTCACTTAAATAAATAAAATTATAGTTATAATCATCATAAAAAAACTTTAATAAGATACAAATGTTTATAATCAATTTGTAGCAATATGTATATAAAGAAAAAATTACTTTGTACTAAGATCATGAACTAAAAGCACAAAGAATGATATTAATACAACAAAAATATAGAAAATTAAATACGAAATTATTTCTTTAGATTCATAAGCAGTGACATCCCTAAGCATGAGATTTTAAATTTAATTTCGATAATTCATTTTTTAACACATAAGTATTTGAAAATATAACGTTTCTTTATATTTGAAATATATTTTTACCACATAAAACGTACTTACATAATAATATGGTGGTTGTTGTGGCGTCATAGGAGGTAGGAGTTTGGGAGCAGGATCAAAGTGAGGAATCTCTCTTGGAGGTAAGGCTTTGAAGAGAGATTTCTTTGCTCGAGGAACTGTTGCAAGTGGCACACTAGTAAGACTAGCAGAGAAAGTATCTGTAGGAAGAACAGGACTTCCATCTAATGTTCCCTCCTCTGTTTTCTTACTTGCCAACTTTTGTTTTGGTGGTCGCGTTACTAGTGCTGATATTTTTGCTAACTCTGGACTTGGTTCTCGTTTTGTTTCCTCCTCAGGCTTCTTCAGCAATGTTTTTATCGTTCTATAACACAGTTCCCTAATAATAATATATGCATCATTAAATGGACAGAAATGTATTCAATAAAACCCATGTACTCTATACTTCTATATTAAGTAAAATCAAAAAGGAATAAAAAAACATACTACATTAATATGATAGTAAACACAGCTCCAAAATACTACAAAAAATTATAAACTGTAAATAAAAAGGAGAAAAAAAAAATTAGTGTAAACTTACATCTTTTTCATCGGAGTACTATCAGGCGTTGGTGGTCTTGGAGAAGCTGTCCCTAATTTTAGTGTTATTTTTGGCACAGCTTCTGAATTCTTATCTTCCTTCTGCGACAAAATATTAAATTTGTCATTTTATATTACATATACATAATAAAAATAAAATAAAAACATAATAAATTATACTTGTTGTACCTCTTTTTCTTTTCGCTTATCTTTCTTTTCCTTCTTTTCTTTAATTTTATCTAATTTTTCTTTTTTATCTATCTTATCTTTCTTTTCTTTTATTTTTTCACTTTTCTCTTTATGTTTCTCCTTCTTCTCTTTTTTCTTCTTTAATTTCTCTTTCTTTTCCTTTTTATGTTCCTTTAATTTCTGAAAATAAAAATCATATGCAATAAACAACTGTTCAGGAACAATGTCATTTTCATTTAATTTCTTATTCGCTTCAATTTTTATACAACTTTTATTATATATCCATTTATCGTACATATAATTACTTGATAAATGTCGAAACATAAGAGAGAAAAATTGAACTGAAGCAAACAATTACCTTATCATTTTTATCCGGTTTTTCAATTTGGGGACTTTTTGAAAGTAATAACGGCACGATAGGTACTGGTGTAGAATACGTAATTGGTGCTGCAAGTGCGGATGATAATGGTGGTGCAACAGTATTTGTAGGAACTGGTGTGACAATCTCTTTGTCCTGCTTAACCACCTTTAGTTTATCTCCTTTTTCTTTCTCTATTTTTTCATATTTTGTTACTGAAGGCATAGCTTCGGTAGACGAAGGTGCTGAAGAAGGT
This sequence comes from Osmia lignaria lignaria, assembly GCF_051020975.1. Taxonomy (NCBI): domain Eukaryota; kingdom Metazoa; phylum Arthropoda; class Insecta; order Hymenoptera; family Megachilidae; genus Osmia; species Osmia lignaria. The sequence continues at coordinate 8,542,136 of NC_135044.1, read as the reverse complement.
TTCTCACGTTCAACAGATTTATGTTTCGGTAAGGTTGACAAATCTTCTGATTTTTGTGGTAAATTTAGAAAACGAGGCGGTAAAGGTAAATTTGGCATTGCTGGATGGGGACCAGTAGTACCTCTTCCTAAAGGTAACGGAAACCTGGGGAACATAGGATGTGGTATTAAACCAGGTGCCGGAGGAAACGCCGGAAAAAATGGAAACGGAAGCGGGAAACTTGGATCTTTCGACAGTTGAGGTTCAGGTGCCTGTGGAGTTTTTGGCCGATCTAATACATCCAGTTCTGGAACGTCGTTGGTAAGCTTTGTCTGAAAAATGGTAATCGCGTATCGGCGATGTCTTTCGCCATCTTCAAGCAATTAATGGTGCTCGCACGTACGTGCACGCACGCACATGTGTATATGTGTTACCATGTTACACTATATAGAAAGAAAAACCAGCTTACCTTTTTCGGACTAACGCAACGTTTCGGACTTCTTGATTTTAACTCCTTCTTTTTACTGATCTTTTCTTTTTTCTTTTTCTTATGATCTGTAGGAGTAGTGGGCATATTTAGTTCAGGGGTTCTTGGCGTACTCGGAGTTCCTGGCGGAGACATATCATCAAACATGTACACATCAGATCCTGGACTTGGTACATCAGTTAATTCTCCTCCGTCAGGTTGAAGGTGGACATCCGGTGTATGAGGTGTCTTCTTTTCTTCTCTCTTCGCATCATTATCATTACTAATTGTTTGCTTATCAATATTTTCATCTATTATTAAACCTGGCGAACTTTCCCTTGAATCGAGTTCCTTGTATTTATGTTGCTCTGATATGTCTTTGTCCTTATCCTCCCGTGGTTTTGAAATCTTCTTAAAAATATTTAATTTTTGTTTATCCGGCTCTGATGGTAATTTATCAATGTTATCCTCCTTTCTTTCAACCGCTATAGATCCATCGACAAGATCAATTACTTTCTCTGTTTTTGCCTTTGGTTGTGCAACTTTTTGCAATTTTGGACTACCACTAGCTTTAGGTGACATTAGTTTTGGAGTTGATGGTCTACTCGATGAACTTGGCATGGCGCATTGTGCTTTTCCACCTCCAGGCTTCAAAGGTTTTAATTTAGCTAATTCTTTCATACCAGCTAATTTTTTAATTTTATTGTTATCTATCTTGTCTGGTTTAAATAATTCTTTAGCACGATTTTTCTTTTTATTCTCTTTATCGATTTTACCGTCTTCTAATCCTTTCTTTATAATCTTTTTAGGTTTCTTATCATATTTTAGTTCGGGTGGTACCATGGGATAAGAACTAGGCTGTGGTGAATCTGAGCGAGTTTGATGAGGTGTTCTTGCTTCAGGCAATTTTCCTTCTCGGGCAGGTGATAAAAAACCAGAAGTAGTCATCATTACACTATGAATTTCACGCAACGGTCTGCCTTCTTCTAATACTTTTACACGCTTCACTATAGGACTTTCATATGAAACAGGATCGCCTGGTCGCTTAAAAACTACTTGTGGTGACATTCTATGTGGAGATGCATTTGTAGAATTATTGGTTGGTGTTGTATTGATCGATGCTACATCAGCGGTACCATTTACTAAATTTTCTGATTTTTCTGCCACATACTCTTCTGTAAAATAATAATTTATTTCATTTTAACAAAATTAACACTTTACTCATTATTGAAATTACACTACATTTTTAACTAGACACTGTTAATACGTTATCTTATTCTCATATTTAAATTTTTCGTACAATTTTTTGTTACTTTAGTTATTTTAATAAATATATATCGAGTTACTAAACATTAAGATTTAAAGCGTCGCAGTTTTGTATTTATTGATGAAATAAGCTTAATTAATGCATAAAGAAATTAATATCATCTTCCATTGTTTAGTTTCAATAATACTGTACATGTTACACTTTATTTTAACATATTCCGATTTAAAAATATAAACAAATAAATATTTCAGCAATTTAATTTATAATTTATGTAACAAAGAATATGTATTAATATGATTAGTACATATTTTACCTTCAGTACCAGGATACATAGCTGGTAAATGTTCATGTATATGTACTGGCCTTGTTACAACCTCTCTACTTCCAGGTTTTAGAAAGTTCAAATGATTTTCTCGTCGGACTGGAAATTTAGGTACTGCTATAGAACATTGAACAGACTCTACATTTTTAATGTACTCTGCCAATTCTTGCACATCAATGTTCATGTGGCGAAATGCTAAACCTAAATCATTTATATTAGCTTCCGTTCTTCCCACTGAAAAAAATTTTAACTTGAAATATATTAACGTTAAAAAGGTATTATGTTTTATAACAGACATTTTGATATTTTTTTAAATACTTACAAATTTCTGCATACTGATGAGTAAGTTTAGAAATTCGTAAAATATATTCTTGCATAAGATCAACCATAAATTCTAATGGCGTAGAATTAATAGAATGCCATCCAATTGTCTGGCAAATTTGGGCAACAACCATTCTTAAAACACCTCTGCTATATTCTGTTGACATTTTTAACTATAACAGAAACAATGAAACTTGTATTAATAGTAAAACCTGTCAGAAATGTTTATAAAAAATTTCAAACAGATCTATTAAAAATCTTAGTGTATTTTTAAATATTTGTATAAAATAAATAACAAGATTTATACATGTATGATATAAATACAAGAATTACATATAAATTAATTTGTGCAATTTTACTTACCAATGTAAAAGAAACTGTACAAGATTTTATCAATTTTTTAGCTTATTATACTAGAATACATACATTTTTATTACACTATTTAACTTCATTTAGCACTTCGGTGTTAACTTGTGCAATTCACTTTGATAATAATACATATTTTACTTGTGAAACGTAATGAAATGTAAATAACACAATAGGCACAAAACGTAATACGTCTTCACCGCCTTCACATCTTCCTTCGAACGTATTTTTACTCCTCCATAACCACCGATGCATATTATAATATACCGTACACCATGATGGCGGAAGGTTTCTTCAGTCATGAAAGTAAAAAAAGTAGCGTCATTTTAGTTCTACTTGAGCCCATTTATAATGTTAATGTGTAAGAAGTTGTCAGATTAAAATTTTACAGTTGTTTAATTATTATCATTTTATTGTATAGATTTATATAATGTTTAATTGCACAAGTACTATTTTATATGAATACAAATTTACTCTACAAAACATTTTATTACGAAAATTTAATTTTCACGGAAACACTACTTTTCGATCCACAGAAAAATTGTGAGAAATTATATTCCATATTTATTTGTTTCTATTTATAAATTGTAAAACAGAACTATTATTTTAATGTTTCAATGTTTATTACGTCCATAAACTACTAATAAATAGAATGACGACTCTGGAAACTATACACATAGCGATCATAGTATATACACCGTCCGCCATACTGCTCCTGCGCAGTACGAGCCAATCAGAGTCAACATGCGCAGAGCGGACGAACATTCATTTTTTGAAAAGTATTGAAGAGAAACACCCTCGCATATTATGAATTAATATTTTATCTAATAGAATAAATATAGTCCAATACATATAATAAAGATCTGAAGAGATCTAGTATGTATGTTCAAAAGGTTCTATGAAAATGAATAACTGAATTTCTTTACAAAATTCAAAAAAAAAAGAAAAAGAATCTTATAAAATGAAGCATATATTTCTTGAGTTACCCTCATCAATTTTATAACAATAAAAAGATAAAATTCTCTTATTTTGAATGTATAATTTTCTAGCTAAGAACTTTTCGTTTTTAACGTAAATTTTGGAGAAGAAAAATCAACTTCCGGCCTGAAGCTATTTAGATCATGTTACAGGAGATTGAAAGCGAGTACTACTCGTACACATGTATGTATATCTTTTAGTCTGCTTTCCTTCTGACCGATTACCTTTCCCACGGCGGCTTATAGGAACATAACTACGTTTATATTACAGTCTGCCGTGTGCATTTAGTCACACGAGCATGCACATGCACGAATAAGCTTAACATACAGATCACTATGAGAAATTCTTATTGCGAGGGCGATTGTCTGTTGCAATCCTAAAACAACGGCGCTGATCTAGTTTGAAAATCGAACGAGTAAAATTCTCTCTACTGAACTTCAGTGATTCGATGACCTAAATATATATTTTACAGTCATTCGTGAATATTTTCAAAACCAACAATTGGTTTTATTTTTTAAAACAAATTATCTACATTCAAGAGCAAAAGTTGAATAATAATTATATGAAATACTTTAAATTTAATTGAACAAAGTTATATAGCTTTGTTCTTAATAAATGTAATAATTGTTATAAATCTTTTTTTTTGGTACTGCAGCAATTGATTTTGGTTTATCCGATTGTGTTCTGTAGTTCAATCATATTTTCAAGCGGTGGTCTAGTTCGTACTGACCCGGTGGTTTGCTCTCGAAATTCTTACATTCACCGTCTGGCGTTCACCTAAGTAGATGATAGAATGTTCTGTTGTCCTCTCGAGCAACTCTACCTTTTAGTATCAATCACATCCTTGTGTAAATTAGATGTAGAAATGAAATCGGTGCCTTTTCATTAATCGAAGATTTATTTGTAAAAAGTCATAGTGACTTTGATTATCTTCTTAATCGTCCATATTATCGTGCGCCGTACTAGGCATGATTGTTTCTACTGTGGGAATCAACGTGTTAAGGTCATATTGTAGAGCGGTGAGGATATATCTAACTAGGGAAATGTAAAATCTTTAATTTACTTGCATAGAATGTTACAGATTTAATTTGAATCTATTTGTAAGGGATATTAAATAAAACTACACTTATTAATAATTGTCTTAAAACGGCCACCTTTAAATAATCGTTGAATTATGCAATCAACTCGGGCTGCTGTTTTCCGTGGTCTGAGCGATCCTATTTCATTAGGAAATAGGATGAAATCATGTTTCAAAACTCGGTAACAAGTATTGCTGAAAATCTATTCCAAAAAGTTTTTAATTTTCACTTAGTAATGGTCAAATTTCTTGTCGTATACTCGGTGAAATGTATTTACGACGACCTATTTTAATAAAGTGAATGTACCAGTTAGGAAGCCGGAACTAATCTGTGTATGCCATGCCGGTTTTCTTACCGATTTTTCACTGTATTTTGAAACATTGAACATTAGAATCTTGTATTTTCCCTGTAGGAATTGTTTAATTCATTTCGTTCCGAAAGTCAACGATTATATAGAAAGTCATGTAAAATGATATTACGTTGCACGCTCATCCATAAACTACATCTTAACATTCAGCTATAGGGTGATTTTCTTTAAATGACTTTGCGTAAGGAATCGCGCCGCTCGGAGGCGCCTGGGAAACGTCGACCCTCTTTGCATTTGGGGTTGCGAAGCGTGGGATCATACATCGGGGGTTACGTTGCTGGCCTGGCACGATTCTTTTATTTTCTTCTATATCTTTTAAACGAAAAGTGAACGGCTATTATACACGTGAAATTACTCAGGACATTGACCTCTATAATCTATAACATATGTCAAGATCATTGAAATCACTGAAGTGTACCCTACTCTATGCAATTACCGCAAATACTCTAATTGTTAATTGCATTTCACTTTGGACAAATGGTATTTTTTGTACGGTACGGAATGTAAAACAACCGTGCAAAATTTGGCATAATGTTAAAAGAAGTGTTAGGTCGTTGGTTGATAATGAGATCCGTAAAATTCAAATGTATATTAATGTCTTTGTTTCCTGCAGTTCGTGTATCCACGATAGTAGTAGACACTTGGAAACAGTTCTCCGTGGAAAAGTGGTTAACAACCCCACCTGATCTGCCGGGCGCGGCCTTTCCCCTTCATCTATAAAGCCACTTGGAAACCATTTCCACTGAACATTCACTCAGCGCTTCGTCACTCATTTGTTCACCATGTGGCTGCTTATCCTCGCAGGTAAGTGTGCTTCATTACCCTCTTCCTTTTTTTTTTTTTTTTATATTTTCATTTTAATAAAAGGATGCGTATTTTGGTGTTTATTTTAATTCGTGTTAACACCACAGTGGAAATGGACGAGTGTAGTTAAATTAGAACTCTGATTATTAACGCTTCAAAGGCCACATTTTGCAAGTTTTATCTCGGCAGGAGATTATCATTAAAATCAACTTCGAGTATTTCATTTTAATTGACATCTGACAGAGTAGATAAAAAGAAGACTAATGATGCAAAAAATTCAAGATTCCATCAATTAATTTTCAGATTTAGCCTTTTTCTTTACTCCCATTAATAACAATTACCATTCAACAGTTTTTTTTAATCCCTCTTTCTGTACGTGCTACGAAATCGACATGTGTGAATTTATTACTAATACAGGAATGTGTCAGATGACCCAGAAGATCAAGAATACACGTTATTGCAACATCTTTGTTCTTATTTACGAGTGTGGGAAAATATTCAGTTTGATACACTTCGCGGTCTGACGCAACAATATACGTGCCTATTTATTTGTTTATTTGAAATTTAATACTAGCTGTGTCTTCAGTGATGATCTACACTTCCCTTCCTATGTTGGTACCCTACTTTTTTTTTTCTCTTTTCTTTTTTTCGAAAGTGTTATAAATTAAGTGTAATAGGTATTCGAGAACATTGCATTGGACTATGTCAACATGTACCGTTCTTTAAAATGAAGAACAGGCAGCACGACTTTCCTTGATTCGTCGGATAAACTGGTGCGTGCGGGCATTGCATTCGCATTAGAAACTTACTTTCTGGACAACTTGCTTCACTTTCGCGTGTCAGTTTATACAAATATACGGGGTGTCCCGCGTATAACTGTCGTCATGAAATTTCAATATTTTCTATAAACTTTGCGCCGGACAAAAATTTAATAATTAACGCTTCTCTCGTTTCACTTGTACGAATACAATTGATTCGTGTATTTTAATTTCCAACCTTGGCTTCGATTCCTTTTTATGCGAATACCTTAGATCATCTAAATCTGTATTATCGTAATAATACAATACTGATTATTGAACAATTGTATCACTTTCTCTGCTTATCGTAACGCAATAATCACACTTGACATTAGTGAAATCTGTTATGGGAATGATCTGAAAGAGAAGACGATATTGTTACGCGTGTGAACCTAATTAGTGAATAATGATCTTCAGCGTGTGTGAAAAATACTAGTCTCAAATCTTCTCAGGTGTGTAATGTAAATTCTATTAACATCATTTTTTTTTTTTTTTTTCTTATCTAATTTTGTTGGGATCTCTTCTGAGAAACAGTCTTATAACGAATGTGAATATTCTAGGATAACAAAGTTCCTGGATTGAAATATATCAATTTATAAATTAGCATAATGAATTGAATTTAATTTAAATAAAATCGAACCTGCTACCATGTCTTACTTTCATTTTTTCATTTCATTTCTTCACTTGATCGTGAACAATTGTGAATAGAATAACGCTTAATGGTACATTGAATAAGAAGAAAAAGTAGACATTGACATTCCACTTTCTATTTTCTTTAGAATTCTGAACAAAAAGAATACCGGTATTTATGACTGATATAATTTTGAATTCTTCCAAAAAGATTTCTGGATCTCTGTCCATGCATTATTTTACAATTAAATTAATCACTACAATCGTATATAGAAATCGTTTCACTATAAAATTCGTATAATAAAATGCACTTTCATTCCGAGAGAAATCACAACCTCGTCCTTGGCGATTTCTTATTAATTCCTATTTTGAAAGAGCCACGATATTTATGTTGATTGTAACTCGATTATGAGCTTCAATTATACATGATAATGAGAATCAAGGATGTGGAAGTCATTGTGGATCGACAGTTATCATCGATCTTACGAGTCATTGTCCGATTGCATCGGTTTCCGGTGAAAAGTTTTACCAGATTTTGCGTAAGATTTTTATTACCATCTCCTTTCGGTTATTAATTTCGAATCGTACATTTCCAATGATTGTAGTGAATAATTTTAATACAGGTAAAGTATCTGACAAGCAATCTCTCGTTCTCTAGAAATAACGATAATAATCGTAACGAGTAAGGAACTTATACAAGAAAAGTGGAAGTCCCTTTCATTTACCCAGAGAGTGGAAAAAACTTGGGAACAATTCTTTGTTCGAGCAAGGCCGCGTCCTAGAAATATTTCACAGAATAATACCTTTTAAAATTCACTCTTTGTAACGAGACACTGATTATTCATACCTTTGTTGTTTTATATAACAAAGTTATGAAAGATTCTTCGATCATTGTAACCGGATTGATTTACCATTTCCTTCTGTTAATCTAAAAAATCTGATTACTTAACGTATTTAAACAAACAGTCTGTAAAATGAATTTGTATCACTTGCCGGTACAGAGAAAAAGTAATAATTATTTAAATAGTGCTACTTAAGAGATGAAGAGATAAAGAGAAGAAAAATATAATTACGACTATACGTAGGATAAATTCGATCAGAAGGGAAATTATTTAATGAATGCTTACGCGGGGGATAACTCGTATGATTAAAGAAAATAACAGCGTTTCAAAAGTAGCAAGATAATTTGTACGCAGAAATCGGTATCGATGGAACTGATCATTACCGAAGAAACGGCAAGCGTGGTTCAAAAGGTCAATCGGTGAAATTCGAGAAGCGGATCTTTCAAAATCGCTCTGCTATTGCGTTTAATAGATTCGAATGTTAATCAGATTGAAATGAAATTATCGAAAGGCAGCATTAATTATTCCATTTCATTGCTGTCCTCTTTAATTTCGACTACTACGGTATAGGTAATCGGTAGAAATCATTAAAAATAATTCTGTACGTAGGTGGTAACATGGAAGTATAAGCCTTTAATTAAATAAGATTTGTTAACCGGAGGTTGTTACTTAACTGTCTTTCAGCTGAAGACCCACAGCTTATTACTCAACGCGAGCAAATTGCTTGTATCCGCGTAATTTCTTGCGAAGGTAACAACAAAGGAAAAGGAGATCCAGTGCTCAAGTTTCCTTTTTCTTTGCCAGCTTAAACCGAGATTTTCCAAAGAGGAAAACGCGTTAAGTAAACACGAGATATAGAAATGGTTTGGCAATCTTTTCTCACAGTGTAGAAACTCTTTATGATTGTTCAGGCTTGTTCACAACTTTGTGTGAAATAATTGTGGTACAGGAAAATAACGGGGTGCAGATTTTAGAATTTGTCATAGCTTTTCTTCGTCTCGATATTATTTATTAAACGGAAAAAGATGATTTATATTATTTATATATGGCGATGTCTCGCGCTCGCGCCCCTTACCGTAGGCATCCTCGAGGAGAATGACAGTGAAGCAAAGAGGGAAGGGATATATAAGGGGCGCTGTGACCTCCCCCCACCACTTTCAGACAAAATACGCGGGAAAATTTCAATTAATATTTATGTTATCTATATTTCTTGAGTGTAATATTTCATTAATAATAATATCACTTAATAAATGAAAGAAAAAGATTCAATATTAAAGGAATTTCAGTTAAAAATGATTTCGATCAGCTGAGTTTATTATACTTTCAGAATAAATTTTCTCTTTATGAAAGATCTGCGAGAAAGTCTTCCGGTTTAAATCATGAACGAGCATAATATCTTATTTAGCAGATGCTTGCTTACGGAATGCACGATGTATCGCGCGGGTATTTTTAAAATAATACTATAGGGGAATATTTTATTATTCCATAGGCTGGCTTTGTCGTACGTTTATCTCAGTTATGTATAATGAAAGGTTTTATTAAAAACATCGAAAGCGAATCTCGTGGGAAAAGTTTCTCAAGAGCGCGTAACTTTCTCTGCGTCGGTCTGCTTTCTCAACTCCCTTCCGCCTTTTAGACTGCACACTCTCAGTCAGCCAGAACGACATAAAAGTCGTTTGCAAATTCGTGTGTTACGCTATTCTTACAGATCCAATTACAAATTGATGAAATTATTTTACATATCTGACATTTTTCTTCATTGAATAGGTCTTTTAGCGATTTCCGTTGGGCAAGAGACGAATCCTAGCGTAGCTGAGAAAACAAATTCTCAAAATGCAGACGACATTGTCATGTTGGAAATCGACGTTAAGGAGCCTGTGAAGAGATCTCCGCTTACAGCCAGTAACGACTATGGGGCATCACCAAATCAATACGTTCTCCAATCTGCTGATGGAACTCAAGAGGTAAGAAAAATGATCAGTTTGCATGTAGAGAATAAGTTTGAAAGTAGCTTCAAAAGGGGTCAAAATGTAGAAAAATTGTTTATCTAACATGATCGTATCCTTATTTCTTTCTCCTACGTGTAACAGTTGACACGAATGTGCATTCAGACATGCATAATAAGTACGACCTTGGACTTTAAAATTTTTAATAAAACGAGAAACTTACTTTCGTATCGTTACATATGTTTCATGTAGGTGTAACAGTTTCGTTTGATTCAAAGGGCGTGTTAAGAATCATTTAATGTATTGTTGATTTATTTATTTATTATTTAAGAAAAGAAAGGTAAATGCCCTAGGAACAGGTAATAACATTGTCTTTAGTCAACCGTGACTATTGGCCACCTATCACCGATTAACGTAGCAGTCTAGTGTGTAACAGCTAAGAGAACTGTACATTTTTCTTACCTAGTAGAACGGAGGGCTCGCCTTGTTGATCTAGATATTGTGTTGCAACAACAATTGCAATAGGTTCATTTCAATTAACGTCGTTACTTAAGATTGCCACTGTCAATCCCATCATTCCGTTTTCAATATGAACTCGAAATATTAAGTTTTCTCTGAAACATAGATAAACGGTATTCGTCTACTCTTAATAAGAAACAATACTACATCTTGAAAAGAGTAAAATGTAAGCGTTATTTTCTCATGTATACTCGTATTTATGTTGGAGTATTTGAACCTCTGGAAAGTGAGAGGAAGTAAATTCCAGAGCACAAGAATGCGTAAAATCTAAATCCTCTTTTCAAAAGTATAACGAAATATTAAAATTATTGTACAATAGATATGATCATTTCAAATAACTCCAACTTAGATTTCCCGATATATTATTATTATTCTAATGAAAATGAATCGTTGTTGAAAAGTTGATCAGAGAATTTCTCCATGACGAATACAATTCAATCTGGTATCCGGTATTATGTAACGTATCGAACGTTTCAAAAAAAAGTGTAGATAGAGAAGAATTTAAAAGTGTCCTGTTCTAAGAATAAGTAAGAGTTCGCATAAAAATAGTCGAATGAATCATTGATCCATAATATCCTGAAGGGGTTTTAAATCTCCTCAACACCTACACCCGTTCATGATCGTTCCGTCGTGTTAAACGCGATCATGCTCTGTTGCATAACTTTTACCTTCTAATCGGTCCGACCAGACAAAACCGGTAATACCACACCCAACGATCGAGAATATATCCGTCTACGAAGTTCGCGGGTGGTAAGATACATTCTCTATATGGTGTCCACGTCCTTGTGTACCGTTAACGTGATAAGTCATATTGAATGAATCTTTATCTTCATTTATGGGTCATCGACTCCTATTATACTACGCGATGAACGCACTCTGAGAAACAGAGACGAACATCGGAACAGGAACATGATATTTGAGAAACCAAGCGAACCAGTTCAAGACAGCATTGCTGCCTTAAGCCCCTGCCACACGGCACCTTTCGCGGATGTCTTTAACTGCAACAAAATATTCACAAAATATCAGCGAAAGAAAATCTAACCAAATGATCTATTTTATTTATTTATTTATTTTTTTTCTATTAGATACCACAAGAATATCTGTCAGTGATACAACAATACGCACCAGAACAAGCTCAAGCGGTGCCACAGCAACGCAATCCACAGCCAGCATACGCGAAACAACAACAAGCGTTGCAACAAGCTTATTACAACTACCGGAAGCCAACGGTCGTCCCGCCCAGACCTCGTCCTCAACTCCATCCTCAAGCTCTGGCGCAAGCCGAAGTGAACGCAGAGATTCAAGCTCAGGTCGAAGCACAAAATCGTGCGGATGCTATTCGCACTGCTCGTTTAGGTTCGAATCCTCCGGCTTATCAACCCACGTCCCAACCGAAACTGGGAACCTTCGAGCAAGAATTATTGCAATTGGTCTCTGCAAATCAAGCGGAAGAATTCAAGTTGATCCCGACCCAGCCTAAAGGTAGCACTTCCTCTTACACTCAACAGTTGGTCAGTTATCCAGTTCAGTACGCGAAGCCAGCAGCGGCGCCTCAACTGTCCGAACAGTATCATATCGAGACATCTCCTCCTCGTTATCAACAACCCCAGCAGGCAGTAGCATCGTATCAGTCCGTCGAAGAACCTGTACAGTATCAACAAGTTCAACAAGCGAAAGCTTACAACCCGGCTCCGCAGTACGATTACATCGAAGACGAGGCGCATTTAAGAGGCCTCGAACAGGCTCAGGCTCAAGCTCAAGCCCAGGCTCAAGCCGACGCGGTTGCGTTTCAAAAGATTGCCCAGGCAGCTTACAAAAAGCACAGGCAAGATGCCTTGGAACACATGAGGATCACTAACGAACGTTTCAGACAACAGTCTGCATTGGAACAGATTCAACAGGGTGCCCAAGTGAGCAACGCTGGACGTTACCATTTACAGGATCAGCTGAGCCCGAAGGGTGCAGAGACTGCCTATAGGGCGAAGCTGAAGGCTCAAGCAGCCGCTGAGACAGCCGAAGCGAGAAAACAGCAACAAGCTGCGGAGTTCAAGGCTCACGCTGATGCTATCAAGAAACTGGAGGCTCAGCAACAAGTTCATCTGAAGATACAGGAACAGGTTCATAATTACGCGCTGAACTTTGAGAAGAATTTAATGCGCGCGCAGGAGATTGCGCAGGCGCAAGCCGAGGCCCTCTACAAGTCGCAACAGCAAGCTCGTGGCCAGGTTAACAACGAGATTCTGGCGATCTCGAAAGGGCAAGTTCAAGGAAAGAAAGTCGACGCGGAATCACCTTTGTATCATTACACTCTATCGACGACCACTCCGCTTCCTTTGCTCAACAGTTATTTCACCAACGAACAGTTGCAGAAGTACCAGGCATCGGGTTCCTCGCCTGTCCCTAGGTCCGTGCCGAAGCCGGACGACACCCCAGCGGAATCTGTGATCACCCAACCGCGACAAACGCACAAATTAAAGATTCCCTCATCGCCTTCGTCTGTTTATGTTTCCGAATCGGGTTTGCTGAAGAAGTCGCCCATCAAATCCATAACTATAGAAGAGGTGATCGAGTCGGAGCGACCGAGCGGTCACGCTATACTACAAACGGCCGCAGCCAAGGGACGTACCTTAACCGAGGATGATATTTCGGCATTGATCAATCAGGGATACACCGTCACTCCGGTACCACCTCCTGCGAAACCTGTCCAACAGATATATGCTATTGAGAACACGTCCTCGGGTTATTACACCAAGAAGGCTCCTGTTTCCAGACCCGAGTACATAACTTACGAGGAGGTAATACAACGTCCGCGTAAACTTGTCAGAAAAAACAAGTCCATCGTGAAACAGGATGAGAAGGAGAGTAATGCCAGTGAAAAAGTTACCTACTTGCTACCTATCGAACCTTCTTTCGGTACACGACAACCTGCCCTTAAGCATCAAGAGTAATTCGATTTAGACGATTTTATTGTCGCCATTGCATCGGGTACTAGTAACTCTTCTATAGCACCAAAATTTGTACTCTGTTAAAAGAGAGAAAAATATTATTTCATTCCCTTTGGCGAACAGTTCTACAGATTTTTAATAACTTTTTTTATATTTTTATATCATACGAAATCGTGTTATAGGAGGGTTACGTGTACAGAGTAATGCAGTATGTAATAATGTAATCGAAATACGATACTCTGCAGTTTATCTTTCATATCTGATTCCATATTCTATGCTGACATTCAAAGGTGTCGATGAATGAATTAATGAAATATTGGAATTATTAATACCACGAATGTGACATAAATAGTATATTAATGTTGGATTGAAAGATCAAGCACGTGAAATAATACATTATTTACACGTATGAAAAATATTTAAAAAACCATTAAATATTAAAATATAACAATGGTTTAATATCTAGATGCAATATCGATAATTCTTCATACACTTCAACTTACATTTTCCTCTTTCTTTTTTTTTTTTTACATTTTTATATCATACATTTGTCTTCGAGTACAGTTAACGCGAATCAAACGTGTTGATTGACAAACGCAAAGAAATTGTTAGATTTTTCTCAATGTAAATGTCAATCAAAGTGAGTGATCGAATTCAATCAAAGCTCCATTATTAGCACAAATATACCTACGTAGATTGAAAAAAAAAAATCAATTTTCTACTGTAAACCAGTAGAATTTAACGTAATATTCTACGTAAATGTCGTTTGTAGACGTTATGTGCTGCGGTGCTGAGTCGAATAATTCTTAATTTATACTTACTAATTGTATATACTAGATGATCTTTTTTTTTACTTAATAAAACAGTTCAAAAGTTTCGCCTCAACGTGTATGACATATTCTCGTTCCTACAAGCGTTCCTTTTTCATCGTTATAAAACAACGAACATTCTTCTGTCAAAAGAAAAGCTCTTATATAATAAGGTAACAATTTCAAAGAATTGTTTGTAGCTGTACTATTTTCGTAATAAAAATATCGAAAAATCACGTCTGAAATGATAACCTTGATCATTATCGATGTTAATATTATTTAAAAATACTAAAGTAACGAAAAAAAAGGGAAAGGATAGTTTTGAATAGCATTAACCCTTTCGCTGCTGCAGGCGATCGCAGACTGTACCACTCTAACTCAAAGTGGTTTTATTTAATAACGTATCGCTTCTACCAGAAGTGACCTTAATAAAAGAGTTAAATTTTAACTGTACGTTTCTATTAGACCAAGAAATTTATTTAATGTATACCTTGCTTTACTTAACTGAAGAAGGAAAAGAGTTATGGGCGTTGTAACAGTCGAGTTGACTACCCTGTATAAAACAGTATTTCACGTAGCAATTAAACGTTGCACGTATCAAATCAGAATAGTCCTTGTTCGAGTTGTGCGCTATTACAGGTAGGACTTTCTCTCCGTCGCTGTGACATAATCTTTTGAACAGGAGAGCTGGAACTGAACGGCAGATTGAAAACTGGATTAGTTTCGTTTATTATCACGTACAGTGCGGACATGACAAGGAACTGTTGCAGCTTTGTTATACCGGTGTTGGGTGTTCTTCTGGTAACAGGGTACACAGCATCGCTTCAGGTAATCGTTATTATTCTTCGAACGTTAAATTGTTTTTGATCCTAAATAAAGCGCGCTTACACTCTTTCACGGTAGTTGACGCGAATTCATATCCGTCTATTGTACCTGTTTAGAATCGAATAGTGGTTGCCGATTACAATTACAAAGACTACCAGCAGGACTACCAAAATTACCAGCCAGTTGGTAAATATGATAAAACTTACAACGACTACCAGCAGGATTATCAAAATTACCAGCCAGTTGCTAAATATGATAAATCGTTCAACGACTACCAAAACTATCAAAACTTTCGACCAGTTGCAAAATTCGATAGACCGATCGTCGTGAAAGCCATCGAGAAGCCGAAAAACGAACAAGATTTTAGTAAAATACCTGGTATACCTGGGGTAGATTTCCCTTTGTATCATACCGTGCCTCCGACAAGCTTCTCCTGTGCACACGTTCCATTCGTGCCTGGAATGTACGCAAACGTGGAAACTGGTTGCCAGGTAATTCATTACATTCTGATCTCATTTACAATTAATTGCGTAAGTATGGAACATATTATGGAAAGCATACCGTAACCAACGGGTAAAGATCGTAGGGTGTCTGCCAGGAAATAATGTTATGTATAGGGTGTTCGACAACAGGTGGGAGATTTTTTAACCCTTTCCCACCTGAGAGGACATCATTGTTGTTGATGGTGCGTCGTTATGGGGTCGTTTAAGACCTTCAGCCTTTCAGGCAGAAAAGTTACCTGGAGGAGAAATAACTGTTCCCAGTCATTACCGGGAACTGATTTTTTCGCCGTATTGAAAGGGTTAAGGAGTGATTCCAGGGATCAAAATAAAACGAAAATCAAGAATGACGAAATAGCGATTGCGGCTTTGTTTTCCAGTAATTAACGTTTAAAAATTCGAGTAAAAAGCGCCTAAAACCCGCAATCTGCCTGACACTGACGACTGAACGTCAGGTCAGCAGGGGCGAGTACAGTCACAACCAAGAATCATTGAATACTAGAAACTTACCTCGTGCTATTCTATAGGGTGATCCTCTCGCTAGTGGACTCAAAGGAAGTATCGCCACACCAGTATGAATGGACCCAAGCCCTTTTCTCGACGGAGGTGCATACTGTAGCTGTGTCCGTGAAAAGGTATCGATGACAGAGAAAGGACTAGGGCCACTTCATGCTATTGTGGCGGCACTTCCTTTGAGTCCACTAGCGAGAGGATCACCCTGTATTTCTCGGTACTGCAGCATTCGGCTTTCTCTTCTTGGTTATGATTGTACCCACCCCTGGGACCAAAAAGATGCCGTTGGGGCCTTGCAGCCAGCCCCAGCGGTAACATGTGCCAACCCCTCCTCCTCGTGGTGTGGTCCGGGCACCGGTTTACCGGTGGCAAACGGGGCTCTGGCTGTGGACGTGAAGCGCCTGGTGGGTGTAGCTGGGAGCCCACTCAAGTTAGCTTGTTAAAAGTAAGAGCGTCTTAGAGCAAAACTCCTTACATGCCGACGAAGAGTCTGGTGTTGGGTCTTCCGTACCCGTACGATGATTGGCTTGCCATGAATGCAATTGCTCCGGCCCGTCGCCCCTTGGTACAGAGGTGACGCTGGGAGTAGATCACTATCACTAATTTTGCCCTACAGGGCCGGCGCTTGTTGCCCAACGAACCCTATCGTCCACGCGCCTATGGGGATGGGTTGGCAGCACTGCGCATGCAGCGGCCAAACCCCGCGCATTTTTTGAATTTTTTCTTTGTCTTACATTTTCCGTACTTTTAATTCCGTGAGTTTATCACTCCATACTTTTACTTTTCTATACTCCATACTTTTTTTAGTCCTTATGTGTGTGTGTGTGTACGTGTGTGTATCGTTGCCAACAGCACACGGTAACCCCCATCTATTGGCGAAACCGTGCCCACTTAGCTTGACTTCGGTGATCTTACGGGTACCGGTATGGCCTAAGTGGCTAAGGCCGTTGACTGGGAGTAGATCGAAATTAGCGCTAAGCGCCCTGTAACATCGCCGGTATAAACGGAAAGCTTCGGAAGTCGTCGATGCTGGGCAGATCACGGGTTTTAGGCGCTTTTTACTCGAATTTTTAAACGTTAATTACTGGAAAACAAAACCGCAAACGCTATTTCGTTATTCTTAATTTTCGTCTTATTTTGATCCCTAGAATCACCCCTTAAAAAATCTCCCACCTGTTGTCGAACACCCTGTATATATACCGCAGTTCACCAGAGTTCATAACTGCGAAAAAGACCAGTTTTCGTTCTTTCGTGCGCATCTTCGCCCTGATTGGCGATACTCCCGAACGAAGTAGAAAGCGATTAGCAGAGAGCTCGATGCGTTCCCCCACCATCTTCCAACCTGCGCATCGCAGTTATAGACTCTAGTGAAATAGGTAGTTAAGTTTATGTTATAATTTCAGGCATATCATATTTGTCACGATGGTCGGGAAGGTCATCAAGGAGCTTCGTTCCTCTGCACTAATGGAACTCTTTTCAATCAAAAGGATTTTGGTTGCGATTGGTGGTATAATGTGAATTGTGCTGAGGCACCAGCTTTGTACAGGTACATACACTTCTGTCATTTACTTAAATAGAGTAATTGGGAAGAGATTAACAACAGGTACATTTTATTTATTTCAGATTAAATGAGGATCCTCTAAAGAATCCGTTCGTGCCAAAGGAAAAGAAAGATTCGTATCGAAAACTAACGAGAATCGTCGTTGTTTAAATTCCATGACCGAAGCGCAAAAAGAACACTGAACCCTCCTACTGTGTTCGGATTTACAGTGACCCAATAGGAGAGTCAAACTCTGGAAGATGAACGCTCTGACAACAAGAGTGAAGCGAATGCAGGCTCATTTTGATCCGTAATTAAAACTTTATCAGATACAAAAAATTTGTTTTCAAGTGTAAGTAGTACATTTGAATCAAAATGACCCTGCAGTTAGAACTGCTTACTTTTGGACAGAAATCTCTTGATGAATGCATTTTATAATATCAGTATTTTCATGAATGTAGTTTAAATCTTCTGTTAGATTTCATTGTACAAATCATATCTATTATTATATGTAATGTGAAATAAAAAGAATTTTTAAGTCTTCTCAAAAATAAAAAAAGTAATAACACGAATAAGTATAAAAAATGATGATTTAAGATTATTACCACTCTGCGTATACATAATTTCGTTTTACTCTGTTAATCATCGACAGAATGAACGTAGACTCGAAATTACGAACCCACGTAATTATTCAGAATGTAGATAAGGACAAAACCGAGGATCACAGAGGTAAACTGTAAAATACCCGCGCAACGACGCTCGCTGCTGTGCCATCTTGCTCTTTCCCTCGGCAAAATTTCACTGACCGTCCCATACAACAAGGTTCCTCCTGCTAAGCCTTGCAAAATCGGTGCCACGATTTTCGTCCATTTGTTGTTCGCCTACAGAAATGTTATCTTTCAGATTTCTGTATAATTCAAGGGGTTGAAAAAGAAGATACTTGCTCGCATCGTTAGCATTCCAATCCCTATACCGAGGGCAGATCCAGCTGAGAATACGAAAATTGCCAACACCAGTCTAACAACAGAACTATTGGCTCCAGCTAATTCTAATCCTAAACAAAAACCGACTACGAACTTATGAGAGGCCACTGCTCCAACCAGCAGAAAGACCTGAAAATGAAAAAAAAAAATTTGGGAACCATGGATTTGAACTCTGAACCTTTAGATTGCGAGTCAAGCATTTTACCGCTGACAACCGTTTGTATGTATAAGTTTATCATACTTCTCAATGTAAGGAGTAACTAACTTTAATTGTTAATATCTTTTAAACAATTAGCCATTTGCCCTCAAAAGAGGGTATAGGCGTATTCAACTCGACGAGCTCTACAATGTGGCAAAGTTTCATTACCAAGTGAGCGTTACACTTGGTTAGTTCCGCTCGTGAGTTGCGTTGATTCTGTTGCGGCGTGTGACACTACGCATGCGCACGCCACGCCGGCAGCCGATTGGCTGCAGTCCCTCATTCGCGTGCCCCTCGCCAATCGGCTGTCCGGCGTGAATATGTGTTAGAGTCACACGCCGCGACAGAATCAACGCAACTCATTGTCAGTGTATTTATATATGTTTACCTCGGACAATGCTTTCTGCAGACCAACCGCCAATCCTTCGAGAATAGCATGAACGGTAAGCGCTAATAAAAGACCCATAAGGTTGGCGTTCGAATTTGCACAGGGTTCCGAGTGATTCCCATGGCATAAGAAGGTCTCTTCGTTGGTAAAGTTAGGAGCGGTAGGTCCATACTGCACTGCTCCATACGTAGAAGTTCTTGAAGTGGAATTATTCGTTCCATTTCCGATAAGATTTGTCTGATACGGATTTACGTCGAATATAGAAACACTTCTGGTAGTATTCCGATTGACAATGGCAGGCCCGACCTGGTGTGAATGACTTCTGCAACGCTCTCTGCAACCGAGAAATCCAGCTTCGTCGTTCTCATCGATACGTGCGATCGATTGCTACCGGTTACAATGCGACCTGATACTAACATTAAAGCAATTTTCATTCTTCAATGTACGTATAACAATTAAAGAGTGAAAATTGCCTCTATCTTTAGACGAAGTCGAACCATCGTTATCTCTGCACAACGAATCAACAAGTACATACATGTCTCCAATCTCCTCCTCAACGCTTGTGAGCTCGCATGAAAGACACTCTCGTAAATACTAAATATTAAATACAGTAAAACCTCGATAAGTCGTCACTAAAGGGACCGAGAAATTTTGACGACTTAAACGGGGTAAAAACCATGTAAATTTTAAAATGACGAGGAAAGGAAAATGACGACTTATAGAGGTTTTACTGTATTTCTACGTTAAAAAATCCCACTCAAGTACTTATACGTACACTTGACTTGCCGTGTTCCAATCGGCGGGTTTACAATTGTTCAAATGCGTCGCAGATCGATCGTCGATATTCCAAAAGTAATGAACAAACTCGTCTATGAAATACAATAGAAGAAAACCGCAAGAGAAGAGTAGCTCCGCGTACTCGGGCATAGACTCGCGGATCTCTGGTAACATGTGAAGAATCGCGGTTGCAAGCAGTACACCACCACCGAAACAAAGAGTACACGAAAGTAATAGTTTCTGCTGTAGATAACGTACACGCGAAACGAAACACGAGGGTGCAACGCCGACGATGAAGCTACCGGCAGCGATAGCGATCATCGAGGCTAGTTTTGCCTGGACCACGGTAACAGTCATTTTCGAGATGACAGACGGAATACGTTCACTGTCGGCTGACACTGCCAAGAACGATTGACGCTAATCTAGCTAACGTGATAAGGTCAATCGACTCAAGAGATAGGAGCACAATCGTGACACTTGAGAAAACGACTATTATATCGAGGAAATTAGAAAAACCGAAAATCTCAACGCAACAAATCCCCTCGCTATTTCGCTCTAACTAAATACATAACGACGTATCTGCGATCGTCGACGTGCGTCGATGATGAAAAATGCTACCGCGAAGAACGCATCAGGTAGCAGCAATGTAGATATAGTAATAACATAACATAAACTGTTTCCCAGACTTTGGACGTTAACAAATGCGTTTCGCATCCTTCACCTCCAAAGGATGGCGGCGTATTTTAGGGACATTTCCGTCCCTTTATGCCCAACGAACATTATCGACTGCTGATATAGTAATAATGATATTGTTATGCTACCGCAAAGAACGCATCGGGTAGCAGTACTGACCGGAAGCAACACAAAGACGAAGAAGATACTGACCAAAGTTTTATTTGATATCGATAAACTGCTTCGATAATGTATTCTTACGTTCACTGTTGTTTAGACCTTTATCTAATAGCTATTTTTGTATATCTTCCCTAACAAAAGGAAAATTGAAAGATCGTGACACTGTTTTGTACAAACAGTTATTCATACTTTATCTTCTTGTTGTGGTGCTAACCGAACTAATATATGTAGTTCGAAATATTACTATTTTAAAGGAATAATGAAAACACGATTATACTAACTTGTTAAAATTTAATTGAAGAATATACGCATTAATCATAAATAACTTAAGTTTCTAAATACATGTTACCTTTATTTTTAAGTTGATTGCAATTAGTAAGCATTAAACGAACAAACATAAAACTTGAAATTGACATATTTATATTTAAAGAAGACTATGGCAGTATGTAGTAAGATCCCCCCTCGTAGAGGCTTCCTTTCCCACGAGGTTCCGCCAAGCACCGTCCCTCTCCAACGACACTCGCGAAGAGAGTGACGAGTGACGAGTGGAAGTGGAAGGAGGCCCTCTATATATATATGCCTGAGACTCCCCACCACTTACCTATAAGCGCCTACGCGGGAAAATTTGATTACATTTCATTTCGTTTATTATATACTGCGTACGAACACATAACAAATGTTACTCTATAACGTAATATATTTATACAATAATTATAATCTATAATAAAAATTTGATAAATAAAAGTGTCAATAATATTATATTCTTAAAAGATACATATATAAAAAAATTATTCTTATGTATTTAAGGTTACGTCATGAAAACGTTATAGGTAACAGGTTATAAGTTATAACATTCTTCTTTTACCACAGTATGAGCTCACAATACGAATATACTAATAAATTTAAACGTGAATATCAATATGACGATAGACGAAAGAAAAATAAAAGTAATAGTTCCAAATCACTACCCAAACAAAGCTATAACCAAGAAATTGTATCAACTGACAGAGAAGTAATTTATAAATCTGATAAAGATTATGACAGTTTCTGTTTCACTAAA
Source organism: Osmia lignaria lignaria (assembly GCF_051020975.1). Classification (NCBI taxonomy): domain Eukaryota; kingdom Metazoa; phylum Arthropoda; class Insecta; order Hymenoptera; family Megachilidae; genus Osmia; species Osmia lignaria. The sequence goes on along the minus strand of NC_135044.1, from coordinate 8,520,062 downwards.
TACAAACATGAATTAAACAAAATATTCTCAGGGAATTTGAATACAGTACAGGACACTGATGATTTTTGGAAATTTGTTAATAAATATGAAACTGTACAAAAGAAACTTAATACTTCTGATGCTGCAGTTAATTTTTCGTTGAATGATATTGGTGTACCAAAGATATATCACAAATTACATTGTATAAATTTCAAACTGAGTTTAAACTTTAATGAATTATTTGCACGCGTTCCTCCGACTGAAGCATTAACAAAGGAACAGTTATCAAGATTTCAGAACATAATAATTTTGTATTTAGATTTTAAACAGAAAGAAAAGTTTACTAAATTGAAGAAGCTTAGAGAATCACAAGCAAATTTGCCAGTTTATCAGTATAAGAAAAAGATTATAGAAACAATAAAAGATGAAAGAGTAGTTATTATAGCTGGTGATACTGGTTGTGGAAAGTCCACTCAAGTACCACAGTATTTATATTCGGCAGGCTTTCAAAAAATTGGTAGGTGTTAAAATTACAATTTTAACCATTTGTGCTTTCAAATGTTTTTCCACAGAACATAATTATTGTATTAAAACAATTTCTTATAGCTTGTACGCAACCCAGGAGAATAGCTTGTATATCATTAGCCAAACGCGTTGCCTTTGAAACACTGACAGAGAATTGTAACCAGGTTGGATATCAAATTCGTTTTGAGAAACAAAGAAATCAAGATACTAAAATTACTTTTATAACAGAAGGACTTTTGTTAAGACAGGTAGAAATTATAATAAAGCTAAAAGTTCTATTAGTACTACAAATATTAAAGTATTATGTTTTGTTTAGCTATCTGGAGAATCTACTGTATTACCCTATGATGTAATTGTTTTGGATGAAGTACACGAACGTCATTTACATGGAGATTTTCTTCTTGGCATTATGAAGTGTATCATTAATCAAAAACAGGACTTAAAATTAGTGCTCATGTCTGCTACCATTAACATTGAACTTTTTGGTAATTACTTTGCAAAAGAGGATGTTAAAATAATACAGGTAAATCTTTAGTAATATATAATTATTAATTAATTTTGAAACATTCTTATAATAATAATTTCTATAATAGGTTCCTGGAAGATTATATCCCATTCAGTTATTATATAGACCTATTACCATAGAAGATTTTCGGTATAAAAATGATAGATTCAATCCAAGCCCTTACGTACAAATAATGCAAATGATTGATCAAAAATATCCAGGTAAAAAGTATTATTTGTTAAATACAGCTATTTTTAATCGTATAATTAATAATTAGTAATTTCAGTTGATGAAAAAGGCGATTTGTTAATATTTCTAAGTGGAATGAGTGAAATTACTGCAGTTGTAGATGCAGCAAAAGAGTATAGTCAGAAGAAAAATAACTGGATTGTTTTACCGCTTCATAGCACTTTAGCTATTAGCGAACAAGACAAAGTATTCGATTACGTTCCTGAAGGAGTAAGAAAGTGTATCGTATCAACGAATATAGCTGAAACTTCTATTACTATAGATGGAATTAGATTTGTTGCTGATAGTGGAAAAGTAAAAGAAATGAGTTATGACCCCTCGTGTAAAATGCAACGGCTAAAGGAATTTTGGATTAGCAAAGCCAGTGCCGAGCAAAGGAAAGGAAGAGCTGGTAGAACAGGACCTGGAGTGTGTTATAGGTATATCAATAAATCATATTATAGTTTTATAACATGTATTAATACGAGAATATTTCCATGTAGATTATACTCGGAAGAAGAATATATGGGGTTAGAAAAATATTCAACTCCAGAATTACAACGCGTGCCTTTAGACTCCTTACTTTTACAAATGATAGCCATGGGACTTCCAGATGCGCGAAAATTTCCTTTTATAGAACCACCACCATCAGACAGTATAGAAAACTCTATTTTATCATTAAAAGAACATGTTAGTACATTTGATACTAGCCAAATAAATTGTCAACTCAACGAATGAATAAAACATACATCTCTTATTATAGGGTGCACTTACAGATAATGAAAAGATAACGTGTATTGGAAAAACACTTGCACGTTTACCTGTTGATATAACAATAGGGAAAATGTTAATAATGGGTTCAGTTTTTCATCAGGTTGAACCAGTACTATCCTTGGCTGCCGCTTTAAGTATACAAACACCATTTACAAATAGAGCGTACAGAGATCCAGAATGTGAGGTAATAGAATGTAATTGATAAATTCTTAAAAACATTTTTAATTATATACTAATTCAGTGATTTTAAGACATCTAGAAAAAAATTGGAATCTGATCATGGTGACCCAATAACATTACTAAACGCATTCAGAGAATGGTTAGAAATGAAACAACAAAATTCTCAGGAATCTAGAAGTTCTGGCAATAGCAGTAGAAAATGGTGTAAAAGAAGAGGCTTGGAAGAACAAAGATTTTATGAAATGACGAAATTAAGAGCACAGTTTAAAGAACTACTTCAGGTAAATTAACATCCCCCGGTAGCATTGATTTATGAAATCCTTTTACTTTAACATTTATAATTTACAGGATTGTAGCTTATTAAAAAATCTTCCGGAACCAAATTCTTCCATGAGTAGTGCAGAGCGTGCAATTAGACATGGAGAACTGAAACTTCTAAAGTCTTTGAAAAGAACTTATAAGCAAAGTGAACCCAGAAAGCGAAAACAATTAAAATTGGAGACTTTTGATATACACTTAGAAGATAATGATAACGACGATAAAGAAATTGACATAAAAGATGTTGAATTTCGTATGAGAAACGATCCAAGTCAAGTTCAAAATTTATTGGTCGCAGCTAGTGCATGCAGTTATAAGGATTTAACAATGTTAAAGTTAATATTGTGCAGTGGTTTATATCCACAATTTGCATGTGCCGATGAATTTAATTATTGTAAGGTAATGTTAATTTGTGCTTTTCAAGTAGTTGAACTATTTGCCGATGAATAACATAAATTTTCAGTCAATGAGTGAACAATTGTTTCATACAAAAGCAAAACCGTATATTGCCTTACATCCAATGAGCTTCTTTGGAAACCATCCACAAATACTACAGTTAGAAGAAACTGATATTGTATCAATACCAGGATTCAAAAGTAAAACTCCTGTTAGTCCAAAACATACAATATTAGCATATTTGTAAGTTTTTAATCATATTTTACATATCATTTCTACTGTAATCAAACGTATTAACTTATTGTACCATTGACAGATCTCTTTTAGAAACGACAAAGCCTTATTTAGTAAATACCCTTAGAATGCCTGCTGCACAAACGTTACTTCTGTTCGCACGTGAAATTGATACGAACAGTACATTTTCAATGTGAGTGTATAGCATACACAGTAAAACCTCTATAAGTCGTCTCCGGATAAGTCATTTTCCTTTCCTCGTTATTTTCAAATTTACATGGTTTCTACTCCGTTTAAGTCGTCCAAATTTCTCGGTCCCTTGAGTGACGACTTATCAAGGTTTTACTGTAATTAGATTTAACAAAGATATATCAATGTTGTATTGCGTTCTATGTTTTATAGAATTGTATGTGATTCCTGGTTAGCATTAGAATTTCCTGTACCTGATAGCGGTCAAACGTTATTAATGAAAGCTACTAAATTACGACACAAATGGGATTTTTTACTAAATCAACGCTTACAAGGTATTGTAAAAAAGTATTAAAATCCAGAAACAAAGTAGAAAGTTATTACTTAACTTAGATTAATGACCGAGTTTTAATATTAATTACCACAAATATTTTACAGAGCCAAACACAAATGATAATGAAAAACAAGATTTTAGTGAAATCGAGTACACACTTACTCAAGAATTGATTGACTATATGCACACCACAGTTCCTTATACATTAAAACGACTTTTACCAGCCGATTTGAAGACAATCTATGTGGGAAGCACCGACAACAACGTATCTATAGATCCTAATCCATTTCAGTCAGATTTTCAAGTAATTTCCAATTCAACTAAAGGGGGAGTTCATTTAACAAATACCATCACATATAATTGGTAAATTATTCCTAATTTATTTTTATGAATCAACAAGGTATAATTTAAAAAATCCATTAACTATAATTTATTTTTAGTTTGAAAGAAACTGAATGGAGTGATAAGCTTTTTTTAGAAATGTCAGAAACAGAATGGCAATGCCATAATTGTAATATGCAAGCAATTCTTACAAGCATACAAAAGTTACAACATCAACAGTCCTGTAATAAGCAATATACAAAGGAAATTGAAAAGCCTTCTAACAATATTAAACGTAAATCCAATACACAGACTTACGAGTGTCCTGACTGCGAGCAAATACTGCATCTAACACCAATCGAAATACTTAAACACAAGAAGTCACATATTAAATGAATCTTTTTTTTTAAAACTTTCCTATGAAACATATTTTGTATTTTAAATTATCATCACTCGTTTAATTATAATTGTAATAATTTACATTAGCTTATAATCTTTGTTATAAAGCAATATTGTATATTACAATTTTGTACATATTTGATATAATCATATATGGATTATATAAATAATAAATATTTAAATTATTCAACATGAAATAAATCATGTCCATGGTAAGAAGTTCGAAAACATGAAACAACCTATAACTGTATATCCTAAAAAGTAGAATAGTATAAGTTTATCTCGTAAAGCATATTTTTTCTGTTTAAGGAAAAATACTCTCCATTTGGAACATGCATTTTCTTCGCTTTCATATGCCTTGTTATTAATCGAATGAGGAGTATACGTTAAAGCACAATACCAATATATCAATGGACTCGCTGAACTTATCAAACGTGTGCTTACTTGAATGTGTACAAAAAGAATACAAAATACGGTTAAAAATAAACCATGACTAACAAATACTAACATTTCTATTGGATATTCCTTGATTTTTATCTGTTTCTCGTTTTGAATATTTGGGATAAATCCAAATGTATAAAAATATCTCTTATGTACAAAAAAGTATTCCTTAATACATCTAATCATAATATAAAGTATTGGAATTGCTAGAATAAAATTTGGTATTTGTTTTAATTCATAATAATTTAAAAATCCTACATTCCAATATTTTTTCTGTATGTAACCATATGCTACTGGAATTTTTAAACTGCACCACTCGCTATTGTTGCTACCTGATAATACTAAATTATTTTTTATACCATAATTAGTAATATGTTCAGGAATAAATGTGTAGTTTAAATTTGGAATACAGAATGTAATATAATTATACATTTGCAACAGAACAAATGGAATGATTGATATAATTATTGTATTAAACATTACACAGATGCTTCTTAAAGTTGTTAGTTTGAATATAAATTGACATAATGTTTTTAATGAAAAATTTGTGTGCTTTATTAAATAACTATAGGCTAAATTTTGTAATCTAAAATATATAGGAAATCCAATATTAATCATACCGTTTGATCTTGTAAGAATGGACAAACCTATTGGAAAAGATACGTACGGATCTAATTTAATAGATCTCAACATGCTATAAAATGATAAATAAGCAAATAAAGATTCTGTGTAAATAGCAGAAAAGAATATGGTAGCTGGATTTATACAATAAAATATTGCTGCTCTGTAGGACGTATTTGTATTTTTTAATACCGTCTTACTAAGATCATAAAACGTAACAGCAGATTTAATGAAGCACACAAAATTAATCAATGTAGCTGCAAGAATGATAGAACTATGAAGATTCAATACAAAAAATATCTTCTTAATAGGAGTAGCAACAATTCGAATCAATAGAGGGTATAATGGATAAAAAGCTAAAGTGTTTTCATATGTGTAACCATATTTTGAAATATGTATAAAATATTCACCATCCCATCGCGTGAGACCGCTAAATAAAAATGTAATTATAGTATCGTATATTGAAACTTGTTCAGAATTACTTGTGAAACTTTTAAATGCATCTGCGCGATGATCAGGGCATAGAATATTAAAAATAAATTGTAAAATTAAAATTACTATTCTACTAATTATTGCAAACCAAAATATCTTTCTTCTTGGACTGTACATTATTACTAAGTTGTGTATAAATACGTTCCTTTGATAATACTTACATTAATTATAACTTTGGTTCCATTATAACATTTTGTGTAAAGTTATCAATGCATTTTATTCTTCTTAGTTTTCTGTTTTTTTATATGAAAACAGTATGGTTGTACATAAGGTATTCCTCTTCCTGTCTCTGCTTTCTATTTTGGAGAAGTGCATAACTAAAACAAATATTGTAAATCATACCACATTAATACTTTTCCTTAGTATTACTTCATTGAATAACACAAAGAAATGTTTCAAATTAACAACGTTAGTTAATAATTTTCTCAACATTAGTATTTTAAGAAACAAAATGAAAGATTATCACTTTTTAATACCATACTCTTTCAAAAATATAATTGAATAAAATTTATACAATTTAATATATGTAAATATTTGTTAAACAATTGTTTAGAAAATAAAATTTTATTTACAAAACACGTAATAAGTTTATGCTTTTACACCACAAACTTTTTTAGCAAAATCTGCAATATGGTGATCTTTGGGTACACATTCATATTCAATAGTTTCCGCGTATGGCATAGGTACATCGATACCAGTGCAACGAACAGCTGGTGCATCAAGTTGAAAAAATACTGGATTTTCCATTACTGTTGCTACAATTTCAGAACCAACACCACATGTTGGCCATCCAAGTTCTACAGTCATTAGTCTATGGGTTTTTGTAATTGATTTAAAAATTGTATCCCAATCTATTGGCCTAAGAGAACGTAAATTAATCACTTCTGCTTCTATTCCTTGTCCCGCTAGGATTTCAGCTGCTTGCATCGTATACATAGTACTTTGGCCGTGTGACGTTAAAGTAATATCTTTGCCAGGTTTTTCAATTTTAGCTTTACCAATAGGTATCGTAAAATCTTTGTCCATAGCTTCATCTGATACAGGAAATTCAAAATTATAAAGCACTTCACTTTCTAAAATCACAACTGGATCAGGATCTCTAACAGCAGCTTTTAAACATCCTCTATAATCTTCGCAAGTTGAAGGTGACATAACTTTTAAGCCAGGCACGCTCATATACCATGATGCAAGACACTGAGAATGTTGTGCTGCCAAACCTTTAGCATTACCATTTGGACCACGAAATACAATCGGTACAGGCAACTTTCCAGCAGTCATGTAACAAGTTTTAGCAGCCCCATTTACTACACGATCAATAGCTTGTAATGAGAAATTAAATGTCATAAATTCACATATCGGTTTTAAACCAGCAAGTGCAGCCCCGATAGCTACACCACAAAAACCAGCTTCTGTTATAGGCGTGTCAATTAATCTTTTATCTCCATATTTTTTCCAAAGATTTTTTGTTACTTTATATGCACCATCATATTCTGCAACTTCTTCCCCCATAATAAATACTTTTTCATCACGAGCTAACTCTTCGTCAAGAGCTGAATTTAATGCATTTCTTATAGTCATTTTTTTAATGAATCTATAATTTTGTTTCCAAAAATTACATGATATATTTGACAGTATACTACTTCTCAAATAATGTAAAAATAACATCATAAATGGTATATTTAATAACTAAAAAAATTTGGAAGAATGTATTAACATGTTCTTTCTCTCTTTTAATATAATTTGGTTTATGTATTACAATTGTAATCAATATTGTGATTAGTCTGGTGAAAAAATTTATAATGAAGTTTTAATAAACTAACAATATCAGTATACTGTTATTAATGAATGATTACCTGAACAAAAAAGAACAAATCTTCCTTTACGCAATGCTAATACGTTGAAGTTTCTACTTTATTAGGTATTTTGTTTATATTCCTTCATATCCTTGAACCTGTAAACAAAAATTAAATTGAAATAATTATATTAAGTTACAATACAATTACATTTCTTAAATTACCTCTTATATACGTTCAGAATATAAAACTAATGTGAAATTATTGATTACTATCTTATAAAAGATAACAATTTTAAAGATGTATATATATTAAATTAAGTATTCACTAAGAAAAGCTTCAGTGATTAAAATTATCACTTTGATACAAATCATCAATATACTATACATAATAATTTTATTATAGCTTTATGGTAACATAACCTTTCCTGTCATTGAAATAAAAAAAACTTTTGATGGTTAGAATTATGTTTGCTCCAAACGTTTTAAAATTTGGTGATTTATTAAAAGTAAATCATGAAATTAGAAAATCCTCAATCAAACTTTTCCACACACGTAAGTACTCTGCACTTCGAATACAATATTAATTTAATGAACAGGATGCTAATTGTTTTTCAGAATTTCAAATACTGTTTTCAAAGGAAAATGAAACAACTGAAAGTCCAAGAATCCGCGAATTTAGAAAAAAGCTAAGGGAGCGGACACCCATAGGTATATTATGAAGAAACATTTATTAAAAAATTATAAATAATATTATTTTAATAAAATGACATTATTTAATTGATGACAGAAAAATTAGAAGAACTGGAAGAAGGAAAACATCCTTATCAAGAAAAAGAACCTTTGAAACCATTTCCAAACAATATTAATCCAGAAACAGGTGAAATAGGAGGCCCACGTGGACCAGAACCAACTCGATATGGTGATTGGGAAAGAAAAGGCAGAGTAACAGATTTTTAGACGTAAAAATTCTGTACGCATAGTTCTTATAGAACAATATCTAGTATTAAATAATACATGTATACATATATGTATGTACATGTATGTATAGTATAGCTAATAGCATACTTTTATTAGAAGTTTTGTTAAAACTATAACAAAAGAATAGCATCAAATTTCATTGATCCTGCTATCATACTAATCAAATATGCATATTTTAAAGCTAAATTTATTTTTAAATAGTGCTGGTTTCAGTAAGTTTAACTTTTTAAATAAAGTTTTAATGAATCAGCCAATTTTCACATCCAGACAATTTGCAACAAGTATGAAATGTACAAGTTTTAATTTGCAACCTAATAATTTTGATATTTTAACCATTGTATATATTATTATATTTAGCTACTTTATTACAAACTGAGAAATCAAAGCCAGGTAAAAAAGAGGAATCAACAAGAATGAAACAGTTTCATAAGAAATTAAGATTGCAACCCATACCAAGTAAAATAAATACGAATTGTAAATAGTGTATAGATTACAGGAGCTAGATTATTATAATCGTTATAAATATGATAATAGGAGTACCGCCACGAGAACGATTTGTAGATTTGGTATTAGTAGAAACTAATCCAAAGAATGGAGAAGCAATAACAGATAGCGAGAAAGATCCAACAAAGTGGGGAGATTGGCAAAACGGTGGACGAGTGACCGACTTTTAATAAAAAATATTCCAGTTCATATATGATTTTGATTTGAAAATGTAAATTAAAAACGCGGTATGACACGAAATAAACTATATTTATAGATATAGTAATATTCTCGTTCATATGAAATTGTTTTCTAAAGTGCATTATTTTATATTTACAATACAATTTCATATTACAATATGAATACAGAAATTTCCAAGTCACACTTTCATGATGCGCGATACACAAAATACAAAATTTGTTTATGAAAAGTTAAAATTAAAAATAGCGAAATATGTACATAGTGGTGATTCTTACATTATAGTTTCATCCTACTCCTAACAGATCCATAGATGATGTATTAAAAATAACATCCAAAACATCTTTAATGAAAGAATTAAAATTAATTGCTTTTCCAAACTGAATCATTTATGATTAATACAAAACAGATCTTTGTAAACTTCTTAACGAAGTCAATTTTCTAATGCTTTTACTTACAAACCGGAAATCAGTAGTGTTGTAAGAGCTGTAAAACGAGAAAAATGATCTGGAAGTACAGATACGCTCATATTCAAATAATAGTTTTTCAGTCTTTCATCTAGCATCGACGGACCTGAAAATTGTTTTAAGGTAGCATCGAATTTTAAAGATTATAGATCTTAACGAATTATAAGCTATAAAGTTTTATTGATGGCTAACACATCTCGCATCATCATGTTTTTGAGCGTCCATAAGGCATTCACCACATTTCCATGGTTGCCTACACCGTTACCTAACCATTCAACAGGTAATTTTGTTACATCAGGAATTTGTGTGTTATCAGGATTAGCATTCATTTGTTTATCCCAATTTGATATGTATCGGTTTTCTACATTTAATGCTTCAATGTATCTAAAGAAATAAATAATGTGTTTTTAAAAATTCACAAATTTGACTAAAATTATAAAAATTTACCGTAAGTAGGCATCTGAATGTAATACACGACTTGGTCTTGGAGGAACAGCAACGAACATTGGTTCAGGTTGCTTAACGACTGGTATGTTACTTGTTTGCGTCGCAGCTGCCGATGTTTCTATAATAAAATAAATGTACACATAAGAATAGACAGAATATTAACATGTTCCCCTGTTTGCTTAGATGAAATTTATATTTTTATCGTTAAAAAGTTGAATTGTTAAAAACCAATTACCTGTTTCCATTGGTGGTAATACCGTTGGACCTTTTGATGCCATGTAGTTTCTAAAATAAAAATAATAAAAGATACTGAATCATGAATTTAAAAATACGTATTTATGGTATAGTAAGATTTAACATACTTGCTTCTCTCTAAAGGAGGTATGATGCGACCATTCGACTTAAGAATATGAACCTCTTTAACATGCCTTGCAAGCCTTTGTACACTTGGAAATGGAGGTACAGACTTTTTCGTACGACCACAACCTCGCCACTGGCATTGAAATTCTACATCTATTGAAGCGTATAAATCTTAAAACTTTATTCTTAATAGTATTAGAATAATATGATACACTTACCACTAGCGGCATTAACAAAAGATGATTGAACATGACCATTTTGTTCGGCGATACAATGGTCGATACAATCAGTCATATCTTCAAATTGCCAGTCACAATTATCCCAACAACATTCGTATACTACATCTTGTAAAGCATTAGTGCCTACTGAAACAGCATTTCCTTTAAGTTGTCCACCATCCTCGTTCATTTTAATTGCTCTTTCTTCCCAAGCCTGTTTCTCTCCTGCTGGCAATTTTCTCCACTGAAATTGAAAAAGGATATTTTGTACAATTTCTCCTTCTATTTTAATTAACTTTTCAGAATGCAATATTTCAAACCTTTGCAAACCTAATCTACAGTATGTTTCAACAATTATTGCATACAATGTTTGTGTTCAAATAATAACTTTTATCACAGTAATAATATTTGCTGTTTTGGCGGGAAAATCGTAACGTACTTGAAAGAAAGATGAAGCATGCAGAATGACACAACACTCCCTCGACAATATTTGATAAAAATAATTCGGTAACTTTCTTTATAATATTATGCTTGGAACCATTTAATCTGCATACTTTCCTTCTTCGATGAATTCTTATAGTAAACTAAAAATCAACAGTAAAAAATAAATAAATACCTCGTTACCAACAATTCTGCTAATCTCCCCAAAGGATGATTCAGGATTGTTTTGTGTAATCTGCGTTCGCATTTTACTCGAATATAAAATATAGCCCGTAACTAATTTCTTACCCGCCGTTTTCTAAACAGAGGAAAACACAAATTATAATGTCAACGTCTTACCGATATTATACCTTCACGGATAAAACATCTAATTGTCGTTCTAATGTTAAATAACAACGCTGAAACGGTGCAAAACAAAAAATATGCTGGCATATTTTTTTAAATAAATAAAATTAAAATGAAATAAATCAAATGAAACATATAATCAAAATAATGTCACGATAAGGCCTACCTTTTTAGTTGACACAGGTGTTTGAGTATTGGAGAGCACCGGTTGAGCTTCTGCAGATCCAACGGACGGTGGACCACCAGCGTCCATGCTGTCCTCCCCAACTCCTACTCCTACTCCCACTCCTAATCCTACTCCCATGCCTAGTACATCGGGTTCCAGCTTCGGTAACAATGGTGATGCCTCCTATACCATTTACGTTATGTTACGTTCATTATCCGTTACCGAATGTAATGTTATGAATATATATATGTATATATTTTCTTTTGATATCAATATAATAATTTTGTATAATCCTACCGATTACATAGACTTTTCTTAGTTACAGAAATTTACAAATATCATTTGTAGTACAAGTTAAAGTATAGCAATAATGATATTATTTCAATAGTTCAATTTGATTTTTTGTCTATATCCTAAAACCTTGATATTAGTACTTTATGCATACATTCCATTTAAAGTAAAATGCTTGATTTTTACATTATTTGGGTTAGAGTGACATGGAAGCGAGACTTTTGGTGGTATTCTACGTACATCGTATATGTATGTACATACATATGGATAAACCCAACAGGTGCTCTGAATTGAAATCCACGAAAAATAATGTACTTCTATTAAATACTACATAGAAAAATATACTTTCACGAAAAGAAAAACATGTAAGAAAGAAAAAGAAAGAAAGAAAGAAAGTAAAATGAATATGCCGGCATAAGATGAAAAGCATGCTCAGATATATGAACTAGTACACAATATTTTTATCACATGCAAGTCATATTGCATATAGTGTATAGTCATAATTTAAGCTCATAATATTTGGAATCATTATCAATTTGCATGTGAGCTTGCGTGTGATTTTCATAGAACATGCATTTCCATAATATTGTTAACAGATGAAACTTAACAGTAGTTAATGATAGAAATTACCATTTCAAACTGAGTTGAGCTAGGAGTAACAGACTTGACTTGATTTTGCGTCTGAGCCACATCGCCCGGAACCTATAACACACACATCACATGCAAAGCAATTATATTCAGTTAGTTGCATATCAAATAACAGGCTACTTATTGTTATTAGACTTTTGTGTAGGATATTACTCAAGTTTTCTCACCTTAGCAGGATTAATAGGCCTTCGAAAGAAATATATTTCATCTTCAGTTACTGCTGAACTATGATTTAATTTTTTTAAACCTTCTTGTCCAAGTTTTTTCATGAGGCTTTTACTTTCATCGTATAAAGATTCACAAATATATATATCATCTTCTGGAATCTCTGTGGGTCGACCTAAACAAGCGTATCAATTTGAATAAAAGTATAATGTTTCTATAAAATGCATACTTATTAATGTACTACTACTAATGTACTCTTCGTATACTTACTACAAATATATTCTCCATAGTCAAGAACAGCACACTTTCCAACAATGGCCACGATAGGATGAGTACCATCTACTGTAGATAGGAATAATTCTTGTTTATAAAATAACTTTGTAGGCGTATGTGGTACTTCTGCAGGCATTAACAACCATGGCCCCTTAAAGTAACACTTTCCGCTAAAAAAAAATTAAACAGTTGTTTGAATTTCTGTATACGATATTTATTTCTAAAATGTATCACTTACTCTTTTGTCGACCATATAGCATCGATTTGTGCAATTTGTTGCCTGCCTCCATCTGTTGCTACATAAACAAAATCTCCAGTTTTTACAGAACCCGCACATGTATTATATTGTTCATAATAAGTATTCTCCGTGTCTTCTGGATTATATAGTATCACATTCTATAAAACAGAAATAATTTTTAAAGCAAAAAATTACTATATCATATTGTAATGCTATGAACTGTTACGAATTTGAATTGCTCACAGGTCTTTCTTTTTCCGTCAATTTTTCTCCTTCTTCTAATTCAGCAATTTCTTCTTTATGCTTTTCTAATCTTTCTTTATAAACTGATATAACTCGCTTTGGTTCTAACGGTTTCTCTCTTGAAATTAATTTCAAATGATCCGGATCGAAATTCCACACTTTGATTTTTTTGAAAGCTCTCGCTTTCGTCGAGTATCGTGATTCACATACATAAACATCTTTTTCTATGAAACCTTCTGGTTGCATTCTAAAATAATCCTTAACACTTAAAACACAACACCTTCCAGCTACTTTAGCCAAAGGTACAGCGACATGGGCATCGCTTTTAAATAACTCTTTATCAAGAAATTTTCTAGATGCTACATGATAAGTTTCACTTGGTCTATAAAATAAATTGCCGTATAACATTTGTTGTCCTTCCGCATTAGTCCATAGCCGTTCTATAAGAACTACACTATACTCCATCCCTCGTTCTGTAGGTTCTATATACGCAAAATCACCCGCTCTATATACTTCTTGATTAAAACTCATTGAACCACCATTATCACTATTATTTCTCTCTGTGCTGGTATTTGTTTCAGCATCCTAAATAAACAAAATAAAAATATTTATAAATTTTTGTAATTTTTATAGAAAATTATATTTTATGACGTGAAGTATTACGTACTTTTGCCTCATTTCCATCGCAACTTTCATCTTCGTTGGGTAATGACAATTCTTGTTGTTGTTTTGCACGTTTCAATTCTGCGACCTGAGTAGAGAGATCTAAAAGTGTATAGTTGAGTGCAGGTGAGTGTAATAAATCTCCGCCACGAGTTACTTCATCGCGAGTACGTAAAAAAAATGCTTGAAGCTCCACGCTATCTTCAAATGGTTGTGAATCTGTACGTGATAATCTTCTAGCTCTTTCTAAACACGTAAATACATCTTCTTGGAACCGGTCTAATCGCTTATACACTCCGCGATCTAATCTCCTTTTAATTAAATCCAACGATAATCCTCGTACCCTAATACATAAAAAGAATTTATTCAAACTGAACGGGTAATAAACAATTGTTAAATAACGCAAATTAAATAAGAAATAACATACTTCTTTTCGTCGATAATATCATGTTCTGGAAGTTCCGCCATAGAATCTGAGTAACATCTTCCTTCTTCATCTTGATGATTATAAAGAGCAGTAAAAATTGTTGCTAATATTTCTTGAACTGCAGCTGATACATCTGGTACACTTTCTTCATCTTCACTTAATTGTAACTTAGTTTGAAGAACTAATCGTTGCAAAATTAATGCGTCCTAGAATATCATTTTAATATTTCATAAATTATTAACGTTTTATAGATAAATAAAAATATCTACAAGAAGAGAATAATATATTGGAAAAAAAATAAGTTAACTGTTTACTTCTGCTTCATTTGTCTTGCATTTTTTTGATAAACGTTGATCTACTTCTTTATCTCTCATTAAACGAATAAAACAAGGTCGAACTTTTAGTGCTCTTTGTATAAAAATATTACTTTCATTGCTACTGTCTCCTTGTTCAAACATTCTGAACAGAGCACACACACATGCA
Source organism: Osmia lignaria lignaria (assembly GCF_051020975.1). Lineage (NCBI taxonomy): Eukaryota > Metazoa > Arthropoda > Insecta > Hymenoptera > Megachilidae > Osmia > Osmia lignaria. The sequence goes on along the minus strand of NC_135044.1, from coordinate 8,504,797 downwards.
CAAAAATCTTACAAAGCAGATCACTTCTATTATTATCTACTGAACACTTTTCCATGAACTTTGTGTATAATTACTTTGGTAAAATCACATATTCGCAAAGAATTTATTATTATATTTATTCGCGGATAAAAATTATTTGTTATACGTTAAAATTTTTACGCGAAATGACATGAAACGACAAAGCTGCGGAGGAAGCTTACTTCGCGTAACCTCAAAAACTATGACCGTAAACACATCGAGCTTTCCATGTTTTAGCGCGAAATTTCAATTGAACCTTAATATCCACATTATTTTTACACACTATAGTAAAGATTCTATAAAATCAATTTAATCTGGGCCATAAATACAACAATAATTACATCTTTCAATAATATTTGAGGTCATTAACTAACGTAAAAGTAACTGCTATCAATTACGATAAATTCGTTACTCTATATAAATGATTTATCTTTTCTTATATTTAAAATTATTAAAAAGAAAATAACAAAGACTATAACTTTTAAATAAATAAATCTTTGTTTCGTTTCGAAATCAATATCATGATTTATTTAAAACTTTATTTTACTCTCAAATAAATATTTCAATATATATCAAATACAAACCTTATATATTTGTGAATCAGGCTCATTATATTTGCAAGCATTATCAAACATTAAGATGAAATCGGACACGAGTTCATCCAAATTGTCATATCCATTATTTTTCAGCGTAGAAGCAATTTTTTCCATATTCATTGGTTGTTTTATAACTTCATAATAATCGGGATACTCGTTTTTATTTGGCAATTTCATAAAAATTAAAGACAATTGTCTCCCTTTTGCATCGTGATAATCCTTTATAGTATCATACATAGTTTTCAATTTTTGTAAGTGTAATGGTACAACTTTTTTAGGTCTCCTATGTAATTGTAAAAATGTATATTACATTTTTACACATCAATTATGTTACAACCTTTGTAAATAAATTCTAATATATGTATATTTCTGTAGTCATATACAGGATGTCCCAAAAACCGAAAATCTATCCCAAAAGCCAAAACAATATTTTAGGACATCTTGCATATATAAACATAATACATACCCAACATTACGAGTAGGCGTAGATGCACTGGATTTCGTAGGTTTCGGCGTGTCTGGCAAAGGACCTAACTCTTTCACTTTATCCATTAAAACTCTTTCCAAAGTATTTGCATCTTCATATATTAAAGAACCTTCTTCATTGTATTGACGACAGTTATTAAACATTAACTGATAAGAAAAATGCGATATAAAATACAGTAATAAATATTTAGTTAAATATATAAATATATACATGTATAAAATATACCTTGAAATCTTGTATCAATTCGTTTTCACTCTGATATTTTTCTGCTTTGATATTAGCTTCAATAGCTAACATATCAATAGGTTCTGCTATTACTTGATAATAATCTGGATATAATTTTTTTGAAGGCTTTTCCATGAACATTAACATTGGTTGCCGTCCATCTTCGCACTGTAATATAACGAAGAACTCTATATTGATAAGCTTCAGTTTCAGTATTTAAGATTGGAATTACTTACAACGTATTCCATAACACATTTAACCAATGCATACAATCTCTTTTTCAACGGAATATTGTCTTTATATTTTCCACGTGTTAATAGATTTGAAGCACGTTTAATAAGTTTAGGTTGATGAGAACTATTTTCAAATTCACTATCTGAATCTGAATCCTAAATGCAATATAAAACATGTAAAATTTATACACAATTTATTTAGTATAAAAAAACAGTTTGTGTTAAAATAATCTTTTATATAATATTGATTGATATTTCAGCACATTAAATATTCTAATGTGCTAAAATCTATTACAATTCAATTGTAAAAGAAATTATATAATTAAAGAAAAATACGTTCTTACCTCGACAGAGTTTTATTTACCTGATCAAATTCTAATAATTCTTGCACTTTCTCCTGCATAATCTTTTGTAGTTTTACAGCACACTTTAACACAAAGCAATAAAAGTAAGTAATATAAGTTAAGAACATAGATAGATTTAAATCAATTAATATACATTACCTTGTATAATCTAGATGTATGAATATTATACTTCTTTGCATTTTCAAACATAATATTCATGTCACCAGCTACTTCACTAACAGTACCATATTCACCTTTCTAAAATAACGACAAATTAAATAACAGTAATTTTGAAAAGGTGAGATCATTATTTTTTTTTTTTCTTCACTACCTTTATCTTCGTACGAATTTGTAATAAAGAAATAGGATTCTTAATCATTTTATAATAATCAGGATATAATCTCTTCGATGGCAGTTTCCAAAAATATTCACTCATTCTAACTCCTATGCAAGGAACAAAAATATTACTAATACTATTATCATAAAACATTGTAACATTAGAAGTATTGTAAACCATTTAAATACCTTGATTGTTAGGTGCTGTTCTTATAGTCTGAAACAGCTGCCATTGTGGATTGTCAGCTTCTTCAGTTTCTGCAGGTTCCTCTTCTTCGTCATCACTTTCTTCATCTTCGTCTGGCAACGACGCAGTTTGGGCTATTAAAGATTGTGCCATTGTACGACTTCCTCTTTTACTTCGTGTCGATGGCGCAGTTGTCGCAATTTTTGGAATATTGCTACTTATTCCGGTATCTTGTTTTCTTGTTGCAGCGGTAATAATCTTCTTTAAAAGCTTAGCATCTTTATAAATTTGTGAACCAGGTTCATTAAATTGACAAGCATTACGACACATTAACATTAAATCCTTTTCCATATCTGAAATAGTATTATAAGCTCCTTCTTGAATTTTTCTTGCAACTGTTTTTAGATCTACCGGCGTCTCGATCACATCGTAATATTCTGGATATAACTGAAAATGTAAGATTGTTCATACGATATTTCAGTTTCGAAAAATGTTGATATTTCACTGGTAAAAAGTTATTACCTTTTTAGATGGTTTCAATTGAAACATTGTGTGTAATGGCCTATTATTATCAGCTGGATCTGTTGCTGTCATAACTGCTGCAAATAAGTCTTCAAATTGTTGCATTGTCTCTTCATCAGGATTCGTAGAACTTTCAGATGTATCTTCCGCATCTTCTTGCTTTAATGTAGCTTTTCGAGCCTGTATAATTAATTTTATACAAATTATTAATTATAATATGCACATAGTTTTATGCCGTTACCCACCAGTCGTGCTACTTTTAGAATTAGTTTCCCTTTGGGTTCTGGATCTTCATATTCTTCCATAATACGGTTTTTTGTATTTACACATAATTCCCAAAGTTCAGTGGCATCTTTGTATTCAGGAGATGTACGCTACATTTAAAAAATTATTATAATCAAGATATTAATCTATGTCGATATAGATGTACATTAATTTGATTCAACATATATTACCATATAAAAAGCTTTTGCATTGTTAACCATAAGTTGAATATCAGCAGCTAAATCATCCATATCCCTATATTCATCTGTTTTCAATTTTTGCTGAACCTTTAACAGGTCTATAGGATTTGTTACAACTTCATAATATCCTGGTTCTTGTCGACGTTTAGGCACACGTATGAATGCGTCACACAATAGCGTTCCATCTTCCTTTTTTTGATTTCTCAACACATCATACAATTGTTGACACAAGTCACTCTAAACATTTTAAATCAAATAAATGTTAAGATTCAATTTTCAATTCATTTTATATATTTAAGAATCTACAACAAAACAACTTACAGGGTCCAATTTTTTTCGTCTCTTTGTTGGTTCACGTGGTATATCATCCCCATCATCTTCTGTTCCTCTACTTGCAACTGAAGATGTTCTACGGCGCTTGTTCATTGTAAGTAATCTTAAAGAAGTATAAAAAATCAATACGTGAATAGACATAAAAACAGTAATATTTGAAATTAATATACAGCTACTGTATTACAATTCTTTATTTCAGTCATAATGTCATAAAGAATATACACAGGACAGACTAATTGCATGTTATGCCTAGCTAATACAATATAATTACATCACTTTGATGCAGATGATTAAAATGCAATTGAAAATTCAATGAAAAAAATTTTATATACAATATGTCAATTTACTAAATATGTTATTTCACAAAGAAATTCCTTGGCGTACGTATTCGGTATGAAAATAACCGAGATACACAACCGCAGCTAAGAAATTCTTGTCGCCATGATATGTCGCCACTGTGCTTTAAAATGCAGAAACATACAGCATTTCAATTTTTAGCTATAACTTAATATTACAAACGAGCCCGCTTTACTTGTAATGTAACACAAAAATTGTGACACACTCACATTTAAATAACCGATGAAATAATTAAAGAATATTACCGTTTTACAATAAATGCTTGCCTAACTAAAATTTGCCGCCATATCAAAACCTCACTGAATCTTTGAACAGAACTCGCCTACAAATATCATTTATCTCTTAAGGCACTGCTGTTATTGTTCACCTGAAATTTTCACTTACCGTTAAAGTATGTATAAAAAGTTTTTCATTAATATACAACATGTAAAATAAAAACGTTATAAATGTATTACACTTTTCATATGCAACGTACAATGACACACGACTTGGCTAACGCCATGCCGTAAGCAACCGCGGGTTTATACCCGCACAACCTATGCGATCCTATAGGCAGAATTAAAGACTATTTTATGTAACTTTTCGTATATAAATTCACCTAGTCGATAAGGTAGATGCATTTCAACTTTTTATTAAAATTTTGCAAAATATCTAATAATAAATTTTAAAAAAATATTTGAAAATGTATACATATGTATTACTAATATCTATCATATCAAAATTTACAATACAGAAAAGTGTTTTGTACGTTGCATTAATTATAGAAAATTACAATTTCACTTGTTAATTAATTTCATTGAAATAACAGTATTATTGATACGAAGTTAAAATCTATCGTTTAATATAAAACAATTATTTGTTTAACGAAATAAACATATTTCTTTTCTACGAAGATGTTTCTTAGAACAAAATTAAAAATTTTTCATGAATAAACTGAACCATCATCATAGTCGTTTAAATACTAATTGTCAGATACAAATTACATATCGATAGTTTATTTATATATACATATATATATATGTATAGATATATACATATACATACATATTAAGTACTTATGCACATACAATGTATTACCCATACGAATATACCGAACCATGATCTAACCCACTCCACTGTACAACGTAGTAGCCATATTACGTTTCCTTACATCTGAGTTTGCAAAAAAAGTAAGTTTTCACTTACTTTGTTAATAATTGCGTGTAATATTGAGTAATATTACATTATCATACAATAATGTATTATTTCTGATAAGTTAAAACATATATCATTTTAATTTTTACATACTTTTCGTGCAATTGAGTGTTAGATAACCACCGAACGAGATGATCAATATGTAATGTAGAAAAATTAAGTGCTTTTATATATTTTTTAATTTCATGTTGTTGTAAATTACATTAATATTTCAAAAGTATTTAAATATTTTATCAATAATATTTCGTATCTAAGTTTTTATACTTCGTTTTTTAATATAATCACATATCTCGTATCAATAAAGCTTAAACAAGGGATTGACTTCAAAATTTTAGATAATATGGGTATTTATAAAAGATGAAATATAAAAAATTTTATACATCATTAAATAATCTTATTATTTCAGTACACAATGGCTAACAAGTTATTCCTCTTCCGTTTACGACAAAGTGTACCATATATGTGTACCCGTGGAATGGCCTTGCCTGGTCCAGTATTCCCAGATAAAATTGGTAATCGAGATATAGTAGGCAATGGATACAATGGGGAACCTACCTACTTAGATCGAGCTGATTTTCCTATGCCTGCTATTCGATTCAAAGCAAATACCCCAGATATCATGGTAAAATAATTTGTATAATTGTAAATTTCCAAATATAATTGACAAAATATAGCTGTTATATGTTTTTCATTAACAAATTAAATGTTTCATTATTTTTTATATTAATCTTTATGTAGGCATTAAGAGAGAAAGAAAAGGGTGATTGGAAAAAATTATCAATAGAAGAGAAGAAAGCATTATATCGTGCCAGTTATCGTCAAACATTTAGTGAATTCCTAGCCCCATCAGGTGATTGGAAAGCATGTCTTGGATATACATTCTTGGGATGTGCCTTCAGTATTTGGTTGTTCATGTTCCTTAAAACATATGGTAAGTTAAATTCTATACATATTATGTATCAAACTGTGATCTATAGTTTATAAATATAGTAAATTGAAAAAGACGAATTGATTAAGTTAATAATTTAAAATAGTAATATCCTACTTAATATTCACTATTAAATAATTTAATTAAATTCTATAGCATACCCACCATTACCAGAATCATTTACCGAAGAAAGTAGACTTGCACAACTGGAACGTATGCAAATACTTGAAGTCAATCCTATAACTGGAATTAGTTCTAAAAAATAAATTATCTTGGTATAAAAATATAGTAAAAAAAATATACAGTTTATTGTACAGTAACAGTTAAAGAAATGTTCTGTATATGCTTAGTGAAACAAAATTTTAATAAATTATTCCTACCAAATTAAAGGGATTTTGAAGTATAACACCTGTGTTCTAAATAAATTAGAAATAGAACATAAGCAATGTATATTGTACATTATGTACCAAATATTAAACATTTATCATTTTTATTATTTCTTAATTTTTCTGAATTATTCTTTACCTAGAATTAATTGTTGTTATCCTTTACAATCAATTAATTGTGTAATTTATTATTTACTCTCTTATAACATAAGGTTTGAAAAAATAATGTATATAATACTGACAATTGAAAAAAAAAAAACAATAAAAATGATGGAAAGAAACCTGTTATTATTGTTTATTAAATTTTTAATACTTACACATCTTTTAATAATTTCTGAAGATAGACAAACACAAATCATAAGTTATTGATAATACAATTTTATGAAAATTTGATCCCCAATTAAAAAATTTGCAATAGTTTTCGCAGACTAGTTAGCTGTAATAACAACAACAATAGTAATAATAATTACATGTATAGCTTTAAGAATTTATAAGATCCATATTTTACTGTTCACATACGCACACACATCATACTAATTACAAATCGAATCACAGAGCTTATAATAAGAATTTTGAGGCTTTCGCGGCTCGGTTTATTACAGCTAATAACTGTTTGAGGCTTTCGTTTATAACCATTAAACATTATTAACTGTCAGAGCTTATTGGAGCTTATAATAGTATTCATGAACAACGTTTCATTGAATAGTATATAGAACACTCCGCATGTGTTATAAAATTTGCAGGAAAGTAAATACTATCGTTTTTTACTGTTTCATTCGAATTTAATAGAAGACACCGTTTGAACTATATTACAACCTGTATTAACACAAAATGCAATCTAGATAAATATTCTTAATCAGTAAACGCTTGCTATAATAAACGCAGTCGTTTCTGTAGTTAATTTTAGAAATAAAAATTTACATTGAAAAAACGGAATGTAATTTTTTAATAATAAATTAAATATAAGATAAATTTTACAAATATCAAGAGTCTTCAATAATATAAAGGCCTTCTGCGTATTGTCATATACAAAATTTTTGAAATGTTGCTCAGTTTTTTAAATATTTAATACAGAATACGTTTAAATGCAATATCTGATTCGTGCATTGAATTCATGTGACGTTCTATCATGATGTATATGCTTACTATTAGTTTTCGTAATATAAAAATAATGTATTATTGTTCAGGGGAGACTAAAAATTACAAACTAGTGTTACGAAATCAGCAATTCTGTATAAAAAGTAAAGTATTACGCACAATTACAACTTGAAAGAACACGATGTAAAAATCTAAAATGTATTATATCATTTTTTATCGATGAGTTAGTATTTTCAAAAATATTTTTATTTAAAATTTCTTGATCATCAGCACACGAACTTATAGCTTTATTAAAATCCGAAAAATATACCAAAACATTTTCACAACAATATTGGACTTACATATTACAGAAAAAATAGATAATTCTCACATAGACATAGACGTGAATTTCAAATGATAAAATTATTATAACAAAATAGAAAAAAAAAAAAAAGATTTAGTAGGTAACTCTTAAACTTATGTTTCTATGTTTGATAATATATATTACAATATTTACAATAGGTAAGTTCCAATATCACCAATTTGTCTGCCACCCCTTTGTTATAAGAATATAATTCCATATAGAAAACTAAGTCTTTATCATCATTGTTAGAGCTTGTTTTATGGCTTCATGAAATCTTTAAGAAAACTGTACTGTAAATAATTTTTGTATATATCATTCATATCATATAAATGTATTACAATGATTTTATCGTGATTATGAACACAATTGCTATTTAAAAATTGCAATAAGCTTATAACCTTGTAAACCATAATTAGTAAAATATTACATTATTTTCTCAGTGTTACTTGTAATATGTGCAGGAATACGAAATGAAAGTAAAACTAAATCAATCTATATTACAATTCTGTACGTCTTTGGTATTTAAATTCTCGTACAGAATAAAATGTTTCTGGTGAAATGGAGAACTTAATTACACTGGGGCCACTTTCTTGTTCATATAAGAAAAAAGGGACATAGAGTTTTATCAACTCCACATCGTTATAGACACTGAGCCCCTCTGTACACTAAAATGGAAAGGATAGTTTAGTTGTGTGATGAAAGTTAATCCAGTGTTTTTTCACCACACGATTATGATATTGAGCTCTCTACTTAAGTGACAAACAAAGTCCAACATTATTTTGCACGTTTCATCACCGCACACAATCTCCTGTACCACGAGGTGTAATGCACTGTTTTTTTCGTTTAACGGTTTGTGACCTTGAACTTGGACTGTGGCTATTATTATTACTTCCATTACTATGAAGAGAATGTTTTGCCTTACTCTGTCCACTTATGTTGTTATTTATTCCACGATGATGATAATTTCCTCTAGAACTGTGATGATGATTGCCTGCAATAAATAAGAGTGAAGCTTTTAAATACGTTAAAAAAGGGTAAGGTTAATAAAATGTAAATTTAATCGCATTCTGAAAAACCTAAAATATTCGTACCATGAGCAGTTCCTTTGAATGGCTTTTTCCACTGTGAATGATGAGTATGTTGATTATTATATACATTTCTTTCCTTATTCCTATCTTCTCCTTTTCCCCCAGTATTAGGAGAATTTCCACGGCTACATTCGGAATCCTATTAATGTTAAGGTCGTATGTTAAGAACAATGATTAGTATGTAATTATTTTCGTTTATAAAATAATTTATTAAAATTATTTTATACCGTATCGCTAGCTGGAGCAGACAGTGTTGATGCATCTGATCCAGTTGAACTTGACAATGAATCTACCTCGCTCAAAGGTAGTGGGAATGTTTCTTTGATCCATTTGCGGTATTCTATTACTTCATCTGTCACGCGAATTATTCTTCCTAATATACTGTATATAACATATTTTTTTAGAAAACGTTTGATCGAGTCGTAATATGTACCGATGAAGATTAGATGTATAAATAATCTCACCTTACTTTATTTGCATCATTAACTAAAATATTTAAAGGGCTGACAGCCTGTGATAGAACATAATAAGCCCAATCAAACGCATCTTTTACATACAGAGCACCGTAACTGCTACGACCTATATCATTTCCAGGTGTAAGCGGATCTTCTATGCATAATAAAGAAGGTCGATGACCATCAATCATATCTCGTTGAACCTATGAATCATACATATAAAATATAAAATTTAAATTAGAGTATGAATTATTATATTGTATTTGTATTTATTTGTACTTATTACACTAACAAATTTTCGTTCAAATATTTCTGTATTCATGTAAACATTATATTCATCTAGTCATTAATTTTTATCCCACATTTTTAAATTTAAATATTTATTTTTACTTACTACTTTCTCATTTTAATTAATTAGTTTATAATTACTCCACGTGTTTAATTACTGTTATTATCGTTTATTGTTAGAATATAATATTCAAAAAATATACGCTATTATGTTAGTAATGTTTACTTCATAAAGACATAGACTATTGTTTTTTTTTTTTTAATTCATAAATAACAAAATTCCTTTGATAGCATCCAAATCATTAAATTATATAGTATTTTATAGGACGTACGATCTCTTTTACGCATATACTTTACCTCTTCTTTTGATATGTAAGTACCACCATCTTTTACTCGAATTCCTGTTTTAACATAATTAAATTTCCTACCATATAATTCCAAAAATTCTATTAATAGCACCCCAAGATTAGCATTTGAGCAATAAGCATTTTGCCTGGGATGTAACTGAAATAAAAATTTGACTACATGGTAAAAAGATTAGTTGCTCACCTTTAATTTGCTAATATATTAAATTTAATAATTATTCCCTTTATTTAAGCACCAAAGATTTAAAATAGATTATTAATCTTACCTGTAAAAAACTGATAGTCATTAATATTAAACTGTAGGAGGAGATTCCACCAGTAAACACTTCATTCAGGTCTCTTTGCAACAAGAATTGCTTTAATACCATAACTAGTTTCTCCAATACTGGATATCGTTTTTTAAAAGAATTTATCAATTCTGCAGACTTAACCCCATTACTCATGTTAAAACTGATATCTACTTTAATTTCAGTTTCTTTATCAGTTAACTTAACAATCGGAACACTAGCTTTATCCAGAACTTTAATAGAGGAAGGTTCAGCAATATTTTGATCCAATAAAGCACGTTCCAGAGTACGCAATGGAAGATTTGTCCACATTCCTATTACTACTAAATCTATATCACTGCAAAAAGAAATAAATTCTATGCATTCAAAAAACATTTCACGATACACATAAAGTATCAACTAGATTAGTTTTATTACTTTAAAATAATTAGTATTACTTCAATGTGATAAGTTATTTGCATATAGTAAATTGAATATTATATACATAAAACATTTACAGACATAGGAAACATTAAAACTGATTTAAAAGCTATATATATCTCAGTATGAACACATAACTAAATACAATCTGTTTTAAATATGTACATTGATACGTACCTTGTAGGTAAATATAAACCAGTGCGAAAGCTGCCAAATACTTCAACCTTAGAATCTGGCCACAGATCATGTATTACTTGTTCTATCCTTTTGACAACACGCATTCGTAAGTTGTGCTCCTCATTAGAGGGACACATGTAAGAAAAAAAATCTTCAATCTCTTCATGTAATCTAAATACAATGAACAATTGTATTATTAAAAATATTTGACAGATATCAATTTATAAAGAGTTGTTTCGTATAAAAATATATCTAGTTTAATTATTTTTAGTACATAAATAATTTATGGACACTTATTACCATCATTACTTTTTATAAAAAATCAATTTTCAAAACAATACATAATGATTTTCATTGTAATATATGATTATAAAATTTGTGAAAATAATGAAGAAATATGTTTTTAAATTATTAAGAACTTTCAAGTTCAATTGCATATATGCATAATTTATTAAATTATAAAGATAATTGATAGACTACTTATATTTTAACTTAAAAAAGAATATGAGTCAGAAGAATAAAATAAAAATAATCTAAATACACAAAATATTGAATCAAATAAAATTTTTAGAATCTTTTCAGATAAAAGGTATCTTACTAAATCTTAACAAACTTGGATGTACAATACTTCAGAAACGCAAATTATTGAAAAGCAGTGAAAATAAACCGACTGTTTGAAATAAAAACATGTATTATAAATATCATATTTGTTTGATACATAAACTCAAATTTACAATAAATATAATATTCCTGTATAATTTATAATTAACAATACTTCCAAATTGAAAAAATCGTTATCTGGGTCAATTATTTAAAAAATAATAGATAAATTTTACAGTACAAGCAATATGAAATATTATACAGCCAAAGATAAATAATCATGTTATATAAACATCCACGTGTGTTTACAGAACCTTTATATTCGTAGAGATTAAAAATGCAACAAGAGAATTTGCGTAAATAGTGAAGAAAATCGAAATTACTTAAAAATATTCTATTAGATCGAATTCATTCACCAAAAGAAAGTAAGTTCTTCTTTGCAACATTTCTAATTATAAAGGGACCTTGTTATACCCTATTTGTAAACGAGCGTGCAAGCTACATAACCTTAGTCATGCCCATATGGATAAACCATGTAAACCTTAATAGCTTAGTTTTTCTAACACAAATAATGAATCAAGGCTTGACGGCAAGACTTACCCGATAACCCCTTTTGAATAATGTTTATTGGGTACCCTCCACGGGCAACCGCCGTATTCGCCGACTAAGGCATCGTAATTGTAGTTCATGCCGTAAGTACTAGCACGATTATCACCTTTCCTACGTGACGGATTATAATAGCTGTTACAAGTATTAAGTTGCATTCGGTCCCCTGTACGAGAATTAGCAGAATCCAAAGATATAAAGTCCTGCTGAAGTTTCACTCCCATAACATTTGAAGACGAGTCGTTCTTCAGCGTTAAGATATCCAGGCCTTTCTCAGCTTCCCAAATGTGTAACCACAAATCCTTAGCGGGGCCGAACTGCTCCGGTTGATACCAACCGATAGTCGGATCCATTAAATAGTTCTCGATTCTATATCTTACGATTAATGGTCCTTGTGCACTACACTATAATTTCAATCTTAATTCAACTTTAATTGAAAAATTGTCTGATTTATTGTAACCTGCGAACACTATGAAATTCATACATACAACCAATGAATAACAGTATTTTAGAAAGAACTTCATATACCGTGGAAGCCTTACTTGAACATAGAATAATACAGCTACCCGAAGAGTTTGCCCCTGCAGATGGCATTTTCACGTACACACCTGAAAATAGTAATTCTTGCTAAAAATGGAGATAAAAAGTAGTTAAACAAATTTTCAGAGTACATACAAGTTGTTTAAAACATTTTTTTTTTATTCGATTTGCTTTAATATTTGAAATTTATAATAATAATAAAAATTACTAGACTATACGAAATATCACCGAAATATGATAAGCTGTGGAATTCGAACATGCGGGAACATTAGAATCCTCTAAATAAAAACAAATAATGCAAAGTACATACAAATATTTAGATATTAACTGTAAGATTAGAAATTTCTTAACAAAATTAGTAAACAATAATATTAATATTTATAAATAAAAAGTAATATTAAAAATATAACTTAATTATTACTTTATACTAACTAAGAAGATATTAAACATTCACTTGGAAGATATTATAATATTTCAAATGCAGATTGCATAATTCACGTATAATTTAAATTATACTAACATCGAATTTTTATTTATTCATATTTATTGCACAAATCGTTTGCCCTTCAATACGATCATGTCGATAAGTGCTCACTTCATACAAGTGGCAACGTGATGTTTCAATTAAAATAGTAATTGAAAAAAATGTAAGGGGCAGCATCAATAGCAATGAACGAGAATGAATTATCAAAAGTTCTAAAATAATTTAGTCTTCCAAATAATTATAAATGTACTACTTATACCAATTATTTATTATATAATTTTACTTGTATATCTGTACACTGTGGTTAACCACTTATTAAATTTACGACAGGTAGGTTATTAATTTGTTAATATTAACAAAATCAGTTGTAGTACGTTTTTAGTATTTAAGTGATAACACAGTTGTGTTTCAAAAATAATTTTGCACAAGCTGAAGCAAATTATTTTAATTTTTACATTGCTTATGTACCAAAAATATTTTAATATATAAATTTGTTTCTCTTTTCTTTCAGAAATGTCAGAACATGTTGAACTCCAGCATTTAGTTGATGCTGATGTTGAAAGTAATATAACAACACGACAGAAACAATTTTCAATTTTAATGTGCAAATCCTGCCCTTATCTTGGCCTAATATTAGCAACACTGTCATCATTATTTTTTTCATTGTGCAGTGTCATTGTAAAGGGTTTAGTAGAAGTAAATCCAATGGAATTGGCAGCATTTCGGTTTGTGGGTGTATTGTTGCCAGCAATACCAATTGTGATATACAAGGGAGAACATCCTTTCCCAAAAGGACGTAGATTAATGCTAATATTAAGAAGTTTTGTAGGGACCACTGGCCTCATGCTAAGTTTCTATGCATTTCGACATATGCCATTAGCCGATGCATCTGTTGTAGTTTTCTCAGTTCCTGTATTTGTAGCTATATTCGCAAAAATATTTTTAAAAGAGCCTTGCGGATTATTTAACGTTATTACAGTCTGTTTAACACTGGTTGGTGTAATTTTGATAACACGTCCACCGCTTATTTTCGGACATACTGTAGAATCACTTTCAGATGGACATGTAAAAACAGCACACGCAGATTTATGGGGTGCTGCAGCAGCTTTCTCTGCAACTCTTTTCGGTGCAAATGCGTATGTTTTATTGCGAGCTTTGAAAGGTCTTCACTTTTCAGTAATTATGACAAACTTTGGGTCATTTGCTTTAATTCAAACAATAGTTATATCTTGGGCTATAGGTGCACTATGCTTACCAAGGTGTGGAACTGATAGACTTTTGGTTGTTGCACTCGCTCTTTTCAGTTTTGGGGGTCAGATACTATTAACTTTAGCTTTACAGATGGAACAAGCAGGACCAGTTGCAATAGCAAGATCAGCAGATATAGTGTTTGCCTTTTTTTGGCAAGTTTTATTTTTTAATGAAATACCTAATCCTTATTCAGTAGGAGGAGCAATTGTAGTTACAAGTTCAGTTTTATTAACAGGATTGAGAAAGTGGGCTCTTTCATTACCAGAAACATCTAATGTAAAAAAGTCGTTAGGTATTTTGGTAATGTAGAGTATGAATTGTAAAGAACAGAGCAAACTTACTAAATGTATCATATCTTTATAATGTATCTTTGATTCAATTCATTCTTTTTTCACAAAAGTATGAATTATGATCTTTTGTTATAAAACTTCCTTGATACATTTTCAAGTGTAACCAGAAATATACTACAATTGTTCAAGTTGTTTATTTAAATGTATTTATAAAAATAAATAATATATTTGGTCTATACAAATAGACTTAGAAAATTTTATAATACTAAATTATTTGAACTTTGTGACAGCAAAAATATCTCTATAAGCATGTTATAGATTCATCTAATAAAAATAAAGCTATCATTAAATATACACATAAATGCTTTAAAATATTACTGGTTATTTGTACTTAATATGCAATAGGTCAGAAACAAATTGAAAGTTTTAATCATATAAAATATTTCAACTGAATGAAATTTACAAATATGAAATTAATACAATGAAGATTTTGGTTTGTACGTATGGTCAAATAGAAATAGATAGCTAAATCTTGTAATAGAAACTCATTTGTAAGATTTTTATTTAATTTCTGAAGAATGTACCTTTCCTTCAATATTATTATGTTCAAATTATTCCAAAGAAATACTTATTGTAAATTCTAGTCTAAAATGCAGTATTATATATATTTTTTATCATATACATATATACATATATAAGTTTTAATTTAACTTTGTGTATGTAAGTAATTGTATTTGTTTTTATAGAATGCACAAAATAACTTTTATGTACTTCGTTATGTTGATAAAATACTTCTTACATAAATACCATATTTTAATTAATATAAAGCATTTAAATAGTGCACAAAGATATGTATATATATAAGATTATTTAACTTATAAAATATTATAAGTTAAAGAAAATACCGTCACGTTTTTTAAGATCATAAATTTTTCATCATTGTTAATACAAGTCATTTTAATAAACAAATTTTAACGAAAATAAGTAATCTGACAAAATAATAGCAGTATTTATTCATTTTTTTTTCGAACTGTTTCTGAATTTAAAATCATATGATGAATGGAATTCGTATTGCTTAAAGTTCTGTAACAAAAATTTGTTCAACAACGAAACAATAATGTAATATTTAAATAAAATCTAATTTACGATATATAAATTTAGGTAAATTTATATTTACCAATTACAATCATATATAATAAAGTTTGTATTAGTATCATTATGTTTATTTATTTCAATACTGAAAAAATCTTCCATATTTCAAATTAATAAACTTATGTAAATTGTTTTTAAATTATCGTAATCATTTATCAGAAGTAAGTCTCAATTTGCATGTTCAGAGCGAAATTTTTACACTGATTTAAAAGCTGTTTCCTTTTAAATTGACGCGTTTATTGCATAAATTTCCTGTAGATGTCGATGCATAAAATGATTATAAGGAAATCATAAATATTGTTCTTTCAGTTCGTTTTGGTATAAAATGCAAAACTTATATATATATGTATTTAAAAATAAAATATACAGACATAATATTACGAAGTTCAAAAAAGTACTACATTACATAATAATGTAAGAGATAAATTGTGTTGTAAATGCTTGTATAGATAAAAACATGTGTAATTATTGACGTAACAGAAACAGTGAAAAACATAATACTATTATTAATTTCATTTACTAATATTAATATTTTTAACAATATTACAAAAATTGTAATATATGGCATACCGTATTGATTTCGTAAAATAACGTTAAAGGTATAATATCAAATTAAATTGTGAAATGAAATTTACAAATTTATAAACCTTGAACAGTGTAATACATTTTTTTATGTTATTAATAATAATTGTGATCATAATTTTTGTGTACATTTAAGAAGAATAATATTTTTAGTAATATCAGTATTTTATGTAATATTAAACATCAACAGTCTTCAGTAATCAACTTACATCTTCAGTAATCAACATACTCACATTATCTTAATTTATGATTGAAAAGTAGATAATAATCTTATCAATGATATATAACAAAGCTGATTTAAATCAAAGCTCTTCAGTAATATAGAGAGATACTGTTTGAAACATTTAAATGATTTAATTCAATTATGTGTATCTTATTTATTTATCGTAATCCTGATGCTACCTCTGAGTCCTATCGATTAATTTTGGCCTCAAATCGTGATGAATATATTAAACGTCCAGCATTACCTGCCCATTATTGGGAAAATCATCCAGAATGTTTAGGAGGTATGCTAAAAATATCTTTACCTAGAAGTAAATTTGAGAAGTAGTCAATTTTCTGAGTAAATATTATAATGTAAATTGTTACACAATTACATAAATTAATATTATTCTCTTATACCTTTGTATTAAAGAATTGTTATATTTTTGACACATTGATTTGTTATAATAATTGCATTTATCAAAATAAAGTGTTATATTTTTTTGTATTTATCATTACAAAGAAATAAGAAAAGCTGACTTCTTATTTATTAATTCTATTTTAATAAAAATCACTAATCCTACTTATAATTTAAAATAAAATTATAATTTATCAGGTACTGATATGGAACCTGGAAAAGAAGGCGGAACATGGTTAGCATTATCTGTGACAGGGAAAGCTGGCATTGTTTTAAATTTATCTAATGAAGCAAGTTTAACTGATACTCCAAAACAGGGACGAGGATTTTTAATACCCAATTTTATTACTTCAAATGATTCTGCAATATCATATTTGGATAAATTGTATAAAGAAAATGAAATGTACAATCCATTTTTTTTGGTTTTAATTAATTTACAGTATGTAAAAATAATTTTTGAAGTCTTAATAACCATAGTGAATATAATTAAAGAATATATATTGTATTTATTAGTAAATTATGTACTATTCAATATTATAATCTTGTAAATTAATAAGACATTGTTTATTTAGTAATGCAGATGTTCACTACCTCAGTAGCTCTATTAACTCAATGGGACCTTCTTCAGAACAGAATAGTATACTAGGGTTTAGTAACAGTGGCCTTGACGTTCCTTATAAAAAAGTTGAAATAGGAAAAAAAAGATTTAAAAATATTGTTAGCAATGCTAAAGTCTCAAAACAGACAGAATTAATTGAAGATCTTTTAACATTTTTGAAATCAGAAGAAAAGTATACATCATTTAAACAATTATGAGTTATGTACTTACTATTAAGGCACAAAATATAATATCTTGAATATTTACAGGCATTTACCAGATCCAGAGTTGCAAAAGCGAAATCGATCACATTATGAAGAACTCAGCTCAATTTTTGTATCTGCTGGGGAATATTCGACACGTACTCATTCTATAATATTAGTTAATGGAAATAATGAAATAACATTTGTTGAAGAAACGCTTATGCCAGACTTAACATGGAAGCGTCAAATATTTAACAACTTAATGTGTAACTGTTGAAGTAAGGAACAATATTTATGTACTTAACTTAATATTAATTATATAAATAGTATAAAACGCGAAAAAGTATTGTAGTGTACGATATTTTGTAGATTATGTACAAAAATAATAAAGATGCATTATTATTATAAAATGCAAGTTTTCTATCATAGTCTATATTTAATCTTCATCAAGATCATCACTTGAATTATCACTCTCTAATATGTCTGGTGATACATGAGCTACATCATCAATAGCATCAAAACTTGATAAAGTAGTACTTGCTTCTGATGATAAATTCTAAAAGTATCAGTAACGATATGAAATATAACATTTGTAAAAAGCATCTTAGATTGATTTTTAAAAGATTAACTAACAAACCTGTGAGAGAATTTCATGACCTTCTAAATTTTTGTTAACAAGATTTCCCATCCAAAAAGCAGCAGGACTGTTATTAAGAACTAACATTCCTTTCACACTATAAATTAACTTCTCTAATATAGATTTAGCTGCAGGGACATATTTTGTTAATGTAAGGTCTTTCTTTTCTGCACTATCACAACATATTGTATGCAAATATCGCGTACCCCCTAAAACATAAATAATTTTATATTTAATACATATTATTTATATTATGTTAGTGCTGTTATCGCATTTCGCATATTAATTATATTATGTGAATTAAAATTTATACCTTGCATCATTTTTAATATTTTAGTAACATCTTCCGTTTGATATTTTAAATTATATTCAAGAACTGGCATACCAAGACTTAAAAATGATTTCAATAAGATGGGCATATGCTTTAAAAAAATTAATATGTTAATTTTTGTAGTTAAAGTTTTACATATTTGAACTAACTTCTGAACATTTGCCGCAACTTCGTACCATAATTTTATCCTTTTGGGATCACTAATAAAAAATTAATAATTTAAAATATTTATTCAATATGAAATAGTTTAAATAACGTAGAATGTATGTACTTATTGGTTAATGGAAGTGCTATTTTTATACCAGTAATCAGACCATCAAATATTTTTTTAAGTAAACAATGGAAGTTACTTCTTGTTATTGAAGGTAATCTACTTAAAGAATTTTGAGGCTTTTCCAATTTTGCAGTTTCATCTGGTAACCATTCTAACATTAATGTAATTGTTTTTAGCGGTAATGGCTCATTATCAATCCAATTATTTAACAATTCAATTACTGCTGTTTTATACTGAGGGCTAGAATACTTCTCCTCTGGCCATTCAAGAGATAAGAATCCAAATGCTATTTTTGCTAAAGATATTTTAGAAATACATAATCATGATTTGTTCAAAATCCATGTTGATGTATAAATTATAAATAATGTATAATGTTACTTACCATATTTTTCCTTACTTTGTTTAGTATAAGATTCAGAATGTTTCATTAAAGATTTGGACACATTAATTAATGCAGTAGCTAATGATATTTGTGTAACAATATCAAATAAAGATTCGAAATATTTGCAGCCTTCTGCAACAAGTTCTTTGCAGGATCTTAACATAGCATTACTTTCATTCACTTGACTTGCTAAAATTCGTAAGCCCTCTAAACAGAAAACAAAGAAATTATTAATGTGTACAATTTTATGCAATCATTATAAAATTATTATAATAATTATTATAAATATACCTCTTAACAACACGTTATAAGTGACACTTTCAAATCCTTTCCAATAAAAAATTTTTGTTAACAAACATAACAGTAATCTAGTAGCGTCTCTATTTTGACTATTACTGTCCGTTCTTAAACTATCCACAATGTCTTGCAATTTTGAACAAACTTTGGGTAATAATTCAATTAACTCTGTTATGAACTTTTCATTAGCATCATATTCAAAAATTCCTAGCAATTCTTTGACAATGAAACATATTTGCTTCACAGATATAATGTAACTTGTAGATTGTGATTTATGCATTTCTACTTTTACATCTAACAAATGTACTATCTATGAAAAATCGTTTCATTTACATAAACATTATTATAAATTTAAATCAAATTAAGTACAAAATAAAATAATAAGATGACTACACATGCATACCGTTGCATCTAATCTTCTAAAATAGACTGGGTTTTTAGAACATATTTTAGACCCTAATTCCCAGTTTTCATCTTCATTAAAACTGACAGATTTCTTCTTAGGTTCCTTTTTTTCTTTTTTACTTGTTTTACCTACTTTTTTCTCATTTTTCATAAACGGTGGTATCGGAAAATAATGAAAATAACTTGGAGGTGGCTGGTACTTTGTATCACACAATGAAAGCATCATGCTTAATTTACTTTGTAAATATATAAGATTATCTAATCTTTGTAATACTTTCTTTTGTAATAAAGGATCTTTTTGTGTAACAAAACCACTGATTACTTCTCGAAACCTTAAATTTGTTCTTATAATTTTTTTTTTTTTGAATTATTATTGAATTTCAGTTTACTTATTTGAACTTTAACTTACCAGTTAATACAGCATATTGTTAAATCCATTATATAATTTTCTGTAATATCAAAATGCTCTGGCATTAATATTGCACATCCTAAAAGAGAATTTATAGCATCCAAATCTCCTGTTTCACTTAGTCTTGTACAGCAAGTCCTCAGAAGTTTAAACGAAATTGGGACAATTGCGCCATGCTTTTTGTTTTCAAAAGTTAAAACATCATTTCCTGGTTCATGTTTTGTATTGTTCAACCCAAATTTAGGTACCAATTCTCCTCTAGAAATAATATACAAAAAAATTAAATTAAAATGTTATTATAAACATTAAATTTAAAACTATAAATTCCATACCTGTAGGTTGTTTTATCGATCATATTTTCGTTAATAAATTCTTCTTCGATATAATCTTTAAGGTTTTCCAGAAACTGTTCATTAATATTTTGAGTTTGAGAAATAATACATGTTAACTGATCATAAAATAAAGCTTTCGACCTTGAACAAGTCTTCACATTATTTAATACCGTTTCTATAAAACAAACCAAATTTTGCTTTTGTAATGTATCTAAATGAACTAAATTTTAATACATATTTCATAAATACTTCATGATGCGTACTAAATAAATTATAAGCTGCATCAGATGTTTCTGCTTTTAACATCAAGTGTTTTATTGCCATAACTGCTGCTAAAACACCTTTACATTTTATTCTGAAAAAAAAGAATTGTTTAGCTTAAAGAACTCCATATAATATTCATAATTACTTTAAAAGAAAATGCTTATATTTAATTAATACGTACAATGGTTTAAAATTAGACAATTGCTTTTGAAGTAATATGAATAAATCATCTCGTAAAGAGTCAGTTATAGAACTGGAGTTTGAACATAAATGCTGCAATAAATCATTTAATGTGCCAACTTCTTCTAAGCCTAAATTATCCATTTTTTCAAGTAAAATACGAAGATGATTACAATGCTGTGCTAAATATGGTTTTTCTTCTTCTGTCATTGCCATTTTACAAAGAAATGCAAGAGCATTTTTAACTGTTTGATCATTATCACCCATGAGAAATATAATCTTTTCTAGAATCTCACGTTGTTTAAATATATTTCCTTTATGACACATAAACTGTAAGCGCAACCAATGAATAGCAAAATCAATAAATACACGTTGATCTGTTTTTAATAAATTACTTGATATTTGCAATGCAGCGGATTGTAACTCTTGCACAACCTGAAACAAAATACTTTGTTATGTTTTAACGTTTTACAGTATCTTTCACGTTTATATTATACCTGTTTATAATTATTATATAATAAGTTTAATAAACTTATTCTATAAAATCCAGACCGTATATTTTGTTTAAACATAGTTTCAATATTTTTTTTCTTTAGCTCTGTTGTTGAAAATATAAGTAGTAAAAGAATGATATCAAATGGTTTTGGATCATTGGTAATATCTTTTATAACTGTAATAGCAGTATTTACTATACTTTTTGATGTAAACATATTCATTTTTAGAGTGTTGATTATATTCAATTGATTTTGATAACATTTTTCAACTTCTTCTCCAACAAGTGGTTGCATGTCAATATTGCGTAATATTAGTAATGTTTTTTCAAAAACTTCTGTATCAGTACAATCCTCTAACACAAAGCTGCAAAAATATTAATAATGTAAATCAATAAAGTATACCTTTATACTGTGCTTTAAACAACTAAACGTACCTTATAATAGCAGGTACCGCATTTAAGTTTACATTCGTTTTTAATAAGTTTAATGTCTTTTCCTTGTATTCGTTTAAATATTCCTTTCCAAGATTTAAATTACTAATACAATTTAATATTAAATTTATTAGTTCAGAATTTTCTTCCAAAACTTTATTTAAAATGTCAGCAATAGTTTGATGTTGTTTATCAGTTACAATATCAGGTAAGAACAAAAGTAATTCACTTTGAAACCATATGGGGCATGATTCTAAAAGTTGTTCTAAGCTACTAGTTAAGGCATCAGAATTAGTTACAACATCCAAAAACCGAAATTGTTGCAACAGTGAAAGTGCCCAAGGTACAGATTCAATGGAATCACTAAAAATGTATAAAAGGTTTTTTAAAAATTATAAGAATTATTGTATTCATAAAGTGATATAATTGTAAACCATACGCTATCAGCACAGCTTCATTAAGTTTAGACAGAAGACTACTGTATATGTCTGGATGCAGCTCTGAAACTTGTAATAAGATTTTTATAAGAGACGAACTGTGTAAAACTTTTGATACTTGATCATTAACAAACAGTTCCATATCAGTTAGTGCATTTTCAAGATTTTGTTCATTCTCAAAATATTTTTCCATTAAGGAAATTATCTTTTGTTTTTCATACTTTCTTGAGTTTAATAATTCCTTCATTTTCTTCTGAACCTTTATAATATCTGTACCTAAAATTTGACGAGGTTTATTATTAATATAATATATATATATATTCAAATTTATATTTTAATAACATTAATATAACTTATAAATATAAAATTTAAATGATAAGAATTAACAAATACTTACAAAGCAAATGTGGAGCAACTGGATTTAATTTAATACCTGATTCAGATAAAAATTCAACAAATTCAGATTTTATAGCAGGAACTACATTTGTATGACTCTCCACTGTAACTAATAAATTTGTTGAACCATTTTTACAGTTATTATATACAGATTTTTCCTGTATAATATCAGTATCATTTCGTCTTTTTTTTAAAACAGTAGATTCTGCCAAAGGAAGACCCAGGTCTTCATCACTTTCGCTATTTGGTATATTAAAACTTAAAGATTTGCGTTTACGAGATAGTATACTATCTTTAAGTGTTTTATTTTTTTCTGCTTGTGTAAATGCTTTATCCTTATTTAAAAATATATCTTCATCTGATGATTTGTTTTCACCTATAAATATACCTTTTATTTAGTAATTTATTTTGATTTTAGAATGTTTGTTTGCTGTTAACTTACTTTCTGTTGACAACGTCTTTTCAGCTAATAATAAACTTTTACTTCTTGCCGGCTTTGCGGTTAATGATATATCATCAAGGTTACTTTGTGACGATGTTTGGCTACCTATCAAGTTTTTGTGCAAACTACCTTTCAATTTTATCTTTCTTCTATCCATAATTGATATGTATAATTATTAACTGACTGTTTTATACGGAATCGCACATAACAACTTTTCGCGCGAAAATAGAATATATTTATTTACGTACATTGTACAGCATTGAGTATGTATGTATACCGTAGTTCACCAGAGTTCATAACTGCGACGCGCAGGTTGGAAGATGGTGGGGGAACGCAGCGAGCTCTCTGCTAATCGCTTTCCACTTCGTTTGGGAGTATCGCCAATCAGGGCGAAGATGCGCACTGGAGAAGCGCAAAGAACGAAAACTGGTCTTTTTGCAGTTATGGACTCTGGTGAACTGTGGTATACATACATATACATATAGCATTTTTCACGAGAGAATATTACCATTTCGCGCAGCTCGACTGAGCTCAGAAAATTCCCTCACCAGTAGCGCTACCCCACCATAATTTACTTCCCATTGCATCCGCCATATACATGGTGGACAAAATATACTAATATAGGAACGGCTTATTATACAGGGAGATTCTCTCGGCGCGCAACACAATAGCCGCCCCGCACAATGGAACCCTGCTGTGTTTGCGGGCAAAAAGCCTAGGAGGTCAAGTCGCCGGACCCAAGACTGCTCTGTGTGTCTTGGGCCCGGCGACTTGACCTCCTGGGCTTTTTGCCCGCAAACACAGCAGGGTTCGATTGTGCGAGGCGGCTATTGTGTTGCGCGCCGAGAGAATCTCCCTGTGGGATAGAGGTAGTGAATAAGTGAATCATAATTCACAAGTTATGATCACCAGATATACTTTCTGCCACTAACCATGCTGAACAACGTGGCAACACCGCTCACGTGACAATCGGGAGTCCTATTTTCAAAAACAGAGTCCTGTGCTCGGAATTGTAATTAACGTCTTTTTTAATTAAAAGCTGTAGTAATATACACTATTTTGTGTTAATTATGTATAAACAATATATAAACGTTGCAACTATGCTAAATAGAAGTGATGTGGTAGTATAAAATTGTTATAAATGTGATATAAATTTTGTGTACTCTCGAAGTAGTTTGGTGTTGTGAAGCATGATATTTGAAATATTTACAGTGGTTTCAAGAAAATTTAGGTATGAAGCAAAATGAAACCATCTTTGGATCAAATTGAAACATTTAGGAATTGATAAACATGTATATAAGTTAATAAAAACCTTGAAACAAGCGAAATTATTGGAACAAAACTAAAGAGGTTATGTGAAATCCAGAGAGTAGCCAAGAGTCTGACGACGTTGATTGGCTGGGAGTCTGGGAGTCCGGGAGGCAGATAGAGTAGGGTAGATGTTGATATATTCAGACCGGACTCCCGCGGTGTTGCCATTTTTATTTCAGCACGGCTAGTGTTTTTGCCCAGCATGGCTTACGATATACAGCCGTACAGCGCTTGCGTGTTACCTTGGTAACGGAGCGTGGCAGAACCAATCAGAACCAACATGCGCAAACAAAACCAAAATTCGTTCATCCGATAGTACTACTCTCTCGTGAAAAATACTATAGATATTAGCGGCGGTTGAATGTTTTGAAAAAGTGTGTTCAAACCAGTTCAAACACGTGGTACGTACAATAAAGTTCAATAATCTGCCGTTTCTTTTTAATTTTTTTATAAAACTTATATTTGTATGCTTTGGTGTCTTCATAAAGTACTGATTGGGTATAAATTTCGGATAAGTACTTACCTTCCCCCCTATTAATGACGTCGGATATGTTATCATAAAAGTTCACGACGTAACTTGATACAAGGTACATATCTCTCAATTGAATAAATTTTCTTCTCGTAATTAATTCAAATTGGTCTGTGACACGATCGCGCTTATATTTGTATCTGATTAAATATTTTATTGAAAATAATGGTAAGTGTTAATAAACATTTATGCCTAACATGGAAAAGATATTTTGTAATTTCAATATGTTAAAGACCTTAAACTACCTTTAAATTGATAAGATATGCGTTTCTTTTAATGTTGTAATCTAG
This sequence comes from Osmia lignaria lignaria, assembly GCF_051020975.1. Classification (NCBI taxonomy): domain Eukaryota; kingdom Metazoa; phylum Arthropoda; class Insecta; order Hymenoptera; family Megachilidae; genus Osmia; species Osmia lignaria. The sequence continues at coordinate 8,478,900 of NC_135044.1, read as the reverse complement.
CTTAATGAATTAAAAACATAAGATTTTTATTGCAGGAAAGTTTAAGAAGAAACTTCAGGCCACCAAAAATGCTACTGAAACTGTATTCTCTGTTTATCTTAACATTGGATCTTGTGACACTATTATTCGGAATAGTTTTTGCTATCTTAGTTACATTTTATAGAATGTTTAGACCTCCGCCTTTGAAAAGTCTTCGTGGAGAAATAGCAATGGTAATAAGATGTGAAACTTTATTTGTTGTAATAATCTGTTAGAACTACAATGTATTTTCATTTTGCTGTAGGTTGTTGGTGCAGGACGTGGAGTGGGAAGAGAATTAGCAATTCATTTATGTCAGTTAGGAGTTAATGTTGCTTGTGTAGATATCAATGTTGAAAACTGTTATGGTACCATACTACAAACATCTAGAGGTTTTGGAGTAACTAAAGCATATATTTGTGATATAACAGATAAAAATGAAGTAAGTATAATATTTGGAAAAATGATGTTTACAAAGCTTAATAGATGTCACATTGATTTGATTGCAAATGAAATATAATAGGTAGCTCATACAGTGAATAATATTCAATCAGAATTAGGTGAAGTTACAATGCTTTTCCATTGCTGCAGTATACCTAGCCCTAGAGCATTACTTCAGGATCCACCAGAAATAAGGCATACAATTGATTTGACAGTTATTAGTCATTTCTGGGTAAATATTCTTTGGGTGGTATGTATTTCATCGGCGACACTTGTAAATTTAAGTGCCTCTTTAACTTTTTTAGTTATTGGATGCAGTTTTACCATGCATGGAGCGTGTTGGCAGAGGGCATATAGTAGTTCTATCATCTGTGGCAGGGCTTTCAGGTGGTGCTACAGGAAGAAGTAGAGTCCCTTTATCCACTGCACAGTTTGCAGTTCAAGGATTGGCTGAATCATTGCATACAGAATTAAGACATTCTAATAGCAACATCATAATCACTTTAGTTCACGTTTATCCGTTTATTGTAGGCGCTGAAGTGGCAAAAGATATTCGCTTCAGGTGAGGAATAAAATAAACTATGTCTCATTAAAGTAAAACTTGATTTTTCATAATTCATGCAGAATACCGAGTTACTTTGGCACGATGCCAGCTGCAGAAGCTGCTAAACAAATTTTGGACGGTGTTCGTCGGAATTATGCGGAATTCAGTGTACCTGGTTATTTACTTTATTTGGGACACATTCTTAGGTAATTTTATACTAATGTTGGTAATAAACGTATCGGGAATTCAGAATTAGCTTATATGTAATCAATATTTTATATTTTTAGGATACTACCAAAAAAAGCATCATTTATGTTACGCGATTTGCTAGATACGGGCGTTGATTTTGGATGATAGGTATTTAACATTATTTTTACTGAAACAGAAATCAATCTTGATTATATAATTTAAATATGTATTGTGAGAAGAGAGTTTGTAGTTTTGGCACTAAGAAAAACTTCGAGATATATAAAAATTAACATTTTATTTTTTTTTTTTATATATATATATATGGTTTAATCTTTGAGGCATTTTGTAATAAAGATGTTATTTATACTCTTTTGTTTCATGTTTTTGATATGAAACCTGATATATGCGTATGTATTTAGTTTCTTTACATGTCTAGTAGTTACAAACAATGAATTAATCGCGAATAATCCATAAATGATTTACTACTTAATATAAAAAAATATATCATATAATTAACACTTAGATATAAAATAATAACTAGGATTTTTATACTTACTGTTAAGCTTATGTTATCTACATGTTCATGTACAAAGACTGAAATTTCATATTTGTTAAATGGTGTGAATGCAATATGGATCTTATACATTTTATGGTGATTTAATTTGGCTAAATATATTTTTTCATATACAGTAAACTATACTTTGGGATCAATTTTCGTAGTTTTTCCAAGAAAGTCTAATTCGCTCGATACTGTACATTTATAACGAACCTTGATGTTTTATCGAAAACGGTATATATATATATATATATATTTTTTTTTTACGAAGGCTGCCAAATATTAATAAATAAATGTTACTGATTACTAATCGTATTGAATTGTTTGAAAAGTAGAAAAGATAATTGTGTATTTTATAGACACGCAAATGTGTCGACATTAAGAATTACTACAACGTGATTAGAAATATACATTACTGTGATAATAACACGTGTATGTGTGTTTACAAGTATGAAAAAACTATTTACAAGACCTAAATCAGGGAGTAATTTGTCATATCCATAATATAAGCTAAACTTTCAGCAAATTCTAAAAAAAATAAAAAATAAAAATATGTACATATTCTGTGTCCTTTAAAAAATACGTGGATCTAACGTTTCAGATCATCAATGAATGTTGAAAACAATTTATGATTTACAATGTGAATTCGTTAAAGTTGGGACAATCGGTAGATGATGATTCAGATCCCAACACTGGAATGAGTTTATGCTAATCTAAACCAGGGGGAGCTGGTTCTGAAACATCAGTTTCCATTGTATCTGGTTTTTGTTCGATCGGATAATCACCGGGTGGTGCCTGAAAGAAATTTAGGGGGAAACTATTTGGATCAGTTCACATATTTATTTTGTTTTTATGATAGTATAAAAATTAATTTTTTTATATACAACTACTTTTACTCACAATATCAAATTCATCATGCATGTCACAAGGTGATTTACCCTGAATAACATCCATTATGGACTGCGGAATGTGTGCTTTCTGAAACATCGATGTCACTTTTATTCCAAACACCGACGAAATACAATTTTTCAATACAGCATACATACATATGTGCAATTACCTGATTTTCAGCAAAAGCTTCGACGTGCGCTAATAAAGGTGCTCGTAAATTGCTAGCCATTTTTAATGCTTCTGATAATTGTGCGGGAGGAAGCTGTAAAATAACAGCAAAACTCTGTGGTTGCGTACGTTCACAGCACTTCACGAAACCCTCCCAAACTTTCGGCTGTTTCCAAACTTGCTTAAGAATTAACCGTTGCAGTATATTCATAACGAATCCGCTTAACCTTGGATACAGTGCTAAACTTTGTATCACTGTTCGCATTAACAAGGTAGGTAGCGGAGTCATTTCCATAAGATGTTGCATTACCACAGCTACAGTTTCTTGCGTATATACTTGTTTCTCCGCGAAGCACAGAGATGTAGCTGTAAATTGATATTATTAAAAAAACATTATCATAAACGCCAAGATGTGGTATTATCACTTAAAAAGGAACTAATATATCATACCTTTTATGACTGTTTTTAATTCTGCTTTACTAGGATCTATATTATGTAAAGCAATTAATAATTCAGCAGGTGTAATGGGTGATGTATGAGGTACACCACTTTCATTATTATGAGTGCCTAACAGCCTGTTGAATACCTGCAACAGAGTCATTGAAATATATTGTACAATCTCTGTTTTAGATTTGAAACATCATTGTCAAAAACGCATTTACCTCCTTAACAACAATAGGATTTAGTTTTATAAGTTTTGGGAGGGCAGCTATGACTTCTTTTTTCGTTAAACCGTTCAGAACGGGTATTAAAAATCGAACATCCGAAACTCTGGTCTGATAAAGTTCTCGTACCCTTGCTACTAATTCCGCGCTTGGCGCAGCTAAATTATAAAAAGATATATTTATTAGGTACACAAAACAACACGAATATAGAATGTACAATTGTAAGTTTCCATACATTTTTCTGTAAGAATATGAATGATTCTCGTAACTAATGTTTCGGCTCCTTTAGGACAATTTTCAACTAACGCTAATAACTGTGGGCTGCCCATTCCTAGAGATCTTACAGGTCCTTCTACTAAGCGAAGAACCATACGTTTTACGTCTGCGCTCATCGACGTGTAAACTCTCGCTAATCTGAAAGACACTGTTAATAATAATTTAAATTTAATATTTAATATGCTTATTGGGATGTGAACCTACTCATGAATTAAATCTTGATGTTCGCTCAATAAAGCAAGATACAATCCAAGACAAGCTCTCGTAGTAGACTCAGTCCATTGGGTTTCCACCTGCGGTCTACCCCTATCTTGCCCAAACACTATTTCCGGTGGAGTATGAAGTCGTAAGAAACCTAAATAAAGAACTGCATACTCTTCTATGAGTTTACTCAGTTCAGGGCGACTATACAGTTGGCAAACTAATTCTATTGCAGCTTCCCTTATCTAATCAAAAACCGAAGTTAGAACATTTTAAATATCTAAATAAAACAAGTTTGTAGTGTTTCAAAAAGAACAGCATAACGTTTTAATTTACCGTATTGTTCTCGTGACCGGTATGACATAGTAATACATTTAGAAAAACTAATTGTTTCGTCGGTCTACGAACAACCATCTCTTTTAATAACTGTAGAGGTGCTAACCCTCTTGTTTCATCGGAAGATACCATTTTCAATGCCTCCACGGCATCCTCGGTGATTAAAGGAGCTTCCAAGTACAATCTTTTTCGAAATACGTATAACAGTTAGTACTATTTATTTAATTATCAAAAACTTATGTGAAATTATTTATTACCTGCATAGTAATGTGTCGCGATCTTTTCCTTGGACTAAGTCTATCGCGGATACTAAAGTGCACAATAGAAAATTGTAGGCTTGGTGTGGTGCTTCTTGGGGCTTTGTACATAATGTAGTCCGTCTTTGGAAACCCTGAAGTAACGCATATTCTTCGTATAACCAACCTAAGGCTAAATCCAAACGATTTCTCATATCGTCAGTAATGTAATGTAATACTGCTTCTTTAATGTATGGATTAAACGTTGCAGCTAAAGTGGTTAAAATCTTTGATCTAAAATGAAATATAATTAATGAATTATATTTTTCAAGAGGTACAACAACTCTTTACCTTACAGCTGCTACGCCACCAAATACAGCCGTTTTTTCAGAAAGTAGAATCCTATTAACTGCCATTAATAACATTTTTTCTTTTACTTCTTTTGACAATGGTTTCGTCACTTCAGACAATTTTAAAGCTTTCAAGCGTGTTCTTGCTTTTGCAAGAGATTTTTCATGAGCTTCCAAAGATGCCTTTGCTTCCTTTTCTTTTTCCCTATCTTTTTCACGCTTCCGTTCTCGCTTTGCTTCGGCTACACTAATAGTTGGATTTTTCACTAAATCTTCCATCACGGCATCTTCATCTTTAGCTTCTTTTTTCTTCTTCGTTTTAGCTTGTTTTATTTGAATTGCTAGTAATTTAGCGATAGTCTGCCGTTGAACATTTATGTCGGTCGTGGAAGTAGGTTGGTATTCTCTTTGGAAAATTGTCGTCATCGTATCTGGTACCCAAGCCTATCAATGAAATGCACTTTGTAAAAGAGAACCGCCAGTGATAACGACGTTTATGGTTTCTGTATACAAAATTATGTACCATGCTATCCATTACTAAATCTGTAGCAATTTCCACGCTTAATCTTTCGGCAATAAAACTTTCAGAAAGTTCGATTAATTCCGGTAATTTCGGGGTGGATACTATACTGGGTACAACTTCTGGTTCATCTGGTATCAAAGGTGCTTCAATTTTAACGCGTTTCGCAGCAGAAGCAGCCGCAGCTTCCTTAAAAATTATACAAATTATTAATAATAGAATATGTAATTATATCGCTAACAAAAATCAATTAAATATTTACTTGCTGACGCTTTTTTATACGTCGAATATCTTCCGGTTTCGGATAAGCCTTAATTATTTCCTGTTCTTTTGCACCTAACTGTGTCAACTGTTTAGCTATTGTAGAGGCAAATTCTATGCTAGCAGGATGTTTCATTAGTCCTAACAGAGTTAATTTCAGTTGTTTCTGTACACTAGTTACTTGAGAATCGGATAGCGTTGGCGGTAAATCATGCTGTAACCTTTGTATAGCTGCAAATCAAAATCTTGTAGTTATGAACTTGAGATAAATAAATCATATTTCTAACCGTTTTACGCACCTTGTATTACACCTGGCATAAACTGAGGTCTCGTTTTAGCAATTAATGCCAGAGATCCCATGCATGTCATTAAATTGACACTACTAACATGTGGAGATCCATGAAATTTAATTAATAAATCCATTACATCATTGGCTTCTTCCTCCAATTTTCTTCTTCTAGCTATTTTTAATGTTAATGGAATATCCTCTAAGGAGAAATCATCTGGTTTTTTAGGAGAATCTGGGTCGGGGTATGTTTGAATCAAAACAACACCCTCAAGAAATTTTACAGCTTGTGTTCTAATACTGAAATACAAAAGAATATTGTTACTTGTACATAATGTATGCAAATAAAACAAGCAAAATAATTTTCTTACCCATCATTATCGCTATCGATCATGTTAATAATTTGAATTTTAAGAGTACTAAGTTGACTCCATGCTACTTCCATTTCTGGTGTAACAGTAGTAGCACTAGCTATCCATTTTAATGCAGCCCTCAATATTCTACCACTAGCTCTGAGGGCTCTTTTAGCAACGGCTGACGATTCATCGGAAACTAATCTCAGAAGTATCTGAACTACACGTGGAATTACTTCTGGTTGTTTCACTCTGTAAATAAATATATAAAATTTATATACAGATAACCAAAGAATTATTATGAATTACCATATAATACATTTGAATTATGATCATTACCCAGCTTCTTCTATAAAACCTGTAACTGTTTTCCTAACTTCTGCATTTCTATCTAAAGAAAACTGTAACGCTTCATCTAAGTATAATGGAAGCAACTGTGGTTCTTTATTTACTAATATTTCTTGGACTTTGCATAAATTGGTAATTTTCATTTCTTCCCCTGGACTTAAAGAAGCTTCATTTAGCCATTCAACTACCTGTGAAATGATAATGCAAAGCAAAATCATTTATAGGTTCTATTGTAATGATAAAATGTCTGGGAAACAAATTTTAAGGTTATGACACTGACCAGATCACCCGGTCCCTTTTCCGGCTCTGTCCTTCTGTGTATTCGAGGATCCATTGTATTTAATATTAAATTGTATAAAAGTAAATGTGAATAATGATTACTGAAAAGGAAATTATCGGATAATTATATGTCCAGGATTCGATATGCTATATATAATATGTTATATATAATTAGCACACTCTTCTATTGCTCATAGATTTAGCCTACTTAAGAAACCAAATAATTTATCAAATGATCCAGCTAAAAATGATCTATATTCTTCCATACGATAAATTTTCTCAATATCGTCTTTAAAATTATTAATCAATAAACGTTAAAAGTAGCCTCAACATTCAACAATCTCTTGCGCTGCCATCTTGGCATTTTTGCACATTTTTCGTTACGCGCTAAGCGCTACATTCGTTTGATGTATGAAAAGCGGGAATTTTTAAATTTTCATGAACTTTTCCCTACCTGTTGAAAATATTTTTACTTTACAATTAGCTCTTAAAAAAATGTGTCAAAGTAATTTATAAAACCGTCTATAAAAGATCAATCGAAAGGAAAATCATTAAACGTACGTATGTAATTTTTTTATAAATTTACATTTGATATAGAAAAGAACTCAAATTTTAGGCAAATTGAAATTGTAAATGAAATAATACACCTCGGATTAAAACTATTCTATGATAAACAAATTTTATCACTATTTTTGGCGCAATAGTTAATCCGGGGGTTTAAAAGTTATCAATAAATATGGCTGGATCAAAGGTCAAGTAGATTGAACTGATACACATGTAAGCCGCATAATCTAATCTAATAGATATTAAAAGGAAGTGTATATAAACAAAACAACACAGAATTGGTTCTCGAAGTATAAAATTTCTTTGCGCATATATTATTCGATTAAACTTTTGTCGTCTGTCGAAGAGAAACTTAATGTGACTTGCGCTTTCCAATCAGTAAGTGATATGATTTCAAGTTTTTATGAAAGAATTGTGGGTACGTGTTCTACAACGGAACCGAACCAGCCAAAAATCCTTTGTGTCGGGTTAACCTGTATAGATATCATACAAACCTGCTGGCAATATCCCGCGGAAGATTCTGATCAAGGGTGAGATAGGTGTTTATATTTCTACGCGCGATTGCGCAATGTTATACTTGATTCGCATTTTACTGTTTACATCTATCAGCTGATATCCACGATATCTGTTGAATAATGATTAATCAGTAATTAAGCAATGTAATTAAGTTGTTATGCATATATTCTTTGATCGATAATTTTCGATACACTGCTCTCTAACCTTAACTACAAAAAAATGTATGTATTTTATTTTTTTATTTTATAGGATGCCTGTATTAAAAAAATATATAAATATCATGGAAAGTTACAGTTTTATTTGATCTTAATTTAACCTGATTTCATTATGTGATTTACAGATCTCTAGACTATAGATGGCAAAGAGGAGGCAACACGTCAAATAGTTGCACGGTACTTTCTCAGTTAGGAAGTCTATGTGAATTTTTTGGTAACCTAAGTGCAGAAGAACATTTAAGTTTCTTGCAAAATGATATGAGAAAACATAACATTGACTTTTCTCATTGTCCTATAGTAGAAAATATTGGATGTCCAACATCTATTGTCATTTTGAGTTTAAGTTCTGGTTCTCGTACAATTCTACATCATAATCAAAATCTACCAGAATTAACATTAAAAAATTTTGAGCAGTTGCATTTAGAAGATTATAACTGGATTCATTTTGAAGGCAGAAATTTGAACGAGGTTTTATCTATGATGCAATGCATCGAGAACTATAATAACATGTTAAATTATAGTCAAGACTCTAATAATAAGGAAGCAGGCATAAGTCAGATACCGATTACAGTTAGCGTAGAATTAGAATGTCCGAAACAAGAACTTTTAGATTTATTACCTTATGTTGACGTAGCATTTATATCAAAGGAGTTTGCTCAAAGTAGAGGATACGATAATATGAGTGAAACATTGAAAAACATAAGCGAGGATGCCAAGTCTGGGTATGAATTAATGTTAATAACTAACTTTTAATTTGTACATATACAGTGGCTCTACTAATAAATTAATTCTCTTCTAGAGCAACCCTCATTTGTGCTTGGGGTGATCGGGGTGCTATGGCAAGAACTCCGGATAATATTATAGTACAATCTCCTGCATTTCCACCACAAAAGGTTGTGGATACTTTGGGTGCCGGTGACACTTTCAATGCAGCGGTGCTGCATTTTCTAAATAATGCAAAATTAGAGTTCTTTAAGACAAAGACATTAGAAGTAGACGAAGCGAATAGTACCTTCCAAAAAAATGTTACAAAGAATTATAACATTGAAAGTTTAGAATATAGCCATGCAGAATTTATCACCCCAAACGTGTTGCAGTCAGCTATAACATTTGCCTGCCAAGTAGCTGGAGCCAAAGTTGGTATAAGAGGTTACGATAAGTTAGATGAAATTTTCAAGGATACATTAAGAAGGTAGTTAAAATGTAACATTAAATTAGGCTATATATAAATATTTCATAACATCAGATTGTGATTGGAGGAAGGGGATGTTGACAGGAATTTTCCGAGATTTTTTAGAAAATTATATCCACAATGACTTTACACATGTTTACAGTGTAAACTGAATTACAGTAATTAATTTTATTTTTGCATCAATGTTGTTTGTATGCTTATTGATTGGAATAAAATTCAACTTTAACAAGGAACAGAATGCATAAAGATAACATAAACTCATTTGTATATTCATTTATTATCATATTAAAAGATGTATAAACAATACGAATCGTTACATATACATCAAGATATATCCTAAATTATACTTTAATCATTATACAACCGTCTTCCTTACAAAGTATCAACGTGAACAAAAAGAGATAGATTACATGTGATAACAATGGTAGAAACTATGTAATTGTGTTAAACATCTTTTTTTTTTCACATACTGTAAAATTATCTACAAGTTTATAAAAAAATAATTACTTATAATAATTGTACAAGGGTACTAGAAAACAGATACCATAAGTAAGCGACACGTGGTAAATAAGAGATTATTTTTTTTTGATAGTTTATAAATATCGTTGTGAATGGTATTTGATCTTGTTGATATCGTTGTGAAGCAAATGTATTTTTTGTTAAACGTGTCCTTACACAGTGCTTATATAATTACACAATACACTTCTTTATACGGTATGTAGGAATATTAAATATTCGCTAACTTTCTGCTTCGAGGCCGGCGTCAAAGAAGTCTAACGTAGAGCGTAAACTCCCGTCGGGAGTACATCTGTAATATAAAGGAAAAGTGTTAACGAACGATAAAGAATGTTTTAGATTGTTTTGATAAAGATTGTTTACCTGAGAAAGGCGTTAACGTATAGCCAACAGGAGGGGATAGATAATTCTGTGTAATTTCGCCTCTGTGCTTTAACTATTTCAGCAGCTGCTTGTTCCGGCGAAACGAGCGACATGATGCTTGGAAATCTAATAAAAGAAATATATCGTTTTATTAATTACATTTCATTAGTCATTAAATTATTATCTCTTCTCTGTACAATATGTTTCTACCTTTGAGCCAGTAATCAAGTCTGCATGCAAACAGTATATTATAAATGTGCGTGTATATTAATTATGTTTGTTACATTTGTTCTTTTAAGCGATATTAATTATTTTCTTTAAGTTAATTCACCTGATTCTTGGATTTTTACAGAGACCCGTGTTCACCATATACGGATAAATTGTTGTGAAATTGATATTTGAAGTTTTATCCTTGCTCATTCCTCTGATCTCTTCGTTTAAAGCTTCCATTAATCCTGGATAATATAATGAAGAAAAGAAAGAATGTTGATGCAAGAGCAGTGAGATTCCGCGTGAGTGATTATATTTACCTCTGACTGCAAACTTTGAGGCACAGTAAGGAACGATATTAGCCAGACCAATAATTCCAGCCATAGATGAAAGGGCAACAATGTGACCATAATTTTTTTTAATCATGTTGGGCAAGAAAGCTTGCATGGTCTGTAAATAAACCAATCGATAACGTTAATCGCTCGAAAATGATAAATGATCAATCTTTTTTTTTATTTCAAATAACTCACCCAGAAATGTGCCATTACATTGATATCAAATATTCGTTTAATATCTTCAGGTGTATGATCCAGGAAAGCACGACAAGGCATTATGCCAGCATTGTTGATTAGGATAGTCACATTTCCAACTTCTTCCTTGACTTTCTCAGCTACCTTAAACACCTCTTCTCTATTCGACACATCGCATCTGCAAGATTTATTAATTTATTCAAATTACTAATTCTGTTATGACAATGTCGAATAATCATGAGGTAAATCATTGAATCTTATGCATACTTATAAGCGTAAACTTTAGTTGCACCCAATTTGTTAATTTCGCTCACAGTTTCTTCGTTTCCTTGCTGATTCAAGTCCCAACAGACAACAGTAGCACCCAAAGCCGCATATTTTAATGCTAATTCTCTGCCAATGCCATGACCAGCACCTGTGACCTATGCAAGTACAGCAGATATAATTGATTTATCTCGTCAATCTTGAAACGACCAAGTTCTTAGTCCAAAGTAATTCAATATTTTAATGAGGATAGAGGTAGAGGTTAATTGTATAAAATGTTGTATAAGTATTATGTTTTATATGCAAAATGTGTTTCTTATATCTGGATTGATTCAATTATCTGTCCAACACGAATATTGTTTTTCAATAACCATTGGATGATCGTTGTAGAGTTTTTCGTCCTGAACACGAATCCGAAAACCGAATTACTCTATCACCCTCAGTTTTCGAAAAACACGAGTTTTTGTAAAAACATGTGTTTTGGGGGGAAAATCAACTATTACGCGGAAACTAAAAATGCTGGAACATTCGGATTGGTTTTAAAAGATGGAGGAGAGTTTTCCGAATATATTGATATTGTATATAGTTATTATATTACGTGATTTTGAATAGATGTAAATGTTGATGAAAGTTTAAAAAACAGCCGACGCACGCATTTCCTACGTATTACTTTTGTATTTTTAAGAAAAGTTGTTTATCTAGCGCGAATTCTTTATACAGTGCCAAATTCTGTAGACATTTCCGAAGAAGAAACTATGTAGGGTAAGTGTTGCGCGCAGAGAATAAATTTTTTCTCTGGGCAAAATACCGATAATTTTAGTAAGGAAGGAAGGAAGGAGTTTAATAACGTTTATAAAAACACTTTTAATGTACGTAATACAATTTAATAAACAAAAAAGGAGTGTTTAGTCACTTTACACTATGATGCCTTTAATTAGTAAAGGCGAACTGAGTAGAACTGGGTACTTTCAGTCGAAGTACCGTGCGAATTAGTCGTGTGATCAAAATCTTGGTTATAATTTGTTTTCGTCGTGAAGAGCGAAAGAGTAGCTCTCTCGTCATCGCGTCGCGGTTTTTATAAATATTAGCGTTGTTTTCCACTAAGTGTTGGAGCAGTATGCAATTCGAGTAAATCGAAAAAATATATCTGCCGGTGACGCGCGTACGGCGTTTTGGCGCCAGACATTCATAGCTCGCTCTCCTTGGCTAGTCAGTGCCGTAGCTACGCGTAAGCAACATCAATGGGGTGGGGTTCAATGTGTATCCAATTTTTATATCTATAATATTTGATTTTTTCTTGCTATTATTATTTCTCTTTCATTGTTATTCATTATTATTTTTAGATACCAACGATAAAATGATAAAATACTTTAATTTAAATATCGATTGACTAGCATTACGACTTTATCAATCGACACTCGATTGAAGACAGTTTTGACATTTGTTTATGATATAAAAAACATATTTATTGTTTCTCCGATTGTATCGAGGATTCGAAAGTAACGTCAAGTGGTGCCTATATTTCGAAAGAGCGCTAACGATAAGCGATCTGAGAAAATTGTATTACATTTTCATGTCGAACAGGCTTTCAATAGTATTGAATTTACAAGAAACCTTCTTATAATTTTCTTGAAAATCATAGAGTAGAAAATTATATTTCCATAATAAATAAACTTCTATATTTTTAAATTCGTTTGCTGCCGGTAATTCTTTATCTTATACATTTTATTTTTTCTATATCATAAACAAATGTCAAAACTGTCTTCAATCGAGTGTCGATTGATAAAGTCGTAATGCTAGTCAACCGATATTTAAATTTTAAATTAAAGTATTTTATCATTTTATTGATGGTATCTAAAAATAATAATGAATTACAATGAAAGAGAAATAATAGTAGCAAGAAAAAATCAAATATTATAGGTACAAAAATTGGATACACATTGAACCCCATTATTGGTGTTGATTACGCGTAACTACGGCACTGACTAACCGAGGAAAGCGAGTTATGTCCGTCTGGCGGCAAAACGCCGTGCGCGCGTCACTGGCAGATATTTTTTCGATTTACTCGAATTGCATACTGTTCCAACACTTACTCCGCATAGTTTCTTCTTCGGAAATGTCTACAGAATTCGGTACTGTATAGAGAATTCGCGCTACACTTGCCGTCACCAGAGTCCATAACTAAGCCGCGCAGGTTGGAAGATGGTGGGGGAACTCAGCGAGCTCTCCGCTAATCGGTTTCCACTTCGTTTGGGAGTATGACCAATCAAGCCGAACATGCGCACGAAAGGACGAAAACTCGTCTTTTCGCAGTTATGGACTCTCGTGACGGCAAGATAAAACCCTTTCCTTAAAAATACAAAAGTAATACGTAGGAAATGCGTGCGTCGGCTGTTTTTTAAACTTTCATCGACATTTACATCTATTCAGAATCACGTAATATAATAACTATATATATCAATATATTCGGGAAACTCTCCTCTATCTTTTAAGACTAATCCTAATGTTCTATCATTTTTAGTTTCCGCCTAATAATTCATTTTCCCCCCAAAACACGTGTTTCTACAAAAACTCGTGTTTTTCGAAAACTGAGGGTGATAGAGCAATTCGGTTTTCAGATTCGTGTTCAGCCAATGGCTATTGGAAAACAGAAGATAAGTTTAAATTTGTTTAACGTACCAGAACAATTTCTCCAAGGACACTTTTTTCTTCGGCTGGCACGAACAACCTGTACGTTGCTTCAACGATGTAGCAAAGAATTTTTAGAAGAAGAAGCAACACATCCGCCACGATCAACACACCCCCGTACGCCTTTACCATGATTTCCTGAAACGTTGCTCTGTAACGCGAAATGTTACTCATGAACATTTTTCATGATTTTTCATAATGTGGATTAATCTTAATTGTCGGTGTCAGTAAAATAATGAAAATCGATTGATATGTTTAGAATGATCATTGTAGTAGCAACATTATGCGTTGTTGCATAATGTAATAGCATATCGACGATTTAAAACCGGTCAGTTTATAATCTTTCTTGTCGAACGACTGTTTGTTCGTTGCATTGAAAATTGGATGAGATGACTCACAAGAAAAAGTGGTTATATAAAATCTGCACCAAGCCCAGCGTTTGACCTTTCAATTTCACCGTTTACGAAATTTTGCACGTTTAATCGGGGACAAACGAAAAAATTGTGAAATAGACGGTAGAGAAAATTGAACGTTTATAGCTTTGCCAATTAGATTTCACTTTTATCGCAGTCGTTGAAGCGTTAATTATCTCTATCTATGATTATAATTGATGTAATTGAAAGTTGAAACTGATGTATTTCAATGCAATATTTTTTTTCATAATTACCGCTTACTTATTCTGTTAGAAGAAGCAAAGAGCATATGTTCAATTTAAAATACTGAAGAATTTTATCAGAATGCCTTCGACCTGGACGATACGTGTTTGAAAAAAAAAAAGAAAAAAAAAAACCAGGAAATGAAAAATTGTAAATACTTTTATTCTCGTGATCTTCAAGCACACGCTTCTGTAATTTCTTATCGTTCGCTCGGTAGCACTTTGAATAACTACAAGTATTTATAGATCGCCTTCTTAGTATACGAAACGCTAATGATCTTGAATTTTTCTATAAAACGGTGCTTACATAAATGAAGCACGCGAAGATGAAATATGAATGAATTTCATAGAGGATGATCTTATCGAAGATTAACTGAAGCACGCAATGAAATTTTTAATCAAGTATTTTCTCGCTTTGTATATACATTCATCATTAGATCAAAGATAATAAGTTTCCGTTTATCTATACGTAAAGTGTTTGGATATCTCTTCATTGAAAATCGGCGTGTATGTACAACGTATAATTGGTGTCAGTAACCGATTATCGTTAGTAACACTTAATTATTGATAATTAAGTTACATTCGAAAGTAATTCGAAAGAGAAAATTGAATCGTTAGATTGGAACATCCACCGACTGCAAATCCTTAATACGCGTAGTGATTTATCTTAGAGCTATGTATATTACTATCATGGCATTAAATGCGTGAATCGCAAAAACGAAATCCATCTCTGTAGAAACAGAAATTCTACAAAAAGAAACAAAGAAAGAGATAAGTACAGAGTTTCCTTACCAATATCAAACACCTGGAGGTTCTCCAAAAGAAGCAACTTTACTGGAGGAAACAAAGAACTTCTTTCAAGGAAAACAGAGGTCTTATTCAAGCAAACGAGATAGGCAATATTTGCATGAAACTGAAAAAAAAAAGTACGCGAAGCGACGAACCGCAGTCGTTCGTGTTCAGATCGCAACTAAACCATCCGACTATAATGCTTCTGACCACTACCACTCTTGACATCGTCATCGAACGAATGTTCGACTATAGGATGATCACAAATACCGGCCAGAATAGCAGGTGATAGCGTGGGTGGCCATGCACTTCCGGAAGCGTGTAATAATTTCGATGAAACGTTATTATAATATTAAATCCTATTAGCAATATGGTTGCAGAGTTTATCATTCAAAATAGAATCTTTTAAATATCTTCGTGAAAAATGTTCGTTTGTATCTTAAAAACGATTCCGAGGGTAATAGAGATCGAAAGGTTTTGTATCATTTTGCAATCGAAGTGAAGATTAGACGTCGCGACTTCCGGGGTGTGCTGCTCGAGTGTTGATCAGCTGTTCGCTTAATCACCTAACAAGGGACATTACCCAATTGACACACGCCGATTTTGATGCCCTTTGAGTATGATATAGAACTCAAAAAAATATTTGACACGTATTTCTTTTTATCGGCAATCGTCCATGCTGAAGGGGTGAAAATAGCCCTCAATGTTGGGGTTGCAAAACATATTTTCTTAGATATCTCAGGAACTATTAGGTGTAGGTGAAAAATTCAAAATGGAATTTGTGTGTTTTTGAACAGCAAATTTTTCTATCTAGCCACCTTTTTGAGTAATTTATTTATTTAAAAAATATATTGAAAAATAATCTATTTTTGTCATCTTTTTCACCCCTTCAGTCAAATATTTTTTTGAGTTCTATATCATACTCAAAGGGCATCGAAATCGGTGTGTGTAGATTGAGTAATATCCCTTGTAAGATTCAAACAGGCCACCCCGGAAATAGAGCGGTCAATCTTTTAATCTATTATTCTTTATTCGCCACTATTCGAAATACCTTCAGATACCTTCAGCCTCGGGAAAGATCCAGCAGCCCTTTGGTTGCAAATTGGAACTGTCTTCGTAAAATAACGAAAACTCGCACTATTGTGATCGTTTCTTTTAACACTCTTCTTCCATCGACTTTTCTTCTTCGCTGTCGTTGAACGAATGTCGATAAAAGCAACGGGTCATCGATAACGCGTTTCCCGATTTCGTTTCACCGTTGAAGAAAGACCCGTCCCGATGACCCCCGTACGATAAATTCCTCCAATGTGATGGTAGCACAATAATACGAATGAGAGAAGAAAAATGGAGGTAACCAGTTCGAAAATACGAATATCGAACAACACGTGCGTCACTTTCGCTTTCGTGCGAACAGCATCACTCGCACGAAACTGCAAGCGTTTCTTCCTTCTTTTCTGGTTGCAACGGTCCACGGTTTATACCGGTTTTCGTGTGTCGTTTATGCAATCACTTTCGTTCTGCGATGTACAGGGTGTACTGAGCTATTTATTGGCCGGTGCTTCTCTTCTAACGCGCGTACCAGCAGAGATCAAAGAGGAAATCGTTTTACCCTTCTTTCTTTTTTATTTCACTTTGAGTGTGAAAAGTGTTTGGACACCGTTTAATACAGAATACCTCGTTTAAAATTGGACCGAATGACTTGAGATTTTTTGAGAAGTTATAGAAATTAATTTACTAAGATACATATGTGCTTTTGTCGTTTTGAAAAATTACAATTTGTTGAAATCGTGGAAGGGTAATCTTTTTTATGTGAACCTATAATGAAAATTTTAAATATCTCTTTCGTAGATTCAGATAAGTTATGTGTATGCTGATAATTTCATCGAGATCGGTCAACGCGTTTAAAAGTTGTAAGTAATTAAAATTTTCGAAAATCGCGATTTTTTATCTAATTGTAAGAACGGAACTAGTCATTTTCTTCTTAACTTCTACGCATAAAAATAATTTCACAAGGATTTGGAAATTTACAAATTACACTTAATGAAGAGAAAAAAAAAAGCAGTAATCACCTCATGTAATCACCTCATACTGCTTATTGTATAAGATGAAAATAAATTAGAAACAGCTAATTAATATGTATAATAATATTACGATCATAAAATGTTAATTCATTTGCAAGTGACACGTGCCTGGTAAAACGAAAATTGCTGAATAAGTTAATTATTATGGTAATTACTTAATTAGATGAAAAATCGCGATTTTCGAAAACATTAATTACTTGTGACTTCTAAGTGCATTGACCGACTTTGATAAAATTTTCAGCATACGCATAACGTACTTAAAAATGTCATATTTTAAATTTTCGTTACAGATTCTGATAAAAAAGTTTAAAAAATTGCCTTTTATTATTTCCTTCCCGATTTCGGCAAATTTCAATTTTTTAAAACGACGAAAGCACATATCTTAGTAAATTAATTTGTATAACTTCTCAAAAAACCTCAAGAATTTTAAACGAGGTATTCTATTTTCACCGGTGTCCAAACACTTTTTACACTCACTGTATAAGAATGCTGTTGATCTTTGTATCGAGGACTGTCTTCGTTCATTATTCATCATTTATTTAGAATGTTGAAGAAAACAAATGAAACGGTCTCTATGTAAATAAGGATAAAGGAATCATTAATTTCAAAGTTACAAGACGTATGCTGCATTTGTCATGTCCATGGTACATATTTAATATAGAAGATTACATAAAGTTACCATTAATACGTAACCCAACAAGTGCGTAGAAGGAACAGTTATGTATTACTAAGTAACACGATTGTGATTAGCAGCCAAGATAAAAGTTAGGTACCGATAAGATACGATAATATAATCAATTTAAGGCCATACATTTCTACAAAGGCTGTGCCAGTTAATAATTGTTACAGTTGTATTTTCAAAAGAAAATCTTCTCCCTCACCTCGAACAAGGTTTGTTTAGCTGTTTGCGTTTCAAGGGTAACTTCTATGTGTAAAAGTAATTTCGCAAGGATATGGAAATTTACAAATTACACTTAATGAAGAAAAAGAAAAACAGTAATCACCTCATTAACACAATGAGATGGTTAATTCTCATACTGCTTATTGCATAAGATGAAAATAAATAAGAAGCAGCGATCTATTTGTGGTAACGTAGTTTAGAACTTACAAGGGACATTACCCAATCGACACACACCGATTTTGATGCCCTTTGAGCAGGGCCGGCGTGACCTTTTGCGGGGCCTGGTTCCAAAAATTTTGGAACTATACTTAAATTTCACAATAAGGAATTATTTATTATAAGTAGAAAGGATGTCACATATATTTTTTGTAAAATGAATATTACATAATTTTTCTCGCTTTTTTCGCCGCAAAATCTTTGATTGCCTCATCAAAATTGATTGAGTTTGCTACTTCGTTTTTTATTGAAAGAATAGCCAGAGATGTAAATCGGTCCTGGCTTATTGATGACTGAAGATAATTTTTTATTAGTTTCAACCGCGAGTTTTTGTAAACCGCGGGTCCTTTCAAAACGCGAGGCCGGGTTCCGGCGAACGCGCTGAACCTGCCTCGCGCCGGCCCTGCCTTTGAGTATGATATAGAACTGAAAAAAATATTTGACACGTATTTTTTTTTATTGGCAATCGTCCATGCTGAAGAGGTGAAAATAGTCCTCAAAGTTGGGATTGCAAAATATATGGTGTAGGCGAAAAATTCAAAATGGAATTTGTGTGTTTTTGAACAGCAAATTTTTCTATGTAGCCACCTTTTTGATAAATTTATTTGTTTAAAAAATATATTGAAAAATAATCTATTTTTGTCATCTTTTTCACCCCTTCAGCATGGACGATTGCCGATAAAAAAAAATACGTGTCAAATATTTTTTTGAGTTCTATATCATACTCAAAGGGCATCAAAATCGGCGTGTGTCGATTGGGTAAGGTCCCTTGTTAGGGTAGTTTATATTTCTAAAGGCAGGAAGAAAGTCATAAAAGAGAAAGGCGATGACGAAAACCAGGCCCAAGGGTCGGCGATTGTTTATCTTTGGCCGTAGCGAGGGGTGCGGGTGTAAGAAAAACTATGTATGAATGCGAGTGCCTTTCCGGGATGGGTCAGATTTGAGCTGACTTTCGAGGAGTGAAGAACGTTTAGTTTGCGAGCTACCTTGTCAATTTTGTATCTTATTTAATACCGTCTTTTATTATCAAATCTATTTGATTAAATATATTACCACATATTTAAAATGTATGATAATATTACTATCATAAAATGTTAATTCATTTGCAAGTGACACATGCCTGGTAAAAAGAAAATTGCTGAATAAGTTGATTATCATGGTAATCACTTGATTACTCACCGTGTGTCTTGTCGATCCATCTTGCTGCTGGCTAGTTTGACCAGAACGAAATAAATCAATGCAAGTTATACGAGCGAGCAGGTGAACTTGCGATATCACGTTCAGCAGATAAAAATTTGTCAAACAGATAAACAACGGTTGAACGAGAGAGCAAAGGATACCTGGTTTGATTAAAAAATATAAATATGTAACAAGGAGATAAACGATTTTTGCATTCGACGATAAACCGGCAATTTGGTTACGGTTGGTTAGCTGTGGAATCCTTTAACGTAAGTTGTAAGTCCAATCGGTCTATAGACCATGGGTCAATGCACCAATTAATCGATTTCCCATGGGATAGGTAACGTGGCTGTTCAATAGTTGGACGAATATTTATTTGTCGATTTCTGTATCGATCGTATCATAATTCGTGACACATTTAACGACCCTTTGTTAATGATCAGCGTGTAATTTATACGAGGAGTAGCAAAAGAAATCTTCAGATTTATTCCCCACATATGTGTTAATTAAAATTATCTTGGTACATACTTCGTACGAGATGGAGAATTAAAGTGCATTCTATTGTATGTATACGGAACGCATAGAGTTATAAGTTTTTCCTCGAGTATGAAAATTGGTCTTGACCGCAAGGTCTCAAGATTTTTTCCCCTTGTTTTACTTGACAAAGAGTTTGAACCACGACATAGACGTTATTGTTAGACCGTTTGATGCATGTAAGAGAGGATAGTCTATTGACCGTTCTTCATTGTGTCTAGGAATAGTGAGATCGATATAGGGTTCAGGAACCTCCCTTTGCGAGGAAAGATTCTCGCTTCTCCAACGCATCAAATAATAATGAATGTTTCCCAACGACAGAACCTCGCGAACATGACATTTCAAGTACAATAGAAAAAACTCTGCGATCTAGTTTGCGTACATAAGTCGACGATAGAATTAAACTCTGATAATTTAAAAATACTCGAATGTTGCTGAAAATGGAAATAAAATATTGTTTTTTATTGGAAAAGACTAAACAAAATTGTGGGTAAGAAATAGTAAAACTCTGAGGTGTAGTAACCAGGTTGACTAAGGGCACCATGCTAATGCGGAGGTCACGGGTCAACCCTTCCGTGAATTCCAATCCGTTTTTGCAAATAATAATTTCAGTTTAACAATAGAGAATAAATAAACAAAATGTAAAATTTTGCAAAAATCTGCATGTAACTCAGTTGGCCCATTAGCTCAGTTGGTTAGAGCGTCGTGCTAATAACGCGAAGGTCGTGGGTTCGATCCCCCCATGGGCCAAATTTTTGTTCAAATTTACACCGTTTTTATAGTTTAATAGATACTTATGTGAAAATATTTAAGTGAGTGATTAAATTATTGAATGAATTATTTAACTTTTTGTCATATTCACCGTTATCGATTCCAGGTGGAATAAGATTACAACGCTAAGCCGGTAGGAAATGAAACTAATGGTAATAAAGTTATCTACTTTGACGATAATTGATACATATTTAAATTAGATTGTATAAAACCTATCCAAATGGTAAAGACATAATTTTCCATGTGAGTTAAGACAATAATTATAGTTGCAAATTACGGTGCGATAGCCGCCCAATTTTCAAATTTAAAACTATCACGTGCTGTTCATGCGCATGCGTTTGCGCATGCGCAAAACGTTGCAATAACGGACGCATTAAAAATCCTGAGGTAAGAAGTGTAATTATTAATAACTAACAATTTAACGCTTTTTTATGATCGTTAATTAAGAAATATATTATCACTTGTAATTATTATGTTCTCTAGAAATATGAGTTGCGTCAAATTTATCGCTACATGACATTATTCGAAACTGTAGGCAGGGCAACGCACATAGTTTCAAATCTAAGTTTGTTCATCATAGACAAGGTATAAAACAAGATCGTTTGTAAGACTAAAAATACAAAACACAATATTATTTTTATTTCTATATTTCGTATCATAACCAACAATATGGGATTTGTCTAGATGACTGTCAGGTTTGATTTCTCTTACACGATTTTATCTTTTCTGGAAATACAGGTAAGAAATGGTGCAATAGAGATCTTTTAATAATTCGATTTACTGATATCATTCATTCTTATAGCCTCAGTTAGATAAGTACATACATATAATATCAATCATAGTGTCCATTCGTCTAGTGTATTTTGTAATTTCAAATAAATTATTGAATATTCTAAAGCTTTTATCACATGATTATGTTAATTATTTTAACGCTTTTATTAAATAATTAGATTTATGATATTTGCTGCGGTTAAACTTGGACTCCAAGGTCAGTGCTTTTTCTCTAGACGAACAGATACTATGATTGATTTTGTACATAAAACCAATTTGACGGCTCCGTATCTTTCGAAAAATCCTTCATCGGGTAAAGGCGATAGATGGAGCGTTAAAGTGTAAGTAGCTTAGGTATCAAACGAACCAACTACCGATCAAGTAGAACTGCCAGGTAATTATCTTGAACAGTGAAAATCAAAGTTTGAACATATATTCTCCTGTATTGGAATACATTTTTATGCGGTTACTTTTAGAATTATATCTGAAATATATAGCAAGTCTTAATATCGCAGGTAACTGATGATACTAAATCAGCTGGCATAAAACCAACTTGATACTCTTGAAACATCGACGATGCATTACGGACGGTATTCAACTCCCGGGCAGCCACCTGTCGCGCGCATGCGTGTTTTACGGTAAGACACCTCGCTGCTTATTCCTGAGTGCCAGTGTAAACCAAAATGGCGAGCATAACGATAGGTCGTGACAGCCCTCGGCGTGTTTCGCTCGTGTTCTCAGATTTCTAAACGGGACGTGCGCGGGTATGTGATTCACGTGACATATCTAACTACGAACGGTGAGTGAAGAATAATGATCTATTCGTGGGAAACAGCGATACGCGATTATTTCGGATTTCTTCGATGGGATCGACACCCTTCTGTTTTCGACGGACAGTTACGGGGTGACACTGACGTTACTGCTTGAATATAACTGCCCCTTTGGTTGTCCGTCCACCGGAATCTTTTTTCTCTCTAACACCGAATGTCTGCTACCTGTATTAACACGAACAACGGAGGAATATCTCTTACCTGGGTGTGTATCGACATTAGTATATGTATTTAAAAGAAATGAACGTTAGAAAGAGAGATCGCATTTGATAGTGTTGATTATTATTGTTTCGCGGAAGTGTCACGAGGTGTGTATTGTTTCGAAAGTCTTGGTTCTGTTCTGTGTCGTGCACGTTCGAACGTGCACCGCTTACGTTCCTAGTCCCTGATCGTAGATACTGGATAATATGGATATCGTGCGTGTAATATTTTTTAATTCCAACTCTAACATTTGTACCGATGACCACGGTAAATCGATATTCACGATCACGTTAAATATCGTGCAATATTCTCACGTGGTTTATAGGTGAGTCTCTTCATCGACAGGATCTTTCATGCATTTCCAAACGATGCTTAACATAGTTCAATCGAAATGTCAGAGGCGACTGCCATTCATGGGATTTGTTAAATATAACAAGTATATACGTGAATCGATAGAAAGGTTACTCTTGCCTACGTGTATTATTTCCGTTAAAAAGGTCACAAACGCTTACTTGTTGTTTAAAGATAAAAGACATCAAAGGACGATAAAAGATTTATTAATGAAGTAACAAAGTTTAAGGGCTATTTGTGTAATAGGTAAAAAGAGCAGGAGCGAATTGGTCCTGTGGCGCAACGGATAACGCGTCTGACTACGGATCAGAAGATTCCAGGTTCGAATCCTGGCAGGATCGACGTGTTTTTTTTTTTTTTTTTTTTTTTCAATACTTTTATAGTTTTATTTGCAATATGTTTACATGCCGATTAAGGAACGTTTTTTAACAATAGTTCTTTGTTTCGTAGGTGTGAGTGAAAGTTTGTGCACGAGTGTCTTCGTTTAAAAGCACATTTTCGAGGGAAAAAATTCGATAAAGAATGTGTGTTGAGAGGGAGCGCGAGCAGGAACAAAGTTTTTCGCAAATACGAGCAACGAGTCACCGAAGAATCTCCAGGAATAGTACACATTTACGACAGACCACGATGCCGATGCTCTTTAGTCCTCCCTTTGCATTCTTTGCCTCGAAAGTTCACCCGGAAGATAAACACAGCTACGGCTCTTAATCTTACAAAATTTACTTGTAACTATTACAGAGTTTAACTCCTTGCCGTGTAAAACGAGCCTCGCTCGTGTCACAGGGTATATGAAATTTTAATTCGGACTGTAATCACAATTTATAGACATTGAACATTTTCAACGATTAATATTTTAGTAAAAAAATAATCATAAGGCAAGGGGTTAAAATCGATGCGAAGTGAAAGGATTAAAAATTTTGTTCGACCACGCGATAAACTTTCTCCGTTTTTGAACGCACTTTACATTTTCATTTTTTTACTCGAGTCTATTTCTAGCGAAATTTCAACGAAAGAAACGTACGTGGGCGTTAAACGCTTTTACTCGATCCATACATGTACCGGGAATCGAAAAGCGAAAATATGCAGTTCGGACCGCAAAGGGTTAACGATTCATCGTCCTCGCTGATGCATCCTTTACGCCCAATAATTACGGACTAATGACTAATTGAGTCAATTAATCGCAGTTTGATACGATTAAACGAAAATTGTCGCGACAGCTGGATCGCCTATCGGTCGATAATAGATTACTCGCGCGTAAACGCTCCGGCTCGCCGGACAAATTGCGCACGGATCTTGTTTCTCTGGTTCTTGCGTTGCTCGAATTATCATATGCATGCGGAATAATGTGTGCTCGTCTGTTGGTCACCGCGTATCTCGTTTGTCGTCTCCCTCCAACTTCCGTCCAGGGACGTGAATTTCCACGACAGGATGTTCCTATATTCCCTCTTCCTATGCTCGCGGTCTAAACAAGCAGAACCAATCGCGATTTCTCTCTCTCATTCTTGCCCCTCTTTTGCGATTGTTCCTCCTCTCTCTTTCGACGATTCGTTTCCTACAACGTTCACTTTTCTTAGCCCGCATTTACGGTGCTCATTGTAATTCAACACTAGCGTGTACATTAACAGAAACATCGTTATCTTCGTGTAATTTTGTTTTTCATAACTCGTTAGATCCGAAGAAAGTTTATCTGTATCCAGCCGTACTCCAATCGTGATCTGTGCAAGTGTAATAATTGTTTTCTTTTCTGTCTCGTGATATTTTTGGTACGTTCGATGTAACGAGCGTTCTTTTTTTTTTCTTCTGCTTCGTCTATCGCTTGGAGGGGGTCTGACATTTTTATCTATCGACATTTACGTAATCGACTAATGCCTTATCGTGGAACAGTTTTGTTTTGGTAATTATCTTACGTAAGGTTTATTAATATTCCAAGAAAAATAAACTTTTCAGATATTCCTAGAATTGATGTGATTCCAAATTTTCTTATCGTTCAAACAAAGTTCAGTGAATATTTTCTTTATCGTTTATTCTGAATATTCCCAAGAAAAATTTTCGAGGACGTATACAGCGGAATAGTTGAAGCGTGTATTAGAACTCTCATGGAATCTATTGTTCCTCTCGATGTAACCGAGATTCTTATCCAGAAGGTGGGTGCAAGTGAAAGGGAACTTCTTTCGGCTATCTTTCCGTGTGGGCAGATGCAGTATTGTTCCTAAAATTTGTTGTCATAAATATTTAAATATTTTATTTGTTGCATCAATTTGAATGGTTAAAATTTGAAAATAAAGTATTTAGAGGGCTATAATCATATATTTTTAGTGATCAGTAAAATATGTTTGTAAAATTTGATGATTTTTTATAATTGAAGTAAAAAAATGTTATATATAACTACATTATATTAAAAACAACATATTTAATGAACGATGC
Source organism: Osmia lignaria lignaria (assembly GCF_051020975.1). Taxonomy (NCBI): domain Eukaryota; kingdom Metazoa; phylum Arthropoda; class Insecta; order Hymenoptera; family Megachilidae; genus Osmia; species Osmia lignaria. The sequence goes on along the minus strand of NC_135044.1, from coordinate 8,453,221 downwards.
AAAACACTGAAAAATTTGTTTATTATATAAATATATAATACATTTTTAAACAAACTTAAATCCAAAGTGATACATTTCTTAAAATTTAATTAAATAATAAACTTTAAAAGTCATAAACCATACTTATCTAAAATTCTTATCAATATTTTATTACAAGTATTACTTTGAATAAAAAAATAAGGTTTAGAAGGCATTATACGATATTTTTAAACATTCGAAATTACACAAAATTACACTCTGTAAATACCACAGAAGATAAAACTTGTTACTTATGAAAATCAATTAATGTTGTGGTTTTATGGGTTTTATTCCGCGTGTATATTTTACGCACATTGCGTATCGTTTTCTTTGCTTTTCTGTTATCGTCCCAACCTGCCACTTGTTTAATCATCGTAATTGACGTCCATTGTGCCACGTGACCGTGCGGCTATTTTACCTCCTCACTTTTTTCCCTTTTTCTTTGCAATCTCGAATCTAATCTTGATTTCAACCGACTAAATTCCCATTTTACTTCTTCGTTCTCCAATTTCGCGCTTTATGGATTTTATTTTTAAGCTCTGTTTTCGTTGAAAACCTCTTCCTTCAGTTTGATTGGATTATTTCCAATTCTCGTTGGGCGAGGTATCCTCTTCTCATCGTCAGTTTCAATTTTTAATCGAACTTTTGTCACGAATCTGGTTCTATCAGATTTTCAACGAGCCACCTTTCCTTTGAAAATTTTCTATCGATTTTAAAGAGCAAACGGTTGAACAACTATGAGATAGACGCAAAGATGTGTTACCGAGGAAAAACAGGAAACTAATAATTAACCCGTTCTCGCGCTGACCTTGATCGTCCTTTCGGCTGCGTGGATGTAGATTTAAACTTACGCAACTATGTATTACCTCGCACAGCGCCGCGATTATGCACTTGTTTGTCAGTAATTTTAGTTGCAAGATAAAAATAAATCTGGCTACTCGGTTCTTTTTCAGTAGGGGAATCACGGGTTCGAACTGCATATTAATTGCGCTCGGAGGAAACTGCATTCGGCCGGTGCATCGGATGCATTTTGGTCGAGTAAATCCAAACGTTCGAAAATGTGTATACGGAAATTTGTAATTTTCGTGGATCATTTTGACGCGCGAAAAGATCGGAACACGCGATCGTAGTTGTAAAATAAAAATAGATCGAAGCGGACCGATGCGAATGTTATTGCTGATACAGATTTTCGATTAGCAAATCCTGTACGTTTGAATTTGCAATATTTTCTGCTCGTACATACAACCGTGTGATCGTCGAATATTATAAAAAGAGAAGGGTATACCTCCGAAAGGCCTCATCACCTCAGGACAATCAAACTTCGGATTGATAGTAATTGAGGGACGAGAAATCGAATGAGACCATTTTCAGAACTGGCAAATAAACCGTTCTCGAGATATACAGGGTATTCGAAAAGTGCGGAAACCCCCTATTATCTTGATAAGAACGCATTTTCACGGAAAATGACTAACCTAACCTAGGTTAGGGTTAGGGTTAGGGGACAGGGTATTCGAAAAGTGCGGAAACCCCTTATTATCTTGATAAGAACGCATTTTCACGGAAAATGACTAAGCTTACCTAGGTTAGGGTTAGGGTTAGGGGACAGGGTATTCTAAAAGTGCGGAAACCCCCTATTATCTTGATAAGAACGCATTTTCACGGAAAATTACTAACGTAACCTAGGTTAGGGTTAGGGTTAGGGGACAGGGTATTCTAAAAGTGCGGAAACCCCCTATTATCTTGATAAGAACGCATTTTCACGGAAAATGACTAACCTAACCTAGGTTAGGGTTAGGGTTAGGGGACAGGGTATTCGAAAAGTGCGGAAACCCCTTATTATCTTGATAAGAACGCATTTTCACGGAAAATGACTAACCTAACCTAGGTTAGGGTTAGGGTTAGGGGACAGGGTATTCGAAAAGTGCGGAAACCTCATATTATCTTGATAAGAACGCATTTCCACGCAAAATGACTAACCTAACCCTAACCCCAACCTAGGTTAGGTTAGTCATTTTCCATGAAAATGCGTTCTTATCAAGATAATAGGCGTTTCCGCACTTTTAGAATACCCTGTCCCACTTTTAGAATACCTTTGGAATATCTCGAGAACGGTTTATTTGCCAGTTCTGAAAATGGTCTCATTCGATTTCTCGTCCCTCAATTACTATAAATCCGAAGTTTGGTTGTCCTGGGGTGATGGGGCCTTTCGGAAATTTCCCCAAAGAGAAGGTACAAGGAAGCACGGATTAAATCGCGCAGTTAAATAGTAAACGTCAGGATTGATCGAGCATGGCGAAGTTTTAATAATCAGCGAGGAAAGCGAGTCCTTGTTTTCTCACCGGTTTTGCATGAACGCAAGCGTGACTACCAGTTACATTAGAAGCTTTCGCTTTCAGAAACATATATATATGTTGACGTTACAACTTATTATCCAGCCACGGCTGGAAAAACACATGTGTCGCAAAGCGATTAAATTATTTTACTCGTCGTAATTTTTGCCTCTGTTTCCACTGTCAGTAATTATTAATAGACACGGTAACGAAACGCGATTGATGCTACGATGCGTATAAAAACGAAAGAGTTAAGTTGGTGATCGAAGGACGGTGATGTAAAAACGATGCGCGACAATGCAACGCGAAACAAAACGTGCCAGCGAGATCTGAATACAACAGATGAACAAGGAAAACACTTAACACAGTGGGGTCTCGTTAGTAACGGCCAGACAATTCGTTGTTGCGGCAACCAATTATTACGGCACTGCTCGCGTCGCAGTTTCAAAACTCACGAGGAGTAAAGTTTAATTTGTTTTTAATTGCGTGACCATTCTAACGACGACACGTTCGTCTACAGGGTGTCGAGAAAAAGATATCTACACCGTGAGAAGTAAAACCGAGAAATCTAAGGCTTCGAACGCTAAGAAACCGGTGTGAATGCCCTCTTACTAATTGACCGTGCTTACCGAGTGTGCGTTTTGTTGCGCCAATGAAGCAATTTGCGACCATGTGACCGTCTGATTCTCACCTAAGGTTTAAACAGAGCACCCCGGAAGCGAATAGATAATTTTCTATCGTTTGCGTCTCGAAAGCTAAGCGTCAGATTACGAAAGGATACAGGATTTTTCACATCGCGAAAAGATTATCATTGTCTTTGTTCGAGGATTAATCCCCTCTAGAGCGATTTTCAACGAACGAGTTTACGTATTATCGTGTCCCTCTAGGATGCGCAAATCTCGTTACAGACTCCAGGAAATTGGATTAATTCGGCTACACGTTTGTCGCTCTAATTCGAGTAGCTGCAGGCTGCGAACTGTCCGCACAGCGTCAACGAAGACTTTCAACCAGCCAAATCCGATGCACGATCGCTCGGATTCGTTCTCGTTTAGAGAGTTGTACGGTTCTCGAACGTTTTATTTCTATAATCTGATCAATTTAGAAAATCATGTATCATTTTATGTAAACTGTTTGCCCGTTGAGATATCTATTGATAGCGATAGAGTCTCTCGAAAGAAGCTTCCACGCGGCGGTGGTAGAAGAAGAAACAAATTTCATCGTTTCCTTAGTGAAAGCATATGGCGTGTGTTTGTACGCGTTGGTCGAATCTAAGAGAAAAAGAGTCAGTTAGTGAACCAAAACAATTTTCAGTAGGCTGCGAGGAGAAACGAATGAAAAGTATAGCGTGAAAGTGAAAAGAAACGTTTGAACGTTGCTCCAATTGTGTCCGACGACCAACACAACGGAGTCTGAGAAAAGTCTTTGGTGTCACGAAGGTTGAACAATGGGTGGTATAAACTCGTTAAAATTTCGTCGTCGTGCGGCGAACACTTGATTTACCCAGTTTTCTTGCTTCTTTGACCGAGATTCTCACGGATTTTCCTTAGCTGAAGTATGATTATATATCGTTTGTTACTCGAGAGGATGTTTCTTTTTTCTTATTTCACGCTGAAATAACTCGAACTCACAAGGGAACATCGGGTACTGATACACTCCGATTTTGATAAAACTTTGCATAAATATTTATGAAGATAACTGTAATTCGTTGGTGCCCGTTTTTCACTATGAGGGAGATATCAACCCTTTTATCCGAACCGCCCTTTCTATATACGTGCTTATAAATCGTAAACAACAAAAGATATCAAAAAATAGTTGAAATAAAAGTTATACCGTTTCTTGAGGTCTATAAAACTGCGTGTAGTTTTTCAAAACGGAGGGGCAGGGGGAATTCAATTTTGCAAAAAGGATGATTTAAAAAAAAAACTTACACGCAGCTTTATAGACCTCAAGAAACGGTATAACTTTTATTTCAACTATTTTTTATAAGCACGTATATAGAAAGGGCGGTTCGGATAAAAGGGTTGATATCTCCCTCAATGTGAAAACGGGCACCAACGAATTAGTTATCTTCATAAATATTTATGCAAAGTTTCATCAAAATCGGAGTGTATCAGTCCCCGATTCAATAAAAATCCAAATGTTCGCTGACGAATGGAATCGAAAAGCTTTTCATTACTTTGCAAGCTGCTGCTTCGTTTTTCAGGTACGATTGAAGGTACAGCTTTCAAGGTGCTCTGTTAAATCTTAAAACGGCGTCAATATTAGCGTTTAACCAAACAGGATTTTACGGTGCATTCGCGTCTTGTACCCATCTGGTCAGTATAAAAATACTAGAGGGAAAATTGAAAAGTTCTGTTAGTCTCGTACACGGATTAATCGATTCTCAAGCTCAAAGTGTGTCAGCGTGCTATATGTGGTTCATGGACTCGCAACGCGAGTGCTATTCTGACCCACATGGCTGCGAACGCGTTAACGATCACTTGTTGCGAGCGGAAGTTGGAAGCGAAAACGCGGAAGATTCAGACGGCTGTTGTCTACCGCCGCAACAATGCCTACTAACAAGTTCCTTGACACGACAGGAGCTTCTAAGGAAATTCACAATCGCAACGCTGTAGTGGTTCATTATTACAAGATTCCGTTACGTATTTGCTTCCTATTCGATTCAAATCATTTATATGCCAAAACAAATGTATACCAAAACTGTTTGTAAGCATTCGTTTAAAATCGTTTAAACAAATGTCCTCGTGTTTTCTGTTTTCCATCGTAGATGGAAACCGTGTATGCGCTTAAAACAAACAAGCTCTCGCAAACAATGAAGCGTCAGAAGCGGTTTTGTACAAACGTTTAATGTCATCCTATGATAAGAATCGATAACAAAAGAACGAGCAAACGAGGTTTCTTCGTTCTCTTGTCAGACCGCGGGCACGACGTTACTTTTCGTAAAGCGAAACTAGGGAGGGTTAACCAAGCTCGATTGAGAAACGTGATTAACGAGCAATTAGAGACGGAGCGGTGTCAATCGCTAAAATTAACCTTTGCTCGGAGCATACTAGATTGTTTGTTCTTACAAGAACTACCCAAGTGTTACACTCACTTATTAATGAAACTTTGCCAGCTTCGTCGAGCTGAACACGCCTATACCCCGTTTTGTGGGCAGAGGACTAATTGTTTAAAAGATATTAATAATTAAAGTTAGTTACTACTTACATTGAGAAGTATGACAAACTCACACATAGAACTCGGAATCTAGAGATCCACGGTTCAAATCCTTGGTTCCCAACATTTTTTTTTTTTTAATGATAATTTGTCTCTTTTTGAATAACTATTACATAAAAATTATCATTATACAAAAAAAAAAAAAAAAAAAAAAAAAACAGTGACCCGGGATTTGAACCGAGGACCTTTAAATTACGAGTCATGTGTTTAACCACGGAGCAGATTGTGACTTGCAATTTGTAGGTCCTCGGTTCAAATCCTTGATCCTCATTTTTTTTTTTTTTTTTTTTTTTTTTTTTTATGATAATTTTTATGTAATAGTTATTCAAAAAGAGACAAATTATCATTAAATAAAAAATAAATGTTGGGAATCAAGGATTTGAACCGTGGATCTCTAGATTGCGAGTTGTATGTGTGAGTCTATCATACTTCTCAATGTAAGTAGTAACTAATTTTAATTATTAATATCTTTTAAACAATTAGTCGTCTGCCCACAAAACGGGGTATAGGCGTGTTCAGCTCGACGAGCTCTACAAGCTGGCAAAGTTTCATTAATAAATGAGTGTAACATTTGGGTAGTTCCCCTTGTTAGACACGAATAACATCAATTCTAAATTGATGCAAGTTTTCAACGTCCTCTGCTGTGAAACAGGAAGGAAATTGAATGCATTTGGCTGAGGATTGTTTGAAAGATGGACATTTTGAAACGTGCATGTTATATAGGACACTGCGGCGACCCTCGAGTCTGGGCCGAAGGTTGAATTTCAGCTCGTTTCTCGTAAAACCCAGTCGAAGGTTAACCTTCCCGATGAATAAATATGGAAAGTAAATCAAGTACAGCTGGAAGGAACAGGTTCCAGAGAAGCGTTTACGCAATATCTTTTATTTGCGAACCATCTCGAGCTTGTTCACCGTTTAGGAAACGCGAGCACTTCTCTCGTTAAATGTCAAAATAGGTATGAAGTTAAAGAGGTCAGCGTTTCAATGGCCAGTCGTTGGTCGGAACATTAATGAGAGCGCGTAGAAGGCGATCGGCGAGTGAGTTTTTTGGTCTGAAAACCATGTGGCCCATTGTTTCTCGCGGAAGTATTCTTACCTTCTCTTTATCTGCGTTCTTAATATCGATAAGGTAAGCCCGATTCTCATTGGGCCTCGATTATCTTTCCGTGATTCACCGATACGTGGCTCGGTGTGACTCGTCAGTTAATGCTGTGCCTCGGATCAGGAACTCAAACGCTGACGCTTAATTAATTCAATCGTCTGGTAAGAGCACGACCTTAAATCTCGGGAATTGTGTACGACAGAGTGATTTATACGATTATGTCGGGTGTTCAGAAACTTCAGACTTTCGTGAAATAGGGCCTCGTTTTTGAGACGCGTAAGCGAGTCAAAAATTGGGCTGTTTCGCTTTCGGTGCTGCTCCGTTTCACTTTTATACTCGGATCGTCTAAGACTGAAATAGGCCACCCCGGTTCTCGAGCGATCAGCCTTCGAAAACCTCAGGTGCCTCAGATTGCAAAATGGAAAAAGGCTTTTCGGTTTCTTTTACCACGAAAAATTTGCATTAGCTGTTGTCGCGCGACTGGTTTCGTCCTCCTAGCTGTAACGTCTATCCGAACCGTTTCTCATTCTCTGAGAGGCTGTGACGTCAAAACTGGTGTTTCGAGAAGAATGATTCAGACGGTTAGCAGGCGGAAAGGGAGCGGTAATGCGACGTTTGTTCCGGTATCTTTATCTTTAATGCTGTGTACCAGTGGCGGGAAAATTGCGACATTGTTCGCTCACCCTGACGTCCCGGTGCATCCAAGCTACGACTGGTTACAGTCGGGAGAGCATGACCGGTCCGTGAATAACTGTACTATAGTCTCTCATTTTTGTCCACCTTTCCTTGTTTCTCGCATCGAAAAGAGTCCTAAGCGTGCGAAATTTCGAACACGGTTACTTTCTTCATTTTTTTACTTGTAAACTACCTGGTCAACCTTCTTAAAATTCTCTGCTCCGTTCTTGCCGCGATGAGTCACGCAGAAATCTCAGTTGAGCAATCGGCGATTACTCACCTAAATATATGATTTTCTGGATGGCCAGGTAGCGGTGCTTGTCCAGTCAACTCACTAGTGCACTTTCTAAAGTGTACAGGGTGTAAAAGAATTAATGATTATGACTTCAGAGGGTGAATCTACACCCTAGAATCAATGGACATTTGTAAAAGAAAACTTGCCGCAAAATTGTTTATAACATTGAAAATTAATGTCAATTTTTTTCTACATCAACGTGTATTCTGTGTATTGAGAAGAATTCGAGAAGAATTTTTCAATAATTTTTCCTGACCAAACAATTTCCGACGTATGGTTTCTCTCAGACTATTTTTCTTCTCAATGCGTAGAATACAATGCAAAAAAAATGTAACATTAATCTGCGGCAAGTTTTTTTTACAAATATCCACCGATCCTATGGTGTAGATCCAAATAGGGGAATTTACTCCTGGAATACATGTTTTGGGTCCCCTTCCAACGCTGCTCCTTCAAGTAAGATGGTACCGAGGAGACAATACCGCCGCTAGGAAAGACGGAGAGACGGTAGTCGGAACCGTCCCATCTTACTTGAAGGAGCAGCGTTGGAAGGAGACCCAAAATATGTGTTCCAGGAGTGGATTCCCCTACTTGGACAGGCCTGGTGTAGATTCACCCCTATTAATTTTTTTACACCCTATACAGATAGCAGGATCCTATAATTTCGAAAAGATTTTTCTACCTGTTCTCTGCAGAAGATTTTCCTGTTTTCCCGTTGTCGATTAAAATCCCCACTTAGCCTGGGTTAGCCGAACCACTAAATCAATCTTCCGAAGCACAAAGGTTCGAGCTGCACTCTGTCTACGTCGATATTAAACGCGTATCCACAGGACTAATGGAGCATTGTCCCGACAGGCAGAGAAGGATCGCGAAGTGAAACTTGAACCATTCGACGAGTCGCTTCAATTATCCGCATATTCAGTGAAAGCATAATTTTTAAAAAAATTTTCAATGGGTCTTGTATTACGCTGTGAATCATTGATCTGTTCCAGGATCATTCGAACTTCCGCTCTGTTCTCGGTTCCACAATAACGATTACGCAAGCGATCGACTAATATTGTTCTGTACACGTTCTGTTCCAGGTACACACAGATGACGCGATGACGTTGCATTGGTGGATGCACTGGTTCTGGGTTACCGCTCAATTTCTCGGTGCGTTCTAAATAGAAGCTAGAATCAAGGACATCCCGTGATTTTTCATGCCTTTCACGCCTTCGTTCCTCGGCTCGTTGTTTGCCACAGTCGTTACGGTCCAGATAGAATTCGCATGAAATTACTAAGATCGTTCGACGAAGATCAAGGTTTTCGACGATTCTCTCTTTTTCTTTGAAATTTCATTTTATTTCACCGGGGATATAGAAAGTTTCGGAATATCGTCATCGATCGATGCGTAAAAGCTCGTTTATAAGTATCGACTGAAGCGTTGAGTGGCTCTGGTTGCCAACATCTGATGCTTGTCAGCTGACTGCGGTGTCAGCAAAACGCGAGGATACTCATCCTCTCGAGCACGAATTGCGGCTAATTTTCGACTTTTTAACTCGTCCCACTGTCACGGTGAAAACGAACATGTGTGGTAAATCTGTTTCCCTGTTTTACACTTGTCACCAGAGGAATTAGGATCCTACTATCTTGAGAGTCCTCGCCTACGTATCTTATCCCTTTCCTCTTCCGCGACATAATGTCTGTAAGTTTGCGCGAATAGCTGGGATCTACTCGTAGATCTACCGGGCGAAACGGACTTTTGATCGGTAACTTTGATTTTCTTTCAGTGATATTAGGAAACCCGGTGCCGTCGAGCACGTCGGAGCCGCGTAGCCAGGTGCAGGATCGCCTGAGCACCGAATCGACGCCCGAAATCACCTCGATCGAGACGGATAGTCCGGAAGCTAGACAAAACTTGCGCGTTGCCAAAGCTATCGGTCTTCATCCTCCCACCAACGCGGCCGTCATCTTCGACAGACAATCCAGCACGATTTCGAGTAACATGGAGGTCGGGCCGAGCGTCGTCGAAACGAGCACAGATCTGGTAGGCGAAGAGTATCACGGGAACGGCAGCAACGCGGTGAACCTGGACAGGGTTAAAGTTTTAACAGCCGAACGAGCGACGGAGAGCACGGACATAGCTCGTGGTCCTTCTACGAAAAAGGACAGCAAGATCACATGGATCCTAACGTCGAACAAGGCTGGAGTTAGATCGAAGTACGAGCAGGAAGAGAAAGTGGAGGAAAATGGGAATCGGAACGGCAGTAACGACCAGGTGGAGGATCTCACGGTGCTACCACTTCAGGAAGAAGTGTCTAGAATCAGGCTGGTACTGAACAAAACGAAATCGTCGTCGTTTCTATCCTCCTCTTCCTCGTCACTTTCCGCGTCCGTCGGAAGTTCCGACATCAGGACGTTCAATCGGTCGGACGACGTTGAGATCGACGAGGAGCTGGTCGAGCCTCAACTCTTTGCCACAGCTGCATCGATTCTCGAGGGTATGTAAGAGCGGACTGCAGACTTTACCTCCGTGAAGTTGGCAGCTCAAAATCAAAACTTTGAAAAATTCTAGAGTTCTCTATCAGTTTTAAAAACATACTGAAAATAGCATCTGAAGGTATAGAGGGGCCAACTTCTCATTTTCCCAACTTTGAAGAGCTATAACTGTTTTGCTATCAACTTTAGCATTTTAGTTGTTAATAATTATCAATAGAACTCTTTGGGGGGCTGCCAGGACTGTCAATAGAACTGCCTGTTACTAAGAAAAATGTTCACCCCTAAAATTAACCAGAAAAAGTTTGAAAGTTCTGGTAGCCCCCCAAAGAGTTCTATCAATTATCCTTAACAACCAAAGTGCTAAAGTTGCTAGCAAAAAAGTTATAGCTCTTCAAAGTTGCGAAAATGAGAAGTTGGCCCCCCCATACCTTCAGATGCTATTTTCGGTACTTTAATCGACGGAACTATTTTTAAAGCTGATAGAGAATTCTAGAACTCTTAGGGGGGCATTCAGAAATCTTATCAATGTTTCAAATTTTTGATAATGGGGGGCCAAGTTCACAGAGGTGCAGATTTTCTATCGGCCGATAGTAAGACTTTACGTGACGTTACAGTAGGAGTAAGCGAATCCACGCGACTGAGTAGAGCGAGGAGCGCGTTCCCGAAGGATTTTCAAAGGGATCAGGTACAGGAAGAGCAGCTTACCGATTACAATGAAAGCAGTAGCGAAGACGCGAAGCAAGAAGGTGGTGCATCGGGATCGACGGTGGACATTGCCGCTATTACCGGCAGCTGTTTAGCGACCGTGGTTCTACTAAGCACGATGGGCAGCCTCGGATTCATTATGTACAGGTAATCGATTAACGCGGTAATGAAAAAGTGGTGTCCGTTCTAAGGAAAGATACGCGTTACAGGCGCAGGTACCTGAACCCACCGCAGACGCTGAACAGCGATAAATGCAGTAATCCAGATAGTTCCGGTTATATCGATGATTCCACTATTCGTGTAAGTATACAACGGTACAGTGACCTCCTGCAAAATGTCGTTTCGTCTATTTTACACACCGTTTCCTTGGAACTTAAGGAGCTATACCAGTGTGACCGCTCTAAAATTAAGTGACTTTCAGGAATTTTTTTTTTAAAGAAATGTTATATCCAATGTTTTTAAACTTCAGGGATGTATTTAGTTACAAATCATATATCTGTAATAATTTTTTGGTACAAAAATAATAAAAAACAAGCGACTTATGCGCTATCTCCCAGGGCAGCTGCAGTAATTGCCGCCACCTGAGTGCTTAAAATGAAAAATAACAAAAACGCTGTTAAACTGGAAGGTATTCTCCGTACCATGAACTAGGATTTTTGAAAAATATCAAAATCTGACAAAATGGCGAAGTTTTGAAGAAAAGTTTGGAATTTAACCTAAAAAAATAGTAGTTTCTTTAATGCCAAATTGACATTTTTCATCCAATCAAAAACCGCCTGAGTGCTTAAAATGAAAAATAACAAAAACGCTGTTAAACTAGAAGGTATTCTCCGTACCATGAACTAGGATTTTTGAAAAATATCAAAATTTGACAAGATGGCGAAGTTTTGAAGAAAAGTTTGAAATTTAACCTAAAAAAATAGTAGTTTCTTTAATGCCAAATTGACATTTTTCATCCAATCAAAAGAATCCTAGTTCATGGTATGACAAAACATGTACTGAACGCGCTGAAAAAAGTTTCGAGTCGATGCAATAATTTGTATTTGAGTTAGAGCTGCAGCAAATTTGTGAAAAACGCGATCCATCGATGGTAAGCGCGTTTCTGACATGCCAGATTTGAGATTCGACCTTAAAATTTTAATATGATATTCTAGAGAGTATAGACTTTCAAAAAATGCAAAAAATAAAGTCGATTTTTCAAAAGTGTTACACTGGTATAACCCCTTAAGCTGGATCGAGCATCGATGAAGGAAATTTTATACTCTTTCTTTGCTTCGTTTGCAGGATAATTCGGAGGAGATGTACAGCTTGGATAACGACTCGTTCCTAAATTCGTTAGAAGCGATGACAATACAAAATTACTGGACCGACAGCGTGAAGCACACGAAGCTATGACAAAAGAGGATAATCCAGTCCGGAAAGAGAATGGAAACGTTCAGTATTTCCGACGGTGAAGCGCACGAACAAATATCGTTGTTGGAGCAGTAGTACTTACACGGCGCGTATCGAACGAAGATAAAGGAAGAGTGAATTTTTTAACGTAGCCGTTCAGACACGCAGGGAGACACCGTTGTTTATTTCCATTAAGCGATGTCGCTGATCGTTAGCGAGCCGCGTACAAAAAATAAGTGAACAAAATGGTTTTAAACGTTTACGCAGACTTTTTAGGTAATCTCCGTCGATTTTGCGGTTTCTTAAAGAAGATTGACGACGTGTCAAAATTGTTTGGCGCGCGACTATTTTTATACATATTCGTGCTATACATCGTACGCGTAAACATTTTTTGGGTTTAGACGAGGTTCGTGTATGACGTATAACGCGGTGTATACAACGTATATCGTGCGTATAGCCAAATTTTGATCACGTCACTTGCATCGTTCCCTATATTTTTCTACCGCTGATACAATTGGCAGAAAATCGGTTTAGAGAGTGAAAGCGACGACGTATCGCTTTTAGTTGGACTGCAGTAATCGGATAGTGCAATAAAATATGTACTTTATCGACGCGATAATTAATGTTACATTATTAGGACAGTAAGTACAAATGAATTAAAAAACCATTAATTTTTAGCTAGACGTATTAGGGAGTGCGAAAAGTAATTTAATACAAATGAATTCCTACGAATCGCCAGAGAGATACTTCCGTACTACACGCACTGTGAATTTCAATTTATACATACACATACAAAACCATACCTGTGTTTGTCTTTTTAATTCGGGAGTCGAGCTTGGAACGTTTCGCAGTCTTCGAACTTTAAAAAGAGATCAAACACGGTTCTAATATATAGAGTAATAGAGATCAAACTAATCGCTTAGCGTACACGATCAGCTTTAAATATTTTCGAAACAGGATCGGGCTAACAAACAAGATTGGACCAAATACAATACCGTAGTTTGTAGCTTTACGCCTTTATAACATATCCAGCAAAAGGACATGAGAAGATTTCATTCGTGTTTTCCACTGCACTTCTAGCTTGTATATATCTATGTACACATGTACATGTACTATACAATAATTACAAGTATATCTATTATGTATAGACATGCGAAATCCGTGGCGATTTCTCGCCATCTTCCAAATACGATTTACGTTTCAGTAAAAGTTAGCACTTGTTTGTTCAAATATATTTCTATACGAGTCTCGCGCAGAGAAGGAAGAAAATTTATTGTGATAGATTATAGCGTTTAATAAATGTAAAATTATCACCGATTCACCTTATGGTACCGGTTGTGAATAAACCCAGTCGCACATTATTATTATCTTTTTAACCATTATCATCATCATTATTTTTTTATTTATTATGTTACACTTTTTATTGTAATAAAAAGATCTAAAGTTTAGTCATATGTTTAAATGTTCAGAAATTCGACCGCCGCGCCATCTATACAAAAAGAGCGGAAACTATTCGACAATTACCGACCTATTTACCTACGCCGATTTAACTACTATCGCCACCTATACGAAAACGGCGGAAACTACTCGACAACTTACCGACTAGGTTTCCGGAAGGTTAATTTAAATTATTTATTGGAAATTAAATTTATAAATGTTATCAAGTCTTCTTAGTTGATGAATGCTCAGGAAAGTTATTTGAATTTTGTTCGTTAAAAATAAATGATGAGTGAAAATACCTAATTGAGACGGCATCAACAATTTCTTCTTTATCGACCTCGTCGGTGCCGCAACCGGGATCCGGAAAATTCATCGCCCGCAATTCACCGCCGCCGAGATGTGTTTGGTCAAAAAAGTTATTTTTTAAAAAAGTTAGGTCATAAAAAGTTATTTTTTATTTAAGCATATTTTTGAAGTTCTATGAATGGCTATAGTTCCAAATGTCCCTGGTCACTGATCTACACGAAATTTAGAAATCGGGTTTCCGTATGTATAGTGTGTCCTTTATAAAATTCATTTTCAAGAAATTTTGTTTAACTTCTTTAATTAAACAAATTTGATTTATATTTAAGATTTCTAGTTAGGTTGGGTTAGGCTAGATAAATCTACGGCCGCCTTCCGGCGGGCGGCAACATTACGACAATCGTTATATCTCCGACATTTTAAATAGAACACCCTATAGATATGCTAGCGATCATTTTTAGGCTATAAATTGCTTATATAATAAAATAACGCGGCGGTAAACTGCCAGCGATTAATTGCTGGCGGTGAATTGCGGACGCGATGAATTGAGGTGGCGGTGAATTTTCCTAGAGTCGTTAAACATGAGTCCTGAATATACTGAAATAAATATATGCCTTATTGAGGGTGGCGTCCTCTAGGGACTTTACATCTGTCCCTTTTTGCCCAATGAAAAGTTATCGACCAAGCACATTATCGCGCCATTTTCAATTTACATTATTCATGTTACATATTTCTGTTCTTTTAATTTCACTCATACTTGTCCGTACTTTTTAATCTCACACTATTTCTGTACTTTTAACTCTACTCATCTTACTCGTTCCTTTACATCCCCCTTTTAGTCGCCTCTTACGACAGGCAGGGGTTACCGTGGCCGTATTCTAAACCCCCCGGGCCACAGGGGGAGTGCAACGTGCAACGCCAGAAATCCTACACTGTGTATCCCTGTGTCCGCTCTTATTGGATTTATAGTCACTGACAGGAGTATAACTTTTAGTAGTGCCAGCAGTAGGAATTGCGTCTAAGTAAATTGTGTGACGGATGTTATTCATTTGTTAAACTTTGCTTACAAGCTATTATTTTAACTTAGGAAACGTCAGTATTTTATAACAAATGGCAGAACAATTAATGAATGAATTGGAAAAAGCAGCTCAAGTGATTTTGGTAAATTTAAGGTTTTTTTAACGCATTTCAATACTTGCATGGAGCTTATAGTAAATATATTTTTTAAACAAATTCTGCGGGAATAATATGTATAAATATTGTAGAATAAAGTAAAAATTTAATTTAATTTAAAGCATTTAATTTAATAAGAAAGAAAATTTGAAGAACTAATACTTAATGTTTTGTCCTTAATGTTTTAAAATATAAATATGTATTTAATTGTAATATTTTTAATTGTACTGTAACTAAAATATAATCTATTTTACTTTTGTAAAATTATACAATGTTTTTTTAATTTATATATATGTATATGATATGTATGTTTCTTTTGTCATACATAATATTATTGAAATAAAATAAATCAGTTGTATGAATAAATAAAGTGTTTAACAATTAATATAATCCAAAGTATTTGAGATCTTTACAAATTTGCTGTTTCCATTTAATAAAAAAAAAAAATTTATTAATATTTTTCAGAACATTAGGAACATAAATATTAATTTGTTTGTATGTTTACTGTAATGATCAGATTATATTTTCAGGCACCACCGAACTTAATTTCAACGCAACAACGTCGATCTGCGGAAGAAGTTTTTTTAAATTTTCGGAAAACTAAATGTCCGTACGAGCTTTGTCGACAAATTTTGGAAACCAATACAAATGATTATATTCTTTTTGAAGCAGCCGGTTTAATAAAAATAGCACTAATACGAGAATGGCAAACATTACAGAGTACTGTTGTTTCCTCTTTAAGACAATACCTTTTACACTATGTGATAAACAAACCAAATTTGGCTCCGTATGTCAGAGGAGTCATACTACAAGTAATTGCAATTATAATCAAAAGTAACAGTATCTTTGACAAGGGAAAGGAAAGGCAAGATATACTAGGGGAAATTGAAAACTTAATAATGACTGCTGACTTGCCAAGAGTAAATAAGATTAATCGAATAAATATTATTACTTAAGTACAAAAATTTGTTTTGTTACATTTTATAATATTTACAGAAACTTTTAGGATGTCATCTTATCTCAGCAATAATGCAAGAATTTGCAACCAACTCTAAATCAACAAATATTGGTTTACCATGGGGATTACATTTTGAGATAAAAGGAGGATTCCAGTCTGTTGATTTAAAAAGGATTTTTAAATTTTCTATGGGAATAGTCGACGAATTGATTAAGAAAGATTTGGAAGAAGATGCTGTAACTCTTCTTAAACAGTTACTTCCAATTCTGGAAAATATACTAACTTGGTCATTTCTTCGTGATAGAGTTATACATATCCTTTCTTTAGTACTTCACGTTATTCAATATTCATTGTTATTATATTTTAATTCATATTACTTTCCTTAACCCCAGTGCACTGCCTATGATTGAATTATTTCAGGAGTCAGGCAATACTGCATTGAACTTAACCACCGATTGGCAAGATATAATATTAGTTCCAGCTGTATTGGATTTATTTTTTACATTATATTGGAAAGTACGAGGGCATCCGCAATTAGCTTATCATGCGAGAACATGTTTAGTTCGTTTAGCAAGTTTAAATGGTGCAAAGATAGCTCGCGAAGAAGTGGTGTTGCAGTATCTCTCAAATTATATGGAGAGATTTTTAAAATTGATAACAAGCGTCGATATTATCGACCAAGAAGCGGTTGGGATTGCTAATATAATAAAGACGCTATTAATTTTTTTTAAAACAAATTTGTATAATCTTCTACCCGAAGATACGTTCAAATCGTTTTTGGAACAATTATCGCGGCTAACTTGTTCGTTTTTAGAAAACGCAGCGCAAGAAGAATTGGTAAGTAATATTCTGAATTTTCATTTTTCATAGAAGAAAAAAAAACCAAACTTATATAAAACACTTTTTACAGTCAACTGTTGGCGACTGTTTGTACACAGAGGCTTTAGATGCTTTGTTTGACGCGTGGGCGTATATATTGTCTGGAAAAAATAGGTTTCCTTCCGAATTTTATAAACGAAGTTCCAGCCAAATATTTGACATATATCTTCGGTGTCACTTATCACCACCGCAAGGTATAAGGAACGTCGAGGACAAGGATCTTGAAAAGGAAGAACATGATAACGAAGAGAATGATAGGGAGAGATTTAAGGAAAATTTGCAAATAATTGGTAAATATTTACATATATACTTACACATGGATACATATACTTGTAAATTTTTCATTTTAGGACTTTTTGGTAGACAAGTACCGCATCATTCTCTTCCATTATTGGCACAATTAATAGAAGATCGTATTTCTAAATTACGTGAAAATCTTAATATGTTAGTGGGACAGACTGAATCGTTAAAAAATAATTGTATGATTAAGTTGTACGAAGATATACATTGGTTAGTGCTTATAATAGGTAATATACTTTGCATGGAATCAGATGGTGAAGTTGCTTTAATACCTTCTGCGATAACGACCTATGATATGGAACAGGTTTGTATAATAAATAAAAGTTTTCACTAAGAAAAATTGTAACTAACTGTCCGCAATTCATTTTATATTCGTTATTAACAAGTATATTCATAGATAAGAAAAAAATCTATGTAATAACATTTTTTAGGTGCGTCAAGGAAAGGTTGATTTAAACCTTACACTACAATTTTTAGCATCCTCCGAAAATATTTCAACAGATATTAATATTAATACCGAATCAGTAGATCATATCATACGTTTAGTCGCCGATGTTTTTCGTTTATGTGCCATAGAAAAAACAGCAATATCTATTCATTTAGATAGTATATTAAGTCCTGAATTAAGTTGCACCATCACGTGGTTTTTACACAAATGGTCCCTTCATTACCTATTACCACCAGAAATTCATTATTTTAAAATATCAACTACATTTATACAAGCATTTGGGGAAGATACGGCCGGTGCATCGTGGGCTGTTAATTTTTTGCTAGAAAAAGTAGAATGCAATATCAATGCTTTCAAGAGTGAACCGGCATTAATGAATGAGACTATAAACTTGTTATTATCGCTTGTTGAGTCGCCAAAGAAGTACGTATAATACAGTAAAATAATATAATTAATAAATGATTATTAAAACGATTATGATTTCAGAGCCACTTATGTACGGAAGTCTGAACGATTTGGTAATATTTTAAATTTAGCTACAAAAGGACAATATGACTTTCCACAGGTAGTTAAAAGAGGATTAATGCAAGCAGTAGGTCAAGTTGCTGCTTCAGTTCAAAACTTAAACGAACAACACTCTTACTGGACTGAAATTTTACAATCATTGTTAGATAGATTGCCCATAAAACAAATTACCTCAGATGAAAAGTTTTTACAATCTTATCATCAAGAGGAAGTAAAAGTTCAAATTATAGATATTTTGGAACGTCTTATTGGTAAAAATGTTACGAACTTTTTATCTTGTTAATATTTTCAAAAGTTAGTAATATATTATGAAAGAATTTCAATTTTATAACAGGGGTTGGACAAGGTTCACAACGTTCTGGACTACTATTTCAACATGTATATCCGGTACTACGCGAACTTCCAAATTTATTATCATTATATCATAATTATCACGAAGTAGTAGAATTAATTTTGGAGTTGCTCTGCGTATATACAAAAGAAACTGTAGCTCTTTGGAATTTATCAGAGGTAAGATTATCTTTACTACTGTGATAATTGACTATATTAATAAATTTATTAATTTTATACTTCTAGACTGAAGCTGCACAAATATATGAAATATGTTTAGGTGCAATACAAAGTTACACGCGTTGTAACGCTAATCGACTGAGTGCAGATTCAACTGTAGAAGAAGATAATTATGAGGATATTTTACTACTAATGAAATTGTTAATGAATATTGAAGACGCATTCAAGGAACGAGCAGTAGATGCTTTTTTGTGTGGCTTGAGTATGCTTGTGCCTACAATGACTATAGATTTATTAAAATTCCCCCTTCTGTGTTCACAGTAAGTACTACAATTATTCATTATTATAAAAATATGATCAATCACAACTAACGTGTAATTTCTTTATAGATACTTTAAAATGATAACAGTGCTCTGCGAACTTTCTCCTGAAAAAGTACTCAATTTATCTTCTGAACTATTGCAGCCACTTTTGGCATCGGTAGAATTAGGTTTATTTTCTTTCTGTCATGTTGTATCCACGATATGCTGTAACATCATTGAAATCTTAGCAATTCAGATTTACAAAGACATTTCAAGCGGACGTCCGCGAAGCCAAATAATGATACCGTTTTTAAATGTAAGTCGTGATCCTTTGAAATAAATAGGCATTGTTAAAACAGCGTATGATATATTTAAATTGTAATTTTTTCTTCTTTACTCTTTTAGGTACTTATTACTGTTGTTTGGTCACAAGAAATTAACTCGAATCTTATATCGTCCGTGGATATGCCACTATATTACTTGATATGTTGTTATCAAGATGAATATCAGCAAGTTGTACAGAATATTTTATCTACTCAAACGGATCAAGAAATTGCAGAAAGATTATCGGCTGCTTTTAGACGGTTGACTTCAAATATCAAATGGGACACTGACCATTTGAGTAAAAATAGATTTAAAAAAAATTTTGACAGATTCATTACCGATGTACGTGGATTTTTAATGGTTAAATAAAGTATTTTTTGTCCTTAAAACGGTGTTTCGATATCTTAGAATACGGGTAGTACCCTATAAAAAGGAATTCGTTAAGCACGTAAGCTTTTTATTGACCGATTTATTACACGTTACCACTTACAGTGAGTCTAGCGAAAATCGAATAATTATAATAATAATTAATTAATACAAGTTACAGCATCGATGCATGTTTCTCATAGCAAACGATCAAAAACGAAAATGTTTTTGCAATAGATTTTTAGTTACCTTACAAACAAGTACATGAACTTACATACTTGGTACAGATTAAATCATCGTTAGCCTTTCTTCGTACGCCTCCGAATGATCTTCGACACTTGACAAAATGTTACGTTAATATTAAATTTATTTATATATTTATATAATATACTTTATCTGTATAAGGTGTATATATATATATATAAGCAAACATGTCTTTCGCACTATTCCCTTTCGCACTCACTCTCTCTCTTCGCGTACACGCGCTTTATTCATTCGCTCCCTGTTACTTCCTCCTTTAATTTCTCTTTAATTCTGTATTTTGACTCCTAATAACAACAATGATTATTAATCTTACCAATGACGCTTTGCATTTTGTAATTTGCAATGCTCGTATCATTTTTCCCTTCGTTTCCATTCCACTTTTCTCTTTCTTTAACTTCTATTTTTTCCATTTTCCAATTTCATTTTTTTTTCCTTTTTCTTTTCTATAATAATAAATTAACACTTTAACCCCCTGAAGCAACGTTTCCCTTTTTTGCTTCATATTACTTACATATACACTTTGTTATATGTAGTAGAAGAACTAAATTTTACATAAATAATATGATTAAAAATGTATAATAAAAATGTAAAATACTATATTACCGTAAGTAATGTTTGTTAAATGTATTATGCGCTGGTATTATTTCCTTATGCATTTTTTTCTTCTCTTCTTCTTACGTATTAAAAAAACCGAACAATTTAATTATGCATAGATTATTTTTGTTCTTTATATCGTGTAAAAGCGCATCTCGTAAGTCTTCATTTTAATTCTATATTTGTTAAAGTACAATTATTTTATAGATATACAATAAACATCTTAGAAAATATCAATGCACAGAGAGTATACCTCTTATATCGTTCAGTTCTCAGATATTTAATGTGCCTTTTGTCAGTTAGTTATGGATATTATACTTCTTATATTTATCTCTTATATTTATCTTACATGGATTTTTTCCATCCCTATTTTCAACAGGATCTGGAGTCTTTTTGGTACATTATTAAACACGAATAACAATCTAACAATACTACATGCTGAGTTATCTCTTGATAAAGAAGAAATTGAAAAAAGATTAAATAATATTGCACTGTTTATCTTACAGATTGAAAGATAAAAGAACATTAACTTTAAATATTAGCCAATATTGCACCACTCTTTTTATTCTAAAAGAGGAAATATCATCAATCTGACTTTTTAATTATAATTATTTTTAAGGGCGTTTTAAAACAAATTTTAATAAAATAATTATTAATATTGTCCATCATTTGTTTTTGTTATTCTGCAACGCTATAAATTAAAAAATTAAAAAAATTTTTAATAAAATTAAATTCATCCCTGTAATATACATATAATATCAAATGATAGTTGTACTTTGAATCGTAGAGCAACTACTCACGCGAAAACTTGCGATCGTTGAATACAATATGCATTTGGCAATGTTAAGTAAATGCACTGACAATTCCAATTTACAATTATGAATAATCACGATATAGCCCTGAACGAAGGGGTACAATTACAATTTAAATACTACTACATCTACGAATATGTAACATAAAAGAAAATTAATAATATGTATATCAATTCAACTAACTATAGTAAATACTACAAGGTAAAAGCTATACATATATTAAAAGTAGAAAAGAAATGATCAATGTTGTTTTTCTTTTTTTTTCGTCGAATTGCTTTTGCTTCAAAGGGTTAAATGCCGAGTGCGTACAACTTATTAGATTACGTTTTCTCGTTCTTTTCCAATACGCGTGTCGTCATTAACAAAATAAAACTATCATATTCTACAACAGTTAGTAAGCAAAAACGGTAACAGGAACGGGGCGTACATTCGTGGGTAGGCCACCGCGTATAAAATGACCGAGAAAATAATCCGTCTCGAAACTTTTAAGGTTTCTACTATAATCTGGTATCCAGTGGGATACTTGGTATTCGTTTCTCTCAAATCTTTGGTATACATATGTATGTTAAAATCAATTAGAAAAATGATGACCCTTGAAATGAACTTTAACAAAAACTAATAAGATTAATGTTTGAATTATGGATAAAAAGGTAACCTAGAAACTTATAATAAATAATACTGCAAACTGTTCGTTTCTAAGTCGAATACTGATCTACAGTAAGAATAAAAATTCGAGTCACGAAACCAATTGCTGATTCAATAATCCTACTTTTGTCATGTATTCGAGACGTCGAACGTGTTACAGAACACGAAACAAAGGGGGCAAAGGATTATTTCGATGACGGTCGCGACTAGCAATAACACAATAAGTAAACAAATGGCTAACAATTAATTATTCAACGATTACCGTGTTTATAATTTGTTCGAAATAATCCGCGATTCTACACGCTTTTATCGGGCGTAGAATATCCCAGGCATGAACACACAGAAATTCATAATCTCCCTTCACCCCCTTGACCAAACACTATTTTCGTTCTCTCCCTCTCTTTCTTACTTCCTCACGCGCCACATCTTCTCTGTTTTTCTATTTTTTTTTTTTTTAATTTTTACGTAAGTATACCTACAGTGTGTATCTCTTGCCGTCGTTCTCTATGATCGTTTTAGGAATGTTTTATTTAGGCATAAATACGTTCCTTTTCGCCTCCACGCTTCAGAGAATCGCTTCGATCGACTAATACCGAGAAATTCGAATATACATATCGTAAGAGTGAGAATCGCGAGCTCCTGCAATAGACAGTCTCTTCAACGTTTGAACACGTTTCGCTTTATGTCGCGAAACGAACGGAGAAACTCGATGAGAGGAAGAGTTCGCGATTATTGAAAGTAATAATTTTTTTTTTTCTTTTCTTTTAAATTTCTTTCTTTTTTCGAAATACGAACGCCTCCGCGTTTAGTTTTGCATCTCTCTATTCGGTCGTCAGGCATAAAAGGGGTTGGCGGTCGCTTAAATCAAGACGTCGCGACATATTAATCGGCGGCTATCGAAATCTAGTAACCGATCAATAATACGCATTCCCGAGCCATTTAATAATCGAAGACTACCGAAAATCGAAAGCTACAAAGTTCATGGGACTCGAAGGCCGAGTGCGACCAGCATAGCATTTTCTCGGAGGCTTTCGTAATTACGCTTGTTACCTCGGCCAACGTGTCGACCACTCACTTATTTTGATTCGACTGTTGATCTATCGGTGGAGCTAGACCAACGGGCGATGCGTTAATCAGGTTCGTTGCTGTCGGTCCTTTGCGCGCTAATTTTGACCTGGAAACAATCCTCGATTATGTACACTGACAATGAGTTGCATTGAACTTGTCGCAGTGAAGTTGGCTACAAATTCACTAACACAATCACGCCGCAGCTTCGGTGAACCGATCTCTCCATTGGCTCACCGATGCGGCGTGAATGTGTTAGTGAATTTGTAGCCAACTTCACTGCGACAAGTTCAATGCAACTCATGTACATTACTCGTTTAGGTCACAGTGGTACGACCAGTTGAAATTACATACCTGATTTGACCAGCGAGTAAAGGATTAATAGCGTATAACCAGTCGTAAACTTCTTTATCCCCTAAAGTTTGCAGCAAATACCCTCGGTGTTTTGTAACAACACTGAAAATAAAATGATCATTGACGATAAGATTCTATACAAAGATGTTTCATAACGTTTGGGATCCAAGCGAGTCTTCCGTGTTATGAAATATCCTGTAAATATCAACCTCTCACAAGCGCGTATCTACACTTCTGCTTGATGGTACTCTGAAATATTATGAAGCATATGTTTTTCAAATTCAATAATTTACCTGAAAGTATTCGGTACTTTCACCATAGCTAATTGATCTTCAGAATATTCAACTTGAGCAGTAGCTAAATTGATAAGAGCCCTTTCCACTGGATCCTTTTCTTCCCGAAAGATTAAAACATACGGTCGTCGTACAGCCTAACAAGCAATTTAATAAAAATATATAACAACTGATAGTATGATAATTGAATAAATGTAATTCAATTAAAATTTATACACGTACCACCCAACGTTTCTTCCAACCATTAGTCTTGTGCTCGAGAACATTTAGATAACCTTTTCTAGCGATAACTGGACTGATGCGAATCTCTTCAACTTCCGGTACATAAAGCACCAAATTCTCCTTAGACGGGGAAGAGGAACCTAATGGTGCCGGGGCTACGGTACACGTTTGGTTTGCTGATTCGCTTGCCAATATACTCTCTTGCAATTCCTGCAGTCTAGCCCTCTCCGGTGAACTCAACCTAAGGATGCACGACTTAGATCTGCTCCATACTATTATACCAGCAGCCTGCAAGTAACACTCCAGCATCAACCTGATCGTGTGTCCAATCGTGCTGGCGGTTGTCTTTCACTGCGAATTGTCTATTAATTCTCAAAATAGACATGAAGCGCAGTAGTTGTTAGGAAGCTGATTGCGCTAGAAGCGCGACTCTTTATTCAGCGAAGCTGCTCAACAGTTTGCGTGACAAATTTCAATTTTTTAAAAGCAAACGTTAATTGAAGTTCAATTTCTTTTTCTATCAAGATTATATTGCGAGCTACATAAAAAAGTTGTATCGATTTTGATATCTTTTGAAACCGTGAGGTATTTCGACCTTCAAATTGAATCGAATCCTCGCTGTCTTCACTCGTCATTGATAAGATTTTTTTTTGTTTTTTTCCATACTTAGACAATTTTATGTAATTTTAAGAAGATCGCATAATATGAATGAAGAAAGGGAGTATATCGTTTTCCTTTGAATCTCGAAAACAATATCTATTTTTGCCACGAAGGTAAACATGATGCGACGAAGCGTGGACAACCGCTACTAGCAGGAGCACTCAGGCATGCGGGGAGGGTTACCTGCTCTAAGTAATCACTAGCTCTCTCGTATACTGACTCTTGGGACGAGGACGATATCACCGAAGACATCATGGATGTTGTCATATCAGCCATAGTGTCTTCTCCGGGTGAAACGTCGGAAAGTAGTATGGGTTCTTTATTTGGAATCCGACCTTGAATTAATTTTATGTATTTTGTGGACAATTCTCTTTCTCTCTCGGTCATCTCCCAAGGTTCGTAGACATCTTTACTCGTTGAACGTTTCAATTTGACTGGACTAGCGTGCGGTTCGTTTGTAGCTTTCGCCATCATATTGCAAACTTCCTATATCGGGGGGAAGAAAAAATAAATAATAGCATCGATGAAAAGCATAAAGAGTTATTATTACGTTCATTGTTGATATTTCATTGATATCTGTTTGAAAGAGTCTCGCTACCTTTTCACTCTTTGTGAAATCGTGTGATATTTTATTGCAGAATGAAACCTTATCGATACCAAGTTTCTCTCTTAACAATAACGTGTGTCTAACCCTCTCTACTTCTTCTAATCTCGTCAATTTCTCCAATTCCCATTGGTGATCGAATATTAAACTATCTCCTCTTGGTCTCCATCCATGGAGGTTTTCTTCTCCTCTCACGTATGTAGAGCTAGTATCAAGTACACGACGTTGTCGCCTTTGAACACCTGAAAAATATTTGCGAAGGTGGGGTAGGTACCGAATGAATAAAGAGCGAATCGTCAGAAATAATGACGTATTCTGATTTAGCGAAATTCCATCGATTTTGTCTAAATACAAACTAATAAAAGCAACAAAGAAAAATTGCCAATTCATTGATATAACGATATAATAGTCATCTAAGGAATCATAAGCTGGGGCGTGTTACTTCGATGCGATGCACTTGACGAATTAACATTTATGCGACTATTATATCGATGGGAAGGGAAAGGAGATCGATGAGGGGGACTACGCTAAGGGTAGCAAGACAAACCTGGGCTACCTGCTTCCGAAGAACGACGCAGCACCAGCTCGTAAACGCCGCTCAGTCTGTTCGCTTCTTGATTGCGATAACTTCCGCTGAAGAGATGCTTCAGAGAACGTGGCCCTACTCTGGCGTCTCTGCCGTAAATGATCATGCTCAGATCTTTAGTGATGATTGCTGGTCTTCCACAATTCTCCAGCTAGAAAAGAAAATGATCAACGCTAAATTCTTGTCCACAGACAAATTATCGTCTACAATCGGTAATATGAAAGAATAAAGTGATGTACTTCAAGATAGGCAGATATAGTCATGAATATCTGTTCTCCGTATGCTGTCACTCTGTTGAGCAAGGCCGAATTGTGAAGAGAACTATCCCACGCAGCTTCGAATCTGAACATGCACCTATCGTCTCCAGGTACCTCTAGGTACTCCCCAGGGAACAGGCCTAACGAGAGCACCGACGAGTCGTTGTCTTCCTCTTCCGGTTCTGGTGTATTTCTGATACGCCCAACAACCAATTCTCTTACGTCCTTCCATCGTAATTCAGACGCTGGTTCATGAACGATGGTGATTCGAATGCGACGCTGAATTCCTTGATGCAATAGGAAGAGTCCACGGCAAGGTAGATCGTCGCTGTGGTCGACCACGGATGGTACATATTCGCCGTTAGGTGCTAGCTCACAAATTTCGAACCATACTAACACATCGTACTTGGCGTGTACATGAGATGTGCTTGGTGATGGTAAAACGCTTCCGAATTTTGGTGAACGTACGGGTTGGCTGATTGGTATCGATGGTGGAAGCATCCTCTTTGGTGGCTGCCGTACGCTAGTAAATAAATATGTTTTTGTTACGTAAAATATGAGATAAACAGGTTTGATTTAATTCTTACTATTCCAGTTTGGCGTCCTTGTGCAGAGGATGCTGCTGGTAGTGGCCAAATACCTCGAATACTATGGGTTGAGTTTTCAGATACTCCAAGAATGATTTTGTCACAGTAACAGTAATCTAAATGAGCAGTATTTAATTAGAACTTGATACAATCAATCAGTTTCTAATGTAAATGATTAGATTACATTTTGCACATGATAAAATCCAGGTGGATTTCCTTTTCCTGTGTTCTTCACTGGCTCCGTTGAAAACGCTTCATCGTGTCGATGCAAGAAACTATGATCAACAATATAATTGTTATGAATCTTTGAATAATTCCAATTCCATTTAATACATTATACATTTAAACGTACTTAAATTGGCAGAAGATGTCGGCATATTCTGTGGAAATACCCATTGCTTGCAGTACAGTCACCCTAAACGTGAATTCAGAACCAAGTAACAGATGATCCGGTAGTTCCTCTTCCTTCATGTCGCTAGAAACTGAACTATCGCCCCTGCCACTGTCAGCATCGCAGATATCGTCATCTTCCTTCGTGTCTTTCTGTTCATTATGACCCTCTACGACGCGTTCTTCGTTTAAAAGTATTTGCCGATTCTTCTCCAGGGTCTGAGTCAACAATGTGTTACGTTTGTTCTGTTTCTGGCTACCGAACAGGTCGTCCTCGAAGGAAATTCTAGCCGATTGTCTGACGCCACTCGAGTATTCGCTGTTTTCCTCTTCTGGAACATGGGTTCGTTACGAAAGATCCTACGCCAGAATATCTTCCAACGATTTTAGAAGATACAAGGAAGTAGGTTTTAGGTTTAGGATTAAATATGTTCAAGTAGAAAGAGATATAGAGACACTGATTACGTACCAACCACGGCTTGGACGGCTACACGCAAGTAGCCTTTCACGTCTCCCTTCTCGTTGACTATCGCTACTTTGTGAATCAATGGTACCGGGTACATAAGATTGCTGAGGTACACGAAGGATCTGTGACAATAAAAAAATTCTTCATTTGGTACTGCTATGTATTTTGTAACTCTATTACTTCAATATTACTGTATTTTATTTACCTGCCAACCATTCGGAACCATGGAAAACGATCATAGAATGGGTCACCGCCAGTAATGGATTCTATATTGAAATCCGGAGACGTAGGTGAAAGTTCAGCCTCGTTATGGTACATTTCTCTCATCAGTTCAAGTCTTTGTCTGCACACAAAAACAAAGTCATACAATCTATATATCATTCGGTTCAATGTTTGATTCGTTGATAAAGGACATAGTCGAACATTGTCAGAAAGCACAGTGAAGGACACTCCATACATTAACATTCAAGTTTTTGAAACATTGTGTGCGTTGTATACGTTCGCATGTATGTATTTATAGAAATCTTATGATATTATTTTGTAAATATTCAAATAAAGGGACACGCATGATATCTTTCATATATTTTTAAATCATGTAATAGAGACCATTGCAACTGCAATTGAAACACAATACATTAATACCTATTGTCCCTGTATTTTCATCTGAACATAAAAGCTGTTGTATAGTGTTCAGCGGATAAGCTATCGAGGTACGTGTTTAAACGTGAACTGTCTACGTGATTTCTCTTCAATTTGTTGAAATTATTATTGTGCAATTAATAATGCACGATGAAAGAGTGTGGAGAGTATCAGTCGCGAGGAGCGCACGTGTTCACCGAGACACTATTGAAACGTGTACAGAAGATGAACCCTGCAAGGATATCAACAATTCTTCAAAATTCAATATTTTAATCCTTTCAGTACGACAAAACTCGATTTTTATACATAATCATTTCTCATACCAAGTTTGTCATTACAATCACTGAAAGGGTTAAAAATAAATTTTGATTTATTCAACTATACAAGAAGAGTACCAAAATCTGTCGTCGACATATCTAATCATTAACTACGGTACAAATTCGAGCAGTCTGAAGAGCACAAAGTATTTCTAAAGGTACGAGTACGCAAGAGGAAGTATCATTTTAATTTTTATCTTAATTTAACACATTACAGTCCAATTGTTATTAATAAAACTAAATAAAGTTAAACAAATCTTCTTATGTAAGGACTGTAATATATTAATTAGAAAATAAAGAAAAAGAAAAGAGAATAAGAAGGATTAAATGTTCTGATGAATGCAATAAACACGCCCGGTCATGCAGAGTCCTTCGGTGGACGTATTCATTGAATCTTCAGCACAATCACAAAGCAGAGACAGAGGATTTATTTGAAAAGACATTTGTACCTCGTACGAGAGACAGTGTACTAAAGATAGCGATAAATGGTGATAGACGAAATCAAGACCGGCATTTGGCGCAATCCGTATAAAGATTGAGGATGGGCGCGGAAGCGTGTGACGATAAAGAGGAAAGAGTGTCACGCGTTCGAGCACCAACCTCGAAGGCAAAAGATTTGCGAGCGAGAACTTCGGATTAGAGTAGGCCGTTAGACATTGGAAAATATCCTCTTTGGCCTCCGGAGTGCTGGGGCTCGAGTCCTCGTTGTACACGTGTCGCATCAGCTCCAAGCGCTGTCTACAAGTCAACACGTATTACTTGCGTGAGTGTTCCCCGTGCGATTTTGTCCAAGCACGTATCTGATTCAAGCGATGGATTACGATTCAATTTTCTATCATTTTATCATCATTATTATTCTAGTAACTCGTTGAAAAATGCTTAGACGCTTTAAGCGATTTATTCATCTGTATCAAGGTAAGCTTCCTTATTAATTGAGGAAAGGTGTTGAAATTCTATCGTATTTATCGTAACAATCATTTTTCTTTAAATACAATTCACTTGACTCACCTCTCTATACGTAATAAAAATGAAACAGTAATGTAAACATGTATTTGCATGAAGCAAAGTACTGATAACAAACCTTAGTTTATCGAGTGTCCAGTAGTGTGTTGCACCGTTCTTCGTGTCTTGTACTTCTACAGCGACTATTGTACGCGGGAACGGTCGTTCCTCTTCTTCGTCTTCATCTACAGCTGGCAAGAGATCCGGGGGAAGCGGCGAATAAAGCGTATCCGTGAGCAAAGTAAACTGGAATTGCACCTATAAGGAATATTCATATAATATGTCAATTAATTCATTTAAAAAGGCTTCATTCTATTTTATTTTCTCTCTTTTTTAATTTAAATGAATGTAAATATTAATAAACAAAATTTAAAAATAAATAAAAGGAAAAGTGAAGTATGAACTGAAAAAAAGAACAATGATAAAATATGCAAATTATCTTGAGACGCAAAATAATGAAGAAGTTGAAATTTCATTAACTTAATACAAGGAAGACACAGTAATATATTTATATGATTCATAGAACATCAAAAAGGGGGTACGAAAAAGTGCTCCGAACAATTATCATGGAAAAAATATTAAAAATCCAAGTTTTGACAAAATTTCTCTGCAAGCATTACAAACAACTTTGAAGATTAATTTTCAATATATGTACTTGGTGATTTCGTATTAAGCACACGTTCGCGATGAATGGAATGAATGTTAAAATATACAAGATGTTGAAAAAATGTTTTTAAACAGGCTGCAAGTGTAATGGACCATGTAGATGCGAATGACTCGTGAATAAATGAGAGTCGTTTCCAGTTAGTTCATTGGAAAATGAACCACGAGTGTACCTTCTTTTTGAGTTCGACAGAAATAGCGTTAGCTTCTTTGAGGAATATAGCGTTGCCCCAGAGATCATCCCGAAGGCTTGTGAATTGATGATATTTCCATTTGCGGAAGGCCCAAGCGGCCAGCTGGAACTCTCTCTCGGTCCAGTTGCTCTCTGCGTCAAACAAGGGGTTGACTGAAATGCAAGCAATTACCAGGAAAAACAGTCAGAGAAGCCAAGCATTTCATGGATAACGGGTTCTCTTTCGTTAAAAGGACCCACCGTCACGATCAGATGATGCATCATCGTTCATCGTTGCCTAAAGGAACATACAATTCGAAATCTCAAACGTGGAACGAAGCGAAGAAGACAGAGAATGGGTTAAACGTCAGAATCGGATTGTTTACATGCGTGCATCGCAGTTAATTGATAGATAAAAAATTGCAGAATGTACATTCAAAGAATGATCATCGGTGTTTCGTTACGTACCATCATCATCTGATCATCTCGTACAGATCCGTACGAATGGTTGAATTTGTAATGGAACGTTAGGATGATGATCGGTGTTCCTCTACATTTCTTGGTGCGTATATATATCATTTACAACCATTACAAATTCGATACTTTTAACGAAGGAAATAGTACGATCGGAACACGATCGTTGCTTAATCGTGCACAGAGTTATGTAAAACTGTTTCAATCGAAAATGAATAAATATTTGATCTTCTTTAGTACCTATTACTGTTTTAGAAGTAATCAGAAGCGTTTGCACAACTCTGCTTGTATGAATTTTAATAATTACAATATATAAAATATCAGACATACAGAGTAGAGGATCATTCAATATATCAACTCACCAAAGATGTCTTCTTCGATGTTATTGAAGTCCTCAGGTGTGTAACTGCTGTACATTGACATTGTCATGCTTTGCTCTTCAACTTGTCTCTGGAGAGCGTCTATTCGGGCCTCGTAGCTCTGTGATGTAACGATTAATCAAATAGAAATCCTACGATTAAATAACTAAGTTATCAAATACTTACCTTTCTCTGTTCTTCGAACAACTGATCCGCTTCTTCCTTCTCTTTACGGAACTGTTCTTCAAGAACCAACAATCGTTTCTCCATTTCAGCCTTTAGATCTATCCCCTGTTTCTCCAGCAACTCAATCTGGGCGAAATTCCAGTCGACTGTTTCTCCATTTCCGGGTGTCTCAGCGGGAGATCCTTTTTCTCTTCGTTCTCGTACTATGGGACAAAACGGTATTTTATGCTTTTCTTCGTTCTCTAGCATCGTGAACTTTTAATTATAAAAATATCATAAACAATTTTACTATTCACCTTGATCCGGATGATTGAATCTGAATACATGATTCTTTCCCAAGATAACACGGGAACCAGTTTTCAGAACTATCGGTTCGGTCACCTCGCGTCCATTAACGTAGATCAAAGCACTTTTCTTTGGAATTAAGGTAATGATACCTTCGTGGTTCTCGAATACACAGTGTTCGCTCAGTATATACGGGCCGCATAGTTGAATGTCTTGAGGTATGTTTGCTTCAGCGCTACCGATACGCGTGAAGCCGTCTTTGATATAGTAAATTAGGCATTCCGACATGAGGGGATCCTCGTTCAAGTTCACCAAGTGAGGGGTCTTCTTCGGTGAAAATACACCAACAGTGACACCATCCTCTTTCACGGCAACACCCATCTCTGCGAACACTGCCTCGCGTTGAAGACGAATCAACTCTGTTCTCTTCAGTTTCTCTTCCCAAGTTTCGTTCAACTCTAAAATTACAATTACAAATTCCTTTAATTTATACCATTCAATTTGTCGCTGATTCTGAGTACGACAGACAAAGTGTCAACTTATTGACTACTATATTTAATTATTTATCAGAAAATAGAACATTTTACCGGCTATCAATTTTTCTGAAGCCTGCAATTGATCCACCGCTTCCTCAGCGATTGTCGACGTTGTATGAGACGGGATCCTGGATCTACTTTCCTTCACATCGTCCTCGCGTTTGTTTGCTCTGACGATCTCGTCTCCTGTGGAACAGAAGGTATCAGTTAAAACGATAGAACGGTGGAATAAGAGATTCGTAATGATCAATCAGCCAGGATTGTAACACGCGTCTCGGAAACATCAAAAGCCATAACTAAAGCAGTGGCAGTAAGTGAAAGAGAAACAATTTTTTTTCTCATCAATGATTCTCATCCAGAGAACCACAATGTTGTATTTTGCGCTTTCTTTTTATTTCAGAGTAATTCTGTTATTTCATTGCACAGCAATCGTGTTATTTATTTTTAACGGTATCATAACGATGTCGAGCAGATTCTCATTAAAAATTTCTAATCGACGGTGCTCGTGTCGAACAATCGATTTATCCAGTGCCATGCAATATTTTCAGGCTAATATCGGAAACAATGTGATGGGTCTAAGTGGATAATAAGCGAGGCAAACAACACGTGTTTACTGGAAGAGGAATTTCGACACAACGTTAGTACTATAAAGCCTGAAATTAATTATACGTATCTGTATCGTTAATTAATATGATTCCCGGGATGTTCAAATTCTCTCTAAATGATAAATTTCATTCTTGATCGGATACTGGAAAAGTCTGAGTCATTTTTATTTTATTTTTGGTAATTACATATTTAGGTTACGGACAGTAACTCCGATTTCGATGATTTTTGAATATGTTGTAGAAATCAACATTTTGAACAACTTTTTCCTATACATATAACCGCCGTTCGGCGTTAGTTTTCGAGATATTTTCGAAAAACTGTCGAAACTAATACATTGAATTCTGCCTGTTCGTGTGCGTCCGTGTACACTGAGTCCCATCGAAGTTGGCTACACATTCACACCGCGTCGTCGGCACCTCGCCGATCGGCTCACCGATGCGGCGTGAATGTGTTAGTGCGCTAACTTCACTGCGACAACTTCGATGGAACTCACAAGGGAACATCGGGGACTGATACACTTCGATTTTTATGAAACTTTGCATAAATATTTATTAGACCTGTTTATGAAGATAACTGTAATTCGTCGGTGCCCGTTTTTCACTTTGAGGGAGATATCAACCCTTTTATCCAAACCGCCCTTTCTATATACGTGCTTATAAATCGTAAACAACAAAAGATATCAAAAAATAGTTGAAATAAAAGTTATACCGTTTCTTGAGGTCTATAAAGCTGCGTGTAAGTTTTTTTTTAAAATCATCCTTTTTGCAAAATTGAATTCCCCCTCCCCCTCCGTTTTGAAAAATTTTACGCAGTTTTATAGACCTCAAGAAACGGTATAACTTTTATTTCAACTATTTTTTGATATCTTTTGTTGTTTACGATTTATAAGCACGTATATAGAAAGGGCGGTTCGGATAAAAGGGTTGATATCTCCCTCAAAGTGAAAAACGGGCACCGACGAATTACAGTTATTTTCATAAACAGGTCTAATAAATATTTATGCAAAGTTTCATCAAAATCGGAGTGTATCAGTCCCCGATGTTCCCTTGTCAGTGTACTTCTTACGCGTCAGTGTGCGATCGCCGCTTTTCTATTGTTTTTGCAGGCAGCAGCACGGTGACCGACACCAATTATATATTCATATATAACAGGTGGGCTTAAAAATTAAATTTAACTAATTTTCATGATTTTGAATCTCAGTATGTGTGTGTCTCAGTCGCCTAACGGCGACCAGAATATCACTTTACCCTAACCTAACTTAATTCACTGATTAGGTAGAGTAGATTGGGTTAGGTTAGGCTATATTAAATTCCCAGCTGCCATCATAGCTACGATACATTGAAATCATGAATGCAGAAGTACACAAGGTATATATTGGTTATCGGTCGCAGTGCTGTTGCCTGCAGAAACAGTAGAAAAGCGGCAATCCCATACTAATGCGTACGTTCTCACGGACGCACATGGATTGCCAGAATTCAATGTGTTAGTTACGACAGTTTTTCGAAAATATCTCGAAAACTAAGGCCGAGCGGCGGTTATATGTATAGGAAAAAGTTGTTCAAAATGTTGATTTCTACAACATATTCAAAAATCATCGAAATCGGAATTACCGTCCGTAATCTAAATAATTACCTTATTTTTTTTTTTAAGTCACGATCAAGGACGAGATTTTTCTGATTTATCTACTGCAATAAAAGACAACTGGTAATACTATAAATTACAAGGTATAAATGCTATATGTTCGCTTTGTTGATGAAAATGATAGTCTTCAGGAATTTCCATCAGATTCGTTGATGTTTATTTTTGAAATTTTCAAGAGAAATCATGTGTCGTTTAACTGGAAACATGGCGTTCAACGCTAAAAGCCGCTAATAATGGCGTCCTACGAGAGACAGAGAACAACGATAATTATCAGGCGCTGATTGTTACCACATGGGCTGATTAGGTGTGTTTAAAAATGAAACAACAGAATGGCGAGTCGCGAAGCAAACGCATATATATATATATATATATATGTATATATAAAGAACTTTTGTCGCGAACAATCGACAAAAACACAGAGAAAAATAGAAACAGAGCAGGAAATAGAAAAAAAAAAAATTAAAGAAGGAAAGATATATGACACGCATTATGCACTTGGCCGTGAATCAAGCGGACGTTCAAATAAACAGGCGCAAAAAGAGTGATCGATTGCCTGGCTTTGGTATTAGACTTTCCACTATGCGTGGATCGTCGGTGATTTTACTTACTAGATTCTTTCTTTTCATATGTGACTTTACCATCTGGCCCTACGTCAAGCACAGGGGAAACAAAGAAAAAAAAATGTACTATGTAAATGGTGGCTTGCCTATTGAGCGCTACTTTTGTCCTTTTTCTTTTTTTTTTAAATATAATATTAGAAACAACAGTTTGCACAAGGATTTTTATTTCTTCTTCTTCCAAGTAGGTAGATTTGTTAATAATTTTATTAAGGAAATTCTTGATAAAATTTAATTCAATGTATTTCTTGCTTTCTTCTTTGAATAACTCTACTATAACAATTAGAAATAAAATAGAATTGAGTATTTCTAATTTTTATCGAAGGAACTTCCATACCAATAAAAAAAGAGTAGAGCTTCTTTCTCTGAAATTTAATTAATAATACATAGAAAAATATTTACTCACCTTCTTGTACATCAATACCCTCTTGTTTCAGTAGCTCCCGTAATTTCTGAATTTCTTCCTTGAGCTCTCGAATAAGCTTCGCGTTTGCATCCTCGTTGACAACAGCTTTGCAAACTATCTGCTTCGCTCTGTCGGCGTATCTGTAGCGAAGAATTAAAAAAAAGTAGAAGCACAAACTTTATTTAGAGTCCTTTGTTTTTCTATTTGTCAGGGAAGTTACTCTTTCATCGCGCACAAACTTCGATCTAGACTGTATTTGAAATAAGAGATAAGCAAAGGAAGAAAGTTCATTTATAATTCATGAAAAGCTCGCTGCTTCCTGGAAGTTTGAATTATGAAGAAACAACAATTTCATCCGACTTGGATGGATATAAGTTTCTGAAAAATTCGGGTGAAAACAGAGAAATGAAATGAGATACGTGACGTGTAAGTATACCGTAGAGTGGAGAGAGTTTCGTCGTAATTGATGTCTGCAGGACTCACTGCCGCGATCATCGCTGTTTTAGAATTCCCTCCAAGGTTCTCTCGCAACAGCCATGTCAGTACGGAATCTCTGTAGGGGATGAAGTCGGCCTTTTTCTTCTTTTTAGTGGCCTAAGGGAATAAACATTAGCAAATATCATTCGATTGTCTTTGAATTCCTAAATATTACACATTTATCGCTATTTATTGCTATCAAACTTAAGTATTCAACAGTGTTGAAAACAAGAAACTAAAGAAATAAATTAAAGGATCATGAGCTCACCGCCTAAAAGTCCATGGGAAAATGGCAGCAAAATTGACAAAAGACACGTATTACGATATAACATAAAGTTTAGACAATATCTGGGCAACTTTTGAAAGGGTTAAAATTTCTTAAGCTAATAACAAAAGCAAGTTTTAATTTAATTATTATGAACAGTACACGATACACTGAATCTATATTTATTTTCTGTACACCTTTCATAGATAATAAATATACTCACAATTTCAGCCAGGGCACTGATGACCTTTCCAAGTGTTGTCAAACTTTTATTGATGTTAGCACCTTCTTTCAACCTGGTACCCTTTGCCCCAGTGGAGTCAGCTCTTTCAGAGCCAGCCAAATCGACCAGTGAAATTTTGCTGACTTTCTCGGTCACTAACCCGGTAGCTGAGTCTTGCTTTTGTTGTGTGAAAAATATCGTAAACACCGCGTGAGATCTACTCGATGTCTCGTTCATGTTCGTGGCTGCCACCGTTCTGAAATAAAAATAAGCAAACGTAAATGTTTCGTTTCATTAGTAGAGTAAAATTCTTCTTGTACCTCGCTTTGTTGCCTTCGTCGATGAGATCGTGGATGTCCTGGTAAGACATCACTGCTAGTTTCGACAAATCCTCGACGTACGGTCCAAGTAGAGGATGCTCTCGTACTCGAAGATTACCTTTGTTCTTAGGATTCAAAAGATCTCGCACCCTTTCGCAGTATATCTCCATGTAACTGACTTCCACCGAATATTTCAGGCACTCGTTTGAATTGCGACTGATTTTTCTAAAGAGGTCCTTGCAAATTTGAGGTATTATACCCTCTTGACCTTCTTCTTGTTTGCCCATCATTGTGTAAGATTTACCAGCACCAGTTTGTCCGTATGCAAATATGCATACATTGTACCCTGAATGCAAAATAAGGTTACAGCTTTCAACCTGATCGAACGTTTATTTGAAAGGAAAAGTAACGTAACGTGGATATGCAAGATTATCGGATATGTGTCGAGAATGTTTGAGAATTTGAACGGCCAATTCCTATCTGAACGGTATGCGAACAGGCGTATGGATTCCTAGATGTAACATTCCTTGGTATATGAGAATCTGAATGCTCAAGTGTCTCAAGTATTTGAGAAATTGCGGCATCAAAGTCTAAATATGCTTTGAATCTTCCATTTCGCGTGGGAAAGTAGGCTCACCTTCGAAAGCGTGTTCCAACATCTCTTCACCGATATCCTTGTAGACCATCAATTGTGAAGAATAATTTATATCGTTTGGCTATAACAGAAAAATGTAATCAAATTCTTGAAATGTATTCTTTGAATGAATTATAGTTACTCACGTCCATGGAAAAATAAGAATAATCGTAGTTGAAGCTTTTGATCGCATCTTTGGTACCCGGTGGTGCTTTGGGATTCAATATCGCTGTAACAAAAAAAAAGGGAAAGAAAGTCAGTAATAATCTGAACTTTTCCTATATATCTTTATTTTGAATAAACAAGACAAAGTTTTCTGATAGAAAGTTCTTTTTAAATTCAAAGCCCTTTTCTTCCTGTGTATAAAAAGTGTGATTGGCAAATAAATAAGTAGATCAATGCCACGATTAAGATTAGTGCCAGAGTGCTAGCGTTGACTTTTATTCTATTTAGAAATGAAAAAAAAAAGAATTAATTTTATCGAGTTTGCCTGGTATTAAACGTTTCTTTCCATTCATTTGCATTTGATGAAAACTTAAACTTCATCCATCGCTGTAAGATTCTTATTAACACGTTGATTACCACAGTGAAAATGGGCATTTGTTACGAGACGTATTAAAATAATTAATTTTCAAATTTCAAATGTCAAGCTTTTAATTTGATACTTTACATTATTAGTATAATAACAATACTATTGAAAATAATATTTTTCTATCGTTTTCTTTTAATTATTGGAGTGCGTGTAATTTGCGATGCCGGTCACCGGTGACCCCCATGGCAGTCAACGTATTAAACTGAAAATTGTATCGACTATGAGGCGTAAAGTTTCATCGCGTATACTGAAAGAACAGAATCATCTCTCGAGCTGTGTTTACGATGAACCAGGTCAGTAAAGAAATGTAATTATACTTACAAGTGGTGCTGCCGGACATTTCGATGATGCATTGTGCCTCACGGGAGATCTCACGATTGTTGAAGGGTCGTACCCTCACCGCCACCTTAACCGACGACATTTTTCCTTCTGTTTCTAAATTCAACGCCGGATCACGACGGCGGCGGTGCTGGTGATTCACTAATTTTTCCTCCTCGTTTCTCTGTATGAATAAAAAGGCATCGTTAGCCGAGCCAGCAAAACGGAAATGAAAGACACGAACGAATGGTCCGTTGAATACGAACCACCCGGATTTAGTTCACGGATTTATTATAATAAAACAACAGGGGATGGAAATGTTTGCGTTAAGTATATTTCATTTATTTATTTTCATTATTCTCTTTTAGGTCGAGTTGATAAGAACACGGATACGATCCTTAAGGTGATAAAATATTGAAGAATGGTGGTTTTATCAAATTTCATTATGATCGAATCTCGACGTAACAAGTTTTGCATGGACACCGCCTAAAATCGATATTCTCGACAAAAGGTTCGTCGATCGACGGATAATTATTCTTTTGGCTGCGAAACAATCGGAAAACCAGCCAATAAACATCAAGAGAATCGACACGTTAACAAAAGAAACAAGAGGATCATCGTTTCTAGTTTCTACTAAAATCCGATTGATTTTAACACTTTGAAAACTTTGTTTCCGATATGATCGAGTGAACCTTGATTTTTGTTCTTTAAAAAAGGAATGCATATTTTCATTTTTAATAAATACGTTTAACCATCGTGCTGGAAACATAAGGTTATTTAACGGAAAATGTATTTCCAGACAGGTGTATAGACAACTCGATAGCCTGTCTCGTCAATGGCTGACTCGTTTCACTGGAAACTTATCGACGTTCTCTTGATTCTTGCCTATTCAGCTATTATACATGGAAGAGTCATATTAGGTGTAAAATTAGTTCCTCAGATCCTTCGAATCCAGACGAATCGATTGATTTTCCGTAACACGAATTTTCTAGAAGTAGATTCTAATCTATGCTCAAACTTTATTTAACCCTTGAACTTATAAAACGTATGCGATCCTAGCTAACTGAAAATTGAATGTATAGTTTTATATGTACAGAATAATTTTTAAGGGAACAGAGATATGGGATACAAAATTGAATGAAAATTCGACTCTCTCCCTGGTCCGCCGTCCGATAGTTAAATTGAAAATCAAAGTGATCTATATTAAAAGAATAAATAAACAAAGATATCGTTGGAAAAAATAACGAAACGCGAGTAAATTGAAATTAGAGACTGTTCATTTTCGAACGAGTGTTTAATTAAAGTTATTTCTGTTCCCTTTAATCAACTTTTATACGAAGAAACTCTCTCATCTGAAAGGCTTTGAATGGCGCATTAAGGATGTTCCCTCGTGGCGTTCCCAGTATAAATAGATTAAGAGTTTACGTAGATTGATTACCCGTATTGTGACCCTTTCAAAGGGCCAACATCTTTAAATCAAGTCAATTTCTGAAAGGTATTTTAAAATATGGATCAAGACATTCGAGCACCGGCTCGTTCTATTTTCTTAATTTCTTTTTCAATTTATCGTTATCCCGATCGGACGCCGTGTCGAGAGGCAAACCAATAATACATTTGTTAGTTAATTGTACCTATCGCTTCCGAGGAATATCGAATTACGGAGGAAAGAATGGATGCTGAGATCAGCTTCTAGTGTTTCCTTGTTCGTATTGATTGTCGCCTTCGACAACGCGACAACTCGAACCTTCTTTATATTCCTATCAAAATATTAATATTCTATGATTCATTTAATTTTTAAACTGTATTATTTTTAAATAAATTATTCATTTATTTGTAAAGAAAGAACATAATAAAGCAGCTATGTTATGTAACTATGAAAGGTATCTCGATAGGAATCCTTCTTTTATTATCTCATGCCTTGGGTAAACGAAAGTGACATTTTAATTGAAGAAAAGACTCCTTAAGATGACGCAATACTATTCGAGGTATTAAAAATTTCATAAATTTAATCACTGTTGCGTCATTTTCAAATATAGAAGTGCAAGAATCATTAGTATCATTACCATATTTCTTAATTAGTTGACTCTCAAATTATATTATAATTATACTACTAAAATGATAATGAACTGTTGTAATATTTTTTATTATCAAATTCGAGTATTTATGATACGATACGAGTACCATTATCCTTGATACAAAAATAAAAATATTTCTATCGTTCAATCAATAGCCTCAGCCGAGAATTGTAAAAACTACAATCGACGTCTGACTACGCATTGACACGAATCACTTGAAAACTCCCCACGAGTACCGCGCGATAATCCACTCGATTTTATGAGCCGCGATTTAAATCACCATTATAACTGTAGACTGTAATTTACGAGGATTTCTTTATGAACAGCTCTGACTGCTATATATTATTTTTTATCTTTAATAACGGGTGGAAAATATAGAACGAACGGATAAGGTGCGATGCAGTGATATATAACTATACGTAATCTCTGTACAAATCGTATTAAGTTGCTCTATATGTATCTAAAAATTGACTAAGAGAATCGGCTTTCTTCATAAAGTGAAACGTAAACAATTAGCGAGCCTGTAAACACATTGCATTAATTAGATAATTTCATTAACGGAGAAAAGAAAATATTTTCATAGTTCCACTGTTTCAAACTCTTATGGGAAAAAAAAATTTTACTGAAGACACCGTAACGCAATAAACTTTATTTCGGCTAAATCGAATATCGAAAAGCGTGATGGAGAGACTCTACCGGAAGTATTGCACTGCAATTTTACGAAAACATATACCGCTGCGCGTGTACATTCTTGAGATGAACGTAAAAACATCGCCACCGTGTAATCGATAACAGCTACGGGGGAGTTCGAGTTTCACGGCAACTCCGTCAAACGAAATTTCATTTTCCGATTACTCGATTCTCGAATCTTCTTATAATTCGATCATCTATAATCGATTTGAGTACGATTGACGTTGCAACATGTTTTAGTCCAATCAGATTAACGTCGACCCCCCCATGCCAATATTATTCATTTGCAAATAGCTACTTTTTTCGACGCGATCGTTCATTGATTCATCGAAAATAAACATTGATTACCTATTGATATTTCTAATCGTCATTTGATTCGAGTACACGATCACGCACCGTGCAATATTCGCACAGTAATTCACATTCAAGCGTACGAAATGTATATAAATCGTTGTATTAATTTTTAACGTATATACGTGATGTGTAGCGTACACAAGATGTCGACGAACGTGTTGACGGGTTCGTTCGATGAAATCAACGATGACGTACATTTCAAGAAACAGTCGTTTCTTGAGTAAAAATATCACTGAAATCGTTGACTAATCGATAGAGCAGTAGATCGAGAATATCGCGAGTCAGACGGGCGTAGGTAAAGAAACATGCACGCGTTGTACCATATACGATGTGAATTTTCACGATCGATCGATCGTCGCAAAGACGTTCTCGTTTCTTACCTTTTATTCGAAGCCAAGCTAATTTCCAGCTGGCGATATTCTCTAGCTGTCAATTCAACGATGACAGTTGTCGATGGCGGACGCTTGACACTTGACAGCAGTCGTGGACTTATGAACGATGAAAAACACTAGTGATTTCTAATGACGGTTACTATGACGGTGCACAGGTTATTCTTCGATGATCCTCGACATTTTTAACGGATACGTACGCGAACATTATACTGCATTCGTTCGCGGTTAAGCGTGTACGCGCGCGCATCCACTCACACACACACACACGCACTGTACTACCAAATCACCCTACGCGAGAACGAGCCACTACGCGACACCTCCGGTCGACGGTCGGTCGTCGAGTGACGGTTGCGCTCCAAGCGCTTGCGCACTTACCCCTCGCGGAACCCATTAGCCGATGCGCGACTTACTGCGCATGCGTCATCAGTCGGTCACCTGGTAATTACAACATTCTCCCACCAACCAACCAATCAGATGTCTTTTGAGCCTTTTCGAGTTGCCCAATTTTAATTACTTCCTTTTTGCAGATTTCTTTGAATCTTGCTCCTCTTCCAGAAAAATTATCCGAATCTTAAGTTATCAAGAAGGAATAAAATTGCTTGAATTTATTTCTTCAATTGTATAGGTTACTAAAAGGAATTTCATCCTTTGAGATCACGGATACAACTGCGTCCTTGCTTTTCTTACATTCGTCACGCAATTAAAGCATGAGTCATGGTTATAGAAATTTAATCTATTGCTTTGTAAAAGATGTAAATTGCAAGCACCCCATTTTTAAATAGAATTATCTGTTTTCTTTTTTAGACAAATCGATCTTCAATGTTATTCTAAGTATACAAGTATGTTCGAGATATTTCAGATTTTTTAAATAAGTCCTGAGCTTTATTTAAGGAAACGTTCTAGTATCTCATCACGAGTTCCAACTATTTCCACACAATTAACCCAATTCCATCCTACTCGTTCTTTTGTTCATTATATGAAAAAAATACTTTCATCCGGATTTTCAATTTTCAAATTAATTCCATTAATCAATTTATTTGTTTTCAATGAAATAAATGAAAATCATTTCCATTATTTGATGCTTCTTTTTAATATCTGATTTCTCAACCGAATGTCTGAAGTATTTTACCAATATCCGTGCCACGGTACTAAATGAAGCAATCGATTGTAGGTTCGTTCGAAATGGAATGTTTAGTTAAATATTTGTCGCCCATTTTGCAAAAGGCTGCCGTTTCGTGGCGCTGGCACAAGTTGCTATTGATTCAGCAAATTTGTTCGCCTTCGCGATGCATCTTGACTTCGCCGGTGGGGCGATATTTTTTCAGGAAAGGGTCGAGGGGTTCAACTTTCTCGTAGGCGGGGATGATTCTGCGTGTAATCGAAGATGCAGTTACGCGAAACTGCAATCTCGTCGACTCGCATAATGCGGTTTGTTAAATGGAGAGTGACGCTTTTGTCGATGCGTCCGAAGAAATTAGTCGAAGGGATCGTAAATAGAATGATGAAAACTGCTCTCACGTTGGTTACGTTTCGTCGAATCTTAACCGTTTTATGAAACTCGTTGAACTTCGCTTCGCTGACTTCCCACTCGATCGCTGATCTGTACTACTTGATCGGTATTGGCTTCGATATCGAAAGATTTCTTCAATTAAAAATAAAAGTATTTTCAAACGCACACTATTCTTCGAGGACGATGTCCATTGAATGAAATCGAGAATGCCATCGCACTCTTCTCTTGGAAATTTCTTATTTCTTCAGTTTATCGAGTAGAGGGGTCGTAAAGGGTATCCAAACGGTCCAACAGTGAACGTAAAACGTCGCAGAAAATACGAATCACCTTAGATACGATGAAAACGCTTGTGTTAAGAATAATCTGCGGGAATCCTTGATGGATGGATATTTATTATAATTCCTATTCGAACACGTGTGTAAGCGTCGACGGAATGCTTCGACAGATTATTATCAAATTAAGATGTTCTCTCGAATCCATCCGGTCAGGAGATAAAGTAACGATATTGCTTCAGTGTCAATAAAATGTTTAATCCTCGCTCGTACCGTGGCTCTTTCGAGGTTCTTACTCGAGCAAAGGTAGTCGGAACACTTTTCATAAAAGAAGCGAGGGTCAAATTATGTTACGACGGAAATAAAAGTGCAACAGTTCCAGGAAAAATACTTTTC
The DNA here is from genome assembly GCF_051020975.1 of Osmia lignaria lignaria. Taxonomy (NCBI): domain Eukaryota; kingdom Metazoa; phylum Arthropoda; class Insecta; order Hymenoptera; family Megachilidae; genus Osmia; species Osmia lignaria. The sequence continues at coordinate 8,409,265 of NC_135044.1, read as the reverse complement.
TGACGGGGAAACAATTTCTTGACTTCTTTATTTTACGCCCATCCAATTACGGTGACATTCGTTTAATGTTATGAAAATTGATGACAATTGTTTAAAGATTTCAAAACATGTATACCCGATGCCTATTCGATATCGTTTAGTATGGTTATTCCGTTCGAGTATACGAAAGGTTTCTGTCCTATCGTTTACGACGTAGAGACCACCCCTAAGGACGTAGCAGATATAGGGGTTGGCGAGAAGAACAAAGGTCGCACACCCATCCCTCGTTAGTGGATCTGTGACGTCTCTGTTTATGCAACAGATTGTAGAAATATTAGATGTATACAAAGTTTTACCCCTCTTTTTTATTTTAACCCCGATCTAGGTAACTGGATGGATAGCCATCAAATTTTCCTGCTCCATTCCATTCTAAAATTAAGAATACAACGTTCTGAATAACGATAAAATCTTGTAGAGCGTATGAAAACTATGGTGTAAGGGGGTGAAAATGTATTTTCGCGATACGAAGATTTTTTCGTCAAATGAGTCACGCACATCAATGACGTCAGAACGTAGGTATATACTCAGTCATCAGTCTTAACCCACGCACTCATGAATTGAACATTCTGCACTTAATTTACACATCTCGTTCGTTACGTCCAATAAACAAGCAGGATTTGTCTTATCCTGAAGAATGATTTCAAGGAGAAACATGTATCTTCGAAAGGTACGTTAAATTTTCAAATAAAAGACTATCTATGTAGAAAATTTCCGAGTAAATCGACCTTCTATACCTAGAAATTATTCAACGCAATAGTAATTAGTCGGATAATTTTCTATAATTTGTTGCCACGGTAACGGCCTGCCTTGCGATCATTCATGCTAATTACCGGTTGCATCGTATTATCCGAAAAAATAGAATAATTATGAACGAGAAATGGTATCGAATTAAAGAATAAAAAGTAATAAGCCCACAGTGTCGCATTTCCCCTTTATTTCCAATGCAATTGCCCTAATTTTATCCCTCGTTTAATTCTACCACCGGGGACAGGTGTAATTATGATAAAATGATCATAAACACATCAGTCCTGATTATCACTGCGAACGTGAAGGACTCGGTTTCAAAGAATCACCGAGATACCGTGTAAGGTATGTCTTACTTTTAAGTGATTAAAGTAAAGCATCTATCAGAAGATGAAAATTCTCTTCAACCTAAATAAATTTCCATTGGAGTTTGAATTTTTCAACGAATATTGGATTATTTTAACCACTTGATCAATCCTTGGAAGACGAATAACCGAAGACTAACCCTGCAGAGTCATATTTGCAAATCGTACTGGTGACCTGCACTTAAAAATATATATGTTCGAATGATCGATCCGAAATGGCGAAGATATGCACACGGAATGGTTGTCCGATAGGAATTCGCCCTCGAAAGTGGAATACAATCGAAACCGGTAGTGCATGGTGGTATGCAGTAGAGGATCCAGAAAGGGAGGCGATGGGGGTGAATGGCCAGACTTATAAAACTCTAAGAAAATCAATTCATATTATAAAATAAATACGTTTTGTATTTGTTTCGCGCAAATTTCAAATAAAGAAAAAAAAGAATTTAGAAATATACTTTCAAATATTTCACCCCCCCCCCCCCCCCCCCCCCCCCCCCCCCCCAAGCTAGGCTTCCAGAGTTGCCTCTGGTGGTTGGTGGTTGAAAGCAATATGGCGGCCCTGTGAACAGTGTCGGTTGCGCGCGTCGATCGACATCGTGGTCCAGGGTCGTGTGCATGCCCGCTTTCTCCGTTTATGGACCAATCGCATCGCACCTAGAGGAGAAAATCAATAGGCGTAGGAGCCACCACGATGACGTCAGCCTGCAACCCGACGATCGACCGATGCGACGCGGGCGGCGCCGGCCAATTTCTACGGGGCAATCAATAAGTAAAGATATCCACGATGTCAGCAATACCACCTACGTATCCCTGATAAGATTTAATAAGAATGTCGTTGATATTTGTCACCCGGTCAAAAATCTATGCAATTTCCTTGTAAAGCGTACCCCTTTTGATGACTGTCACTTCCGGTGACGCATCAACTCGGAAGCGTACCAAGCCCTCCTCGCGTTTTCACTTATTAGACTATTAACTCTTACATTTATTAGGTATCATTATTGCAACATTCAATTTTCCATATTATTACGTATTCTATCATTCTATAGAATATCGTGATTAAATACTGTTGAATGATATTATTGAAATCAATAACCCACGTTGAAGTTAACATCCATTAATTATTGTATATGGAAGATCTTTTCAAATTACAAAATAGTAATGTAGGAATTGAACATATTCCCTATTTCGCTTTTATAACCCCTCTTGGTACGCGACAATAATTCATATTGATCTTATCCGACCTATTGAACTGAAGTTCATTTTAGACAAATTATATTTTTTTTATAACACTCGAACAGTTTTATTTTTTATATTTTTCGAGGATTTTGATTAGCAAATCAAATGGGTGTTCGTATTTAAATATTCGAAATCCAATTTCTGTTAACACGTTCTTAACGAACTTGGTTCAGCGTGAAGGTTTAATTTATGTCTGGCAATCTTTTCAGCATCAACCTTCCGTAAGATTGCACCTGTATGCTCTAATTCCGAAAAACTCAACTTGGGCCTCAGAGAGTATACATGTTACTTTTCCTATAATGATTCGCAACCTAAATGTGTTCGTATAGAAATATACGAAATATACTTTATGTTCCATCAATAAAAAATAAAAAAACAAATCTTGTGATCCAAATGCGCCTTGGATAGAATGAAAGCGCCACCTTCAACCGTAATTAACACTATCGATAGTACACTAACGTAGTGAATCATTCGAAACGTGCTACAGGCATACTATTCAATTAATTGGTTTTAGAATTGATCACAGAAAATTATACTATATCTATGCAAACATACCCGAAGAAATATCGAAAGCTATTAGACAATAAAATAATGAAATTTTGCAACTACTTTTCTCTACCATCGAACGTTCAATGTTATTTTATTCCTAGTTACTTAATATTGTTAAAAAAAAACTTGTTGCTACGATTTTCTGTGCAGTATATTCTCGAATTATCATCGTATAAAGTAAAACTAACCAAGTCAACAATGATATACCTATACATTCGTCAGAATAAAAGAACACGACGTTAAGGATTAAAAAAATGTCTATAACTGCACATACATATCTACATACTTACTGTACGCTAGAGATAACGAAGTAAATAAGGAAATTAATTTGTGGCGTAGGCAACAATCGTAATACGCGATATATTACGTACAAGTAAACCCACAACAACTACGAAGATAGTACCCTTCGGTGCGAATATAATTAAATGTGCGATTACTACGAGCGTTTAAAGTGACAAGAATGCATTTGACTCACTAGATACGTAGGCAGTGACGTGAAAACAGCTGAGGTCCTCCGGCCATACTGGTTCTGATTCCGTTACGTTCCTCGAGACACGGTGTTATACGCGTCGCGACGCGAGGCGACTTCGCTCTAACCGATCGATTACCAAAGGCGCGGATTAGACGTCTTTTTCTTCTTTCTCGGCACTCGCTCGTGCAGCTTACTAACCGTATGGCGCTGATGTCTTGGTGGATTGTCGCGATACTTCATGTGATATTTTCAATGCACTGTCGTGTCAAATGAAAACGGATCTAATCATGATGCGATAGTTATCGATGTATGATAAATTCGAATTGCGCGCTTCGATTCCAGCGCCATCTTTCAAATCAAATTTGAATATCTGAAATTAGAATTATCCTTGAAATAAAAAATTGCCTTTTATTTCTCTAAAAGAGATTTCTATATCGTAAATAGGCAATCATTTCCATAGAGTTTATTAGCCTTTCGTTCGTTATTACACGTATGCACGATATCTACATTATACTTATGAAATAGGTGTATACAAAATCACAAATGCTTTTTCAAAACAAATGGAATAATGGAAAATATAAAATTATTTTTTGGAAAAGATTCCTACTAAGTAAATATCACTTTTAACGCTATCATACTTAGATTCAATTATTACCAATTTATACTTTAACAGCCACTAGCAGCTTTGAAACGAGCACTGACATCATTCCAGTTAACGATATCAAAAATTGCTTTAACATAATCGGGACGAACATTTTTGTATTGCAAATAATAAGCATGCTCCCAAACATCGATGCCGAGAAGAGGTGTCCAACCAGTTGTAGCTTGTAATGGATCTTGGTTAGCACAAGTTGCTAACTTTAAACATTTTGATTTTTGACAATACCCAAGCCAACCCCAACCAGAGCCCTGAATTGCAACAGTCATTTCAGATAATCGTTTCTTCATTTCTTCCATGCTGCAAAAATCCTTTTCAATTTGTTTAAGTAGCGCAGCTGTAATAGAACAGCTGTTTTGAATTGTTAAACATTTTGTATTAAACAAATAACATTTCCCTTAAAATAACCTACCATCTGGTTTACTGCTACCCGGAGAAAGATTACACCAGAAAATAGAATGATTCACATGGCCACCACCATTGAATTTGATAGCAGGTGCTAAAGCAACCTGCGCGGTAACGTCGCCTTTGGCAACAGCTGCTTTCATTTTTTCTTCAGCAGCATTTAAATTATTTACATAAGTCGCGTGGTGCTTCGAATGATGAAGTTGCATGATTTCAGCGCATATAACAGGTTCCAAAGCTTTGTAGTCGTAAGGTAAATCGGGAAGCGTATGTTTCGCCTTCACAATTGCGTCTTTCCTAAAAAACAACAAATATATCAATACATTATTAGTGGTAATATTTTTTCTTTAAGTAAACAAAACAATTGTATGTTCATTACGCTCATTTGATATTATATCTACAAAACATTAATTTTATTATTTACAGATAACATGAGTATTATCATATTTATAATGTAAAAGGTCTTTATTTTTTAAATCATATGATTTAAATATATATATATATTTAAAGAGCGATTAACGTGCTTATCTTATGTCAAAGGTCTACACAATTTTGTATGTATTTTTATACTCCTGTTTAATTTGGATAATTTATAAATGTATATATTTTAAAAAGATTGTGCTCTTTTTTTTGGTCAAAAACTCCAAATTTTTGACAGAAAGATCAAGTGCCTGCTATAAAACACAATTAATAAATTTTTGATGAAATGCCTGGTATACAAATAAAAATTTAATTAAGAGGCGAAATCAAACGTTTTATATGTATGTATACTTAGAATATACGACTCCAAAATGTAATACTGCGTATTTTTGCGATCGGATTTTAAGACTCAAAATGTTAGTTGCGAAGAAAATTATATGTACATTATTAACAAATATAATGTTATTTTATTAATAAAATTAAATAATTATGACAAATAGCAGAGAACGTAATAGGTTAGAAATTATATAATATCAACCATACTACAGTTATAAATAAAAAATTGAACTAAACTTACACTGAACTGGACAGAAGAGCTCGTCTTACCCCAAACATTGTTGCAATGTTAATTAATATGATTGTCTTTTAATTATTAAAAGTCAAAATGTGAGCAATCCTAAATCAATCTGTCTTCAGCGGCTTCGAATAGCTCAATGAAAATACATATTCGTAATTCCTGATTCCATTCAATGACTATAGATACAAAAAGTCTTTGCATACCGATATTATGGCTTCCGGGGTGTCAAGGACCCCGATACATCAGTGGCGCTCGCTGCAAATCGGCATATTATCTTGGGATGTTAGAGACCCCAAAGCTATTCTTTGCATATCGACATTATGGCTTCCGGGGTGTCAAGGACCCCGATGCATCAGTGACGCTCGCTGCAAACCGGCATATCATCTTGGGATGTTAGAGACCCCAAAGCTATTCTTTGCATACCAACATTGTGGCGTCGGGGTGTTAAGGACCCCGAACGCTAATCTTTGCGTACCGACATTATGGCACCAGGGGTGTTAAGGACCCCGATGCACCGGTGGCGCTCCCCGCGTATCATCTTGGGATGTTAGAGACCCCAAAGCTATTCTTTACATACCGACATTATGGCGTCCGGGGTGTTAAGGACCCCGAATGCTAATCTTTGCGTACCGACATTATGGCATCCGGGGTGTTAAGGACCCCGATGCATCGGTGACGCTCGCTGCAAACTGGCATATCATCTTGGGATGTTAGAGACCCCCAAGCTATTCTTTGCATACCGACATTATGGCGTCCGGGGTGTTAAGGACCCCGAACGCTAATCTTTGCGTACCGACATTATGGCACCCGGGGTGTTAAGGACCCCGATGCACCGGTGGTGCTCCCCGCGTATCATCTTGGGATGTTAGAGACCCCAAAGCTATTCTTTGCATACCGACATTATAGCTTCCGGGGTGTCAAGGACCCCGATGCATCAGTGGCGCTCGCTGCAAACCGGCATATCATCTTGGGATGTTAGAGACCCCAAAGCTATTCTTTGCATACCGACATTATGGCGTCCGGGGTGTTAAGGACCCCGAACGCTAATCTTTGCGTACCGACATTATGGCACCCGGGGTGTTAAGGACCCCGATGCACCGGTGGCGCTTCCCGCGTATCATCTTGGGATGTTAGGGACCCCGAAACACGGATGATGCTTTGCACACCGAATGGCATCCGGGGTGTCAGGGACCCCGAAGCACCGGTGCTTTGCAACAGCATAAGATTATTTGACGAACTTGTATTCAATTTATGCGTATTGGAAAATAAATGATTTAAAAAGAGCAACTGAGTTATTATTTAATTTACCCCATTTAAGCAAAAAAATTGAAGCAACGCCAAGTCCAAAAATTTTTTTTATTTACTTACCCGCGTAATAGAACCGTATAAAAGATTGAACTAGTTTAATAACAATTTTTTATTTTTGTTTATATCCATAGTATATATATAGATAAACATAGTAATTGTAATATATATATATAGCTTATATAAGATAAAAAAACATATCGTATAAGAATAGTTGTCGTTTTTATAAATCTGTCAATTTTTGTTATTTTAGGGGTGGAGTTATAGTAGACTTTCAGATATTCAAATTCAACAATAATCGCATTGAAGTTTGAGATTCAATGTAAAACACGTATTCCAAGCTTTATAGTTGTAAATAGTTGTATATAATAATTTTCTATATAGGAACATTGTATTTCAATGCCAGACAAATATTGTCCGTAATATATCCGAGACCAACACAGGCATGATAAATAATTATGTGAACATTAATACTTGATCAATTGGAGTTTTAAATGCGACAAGAAAGGATTTGTCATTTGTTGCTGTTACAGTTTTAAGAAATAAGAGCCAGAAGACATTTCTTGTAATGACCGGAACAATCCCCCTGAAACAGACTCAAGATTAAATTCAATTTCTATATTTATACGCATGTTTATTAGTAATTATACTAACGGCTATAAAGTTTTCCAACGGTTCATCATACTGTTGTCTGAATACTTCTTTTATTTCTCCCATGTCTATCTCAGAACGCGTGGCAACCAATCTAATTAAACGATTATCGTCTGTCCCGAAACCTTTCATACTTTTGTATAATTGTTCAGCAAAAAAGGCAGCTCTGTTTTTCACGCATTTCACTATCATAGAATTTAATACACGTTAGTATATCAGTGAAAATTAAAAAAAAAAAAGAACAATCGTGACAAACACTGAAGATACAACAATTACATACCAAGTGCAAGGAGGCCCTTCTTAATATCACCTGAAAATTCGTTCTCGATCGCATCTTCGATAGTATGGCCAGTTATATTTTCATATTCTTGGAATATTTGTCTCAACTGTGGAACATTTCTCTGAACAAGAATTGCATTGAATATTGATTCATCAGTACCAAAGCGAAGTTCACCTAAATAGAAATTAGAAATTACTATTTACAGCTGTTGATAATCATATCGCGTTATACAGAACAATATGTACCAGCTCTGAGAAGTTCTTTGGCATCTTCTACTGCGGCTGCAGGATCTACATCGAATGACTCATCTCTGTTGGCACAACACAACGATACCATTAACCGTTTGAAATTGCCAGAAGTATCGTCACTCAAATCATCTTCTAATGATCTTCCGTACACTGGATAAATTGCAATTGTTCTTAGAAAAAAATGTATGGTGTTTGGTAATTTATAATTAATGCGAGTAGAACTTACTTGCTTCGTAAGCTTGTTTAATCACCCGAATCTCGTGGTTAGACATTGTGCATAATACCTCGATAAGTACGCATTCGTCGGTTCCGATACCGGACATTGCGTCATGCAATTCCTTGGCATAATATTGTGGCAATGGCATCATCATAGCGAGAATTAACTTTTCAAAGTTGCCCGATAATTCGGACTTCAAATCTTTTATTAAATCCTATATGAAAAAAAAGCTTGTGTTAATTACATTGTTACACGTTTCATTAACATTTTTCATACCTTTCCGTACAAAGTTTTAAACTGAACGGCAATCTCTTGACGCTGTAGATTAGTGCGATTGGCAAGTACATTAATAATACTCTTTTCATCTGTACCAAAACCTTTCATTGCCTTTCTTAAAGCTTCCGCATCTGCCCTGGGATCGAAATCACCGTATGGTACAACAGTAGGGGATAACTAGAACAGAAATCAATAAAAAGTTAATTGTAAAATTTGCAATGGCAAAGAATGATAACTAGAAATTGATGAAAATCTAGTGTTATTTTCTATGCATGTTTTCATAGTCTCACCTTAGGTGCAAACTGATCTTTTCGGGGGGCTTGGGCTGGGTAAGATCGTGGTGAGGCAGATTTACTTCCATAAGGAGAGTATGATCCACCACCCTGCCCCCCAGGATAGCTTCCACCTTGGTAGGGATTTGAATTATTTGAGTAAGCATTAGGACCAGAGGGATACGGAGAAGATCCACTAAAACATTCTTTTGCTTCTGGTACATTTTGAAGATTTGGATACACAGCATAATTTTGCTGTTGCGGATACCCAGAAGGTTGATTAGAATATGGTTGTTGCATCTGTTGAGGTGGATAAGGAGAGGTAGATTGAGGAACAAGTTGAGGCATATATTGAGGATAAGCTCCTGGTGCTGGAGCAGGGCATTGCCCAGGAACAGGATGACTAGGTTGTATAGGATAAGGAGTTGAAGGATAAGGAGAATATGGCTGTGGCATTCCAAAAGTTGTAGGTGGAGCATTTGTGAAACCAAAATTGCCACTTTGAGAATAAGAAGGAGCAGAAGCAGCACCAGGGGCAGAGGGTGTGCCAGGTGGAGCTCCAAATGATGTTGGTGGTGGTACATGTCCCGGAAATTGAATCACCGGTGGTCCCTTTGATACCAAGTGCAAATTAAAATCAGATATTCACACTCTTTTGTTAATATTATATCGCAAACACAGTAGAAAACCTTAACTACATTATTCAAAACTGTATAATTTTACTTACTTGGTAACCGTAACTCATTTTGCCTGTTTTGTTTTTGACAAAAGATTGGACACAAATAATCTGCAATAAAAAATTACCTCTTTAACCATGTAAAAAGTAATAATTAAAAGAAACAATCGTGTTATAATTACAAAAAGCGTCTGACACACCTACTTCTCGCTAAACTATCGACCGAGGAAGTAGATTAAAGAACTCAATTATGGTAATTTCGCAGACCTTATGTTTACCCACTTGTTACGAAACAATGACACACAAACTTGTCCGACCAAGCTTTATACTGAAACTGTTAACGTTGCTGATTAATTTAGAGCTTACCTAAGTTTTCAAAGAATTCTATACTATATATATATATATCTGTAACTTTATTTTCGTGACGAATACTGTAACTACGTTTGAAGTGATTTGAAGTTAACAGAAGTCACATATGTTGCGTAGATTTAAGAGAAATGTACGTACAGAAGAAGTATAGTGGGGGAACAAAAAAAGGCAATTATTACGGTTTTACTTGACGTCACGAGATGCTGAGAAAAACTCGATGACGTTTTAACGGAGGTTCGATTGTTCCGAGAGGCGGGAAAAAAATGTACTGGCAACATAAGCATAAAAAGTACTAAGATCGTTAATTTATCATCATACTAGCTTTTCTCAACATCTATTAACATCGTTTTACACATTTTTAAATAGAATTAATCTTCTTATCTTAAAATCCTTCAATGTACATACATATATCTCAAATGTGTAATGTCACAATATTTATTTTCTTTTAGGGATTCATTTTTCCATAGGTATCTAACCTGACAGTCATGTGACACTATTCAAAATGAAAAATTTAAAAGGATCAGGTTATCGAGCATACGGTTTATTTCATTTTATTACAGAAGGAAAACTACAAAAAGGGGTAGATTAATCAGGGTAAACAAGCCGAGCAATCTTCAAAATAATTTATTAAAAATGTCGCATACTCGATATTCGAATCGGTAATCAATAATGGTATAATTAGTAACTATATGCATGTTGTGTGAGCATGTCTTTTGGAGGTTCTGTTCAAATGTTTACGGCTGACAGTGATCCATCCCCTATTGTTTTTTTGTTAATCAATTTGTAAAAGTATCTTTCAGGTCGAACGAGACGAATCAATTAATATGTTGACATTATCATAGGTATTCTATTGGAGTAGGTTTAATTGAAATAGAAAAAAAGAATGAATTCAGTTTACGCGTTAATTAGTGAACAGATATCATACATGATTCATCGTCATGAAAACGACGTTTCGACAGATTTCACAACAGACGATGAATCATTAGAATATTTTTTTTTTAATTTACTCCTTTACTGTGACGTATATGTCGCGTCGACCTGAGAGATACAACTATATTTCTTGCTACTTAACATTTTCCTTCAAGTATATATGCGGTGCACGCAGTCGCATGCGGAAAATTGTTGTATACATGCGTTCGTATGTTATTGTCGGATCTGTTTTATAATTTCACGCTTACTGTAAATCGGATATTCTGTTCTTATATCGTTATGCATCTTTTTTACGAGCCTTTATATATCGTTCGTTAATGATTATTTATTTTTGTTGCTGTCAGGAATCGAGGAAATTTCAGTATCCCGAGGTATTGCATGTACATCTTCTTTTCAAAACCTTCGTATTGCGAAAAATCTGTTTGAAGAGATCAGCAGAACCGTCTACGGGTCTGTACGATTGATGTGATTCGAATGAAAAGTTGAAGTAAACAGGAAAACATGAATCATTGTGCACGAAGGCAAAGAATATTGAAAATGTGCATTCCATTTGAATTAATCGTTGCGCGGGAAGCTTTGAACCGTCGCGTCGGATGAGATGTTATCGACGATCGATAATGTTAGATTTCTGTTGCAGTTACTCGAAGTAGAAATTGTATGTGATTATTTGCAAAAATAGGTGACGAGATAGTTTGAAAAGATCGCAAATAAGGAAGATGTGCTATTAATGCTACCGTCTGCTGATGTAATTCAACGTGAAAGTAATATCTAACGCTTATTCGTTATTCGAACCGCCCTGAACGATGATTATTGCGCGACGCCGAAGCGTTTGAAACAATAAGCGTTTTTCGGCAGTCTTCGAGATGAGTTTCGGAACACGTGAAAGTTCCGTGCTGTTGAATAAATCAGGCCAGTCCACCGGGATAACCTTCGTGATCCAAATTGTTTTACCCATCCGATTTCTATAGTAAATAATTGATAATTATTAACTACATGTCAATTCAATGTTCTAAAATATTGACACGGTTCGATATGATTATTCGCACTTTATCTACTCTATCATATACTTTTTTTTTTTCTTTTTTTCAGAGAAGATGACTAATAACGATGGGTATGAGCAACATGAGGATCCTCGTTCGTGGACAGGCCTAAAACGCTGTACAAGTCAATCCGACGAGTTTTAAACTCCCACCGTACATCGTTTCTTTCCCTAAGTTTGTTCCTTTTCTTTTTTTACACGTAACAGTTTGTCGAGAAATGATTAAACTTAATCGTGTTGTGCGGTTTCTCGGTATTCACGATATTCGTTTAACACTTACGCTTAATTATGTACATAGAAACCGCGCGAATTTTGTCGATTCGACACGCCTGACGGAATAACGAAAACGTTCCTTCCTTTCTTGATTTATCAACGGGGACTGGTGTGTACCATAATTTCTCGCAAACTTCCTGGAACTGTGTATACCATATTTTGATTCTTAAAACAATTATTTTTCTATCTATTCTATCAGTTACCAAGGAGCTGAAATCATCGGTGAATTCGAGGTTTCGAATTCAAATAGAAACGAAGAAAAGATTTGAAATATCCAAATGGTCCGGTAAGTTGCGAGAAGGAAAGGCTGGCAGCGAATCGACGGCAACGTTTCGTCTTTGAATTCCAGCGCGCTCATGGATATGGTTTACATTGTAATTAGTAACGTCTAATCGTCTACATAGTTTACCTGGTAGCTTAGATCGTGATCTAGAATTAGTTAAAACTCGTACGTGTCTGTGTATCTTAGGTTTATTTACAATCGCGTCGTTCGTCGATTTCGCGACGATTTTACTATCTATTTACACATACACCTGTCGCGAGGGCTATCTGACTAGTTTTATCTTTGTAACTTGTTTCAATAGTTCGATGGAGCGATTAGAATAATTTCAATTTCATTCGAGTGTTAAATAATTTTTTCTATCATTTGCAGATTGCAAAAGAAAGTAGCGCGTGTATCTGGTAACCGAAATAAAAATCTATGGACCCAGGATCCATATAGTTGCGGCGAAGAAAGGAAACAAAAGAGAGATGCAACCAGATTAATACAGCTACCATCGTGCAAACAAGTTACGATCGCGTCGAGGGTGCGTTAGTTTACTACAGTCCACGCGATTCGCCTAGTCGATGGCCCTTACCCTGCGGGTGTCGCCAAACACGGGGGCCACGTTTTCATACACCGTGTCAATAAAGGTTCGCCGATAAATTGCAACTGGACCAGTGGTTGGTTGGTGTTCGTTTGCCAATCGATTGTAACGCTTGCCTGCGATAAACCTTTTTCGTACGCGTATACGCGAACATACGTGGGCCACCAGAGGAGAGTATTTACTTTTCGCGCGCATAACTTCATTCCCCGCTGTTCAGATGCCTCTAGATCGTCGTCGTTGTTTTGCGTCGAGATCAAGATTATTTCAAGTAACACTGAGTTGCATTGAACTTGTCGCAGTGAAGTTGGCTATACATTCACTAACGCATTCACGCCGCGTCGGTTAGTGAATGCGTGGCTAACTTCACTGCGACAAATTCAATGCAACTCATTGTACACACAGTTACGAAGACCTTTGTGCGAGTTTCGTTTACAATTTATCTCGATCCTTCGATCATTTATGTTTACCATAGATTATAGATGGTAGAGAGATTTTTATGATGATCTTTAATCTTATACACGGTCTTGTCTCTCTTTGTCCAGTATCGTATCGAACTTGTAAGCTTGTGTCTGAATGAACTTTAGAATTATTTCGAATGATTATCTTTCATTGGCAGCCCTTGTTAATTACATCGAAACGTTGATTAACGAACAGGAGAAAAGGTTTAATTGAACGCAACGTATCAAGGTGTGTTTTCTCTCGATTTCCTTCTGATACGTTATCACGATCACTCGAAACCGATCCGCGACACAATGTGTGCGATAAAACGGAAATGGCAGTGAACTGAGAAGTGTGCATCTCGTGTGTTATCACGGAATCGCTGGAGCAACAGCAACGATTGAACGCGAGAAACTAAAGTCAGTCTTCGATTCTCTGTAAATGTATGTATTTGGTATTGATCGCGCCGGACCAACGGAATCCACGCGAGCCAACCGAACTAACCAAGTGAGAGAAAGAGAGAGAGAGAGAGAGTGAGTGAACGAGACGATGGTATTTTGGCACGGCCAATTCCAGCGGTCGTACGCGTTTCTTTCATTTTTGGTCCCCGCAACGCAAGAAACATGAATCGGGAATATCCGGAAAAATGGATTTGTTTCACGAGAAAGAACGAGAGAGATATACAGGGTGTTCGACAACAGGTGGGCAAAATTTTAAGGGGTGATTCTAGGGATCAAAATAAGACGAAAATCAAGAATAACGAAATAGTGTTTACGGCTTTGTTTTCCAATAATTAACGTTTAAAAATTCGAGTAAAAAGCGCCTGAAACCTGCAACCCGCCTAGCACCGACGACTAAACGTCAGGTCATCAGGGGTCGGTACAGTCATAACCAAGAATCGAAGTCGAATGGCGCAGTACCGAGAAACAGAATAGCACGAGTTAAGTTTCTACTATTCAACGATTCTTGGTTATGACTGTACCTTCCCCTGCTGATCTGACGTTCAGTCGTAGGTGCTGAGCGGGTTGCAGGTTTCAGGCGCATTTTATTCGAATTTGTAAACGTTAATTACTGGAAAACAAAGCTGCAAACGCTATTTCATTATTCTTGATTCCTAGAATCACCCCTTAAAACTTTGCGCAACTGTTGTCGAACACCCTGTATATCGTCGAGTAGAAGAAGAATGACCGATTTGTATCGAGCGAACGAGAGCGAATAAACCCTTAAACGTACGAAATAAGAGGACGCGTTTTTAAAGATAAAAAAGTCTTCTCGTTAGGACGAAGTCGTGTGTGTACGCGTATGGAAATCTCGACGAGAAGGTTTCACCTTCGTCTCGCGACGTTGCTGCTGCCGCTTGGGCGGTCTACTTGAAGCATACAATTAATAAATCGATACATTAACGATTGTCATTGATCAACGTATAATATGGAGGCTCGGTTTCGACGTTGCTGTTCGGCTTTCGTTTCCTGGACTTTCCTATCTTCCGAATGATCGTTACGTGCACGGTTGAAACAGCGAGAAAACGATGACGGTAATTCCGGTTAGTCGACGGTAATGTGTTTAATCGCGGCGCTCTTCTCAATTTCTTTTATCATCTTCGGTTGTTCTCACATTTCTTTCCGAGCTGTGTGCTTAGTGGCTAATAGTGAAGCGGTTTGGTACAGGTCTCCGTTCGCACTCACGCTTCACCGATGATTCGAAATAAGAAACGACGGTAATTATTTAGATTACTATTTTCAATTATTTAGTGTAATTGAAATAATTACCGAAACGACCGATACAATCGTTGAGATCGAATTTACGGAATATGAATGACCATGTTTGCGAGTTTGAGCTTAAAACACGTGATCGTAAGAACGGAGACGCGTGCTAAAACGGCATTATCATCCGATACAAATAGATAAATAATTATGTACAAGTATGAACATGGTGTACGAGTCGTCCGGTGTCGACTCTGAACACCCTGAATCGTAATGCCGATTCGACCACCCTAGCCGGGTGTAACAATTATTAAACGGAGCTCAGCTCCGAGGAAAACAGCATTTCGTATATTGTATCACATAATCTCAGGCTACCATAGATTCTACCTTTCCTTCTTCCGTCGAAGACTTATCCGCTAGTGTAATTATCATTAAGTCCCCTAAAACGATAATCGCTTGAAACATTTGGTCAAGTATCTCTAGTATATCTTTTTTTTTCTTTTTTTTTTCAATTAAGAGAAAGATGATTCAGGCTGCTCGAAGATTTCTCGTGGTTCCATGTCCATTCTCCTCATAATCTATATCTATACGAAGGAAAATGGACACGAAGATGGAAAATTCCCTAACAATCTTGATCATCTCCGGTTCGAAACGAAACGCCTCGATTCATCGGAACGACGGTCCGATTTCGATCGATTATTTTTTACAGAAGATCTCGCGTGGTTCACCGGAAGTGAAGAGGAGAGAGCGATGTTGAGAAGAGCGAACTTAAAATCGTGCCTTCGCCGTCACGTCGATCGGCATCTCGACGGCCGATCGAACGACTACTAAGAACAGCTTCCTGCTCGTGTCTCCGTTCGACGTTTCGGATTTTATTTAATTCTAACGGTATACTTCATGAAGAATCAGTTGCCGCTAAGTTATACTACCAGCGCGAGCGAAAGGATATCGCTAGGATTTTTTCTCTTTACTTATTGTCCTCGTTAAAACAATTCGATTCCCAGTTGCGCTTATTGGGAGGTGACGGATGCGTCGGATGAGCCAAACGAGTATCTGGAAATCGTTCGACTCTCGAACGAGGGCGAAGAAACGATAGGGTGATCCGAGTCGTCGAGCGGAGAGTCGGCAGAATCGATTAGAATCTAATCTATACGTCGAGCGAAGCATCCTTACAGAGGAACAGTTCTGCGCGTTACGTAAAGGCGGATGTGGTCGCGGAGGTGTGCCGTTCAGGAGGACACCAGGCAGATCGGGCAGCCGCGACGACGAACGAAGGTGACCAAAGGTGATCGTCACACGGTGGTCACTCGGTCGACCTCGACGTAACGCACAGAACTGTCGCTGTGTCAGCAAATCACTTCCTTCCCGTCGATGATGGCCGTCGCTGAGCTGATGCTCTTCAGCCTGTGCTGCGATATCGAGCGACTCGCCCGTTGCCTGCAGATGCGCCAGATCACGAAGCAGATCACGCCTAGGATCGTGACGATAGCGAGTAGACCGAGAGCCAGATGCAGAGGTGGCAGTTGCAGCAGCATCGAGCAATGGGTCAAGGCCTCGTCGTAACCTGATGGACAGTGGGAGATTCCGTCGCACCAGAGGGACGCGTTTATGCAGGCGTCCAACTCTGGACACCGTTGGTCGCAATCTCGAGGCATTTGCAGGCCTGCCGTCGATGTCACCGACGGTCTGTCGAATAAAATCATTCGTTACATTAACCCCTTCGCCTATGATTTGTTCGATAGTTGCGTCAGTCAGAGCTAGCTATTCGATACTTTAAAATAAAGGCTTTATTCTAAGAATTGAAAGATAATTCACAGCCTCAATTTATGAAAGTTGCTATCCTGGAAAATTAAGGATAGCCTTTCTGCGAAAGATAAGAGTAAGTCTTCTTCTTAATTCAAGATCACTGAACTGTAAGAGCAGAGATAAAACGGATGCTGTTTTATTGGTAAAGCACAGAATCATAAACAGATGATAGACAAGAACAGGGTATAGGAAGATAAGATTTGAATGTGCTACCTTCTGGTGAGCTCGAGCCAGGTGACTGTATACGTGTCTGGTTCCTTCACGAGAAACTCCACAACGACGGTCCTGATGGGGTCCTGACTCGGTGCAAGGATCATCGCGTTACTGCTGACGGCCCAGCCGTCGCTGAACACCTCCACCACGTGGTGCCTCGATTCTATCGGCGGTTTCGGACACACGGACACGTGGATTGCACCACCTGTGTGCACCACGATGCGGTTCTTCGTCGAGCACTTGCTGCTGTTCGACATTATCGTGCCGTGCATCTTCACGTAGAGGTACTGATTCGGTCCTGGATCGATCAACCATGGATGTTTCTCGCAATTTTTCTGAAATATAAACTTTTTTTTACAGTTCTAATCAGCTGAAAGGGTATAGCAGGATAAGATGGTCAAAAGTGCCCTTGAGCCGATTTTACTTCGCAATGCACCATTCGATAGCTTATCCCAAAAAACCATGGTACACCAAATTACAACCCTGTTACTCAACCGGAAGGGTAGTTACAGGGTAAGAAAGAAAATGTAGTTTTTGCCATATTAATAAGAAATCTGCAAAAATTCTAAAATATTCTAGACATGTTTCTTTATGATTGTGAATTTTTTCAGATTTTTCGGTTGCAAATCCCAGCCGTGAAAAATCAAAAACGCAAAAAAAAGTCGAAAAATTGAGATTTCGGGTAGAAACTTTCGAGCGACTAGATTTTTACTTTCACAGTAGTTAGATATTAACATGACTATTATCTCCAATTTGAATCTGAAAAAATTCACAATCATAAAGAAACATGTCTAAAATATTTTAGAATTTTTGCAGATTTCTTGCGTATTGTTAAATAGGAGAAATATGGCAAAAACTACTTTTTCTTTCTTACCCTGTAACTACCCTCCCGGTTGAGGTACAGGGTTGGAACTT
Organism: Osmia lignaria lignaria; assembly: GCF_051020975.1. NCBI lineage: Eukaryota > Metazoa > Arthropoda > Insecta > Hymenoptera > Megachilidae > Osmia > Osmia lignaria. The sequence continues at coordinate 8,391,323 of NC_135044.1, read as the reverse complement.
GGTGTACCTTGGTTTTTTGGGATAAGCTATCGAATGGTGCATTGCGAAGTAAAATCGGCTCAAGGGCACTTTTGACCATCTTATCCTGCTACAGTAAAAGCTGGATATATGCAATAAAAGTTTGGCTGGATATATGCAACATCGCTATCCCCTCCACTTGGGGGGATCCCCCTAAGCCGAACCGAGCTGCTCGGCGAGGAAACCGTGTAATATGATCCGACCGTAATATCGGTGTGACTAATACTAATTGAACGATAAAACTATTTGATTTTTAACTTTTTCTTAATGAAACTTTTACTAACGCATTTGTGAGATTTTTCTGATTAAAATGATACCAAACACGATATAGTTTGAATTATATTCATTTATTTATTTATTTATTCTGAATATGCTGCTGAACTATTGACTGCAAATTAGGTGCTTTATGATGTTAGGAACAGCCCGTGATTTCCATGAAACCGGACAGTTTCTTCCTATTGAAAATTAAAGTAATTTACAAGCTAACAGTAATAACAGAATGATAATAGAATAAATAAACAATATAGAATTGATACCTCGGCTACATATGTATAAGGCAGGCCGTACACCAAAGATACATCAAACACGCAACATGCAACATGCAACACGTCGCATGTTGTGTACGAACGTAGAATAGGTAGACTGGATATATGCAACGTTTAAATGCCCAGAATCGACACCTCGGCTGGATATATGCAACATTAAACGCCCAGAATCGACACCTCGGCTGGATATATGCAACGCTTAAATGCCCAGAATCGACACCTCGGCTGGATATATGCAATGTTTGAAACCCGAGCCAACACCGCAACCGGTTTTCATTTCCAATCCTCCTTTGTTTTTCGCCAACTTTTAACATCAATTTTAGCAAGTAATTATAATTCAAACTATATCGTGTTTGGTATCATTTTAATCCGAAAAATTTCGCCAATGCGTTAGTAAAAGTTTCACTAAAAAAAAGTGAAAACTAAAAAAGTTTTATAGTTGAATTAGTATTAGTCACACCGATACGTTTCGGCTCTTTCCTTTGATCATCGGACCTCTCTCTTTCCACCACCGTCTGTCCTTTTCTACGTTCACGCTTGGCTACTCGTCGCGTGTAACCCGAGATTAGACACCTCGACTGGATATATGCAACGTCTGGGTCCCAATGTTTGTTGCACATATCCAGCTTTTACTGTATACCCTTTGAAGATTATCGTTACAAAAATGATATTTTTCCACCAAGATTCGCCGTCTGGCCCACTGTGCGACGCGTTAATCGCATTGAAACGGAGCTCTTACCTCATCCTCATCGGTGATCGGCGATTTATACTTGATCTCCCCGGATGGTCCTCTCATCCTCCGTTTCTGCAAACAAGGATTGGTCTTCACAAAATCCCAGATACCCTCGAAGAACAGATTATTGTAATCGTCCAACGCGTCCATCGAGAGGACCGTGAAATGCACCTCGACGATGTTCGACGTTGATTTAACGTTCATGGGCAGCGAACGATTCGAGCAAAGACAATCCCTTTGAACGGGAGGAGCGTTCGGCCATGGAAGATCGAGCACCTGTGGATTATTCGTGAAAATTCCTGTCAATTTGAAATTAATTAGTCGACAGATTATTACGATTGCCGTGCAAACAAAACGTGACGCCGTATTCGAGAGCATCGGCGTCCCCCTAATTGCGCTTTATATTCGCGAATACGATTGCCGTGACTCTCGTAAATCTCCGAATCGATAACGAATGCGGCTCGCAGAGTGGATTGCTTTCGATTCGATCGGAAATTCAGATTCATCTGGATACGAAAACGTTCATACGCCTCGGTTTTGCATCTCATTTTTCTTAATTACCGAGCGATCCCTAATGGAGAAACAATCGACGCTTTCTTTTCCTCAGCGCGGACGGAAGTTTAGATTAAAATCATTATTAGCTCATCGGAGGGATTGTTGAAACAGAACTTGATTGCAAATTAACGGATGCACAGATTCGTCAGAATATTTTTTCCATTTTCCATTTAACAGCATGTCTATTGTTTTTTATTTATTTACTTTATTCTCTGCGTTATATTCTACCTCGTTTCGTTCTGTTTACTTTCGTTAATTACACTCCATATTTGTATAATTTAATTTTAATTAAACTGTTTAATTTGTTTAATTCTAGTTTTTTATCAAACAATACAATGCAATAAAATAATTATTGGAAAACGTTTTATGTACGTACCTTTACGGAGAAATGATCGGAACCGACGCATAACAATCGATTAAAGTCCGAACTGGAGACGCTGCGACAAGTTCGATTCCCATTCAGCAGTTTGTTGAACCTCAGCTTCACGATTTCGTCGTGTTCGCCCTCGAATCGGTACACGCAGCTGGAAAATCCGTGTTACCCTACATTTTCAGCATTTAATCGAACTTACATTCCGCTCGTCATCTTCTCATCTCTGCACAGTACGTTGCAGGAAAATTTTCATTGAATTCGACACCCCTCGCTCCTTCTCACCCTCCACAGTCGCGCGGGTATAAACGAGAAACAAAGTAAACGAGCACGGGGCGATTCTATTTTACCAGCAAACAACAATACCAGACGAACAGTCTGGGCTTGTTTGCACCCTTCGCGCGAGGGGTGACAGGAATAAAATCGCGAGAACGTCGAATATGCGAGCGTTTATCAGCGATAACGACCAGCCACCATTTCCACCCTTTATCGGTGAAACCTTTCGTCGCGTGTAATCGTTTTCCACGATCTATCGTCAGAGGAAGGGCTGTTCAACCCTTCGTGCGTAAAGTCCGCTTTACAAACCCATAAAGCACCGCGTCCAGCTTAACTACCGCCTTAGGAAGCTTTCCATCGATTCCTCGGGATCCGATGGTATTCACTTTCCGGAGGGTGAAAAGTATCCTCTAGAGTCTAGAGTTTGGGTGCCGATGTACAGAGGGTTGAGAAATTTGTTAAGATTTGTATGTTGTGGATTACAGTAATGCTCGGTTAAATTTCACTACGTTCGGGAGTCAGCAGTGAAATTAACACGAGCAGGGTAGCGTTTTTATTCCGAGAATGTAAGTATTTTTTTTAAATCATCCTTTTTGCAAAATTAAATTCCCCCTCCCTTTCCGTTTCGAAAAACTTCACGCAGTTTTATAGACCTCAAGAAACGGTATAACTTTTATTTCAACTATTTTTTGATATCTTTTGTTGTATACGATTTATAAGCACGTATATAGAAAGGGCGGTTCGGATAAAAGGGTTGATATCTCCCTCAAAGTGAAAAACGGGCAGCAACGAATTACAGTTATCTTCATAAACAGGTCTAATAAATATTTATGCAAAGTTTCATCAAAATCGGAGTGTATCAGTTCCCGATGTTCCCTTGTGAGACCAGATTTCGTCGAGCTCGCTGCGCTGAGTGGAGGGGGAAGAGTGGGGTTGGGTCGTGGAAATTTAACCGAGCATTACTGTATTACTATTTCTACTTGTTCTATGCTCCATAAAGATATCGCTAATGATAGGTCTCTCACCTCATATTTCTCGCCCCGCCACGGCCATAAAGGAAGATGTCGCGAGGCGCTTGGAATCTGCGATCAGGATAATGATCTCGATTGCGGCTGTAGAAGATCCTCGAACAAGGACCGCTTCCGTAAGGATCACCGTCTTGATGAAGATCGACGAACTCGTAGAGTGCTCGAAAATTCACCGGCCTGAAGAAAATGTATTATTAGTAATTTACGCCGCGTTGAAAGATCCTCATCGATAATTAAAATACGCATTGATTATAAATAAAGGAGTAATTATTTCCTTCAGAGGCGACCACCTATCGGCAGCCGCTACGTTCGATATTTCCGTAATTATCCAGCTTGTCGATGTACGTTCAACGACGTCGCGATAGGGTCAGCAAAGAGGGTTATTTACATATTATTATTATTATTTTTTTTTTACAGAAACTCGATACGTAGGTGCGTGTTCGAGCGTGATAGTCGACGAGAGAGTACGAGTAATGCGAACGTATAGCACGGTCTATTTAATCCTTTCCACATGAAACTACTCTTCTCTCTGCCTTTTATTAAACATCGTTGTATAGACAATATCTTGATCGCAGGGAATTATAAATGGCTCGCGACAACGGTATCGTCTTTTTAGTTTCGCCGAGTGGGAACGAACTCCGCTGTTCCTCGACACCTTCGCGTTAATTACAAATACGTGTCGTTTAATATCTCGATCTCCGGCCTCGTCGGCTCTTCGCGAACTCAATATCTTGCATTTCGTTATATTAACCGTCACGAAAATTCAATAAATCAGAAGTAAAGTGCAAACGTATCGAGAGCTGACTTCTGATTACGTAATGAAAAAGAAAAGAAGATGCTGAAGAGTTAATTAAATGGGAATGAACTCGAAGTACCGATCGATCGATCGGTTGGAACTTTTTAATATTAGGAAATCGTGGGAAGGGACTTTGTACTAGTCTAAAAATCAGCCGTTTAATATGCAACGATCTAATACTTTGAAGAGCATTCAGTATTCCCTTCACTTCCGTTCTTCCAGCTGCGCGGCAGAAATCGTTCCTTATACTAAATAAGCGATATCAAGGGCCGGCGTGGCAGGAAGAACGAAAAGGCGCGAGCGCGGCAGATATTGCGCCGCCTTCGTCGTAAAACTTCCACATTCCTCGCGTGTAACGTTTCGTATCGATTCCGGCAGGCCGGTGTCACCGGCGAATTTCGAGTGAATTTATATTCACAGCCACGGTGCAGTAAAAAAAAAAAGGGCGAAAAAAAAGAGAGAGAGAGAGAGAAATAAAGGGTAGAAGAGATTTTGCAAATTTAACGCAGCAGGGTTGAATTTCAAACGCGGTTCAATTTTAATTCCTTTAGTTTCCGTTCGATTTAATCCGTTTCAATGATGGTGCGTGGAGGATTTGATAAGTGGAACCGCGGGAAAAGAGCCTCGAGACGAGGCCGCTCACAGGGTGAAAAGAGATTTTTTAACCGGCAAAAAAAAAGAAGAGAACTCATCAATGTAGCAGGGCTGTTGTTCAGAGTGCAGATAAAAACGTGTATTTTTGTTCCCTCCGATAAAACGGGTGAAGCGCGATGAAATCGATGGGGTGATTGTAACCTTTGCTCTCCGTTCTCGATCCTTTTTCTTCGTTTCGCTCGAAATCAATTTTTACGGCTCTTTAAAGCTTCCCGAGAGTTTTCAATCCGGTTTACGACCAATGTAGACGACGATTTCGAAAATATTCAAGCGAAAACACTTGACGTGCATCTCGCGAAGCTCGTTTCTAGGAATTCAGGTCGTGTGAAGTTTTTTTTTCATTTACAAGAGCGTAGATTTGTAAATTTGTAGGATGTAAATTAAAATTTGTAGCGAGAAATATTGCAACGCGTCGAGAAGGAAGGAACATCGAAGGGAAAGCTAGCTCATTTCCCATGAATATTCCCTGTAAAATCTCTTCAACATCGCCGCTCGAGAGAAAACATAATACGCGGTGTCGATCGATAGCGGAGTGGCCGCGCGTTTCATCGTGAAACAACGGGGAATAAAACGGCACGCGGAGCGTGTTCGAGAGGGACTGTAATTGAAACGGAAACCGCTTTTTTTCTCCCCGTTGCCTGCTACATCTACCCGTTCGCAATCGAGTTACACTCGCCTGAGAGCCGTCGACTCGACCATCCTCATCTCGATGGTCAGGCTACTTCCCCTTGAAACGAAGCTCTCCCCGAGAGAACACGGACGACTGGTGTTCTGAAGGATCGCGTGATCGCAGGTCCTTGGTACCATGTCCTTGCAGTAACGGGCCAGGAGCGTGGTGTTGCCCGCTGGACGGGCCGCGAGTGGATGAGCGGGTTCTGCCGATCTGTCCGCGTGTCTCTGATGCTCCTTTTCGCTGTTCAAAGAAGAGAGATTCGATGTTAGAAAGGTTTTGCGTTCGTCGTTTAAAATAAACGAACAAATGCTGGAGGATGTTTCGAACTACGCTTCGCTTGGAATCTTGGAGGTTGAAACTTTAAGCCACAGAAACATCTTACAGCGAAGGAAGAAGGGAAACTCGAGTTGCTAAAGCAATCAGCAGAAAACCAAGCACCAGAGGCGTTGATCGCAGTCAGGACAGGGTTTAGAGTTTCGAGTTTCGAGTGTCTAGCAATTAATCAGAGATCGGTTCAACGAACCAGAGGAGGTCGTTGCACTCGGACAGCGGCATCATCTCGCCGTCCCATACTATCAGGGTGGTAGAACAGTCTTCGTCGCCGCCGGTGGACAAGCTGGTACCCACGTGAAACTTGAGGATCGACAGCCACACGCGAAACTGTGGCTGTACAGGCCGCGGTGCTGGCCTCCTCCATACAGTTCCTGGCCTCTGTTCCGGAAACTTTGGCAAAGGACGAGGCGGTGTCGGACTCGGTAACGTTTGTCCTGCACCGCGAAGATGGTACAAACAGGTGCTGTTTCTAGGCAACGAGTGTCTAGGCGAAGCCAGCACTCCTCCGCCGCTACCTTGAAGCCAGAACTCGCAGTGTTTGTTCTTCGCGTACGTCGGAGAGTCTGCGTCCACGAACTTCACCTATTAGAAAGAACAAACAAGCATCGATCGTTTTTTCTAAAATTCATTAAAAAGGCGAGTTGTAACGGGGATGGTTGCTCTACGTGAAAAATGTCGAACGTGGTCGTTGGTTCGGTTATCCATTTAAATGCGACCCACGAACAGGCCGTACTTTTGCTCCGTCATGTGTAAAGCATGCCCGGTGTTCCCGGGCCTCTCTCTTTTCAATGTTTCAAGAGAATTACCACGTACTTGCACTTCTAATTGAAAGCCGTGGAGAGAGTGGGGCGGTGTGGGGTGCAGAAACGTGCCGTAAGGAGACGTGGTGAACTCGACGAGGATCTCCGTTCCGCTGCTGGTCGCCTCTGGCACTGGTTCTCCACCTCCGCAAAATTTCAGGATCACCGGATCTCGGGTGGTGTAGCCGTCGTACACGGTCACGTAATCCTGCGCCGAAAATAGAGTTATCTTTCGTATTCTGATACCATAGCGCAGGTAAAACGGTGCGAAGATTACAAACTAGACGATAGACATTATTTTGAATTAATTATTTACTGAATTACGAAAGAAGATCGTAGGATTTAATATCAGGTATGATCAATTTTCCAATAGCATTTTGGGAACACCCGTTAGATTCTCTACATTATCTTCCTTATCTAACGTTCTCCCATAGTCTGCCAATAAATTGTCCTTATCAACTTAGACCACACGGCACAGCCTTCATCCCCCATTCGAATTTAGGTAACTTGCTACCATTCTCTCTCTCTCTCTCTCTCTCTCTCTCTATGTAGATCGATAAATTCACCGATGGCTAGAGGAGAGCTCGCGAAAGACTATGTAGGTGATTTAAGAAGTGGATCTGAGATTACCATGCGAACCAACGGCTGTTCGGTTTTATGGCAACCATGGTCACGTGCAGCCGTTTCCATATCCTCAGTGAATTTATCTTGGTCCTAGTATGTATAGTTCTTCTACGTGAACCCTTCTCTTTGCAATAATATTGTATTTTTATCATTTTTAAACCATTCTGAAAGGCATCGAACATTTTATCTGGTATATAGATACCTGAACCACGTCGCAATCCTTCCAGAGGCGAAGTTCACGGGGCGATGATTCCGCCTGGGTGGCTGCCCGTGCCCTAATGGCAACCAATTGACCCCGAGGTTGTTTCACCGAAATTAAGGCGTGTTTCCCTGGTGGTACATCGTGCTGCCTCACCTGTGTCACACGATTAAAACGGAATGAACTTGTTACCCATCCTCCTCTTAATCTTCTTTATGAAACGCTTCTTCGTTCCTTCTCGTCTATTCCTTACACATGTACAGTGTCATTTCATTAATTTATTTAAAATTGTACCAAATGATTTAAGGTTTTTTAAGAAGCTATAATTTATCAAGATGTAAAAATAGTGAAGGGTAATTTTTCAACTTAAATATGCCTTTCGTAGATTCAAATAAGTTATGTGTATGTGTGTGTGTTGAAAATTTCATCGAGATCGATGCAAACTCAGCCGGTTAAAGGCGATCTGATCTGGACAAATCGAATACGCTGTCCCTGTAATGAATATTAACAGAGCTGTACAGGTTTGCGTAGGTGTGCGGAGCAGAGGCATTAAAGGGTTCCTAGCGACACGCAAAACACAGCCGGTAATCCGAGAAGCCGTATTTCAACGTGAAATCGCGGCAGCCCGAGCAAATTGAACGGATCGGGCCTCGATGTGTGCAGTCGCTTCGAAACGAACCGGGACCGAACCGACCAACAACAACAACAACAACAACAACAACAATGTTGGCATTTCGACGAAAATTTACGACGCTACCGTGTACCATTATTCTCTCGGCTTTGGTCAGCACGAACGGACTTTACGCTAAATACACTTCGATGGGTAGCTTTTGAAATTCTGCGGTTCCTCCAACTAGTTACTTCCTCTCTTGTTCGCTTTTCGACGACTGCGAAAATGGAAATACGGAAATTAGTTTCCGTATAAAATTTATGAACGATGAGTTTCGTTAATCAAAAAGAAAAGGTTTTATCGTTCTTTTGAACTTCACAAAATTAACGCCACGTTCCCTTGGACTAGGAAGAAAAAAAAAATAGGGAAACGAAGGGAGAAGGTCCTGAAAATGTGTCGGGTCCCCTCGGGTTATTCTTGTTCGGTATTCCATGGTTTACGAGCAGCTTCTTCGAAAGTTTCCAGCCGAAAATTCCCACGGGACTTACCGCGTAGTAGCAGGTGAGATTGCGCGGGTAGAGGCCGGGAAAGTTGGGCGACTGGAGCCTGCACTTCTTCCGGTCGCAGTCGCTGAATATGCGCGAACAGTATGTACCGGATATCAGGTCTCCGAGGTATTGCTCGCTGCTCGGTTTCGGGCTGGTTGATGGCTGTTCCACCATCTGCATAGGCATAGCCATCGAACTGTTCGCGTATTCGCTCGACGACGAAGACGCTGACGTCGGCTCGGTCGACGATGGCGTTCCCGTTGCTTGCGTCATTCCTTCCATTAAAAATATGCAAATTTTGATATAATTAACATTGGAATTAAGATAATAAATCCGATTGAAAAGACAAGAGATGTCTCGATCCGCGTACCAACGAAGGGATTCCCGTAGCGCACCACGGCATCGGACTTCCTAATCATTTTGTACGCCATCCTGAAGTCAAAATTGAATCCCTTCTGATCCTTGCTGAGTCGGAGCAGCTTCAACGTGATAGAAACGGTTGGTGTCTCGCTGTAGTAAATCGCAGGACCCCAGGATGTTCCGCACCAGAGGCCGCCAACGTCCGGTCGCTGGGCCTCCGAAATTTGCAGCGACCCGTCCGGGCATCCCTCCGCTGTGAACGACACGAATTTCCCCAGGGTGAAGCTGTCGAACGTCAACTGAAATCAGACCATCCAGTAATTCCGTCAATTCTTCGTACTCGTACCTCTGAAAATATTTCTTCTATAATCATTTTCCCGTCGAAATGAAAAGGAAACTTGTTTGACTTTCCACCAGGAGCAAGGATTAAAAGAGCAAATTTCCGATTACCGGTTAATCGAGTTATCAGACATTAATAGTTCAGCTACCAGCTTTCCCAGATCAAAATATCGGCTCTAACGACCGCTCGAAAGAAGAAGAGAAAAATGATAGAAGGCTGCTTTTAAACGCTCTTCGCAAGCTTTTCATCTAATTCCATCCCAGCATTACCGGCTCGAAACGAACAAGTTCCTTTGATAAAAACGGCAAACATGTAAAAATAGCCGTGGAAATGGTCGAGGCCAGCAAATACCGAGCGTATAAATAATTTGGCATAGCGTGGAGGAAAAGTTTGCCGCGAAACTTTATTCGGCCACAGATCTATTCGCGGTTGCTTTTCCGCCTAACTCCCGCAATCCCAGCAATTTGCGTTATTAAAAGTTTCAACCTTCGTTTTTCTTCCATCTCCCACGATCCTTCTTACCTTGCCCTACAATATTCCTGCAACCGAGAGTAGATTTTACCTGAACGATGTCGCCGAAATCGCCACCCGGTGCGCTAAAGGTGAGCTTGCAAATGTAAGGCACCTTATCCTCCTTTGGTCGATGAAGCTCCAGGTCGTAAGTTTTCCCCACGTCGCCGTAATAAGTCTTGTTGCAAGCTGGAACGATCAACGTAGAAAGATTATCAAGAAATCTCTGTTTGTTGCGAAAGGAGTGAAATAAAGAAAGGAAAGGAAACATTAGTTGGCCGGAAGCGATACGTGTGTGATCGGGAATTGATTCAATCGGAGGAGGATTATCGGGAACAACTGGAAACGGATCGTAGGGAATGCCAAGACAAAGAATCGTCGGTAGTTGAGGATGAATTATCGATGCCCTTAGGTGGGTTGTTCCCGGTTCGTTTTATTGTTCGTCGCAAGGAAACCCGGGACCGATGCGATGCGCGAGCTCCGCTGCTGCTCGTACAAGTTTAATGGAAAACTAGCGGAGAAAGAAGAAGAAGAAGAAGAAGAAGAAAAAAAAAAAAGAAAAAACAGACACGAAAGCTTTGAACGAAAGTAGAAAGTAGAGCGAACGGGAAAGCGGGTTTTCCGCGCGTTTCAACGTTCGTCATTGTACACTCGGTCTTCGATATCGATCACGTGTTTATCGAGGGTAATCATCGCGAATATCGAGCTACAGCCTGTCCACTAATTCACGGTAAATGCCCGTATCGTTTTTGAAAGCTGTCCAATTGTGTACACCGTAGGTATAGTTCGATCAGTTTCGTTGCACTCTGACCCCGTTCGATTGATCCTGCCAAAACTCCTCCCTCCTGGTATCGATATTATAATGTATTTTAATTAGCTGCCACTGCGCTTTCATGTATAATTAGTAGCTCTTCGCATATACGATTCGATTACTTACAATTAATATCACAGAGTCTGCACAGAAACAGATACAAACTGGTTCCATTGATAATTGACGGGAAAGTTGATTCAGATGTCCTATGAAAGAGATCTTTATTGCATTTGAAAGGAAACCGAAACGTATATCTACTATTCGACGATTAAGTTACTTTGGCTTCCTCTATCGGATGCTCCGTGCAGAATCACATTCTGCAGGACGGCTTGGTTACAATACTAGTTCATTGTGGGGCTTCAAGGGCTCATCACGACCGGTATATAGGATGGAAATCGAGGGTACATGGGCCAACACACGTATACGCTGGTGACGGGGTGAATGGGTCGAGAACACAATGCACGCCATTCCCAGGTATCGAAGGGTCTCGTTCCTAATCAGAATCCCAGTTCGCTTGGCTAATAGACCACCCTGAAATCTGGCCATCTTGCCTCCATCACCTCTGCCTCTCTTGCAACCTATCGATTACCTAATTCGATTTCATCTTCTCCTTTCAATTACCAATTGCAATTTCATTTTTTACTAGGATCGTATGTCGTATTTCATTACGATCAGCGGATCTATTAGAAAAGAATTGGGCGGTGCGTAGAGAGACTACTTAGAACTTTTCACCAGGAAGAAAATACACTTGATACTCTCGTTTGACGGCGTGGAAAGGTTATCTGAAATTCGTGCCTCGAATTGAAAATGATATTCAAGTGTTTGGCGAACGCGAACAGCCACAAGGAGTATCTTGTCCCGTTAAATTCGCGGGAAATTCAATTTCTCTCGGCTGTCTGAAATTCAGTAGCCGGGATAGACGCGCACCGACGTGGTTTGTTTGCCGCTATTCAATTCTACTTTCCACGCATTCTTGACACAATATAATCACGATGTATAATGACCGAACGAGAAGCGAGAAACTCTCGACGCTTTACCTTTCACCGAAATTATTCCGGCTTCGTTAAGCGCAAACTCCGATGGCTAACGTGTAAAATAATTAAAATTTTCCCGGGGATTGAAAACGTTTCGTGGGCAAACGTTTATTTTCCCGACGGAGAAATATCATAAAGTCAAATTGCCATCGAATCGTATCCGCGGATCAACTTTCGGTTTTTTAGATAAATAAAAGAAACTTTATATGGAATTTTTCTATTGCTACAAGGTGCAAAAGGAAATAATTTTTCATCGAAAAATACGGGAAATGTTTGAAGAGCAAGCAGGATGGAAGGCTCTGATGTTACGGAACAATCTTGGGAAGAATCGGCTCCGTTGTAATTCAATATACGTCGTCGTTAGGTTTAATGACAGGATTCGATATCGGAAACCGATATATACCGTTCTCGGAAGTATTACGAATTCACCAGGTGCATCTGTTACGTCAAATTACGAAAGTTGCCGGTGCTCTGCTCGCTTATTCTGCCAACGGTAGCCGACTCTCACGGCTGACTAATGACTGACATCAACTACTTCGCTGCGTTTCGTTTCACCACACCACCGACTACGGATGCGTTTCGCCCGGTTATATCTTCTCCTCGACTGACGAATCATCCCCTTTTTCTCACTGCTCGAACCGTCACTCTTCCCTTAACCTTAACCCAGCGAAAATGGTGAAACCTTTTTATTTGTTGTTTTCGAATTAGCAACGATTCATCATCTTTTTCCTTCGTTCTATTTTTCCATCTCGAGTTCTTTTTTTATATTTCCCTTTCTCTCTTTACTGCAGCCACGCTAGCCGCTCTATTTCGCTTAATTCCAGCGTCGCGTTTTCGACCCGATTCTCCGTGAAAGTGCAACGCCGTCCTAATAAATCCCCGACAGCTGACCCCGGGGGTTCCCTACGGACCACCCTCTGCGGCTTATATTTTATTACGCAATAAAATATGAACTTCTCGGACCGAGTGCTTTTCTTATTTATCGCGCGGACGATTACGACCGTTTCTGATTTTTTTTTTTTCTTCCTGGCCTCGATAAGTTAAAAATGAAAAACGGAAGATAATACCGCGGGTTCGAGTTTTATTCTTGGCCAGTGTCCTCTCCGAAACAAAATACCAACTACTCGCCATGACGGAGCTAATATTTCCGGCAGTGTCTGACGGTGAAAAGGATAAATAACGATAACAAAAAAAAAAAAAAAAAAGGGATTTCTTTTTCGCGACAAAATAAATGCCGGTTATCCAGCCGGAAGCTCGCTGTGTATTTCGCGATTCTACCATAGGGTCGAGGCGAACGGACGGGACAAATAGAGGTAAAGAAGAAACGTGCACCGACTGAATAAACCTCGTGTTGCCAGGATATAAGGCTTGTCAGCTATTTTAGCTGGAAAATAAACGAAACGATCCTTTGTTTAGCGAAAATCAGTGAAAAAAAAAAAGAAAAAGTTTTAAGTACGAGGTTAATTCTCTCTCTTACGGAAGCTGGTGTTAACCGTAAAGCTTTACTTATTTCCGGTACGGTCTTCGAGGTAAGACCTAGACACGAGTTCTTTCGCGCGATAAGAAGGAACGAGAGTTGGATGCGAGATACTTTTACAATTTGAACGAGGATTTCCTGGAGAACACGATCTCCAAGAAGATGGAAATAGGAACAGAAACGATGAATTTAACGGCGCGGCGGGTAATTCAGTCTTGCTTCCTTCCTGTTGAATCGTGGAAATTTCAAGAACCCGAAGAAACAACTATACTTTAAGATACCAAGTTCTTTGGATTCAGTCAATTTTATGCATCATTCTAGGACCTTTATCGAACCCATCACATACATCCAATCCGTCGACTTCTTTCTTGTCGACATCTTCGCGAATCCAGTTTCCCTTGGAGATCTATTTGCAAGAGAGATGTGGCTATTGAGAAAGCCAATAGAGGATATACCGTGCGATCACTGGCCTATCAAGCCGAGTGCTTTTGCGGCTTCCTGGTGAATAGAAAAAGAAAATCATCTCTCGAACGTTTGATCGTTCCAAGAGCTCTCCTTTGTCGAAAGGTCTTAGATCGTTTGGCTTCCATCCTCGCCGAAGCAATTACGATCCAATGATTTCACGGAACTTCTCCTTCAAACGTATTACCAACGCGATACCGATTAAACGCTAGTGATACTCGATGAATCTTCAATTTTAACCCCGATCTCCCCTAGCATTCCAGCAAAAATACTTTGTTAAAATTCAGAAATTAAAATAACAAACTTGGAATGCAGCGATTTTCACTGGTTCGCTAAAGATCGATGAAATTTATAGTTTCCAACGTCAGACAAATTTCATTCTGTAGGCGGAAAATTTGTCTGGTCGTTTATCGGGAAGGGGGGGAGTAGACAGCCAGCGGCTAAAGGAGAATTCAGAGATCATTTTTCTTTTTCCCCTGGTTTGAAACATCCGAGCCAGCGGCAACGAATGCACCAGCGAACGCACGAGGATCGACGCGACGCGGAAAAGAAAAGAAAAAAGAAGAAGAGAAGATGAAAATAAAGTAGAAAGATGGATAAACGAGCGAGACCAAGTGTGACTTGGCGAAGGGTAGAGAGGGCGGGCGAGAAACAGCCCTCCGGGCTCGTTGGGTGCTCATTTTGAAAAGGGGATACCGCGCTTTTATGTTGCACCATCGAATACTGGAGGAATTTCAATTGAAATCGCAGCGTCTCCTGCTTTTTCATTTATTTCTCCTGTTTATTTTATCCCTCCCTTCTTCGCTGTATCCGCTTGCACGACGAACGAGCGAATTTTTTCATTCCATCGCCAGTTTTGCAACGTATCTGTTGGAAATATATGCGCATACGTTGAACAGAATTTTCGTTTCATCCGTCGCGTGTCGGTTAATCGTTCGCTGTTCGATTAACGTCGCGAAAAAGACACGACACGCTTTTCACCGAGTTTCTTTGACGACTTTCGTTCGTCGATGAATTACTATTGAACGAGGACGTCAAAGAACGCCCGAGGCGTTTTTTACAGGAAACCCATTACCAGGTAATGGATTTCCGGCTAGAACTCGAACGAGTGTCAAAGATACGACCTTACAACCACCAAGTGTTCGGTCCTTCCACGATTGATTTATAATTCTTTGCTAACCGAGAGTGATAAAAGCGCAAACGAGTAATGGAAGAAATTGAAGAAAATTGTTGAAACTTCGCAAAGAAAACAGGCTGCTTTCTTGACCCATTGTATTCTTGACCAGGTAAAGAAATATATAAATAACGAGGGACGGAGTGGAGAAAAATTGTCAGGATTTACGATTGCGATACGAGAAAGAGAGAGGAAAAGAAGATATTTATTACGTTTCACGGATGAAAAACTGAGGGGTTGATAGAGGAAACGAGGGAGAAGATGGGGTGTGCCTATGGGCGAGTCCCCATTGAAAGCGATACGTTCGCTTTCGCGGCTCGTCCTCGGCTTCGCTATGCGTCTGAAAGGCGTCGAGCACTCGTCGTCGACGACGACGCCGGCGTCGCATTCCGCGTCACAAATTGTGCGCAGTTGCGAGCGTCGAGCACGAAAATCTACCCCGTTAGTCACAAAGGAACGACACCGTTTCCTTTTCTACCTTTCTCACGGTAGGTACCACCAGTATCTGTCGTGTAACGATGACAATTTTTCTGAAAATCCAATTTCACCGCCGGATGAATATTCCTTTTTTTTTTCTTTTCATTTTTTCAATACCGATAGCTAACAGAATTCGTCGCGTTGCGAGTCAGTTGTCGCACGGTAAACTAACCGGTATGGATTTAAATATATTTCCATAAAAATCTATTCTCCCTGTTTTTTAACAGATCACGCGATTCCAGTTTACACTCTCGATGAAATCATTTTGTCAGAATATTTTCTGTACGATTCGATTCAAGGGACTGTTTCGACTTTTCGATCAGTGGCGAATGCGAAATAGAATTAGAAAAATTCCTTCAAAGGATTAGAGGTAGGTTCGCATGGAAGCTTAGTAAAGATCATCGGTTGGTTACCGTGGAGACAAGGGAGCCGAGGAGAAAAGGATCCCCTCGAACGAGCTTACCATCCCTGTTGAATAAACGGCACACGGCCGTATGCAGCTGCATTTAAGCGAACGAGGCACCAATATGCCACGGCCTGGCTGTTTTATCCCGTAATGGCGCGAGCCAGCTTTTGTGCGCACGCAAGAACGAGCACCAACTTCAATTCCTGCCTCCTATATACCTTTCACCCGTTTCTCTACCGTCTATGGCCTCGTTCGTTCCCGACTTATAGATTCAGCTGGTTCTCAATTGCAAACGAGAAAACTTGCCGCGTCCGTTTTCGATGGAGAACCTGTCGTGAAGAAAAAAAGAAAAAAAGAAAAAAAGAAAAAAAGAAAGAAAGCGCTCGATCCGACGACAAGTGGCTTCGTTTCAGCTCGCGCCTCGTAAACGACGCATAAATTTATCGTCGCGAAATAATATTATTGCGTGTCCACGCGTCTATGCGTCCCAAAGGGGATGAAATTGGTGACGTTGAAATTTCCCTATGCTACAATTTTAAATATCCAAAGCAGTCGACGGATTATCGTACGGTTAACTAAACGCGTAGGGAAACGGGGTTGAAAGTAACGAGGGTGGTTGCGGAAGAATCGTCGAACGGCAAAAGGGGATGGCAGGTTGGTTTGACCCGAATGGTGGTTGGCTTCTCGCCAGTTTCCTGTGTCCGCGCACTCGGCATCCAGGCCTTTACTTATATTTTTCCAGCGGTCACCGTATCAATTTCCAGCCGCGATTAATTAATCGCTTGCCATCTGCTCGCGTCGCGCCCATTCGTTCTCCATAAAAGAGGGATCCGGTTAAATGTTTACTGGAAATTTGTATCGTTCACGTTGCAGGAGAATTCAATTTGCTCTTCCGTTCGAGTTTGTTGGCACAGGAACGATGTAAACAAAGGGGTGGGAAAAAAAGCGACCGAATAACTCGTCGAAACTTTGAAATTCTTTGCATCGATGTTAATTATCGCATAGTTATCGTAGTTTCATTAATTAGAAAGTTTATTATTTAAAATTTCTTCGTTTTCACGCCTACGGTAGGGTATACCGTTTGAAATTGCCGCGCGTAATCGTTAGGGAGCGCGGTAGCCAATCGGAACGCGTGTTAGAAAATCGAGAAACGCGCTAGCTTCACTACCCCGCTTGACGCTATAACGTTGGAGGACGGATCGATCGCCATTTGCGTTATTTTTTCTGTTTCATTGAAATTTAAGTAATTCTGTGAATAAATTGTGTACCGTTAAGTGAGAAAATGGAGGACGAGATCGGTTGCGACGACCCTCAATTTATGAATATGCTGGAAACTTGTATCCGGATCGAAATTGGAATCGCAAAGGGGACGCTATCTAGTAAATCTATTTTCTTATTTCTTCCATACGCTTTTGTATAAACAAAATTCTTATGTGAACCTTTATCTTGTACAATTCTTGCAAGATCTCGACAGTGAAATAAAGGAATTGAAGGTAAAGATTCGAAAGCAATTGCAAGCTAGGAAGGAATTGAAGGAGAATACGAGGAACACACAGGAGAGCTCTGTAATATTAAACGCCACTTTGAACAAGTACGTAAAGCAACGATTCTAAAGGTCAATTTAAATCTACTTGTCATTTTTTATTATCCTATGTTATCGATATAGACAGAGCAAATATATCAACGAAATATCCGAAAGAATCGAACTGATGAAACTTAACCTGGACAGTGATTATAAAATCATGAAGATGGAGTGCGATCAATTTGAAAATATCTGCAACGAATACGAAGAAACTTGGCAAGCGTATCACGTAAGTAAATTGCACAATCGAATGGGTGGCGTTCTGTTAAGATAATCGAAGAACAATGAATATTTTCTAGGCAAAATACGAAGAGTTTCCATTGGCTAAGACGAGGAAGGAGGCGAAAACGCGATTGGAAAAGCTTTGCGTGGACAAAATGGTGATCGAATACAAGATCAACGAGTTGGAGAAGACACGTAAGTCGAATGAACACATCGGCTGGTTGAGAACGCGCGACAAAATAGTAGAATTTGCTGGGGCAATTTCAAACGGTCTGAGACTCGATCAAACGTTGGAGGATTTGAAGAGAAGCATCGAGGAGTGCAAAGAGGAACTGATCGTCGGCAATGCGGAGGTATTTTTTTTCAATTATCAACGATACCTCGTCTCGCACTGTGCGTCTTCTTGTCTGATTTCTTCTTTCCTTCGTCCAGCTAGCTGCTCGGATGAAGAAGAAGGAAGAGGAGAAGAGGAAACGAGCGCTTAAGATGCTGGAAATGCCACCGCCAAGGATTAATTTCTCGATTTATGGGCGGAGAGCCGTGAAAACCGGCTTCACGGACGGCTGGAAGAAGAATTACGAGAATTCTATAGGTTCCTCTCTTATAATTCTTCATCTGATCGCGCGATTTCATTGCCGTCGTATGAATTTTGATATCGAACGATAGATTCGCTGTCGGTGGACACGATGGTGCTGGAGGAGATGTGCACGGCCGAGGGGAACTTGGTGCAGTTGTCTCAGCTTTGCGAGGAGAACGATCCGAATGCTTCGGCATCGTCGATCGATGAATCGAGGAGTCCTTCGCCGGATCCGGATGATCAAGAGGAAGCGGAACTCAACGAGGTAGCCAGGGAAATGGAGGAGAACGATGGGCTAGCAATCGATCCGGCTGCCGACGAGGAAATGGAACAAGAACCTTTGGAGGAGCTCGCCTTGACGTCCAGCGTTTCCAAAGATAAGCAAACAGTTCAACGAAGCGGAGATCGAACAGATGGGTTCGAGGAGCCGCCGGTGAAGAGAACGAAGCTGATCCAGGACGAAGAGAGATCGTCACAGGCTACCGAGTCGAAAGCCGTTCGAGCTGAAAAGAAGAGAAGTCAGCTAGTCGAGCCGACGCCTGGCCCGCGAATCGCCAAGATCGAGACCATTCGGTATAACGTGTCTTCGTTGATGAAGCAAACGGATAAAGCAAATCTCAATCCACTCGGTATGTTTCAATTTCTCCAACACCGAAACTTCTTCCACGGCACGATTTCGTTCCAGTCCGCTCGAGAAGCAGTCAATTACCTGATCCCGAGGCCAGGACGACGAAGGTCGCATCGGTTCGTTACGTGTCCCCTGCGAGGCAACTCGACCAAGATAATCCTAATCCCTCGAGTATGTTCACTCCTCGCCGTTACGATTATTCCGACAGCAGCGATCTAAGCTACTGCGTGGATAACAGTATGAATTTGAAAGGTATCCTTCACCGATTTTGTCCAAAGATTTCAATGTTTCTGACATCTATTTATTTCATCTGCTGTTCTACCATCAGACGATCAGATATCGATGTTCGGTGGATCGATTCGTGATTTTTGCGAGTGTTCCAACATATCCAACGCGATGGAGGGTGAGGAAGAAATGGCTGTAGACGAGGAGAACAATGCGAGTGTTTCATCGACGAGAAAGAAAGCTGGTTTTCCACGTAATTATACGCTGTGTTTGTTCGCTACTTTTTCACCGAGTCACGTTTATTCGATGTTCTGTTCCAGAATTTGACTTTAGCAAGATTATGAAAGGCAACGGGGGCCGGAATACTCTGTTCTAAAAGCGACTTCCTTTAAAGGAAGATCAACGCTCGTTCCATTAGCAATTATCCAAAGATGTATCGCCGACGTAACCGAAAATAAAATCGTACGAAAGTAAAAAAGAAAAGCGTGGGGTTGGAAGTTTCTTTCGCAGACGGCGATAAATCTCCTTTCTTGCGCCCGAAGACGCACGGCTTCGTTCAACGAATTATTTCTACGCTCGTATTCGAGTGAACGTGCGCGGACGGGCTGAATAATATTCGAGAAGAATTACGCGAAATCGCTGCAATTTTCACTCTAGACCGTCGCTAAAAAGCGTCGGAGAAGTTAGGCTGCTTGGTTCTTCTCTAAGAAACCGACGCGACGCGAGGCGGGGTGAAAAAAGCGAACCGAAAACGTGAAATAGCAGGGAAACGAAGAAGGAGAGGAGGAGAAAAGCTCGTTGAACGCGAGAGAAAGGGAGAGAGGAAGAGCACTCAAAGTACTAGATCCTTTAAAGCTCTCTTTTCTGAGCCACTCTTTAAATAGACCATTGCCACCGACGTTTAATCCTCTCTCGCGGAGTATTTGTAAATTATTTAAGGGGGCAACCTCATGTAAATGGTCTCTTTTTCAAGAATTTTTTTCGGAAAATGTAATGCGCAGATTGATTTAAAATTTGAAGTGTCATTTATTAACGTTATAATGTACATGGAAATATTTTTTATAAATTGTAATTCCTAATAACGATGGTGCAATGGCGGCTTGAAAATGACATCCTGTAAATTCGCCGTGCAGCGTACAAGGCACAAAAATGATTTGGAAGAAAATAATCAAAATAGAATAGCTACTTTATGCAAAAACGCTCAGCATGACGTTTTTCTTTTATTAAAATTTTCAAAATTGCGAAAATACCAAAGTTTTGAAAAATAAACCGGAGTTTCGGTTATGAGAAATTGTTAATAACAGTATTTTAAATAAGAAAAAAAAAATCGGAGCTCGTCACGCTGAGGCCAATTGCTTATAGAATATATATGCCAAGTTTCATAAAGATCGATTGATTAGTTTTTCAGCTACGTTGCACGGCACACGAAATTTTGCGTTTCGAAAAAAACGCGTTTAAGGGGTAACACCACTTTGATCGCTTCCAATTTAAGGCTTTCTTGGGAATTTTTTTTTAAGAAATGGAAAGTGTTTATGAAAATCCAATTAGATTGATTTATTATACATGTATTAAAGTAGATATAGTTTTTTTGTTTTATTGATATGTGCAAAAATGGCGTTCGAAAAAAGAGTGTCAAATGGTGGGCACGATAACTCAACCTAGATATGACCTAGAACAATGAAACAAAGGGATTTAGATTTCTTAATCCAAACGCTAGTGAAATACGTAGCCGTTTTCAAAAATATGCATTTTTAATAAAATGACATCGATTTAAAGTAAAACCTTCATTTTGGACCAAAAATTTCGTGCTTTGAAGTTGTACAGAAAATCAAAATATCAATATTTTGAAAAAATCCTACGTATTTCACTAGCGTTTGGATTAAGAAATCTAAATCCCTTTGTTTCATTGTTCTAGGTCATATCTAGGTTGAGTTATCGTGCCCACCATTTGACACTATTTTTTCGAAGCGCTCCCAATCATCAGCTGTCAAGCGGCCATTTTTGCACATATCAATAAAACGAAAAAAACTATATCTACTTTAATACATGTATAATAAATCAATCTAATTGGATTTTCATAAACACTTTCAATTTCTTAAAAAAAAATTCCCAAAAGAGCCTTAAATTTGAAGCGGTCAAAGTGGTGTTACCCCATAAAACTTGAGTAACAGACCACTCCGCCCAATACAACCGTTCACTTTATTTTAAAAATAACATACAAGAACATCTCTGATCACTTTCTAACTTTTTTTATCTCATTCCCGAGGAAATTTCCTATCGATTTAAGCGAAAAAATTTCATTTTACATGAGGTTGCCGTCTTAAGGAACCTGGTACATGCGGCGGTTGGTTAAACGTATGTTAATCAATTCGTACGAGATTTCGCGAAAACCCGTATTTGAAAGTAAGAAAAGCTCGTTAACGGTATCTAAGATAATTGAAGCGAAAGGTGTTGTGGTACCTATATCCTCTTGCTGTTTATGAGCTCACCTTTATATCGCTTTATCTCGCTCGAAATTGAAAGGGAAACGAGCCGAGCGAAAGGGTTGAAAGCGACGAGGCTGGATAGGTGGCTGCCAGTGTGTTTTACGTACGTATAACCGAGGAACGAGTTTTATTGCCAGCTGTGTACAGGGAAGAGGAGAGCTCGTTTCCTTAGGGAACCGTGAATTTCACTCGAGGCTCTAGTTCCCTTAATCCTGGCTGAGTCGCGAATATTAAGCCTGTGAGCAGTCCCGTTTGTAATGGGACGACATTTTCTGCGGTTTACAGACCACCTCCAGCCTGTTTCTACGCTATACAGGGCTAGGGACAATGCGAGCAGAGAGCGAGTTTATCTTCGTTTTAAGTGGATTCCCTATATTGCTGAACTTCCTGGAGGATCGTTGCACGACCATTTGCTATTTAAACGCGTCTCCTACGTGTAAGTACTATGCCCCACTACCCGATATTCCTACTTCCCGTAATTGGTCGCGTTTGCTTGTCGAAGAAAAGTGTGAACAGAGCGACCCCCAGTCATTACAAACTAACTGCTACCTTTAAGATAACAGTAAAATTTCCAAAGTGCTTATCGCACAAACTCTCGTTCGTTTTCTTCCTATTCCATTGTCTCCCACTCAACGATCGATCGAGAAAAAGAGACTTTGCTGTTCAAAGTTTTTCAACGGCAACCGACAGCGCCGATGAAACCGAGGGAAAGTCGCGTCATTAATTTTTCCGACTGTTTTCTCGCCGAGCTTGCCTCGAACAAACAGGCAAATATTTTTCCTAACGCGACTCGCGGGCTGCCGTATACTTTACTAGCGTACTGTTTGCCACGTGAAACTTCCGGTTACCTTCTCTTCCCGTGTTTACGTTGACCGTTTCAAAGCGACAGTTACACATTAATATACCGCGGACGAATCGATGAAATTTATTTCTACATCCCCTTGTATCGCCGTTTTCACTATGGAAGCCTGATTTGATCGGTAATGTACGACGTTGTTTAATGGATCGTTCCCGGCAAGAAAGGAATAAATCAGGAAAAAATTAGAGGCACAGCATCGGGCTACGCGTTTTTGCCCACCGATTTCCCGACCAAACTACCCTATTTTATCACCGTCTGTCGATAACAGCCAGTCTGAGTAAGGGAAACACATCCCCTGTCTTTCCAACGATTCCGTCAAGACATTTCTCGTAAAACCAAGAAATCCTACCGCGAAGGCATATAGATATATATTCGTTCTCCAACTATTTTTATACCGTCCAGTTGCAAATTTTCTCTCGAGCCCGGGGAAATCGTAATTATACGAACGAAACGTTCTGAAAGCGCAGGAACGAAGGCGAAAGAAATCGAGGACAGGCTCTCTAACGAAGTGGAAACAGTTTCGAGTCGACGACAATCGGGAATCGTGGTGGCTTTGAAACAGCTCGAATCGTGGCCCGGCAGGAACAATGAGAAAGAGGATCGGTTGCCGCATTCAAGCTGACAATGAGTCGAGAGAAACGTTGCTGCCCTCGCCGCGCCGTCCCGTATGCAAGAGGATCATTCTTACCCTCAGATCTCCGACTAATTATTGTGTCGATTCGAGAAAATACGTCGAAGGTCGAGCTGTAACGCGAAACTTTTTTACCTACCCTATATAGGCGGTTTTTTTTTCTTTTTTAACGAGACCAAAGTTCCATTATTGTTCGTGGCGCATTCAGAACGAGCTCTATTTCAACTTATTCAGAAATGATAATTGGAATAGAATTGTTAGAGACGCTTCAATGCGTTATTGTGTGCCTGGTTTAATACTGGAACGAGGAAGTTCGGTCAATCTGGTGACCCAGACCCGCTGGAAACGCGTTAGAACTTTACGTTTTGCCAGAGATTAAACTTGCTAAATTTAATTTTTCGTTAAAAATACCCGGAGACCGAGTGTCACGGGTGAATTTTTATGTCTATACATCTCGCAGTGGTTCGATGCAAACGACGAAACGACGCCGGAAGCGAACAGACGCGAGTAGAAATCGAGTTAGCCTGGAAAGCGAGTTAATCCGCGTCGGCCGCATGATGCCAGCGGGCGAACCAACTTTGATTGGCGACGAAACTTTGGATAATTGATGCGCGGCTTGTCGGATAGAATCATCTTTCGCTATTATAACATCCATAGAAATCACTCGTTAATAGAATCATCCGAATCCCCTTACGAAATTGCTACCCGAACCCTCCGGTTCCCACTCATACAGTAAATACAGTTAAGTACAGTAAAAGCTGGATATATGCAACAAACATTGGGAACCAGACGTTGCATATATCCAGTCGAGGTGTCTAATCTCGGGTTACACGCGACGAGCAGCCAAGCGTGAACGTAGAAAAGGACAGACGGTGGTGAAAAGAGAGAGGTCCGATGATCAAAGGAAAGAGCCGAAACGTATCGGTGTGACTAATACTAATTCAACTATAAAACTTTTTTATTTTTCACTTTTTTTTTATTGAAACTTATACTAACGCATTGGTGAAATTTTTCTGATTAAAATGGTACCAAACACGATATAGTTTCAATTATAATTACTTGCTAAAATTAATGTTAAAGGTTGGCGAAAAGCAACAGAGATCGAAAACAAAACCAGTCGCGGTGTCGGCTCTGATTTCAAAGGTTTCATTTATCCAAGCAAGGTGTCGATTCTGGGCATTTAATGTTGCATTTATCCAAGCGAGGTGTCGATTCTGGGCATTTAATGTTGCATATATTCAGCCGAGGTGTTGATTCTGGGCATTTAAACGTTGCATATATCCAGTCTACCTATTCTACGTTCGTACACAACATGCGACGTGTTGCATGTTGCATGTTGCGTGTTTGATGTATCTTTGGTGTACGGCCTGCCTTATACATATGTAGCCGAGGTATCAATTCTATATTGTTTATTTATTCTATTATCATTCTGTTATTACTGTTAGCTTGTAAATTACTTTAATTTTCAATAGGAAGAAACTGTCCGGTTTCATGGAAATCACGGGCTGCTTCTAACATCATAAAGCACCTAATTTGCAGTCAATAGTTCAGCAGCATATTCAGAATAAATAAATAAATAAATGAATATAATTCAAATCATATCGTGTTTGGTACCATTTTAATCAGAAAAATTTCACAAATGCGTTAGTAAAAATTTCATTAAGAAAAAGTTAAAAATAAAAAAATTTTATCGTTCAATTAGTATTAGTCACACCGATATTACGGTCGGATCATATTACACGGTTTCCTCGCCGAGCAGCTCGGTTCGGCTTAGGGGGATCCCTCCAAGTGGAGGGGATAGCGATGTTGCATATATCCAGCTTTTACTCTATCGATTAGAAAAATTGGTGAAACGTAAAGGCGGTACTCACGAGAACACTGTCGAGGCTCGTCGCTGCCGTCGCCGCAGTCGTCGACGACGTTGCACACCTTGTTCTGGGCGACGCAGCGGCCGTTGCCGCATTGGAACTCGCTCTGCCGACAGGAAAGCACCGTCGTCGCCATGAGAACGCAGATGAAAACCGGCCAATGCGTGTCTGAAACAGAATCAGTTTTATTTATTTATTACTCTTCTCTAAAAGATTTCCTCGTGTTTGCGCGGAACGGGTGGAAAGCAACCCCTCGTCGAAGCAAACAACGCATTCGTCTTCATAACTTCGCGAGAAACAGCGGGAAAATTTATCATTCTTTTTTCCCTTCCACTTTTTTCCCTTGATTGACGGTTCGATTATTTATAGCGACTGGGATGTTTATCGATAACGATTATTAATTGATTAACGCGAATGGTTAACATAAGGTTGTTTAGAAGAGGAAATGGCCCGGCTTCGAATTCCACTCGAAAATCCAATCGAGGAGACTATATATTACACGTAGGCAGAAATGTTTCCCTCTGCTATTTTTTTTTTTTTTTTTTTTGTTCAAAGTCTCTCTGGTACCTACTCGTAATTTTCCAGCACCCTCGAACGGAGAGTAGGTGACGCGAAAGGGGCGAAGTATTTATTTCTAGTGTCCTCGAACCGTTTAATTTTCCGCGGTGCTGTTCGAGTGGACCGAATAATTGGCCTCTGAAATTCTCGATTTTCGTCCCTCGCCTTTTACCCGTTCTTCTTTCCCCACCCTTCGTTCAGCCAGCTAGTGCTTCACCGATAGCGGTTGCTCGGAAAGAAATCGTTCGTTGTTTCGAGGATTCAAAAAACGAACGAGTATCAGTTATACAGGAGGATGGGAGGGGAGAAAAGTTCTGGGGGTGAACGTCGGAGGATTCTCGACTTCCGTCGGTTGACGACAGCATCGTAGCTTTCAATCGATACCGGAAATCGAGAGGACGTGGCTCGATATCCGTTTCTTATCGATTCTAGCTCGCTTCGCTTCTAATACCACGAAATTCTTAAAAGCTCCTCTTTCAAAGATATTCGGAAATTTTTGTTAATAACGCTAATGGTGGATCAGTTTGATGAGCATTAATCGATCGATGAATGCTAGTTGGATATTTATTGCCGGTAATCGTCGCAATCCCTGTAGCTGCAAGTTGAACGTCATTTGAATCTGAATGCGGAACATCATAATAGCCGTAGCTTTCGAACAAGGTACGCCCCTATGCCGTCAAAGTTTCCCGTGAATTTTCCTTCGAGGGAGCGAACAACAGCGTACAGGAGAACGCGGCAACGATGCAACTTCGATCGAGTTCCAGATCGATGTTATATTCTACGAGCAAAAGTTACCAGCTGCTATTAGTTCCCTCGTAACTTTGCCGATCTTGTTTCCACCGAAAGAAATTCGGCACGATCCGATTTCGCGGAAAATTGGCCCGTTACCCAGGCGTCGAAGGTGGCGTTAAAAATATTTTTCAACATTTTTATTTCACTTCCGAGCCCGATCGAGTTTCGAACAACTCGGAGGAGATGGAAGAATTTCTTGCCGAGCCGAGAGAGAAAGAGAGAGCACTTAACGCTGCGTCGTCGATTCTCAGACACTTGGCCGTTGCTTGATCAATATCCGTGGAAAGAAATAGGTCGCTCTTATTTCCGGTCCCCGGTGATTCCATTTCAAAGTTCAGTTCAACGCTCTGACCGGCAACAGGCTTGGAATATCTTTGAAAATCACCTCGCAACTTTAACCCTTCAAAGATGGATCGTTGGAACTTGTCCGAACCGACTGCTACCATAAAACGGAAGTATGAAAATCGGATAGCTACCTGATTGAAATATTTTCAGCCAGCTGCTATCCGAAAAATTAATATCGCTTCTTTTTCAACTGCAACTTTTCTTTCAATCGACAGCTGTGAAATCAACATTTTTTCCATTCACCTGTCAGAAGACCGCTGGTGAATCGAACAGTTTCTTTACCTTCTCTCGCGATAGGACTTTCGATAACGTTGTAATTCGGTTCGAGCCAGCACGGAGAAGGAGAGAAATTTCTGTCACCGTCGCATCTGTCCGGATATTTTCAAATGTTTCTCGTTCCCCGAGAAGACGCGAGTTGGCGATAAAAGCGTCAGGACGCTTTTCGTCACGGGCCAGGGGACAAAAAAGGCCTGGAAAGCAGGCCTGTATCTCTATTCCAAAGCCTACGCGGGTCGGCGTTCTTTATCGTGGAAAACGACGACAAAAGCCGGCCAGAGGCTGAAACCATCGTGGAAAATAAAAAAGAAAAATGAAGAGAGAAAAATGGGATCGAAAAAACTTGCCAGTTCGCGGATTTTTACGTGGCAGATACTGCGGGCAAGAAACACGAACCTCCCTTTAGACGTTTTAACCCGTTCAGGGATGCTTGCAATGAAAATCATCGATGTTTCATTACTCGGTCGTCTTACGAGCAATCTCTGCCACGTGGAAACATTCTATTGCGACAGATTCATCAGGCTGTCACCGTGGCCTGTTATATTCCGGGAACAATGCTGTAATTAAAATCTTCCGTCTCGTTCTGTCGCAGGACGTACGCGGCAAATTATACGTAGATTTCATAATGGATCCAGCAGGCAGGAAGTCGCGGAAGCGTTAAGGGCCATCAGATCGCATTATTACATTAATCGCAGTCGTTTCTGGATTAACGAACGCTGAGAATTTTTGCTGCTCAGCTTTCCCGTGAATTATATCTTCTCCGTTCACGACTCTCGGATTTAATATCCGGATTTTTCATACCGAACGAACGTGTTCGAAGGATTTACGGGTACGAATTCACCAGACGCGAACAACGAGCTTGTAAATGAAGAGGAACGAGAAGAAGAGCTGTTAGACGAATCAAGGTGTTTCCCGAATGGAAAAACGTCGAATAGCCGCGAGTGATAGGGAGAAGATAAAAATAAAAGGAGGTAGCCGCGAGGCTGCTTCTCAGCCGATACGGAAGACAGCGAAATAGAATTCTTGTTACCGTCGCCTACGGCTTCCTTTTCGAAACTTTCCACTTCCTTTGAGAAGGCAGTGTCGCCCGGGAAACGCGGAAAAATTCCTTTCTTCGACTGCCCTCCGGGATACCTCGCGGTTTTTACTTTCGTCCTTCGCGATTCGCGAATTACCTCCGGACGAATCGGTGAAGATAAATCGCTCGAATTTTTTTGAATTCACCTCGGTGTTCGTCAGTCGTAGCGGAAGGTAGTAGTTGCGGCGACGGAAACCCCCAAGCTTCCTCGAGGTCGAAACGGAAACGGATTTCCTTAATCCGAGTTCGTTACTCGACGCGACGCGACGATTTTGCGGCCGTCGCGTCGCGTCGCGACGTTTAAGCCTGCTGACCGGATCACTCGCTTCGTTTCATCTTCGAATCCTACTAATTGTTTCGAAAAGTATCGAAAATTATCTAAACATTTATTTTCGTCAAATTGAACAGTAAGGATTCGATTAATTCCATTCGAGCAGAGAAAGAAAGTTTCGTTGTTTCCAGCCGAGTATTCAACGCGAATACGCTTCGATCGAAGTCCCAGCCGGCCGATAAAATAATTCCAAGAGAGGACGGAATCGGTTGCGGTATCGGCGTCGCGTCGCGTGATATCGGCAAACGCGTTACGATTACTTTAACTGCTCGCTATATCCCGGCCGTGAATTTGAAGGCTCGTTATCGATCCAATGTCGCGATATTATTAACCAAACTATCGTCCTTTCCGTCGTCGAAACGAAAGGAGGTAAAGGAAATACAGGGTGTTTCGTTTAAAACAGGCCACCTAAATAGCCCTTCTATCTCTGAATATACAAAAAATGTTTCTGACGTAATCTAAATGGTTTCAAAAGACGAATCAGATGGAAGGATCGTTTTTTCTAGGTCACTCGTGTTTTTTACGTATGTACACACATTTTCTGTTGTTGTATGTTATAGCAAATATTATTGTGCATTCATCCATGTTTAATAGCACGAGCTTGAAGTGACCGTGGACTCTAAAATTTAAACACGAGTGACCTGAGAAAACGATTAAAAAATTACAATTTATAAAAAACGGTTCTTCCATCTGATTTGTCTTATAAAACCATTTAGATTACGTCAGAAACATTTTTTGTATTTTCAGAGATAGAGGAGATATTTAGGTGGCCTGTTTTAAATGAAACACCCTGTATATACAGGGTGTTCTACAACAGGTGGGCAAAATTTTAAGGGGTGATTCTAGGAATCAAGAATAATGAAATAGCGTTTGCAGCTTTGTTTTCCAGTAATTAACGTTTAAAAATTCGAATAAAAAGCGCCTGAAACCTGCAATCCGCTCAGCACCGACGACTGAACGTCAGATCAGCAGGGGAAGGTACAGTCATAACCAAGAATCGTTGAATAGTAGAAACTTACCTCGTGCTATTCTGTTTCTCGGTACTGCGGCATTCGGCTTCGATTCTTGGTTATGATTGTACTGGAGACCCCTGCTGACCTGACGTTCAGTCGTCGGTGCTGGGCGGGTTGCAGGTTTCAGGCGCTTTTTACTCGAATTTTTAAACGTTAATTATTGGAATACAAAGCCGTAAACACTATTTCGTTATTCTTGATTTTCGTCTTATTTCGATCCCTAGAATCACCCCTTAAAATTTTGCTTGTTAATTATTGGAAAACAAAGCCGTAAACACTATTTCGTTATTCTTGATTTTCGTCTTATTTTGATCCCTAGAATCACCCTTAAAATTTTACCCACCTGTTATCGAACACCCTGTATATGTAGGTAAGTCACCGATCGATTTCTCAAGCTGTTCACATTGATTGTTCCACGCTTTAATTTTGTACCTGAACTCTTCAGTGATCCAATAACGATATTTTCTTTCATGTTTGCTTCGTTACTTCCTGAACGTCGCGTCGTATAGATGAAGTTTCTTTGAAGGGAACAGACTATTCGCCTCTCGAATTTCTTCGTCGAAATCGTATCCGGTGACGTTTACCTGCTTCGTTACCTTCGCAAATCACCTTTCAATTTGATCGCCAGCGAAACAATATTAAAAACTAACTATCCCTGAATCGATCAATTTCCTGTCGAAAGGATCAACCATCTTGCGAGACGCGTTAGACGTTCGTCATAGGTCTCGATTCAGCAGGATGACGCAAAGGGAGGGTAAATTAGTCCGAGGAGAGAGATGCAGACTCGCGTAATCGAATTAATTTCCTCAGTCAGTCGGGTATGCGTCGATTTAGCGAGGCTCCGAAGATCCTCGAGGACGTTTCGACGGAAGTGCTCGACAGTCGGTGGTTACAATCGCGTATTCGCGTTAGACAGACGAGACAGATAGACAGCCTTCCGGTTGATTTAATTGGCCGCGAGAACAATGCCGACTGATAAGACGAGCCTGTGCGGCTATTAACTCGGCTAGTCGATTTCCGCCGATTCGATACCTCGATATTCGAGGCAATTAGAAAATTTTCCAGGAATTTCGGAGGATTAATTGTTAAGGCGGGTAAATTAACCCTCGCGAATAGGCAACTGTGCAGTAGACAAAATTCTCTACGTTTCTTACCGAATAAATGTCCCCTGGTACGTTAGAAAAATTCCCAGCTACCAAGTTAGTCGACCGTGCGTCGATTTACTTCCTCCGTTACTTCTCCCTCGAATCTTTAATTCCGTTCGTTAATAACACGAGTGTCGTCCGTGATTCCAAGACCGGAGTCGAACTCGGAATTTCATTATCCGGCCGACTACTTTGTTACGCGCGATCGTGCACGAAAATGAGAGGGGAAAAAAGCAGGAGAAGAAGAAAACGAAGAAGAAGAAAGAAGAGGAGGAGCTGGAGGGATAGGTCTGTTATCCTGGCGAGAAAAATAGGAAAAGGTCGATTTAATCGAGATCCGAGGAAGACTCGAAGATTACAAGCAAACCTCGGAATGGTCGTTCATCGACGCTTCTGCCGGATAAATTGCGGCTAGAATGATTTAGGGAAGCATTTATCCCCCCTCTCCCCAAGGGAATATTTCTTCTTTCTACGTGACTCCTTTTTAATCTTGTTAATTGAACTCGTAAGTATTCATGAAACGAGTAATAATTTTCCTATCGATAACTAAATCGTTTGATTAATTATTCTCCTTCCAACTACGAATCGGGTGTAGAAATTTTGCGAATACCATTCATCTTCAATTATCGAAATCCTTTCGAATCTCCAATTACAAAGAAACCGCAAGTTTGTTACTGAAAGTTGGAAAGGATCGGTAGGAATAGAGAGTTGGAAAGGCAGATAGCCAAGCCGAGGTGAAAATCTACAAGAAGGAAGGCAAGAGGTTCAGGATGAGGGTGTTTGAGAGATAAAGGGAGAGGTTTCAAGGCACGACACGGCTGCTGGTGGCTGCTGGCTGCTGACGGAACAATTTCGTCGTTCTATCAGAGGGACGTTGCAGCCACCGATGTCCCAAGGGGTGAAAAGATGGAACCAGCAATCGATACCTAATACTTCGCCAGTTTTCGATCACATTTTTTCATTACGCTATCTTCTGTTTTCCAGCAAATTTTTTATTTATCTATTTTAAACTTAATCGCGTTTGTAGGAAATTAAATGATGAATAAGAGAAATGAATGAAGATAGAAAATTGAAGCTCGACTTGGAAATGTTTCTCTGATTCTGTGAGATCGTCGAACGGAAAGTTGGACATTTTCCACGGACTTTTCGCAGGTAATCGAAAGCGTTGCAGGGAGAAGTTTGCTGACTCGAGCGGGACTTTCGAGCTCGGCGGACTTTGAACAATGGTAGTTTGTACCGTGGTGGATTTAATTGAATAGAAATTAGAGCATCGATCAGTCTGGTGTAGAGGCGTAGTTGAACCGTTCCGTTCGTTTACCTGGAACACCACCTGCTGTTCCATCATTTTCCTTTTTCATCGATACCAACGATTAATTAATCGCGCATAATCACTCTAACAATCCACCTCCCCGACGAATAATAAGAAATCGAATCGAACAGTCCAGGTAAAGTTCGTTAAATTTTGTTCGATTAAAACGTTCGCGAAAATATTGGGAACAAACGATCATGGAAAATTTCGTATCCAACTTGAATTTCGATGAAAGAAAATTGCAATTAAACGACTGAATTTTCACTTAATTATCTTAGATTCTACCTGTATAATTAGGATTAATTAATACGTCGATTGACTCGATGAAAAGAGAAATCTATTGAAAATTTACGGAGAGTTAATTTTCAAATTTAACTTTTAGCTTCTTTGAATTATTATTCAAATTGATATTACGTGTCAGGCGCAAATATTCTGATGTATAATTTAAAATTTGAATCTTTAATTGATTAATAAAATATTTCGTAAGTACCGAATGCAGTCTCTAATTTCACAAAAACCAAAGAGTTGTTTCGTTTTTTCTCTTTTATTTGCAAGATTGATCGACTTGCCAAGCGTGGAGGAAGAAGCAGCAGTTTGAAAAGAGCTTCGGAAAATCTATTTCGCGAAGCGAGCATGTAGAAAAGACGAGAGTAGCTTTCGACTAGGCAATAATGGAGCGAAACGCACCTTTTTATACAGAGATATATAGATATTCTCGGCAAGGATTTTTATTTGCTCGATCCTGGGCCAACATTGATATCATAGATCATCATCTAGTCCAGCAGTTCAGTTTGATTTATTCAAAGAATGTGAATTCGATATACCCAGTCGAGTTCGTCGGGATGTACTATGCAGAGATGAGAAGATGACTACTAGCGTGACGGGAGAGGGGAAAAAGGGAGCACTTGGCACGTTCCGCCCTCTCCCCACCTTTCGATCCTCGCGTTTAACCCTCGCAGGACGGAGGATTTAGGTAGCCAGCATTTGCAAAATCGAATATCCTGATAAAAAGGGAGGATACAGCTGTTTTCGAGTATCCAAGGTGGCGGGTAACGAGGCCGCGTGCAAGAATAATGAAATGCCAAGATCTTGACAAGTGATCGTCGTTCAGACATGGAACAAAGTCAGGAGGGTACTTTAGGGAGAGAAAGAGAGGGGATAACTGTAATATGTCAGAATGTTTCAGAGGAGAAAAGGGAACGCATTCCACGGGATAAATTAATTTTAACGAACAACCAGTCCTACTTCTTCCCTGATTAAGCGCAGACACGCGATCCCAGCTGCTCTTCAGGACCGATCGATCGTTTGACGAGATTGTTGAATTTCGATGGGGGAACAAGAATGCGGGAACTCGGCTCCCTTTCACTGACAATCATTTCGAAGGGAAAACGAGATAAAATTGAAAAAGATGGTAATCATTCGAACAGTTGTCAATGAACGACGTGGAGAGCCCTCGGTTCTACATTTTTTTTTCAGTAAGTTATTGATGCGATGAATAATTTTATTTTTTTTCTTTACAATTATTTACACGGAATTTTTATTAATTTTATTGTTTGGCTAATATTTGCAAGTTGTACGAGTGAATAGTTAATCCGTTAGGACCGTGTGCACCGAGGTGATCGAGTTTCATCGGTTTTCAAGCGATTGGAATATCGTGTGACGAGAACCATCCACTACTCTTTGATATACCGTTTCTGTTCCCGTAATGTATTGTAAAATAATAGCTTTTTTCAGCACGTTGTTGCGCGACGATAGACACTCATGTCGGACCGAATCGATTGCTCTCCTGTTCATTTGTTTAACACGAGTTTTCAAATTGTTTTAGTTTTATCCTTGAAATAACTGTGAACGTTATAAAACAAGGTATGCGACAATTGTCAGAGAAATACCAACAAACAACAATGATTTATAGCGTTTAGAAAAGAAGCAATGTCGGTAGAAGAAAAGCAAAAAATTGTAGGATAGAAGAGTAATAATGGGAAAAGAGGGTTGTAATTTTTCTGAAATATCTGGTAAGAAGAAAATAAGCGATAGTAGGGATGGTGGAAAGTGAGAAGGGAGTTTGCCAGTGTGTTGATGGCAGTCGTTATGGATCGCCGACGGTAACAAGCAATTTATTCCACGAGCCGGTGGCTCGAGCTATCGCGAATTGTTGTCTGCCCTCTCTATGGGACACACTCCTGGCTATACATCGTATTATTGTCATAATACATCAGCGAGCGGGTTTTCGTTTTCCCTCCCTCGTGAATTCGAAACGTTGGCCCTGTTCCATCGATGAAAATGCACGATTCCAGGGAAATAGTTGCGACGCGACGCGACGGTAGAAACGTTGAACAACCTTCAATACCATCTCCCGATTGTTTACTTTCCGCGGACTTGGACTTTTCTGTTCGACGAACCCCCTCGAACGAAACAATGGATTCTATGAATGAACGAGAAAGAACAGGGATAAAGCTATTTCTATGGGACACGTCAGGCTGCTGCCTAATTTCAAGTAACACCGGCCATAAATCTTTCTCCTCCCATTAATCATCCCACGCGGCTGGTTTCGTAGCAGAAAAAATAATCCTCGACTTCTGTTTGAGGTAAGAAATAAATTTGTGAAACGTTAACTCGATTGATCCTTCTCGAGTAAAGAGAAGAGAGGAAACGGTAGAAAATGTTGGGAAAAGAATGGAGGAAGGACGGGGGGAGACGATGGGTGCGATGCAACGAGGGCAAACAAAGAGTGGAAAGCCGCAGGAAATTGCTTTCTGCCTGAAACCCGTTGGGGCTGCGTGAAATCTAGGTGAATGTCTGCGTAGACAGGCTCGGAAAGCGACCACGCGAAAATTTTCGCCTGCCAGCCTCGATACGCGATCAAACTTATATTTTACCCCTGATAACTTTCTTGATCTTTAGTATCCATCCACGTTTCACTTGCCATCGCATCCGCTCAAACACGTTTCGTGACGATGCAACTAATCCTCGGGGAAAAGCGAACGAAACACTGCTGATTGTTAATTTCAAGTAAGTCATCATTTTAGAAGTAGAAGTAGAAGGGGAGTGTGTTTAGTCGGATAAGTGGACGAGGTAGGGCAACGAAGTAGAAGTAGAGTGTGCTCAGTCGGAGCAAGTAGAAGGAGGGTGTGTTTGGTCAGACGATGGGATAGGCGGTCGAACGAAATAGAACAACAGTGCAATTAATCGGACGTGTGGAATATACATATAAGTACCAGCTGGGTTGAAGCGGAGTGTCGATTAAAGTAGAACAGGAGGACGCATAGTCAGGCAAGTGGCGCGTGCAACCGAACCAAGTAGAACAAGAGCATATTTAGTCAGGCGAGTAGAGTAGCTGACCGAATAAAGTAGCACAAGAGCGCATCTATGCAATATATTTTAGCAAAGTCGAATAGAGGAGTGTTGTTTAGTCAGACGAGCGGAGCTTGTCGTCAATTAAAGTAGAACAAGAGGATATTTAGTCAGAGCGAAGAAGGTCGAGAGTGTATTTAATCAGAGGAGGAAAACACGCAATAAAATTGTAAGAGAAGCACGATACGTCGATCAAACGAGTGGAATGAAATTGTAAAGCAAACTGATCGATCGGTGCCACGGTGAATAGTCGTTGAATCCTTCGGGCACGAAGAATAATTATGGTTTGCCAATTAAATTAATTGGCTGTCTGAAGGGGTCGGTTGCGGCTGGCATTCGAATAAAGCTTGGACGAAAAGGTTCGGGTCCCGTAGGACTTGGCCGACCGCAAATAGGTATAAATCTCTCAATTCGAAAGCGCATACCTTGATCCTGCCGTTGGATTTTAGGGAATCTTCTTGCCGTTATCTTTTATGCCATTTTAAGTGTGTAAATCGATGCTGGCTGAGAAGCGATCAATGAAATTGTCAAATAAACCGAAAGACAAACTCCGAGTCAGCGCAGGATTAATTAAAAGACTTCTCGTTGGTAGAATCGAGATCGGTACGATTCGAATCGTACATTTAATTAACCAGAAACAATCGCGAAACAATCTCGCCGAGCTTTGCCAGGAACTTCTAACGATTTCGATCCAACCGCTTTGGAATAATTACAAGGATTACTTCTGCGAATCAGTCGCCGCTTGAATAAAACAAACCCGATTAGGATAAGTTATTTAACGCTTTTCATAGATACGTATAATAAATCCTCGAGCTTTTAATGAAATTTCGTTAAAAAGTACACCACCGCATCCCCTGTCGATGTTATATACTTCACGATATTGAAATTTTCCCGGAAGTTTTATAAATCATGTTTCGACTAAAAAGTGATTTAAAAAAGGAAGCAAATTCGTTACCTCGTTACTTCGACGACAAAGGATTGGCTCGTCGAGAATTTGTGTTTGCTTAGGTAGGTAATCCTTTTCAAGCGAGGCTGGGCCGGATATGCCGTTTGTCCGTAACGGTATTACGCGAGTTCCGGAGATAGTAAGGATCAGGTTACACGGAATGCCTTTCGGTGGAGGATCGTTTGCAGGGTGGTAACGCGGTTGCTAAAGGTCACGTAACCGTACACGTAATTCCCGCCAGGCACATCCTACTCCGCTGTGCTTCTCTCCAAATGCGCGAATCAATTACAGTCACCTGCGTTACTCTTGCAATTACCATTCTGCAGTCGGCTTCGCGCTGGCTAACTAAAATCCAACTTTCCAAATTACGTGTACGCAGGCTGTGAAATACGACACGGTTTCGTTGCTGCAAACAAAAACGACCCGTTTCTCGTCTCGTCGCGTCGCAACGCGTCGTTTCGCCTTCGCTACCGGATCGTTTACTCTGTTAATCTTCTGCAATACTACCTAATTTTACTGATTTTCTCAAAAGTACCTCTCTCTCTCTCTCGTCGAATGCTCGAAATGAAATTTCTTGGAACTAACAAGGGGTAAGCGAGACGTTAAGGAGCACCAATTTGCTTCAATTAACACGATCACAGGAGATTTCGAAAATAATTAGTTGGTAACCATTGTACAGCGCAAGTTTTTCGTATAATTTATATCTCCTGTTAAAGCCTCTTTCTTCTGGCAAGAAATGTAATTGGATTTTTGTTGCGGTTGATAATTAGAGAATTATAGCGGTTCTCATTTGTCTGGTACGAGATATAAATTAGAAACGGTCTAGTCGAATTAACGCGCAGTGTTCGGGGCTGGTGTTGCCAGCCATGCCAGGTACATTTCTCTCTCTGTGGGATACGCGTGATTTATGCAACCGTACACTCGATTGGCTGATTCGAGGTGCTGATTATTCCTGAAATTGCAGTTGCTGCAGAAACTAGACTCCATTCGCCATTACTCATTTCGTATCGCGCGTAACGAGCAAACTTTTTATCATTGAGCCTCGAATTTAATAGAAACGATTTTTTCTTATTTTCTTTAACGTTACACCTTCCTTCGACCGCTTTCATTTGTCGCAATTAAATGAGTTGGCCACGTGGACGCAGCGAGAAGTCTCGTGACTGGAATGCACGGTGGTCGGTTGCACCGCCGCGTCGGTTCCATGCACTTTGAATCTTAATGGCTCGATTTGTATTCACAACGAGGGAATGAATTTTTCATCGACGCACGAAGGGAACGGCTGGGACGTCGCGACGCCCTCGACGCTTCAAACCCCAACCAAGATGACCGATCACCAGCTTTCCCCCACCGTCTTGATTCAATTTCTTTCGTTCAAGTTCAAAGCCCTTGAAAATCACAGAGCTCTCCTTTCATTTTTCCCAAGTACGGAACAACCGTACTACGATGCCTCTTGGATTTATTATTTATAGCCGTTTCTTTTTTTCCCACCCCCACGACCGACAAACTTTTCTCAATAAACATTACGAAGCCACGAAAGTGGCCCACCTTACGTGTTCCAGGACTCTTTCCTCCTTCAAACTTCCCTCGTTAATTAAATCATTTTTATCCGAACGTCAGTCGGCGAATCGATTTACAAGATGATTTAAGTTCTCGAATGGAAGAAACGAAAGGTCAGACCTGATCTTATACCTTTCTTCGATCTACTGACGTGGAAAATTGATGTAGAAATATTAAAGACGTTAACCTGGGCCAGCGTTTTTGCCAATAATAGAGTATTATTGTTACCCACGCGTCTACGCTTCAAAGATAAATAAAAATGAAGGGTATCGATGGAAAAGTAGTCGCAGCGTAATATACGTACGACGCGACGCGACGGCGCAGCGGTATCGGTAGGTCTGACCGCAAACATCCGAAACTACTTCGCCGACCGAACGTTTGCTGCTTGGTCTGACCAAAAGCATCCGATTCCACTGATTCTCTTCCCGATCGTGGACGCTCAGAACGCGGTTTTAACATCCTCGAACCACGAGCATCTATTACCTTGAAACTCTCATTGTCAGTCCGATGCTCGCTTCCTTTTAACATCTCTCCAGCTGTGACCTCTTTCTATTTATATTTCCATTTTTATTTCTATGAAAACGATTAACCTATCGTTTCGATTACCATTGAAATATTAGAAAAATTCAAATCTTTTCAGTTTTCTAGCTGAAGAATATATGTACATATATTCTATTGTTAAATATTCGTCTGAAAATTCACTTCCACCGATCCGTAGCAAACAAACTCAATATCCGCTCGGTTGGTCGAAAGTTACAGCCTCGGGGAACTTCTATCGCGGTTAGACTCGATATACAGCTTGCAACTGGTTCGATATCCGCCATTCTAATCCGTCGTTCCAATTAGACGCAGGGATCCAGATAGTCGGCCGAACTTTTCCCCTGTTCGCTGCCACTCGATCCGCTGTTCTCGTATTGTTCCCGTTAATGGTCGGCTAATACGATGAACAAAAGGACCCCCTCTCGGAAAGTTACAATTAATTTATGCCGTGCGCCAGGCAATGGAAAGTAAACCACGGCTCTGGTTTCGCGGTTCCGTGATTCTCGTGAAAATTCGCGGGGAGAAAAGGCGAAACACAGTCGCGCCACTTTTTCACCGGCGAAATTTAATCGTCTACTTTTATTAGAACACGCGTTATACGAAAGCTCCGAATATTTCGAAATAATATGAAAATTATTTTCTAATTTCTACACTCGCTTCAGTGTTTGCCTGGTAATCAAGGAGCCTAGATGAATATCTCGTTATAAATGCAAGGGGTTGAACGTGTCCCAACTAACGATCTCGCAACGCCATGATCACTTTACTGTGAGATATTAAGCGACCTCGTAAACCGAGGCTTTTGGACAACCGCCGAGCTTCTAATCTCTTATTTGTCCGTTCCCGGTGCGGGAGGTGTTGAATTTCTCTGCAGGGAAAATTAGTATTTCACTCTGTTCGCAATCTGGAGGAGCACAGCGTCTCTTACCGCGACGGATAGAAGTATCATTTACGGTGTTGCGTAAGAAATAGGGAGGCGAATTGCCGATAAACAGTCAAGGTAGAAACGGCGGATAGATAAGGGATGGTGGAAAAAGTTGCAAGGAATGAGATAGCGGGACAAACAACGCGGCTCCGAAAGAAACGCAAGAAAGAGTCGAAGAAGTCGCAGAGAAAGGGAGAAAGAGGGTAGCAAGCAGA
This sequence comes from Osmia lignaria lignaria, assembly GCF_051020975.1. NCBI lineage: Eukaryota > Metazoa > Arthropoda > Insecta > Hymenoptera > Megachilidae > Osmia > Osmia lignaria. The sequence goes on along the minus strand of NC_135044.1, from coordinate 8,352,054 downwards.
CGAGAGAGAGAGCAAAAGCCCTGCTCGCGTTCTGGGGCTGGATCAATACCACTACCACGAAATCGTGACGGGATTCACCAGCTACTCGCACACCAACGAAATCTTCCTGTCTTTCTACCATATCCACCCACGCACTTATGCAATTATACATTTCTTTCCGCAATATAAGGAGTAATTTTTCAAGTGATAAAAAGTTTAATTAAAAGTCAACGACACCGACGGGTTTGTATTATAATTTTCACGACGAGAGTCGTGACAGTTGGTGAAAAATCACGATTTATCCTTAGCGCGAAACCGTATTCCAACGGCAATCTCCTTCTTTTATACTTTTGTTTTTCGGCCTTGTTTTCCCGCTTTCCGTAACCCCTTCCACTTCCTCTTCTTCGTCGAAGCCCGGGCTTGCACCTTGACGTTGCAAGCCGGGTATACCACGAATTAAATTACACGGGATCCGGGTGCCGACTCTTTGTGATATACACGCTTGCTTACTTTCCTCCACCCACCACCGCCAACCGACGCTGCTTTCTCTCCCGACTTTTGCTTTCCCAATCTTTTCCATCCATGTATTCAAGTATTTCGAAAAGTCGTCGATAAATTTCGCATTTTGTTTCGGTAATCAAACCAAATATTATCTACAATTTATTTCGATTAACGCTTCGTTTTTCCAAGCTTGTTTGTTTCCCAAATATTTGTCTATTTTCAGAGGAAAACCGTTTCACTCGCTAATTCTACTTTGTAATAACGATCATCGAGAAAATTTCAAAGTGTATCCTTTCAATCAACCGTCCCATTGAAGGTGGCAATCACGAAGCGGTTCTTTCTTTGACTGATCGTAAAGTGTGTGTAACGCATCGAGTTAGAGTTTCGGCGTGTACGTGCGAGAGAAAGGTTCCGGTAGCCGGGTAAAAGACGAGTTACCTTTCTGGAAAGGTGGTAGAAAAGCTTTCTATTCGCGTTCGTTAACGAAGCCATCGGAAATTCGCCGGTTTTTCGCGTCGACGAACGCGTTCGTTACACACCGAGAACCGGACGAGTTTGCAACCTGCTCGTTCACCTTTGATTTCTCGCTCGATATTCTCGCCAGCGAGACAGGCACAGTCGGAGTCGAAAGTCGATACGGCGTGGCTAAACGCTTTGTGCACGACCGGCAAACGAACGTACAAAGGAAATACGGTGAAATAAAAGTGTCGATCGGTACCCTAGAAGAAACTTGTTCAACGCGTTCGCGTTCGTTGCCTGTGTTTCTCTATGAAAGAAAATGACTCCAAGTCTTGTAAAACGAATGACGTCGTGACTGGAAAAAAGTTCTCTTTGAAAACAGCCTCTACTTAAAAATATTCCCAACGATAGGTATATTTCAATGGCGGAACGTGTCTATGCATCGGCGACGATGTTCAGATCGTGCAAGTGTAATTTAAATGGGGCTCCAACTATGCCGAAGCTTACTTATCGCAGGAATTTAATTAAGCAGATATTGATTGACTAACCATCGGTGCTAGCAAAACTGAGGAATTTCCTGATGGAAGCCGAGCTATCGATACACCAACATACTTCTATTAAACTGAACACTTTGTATTTTGTATTTTAAGATGGTATCGTAGCGAGTGCGACCTTCGTGATGTAACGCGAGGGGGTTGAAGATAAACCGGCAACGAAGTGGGTGGTTCTCGAGGTAGACGAATAAATCTGGTGGTGGTCATAATGGCTTAATGCGGCTAGCCACGCCATCTTATTACGATGAGCGATCGTCGTCTACGCCATTATTGCCAGTCTAGATTAGCGGTTCGTCGAGCAAACAGCCAGTTATTTTGTGAAAGTTTCCGATATTTTCCTGCTTGAATACGATCTCGCGTGATCCTCCTATTTCCCGATTAATTGGAAAAAGAAGCACAGAAACGGTGGAGGGGAAAGTCGATGAAAGAAAGCCGATCGAGGCGAGTAACAGCTAAACGAAAGGTCTTTTTCTTTATTCCCCATGCTTTTCGGGGTGGAAAGAGAAGGAAGCGAAGAGAGAAGTTAATAGAGGAACGGATAGACGAAACGGATAAATAAACGAACAAATACATAGAAGGAGAAAGGGAATCCATCTGGCGGCTGGCCACGACTCAAAGGTTTACCCTCCTGTATGCCAGGAGGGATGCAAAACGCTCGAACCCCTGGCGTTTCAATGCTCGCTACGCTCCTGGATAACGGACAGGGCCGAGACGTTATTCCCCAAAGCGGCTTGGAATCCCTTTGAGTCACCGTCAGTCGTGCTTCCTCCCTCAAACCGTCACTAAAACGGCCAGCTTCTCGGAAAATTAATCGACCCCCTTTTTCCTTTTCCTTCTCGTTGGAAATTGTTCGCTGGAATCTGGTCGACAGACAGAAACATTGCGTTGAAATTGGAAATATTTGAAACAATCTTTGTACCGTTTCCATTTCACGGCATCGCGTTTCCAAAGCTGATCGTTCAATCCCAAGCCTTTGACTTCCAATGAAAGTCAACAAGGTATCGGCTTAAAAAAGCATCGATTCGTTTCCAGGAGGTACAAGAACATCAGCAAGAAAAAAGAAAAGAAATAGAAAGAAACATCGACCCTGTCGAGGATCAGAGGAAAAGAGGGAGGAAGTCTGGACGTTGGAGGATTTCGTAAGTAAGAAAGCTTCGATCCTGGAAGAGCAGCCTCGAGTCTACGGGTAGAGGGGTTGTTCGAGAGGACAGGGTATTTCATTGAAAGTAGGAGAACGTCGTGGAAACACTGGCTGGAGAAAAGTCGATGGGACACGAGTTTCCAGCTTTCCGCGTTAAAACGTGTCGAGACTGGGTGAAACATAGCAGGGGTTGCGAAAGGGTTGGCAACGCGGGGGAGGAAGAAGATAAAAGGCAGCGAGAGATGGTGGAACGAGGTGAAAAGAATCGGCAAGAAAATAGAGGGTAGATGGACGAGGAGAGAAAAGAAGGTGGGTGAAAGGGAAAGAGATGGTTAAGAAGAAGGAGACGGAAGGAGGAATTGCAAAGGGGAGGTCGAAAGAATGGGCAAAGTTAAGAAACGGAACGATTCGTCCGAGAAAAAGGGAGTTTCGGTCTCTTTAAATCGTCCCCGCGAATTCGAGCATTCATCCCTCCGCACCCTCGGGCGAACACCCTCCAACCCTCCGACGAACCATCCTGTTTGTTCGACCACGACGAAAGCAATAAATACGGAGACTCGGCAACTCGCAGCCGGAGGATTCTAAGAACTTGTATTCCACTTTAATTCCACCCCCACCCTCATCCTCGCCGACGCGTCGTTTTTTACCTCTTTCCTTCTTTATTCCTTCTTTTTCCGCGCCAACACCTGAGTTCCGTTTCGCGATAACCGTTCGTCTTTGGCCGAGCTTTGGAAACCGTTCTACAACATCGTTCTTGTAAAAAGAAGAATACACCACGAGGAAAATGGGAAGAAGTTGTTTAGAAAAAAAAAAAAAAAAAGAAAAATTATTCTTCGGCGGGATAACTTTCGGCACACCGCGTATGTAGGCAACGGTCCAAAAGCAAGCACGTTAACGATCAACCCGAAAAGCATTCAACCCCCGTGTGCAGTCGTTTAACCGTCGAAAAGTGAACGTTTCGCCGCGAAAGGCAACCCCCCTTTTACCTCGCCGCAGCCCCGGCTCACGATCCTCCGTGACCAGGGCCATTAGCAAACTTGAAATTGAGCCGATTTACGGTGATGCCAGGCTCGCCGAAACCTGCTGAAAGACGAACGAAATAAATAGACGAACTCGGTTGCAGATCGGCAGGGAGGAAATCGAGTTACCCGATTTCGGAGAAACATTCCAACGAAATGGACTTCGAGGTTGTACGTTTCGCTAGCATTCCGTGAAACTTGTATCCCTGCGAACGAGGGGGCTCGTTTTATTTGCCAATTCGATCTATCCCATTCTCCGCCATCGAACGTTAAGCGAAATCCGAAAGCTCGTTAAAATCGCAAGTGTACTTCTTCCGAGTATCGTTAAAACATCATCATCCCGTATTTTGTCGGGGCTGAACGGCGAGAAGCGGGGGGTAAGAAGGACAGTTGGCGAAAGAATTCTTCCCTGTTATGAAAAACGTTGCTCGCCAAGTGGGTTAAGAATTGACCGAGGATAAAAAGGGGGATGGAAAAGGAAGTGGGAAGGGTGAGAAAAGAGGGTGGAGGGTTGGCTGAAAAACGGCAGCCACGACTGCGTCAGTCGAAAACGATCGAGTTCGGCCAGCCTCTGCGGCTGTGCCGTCGAGCTATGACGCAATCCGAGTGTACTGTATAGAGTACTATATAGGGGTGCACAATGGCCCGTATCTGGGTCGTGGTGTCGCCCTGATTCTGCAAGCCCGGTGTGCCTGGAAAATCGCTACGATATCTAGCAGGCCGGTGAGCAACCCTTCTGCTGACCTATTCTTCCCGTACCCCCTTCTTCTCTTTCTTATCGTTACAACCCCTTGCCAGCGGCTTTTTCAGGGGGTTAGACGCGCTTCGAGAGTAGGAAGGGCTGATTGCTACTCGCTTTGCTTCGGGAATACCTGTTTTCCGATACAGACAGCCAGGTCTTTTTCATTTTCTTTTGCTTCAAACTTTCTGAAAGATGGCCGTGTCTCTTCATATTTCAAACGAGGCTGGCTTTCCATCGATTCCGAGACATTTAGGTCACCGTGTATTCGATCTTTCTCAATATTATATTATTAATGATTACCGAGTAAGTATTGTAAGTAAATCGAATTAGGATTAAAGTGTCGTAAGTCAGGTACGAGATGGCCCAGTCAAGGCTAAAGCGAATGAATCTTTAAGACGATCGATCCGAAACGGTTAAGGTCCCATCGGTCAGAGCAATTTCCCCCGACAGTTTCCACCTTCTATTTTCCTTTCTCCATCGGTCGCTTTCGCCCAGCTTTAATTGTTCCGATAAATTCAATAACCAGAACCAACTACCTTCCCAAGAGAGATTAAGACGATGACTTTGAATCGACGTTATCGAGTTCGATTCCGTTAAAACGAGCCTTCGTGCAAGAAAATGAAAAGGTAAATATTCTTGCTGGTTACCTTTTTATCAAAACCGCACAGACAGGAAATTTTAATTGGCCGTTCAAGAAAAATTCTGAATGAAAAACAATGAATCGAAGATGGAATTTTCAAGGCTAATTCACGGAGGTAAATAAAGAGAGCGAAATGAATAGGGAGGAAAAGTCTTTCGCGAGAGTGTGCAAAGGAAAAAAGGAAGCCAAGCTACGGCGAACTGTTATCTCGCAACGATTACAGTTTGCTAGAGTTCAGGAAATAAAAAAAAAACGAGGGAGAGAAAGATGAAAAAATGGAGGAGAGAGAAGGAGGTCGCTAAAGCGGCGAGAAAAAGGGTGTCGAACGCGTATCCTGGAATTACGTTTCCAACGATTTTCGCGACCCAGATCGACCGAGCACGCAGATTGCTTGCACGCAACTCTATCCGTTGTTCCAGATTTCAGCTGACACCAATTTCCCGACATTTCGAAGGAAAACCGCTCCTCTTCCTGTGAAAACGTTCAAACCTTCCACCGATTTCAATGATTTTTTACTTCCAAAAACATCAATTCGTAGTTTACCGACCAGAAAATCCACTTCCTTGTTTTTCAATCCAAGATAAACCGAAAAACTCCCGCGACTCGATTTACTTTCAAACGATATCCCGATAAACTCGACCCGAATATTCCTTTCGCCTTTGTTAGCCGCGCACGATGTAGGTCGATCGATTAAAAGATAACGCGACGGTTACTCGAACAAGATAGAGACACGATAATGTTGTTAACGTCTTCGCGAGATGCGATTCCCTTTAGCGAGCTACCCCGATTCGATAACGATGGGAAAAGAGAGGGTATCGGGTTGTAGCGCGAGAGATCGATGGTGACCGATCGGAAATTGGTCGAACAGAGGATGCAGAGCAAGTTTCAAAGGACTCACCCTTCATGCCGAGTACTTGCGCTCTCCTCCAGTCGAGAGAGGACACTTTTCTGTGCTTGCTTGCTTCCTGGCCGCCTGGCAAACGGTATCGGATACGCTGGTGAAACAAGCTGTATAGTTCCGGATCACTCTTCGATCAGGAATACAGGCAGGAACATAGAACGCTCGCTGTAACTAAACGGTACGAATGTTAACGTTAAAACTGGCGTTAAATAATAAAGAGTTCGCGACGAAGGATACATATATGTAGAAATAGAGGTCTGACGAATTCGGTTGACGGTAATCCTGAATCATTAGAGAGCTTCTGGCAGGCAACAATGGCGTATCGAAGGGACGGCTTTTGTGCGCAAGAAACGGTCTCGGTAGAGCCCAGACAAATCAACGGAAATTGGGATTTCTTTGATAGAAAGAAGGCCGGTACTTGGAAAACGGATACGCGAAAAATTTTTATATCGTTCCAATTTATCAGGCGCCGTTTTTCCGAAGCGGGCTGATATCCGAGGGATGTCAGAAACAGACCAGCAATATGAGTTAACGAATCCTGGCGTTGGATTAATTCGAGCACAAACGCGGACACATTCAATTAGCCCGTGTATCCGGTTACACCCGGATGCCAGCCGGAGAATATAAACTGGGATGCAGAGGGTGCAGGAGGCTGCGAAAAGAGCAAAGACCAGGCGGAAAAGCGAGCCGACGTCCTCTGGAAATGTGCCGGGCGTTATCGTTTCCGTCCTCGTAACGTCCCGCGCTTCAGAGCTTATCGCGCTTTATCAGCAACGATCCGCTTGCAACGCGGAACTACTCTCTCGCTTTCTGTCCTCCGCCCATCTTTCTCTTTTTTTTTTTTTTTATCGATCGAAACACGCGTTATTCGGGATGGGATCAGAGTGCGACACTCGTTGCCACGTGTCGAGAATCGTTACAGGATCTCTAGGATTAATGGATTCGCCAGTGAAAAAGGAGAACTCGATGATGACTTTGGTGGAACATCACGTTTAGAAATAAATAAGTATGAAATTGCAAGGGCTGTTTGGTACCTGGGGTCCTGACAGGGTCTAAACGATTCATAGAAGCGACAAATTCTCCTTATTTCTAAGTGACAGGCAAACGACGCGCAGCCAGTTCCTATCGACCCTCTTTATTCCCTTGTCTCGCGCTATTTTATTTCCCTAGAAACAATGGGCGAGCGAAGGGGAGGGCAAAACAGAGGGGCGGAAGAAATATGGAACGAGAGAATTTCGTACGAGTTCTTCGCAAAGAATGCTCTCGGTTATAAAACTTTTGAAATCATCTTTTTACGCCCTCTGTTTCCCTCGTTTATTCCCCTCGAAGTATCGTCATTTTCTCTAGACGTGAAAAACGAAGCAACTTGTCACGGTTCCTCGACCGTTTTCCAAAAGCGATCTCTCAAAAATATCCTGGGCATAATTATCTACGTGATAATTAGAAAGAACAAGCAACAACCACGATCCGCTCAACAATTTTCTTCGATGATAAAGTGATTAGGATGAAAGGTAATAAATAAGTTGAAAATGAAGAAAGGTAAAGCAACGGTGGAAGGCAATCAAGCGAAACCACGGAACGAAGTTATCGTTCAACATTCTCACCCTCTGATCGCGAAACAGCTAACTCTATTATCTTCATCCTGGCATTTACTCGAACCACGTGTAGGTTGCAAGAGCGGCATCGAAACGAAGCTAAGAAAGTAAGAGAAAGTGAAGGAGGCGAAAGGGAATAAGGTGAAAGCTCGCGGAAAGTCCTGAGGGGGACGTTTCCCTCTTTGTGGAATTAAGTTCTAGCACGTTAACTGAGAACAGTCTCGTTAAAATGGTCGCCAAGGAAGAGCAGAGTACAAAAATACTCTTACCAAACGAGATTACAGCTTTTTTTTACCAAAGAGATTTGTTGAGTAACCTTTGTTACTCAAACACGGTTCGAGGGTTAAATAAATTTTCTTCGTTTCTTTCTGAATCCGAAGACGCTTGGCTACCCTCGGATTCCATTAAAATTCAAATGAAGGGCTGAAATTAAGAAGTTGCTGTAAGGAAAAAATTTATCACGCTTCTTGAATCTTCGACAAGGCATTACGTTCAATTAATATTCAATTCGGCCTGTAAACAAGGTGATTTCCAAGCGATCGAGGGTTTCGATAAAAAATAAAATGACTCGTTTTAAATGACGCAGAGGAGAAACGATGTTAGTGAATGGATTAATCGCGACTTTATCAATCAATCTTTGATCGAATCATCGACGTTATCAATTCGACGGGTAATGGATGGAAGTTAAGGCAAGTTCAACAGCCAATGAATCCAAATTCCCGTCTACCGTGCAGCTTCGTTCCTGTGGTATCAGCGCATTTCCGGTTGCGCAATCTATCCTGGAAAACCGACAATGCGAGCTGATACGAGCGTATCCAGTTTATCATCGACGGAAATTAAACTAGTTTCGAGGGCGGTCAGAAACGATATTAGCTTCGACGTGGCGAATAATCGCATTGCAAAACTGGGCCGCTTTTATCGGGTCTCTCGATACCCGATCGCCGCACGGGACATTCGTCTCTTTTCGAATAATTAAAATAATCACCGTACGACTCCGCGTAAGGACCTGTTCCGTGAGAAAGAAAAGTTCCAAGACAGAAGCGGGGTTTATAGGGAAACATCACCGAAAAACAGCACAGAAGAAACAAAGAAAACAGAAAATGGAAAAGTGAAAAGGAAGCGAAACACAGGGACGTACTTCATCAACTCGAGGCTTGGAAAACAGAGATGTCGGTGAATTTCAAAATGCATTCCGTAAAATATATGTATGTCTTCAGTTTACTGGTAAACCGGTTCGCGGTTCCTTATTTCGGCGCCATCAATCATCTAGAGCAAGTCGCGAAGGAAGAAAATCACGGCGAGAGGAAAGTTGTTCTTAACAAAAGCTCGCTGACGTGGTCGACGTCGAAGCCAGACCATCTCGGCTCCAGCAACCCTCTTCTTCCCGGCTCGATCACCTTTTTTCCCTTCTCTTTTTTTCCATCTTGTTCTACCCCTTCGTTCTTAGTGTTCCAGCCTCGACAAATCCGATACTCCTTTTTTGCGTTACTCTCAAGATGTACTCGTATGGAGTCCAAGGCACCTAGGTTAACCCTAGAGAAACTCAACTCTAAAGTAGACTCAAAGTAGATTTACCATCTCCTGGGCAGTAATTTTGAAATCATGTTACATTTGGAGCCGTACATTGTTCTTGTTTCAAATTTGATAATGAAAGTTTATAGGTGATAGGCTTCACGCGTGAACTGCATTAAATCTTAAGTTATCCTGGCGAGAGTGGAAACAACGGTAGGCCAAGAGTGTTATATCGGTAACAAGGAACGAATAGTTTGCAACCGGGCGAAACTTAATAAGAAGGCTCATAAATAGCGAAACGTAGCGATAGTAAGTTAGCCGGGCTGACGTTCCCTCGCTTGCTCATTACCATTTGCACCCTAATTCTCCGTAAAGCAGGCACAATTTACCCAAGCAGCTACCCTTATCGAGTTAATGCCAACGAAACGGTGTACAGTTTCATTAATTATCCTGCCGTAATGTCCGGGCGTTGCGACGTTTAGAAAAAACCTTCTCATATCTCCAGCCACCGCTAATGGTCTGTCACTTTGCTTCCTTTATTTTCGGGATTTTAAAATGTTACGGAGCCCATAGCTCCGGGTCATGGATCGAAGGAACCGAGCCAAAACAGAATTATCCGTCTGTTAGAGTTTGCCAAAGGCAACGATATTTGCTCGAGAGAATTCCTTTTCTCAGAAAGAACGTGTAACAAAGATAGGATGGCATTCGATGCCAGCTGATCGGTTTTTGCTGGCATCGTCGATTATCTGTCATGCTTTCGGTTCAGTGATTTACCATCAGCCAGGTGTGGCCGGGTGGACCGTGTTAGGTTCTGCGTTGGCCATTGCGTAGCATCTCGTGGCGAACCGTAATCCAACGTCGCGCAAAATGTATACACGGAAGCGAACGAGAGGCGAACGCGTAGGCTCGAAAGGGTCGGTGATACCGATACCGATATCGATCTGCCAACTCGAGGGTTGAGTCGAGTGGCCTGCTGCTGCTGGTTGCGACCAACGTTCGACAGGATATCGGCCCTGGCTATCGCCACTGTTTACGTTCAGCAATAAATAGCCAAGCCAACGTCGCTGTTTGGTCTTGTTCGTTAGCTCGGTGATCGGCATTTAACCTCCTTCCCGAATATTCCTCTCGGAATAATTTCCGCTTTTATTCGCAACCAGCTAATCGATATAGAAAGTCAAAGAAAGACTCGTTCGTTCGTTCGTTCTCTTTTATCGCAGACCCTTCGATTTACTTGATCCGATACAGGGTGGTGGCGCCGCGACAAAAGCGAAGAAAGCGAACAATTATTTCCAGCAGTAGGGTTCAATTACGGATCACGATCCCCCTGCGTGAACCAGCGAGATTCTATCATCTTTCTCGATAGTAATCAGCCACCTTTGTCCCAGCGATACGTTTCGTTCGCTAAAAAGCCACGTTCCCGGAACGACGTCCTTTAATACTCGTCGGATTATTTTTTGCGACGTCGTTCGTTTAATATCGAGTCGTTCTCGGATGGATAACGGAAGAAAATTTCAGAATGTTCCGATGTAATTTGAAATTAGACCTAGGTCTGATCCAAGTCTGAAATCGTGGGATAGAAATGAAAACGTTAATTAAATCGAATTTCGAAGGATAGGGCAAGAAAACGTGTACCTGGAACAATAGAACGGAAGATAATAAGAAATTCATCGTCAAAGTTGATTACCATCCGCGATAAGTCGCGTCTGTTAGTCAAAGGGTGGTCGCGATGGCAACGCCGGGTAAGAAACAAAAGAACGAGCAGGAAAACAGGACAGTCGACGGTATTTACTGCGTTTCTTTGTCGGGAACAGGGGGTGTCGTGGCTGTGACGTAACATAATTTTCAATTAGCCGGCTGAAAGCAGGCGCCGCGCTACGAAGCGATAAGTAAACGTGTCTCGCTTTATACAGCGAAACGTGTTTCCTTCGTGAATGAAATTAGACGGAATTGTGTGTTCGCGTGTTATGATTCAACGATAGGATCGATTAATTTTTCGACGAATCGGTTCTAAAGCGCTATTTCACATTGAAACATCAAGTAGAATTCACGGCACGTCGAAAGGATTTCCAGTTCATTTGGACGGTTGTTCGCAAACGAAATTCCCTTTCCGACCCGCCGAATTCCTACGGGACAATGAACCAGAGAAGTATAGTCCAAGAATGGAGAGGGCAAAAAGGGAGCGAGCAATGGTGGTAATTGAAAGCGTAGAAGTAGATAATCCGGTGGTTAGCGGCGACGGTGGAGAAGGCGGCTGGGAAGAGAGGGAGGGAAGCAAACACTCGCGGCTTCTTCCCGAGGGTGTACGCTTGTTCAGCGTGTCGAGGGGCGTTTGAACGCGCTCCACCTCATGACTTATGGATCCGCGTTACACTTGGCCGATCAGCTTCTCAGCCACCCGTCACTTTCCGCTCCTGCATTCGTCTTTTCTGCCCGCCGAGCCGACACGATTTACTTTGTTTGCGACCAGTTTCTCGCCATTCGAATAAATTTATCAATTCCGCTTCCACTTCCTTTCTCACAAGGGGAACTACCCAAGTGTTACACTCACTTATTAATGAAAATTTGCCAGCTTGTAGAGCTCGTCGAGCTGAACACGTCTATACCCCGTTTTGTGGGCAGACGACTAATTGTTCAAAAGATATTAATAATTAAAGTTAGTTACTACTTACATTGAGAAATATGACAGACTCGCAATCTAGAGATCCACAGTTCAAATCCTTGATTCCCAACATTTTTTTTTTTTTTTTTTTAATGATAATTTGTCTCTTTTTGAATAACTATTACATAAAAATTATCATAAAAAAAAAAAAATTTTTTTGTGAACCAAGGATTTGAACCGTGGACCTTCAAGTCACGGATATGCTCCGCGACTCGTAATCTAAAGGTCCTCGGTTCAAATCCTGGGTTACCGTTTTTTTTTTTTTTTTTTTTTTTTTTTTTTATAATGATAATTTTTATGTAATAGTTATTCAAAAACAGTCAAATTATCATTAAAAAAAAAAATGTTGGGAACCAAGGATTTGAACCGTGGATCTCTAGATTGCGAATTGTATGTGTGAGTTTGTCATACTTCAGAATGTAAGGGGTAACTAACTGTAATTGTTAATATTTTTTTAACAATTAGCCGTCTGCTCACAGAGTTAACTTGGAAAAATTACCGTGCTATTTCTGAATCACCAAACTTCGCTGTTCTGCTCGATTATCCCCATGGATTCCATGGATGCATGGAAAATCGGCAAGTCGTAATAACATTAAGAGACGGTTGGGAGCTGATTATAAAGTTCAATGCGGTCGTTCCGAACCGTTACACCTGCGGATAGAATCAAGCCAGTGGTCATATATCAGCCGGGGAACGTTTCACAGCCAGGAACGAAAGGAGAAGGCAATAAGTCGAATAAAGAATGGAAAGGCTTTCTCTCGAACATTATACGAGATCCTTCCTCCGCTTAATTTGATTTGCAGATAAAAACAAAAATAGAGGGAAGGCTTTCTTTTCCGTCTCTCCTGGGGCTTCTAACAGCAGGCACGAAGGATCGCAAAGTGGTTGCTGAATTCATTCGACGGACATTTGCAAGTAATGCAAACTTCCCCCAACGACGTCGAACGTCGTCGGGGAACCGGTTGAAATTTACAATATTATAATTTCAACACCTTCTCGACACGGTCAATCTATTTAATGTTTGTTAAATTTCTACTTAGACACTTGGAGAATTTCTTATAATTGATTGGGGCATGCATTCTAGATTCTGTACGTATTTTAGGTATAACCTACATACTATTAGTATTGCTGTGTATAGCGATTAAACGATAAATGCCACTCTGAGAATTTGTGAAATTGGAACAGTTTAGATTGCATCTAAATCTTGTTAACTTCCAATAAAATTGAAGAAAAATAACTTTCATTCGATTCTTTTTTAATACCCGTAGCAAACAAACGGGGCAGAAGGTTGTGCCGATGCATTAATATCTATAGCAAGGTATAATTTGCGTAAATGGGAAGCGAGAAGTGACCGCGTGGAAACGGCTGAAAATATTCCCGATTGATGGGCACTTTGCGCGAACAATAGGCTAAACCGTCGTTCCGGTGATTAACCGTACACACTGTGTCGCCGACGACGAGTTTCCCTCGAATTTATCGGATTCGAGGGATCGGGGGACAGTGAACAATGAAATCTATTTTGGGAAACTAATTCGATCGATTACCGTGCATGGAATGTTTGTTGATCTTCGACGGTGACGCGTCGCGATGGCGTAGGTGACTACAATAGATCCAGATTAAATAACGTTCCGTCGATAAATCGCACCTCGAATTTCAATTTCTCCTTAGGGATTGATTCTTCAAACTTTGACTAATTTTGACTTCCGATTAAACTATTTTATTTATATTTATTTTCTGTAAGTTTCAGTCACGATCGACCCAGACTCCGATTGTTGAAGGGTTGTCGGTTGGAGGTAAGATAGGAATTCGAAGCGATTCCAAGCGTTTCGGGGTCATCGATGACCTCGGGGCTAGGTGTTGCATAACTTGGGGGTAGAGGATCTCGCCTCGTCAACTTTGTCGCCGGCTCTGTGATCGATCGGTTATTTACCGGTTAACGCTCGTCTCGGTTCACCGAGAACCCCGATGCATTACGCGAAACGTTCCACGGTTTCCCGGCATGCTTCGGGCCTGGAATTTTCATCGGGGCATCGATCGATTCAGCCGTCGAAAATGGAACGGGCTTTTGCTTTTGCGCGTTCCTCTGTCGTTTATTAAGCTGTTGCATAACAAATGGCCAATTTCGAAACATCCAAAGTCTGACACGATTTCATTTGCGTCAAAGTATGGTGGGATACCGGTTTCGGCGCGCGCGTCCATTATCGATCGCTCGAAGCATCGTGAAAATCGTTGGATAAACGTTGCACCTATTTATCTGATGTTCCCTGAAAAATTTCTTCCATTTCTGGAGAAAGAATCGGGTAAAAAATTTCAAATTGAAACGAAAGATCGAAGGGAATTTAACCGAACGAAAAGATTCGATGTAAATCTATGTTAATACGTCACGTACGAAACACCAGAGATAAGCGTAACTGAAATTAAAAACCGGGAGATTCCGTTGGAGAAAATTCCTCGGAAAAGGAAATGGACCGATAGAATCGTGAGATGAATAAATTCAAGTGATCTTTCATTTTCCAAGCAAATACCATCGTTATATCACCTACACTCTCTCTCTAGAATTTATCCTTTCACGCGAGCAATAAATATTTCCACAAGTTTTCCAATGAAAATTCGAGGTATAGATAGTGGGAATTCAGAGTCCGCGTATCTGCAAAAACGTCCCCCCGATTAATCTAACGACGTTAATTAATTGATCCTATTTAGGCGAAAGGGATCGACATTTTTCGAGGTAATTTCTAAAAACGTCAGTTTGACCGGCTCTTTCCAACTCTTTCCACCAGCTAGCGAGTTATAGTTCATCGAAATAGATTAACGGAAGTTCCACTAGCTTGATACGTTTTAATGCGATTATAGGTGAATTTCGAACTGGACGTCTGACTTGAACTTTTCCGATCGTAAAATTGAATCTTATGCCTGAGAGATAATAAAAAATTACACATCACACGGTGTTCGAATCGATCGCTTATAAAAGCGAGTGCACTCCTCGTATACGATTCTTCTAATTGATTCGTTACGCAACAGACGGATAGTTTGGAGATTTGAGGAGAGCAAAGAAGAGGCGTCGTTGAAGATGCTCGAGGGAAAATTGCGTGCAAATTACCGAGGTTGAAAATTCTTCGGGTTGGAAATTCAGCGGTGTAATTATTGCGTAACTTCGACCGGGGCTCTTTGTTAAACAACGAAAGCTTTCTCTTCTCGAGACGAGTATCCGATGTTGAGTACTCGAGGAAGCGTGAACTTCATCTTCACACTTCTCAATTCACCCTCTACTCTGTTTCTATCATTTTTCTCTCGCTTACAGTTCCTTTTTATCTTTTTTTTGTTTTTTTCTTTTCAAACCTCGAAAGCTTCGAATAATATTTTTCCCTTTCGTTTGTTCGGTATTCCTTCTCTTCCTCTCTTCTTTTTTTCGGTGTTCGTTTTCATAATATGTAGTTGGTTTTCTTTTCACGTTGGCAAAGTAAAACACCAACGACTCAGCGAAAACAGCTCAAATATTTGGCGACACCATCGGGCTGCTCCGTGTTTGCCACTCATTTATTCACTTTCAACTTCATTCTCCACTTTATTTCATACTACGTTATATTGCCCGTTTGTCGTATGCTCATTTTTCTTACAACTTTCCTCGAATTTCGTCATTTTATTCCCGTCTCCACGCTCTCTGATGCTGTCGTCAGCTTCGAATGGAATTATTTCGACAACGGAACATCGAATCGGTTCACGATTTATCGTTGAAGGTTTGACGGTTTTACGATAGCAGTTCGTGATTCTTCGTCGAAACAGCCACTTTGAGTTTCCTCGTCGAGGCGACGCTTCTCCGTCCATCATAAATATTATATTAAATTAACACGACTTTCGTGCCTGAGCTCGTCAAGCGGCGAATAATTTTACCCTAACCGATGAATTCTTCAAACTTTTCACAACTGAAGATCGCATCAAGAACTTTGAGAAAGTCCGTGAAAAGTTCGGTAGGAGATATTGGATTCGCCGAGTTGGTAATAATTAAACAAAACTTCTCATTGGCCAGGTGTTGTAAAATTTCGAATGATATATTTATAAAAGGTCTGGTAAAGTAGTTTCGTACTCCTATTGCTTTTCCTTATTTCTCGTTTTCGTCGCAAATTACTCAGCCTGCCGTGTTGGTTTTCCATAGAAAGCAGACGAAAGGCGAGTCGTCGAGGCGAAGGAGAAGAGGCGGTGAACATCGTCGACGCAACGCGACGCAGCTCTCAGATGGAATTTTAATTTCGTAGAGTAAATATACAACAGGAACAGGAAAAAGGAGAAAGGAGAAAGGAGAAAGGAAACGTGTGCACGGGTTAAACAAGCACTGTTTCGAAGGGAGCAGCCCGACAAATATTTGCGCTAGGAAAAACACATTTCAGACCGTATACAATTAACTTCCTATTCATTCAAGCTTCGACGATCGTCTCGACGTTAATTAACGGGCCGTCGACAACGCTCGTTAACGATTCGACGGTCACTCGAGGAGAATTACTTTGAAAAGAAATTTCGAAAATGATTTCGTTGCTCGGTTAATCGTCCAGTTAGCTGTTTTCAGCGACGCGTTAATCAGAGGCGTGTGTACACTTCAAGAAACTCGCCGTCTCGTCAGAAATGCGAACAGGTGATTCATCGTGGCCACGACAGCGAGCGATGCATTATGGGCTAGCTAGTGATAATCCATTATCGTGAGCCATGATCTCGACGCTCGTTTCCGACTGGACGAGCGATTAATCGCGAGATTAATCTTCCGCCGCGCCATGCCCATCTTATTGGACAGTGATAGTCAAAGAGCAACTTTAGAGCGATTACCGGTGAAAAGCCGATCCTCAATGGAACAGGCATGCTTTAATACCGCGCGACTATCCTTTCGTTTTATCTCTGATACGTCTATCAACCTCGAATATTCCAACTAGAGCGATAATTCTCGCGTGTGGCGCCAGATGGCGCGGTGGCCAACTCCTTTCTCGCTAGTGCTCCCTAACCATTTCATCTCTTTCTCCGTAAAACGTTCGGAAACTAAAGTTTCAAAGTCTGACGCGTCTTAAAATGCAATTTTAATTCCCTACAAGTTTTAATTCTTCTTCGATAAGTTTCTTTAAACACTCTACTCGCGTTCAAGCACCATTGAAAATGACCCAAATACTGATATTACAATGATAATTGTGAGAGGTGACGCCAGATGGCGCAACAACAGACGCCATTCTGGAAACTTCTTACGGATCGTTTTCCGGGAAAGGTGGAAGGTCAAAGGCTCGAGGGAGTCGGCGGATTCGAAGGCCGAGCGGAATTTTAATTCCGGCCAGCGTACAATGCGGCTCACCGGCTAATTAGGTTATGCAAAACAGTCGTTCACGCGTTGTAACCGCGTTCGCCACTGATTCTCGATATTTCCAGCCGGTCCAGCTACAAAGATTCCGTCCACCATTATTCCGGATGCTAAAACATTCACGGTCGATTTGCATTTTCAGTTTTCCTATGCTATTTATTAGCTAACTTTAGCTTTTGTAGCTAAATTTCAAGTTGATCGTGATTGCTGTATCATCAAAGACGTTTTTCGTGCAAGACGCGACGATAGACGTGTTTCTAGGTGTTTACGAAAACGTCGTCGGGCTGGGATAAAAGTATAAGGATCGAATTTCATAAAGACTCACTCTTCATGCCGAGGACACCAGCACCCTTCTTCGTTCGACGACACTTTTCTTCGATTTTCACAACGACGAGGAACAACAAGGAAACTTCACGAGATCACTGACGATCATCAACTATTCGCGCACAAACGGTCGATCGGAGGATTCAGGAACATGGAACACTCTCTGAAACAGAAAATAACGACAAATCGTTAGATCGATTTTCCTCGGACCACGGATAAGTTAACGATCGAAAGGATTCTCGAAAAAGGGGTGGGAAATTTCTGTCGGAAGATGGCCGGCTCGAAGTAACACCGGATTGAACAGTGTCGGAGTGTAATGAAATTCCTGCAGGTGTCGCAGGAAAGAAAGGAAATTCGATAAGACGACGTTGAGAGGCAGGTCTGCCTTTATCGTTGTTGTTCGAAGAAATTCCAGGGGTTGGTCCCAGGGGCGGGCCAATTTACGAGCGGGCTTACGTCCCACCCGGGAAAACTCGAAAATGAGCCGGCGTAAACGCAGTAAATTTTCACCGGTCCTCTATTCAAGAAAAAGAAAAGGACAGACGGTTTTCACGCTTTCCTCTACTTATCTGCCGCCTTCGACTTCGACTTCGACTTCTTCCTCTCGGACGGGGGTGTAACATTTTTACGAGACCCTTGCCACCCTCCCTGAATTACTGCATTCCGTTCAGTCTACGCTATTTCACCACTATATTTCTTTGCAATTTGTTAGAGTTCACGTAAAAGAAAATTTATTCAACTATCTTTTATTCGGTGTTAATTAGATACTCGTTAAACGTTGTACATACCAATGATCAGTGTGTATCGGAGCAGAAAAGAAATCGATGAACGAAGCAGTTATCGAATGTCTGAAAGCGACTGTTAGACCGGCTACTCATCGCCGGAGGCAGCTTCGGGCTGCTCTCTTTGAGCATCAATTAATTTTCCATCTGGATTCGCGCTCGTCCAGCGTGCAAATAACCTCAGACAAGGCTGAAATGGCTGGTTAAAGGTAGGCAAGTCGAAAAATCTTGTGAAACGGAGCGAACGAAATTCGTCGCGAAGTCAGTCTAGCGAACAAGTCGACCATCGAGATAACGCAAACTTTTCTTCTCGAATATTCTAACGATTCTTTCATGTAAATATAGCAACTTAAAGGATTTCCGGTTAAGTTAAGGGGCTCGTTATCAATGTTACGAATCTTCTTTTCTCTGCTGACTCACCTGCGATAATTTCGGCGATAGGATCCTTTCCTCAGCTTATCGTAAGGAAAGCAGCACGTCACAAAAACACACGGCACAACGTCATAGCTCGCGATCAAAGCACCCCGAGACCGGTTCGAAAGCGTTTTAATCGTGTCGAGGGTGAACCGCGACGCCCATCGAATCTTCGCTGTTCATCTTTCGATCGTAGCACAATATTTGCGCGGACCTCCGCGTGAAAACGTTTTCGTTACTACTCATTAAGACGTCCTCGACGATCGTCCATCTCATCTCCACCGAACTGCATTCATGAAGAATACCTCTGTGGAACAACGATTGCTTGAAATTATTTTTCCCCGAAATGAAAAGGAAGAATTCAGGGAAAGTTTGCGAAACAGTAGGCGTGTCAGGTGGATACGCGTCAGTTTGCAATTCCATTGGAAAGCACCGAGTAGGTGGATAGTACGTCGCTTAATCCGTACTCGATCCGGGATCTTAAACACGCGACCGGGTCAAGGACGCGAGTTGAACTTGCTTTTTCAGCAAAGCGGAGCCGCAAGGAGAGTCGTTAGTATTTAGCTCGGGGTGAAGAAGACGAGAAAGACGAGTCGGGCTGAGCTGAGCCGAGCTGTTTCACGATGGGGGATGGTTGTTTCAAAGAATTCTCAAGTGCTGGTCGAATGTTGCGGCTATTCGAGCCTCGAGGACTCCTCCACTTCCAAGGACGGAAACTTCTTTTCACCAAGTTGACCCCCTTTTCTTCCATTTTTCCCATCTCTTTTCCTTTTCCTTTTCCTTTTCCTTTCCCTTCAAATAAATCGTGTTTCGTAGCTGACGACTTCTTGGAATAATTAGTCGAGTGTTTAATTAAATCACCCTGCTTCCTTTCAGCTCTTTTCACGGATACCTGTTTTATCGTTAACAAAGTACCTACACTTCGAGTATTCCTTTTTAATTATTATTATTAATAATTTTGAAATGGAAGCAAAGTTGTTGGAAGAATATTTTATAGAATAAAGTCTACTTTTATTTTGTAATTAGATTTTCCTTTGCTCTTTTTTCAATATGTTTCGAGCTTGACCAAGGAATGTGAAAAAGGACGAGCGTTTCAGCTTTGGAAGCTTTGGAAGGGCATAAAGACAACGAGACCACTTGTCGGTCGTTGATCAAGAGAGAATACTCGAGGAATTTCTGCAAGAGGGTTGTCCTTTGAAGCGAGAATTCCTTCGAGATCGGCCTGCCGTTTGTCTTTGACAATAATCACCCTCGATCCTTCGGTGCTCGATTGTTCCATTTCACAGCTTACGATTCCTCCTCGACCATCTTGACTTTTCCTCGCGTTTATCGTAAACGTTTGTTCCTTTCGCAACGTCAGCTAGACCATCCTCAGATTGTTCTCTTATTCTTTTTCTTTTTCTTTTTCTTTCCACTCAAATCATTCAAGAGGACAATGGTTGTTGCAGACACGACGGGGATGAACGAAACATTCCGGAGAAAATTCAGGGATATGGAAGGAAATTCTAGGAAAGAGTGATTGGAGTTTGAAGAAAATTCCAAGGAAATGGAGAAAATTGTGAAAAATTGTAAAAATGAATATTCTATCGTTATTGAATCAATCATACGAACAATTATCTAATGGAAAGAATAATGTAAGGTGATAAATTCTCCAAGACGAATTCCTGCTTTTTCTCGTGGAAAGAATGAAAAAAGAATGAAAGAAGAAGAAAGACAATCTGAAAATGCACCGTGGTGTATTCTCTCGTTGATTGAAAGTAGTTTGTCAGCGGTTCTTCCATCAGAAAGATTGCTCGAATTTCCGTGGCACAATCCACGCAGAATCCACCGAATCATTTTTAATACCGTGAAATCTCTTCCATCTCTCGGATCTATTAGTCGGAACGACGTGCTCGAGATGAGACAAAACCGAAGGGAACACTACTTTTCATCGACGTTGCGAAAGAAGAAACGACGAGGGAAAAGAGTCACAGAGAAACCACTGTGCATGACACCTGTTCAGAATCTTTTCACGCATCACATTCCGCTTTTCCGAACGTAGCCCAATTTTACGGATGACAGAAAATTTTTCATCCAACTACAATTTCTCTTCCGCGCGTCCTTGACCAGGTCTCCAAAAAGAAACAACTATTCGTTCAACGATCGAACCACCCCCGGTAGCACAACAACCTATCAACCCTCTTTAACCCAGTTTCTCAACGATCCTCGAAAGTGTGTCTTCGAGAAAAAAGAAAAAAAAAAATACACCAACTCGAGTCACACTGTTCGAATTCGAATTATAAAATCTCGTATCCTTCCTCGGCAATTTCACCAACTCGGACACATTGATCACCCACCGATCCTTCGATTGCCCGAAACAAACTGCAGCTAATCGAATTCAAACCAAGTCGAGTCAGCCTGAAATTTGTCGATTCGCGTGGAATTGAACCGTGTTGAATCGAGTCGCGTCGAGTTCACCTTGCCCGAGCCCCGAAAGGCGTTCGTTCGAATAAATCTTATCGAATTCGGTCACATCGAGTCCCACCTTTACCGACTAGCTTCTTATCGCCGCATCACCGACGTAAGATTATAGATATAAGGAAGAAGAAGAAAAAATAAAATAAAATCTGAAGTAGAGTATAATAGGAAAAGATTAGAGGGATGGCGGCGCGTATGGTAGTAAAGCGTGTTCGGTGTAACGCGCGCGCCTCGCAACTGGCCTCGGTGTCGGTGGTCTCGCGGGGCAAACAGTATCGCGGGCTGGTTCGTTCGAGGGGTTGACCCAGTTCGAGTCAGGGCCGGAGAGTGCGCGCTACGGACGCCAGCACGTCGCGATGCCTACTGAACCGACACGACGACGCTCGTCGTTAAACCGACGCTGCGCGTACATTCTCCCCGTTCTCTCTCGCTTCCCGTCTCACCAACCTCGCTCTTCTGCCCTTATTCTACCACCGCTACCATCCCCAACCCTTCCCTCTATGCGCGTGTGTAAGGTAGCTCGTGGAAGAACGATTTTCAGACACGCAATCGAAGGGATTGTTTTCCTGACCGATGGACCTACAACGCAACGGTTCGATTGCGAGGCCGCGCTGCGAAACGAAAAACCAGCGGCAAACTAACTGGTCGTCAGCGACCAAGCAACCCCTCTCCCCTCTTCGAATACTCCTACCCCTCCATATTGATTAGTGCGCGAGTCCGCAACCGACCACCACAGCATCCAACGACAACCTCGGTATGCTACACGCTGTCAACATCCACTGACAAACCGAAATTCCAACGGCAACCCCCATAGGCCCACGGGGATGCTAGAGTCTCTTCTTCGAGTGGACCAGTTCTACCTTCAGTTCTACCAACGACTTCTCTATTCTCTTTTTAATTAACACAATTATTTCCGCGTTTTTATATTGTGGTAACGTAGTTTATGTCTTAGCGTAGTTTATATTTCTAAAGGCAGAAAGAGAGTCGTAAAATAGAAAGGCGATGACGAAAACCAGGCCCAAGGGTCGGTTAGAGTTTTTCCGGGAGAGACCTAGGGCCCTAGCGAGGGGTGCGGGTGTATGAAAAGCGAGGTACAGTAAAACCTGGATAAATGCAACCAAGATTGGGACCGAGTGGTTGCATTTATCCAAGCGAGGTGTCGAATCTCGGGTTACACGCGACGACCAGCCAAGCGTGAACGTAGAAAGGGACAGACAGTGGCGGAAAGAGAGAGGTCCGATGATGAAAGGAAAGAGCCGAAACGTATCGGTGTGACTAATACTAATTCAACTATAAAACTTTTTTATTTTTCACTATTTTTTATTGAAACTTTTACTAGCGCATTGGTGAAATTTTTCTGATTAAAATCGTACCAAACACGATATAGTTTCAATTATAATTACTTGCTAAAATTAATGTTAAAGGTTGGCGAAAAGCAACAGAGATCGAAAACAAAACCAGTTGCGGTGTCGGCTCTGGTTTCAAAGGTTTCATTTATCCAGGCAAGGTGGCGATTCTGGGCATTTAATGTTGCATTTATCCAAGCGAGGTGTCGATTCTGGGCATTTAATGTTGCATTTATCCAAGCATTCTTTCGTTGCGTTTATCCAGGTTTTACTGTATGCGAGTGCTTTTGCGGGATGAGACAGACTTTAGCTGACTTTCGAGGAGAGAAGTGCGTAGTGTTTGCGAGCTAACTTGTCAATTTTGTATTTTATTCAATACCATTTTTATTTTCAAATCTAATAAACAAAAATCATTCATTATACCACAATATTATTTCGGAGATCTATCGATTTTTTCATACATGAAAGAAATGTTTGAAATGGAATGCTTCGACGAGTTTGTAGGGGTTGCTTATCAGAGTATTAATTAATCGGTTTTTGAAAATTAATTACCAAAGTGATAACGATATTTTACGCGAATACTGATGGAGGAATAAAAACTAATTGAAATTGACAATTTCTCGTAGATTCTTCCATCAAAAACATTGCTGTCGAAATGAATTTTTCCCATCATAAAGATGCACCGTGTAAACGGATGAAAAATAATAACGTTTGAATGGAAACGACAATGGCGGATTGGAAATTTTGCTACGTTTAATTATTTTCATTGGAACATCACTGGTCGTCAGATTTAAAGTCGCGTTTAAACCACGGTTGCAAGGGTGGCTCGTTTCTACGTTCGGGCCGGTTAGTCTGCGCGAAAGTGTTCCGGTTTCCGGCGCGAAATTAGATTACCTTTTAAAATAAAAAGCAATCTAGACGGTAATACTTCCCACTTCGCCTTTCAAACTGTTTACACGAGCAACGTTCGCGATCCTGTTACGAGAACCGAGTTCATTTTTCAAGTAATTTCTCCAATACTATAATGAAACTTTTCTTCCTCTTCCTCTTCCTCTTCCTTATTTACTAATTTCACAGTGGGTTGAGAGTGGGAAGCAGTACTACAATAAAAATTCGAATATTCCAAGTTTTACAGCTATAACTAAGTAGAAGGATTCGGATTGGCCCGAAAACTTAATCATACTTTCCAAGTCCCGTGCGTCGCCGACCTTCCGGTGCGAGTTGAAGAAAGGACAAATTTTCCAACACCCCTGTTCCGTTTCTTCGCTTCAACGGAACAGAAAATTGCGAACGGCTGACGCGTCAAAGTGTTTAAATTGAAAAAAGAAAATCTCACAATTACCCGTAAATAGAAAATGAATCGAATCGTGAAAAAGTAGAGGCTAGTCCGGCCGATTTTCTCCCAGCGATAACGCGAAAAAAGAGAGTCCGTCCACTCTAAATCACGGCCAGCCGTTCTCCCATTAATTAACGATATCGACAGGCCGCTAATAGACCGTCGGTATAATATGAAAATTACACTTTGCACGATCGCGGGACAAACAGCTGGATTCTGGTGGTGGTTGCGCGTTCGCGAGCGCACCTGCAACAACCACGAGACGCAGGTGTGAAACGAACGGGTTTATTAATTGATTAAAGTCACTTCGAGCTACGCCCGTAGCCATTCCAGAGATTTTTCCCTTCAACAAAAATATGCATCATCGTCGAAAAATGAGATACGGGGGTGGAATATTTGAGGGATAAAGTAGCGGATGGCAAATATCAAATATTTGATTTTTTCCATTTAAATTGAGCGCATAAAAGTATTTAATTTATAGAATCACACGGTATCTCAAATCGGGATTCACCGATGGGTAAAAAATATACCATACCATTTTTATAATTTAAATTGAACGTATGAAAATTTGTTACTAATAAAAACATTTATCGGCTCGAAACTAGTCCAGTGCGTTAAAAAATACCAAAGGTGTTTTTATTCGAACGAATTTACTGGTTAATCGACTGTTTATCTATTGATTATAAACTTCCGCGATTCGAAGAATGCCTGGCAGGAAGGAATAGCAGAAGCGGACCAAAGAATGAAGAAAATTCGAGCGATAAACCGCTGGAGGATAGTTCGCTCATTACAAGAATTTCATTAATTAACTCTGACCAGATGCGATTACAAAGCTGAAAATTCGCAAATCAACGATCTCGTGTTCCAGCCAGCTATCGTCTCGTGTTATTGTCCCGGAATTTACGATCGGGTTGTGGTAGAGTAGGGGATCGCGGTATTAAAAAGTCCACGATTCGATATCGCGTGGAAATCGTTTCTCTTTGTCCGTTCGAAAATGCATTTCGACCTGTCTGACGTCATACAATTCGCGGTTTCACAAATTGGAATTTCACCGAAGCCCTGGATAGATCGATTCGCAATTTGCATCCAACAGATATATCTTTTTTTTATCGACGTGGATTCACTTTTTCAAAATACTTCCGGAAAGCCTCTGAAATTTCATCCTCTAATGTTTTTATGAGAAAATAAATTTTTTTTTGGCTGTTTCAATTCGTCGATAAATCGATAAATCGAAAAATAACATCACCCTTATACGTAGAATCCTCAGAAATTACTATGTATTCCGGCGATAATTGTTCTACTAAAAGGTAGTTATTATTTTTCGCTGATAAATCGACAAATATTTTTATTTATCCGGCGACTAATGAAGAAGAGAAAAATCTGAATAAAGCCTGTGTACCATAGAATAATTCAACTGGAGAAAGGTTGATTCACAATCTAAGGAAAGATAGGAAGAAGGAAGTTCGTCGACCCTCGTTCGTTAACGTCCGTTTGCTGTGTCGAAGGGGGTGTAAGGGGGTTGTCGGTGGTGTGTAGGGTAAGCGAGCGCCTCGTGAAAGAAAATCAAGTGCATTCCCTGAAGGGAATTACACGCTCGAGCCTTCGTCGTCGACCTTCTTCGAAATGCATGTCCCCGGTGCAATCGCGAGCCCGGTGAAAGGAGCCGAGCGGGGCTTTCGCTTTCGCTTTCGTTTTCGAAGGGTTGCCGGAACTTAAAGTCACGCTGCCAGGTCCCTTTCTAGCTGCCAGCAAAGCTACGCTTTTTTTCCGGCGTCGCGACGCTGAATGAAGCGACTAGCAACTTTTTTAGACCCTTCCTTCTGCTCTTTAACCCTGTTCGCTGGCTATTAAAGAGAGAAGCGTCGGAAACTGGGTAACGAACTAACCCCTTTCGTTTTTTCATTTATTAATCGATACTTTTTTTCGAGTTATTCAATATCCAAAATTGTTTGAAACAATTATTCCGAGAGCAAAGCAAATTTAATGAATCCTGATTAAATTCCAACGTCGTCGCGTCGGGTCAACTAAACACACTGGCGGCTGATTAATTCGCCACCGGAAATCGGTGGGCCGATTGATCGATCGGTTCGATCGATTATCAAACGAAGCGGGAACGCGTACAACGGTTCACCCTGTGACCCCGATTTATATTCGATGCTTGGATGAATTCGTCGCACGAAACAACGCGAAGCGAACTGATCCGTGAACTTTTCGAGAGCTTCTTTGTTTCTCAGACCAGACTCTCTGCGAGACACGTTTTTCTCGATAGTATTGGAAAATCTGTTCGTCGAGCATTATTGCCTTCCTGTCTGAAAGGTAAATGCTCGTCTTTTGGTTGCTCGGAAACGAATCAAGAAGGAGAGAAAAATTCCAACCCCGCGATCAAAGCTGTTCTTCTATCGTTTAAGCTCGATCAACTGCGACTCTACTTCGTGTTTGATCGTTCGTTAGTTGCGCTGCAGATATTATACGGGGTTGTACTCGATATAGATAGGAAAATCAGAAAGCTTAAAAATATGAAAAAAAGAGGAAGGAATCCGTCGATAACTGAAAAAGAGAGGGACAAGCACCGTTCGCGGACGCTATTTACCCCTCGTTTGCGTCCATCGGAGGAGCAACGTCGATGGAAGGTGAGCCGAGAACAAAGGGGGTGAAGAGCGGCAATTTGTAGTGCCGGGAAAAAAAGGGAAAGAGCAGAGTTTTCCGAGCGTAGAATTAAAGGGAAAAGGAAATGGCGACAGCCTGCGTGCCGAGACGTCAGAGAATTTTAATGGCACAATAATTGGATGGCGCGGCGCAACGCGATAAACAACGCGTCGCTTCTTCCGGCCCGTTTCCATCTTGTTATCCTAACCGACCCGTGGCGCAATAACGCGATTAAACCAGAGCCAAGAAAATTTAAAGAAAATTTAAAGAAAATTTGCTGATCGTTCGATTTTCCGAACGGTTCGAGTAGCAATTTAACCGATGGAAAAATCAAGCACGCTCAACTAACAGGGAACAAAGCGCTTACCAACTATAATTATACCGTTTAATGTCCTCAACGAGCAAGCGGCGTACCCGAATCTCCTCGGCAATGAACGCATACCAATTCGAAAGGCATCCTAAGCGGCTAAATACGCGATTCCCGACACGTGCGAGCGATCCAAGTTTCGTTAACAACTTAATACATGTGCGAGAACGGGCCGCTCTCCGAATCGTTCCAAGGCGAAAAAGAAGAAAGAAACGCGTAGGACTAGTTAGCCGTCCGGAAAAAGGAACTCGTTTGCAAGGTAAAGAAGGAGACGGCTAGTTTTTTACTTGGCTCGTTATTGCGACAACCTTTCGCGTCTCTCTGGATTATTCGCGAGAAAGTCGGAAAACTGGTGGACGCACAGGAACGGCGGAAAATAGAATAACACCGGCCCCCGGAAATGAGATTTCGTGGTCCGTGTGTAATGTAATTTCAACGGGACGGAGGAGAAGGGAAGAGGCGAGGTTCAAAAGAATGGTAGAAAATAGACGTTAAAAGCATTAAAGGGATCCGAATTTTAGATAGAATTGAGATCACCCGACAAATCCATCGTTTAGCTACGTGTATCATTCGATCATATTCATGAAACGTCAAAGTTATGGAAGCGGACAGTTATGGGGCGGTTAAACGTTTGAGAGCGAGGGAACGCGGTTTGCGGGTCGCTTAAACGAGAAAATGGATCCCAAAAGGTAGGCGCGCGAACACAGGAGTAACGACGCCGGCAGGATATCTATAATGAACGTCAACTGTGAAATCAACGGGACATCGGCTGGCCGCGATAAATTAATTAAAGCAGCGACGCGCGAGGCAGCCTCGGATTTCCCAAAGGCTGTATCGGTGCACGTGCCTCGCGTTCTCATCAATTTCTGATAGAACCGACGTCGCCATACCGATTCCCCGTTCATTGAAGAGAAATTAATTTCTTCGTTTTTCGAAATTTCTTAGGATAAGGATGACGATGGTTCGCCACGAAAATAACAGCTGACGCGTACGTGCAGCCGCATAGAGGCCCGAAAGCGTCCGATTAGCACGGATTAGCATGATCCGTGAAGGACCGAGGGCTATTCAAATTCAGGAAAACCCTCTCCTCGGCATCTTGAATATTCAGCGCGTCGTTCCACGCAGACGTCCTGCGATGTGTTCCCCGCACCGCGGCCGACCAGCTTACCGGATGGGAAACACCCTCCTTTTCGACAGTTTGCCAAGGATCAGAAAGTAATCTGACACTGCTCTTGGGGGAGAATGAATTTGTTCGATCACGTACGCGAAAACCTTTTATCTCGCTCGTCTAAGAATCTTTCTTTTTTTTTTTTTTTTTTAACAACCTGTAATTACTACTACTTCGTCGCAATCTTCTTGTCCTTTTTTCAAAAGGCTTTGTAAAGGTTGTTACAAAGTAAAGTAAAGTTTCATCCCTGTTGTGCAGCGACGATTCGAACCGGCAACCAGTGCCCAGATAATACGAGTTAATTCGTAGCGACAAAGAGGGATGAAAAAGGGAAGGGTTGCTCGTAGTAGGAGCTCATCAGAGAAAGGGGTGTGTCGTTGAATAATACAGCATTATGACGTGGAGAAGAGAGAAGCGAGGGTGGTTGGAAATGTATTTAGGGATTTGCAGAGGCGAGCGAGGTGACGCAGGACGTCGGTTTCGGGGATGATTCTGGGTCTCAGGGGCGGGACGTGGGTCGCCGGGTAAAATCAGGTCGTGGCACTGACAGTACGACCTACATACGATTGCAACCCTCTCTCCCAGCCCCTCTTCTTATCTCTACTTCTCAGTTTCCCAGTGACGGACCACGCGATCGAGTCGCGAAGCTACGTTTCTTTGGACGGATCCTCGGCTTTCTAACGAGATACGTGACAGTTGCTCTCTTGGAAATTTATGCAACTCCGACGCGAACTCTGACGCAAATTTCAGAAAACGTCGCGCCTCGATGATGCTTGAAATTTTAACCAACAGAACATTGAAAATTAGAATATATATATCTTTCGCATCGTCTCTACATTTTTCATTAATTCTGATTTACGAGATGCACAATTCTACTCGAATTAGGAAAATTACTTTTCCATTTAACTCCCGTTTACCCTCAAGTAATTTTCTACACAATTCTCGCAGCTATTATGTACGCCATAAATTACGTGCTACAGAATGTCCCGACATTTTCAGCGAGAAAAGAAAGAAAAAATGAAAGGGTGCTAGTGTTCGCGAGCCAGCCCTGTTCTTACATCATCCCTCTTCATCCGGCGACCCCGGTTGCAGCCTCTTACGTCACTGGCTGCAACCGATGTGCCCGCTTCCTTTTTTCCTGAATGAGACCGAAACTTGCTTATCATCGTTTAGCCAGCTCGAAAAACAGGCTGCCTAATCGACTAAAAGGGTGGAAAAAAAAAAAGAAAACTCGCCTTCTCTTTGACTCGAAAGAAGATAGAAACGAAAAGTATGCGACGAGCCAGTTGATATCCGAGCATGAAATATCCAGGATACCTTTGACGATAGAGCGTCTAGGAGAAGATCCAGGATGTGACATTTTTCCAGAAACTCGAGTAATACGATGTAAAGCATTTTCTTGTCACTTGCTCGCGAAACTTTATCCCCCCATGTATCGTACGACGTGTTTCATTTTTCAGAGACCTAGTTTACCAATGGATACGTTACCACCAAGGTAGACGGGGGCCAATCGTGATCTAGACAGAGGAAACGGTGCTTCGACTGATATTAAGTAGAAAAATGTATGTTTCTGAAAGGAACAGAGGATGGAAGAGAAAGAGGAAAAGGGCCGACCTGAAATTGGCCTGAAAAACCGAGTCGAGTCGAGCCGGGGCGAGGTTCCCATTGTAAATTGAACTCACGCGCGAGCTGGAGCATCAGGGAAGAACGAAAAGAAGGGAAAAAGCGAGAGAGAGAGAGAAAAAAAAGGTAAAATAAACGGAGAAACTGCTGTTCCTCCGCATCCACGTCGCGTAGCCGTTCGCCTTTTGAGAATTCATAAATATTCGAGGGGAAGAGCAAGAACCGGGCAGAGGTATCAACGTTTCGCGATGGCCTAAAAATTCTTTTACGGTACAATTTCCCCCTTGCCTAAGCGACAGACCGACCGAAAACAAGAAGGAGTTACAGAGCCACGATATATAAACATTTATTGGAAAAACTTTCCTTCCAGCTTGGCCCGCATTCGACTTGCATTCGAGCTGCAATTGCATATTCCCTGGCAATTTCGCGACCTCTCTACAGGTTTATTCAAAATAAAAACACTCGATAGTTATTCCAACTGGTTTGGAAAAATTTTCAAATTCAAATAATTATACAGAGTGTTTCATCATTCTGAGGGCTACTTCAAGCACGACGAATGGAGATAAAAAAATAATATATGTTTCAAAGAATTTCGTGTTAATGATCACTCTGCACTTAACGAAACTCTATCTACTTTGTTCGTGCGTATATTAAATCAAGAAACTTGAATACGTAAGATGTGAAGAAGCCCTAGAAAACCGGATGAACGAACGTTGGATAGCTGTTAGTTCTTCTTCCTTTTAATCATCGTTATAATTAAAAGGAAGTCAATGAAGGTTCGTTGGCATTCGAATCACGTGCTCGTTGCCTACTTCCGGTGAGATATCGAACGAGTGCATACTCGAGGAAAAATTCGAGCCGAGAAACGGGAATGGATATAGCTCGACGAGTATAACTCGGATCCCCGCGAGACGGACGAATAAATTTTTGCAAAGAGCTTCGAGTAAATATGTACACGGGGACCATGTATCTCTCGAATATACCTTCTTCGGCTACGTATAGATCTTTCTGAAACGAATCATGAAAAAGCAATCGTGGCAAGGTTCGTCGTACAAATAAATTCAACCCCTTTTTAAGAGAAATTTTTAAATTCACTTGGAACTGAAATTATGTCGTAAGATAAATAAATTTCGATTAAGAATATGTAATTAATTGTAAAAATTTCTTCTAGACCAGTAACAGCTACCCCCTCGTTCTCCAATTCTAGTGACTTTTTCAAATTCTAGTAACAATTTCAAATAAATCAAAGTACGATAAATCTTTGTAACTTTTAGATTTACGTAAAGAAATGAAGAAACGTTTGAAATGATCACTTTCTTCATGATTCGAGGGAAAAGTATTTTTTGGCAATCTTATCGATTAGGGACTTACCTTCGACTTCCTTTGTAACCGATGATCGTCACGATGTTGATACTTCTATTTCTCGTGATTTTATTTAACATCAAAGTCCAAGTTGAATATTTGCAAATTGCTAACGTTACATATAGCAAAAGATGTACGGTGAAGTAAAATGTTGAAGACGAGTGGTTGGGAATCGAAGGCGAGGAAGGAGGAGAGCAGCTTTACCGACTTCGTTCTAGGTTTCTTCAGAGTCAGGACAGATGGAGATAGTTGGACAGGAAATCCGGCTGACACTCTGGATCTTCTGGAAAGAATTTATCATTTCCTTATTTTCATTGCAACTACAATCTTTTTTACAGTAGTCAAATGAAATAATTAAATATCGAATAAGAAATTCATTTTAAAATGATCTATCTGTGAATCAAAGAATTTTAATTAAAATAAGGACCAGGAGTTTGATTTTCTCAGAGAAGAATAAACGGGAGAAGAAATCACGATGAAATTGAATCCTTCTGTAATATAGATATGTCCGTATATTATATAAAACATCATTATTATAACGTACATCCGCTGTATCCTCTGACTTCATTCGAGTTTTCCTTCTCTATATCCAGTTCGACGCGCAACAGGTGCATAAACGTGTGTTTTCTCACGACACAAGCCAACTATATACTGTTTTATATTCTCATTCTTCCTCTATCTCTATATTGCACATCGATTGAATCGATAGCACGCAAAAGGAGAAGGAGGAAATCGGACGCTATCACTGGTCGTTTGAAAACGACACAATCCGTCTCCTTTCACTTTGCGCGCGAATGTACGTTTGAATTTTCAAAGTACTTTCGCATTCGATCTCCTCTTGAACACACGCGCCAGAAAGAAAGAAAAAGACAAACGCGAATTCCACTCACACCTATTAAATATCACATTGTACGGGCATTTGCTTCATTAGACATTACACAGGAGACTAGCTTAAGGTAATTTCTCTATAGGGGCGACGAGAATGTCGCCAAAATAATCTTCTCATCTCTGTTCGTGTGCTGCCAACGTTATCAAAGTTTCTTTTGGTCGGCTCGATAACGTTCGCCAGTCACGAGTTCTATTTCCATATGTACAATCTGAATACGTTAAACTTTCCACGCTTAAAACAGAAATCTCTCTTCCCTATATTATACAGGGTGTTCGACAACAGGTGGGCAAAATTTTAAGGACTGATTCTAGGAATCAAGAATAATGAAATAGCGTTTGCAGCTTTGTTTTCCAGTAATTAACGTTTAAAAATTCGAATAAAAAGCGCCTGAAACCTGCAACCCGCTCAGCACCGAAGACTGAACGTCAGATCAACAGGGGAAGGTACAGTCATAACCAAGAATCGTTGAATAGTAGAAACTTACCTCGTGCTATTCTGTTTCTCGGTACTGCCGGATTCGGCTTCGATTCCTGGTTATGACTGTACCGACCCCTGCTGACCTGACGTTCAGTCGTCGGTGCTGGGCGGGTTGCAGGTTTCAGGCGCTTTTCACTCGAATTTTTAAACGTTAATTATTGGAAAACAAAGCCGTAAACACTATTTCGTTATTCTTAATTTTCGTCTTATTCTGATCCCTAGAATCACCCCTTAAAATTTTGCCCATCTGTTGTCGAACACATAAAAACGATCTACGAGCAAGACGCCGATGGTCCTTCTTTCGCTTGGTCCACCATCGGTATTTGGCCCCCGAAGAAACCACGAGGCTTTCAGACAACATTATGTAAATGTTTCCAAAGTCTCGTGTATCTACACGTATGTATGTACAAATTTCACACGAACCAGTCATCTTCTACTGGTTACTAGTAGAAGCTACCGGCTGTAAATTGTGTCCAACAGGATAAACATATCCTTAGAACATTCGATGCATGTCTGTTGATCCCCTAACGAAATTGACTACCACACTAAATTTCACACGATCTACGATCATCGTCGTCTTATCAACGGTAAATAAAACACGAAATAACAAGAGACAACAAAGTACAAAGCGATGTCCTGCGGATAGGCGAAGAGGTCCTCGAAGTCCTGACACTCTCGGTCGACTCGGCTCAGCTGCGATACTTCATCCGGTTGATCATCATCTGTGAGGACAATTGGCCACATGCGGGAACAAATGGCAGTGAATAGACTTGAATCTGTAATTAGAAAAAAATCCAGCCGTCGAAAAACAGCAGACTCGCTGAACCTCCGACCGTCGCTAAGGGAAATGTCAGCTGTGATAGATTAGTATATGGGATTTATTAAGAAGGACAGCATCGGGCGTACTTGCTAAGTTTCAGGATCCTTGGAGTACCTGGAGATCAGGCAGCTGACAGTCGACGAAGGATGAGCTGGTTAGCGTGGTTACGTTAGGATTATGGCTAATATTCAGAGTAGATTAATTGAAAGTTTTGATGAAAGGCATTGAATTATAAACAGAATCAAAGTGTCGAATATTCCAGGTAATTAAAAAATTTCAAATCGACACGCAGCTAATTATTTTTCCAGCGTCACGCCGACGTCGAGGAAACCACTTAACCCGACGGAAACGAAATAAAAACTGAACGACAGAAACATGGTAAAAAATGAGTTCGGTGAAATTGCAGAGTCGGTAATTATGAATAAAGTCAATTAAGAGAGCGGCGAACGGGCATCTTTGTCATTAGCTGGCCCGGTCCCGCTCTGTTCTCGCGTGTTTCCTAGCCTTGCCACACGGACGACCAGGTGGCAATTATACAAGCAATTGAAGCTTTCGCGGAGCAACGTAAAAGGGATGAAAGAAACGGGAAAAGGACGCGAGGAGGAAGCAGAAAGACGAGAAGCGTCGAGAGGAAGATTCAGTTACACGTGGAGGTCTACCGCTAATTGCTCCGCTCCTCTGTGTCTTTCCCTCGGTTAGATCGTAAAAAAGATAGATTAGTCCCGTGGAATCGCGGAAGTTCGTCACCTCTCGCATTTCTAACTGCTTTTACCGGAGACGAACGCGCTTCTAAGAAATTCGAGAACGTTCCCTGGGTCTGAGAAATACCAGTTCCATTATTGAACAAACCTCTAATACCACACCCCTAATACTATTTCCTTTTGTTAGCGTTGCTGAATAAAAGATAGCAGAAAATTGGATAAAAGCGTGGAGAAAGGATTAATTACCTCTTTGGATCGTCCTTCGTGTCGAAGCCGTCGATCTTCAGGATATTCCACTCGTCCCTAGGACCCTTCGAGTAGCTGAACGACACCTGCAAGAAGAAAAATAACGGCAACGTTGAAATCAATATAATGGCGTGTTTTGCCGAGCATCGACGCCACGAGGAACGCGATATCGCTTATTTTCGCATGCCACCTCGAGAATCAGCTAACGCGAAATACGAGACAGGAAGTCTGATCAAGCTCTAGCAGAAATATTTCTTCTGTCAGCTTCGTATTGCCGAGCGATCGTTTTCTACTTGGTCAGCTTTCAAACCGATCCCCCTCAGTGAATTTGATAAATCGAGGAACGGTTCTTTTATACTAAAAAGAAAAACCTCCGTCGATCGGCTGATTTTCGAAAGAAGGGAAAGTTTGAAAAGGTAACGAAACAACAATGGCACCTGGCGTGCTCGGGGATCGAGGGAAGAACAATGGTCACCTGTTTCTCGTACAAGTCGCTTTCAGAGCGGCGGTAATTTTCGAACAACGAACGCGACGATTAAATAATGGTCATTGTTGGTTCGCCGATGGAAAGCGACCGCGGTGATTCATCCTACAGATTATTCTATTACTCGCGATTAGACTTCACACTGCGACCCGTACACCATCTTAATTCCCTCCCTCTGGCAACCTTTTTTTTTTTTTTTTTATTTTTAATCCCTCGTACCGGATCAATTAATCACCGCCAGCCGAGATTGAATGGGCGGCTAGTAGAAAGTGTAGCGTGTACTACCTTTTTCGAATTGTAACATCGCAGGGAAAGCGAATAGGTACCGTCCAAGGATGAATGGAAAGATTAATGAAATTACAGAAGTATCAAATTGAAAGTAGGAATCGAGGAAAAGACGGAACTTGTTAAGTACCTGATCGCCGAATGTGTCCTTATTCAGAAACTTCATTGGCTCCAAGTGAGAATGGAATTGCTCGATGACTGTGAGTTGCTTCTTCAGTAGGTACTCGATTATGTATCCCATCGTCACGTCGTCGGGCAACCTGATTCTGTCACCCACCGTAATGAATTTTCCTCCTCTGAAAAGAAACGAAGAGAGCAGGTTAACGAAAGCAGAGAAATAACAGCAATTTCGATGAAACTTATAAACTCTATATGCGAATTAATTTCGTTAGCGAGCCGATAAAAGTGAGAAAGTCAGAGGATGAGTTTGGACCGGGCGAGAAATATTAGAATCTGATAATGAGAAAACAAGGTTGGTCCGGTGTTGGCCGTTTAATTGTCGGATTGCGCGAGGCAGAGGGAAGCGAGTTTAATTTACCGGCATTCCACGCATGTAGATTAGCCATGATCGTGCACCTGCTGCTCGGTTCGTCCACTGTCCTCTATCCTCCGCCGAGGTGCTCGCTTCCTCTCGCTCGAGAACTGGTTGGCCGCATTAAACCGAGTCCCAAGCGAGGGCATTTATTAAGGCCGTTCGTCCGACGCGATATCATGCCCTACAAGCCCTAACGAATTTCCCTCGATCGTTCGATAATTCCGTCTATTAATCCGATCGATTCCATCGTTGGCCACGCGTCGACACGCTTCCATGCCCTGTCACTGGCTGTCTCCTCGAATTAACCAAATTTCTTTCGTTCTTTATTTCGCCAGGTTTAATGAAATTTTTCAAGAAATTCATGGAGATTCGTGGGTCAATCGAGAGAGAAGAGAAGACGGACATAAATCGTGCCAATTAGAGCGGCGAGCAAGCGGTAGTCAGAGAAGTTCGGTGAGCAAGCTTGTATATCGAACCGAGTGGCACCTCCTGCTACCGAGCACACGTGAGAGAACAGTACGGGGACAAATGTCTCAAAGGGTTGCCGCCGCCGCGCCGCTTTCGAACTGGTCATCGTAGATTTGTCCGCTCCAGTTGGACAGTCGGTATGTCGGCGGACATCGATAAGGGTTTTATCGTCCCGTGGAAAGACAGGAAAGAAAGTTTGTTCAATTATTACGGATTATCGCTGGAACTGACATTAAAACTAACGTCGTTTGAAGATTAAAGTGGCGAAATCGATGCACGAACGAGAGAATTTATTATTCGAAAGCTTCGGTGACGGGGAAAAAAGTAGGAGGATGTCCTCCGTAAGTCGGTGCGTTTACAGAGGGGTCGAAAAATCGAACGACGCAACGGGATGAGGCGTTCTAAGTAAACAGAGTTTCTTTCCCTCTCCGTTCCTTGCTCCTCTTCGAACAACCGATTTCTCACGGTCGCGCGTCCACCGAAAAATTTTCACCATATTCTCCCGTCCAATTAGCAGGAATCCCCGCGTACGCAAAGTGCCGCGTCTAATTAACGTTTTCCAAGAGTCGAACCGCCTAGAAGAGGACCAGGCGAAATGTTTGCGAGGAAACAAGAGCAATAGAGAAAGAAAAGGAGCCACTCATTAGCGAATACCATCGGTGAATTCTCGAATCCGACGTACCTGCACGCCGTCTCTCTCTATCTCCTTAGCTTCTTTTTAATTGGCCAGATTAGTCCCGAAATCGCGTACCCTTTCGCTCAGTCCCTCTCTCGCCTCTTCCTTCCGTCGCGTCGCTCCTTTTTCTTTTTTCATCTGGCTCCCCACCCCAACCCTGTTCGTTGCACCTTGTACGTTCTTTCGGCACCGCCGACACGGAATATCGGCCTCGTTAAAATACCTACGGCCCCGGAGACGAAATCGAAATTTCGGGCGCTTACAAGCGAGGCAAGTGGAAGAAAGGGATCGAAAGGGTTCGTGTCCTTCGAGCTTTCAGTCTTCGTCCGCCGCTAAATAAGCCAAACGGACAGATTTCGCTGCGATACACCGACAATCCTATATCTCTTTCGCTTTCTTCTCTTCTCTTGATCCATCGTTCGACATTCCACGGTTACGAGTTAACGAGAACGAACGCGATTCGCGTTCTATTCTTTTCGCGATTCTTCGCGTTTCAATTCCTTCGCCACGCGTGTACTTTCTTATGTAAAGAGTAGAAGAGGGAAACGATAAAGATCGGCTATCGATATTGAAACGTTAACGCTATCCTGCACGTAGCACCGGTTCGCGAAGAAGAAGGATCGTTATCGATCGCGATCCAAGCGCGAAGAACGTCCGACTCCGTGTACGATCGTAATCCAACGAGTTAATTCTTAATCTATAAGACATCTTACAATGTCACGACTGAAGAAGAGATTCCCCTTCGACCGGTTAAATATTCCCATGGTTCGAACCGTCCATCAATTTCGTCGCGACAATGAACGCGCCTTAAGGAAACAGAAAAAATCCCCTCAGGAAAAACAGAACGGTTTTTAGCAGGGGAAAGTTGGAAGGGGCGCGATCGATTAACGATTTCCATGCATGTTCCGAAGATCAGAACACATGGGATAATATACTGATATTAAATTTTCAGGCTTCCATAATTAAAATGACTTATCAATTAACCACCTGCTCGTTTCTCCAGCAAAAGGGAAAATAAGTATAGGTACGTGTCTCGAGTCTTCTTCGAGTGCGAGGAGGATCGAGAGGGGACGGAGGAAAGAAAGGATCGATGTAATTCTCTGGCAGCTCGAAGAACTCTTTGATTCCATTATTGCTCACCTAATTGGATTCCTCTCCGCGATCACAGCCTGTATACGTCTATAAACTCGCGGCTGGTGAAACCAATTTGGGCATTCCTACGTATATGTATACGTGCTGCGCCAACCGACCGATCCATCCACGATCTATAGATCAGCCGAATCGCCGACACTCCGATTCCATCGGCTAAATTTTCGGACAACTCTGTTTCAGAGAGTTTTCACATTCCCCTTCGCGTCGAGATTCGAAAGTTTTTCAACGGTACTTTGATCGTAGTAGAAATTTCTAATTTTCTAATCTGATTTGGAAGAATTTTTCTTGTTCGAAGGTTCGAGCACGGTGAATGGAGTTTTGTAAGAGCGAGCGTGCATGCACGTGGGTGGCAATCAGCTCTCCGTAGGCCCATTGTGACCGGCTCGTTGCGTTGCTCGTTAATTAAGACCCATCTGCATCGGAAGCAGTGCTCTCTCTTTCCTCGATGGACAACCGATCGAGTGGGAAAAATCACGGGATTCCTCTCTTATCCTGACGTTTCAATCCCTCCGTTCGCGACGTCTTTCTCGACCGGCTCGAATCGCGATTCGATTTCGCAACGACAATTACGCTCGACGGAAGTCGTAAACGGGCCATGTGTTAAATTATATTTGCGGAAACTTTCTCCGATACGTGTCGGACTAATTGGAACCGGAAGTAAGATGAAACTTTACGTTCGCTGAGACAGAGATTACTCGAGTTGAATCGTATTAGAAATTCCAACGATTTTCAATCATCTTTTCTTATTCCGAATATTCTAAATATTCTTAATTGCAAGATAATTCAGGATGGCGTAAGGATTAATGGAGAAGCAGATAGAGAGAGAGAAGGGAAACACTTGTTTCCTGTTAACGAAGAGCAGGATAACAGCGTTAATGGAAAATCATCGACGTTTACGAGGCACGCAGCTCCCGGTGCACCGTTACCAATGCTCGGTATCATAAATAATGAACAGTTAGAGAGGAAAGCAGCCTCGATGAGATACCAACGGGACCAACCTTGATTATCCTCCAAACGAAGCGTCATTCTAACCCTTTACGAGCTATAATTTCAACGTTACGATAGGTTCGATTAAACCGAAGCTCGTAAGAAACGAAATAATTGATGGAAACCGTGAACTCTAATGACACCGGAAATTAAACTGACAACTCTCATCTATCTACAATTACCCTCCTTACTAATTAATACTTTTGTTCGCGATTCAATTATTAACCGTTGAACAACGAAGCCTGTTTCGTGAATGGAGAATTAAAATTCGGCTTCTCTCCATGGTCCGCCGTCCGAGGATTAATTGCATCGAACTAAGCTCGATGGAAGGAAGAAATGAAAAGGAAAATGGAGGAACGGAGCGGATACTGCTGAATCGGTGCTGTCCGCCGCCGGTGAGTAGGCAAAGAAGAAATAAAGAGGAAAGATAGAAAGAGAAGGAGAGAGGAGCAGTGGCAACGTCCCTGAATGAGAAAGCGGTTCGATGCACTTGCTGCCGTATGCCCTGCTTGCTTCGTATTCGTGGCCGATTCAGATGTGTTGCAAGACGAAAGGAACGAGTGTAGAGGAGGCAGGATAATGCCAGGAGCGTGTATAGCCCGTGTGGACAAGAACGGGGAAACTCGAACGTGCCGGACAGAGGAGGTTGCGGTCTGATTCGAAAGCCCTCCCAGGTGGCGGGCTTTTTGCCCCAGCTTCCATTCGTCTCGCCTCGTTCCTTCAACGACGTTCCATTGGTGGTGGAATCAGGGAATTGGGAAAATTTCAATTGGACCCAACGAAATAGGCGCACCCTAGATTTCTATTTTTTAAATCTTCTTTAAATCTTTTTAGAGATTAAAATCGCAGAGTTTCTTGTTAATTCCTTCAACGACGTTCCATTCGTGGTGGAATCAGGGAATTGGGAAAATTTCAATTGGACCCAACGAAATAGGCGCACCCTAGATTTCTACTTTTTAAATCTTCTTTAAATCTTTTTAGAGATTAAAATCGCAGAGTTTCTTGTTAATACTGAAAGAGGAAGAGAGTAGCGGTTCGGCCACCGTTCGCCACGTAAATAATGATCGAAGAGAGGGCGAAGGCCCTTCAAGGGACATAAACGTTGTTTCTCCTCGCTTGAATTGCTTCTCGAGACGAATTTATTGATAATAACGCGGATAGCTCCACGACGTCGCGATCAACCATTTTGATTGCGCCTCGTTAACTCTTCGGTAGACCGTCTTGAACGGATTCGAACGTGCACGCTCAATTAGTTCTGGATCGTTAACTTTCATCCTCATATTCAAATTCGTTTCGCATTTTATAACTAAAACTAAACTAAACTTAAAAACTCACCCAGCCACGGGGGTCATTTTAAGCGCGAGCGCCCTGCTGATGCAAAATCCAGCCCCACCGGTCGCGAACCAGAATTTCACCTTTTGCTGAAACAGAAAAACAGAGATGGGACACTCGGTTAGTCGGGTCGAAAGACACGGGGGAGAATGGTACGTATGAAAAATCGTGATCGATCGTCGGCAGGACGGTTGATCGATCGTCGTTGGCAACCGATTATCGTGGATGACTTTTCGAATCGGGGCCACGATCGATTACCCGTCGATTCAATCCGTCCGTTATCCTCCCTCCTTTTTCAACAAATTACACCGAACGTACGCGTATCCGACGCGTCTCTGATGAGAATTGATTGACATCCAATAAGTTTCCTTTTAACCCTTTTACTTCGATCCGTTCCCTATCCGCCATCGATATATCCATTCACCGACACTCGACAAATAATTCACCTGTTCCTCGTTTTCAATCCTCTTTTATACGTAGGTACTTGAAAAATGGGACAGAGGAGAATAATTTCAATTATCGTACACTAGCGATCAAAGGGTTAGTTGATTTCTAACCGATCGTCGTAGCTGCAGGCCATTAGACTGTACGAAAGCCATGCCAGCGATCCTATCTCTATACTGGTCTAGAACTCGAGGAACTCGAGGAACTCGAGGAACTCGAGGAACTAGGCGTGGTACATGACGAACAACCGTGAACCTAAACTGTTGCTGCACGTGCGTACCACCTATCGATGAAACCGGTCTCCGACGTTCTCGAAAAAAGTCCGAGACAATGGTTCGATGCAGAGTTCCGCAAACGCTCAACCAGCCGGAACGAGGTACACATTTTCCTATTCATTTGCGGTTCTCCGGCTATCGTCGAACTTTATTCTCGAATACCGGAAGAAGCTAAGGTTCCCTCTCGGTCGGGTTTAGATTCGAGGGTTAACTTCCTTCGAAGGGATGATAAGAGGAGGCAAAGAGGGAGCGTTACAGCAATCAGCCAACCGAATTTATCTCTGGATCGCTGCCAATCGTCGCTACGTAATTGGATATAGGATCGTGTAATCGGTTTCCCGAAGCTCGAGAGCAGCGCATCAACCCCCCCGGCTTGGAAGCCAGGAATGTAATTAGTCAGAGGCGCACCCGGTGCAATCTTCTTGGACGATCTACCGATCCACGAGGACGCTCGGACCTAACAACGATTTCTTTCCATCCTCCTTCACAGACTACAACAGGCCTCGATCGCTCGATTGGCTAAATGAACGCGTCGATAATTAAAATCGTCGACTGATTGCGCCTGTCCAACAGGTGCCGAGCTTTCCTTCGACAACAAACGCGTCGCGTCGCCTCGGATTTGCTTGTTAATTATAAAATGGCAGCTGGAAGGTACAAGTAAAAGAGGAATCGAGATAGTATCTCGTCTTTGGGCTCACCTCGACTGCCTAGTGAACGACTCGTTCCCCCATTTCCATCGGAAAATTTCCTAACTCGATCTAAACATCTGCAAACACGAAACTTCCCTTTGGAATTTCCAGCGCGCTTTCAACCGATAACAAACGCGATCCCTGTTATCCGTAGGGAATATTAATGAACGATAATTGCCGACAAGCCGCGTCAATTTGCATGCGCGTCCACGTGCTGGTCGATGCAAGGAAACCATCCGCCGATATCCGTCGAGTAAATAAAATAATGGAAAAAGAGGAGCAGGAGGAGCAGGATAAGAGGGAGAGAAGGAGAAAGCGAGAACTAGATTGCCGCGCCGGATGCAT
Source organism: Osmia lignaria lignaria (assembly GCF_051020975.1). NCBI lineage: Eukaryota > Metazoa > Arthropoda > Insecta > Hymenoptera > Megachilidae > Osmia > Osmia lignaria. The sequence goes on along the minus strand of NC_135044.1, from coordinate 8,310,390 downwards.
CGTCGCAAAAAGACCATCCTGCCGGCAGATATAAAGCTGCAGCAGGTATAATAATATCCAAGTAATGGAGGTAGCGTACGTGGCAGAGGCTTTCTCTCTTTACAGTTTGGACGCAGCAACGGATAACGCATCGTTTCCATGGCGCGGCCACCGAGGCCGTCATGGGTCACGAACGCTTCTTCCATCGCGATGACTCCGCCTCGTATACCGCTCGATACGTTCACCTGTCCTCTTTCGATGACGGCCCTATTTCATCTAACCTACGCCCCGCCTAAACGCTTCCGGGTCCCCTTGTCGACGTCTGCTTAACCCTTTGACGGGTCCATTTTTCTTCCTAACCAGAGACTACTGTAATGTTAATATTAGCTGTGATTTTGAAAAATTGTAAATTGCTTGGGAGGAAGGATAAATACTATGTCTCTGAAATAGTATCGAAACGGCAATCTGATTGCGAAGAACCTGATTGCGTCAACAGGCAACTCGAGTTTCCTCTTTCACAAAAGCGTATTAACCTCTTATCTGCAATTCAATCGGGGGGTGGGGGGGGGGGGCTGAGCAATCTTCCGATCTAATTAGCTTCCGTTCCATTGTGACCACGGGCAGAATTTTCCAGCGGGAACACGAGTAGGTTTCAGTTTCCACGTGGTTCGTCCGAAGCGTACGATGCGCACGATGCACCGGTTCGTCACGGGTCACGCGCGCAATCCCGACGCATTCAAAGCGAACAATGCGACTGCTAATTACGGTAGGTTCGTTAAAATCCACGGAGAATACATGCTTCCCTTCTATTCTATTTCTATGAAATACGCCAAGTGGCGCGTACACGTCACGCCGCGCCGTTAAGGCTGCGGACACCTGTAATCGACAGATCGTAAACCATCGGGACTTAATTGAATACTTCCCAAGTGCTTCAAAACGACTGGTTTCAAGTTTCTTATTTTAATTTAGAAATTTTATTAAGGTATTTTTCCTGAAATGACCAGATAAAGATGACGCGGGTATCGATAGGTTTCGAAAATGCAGCATAGTTAGGGGGAAGTTGCCGAAATCGTACCACTTAAGATATTATGCATAATATGAAGCTCTGGTATGTCTGTTTGAGAATTTAGCTGAGCAATTTTATAAAATATCGTTTAAATAACCTGTGGATAACGTTAACTGCATTTTGAAAGCAGTTGTTATGTCTTACGTGCATTAGTAAAAAAATGATACAAAAGTACGATTTTGGCAACCGGTATCCTAAATCGTACTGGTTGGTTTCCAACATCCTATAAAATCAATAAATTGATTTTAACATTGTATTAACTTAAACATTGTATTATATTTTCAAGTTGAACTTCTTCATACAAACTGCAGAACCACTCCTCTTCATTAAGCGATACAGAAATATTTGCAGATGCACTAGTTGAAGACGTGTGTTTTATTATAGCCTTATTCATGTTATTTGCACTTCACTGTCTGTACATTCTTTTTGACATAACTATAACCTAAAAAAAATATCTAAAATATTGATCAATTGTTTAACTCGTACTGGTACGATTTAGGCTACTCGCCGGCTCTTTTATAATTTTATTTTATTTAATTTATAAGTTTTAACATGATTTGAAAATTGGCGCGTGCACATAAAAACGTAGGCTTATATTTGTGTAAAAATAAATATCATTAAATTATTTTTAAAAGAGACAGCGCAAGCGCAACATGATTAAAATTTTACATTAGGCTGATCTGATTTTTCAAATTTGTTAGAACAGCTACTGTAATTGATTTTGATACACTATTTAAGGTTTCATAGGAATACATATGTCTTAGCTTATAAAAGATGTTGCTAGCTGGTACCGCCATTCAACATTAAGCAAAATTTGAATGTGGTACGATTTAGGAGACTAGTACGATATCGGCAACTTCCCCCTATAGCAAGATTTTATTATCCTAGAGCAACAGTTGCAGCAGGTACCACTTACAGTTCTTCTTTAAGTGGCGTCCAACGATTATAGCAATCGTTCTACTTCGCGGCCGAGTTCTCACGTGCGATAAAATGCCTCGGCGAACTGTTTAAACGCGACCGAACGTGGCGAACGTGTACCCGTTTGTTCGCTCCAACGAGCCTCGTTTCCTGCCAGAACGCAAACCGATCGATTTCCACCCCGCGTAGCTTTTTACCTAGAACGTCAACTTCGTTCGCGATGGTAATTCCGAGGTTTGAAAAGAAAAACGAGCGTACGTAAATTTTCTGGAAATTTTCTTTGCCGATGCGTGAATTTTCCGGCAGAATAAACAGAGCAAGATGCAATCAGAGCGCGATAGTTTCACGGCGTTGCGCACTCTAAAAAGGATTCCCACGTTCGTAACGCGTTCCGACTTCAAATGGATGCCCAACTAAGCTTCTCTAATTAATTCCACAATGTTTTTTCTCCAGATGTTAAAGTATCGGGACAATTCCTCTGTCTAATCGTAAGAAGGCAATAGAAAATCGATGAAAGGGTTCGGTGTCGCGCGACTCGAGAAAGGCATTCGAGAGACGAGCAAAGAACAGGCTAATTAATAGTTCCGGGAACGTTGAAGAGGTGAGGAGGAAGGATCACAGGATCGGTGGAGACAGGAAGGAGGGAGCGAGAGAAGGAGCAAGGAATGCGAGACATGTGGCGCGCATCCGCGTGCCTCCAGCCTGCGAACAGGCTGCGAATTTCTGACGAACGATCGGATAGGTGTTAGTCAGGGCTTGCAATCATCCTAAAACTGCATTGTTTACGCCAGAGACACGAAAGCCGTTCCACCTAAATATCCTCGTGAAATTGTAGCCTCGACCTTTCTTTCCCTTTTTGCTGTGAGACAGCAACAGGAAAAGCACAGCAGAGTCGTTCGAGCAGAACCAGCCGACATCCCTCAGGAATCAGCGATGCAACGGTTTGCTTTAACTCCGCGCAGCCTGACCTTTCTAATGCAAGATCAAGGCCGATGCGACTCTCCCTGCTTCCTCGAGAATAGAAGAAAATTTCAATGATAGAAGAAAATTTCAATGTCAAAAATAACTAACAAGGGGAACTATCAAAGTGTTACGCTCACTTATTAATGAAACTTTGCCACCTTGTAGAGCTCGTCGCCCTGAACACGCCTATACCCCCTTTTGGGGGCAGACGACTAATTGTTTAAAAGATATTAATAATTAAAATTAGTTACTACTTACATTGAGAAGTATGACAGACTCACACATACAACTCGCAATCTAGAGATCCACGGTTCAAATCCTTGATTCCCAACATTTTTTTTATTTTATTTAATGATAATTTGTCTCTTTTTGAATAACTATTACATAAAAATTATCATAAAAATAAAAAAAAAAAATGTTGGGAATCAAGGATTTGAACCGAGGACCTTCAAATTGCAAGTCACGGATCTGCTCCGTTGTTAAACACATGACTCGTAATCTAAAGGTTCTCGGTTCAAATTCCGGGCCAGTTTTTTTTTTTTTCTTTCTTTTTTTGTAATAATTTTTATGTAATAGTTATTCAAAAAGAGACAAATTATCATTTAAAAAAAAGAAAAAAAATGTTGGGAACCAAGGATTTGAACCGTGGATCTCTAGATTGCGAGTTGTATGTGTGAGTTTGTCATACTTCTCAATGTAAGTAGTAACTAACTTTAATTGTTAATATTTTTTAAACAATTAGCTGTCTGCCCTCAAAAGGTGGTATAGGCGTGTTCAGGGCGACGAGCTCTACAAGGTGGCAAAGTTTCATTAATAAGTAAGCGTAACACTTGGGTAGTTCCCCTCGTAAGGAATCGACGATTGAAAGGATCGAAACTGGAGTCTTTTCGAAATCTGATTAATTAATTAATTAATATGCATTCGATTACCGATTCGACGCGCTATTAGCAGTAAATCCCGTGTCGAGGGAGATCTGTTTTGATGAACGAGCCGGCACTGTCTCGGCTCGTTTAAATCGTCGAAAGAGTAGGGGAGTGGATGGAAATTCGGGACTAGCTCACCGCGCCGTCAACGTCTACCTGTTAATTAGTTTCGGGATCGGCCACCGATCTCCGGTTAACCGTGTTTCCATTTTAGCCCCTGTCAGTCCGACAACCCGATCCTTTCCACCGATTTATCGACCGGTTAATGAGCTTAGAATATGAAATAATAGAGAGGAGGGATCCGGCGGGAAACGAGAATATTTCTCCGCCTTTTTTATCAAATTTTACGGATCCTTAGCTAAGGCTTTTTAGCAAAAATTTCATTTTACCATCTAATTGTTGTCAGTTTGAAGACAGGAAATGGCTGCTAGCGTTTGCGTGGAAAAAGAAGATCGAAAGAAGCGGCTTTCACGCGGCGCGGCGAGGAAAAGACGATGGAAAGAGAAGGGAAAAAAGGGGAGAACCGTAGGTGGGCACAGCGGGAAAGCAGTAAACCTGCAGCTCTCCAGTGGCCGTATTAATCATTCCGCGGCGGATACGCAGAGAGGAAGAGAGAGGGACCGTTGAATAAGGACGGAAATCACGGGCGAAAGGTGGAGCTCTCTCGTGAAATACGAGACGTTTCATTAAGGCTATCCGTCGATTCCTGCCAGCCGATAATTATCTGCTACCAACCGCTTTAATTGAGAGAACCGATTCGGGTACATCCTTCGATCCTTCTCTTATAACCTATAGTTTGAATTTCAATCGGTCCGTTAGACTTACGATTAGAATAAAAAGATCGAGGTTGTCTCAAAGAAAATCAACTGCACCGACCGCGGCCGCGGCCATCATCCTGCACAGCTGACCAGCATACATTCTTTCGCCAGGACGACGGTAATTACGATTGCATCGGCACCGGGATATCGCGCTCACCACGCCCCTGGTGAAAGGGTGATCCCGTGAAGGAACGAGAAGAAAGCCGAGGCGAGGGTAAAAGAGAAGAGACGATGCAGGAGCCGGTGATTTCAGTTGGCCGGTAGGCTGATCCAGCCTCGGGATAACCTGCCGATGAACCGTAAACCAGGAACTTATTATGGAGCCGTGTAGCTCGCGCTGGCACACAGCCACTTTATTATTGCCACTATCCTAGTTGCACGTCTTTCTACCATAGCTGGTCCTACGGACTTTCTACCCACCGTCCAGTTTATTTACTTTCCGATATTTCTAATTGCAATTTCGCTAATTTCCACCAGGGGGATGAAAATGAAAAATGGAAATCAATTCAGTTCTGTCACGGATCGTCGCTCCTGCGATTCCCCATAAATGCTCGTTCAATCGTCGATCCGAAGCTGTTCGACTTGGCATGAGCAATAATAGGGCTGCGCGACGAGAATAGGACGAGATGGAAAGAGTGCGAGAGAGTATTCCTCGGACAAATATAATATACGAGTACGCGAAGCCCCCGGGGAGTTAACGTCCACCATACCGAGACCATAATCTCGGCTGGAAGATGGTACCACACCCATGGGGGGTCGGCGGATACCTCGGTGAACGCCACACGAACAGCATCCTATTCCTGCAGAAACGAGTACGATCGCGGTTCGCCATCTACCTACATATTCCACTGCTCCTCGATAAAAATTAATATGCCGAGTTTTCAAACAAGATGCCGAACGGTCAAATTAGTTTACCCTGTTTCCCAAAAGCAACAGATTAATTTTTTATATCTCTTCCCTAAGGTAAAATCCAGCACCGACGTAAAGTACACGCGGTATTCGTTGGAATGCAAGCAAATATCGCGGAACGAGAACACTTATGGGAGGGCACGAGAAGGGAATGAGATTCTCCGGACCATTATTACGGTCTGGCTTACCAAACGTGTACACATTATTACCGTAGAGAAATTCTTCTCCGTTAAAATTCATCAAACCTTGATCCACTTCCCTACTAAATTACACCAGAAAAATTCCATTCCCCGTTTTCTTTCGAAATTCTTCGAAATTCTTCGAAATTATGGTACCGCCATTCGAGAAGGCCCGGTATACTCGTCTTATTTTTCATTCAATGAAAATTACAGGCTTCCTCGAATGTTGCCGGCTGCTTTTAATAAAGTTGCTGGCGAATCTAAACGAACGGTAATCTGGGATACGAGCAAGCAATACTTAAGTGGGTTAGCCGTGCACGTTATCGATAGGCAGGTTGCAAAGTTACGCCGAGGGGTGGGTTCTCTATGTATGTATGTACGAGGATACTGGTTCGACCGGCTCCGTAAGAAGGTTGAATGAAGAGGACCACGAGAGGAAGACTGAAAAACATCGAACCTCGAGAATCGACCCTTGGACCATTTATGCCAACCGTGTCCACCGAACAATGTCCATTCACTCGAGACGCGACTGACCGGATTGCCGAATATGTTGTAAGACCGACAAGATTAAAAAAGAAAAAAGAAAGAAACTCTTACGCAAGCATGATGCAATGGTTTTTAATAAAAGGTTCGAACGAAAGTTCGATAAATATGCAGAAAAAATCACTTGGATATATCGTAGGGGGAGATATAAGAAATCAAAGTTTCATAGTTTTAATGCTTTTGTTTAGCTATTAAAAGACAAAAGTCAGGTTAGCGCGAAGAGATTCGGAAGAATCTTAATTGACGGTCCTTAATAAATTCTGACCATTTATCTCGAACAGCTGGACGAAAGTTGGAGCGACGATGGAGGAAGGAAAAATGGAAAAAGGAGCAACGATTAGAGGGTTAACGAGGGACTGGAGCAGAAATCGGGGACAGAGATAAGTAGCTTGTTGACGAATGAGCCTGATCGGTCGTTTATATAAGAAACGTTTAATCTACGCGAGCAGAAACGAGTCGTCTGGCTTTTACAAGATTTATCGTCTCATCTCGTGACTACCGGTTTCGATTTCGTTTACCTCCGCGAAGATGCGGCGCTGAAAATTTTCTTCCCGATTGCTTACGCTTGAAATTTCTTACGTTCGAAACAACCTGGATAAATTGTCCACCTAAACGCTTTCAATTTCGTCTGATTTCCTCGACGGATCGTCAGGAAACGAAGGAGAGAACGAAAGTTGTCTAAAGCGACAGGCGGATCAAAGCCGCTATTAATTTGTCTAACAATAAGCGGATGATAAATGCTTGGAGAAATTTTTTTTTCGAGAACACGAGACAGAAGGAGGCCGTCCTACAACGGTGATCCTTTTATTCCCCCTTTCTTCTTCTTCGTCTATTTTTTTTTCCTTTCAGTCAAGGGAAAAAGGATTAATAGGCTTATAGCATGACACCGTGGCGCGATAAGATCGCAGGCCCGTTTTACCTGTCGGCTGCCGGACTCGAGCGATCATATCTCGCGGAATCCAAATCGCATCGTGTATCTCGTAAGCCCGCTCGTAAGACAGGCCTTTTATCGATTTTTGATCGGACCTTCCTACACTTTTATACACCTCTGACAGCCGACCTCCTTTCCTACACGTCTATCCCCTCCCATCCGTTTTCGCAGCACACGTATCGGTTGGCCATTTTCTTTTTACCTCCATTTCTCCGAGCAACGATACGAGATACGGGCGAGATTTTTAAAGAAACCTACCAAACATCTTCGAGTATGTAATTTCTCGCAGACTTTGAGAAGCGAGGAGAAAGAAAGACATAATGGGGCGTGTAAGAAGCTGAGAAAATCGACCGTTCGGGAGACACGAGGAGACGATCGTGTCTCTCGCGAGGAAAATCACGATTTCACGGCTCGACTCGACGAGATTCTACCGTAAAAAGCTGTCGTGTCCGTTGCAACCGGGTAATAAGCATGTACTGGGTGATCCGAGAAATAATCATCGAACAATTCGATCGATGCGATATCTATTGAAAGGAGAAAGGAGAAAGAATCGAGGCGAAGTCTCTCTCTTTTCGGGTGGTTGCCCTACTTTCGTATGGTATAGAAATACTAGGAGAAAAAATAAGCGGACCTCCCGCGACGGTCTCTTGAAAATTCTTCGCGATGAAAATCTAAATTAGACGATTCGATTCATCTCGAAGGTGGTCTCGCTGATATTTTCGCGGAATCGGGTAAAAAGTCGACGTCTCGAGGAATGGAGAACGGGTTTGATTCTCGGCGATTCGTTGAATTAAACTCACCGGTCTCTTGGAGGGTTCCGGTCCTTGCCTGATGATCTCCAAGGGTGCCGGTATCGAGGGCCTGCCCAGGTACCAATCCTCCCGTGGATTGTAGTTGTCCAGAAGCTTCAGCAGCCGTGGCACGTTCACGTAATTATCGTCGTCGAAGTGGCAGAACCACCTGGAAACGCAACCAGTTTCGAATTAGACTAAAAGCATGAGGTTGAAAATCATTAGCTATCCGATTTCCTGGATGCTTATCGAGATAAACCATCCGCCAAGCGAACGGCGAACGCGGCGTTATCTTTGTCCGATAATTACCTTTTCTCATTACTTTGCCTACCCATTAGAGAGTACGCGTCGATAAAGGCGCAATGAATTTCATAGGCGCATAGAGAAGAGGCGGATCTTATCGTTCGGCAAAGCGGCTGACATCGAAACGCAATCGCGAGCAGACGTTTCTCAGAAGGCAATGCCGTAACCGAGTGTGTAGTACTCGCTGACAGAGTTCTAGCTACATACGTAGGTACGTAAGATAGGCGAAATAAAATCTGTCTAACGAACGGTCCGGTACTGCCATTAGCGCTACCGGGTGGCCAGAGGCTGGCTCCCCTGGCATCGTTAATACACCTGAATTCCAGCTTAATGGCGTAGCAGCCATTGATCGAGGCTGTGCAGAAACGACGCTGCCGCGCGCAGCTCTGTTCCGCTTCGTATAACGCGAGAGGAGATCGTATCCTCCGCGTGAACCGGAACGATACGCTCGTTCATAGGACAATACCGAACACCAGGATCACTGAATAACGCTGCGCATACTACGGGGCGTTTGTATATTCAACTTTTTAAACAGTCTTTTAGAAATACAACGTGCCAGGTTCCAAAAAAATGGAAAACAGTCATGGGGACTGTGGACAGAAGTGAAAACTTAAAACTATGAAATCGCCATACCAGTATCAATGGGCCCGAGCTCTTTCCTCTCGTCAGTATCTCGAAGGGGGTGCATACTGCAGCTGTGTGCGTGAAAATATGTGTAACAAGAAGAAAAGTCCCATTTGAACCTTTTCTTCTGTATGCCTCACTTAAGCGAACATGCGTGTCAATCGTACTGACGAAATGTATGGTAATCTACGTAATTAATGAGTTCGTATAGTGCGAGTTAAAATCATTAAAATTAGTTAAATTTAATTTTTAAGACCACGCGCGAACAGGACCCCTGCTGATATTTCCGACTGAAGTGAATTTTTCCCGTGAAAAATCTCCTTTGTTACCGCAATATCTCGAAAACAAATGAAAATCAAGTGTATACATGCTAGCTTAATGAATTCGACTTCAAAAGCACTATCAAATGATCGAAAGAAAAATATATAGTACCATTTAAAATCAAACTTTGCCATTATATTTTTGAAAATAACAATGCAAAAAAAAAATCGGCATGTCGGCTGAATACAAAACATGTGTACGGACGCAGAATCGACACCTCGCTTGGATAAATGCAACATTAAATGCCCAGAATCGCCATCTTGCCTGGATAAATGAAATCTTTGAAACCAGACCGCAACTGGTTTTGATTTCGATCTCTGTTGCTTTTCGCCAACCTTTAATTTAGCAAGTAAGTAATTATAATTGAAACTATATCGTGTTTGGTACCATTTTAATAAGAAAAATGTCACCAATCCGCTGGTAAAAGTTTCATTAAAAAAAAGTCAAAAATAAAAAAGTTTTATAGTTGAATTAGTATTAGTCACACCGATACGTTTCGGCTCTTTCCTTTCATCATCGGACCTCTCTCTTTCCGCCACTGTCTGTCCCTTTCTACGTTCACGCTTGGCTGGTCAACGCGTGTAACCCGAGATTCGACACCTCGCTTGGATAAATGCAACCACTGGGTTCCAATCTTGGTTGCATTTATCCAGGTTTTACTGTACACAGCACTAATGTTGCACAACACGTTACCCTTATAGCGCGTGCGCCAGTTTGGTACCAGAGCAGTAGATCGTCATTTCGAGCATGTCGGTGACGGGAACCCATAAGATTTTCCCCTACCGAAAATCCGTTCAACGCGCCTAAAGAAGTTTTCACTTCAATAATCTATACAACGTCGAGTCAACGACGCGACGCATCTCCAATTCCCCAGACACGAAATTTCCTACATATCAACCTTTCCATCCGCTCGTACATCGAGATTCCAACGCGTATCACCGGTCCTCCCCCTTCGTTCATTCCACTTTACGCGTGCCTCCCAGACTATGAATAAGCCTCAACCCCCGGTACGATGCAGGTAAACGGGGAACAACCGAGAGCTCTCTCGCTCGATCCTCTATTCGCTGGAAATTCGAACGAACGCGCTACTGATTTGCATACGTATTAAGTCCAGGCTAGGCGAACCAGGACACATGAATCATTTATACCAACCAACTCGAAACTAATTTGAAATTTGCCAAGGGAAGCTACTTCCGTCGAGACTTTACCACCGCCAGGGAAAAATCTTTCCAACCGCAGAACGATATTTATTAACCGTCCTTGGGTCGCGTTCTAATCTAACGCGCTTGCGAGAAAAAGCAGAGTTCTCTCTGTGTAAAATCTGAACGCCTTGCACCAGTAATCTGCATATATATTAGAGGGAAGCTGGAGAAAAACAGGTGGCAAAAAATAATGGCGCAAAGTTTCTTTTTCTTGCATGATGTTAAGGGTGCTTCCCGTTTTGTTTTCTTCTAGAATTAATTGAATTTTTACTTTTGTAATCTATGTATATCAATGTAGGTACATCGAAAGATCTTTCCTTACTTAATTAAAGCTGGTGAAAGAAAGGAAAAAAAAAAAATGAAAATGTAAGTGAACCGGTTTGGCAGCATGCTGCGAGTTTCGACACTTCGGATCCTTTGATCCGCGGCAAGGTAACTCGTAAAAATCCGAAACGCCAGGTTTAATTAAATGCCGCGTCTGGAAAGGAACGAGTCACCCCCTGCGAGATCAGTTCGCCCGGGAATCGATTAAACTCGACTTTCTCGGAGAAGATCGGAAACCATTAGCCCGAGCAATTTGGCGATACGCTGTTATTCGATGATGAATCGATCCGTAAATCCGAATCTAAACCCCGATCCTCGATCTTCATTCTACTCGTTCGTTAATAATCATTTCGAACGAATCGAATAGGATGGTAAATGATCGATCTAACCGAATTCGATCGTATCCGGGGAAAGAATCGACCTTCTTTGAAACGTAGCTACTCGCAGGAAACTGATCCGAGCCGTGTAACGCGTGCGCGTGTTCGACGAGCAACGAGCCGGCAAATTGACATCCAAGCTGGTCAGGCTTAATGAGTCGTGGGTGTGCCTCGGCCGTTAATTACCGTGTAAAACGGTGCTCGCGTGGCTGAAAACCGGACGCGCAAACTTGACCTGATTACTCTATTTTTCGTGGTGGCTCGATCGACGGGACGCGATATCCATCGAACGATTCTTTGTATCGAAAAGCCAGACCCCGACCGCGGAATTCGATCGTGCGTGAATAAACGATCCGTGGTAAGAAAAATAGTTGCGGGCAACCTTACAACGCTTTCCAACGCGCCACACGGCTCAAAGATGCTTCGGAATTCCGTTTATCCTCTATTTTTTATCTTTCTTTTTTATTTTTACTCCGTTTCAAAAGGAATATTTTTATTACGCCAGTTAATATTAAGTTAAATTCGGATCGGCGAACGAATGCACTGCTGTCGCGTTTAATCATCCGAAACAATTATCCACTTGTTGATGTGATTCTTTAATTAAATCAATTATCCAATCGAGTAACCGCGTTCCGTCGAATAAGGAACGTCTTCGAATCAACTTGTCGTGAAAGCGTAGCGCGAAAAGAACCCGAGAACAAGTTTCACGGCAATCAATCGATTAACACTGTACGCATCGACGCGTTTTTTTTTCTCCGGCAAAACGGTCTCGTTTCGACTTTCACAACGCGTTGACCGATCCGATTGCTCGGTTAATAGCCGAAAGTCGACAGCCAGGACAGTGTTTTTCGTATATGCTCTTAATGAGGTCGATTCAACGGGGCTGGAGGTGCGAAAAGAAAGCACCTACCAGCTGCCAACTGACCATTGTTTCGTTTCTGCCAATTATTGTTATTTTTATTTTTATTTTTATTTTTAATACAGTATATCTCGAAAACTAAAGCAATTAGCCCTATAAGCCCTATAAGAATATTCCATTGGCTATATCTACAAGCAGCAAGCAGATCCATCTACGAGACAAGCGAACACCGGGCAACCGGAAGCGCAGGGTGTTCGTATAGCGAAGGCAGAATGCGTGAAGAACGATTCGCTGGCTGAGCAACCCCCGTTCGCGATAACTCCCGCGACGGGGATTGTCCAGAAAGTGGATCCAAGATCGTGGGAACCCATGGCAGTTAACCACGCGTGGCAGTGGCCCTTAAAAAGGCGAAAGGACTCTCGGTCACACGTGCAGCGACACGCGACTCGGCCGCATGCGTTACGTCCGAGAGCCCAAACAACGCAGGGGTGGAGAAGCGCAAACGAAAGGGGCCTCGCGCGATAGCTTTTGTGGGAATTGTTCTCGAACGAATTCCCATCGACTTTCCTACCCCCATGACTGCGAAACAAGTACGTTATCCATCGAGGGTGAATTCGAGTATTTCATTATTTTCATTGCCTGTTTTTAAACGAGATACAAGTTAAAAAGTTGTTTTTCATAATACACGGACAATGATAAAAAATGATTGCAAAAGAAATGAGACGATAATTAAGTTCGCGATACGTGCAGTTGCCTAATTGTTCGATTCCAATTGCAGCTAGTATACGGACGGATCGTTATATGGTTGTATCGATATTGGTAACACGAGTATCGAAAAGGTCAGGGCTGACGTGTGCCGCACGTTCTCGATCCGGGCGTGGCAATCACGAGTCATGGATTAAATCGTGATTCGAGTCGGGATCACGACCCTTTCGTGTAAAAGCAATCGCCTTCGTGCGTCCACCGGTCGAGATTACCGGTCGATAGAAAATTAAAACGGGCCCGAGACACGTTGTTGCCGGACCAACGATCGATCTCTCTCTCTCTCTCTCTCTCTCCGCCTATCTAGAATCACCGCACGAACGCAATCACCACGACGAGGCTCGATTTCTATATTGCGCAATCCATCGTTTGTTTATCGCTGCTGGAAGATTAATCAGCATAGAGGAGAAGAACTTTACTGGTAGCAGACGGTGCCGATTTCAAACACTGTCTCGGATCCCAGATCCGGGATGATTTATGCGAGATCCAGTTACTTTCTGGGTTAATCGAGGCGTTTCGATCTTCTCGCTTGCGAAATAATTGAATGGAATTCGAAAATGGTAGAAATATTTCTCGAAGAATAACAGAGAATTTGCATTCGTGAAGGTGATGCACGGTCGAGCGTAAAAATCGTTGTCAGGCTTGACTGAATAAGGGGTTCTTCGGAGTATGATTGCAACACTGATTACCCGCACAAAGTTGCATTTTCTGCTGGGTATCGGACCCGAAAGCCATCACGAGGGGAAAAAGAAATATAAAAAGAAAGAGGAAAGGGAGAAGATGGAGAATCGGCAATTTTCTCTACGTGCAATTTCACCTGTTGCGCGTATCCACCGCGGATCCGATCACACGGCTCGATTTGTAAAGGTAACGAGCCGTCTCGAATAATCTCGCTCCATTATCACCGGCTACCGATGGACACTCGATTCTCCCTTCGGCCAACCAACCACCTTTTCATTTTTCACAACTCGCTACCCTTTGTTCCGATCTCGTGGCTTTCTATCGATATAAATAAAAAAAAAAAACTATTCGAAAGCAGTTGAAAAAGTAGAGAAGAGATAGGAGGCTCGTGATTGCGCTCGAGGAATCTTGAAGGACAATTAGTATCGGTCGGAAGGGAAAGGGAAAGGGAGATGGAAGGTGCGCAACATCTTGCAGACGCCGCACTGGCTCGATTAGTCACTGGATACAGGTGCGGCTAAAGGAGACCGGAAGCAACGCTTTATCGGCAAAATCGTGCCGGACGGGACTCTCGACTGTCGTCGATTCCCTCCTGCCAAGTCAACCGTCGCTTCCTTCTTCCCTTTAACCGATCCACGGATAGAGTTTCGACTTTAACCGTGTTCGGAGTGCAATTTCTTTAAAATCGCTGGAGGAACCTCCTCGCGTGTACCCGCGTACCCTCCTACTAATAATACGAGAAGATTGCACCGAGGGCCCCGTAAAATTCCGAAAATCAGCCGGTGGAGGAAGTGTGTGCACACCTCGGGCGTTGTTTGTCAAATAAAACGATCGCGATAAAGAGCCAAGCACAGAGTTTTCGAAGGGAGAGCAAGGGCGAGGCGAAACAATTGTCCGAAAGGGTGGCGCGCGCGGACGCCAGCGAGGGACGTAACTAAATCTGGCAGGCGGCACGATCCGTGCACGTGCAGCCCCGGGGCCTCACCGGGGCAAATTATTGATTATTAAACTGGGGCCCGACCGAGTAACTATCCCGAAACCCATAACCGTCAAGAGGTTGTTGCACATCTCGTGAATCGGCCGTTGCGATCCGATCGGCATCCCGGAGAAAAAAATATGAAAATCCCTTTCGTTGCATAGGAAAGTAGTCTAGAGACTACTTCTCCAATTAAGCAAGTTTCGAACCACTTCGATCCGAAGTGATCCCTGAAAGTTGGAGCCGCCAGTTCGGAGACCATTTAAGCGGCACCATCGACCAATGGACGATTCAAAGGTCTAGTGGACCAGTTCAAACTTCCCTGATAAACATGGACCGTGTGATTCTTATGTGTATACAAGTTGAAAGTCGAGGAAAGAGACGCAAAGTCTTGGAAACTTTCGAAAGAATGAGCAACGGAAGGAAGTTCCCTTCGCATTGTCCAGTTTTCGTTCGAGAGCCACTTTCCAGGAGAAGGGCTAAGAAGATAAAAAGACGAAGTAGGCTAGTTTCTTTTCGAGAAAGGGAAGGAATCGGAGGTGGGTCTTGGACGTCGAACTTTTCGACACCCGATACACACAATGAGGCCAAACTTACGCATCGACCGCAAGATTTTCTTTCTCCTCCAACCTCGAGGATATTTTGTTACGCGGATACGATTGCATTCGTCCCCGCGGAACGCCCTTCGTCCAGCGAGTCACCGCGGCCTTCTTTCCGCTTCTCTAGACTCTAGAGTCTAGAGGTACTCGAATTTTCTACCGAGATAGAAAGTTTCAACGAATTGGCCAAGCTGCAAGATACCTATATATATCGGACGGCGCGGCGCGGCGCGGCGTTTAAACGCAGGGCGTGGCGGCAAGATAAACGACCGGTAAATGGAAAGCGAGGCAAGAATGATCGGCCAATATCCGAGCTGTCCAAACAACGGGCCCCGCTGAAGCAATCGCCGCGCGCGCCGCGCGCGCCGGCGCCGGTCAGATTTTAATTCACGGATATCTGAACCAATTCAAGTTTCATTTATTCGCATTCTCTTGGAAACGAAACGAACGATAAGAAATAAACAGAGAGACGAAAGGGGAGAAGGTAGTCGAATTATCGGGGTAGTTGCGCACACCTAAGCCAGGACGAAACACGTTCGATGGAACTCTTTTGTTCCACTTTCGAGTGTATCAAGTTATACATATTGTGTACCGGCAAGCATCGTGCCGGATGTAGCAATGAGCGGCGCGGCGAGAGTCAACGAGCCATTTCCGGGGCCTCGCGCTGCAGAATATTACATTGATAACAGAAATTGCCTTCCAAGTGTTCGCGACACAGAAGACGTTCCTCTCCTCGAGACGTCGCGTGGTACGAAAACACTGCCCTCGATTCGCGCCGATTACCTCTATCGATCCCTGTCTTTCATATTTTTCAACCTGATCGACGAACAGATGCGACCCGGTAACAACCACGCGAAAACTTATCGCAACGACATTTGAAAAGCCGAGAAGGTTCGCGCGTTCTGGCATCGAGCCAGCCGGATAAAAATGTTCCAGGAATTCACGATAAGGCGGAGAAGAAGCGGTATCGTCCGATTGGCCGCAACGCTAAGTCGACTACCCTGAGTACTCGTTTTTTAAGCTGTCGTCGTATCTCGAGGGTCGCCGTATGGAACGTGAAACGTGTCCTCGCATGAATGATTCCATTCAGCTTCTCTGGCCAAGAGAAGACAAGGGAGAGGGAGAGAGAGAGGTAGGCGATGCTCGATGAATTCGCGAGATTGCATCGGCGGATTTCGTTTCGTTTCCTTTCGTTTCTCGGTATTCGCGTACCTACATTAATTCGCTTATCTCGTCCCCCCTCGTGAGCCGACTGCCGAGGCAGTTTGTCTTCCGAATGTTGGTTAACGGATCGAAGAAAGGTGTGCACAGCCTTGAAGGATCATAGCCTCGGGAGGGAGGGAGAGAGAGAGGTGTGCTTCGGCTACCAAGCAAGAGCAATCGTTAACCCTTGCACCGTCAAGTTTCTTTCGCATCCTCGCGGAATCGTGTCGCAACCGTTCGGGAACGCGTTTTCCCGCCAATTTCAGCGTCCTGTGTCGCTGCGAGAACCGGACGAATTCGTCGGGGCGGTTTCGAAGAGAATAAATCAAAGGGTCGACGAAGAAGAAGAAGAAGAAGAGGGAGAGGGTTCTCGCGTGAGCGAAATCTTTGTGAACGTGGCGAACGTGGAAAAAGGAGCAAGCAAAAACGGGAGCGACGTAAGAAAAAGAGGCTCCGAAGGAACAAGGGTAAGAAGAGGCGGAGGTAAAAGAAGAAGAATAAGAAGATGAAGAGGAAGGGAACGAGGACGTCATTCGATCGCGAAGCCGGTATCAGGTGCAAACCAGTTTCGGTGCATACAAAAAGAGTATGCACCGACGATGGATCTGCAAATGGAGCGACACGCACTCTCCTCTACAACACAACTGGATCCACCTGGATCCCTTAATTTAATCCTTTCAGCAACCTTACGATCAACCCCCTGTCTACTTTCCTATTTTCTATACTCTCGACGCAACTCGCAAAATCACAAATCGATGTATCATTTCGACGTAGTTTCTCTTTACTAAATGATACATCGATCTATTTTTGTTTTGCGAATTCCGGTAAAAGGAAGTACATCCTACTCGCGATAAGAAAAAGGAACGATGCGAAAATTGCTAGAGAATGTAGGTCGCGTTGAGATAGTAAAAACAGTATGTATCGTTACGCAACGATCGATTCGACTAATCGTGAGGCTGACGGTCGAACGGAGCAGCGTCATCTAAATCAATTGGGTGCGATGACGTCGGGTCAAATCGATTAAACGATCGATCGTGAAGCTGCCGTTTGAAACGATACTAGTACCTTCCCATTGGAAATTTCTTTCCTATGCTTTTTTAAATTTAAAAGCATATCGTACTCTATCATAGTAAAAATACTCTCTGTTCGTATTTCCCCTACATCATCCAGTAGCCCAATAACTTCTGATACAGTATCCATAGATACTGGGTAACCTCGTCTCCCTAGCAGGTAATAAATCAAACCCGCTTCATAAATCTCCTTGAAACGATGAAACGTACGCGTGAAAAAAAGCACTCTCCGCCGATATTAAACCCTAAAGCCAATGCTATCTTCTGGTTAACTTCGATCGAACGCTACCGTACACAGAGGTACGCGGTATCGAAGGCTCCGCGTATCTGTCGCATTGAAAAATGAAGGGGAAAAAAAAAGGAAAGAAAGAAAGGAACATCGTCAACGTCCGCATGAAACGTGGTGAACGAACAACAGACGCATTCCAATCGGCCATTACCATTTCTGCGACGCGTATATCGAGTCGAAAGGCTGGTCGCGTGCAGGAAAGAACAAAAGACAAGTCTGGCGAGTAGCCAGCCCGTTCGTACGTGAACAATCCTCCTCCGCGTTTTATTTTCCACGAGGAGAAATAATATTGCTCGCTAACTCGAGATTCCCGGAACGATTCTCGTATCACCGAATTCGTATCACGTAAAGACGACGACGCTACACCTGCCAGCCCCGATGGGACACGTACGCGTAAGAAACAGGTATTTTAAACGAGCCCTGTCGCTCGGCTCCAGATGAAAATTTCCCTATTGATAAATAAACAACTCGGCTTAGAAGAGGGAACGACAGGGAGAAGAAGAAAAAAGAAAACGGGGTGGTCCCTAAACGCTTATTATGCGGCATTACCCTCGGCAACCCTGCTGCCTACGTGTAGCATAACACCGAGTCACGCGAACGTTGCTCGGAAACTTGGTCGTGTCCAGCAACGGAGCCAGTTTTTTGCCAGTTTTTGCCGGTAATTGCAGCATCCAGCGCAGGATATCCTGAGCCTTTGCTCGAGGCGTGTCTGATTGCACGTATGTCAGTTAGGAAAGCGTGCACGCCGGATTATCCGCGTCCAACCTCGACCGACCGCACCCTGAACGCGTCTACAGTCTACAGGCTGTCCCAGAATCGAAGCTTCGTTTCTCCAAGTACCTTGAGGAACGATCGGTAATTACAATATTGCTAATTAGTACGTATAAGTCGAGCGTGTTCCTTCAAGGACGCGTTGCTTTCGAGTTGTTACCTCGAGCAAGCTCGTGGATCGATGGAGTCATCGACAACCGGTCGACGACGATCGATCAGGTTGTATAAAGTTTTTCATCGTGTTCTCGATAATTGGTCGCGTGACCAACATACGAGATCGCCTCGTGCGAAACTGCCTTTAGGCGTACACTTTTTTTTCCCCATCCAGAAAGGAGAGGATAAAATACCGAATACTTTTTTCTCCGAGCTAAGTAAGATTTTTCCGAACCATTTCGCATTACGATTAAAGTAATTAAATATTCACCCTGTCGATTAATTACCAGCGATCAAATGAATTTCCTGCAGAAGCAGGCTGGCGCGAAAACGCGCTATCACGAGGACCTCGGGTATCAGCTGCCGCCGTTTCCTCCATTGTTGTTACCCATAGAAATTCTGATCGGTAACGACGATACCGATGATTTATAGGTGCAACAGGGTATCGCTGTGTGTACGTACTCCATTGCAGGGCTTTGGTGAAAGGATCAGCGAATCGGTTGACGAGCAGCGTGCCGCGTTTCAGCTTGTCTTATCGCGTTTCGAGCCGAGGCTAACCGCGATTTTCTATGTACACAACGATACCTGTGTATCGCTTCGTTCAAACAGCACGGTCGGTTTCGCCTTCTTTGGTTATCGGTACCTTGCCTCGCCTACACAAAGACTATTTGCTTCGCGATCACTGATAACGATAAGTTCTATCAAGAATTTTTTCTTTTTCTTTTTCTTTTTGCTACGAGTAAATAAAATATCTTCCGGGTGATTCGAAAGTTTTCAAAGAAAACGTAGCGGAGCGTGACGGATCTATCGGATCTATCGGATCTATCGAGCGGTAGAGGTAAGGATCGTCAACGTTGCAGGTCGCAAATCGCGCGAAATATCGAGCAGGAATCGCGAGGAGAGGAAGAAGCAATGTCTCGTAAATAGCCAGGGGAATTGGCCTGGAAACGTTCGGACGTTTCACGGTGCGCGCAGCTGCGTGGCCGAGAGGAATTCCATAAATTCGCGGCACGGCTATGCCCGCTGCTGTTCTTTATCGATAGCACCGATCTAACTAAACGGGGAACATGTAAAACGCTCGCATAATTGGACGATGCGAGGTGCAAAATCGTCGGCGATAATTTCAGCCCGGCTGGAATCCCGTCGTTTCAGAAAAATATTAAGATATCGCGGTCGGACGTCGCTAATTTAACAGGTTCGGACGATTAATTAGAATTTGCCTTAACCATTGGACCGGGATATCCGATGACCTTCTTTCACTTAATAGTTGAATAAGTTAACAATCGGAGCGATAATTAACAATGCTAATTGCATCCGCAACTTTTCAAATTGCAAAGAAGAAAGCGAGCATAAAATGAGTAGAAGGTAGATTACCCTTCGTTTAATCGCCGTGAAAGATGAAACGAAAGCAACAAGCACCCAACGTAATATTTCAAAGGGCCATAAAACCTCGTGTACCATTGCCAATAAAAATCGATGGAAGATGAAAAAACAAAAAAAAAAACCATCGCCTACATGAAACGACAACAGGCTCACAAATCACTGCACCGAATGCATATCCCGACAAATATCGAACGCGTACTACCAATAAGACCGGCTTTCCAGCAACCTGTCGGAAAGCGTATAAAAGTTTCCGTGCTACGATAAATCATGCAGCGAGCGGAACACCGAAACGGCGAAAGAAAGAAAATTAAGAAGAAGAAAGAAACTAGAGATGCAGATGAAGAAGGGGGCTTTCGAACAAGAGGAAGAGGATAGGGAAGGAGCCCGCATGTGACATTCGAGACACACTCCTTTACCCTTTTTCTCTTGGTGATGCTGTTCTTTCTGTTGCTGGCTTTGCGTCGAAAGGAGAAGCAAGAGAAAGGAGGAAGATTGAATCGTCTACCGGAGGACCAGCTGGTGCACACCTCTTTCCTTTGCTCGTTAATCCCTTCTTGCCTGTTCCTCCTCACGAACCTTCAGCCTTACTTTACCGCACACAATCTCCTCCTTATTGTAGGACCCAAGCCCTGAGATGCGGGACAAAAGGATTCCTCCTGATGCACGTGAAACCACCGATCGAAAAGAAGCGAAGAGGATCGCGTCAGGACCACGTGGTTCAGGCATGAACAGAGAACGACAATTGATCGTACGAGGAAAATGATGAATTAATTAATATTTCGTTGTTCGAGCAATCTTGTAAATGGAAGGAGAGAATTGCTATTGGTTCTGGGAGGGAGTCAGTCGAACGGTAGACGACGCGACGCGACGCGACGGCGACGCTTTTTCCCATAACAATCCCTCTGTTCGGACGCCGGATGTTCCGAGTGTTTACCCGGTTCAGCGGCGAAACGCTTAAACCAGCTCACCGACGATGTAACCGCGATAAATGGAGAGGATCAAAGAGCAACTACGCGATCCTTGCCGAGAGTGGAGAACAAGCTGTAATTGCAGCTGTTAATCCGACTACGGGAAGCCAGTTACCGCGTATCCGCCTCTTACAACTCTGACCAACCCCACCCCATAAATATCGACTCGTCACCCCATAAGCAACGAGTAATAAACGATTTTTCCTTTGTAATTTGAAAAATTAACGTTTTCTAAATACATTCGTAGTAGTTTATTTGGAAGTTGAGAGTAGGATTTAAGTGGTGATTCGAGTGAAAAATATTTGGTTAACGGTGAATGAACTAACTGCCTACTGCTGGAAAGAATTTCAAAACACTCTGCCCCTCTTTTCTAACGTCAAGTACCCGGACACACACTTCAAGTATTTTGATAAATGTCCTACGGAGGCTGTTTTCGGTAGCCAACCACTCAACTTCCCATGGAAATGCTTCCTTTCTTGCCTCGCTTTTTCCACAATTTTCCATGAAAGCTACATAGAAGCCTAGCAGGCATATCTTCAAAAGCAAAAGTTTTCAAATCAAACCAATTGACTTCGGAATAAGAGAGAAAAGAAATATTCATTTCTCTGTGAAAAGAGTGACCAACGATCAACGGAGTCGATTGAAGTGTGTACACAGGCGGGTAACGTAAACACGTTAAAATTCCATTTCGGCAAGTTTTGAAAACGTGGAACGGTCGGGAAAATAAATAAAAACGATGGAGTTCGAGAGATGAAATTATGAAAGGGAATAGGGCCGAAACGCGGTAATTGGTTCGCGACGACGACCGCTGGCCCATTAGACGTGTTTTTTCTAGCCGACGATTTACCAAAAATAATATTTTCACTCGCGAGCATCGTGCTTCCCTATCCAAACACGAATTTTCGACGGTCCTGCCGCACCCTCTGTTCCTCAAAAATATACCCCGAGTTTCAATTTTATTTTTCCGATCGAAGAATCGAGACGAGGCTAAAAGAAAAGAAAAAGAAAAATTGATAAACGGTACTCACTTGCGGCCACTGTCGAGGAACCTGTCGAATTCGACGGACATTTTGCAGCAAAGGGCCCGCCTGTTGTGGGAGGAAGAGCACTTGGTGTTGATCATATGGCCGTCTGCAAGCAAACAAGAGGAAGGTGCAGGTTTAACCATAAGGGTGGGCGTGCAATTAATTAAGAGGTTAATAATCATCCTCGTGGGTCGACGTTACAGAGGCTTAATTAATTCGGCTCGATAGCTGCCGCTCCTTCAGCAGCCACCGCCAATGCGTTTCGACCCACCGCCACGTGATCCTCCTGATACCGTCTACCTGTTCCCAGACTCTCGACCACCCTGTCGAACAATTTCACCCTACGACGAATGACAACCCGCGTGAACATTCAGAAATTACTATAATATAACGAATTTGAAATTGCTGAGGCAAGGGAGAAAGATTGAGAAGATTGGAGGAAGATAAAAGTTGGTGGTACATATGTAGTAGGATGAAAAGGCGGAAAACGAAGGGTGGATTATGCGAGGAGGCAGGTAGAAAGGGGAAGGGTGATGGTGGAGGTGCAAACCGGTGCAGAGCGCGTGTTGAGGTCAAATGTCGGACGGTGCCCGAGGGTTCGCGTGCTCATCCCTTCTCCTTCGTCCTTTTACGTAGCCGGCATCCTCCTCCACCCACGCCTTCTGCTATACGGATAACTGACGCGTTTTGCGTCACTACTACCCATCGCGCCGGGGTGCGAGCACCATGTATACAGGAAGCGTCAAAAATAATGCAATTCTTTGTTATTTTCCGTTTATTTTCTAGAAGAGAGGAGCTGTTAGATTGAAACGTTCCACGTCGGGACGGTGAGTGGCGGTCTTTGGCGTCATTTTCACGCGTGGCCGAGGATATCGAGGATATCGAGGATAATCGACGCGATCGATCGTATAGAAAGAAGAGAACGGGAAACCGGTCACCCCATCTGCCGTTGCTGGAATCTCGTCCGGCCTGATCTCTGGCTCGAACCATTTTCTTTTTCCTTTGATTCGAACGAGAAGGATCATCCGGTTGCGTCAGTTGTCGCGCGATTATCCAACGTCCAGATATCCTGATCCCATGAAACTGGTTAGAAAGACTTTCTACTTTTCGAATTCGCAATTATCGAACTCGATTCTTCGACTATCTTTATGGAAATCTCCTATGCAGTTTGTTAACCTTTTCGCTACGGCGGACTTGCCCGCGAATAAGCTATCGCGATACGGTTAAAAGGAGAAAAATGTCGAAATAATCGAGCGAAAGAAGCTGTCCGCTCCTACACAAGCGCTCGTTTCGCTGGCAATTATCGCATAAACGAGGGCAGCCATTAAGACCCGCCGTCATAATTATCCTTGCCTCGTATTACAACAGAAATAAACGCGTCTCTCTGTGGCTTTCGTTTCATTTTTTTCCTCTCTCTCTCTCTTGTTCCCATTTTAACACAGCTATTTTCTTTCGACGAGAATAACGAAAATCGAGTTTCGAACATGCCGCCCTATCGATATCGATCAGAGAGCGAACGATAAATGATACTTTTCGTTTGTCGAATATTAACGACCAGCGTAAGATCTAAGATCCCCCGTTTTCCAAGCATTTCTCCTGAATACTCTCATCTCTGGCGGTGATCGTAATGAACGACATTTTCGGCCTCGCTGGCTTAATTACTTCCTCAATTAACGGACTTCGCGACAGCCGTGGCGAGGCGTGCCTCTACGGTGCACACTGGGACAAAACGGCTTTCGGCCGTTAAGAAAATTATCGAAAATTAAGAAACTAATTACATACATCGATAGAGAATAAACTGTAGTTTAACGTAGTGTAATCCGTTTTTTTCATATTTGCTTCCGTTTTGCCGTGGTTCGCACTCAAAGTCAGTAGAAATTCGTCAAAACGAAACGCTGATAATATTTAATTACCAGTAACTTCTATGTACGATTCTAATGAATTTTACTCGGAAAGATACAATTCAAATGAATGATAAAGTTTACTAGATTAGTATAGATTCTATTCAGTGCATAAAGTAAGTTAAAATGTTAACAACTTTTTAAATAATAGGATCTGATTGAAACGAAGTACATTTAACTAGAATCTCAACTTTGAGTTTGATTTTAAAAAAATGCCACAACTTGCCACATGTTTAATTATTACTGGAGGAAAGAGTGAACCTTCCTCTATCAGAATCTGAAAAAATCCGGTGCACTTTTTTAAGAAAATGGCGATTGAATGAAATTACACCCATCTTGGCCGCTGCGCGCGAAGATTTAGTTAACTGCCTTATTAACTGTTATTATTAATCATTGCAAAACTTTATTTCGTCCTTGCAATATGCCATAATAAATTTTCATAATTATCGAAACGTTTTTCACGAATGATTTGGTATAGATTATAATAAATATAAATAAATATATTATAATAACACATGTCTTGCCATTTTTTAATTATTATATCCATTTTTCTTACAGTTATTAACAGTTTTAAGTCAAATTTTTGTTAAATAACATAAAATATGTCTAACCAATGAAGAATATTGAACGCGCTACAGTTTATACGTGAATATCTTGACACCCTGTAGTTCAATATGATTTATATTAATACAACTTGAGTATCATAATGTAAGCAAAAACTTTACAAAATTTCCTTAAAATATTTCCAATAGAACCGAAGTTACAGAATTTTGATCGCCCAAAACAGTTTTATCCCACTGTGCGGCGTTCCTAAACCCTCCCATTATGAAGAAAAATTTCTAGGATATCGTGCAAAGGAATTATCAGGGAACACGCTTTACATGTTTCAATAAAAATAACGAGATTGATAGAATCGATAGATTGGTAGACTGATAGAAATACTCACTGGTTTGGTTCTGGAAGTACGGGTCGTCGCGGTCGGTGAAGAACCACGTCTGAAAGCAGCAAGAAAAACAGAAACACGATTATTAGAATCCATTGACACAGCCAGTTAGATATTTGTTGCCGTGTCGACCATGCCGTGTCACGTACCGATCATAAATTTCGATTTTTCCGTTCGATCGAACCGGATCGGCTCCGTCCAACGCCACTTTCGCCTCCAACTAAATAATTTTCTAAGCTCCGAAACACCTTTGAAACGCGTTAGATTCTGTTATTTTGCCCCTCGGTACTCTGGTGCGTTGCACGTGTTAAAGCAGTCGACTATTTTTAGTTCCCAAGTTGCCTTCAGGAAGTGAACACGGCTGCAAGAACGTCGGAACGAGGGGAAACAGTGGCGCAACCAGACGTCACCAGTATTGTCTCGAGGATTTTCACAATTTCTCGGATAAGCTTTCGTCGAGGAAACCGAAGGAAACGCGGATTCCCACCTTAACACGTTGAATGCCACAGTGAAAATGGGCATTTGTTACGAGACGTATTAAAACTCTAATTATTAGGTCATCCCATAAGTTCGTGCCGACTTTTGTATGTATACATTTCACGCCTCGATTTATAAACACAAGGCGATAAGAAACCAATGCACTTCAGTTTATCTGTTTGAGGGCAGTCTAAAAGAGATTTTCATGGGTATGGGATCGTGAAATAGTGAACGCATTGATTTTTAACAGTTAAAAATGATGAGTGAAATTCGTATTCGTTTCCGACATCTAATGTTATATGAATTTCGAAAAGGAAGTTCGGTAACAATTGCGACAAACAATATATGTGCTGTTTGCGGAGAAACTGCTCTTTCATCTCGTAACTGTAGAAAATGGTTTACACGTTTTAAAAATGAGAATTTTTGTTTAGAAGATGAGAAACGTTCTGGTCGTCTTTCTCAGACACAGGAAGACAAAATTCAAGATCTTGTAGAGAAATCACTTAATTTATCAGTTCATGAGATGTCAAATATTCTAGAAATACCAAAAACAACAATTCATACACATTTAAAGACATTAACACATGGGACCGTTCAAAAAACGGCACGAACTTATGGGATGACCTAATATTAAGAATAGGAATAATTAATTTTCAAATTTCAAATGTCAAGCTTTTAATTTGATACTTTACATTATTAGTATAATAACAATACTATTGAAAATAATATTTTTCTATCGTTTTCTTTTAATTATTGGAGTACGTGTAATTTGCGATGCCGGTCACCGGTGACCCCCACGGTAGTCAACGTGTTAAGGGGCTATACCAGTGTGACCGCTCTAAAATTAGGTGATTTTCGAGAATTTTTTTTTTTTTTAAGAAATATTACATCAAATGTTTTCAAACTTTAGAGATGTATTTAGTTACAAGTCGTATATCTATAATAATTTTTTGGTACAAAAATAATAAATAACAAGCGACTTATACGCTATCTTCCAGGGCTCTAAAAAAAAAAAGTTGCTCCACTGCTGCAGTAATTACCGCCGTCTGAGTGCTCAAAATGAAAAATGACTAAGACGGTGTTAAACTAGAAGGTATTCTCCGTACCATGAACTAGGATTTTTGAAAAATATCAAAATCTGACGAAATGGCGAAGTTTTGAAGAAAAGTTTGGTATTTAGCCGAAAAAAATCGTAGTTTTTTTAATGCCAAATTGGCATTTTTCGTCCGATCATAAAAATCCTAGTTCGTGGTATGGCAAAACATGTACTGAACACGCTGAGAAAGTTTCGAGTCGATGCAATAATTTGTATTCGAGTTACAGCTGCAGCAAAATTGAGAGATACCGCGATCCATCGGCGGTAAGCGCGTTTCTGACACGCCAACAGTTACTCTTTAGAACGTTGCCATTCCTAAACTATTTGAGATTCGACCTTAAAATTTTAATACGATATTCTAGGGAGTATAGACTTTCAAAAAATGCAAAAAACAAAATCGATTTTTCAAAAGTGTTACACTGGTATAGCCCCTTGATCGAATCGCTCCGAATGTTAGCTCGAACGCTCGATCGATTAAAATATTCAGAAACGTGGCGTCCGGTATTATGGCTATTAAAACGTCGACGAAGAAGAAAAAGAATACGAAAGCCTCCGTCAGCATTCGTAGAAGGAACACGAATATCCGGCAAACGAGGGACTCTCGTGAGAGAGACGAGAGAAACGCCATGACGTCAGTGGCACCGGCGTCGCGTTACATCGACGTAATTACATTAATCCACGCACGTACGGAGCGGCTGAAACAGGCGCGAACGTACTTACGAAGGGAGTTCAGGGCCTAATTAATTAATATTCGTTGGAAAAGGATCCTTCGTCTCGGTAATCTCTCGATTAAAATTCAAATCTCGATTGGACTCCAGCTACTACTTCCTCGAAATTATATCGCAAAATGTTCTTCGAGTAAGCGGTGTTTCATGCTCGATCCTGTTAACGAGCGAAACGGATGTCCAATCAATTTCGAGATCAATTTCCTTGATGAGTATCGGTATGAAAATAAAAGGTAGCCACCCTGGATACTCTATATTTTTGTCCTGTTAAATTACAGCTCCAAAGTCAGCGGACAATATCGGATAAATAAACGTTGTAATTGAGCAATTATCCGCGAGCGATTCAGAAGCGAAAATACCTTTTGTGAATTGAAGGGTTGCAACGCGGAGCGAGTCACTGAAACTAATGACAAACGGTTCGCTGGAGATCGATCTCTTTGCTCGAGAAAGATGAACTTTTTCTCGAAACGAATACCTATCGGCACGCTTTTAACGAGCGAGCAATCGAGAACGATGACTGTCGAATTGCGAATCGGAAAAGGTTTAGAATAATGGGAGACAAGAATGGTACCGCGTTAATTTTCCAAATGAAAAAGAGTTTCTGTTAAAATAATCCTACGTAGAATTGGGCAGACTGTGCCATTCAGGTGAATAGATGAAACCGTGAACCGTGAAAAGGAACAAAGCTTTGGCTGAACATTGAAAGGAGTCGATTTGCATTTTAAACGAGCCTTCTAACGTGTAAAACAATTCAGAGCTCCGGGCAATGATTCGTTTCCCTACCTGACCCTTTCTTTCCCTTTCCCTTTCCCTTTCCCTTTCCCTTTCCTCGCGGTAAATCATCTTTCGTAAATTGGATTGCGAATTCGAGACACCGTGAAATGAAACAACAATTCGTTGCTAATATTTCTAACGCATCAAACAGGATTCGTTGGGAAAACGGTATAACGATAAAGGGTTAAATCCCCTTTCCGGCTAGAATCATGTTAATCACCGTTTGTTTCGCAAATTACACGCGATTAAAGGATCGAAATGGACGTGGATGCTGGTATCACTGATCCGTACGCGCCGCGTGATTAAACGATCAGGAAAAAGGTGGATCGATTTAACATGGGGCTCCATGGGGGTAACGAGGGTCAAAAGTGAACCGTGAGAGCTAAGTTTGCTTCGTTTCGTTCTTACTAAAACGTCTAGTAATTGATGTATATTCGTTAACAAGAAAAGATGTAATTCGGCAAAAATTTAGTTTAAATTCATTGAACGGGCCTCCCTAAGGGTCTAACGCGCCTTAAAGAGAACCAAACCGACAAAAGGAGTACCTAACTGGCGAATATCGTGCCGGCTCAAGAAGATAAGTGCTCTGAAATGGGGCCTTTTGGGTGCAGAGTAATTCTCGCAAATGCGCAATTCCCGAGAATCTCTTTCTGGCTCGATTGTTGGCACCGCGACTTTTCTCGGCTACCCGCTTCCAGGAAGCGTCGCCAGTGCCGGCCAAGAAACGAGAGAGGAAGTACAATGCATGCAATTAGTCGTGGGGAGATAATATCGCGAAAGTTGTACGCTACTAGCCCGTTGCTCGATCGGTACCGTGAATGTTTGTTACTACACCTCCGGTTACCGAAGAGCAACGAAGACAGTCTGATAAACGAACGAATACAAAAGGGAGACTACGCGGCGACTGCTGAGCAGATACACGCGAAGAATGAACAGATAAAATTCGTTTGTTCCGGGTAGAAACAATGCAACTGTTCGTAGAGTTGGTCACCAAGTGTGTGGATGCTAATAATGAACGAGCAGCAGAGAAAAGTGAACATAAGAAACGGTAAAACTGAAATAGAGTAAATCCCGTTCCCACGAAATCTCGTCAAGATCGTACATGCTCCGTCGAACGGTAACAAATCGCACACAAAGTCGCGATTATTCTCACCAGATGTCCAGCCAATTCTAAGGATTGATTATTACCCTCGTGATATCTTCTTAGGTTTTGCTAATTAAAAAAGTATCTACCTAATATTATTTAAGAGGAAAAACAAAGTTCTACATGTAATATTTTCTATTATAAAAGGAAAGAAATTAGCGCGCCATTTTACGATTAAGAGGGTTAAAATATGACGGCGCCAAAATGTCACGTGACTTGAGCTACTGCCAAGATGGCGTCGGAGCTTTCTCGAATTGTTTAAATATTAAATATGCACGCCTGATGATTCGAAACTTACCTGATCTTTGGCGAATTGAAACCACGTGCCGATGATCGCCGGCAAACGAGAATGATGGTAGTGTTTAGTAGTCTTGACGCTGATAAACACGTCGTTGAGATTCGTGGTGAACGGTGCCATGGTCGCCGTTGCGATTGCAGGTGTTACCGACGATTCTTCGCTTATCGTTCTCCTCGAAACTGGTATTTCCACCAGTACGCTTCGACTGTTCACTTCGACCGTCATTTCGTCTACCCACTGAAAACAAAGTGACACACGTGTTAACTCGTGATACTTCGTAAACATCGTGCGCGACAATTCGATCAACGACGATTCTTGGAAAGGAAGCGAGCACGTGCACGCCACGATAGAACGTGTATCCCCGTTCCGTGGCTCGAAATGAAAACAAACTCGACCGAACGTGTTACACTTACCTGATTTGTCGCTCGATTAACATAACTGGCTACCGATTTACCCTTCGTTACAACTAATTCGAGACGCCTACCACTAAAGTCGATCTAGCGACACCTACTACGCGAGTCAATTGACGGTTGAAATAATTTTTTAAACGACGGAATTATGGGTACTCAGGGGTGGATCAAGATCCTTGAGGCCCGGGGGCTATCGGACATCCGAGGGCCCCCTTGATTGATAAAAACTCGATTCAAAAATTGAAATTTATTCTAAATAAAATTAAATGACGTTTAATCGTAAAGAAATAGTGCAATGGTAACAAAAATTCATTCCATAATGTTTGACATAGTAAATGGAAGGTTTAGAAAGGAATTCCCTGGCAAGTGGGCTGTAGCCCCCTTAGACCTCTGCTTAGACCTACCCTTAATTCGGCGTTGCAGGTACTTGGAATTTATAAAACTTACCTGACGAGGTGCAACGGCCTGATAAAGGAGAATCGTAGCATAAGCGGTGGCGAGAACAAGTGCCAACGCCTGGAGACCTCGTCTAGTCGGCAGGCCACGGGGCATTTTAGCACTACCGGTGCCGGTGTATCCCGCGCCAATCACCGACAAACGAGCCTGCGGCCCACCCCCGCCGCCAAATTTCACCGACCGTCCTTCTTCTTCGAGATTTTCGCGCTTTTCTCGTTCATCAACGATCAACGGCAACCACCCCACATCGTTCTCCTCCTTTTGCCTCGTAAAAAATACGCCAGTCATAACATACGACGCTAGTCACTGTTCTTCTTCACTTCTCGAACTCCTTCGATTCTCATCGAAAAGAGCAACTTCCGATTCTTTTCGATATCTCTAAATCGAACGTCCTAGCGGGAAACTAACGTAACTGCGCATGTCAACGACTCGCGCGAATTATCTTCGATTCGAAATACGCGATCATACGTAAAATTTCTTCTTCGCGTGTACGTTGTCACTTTGTAGATTAAACGCGACCGAGGCACAGGATATTTTAATATGCGTTATTTCGTACCAAGTTTTCAACGACACTATCATTGTCTCGATTTTCCAACGTTTATCCAAGCCACCACCGAATTCGGTTAAAATGTGTTTCACGAATAAAGTTGCAAGAAGTTTTAAATTCACAAAATCGTATGCTCGAATTTTTAACAATTTAAGTGATTGTACTCTGAATCGTTTAATTATCGTAACTGCTACGAAAGCCAGAGTAGTTTGCAAGTGGAGGATGTCGAACAACCTGCAGCAGTAGGACGCCAAGTGTTTAGTTTTGTCAGTGTCAAGTGGTTTCTATGCACGAGAACGCTTTCGTAAAACGAAGGTACACGAAGAACCACGAGACAAACACACGCACGACAACCTTCTCTTAACCGGTGCGCGACAAACCACCGACTGAACAGTACTGAACACATGGCCGGTCGCCGTGACTACGCTGTAAACATCGCCATAGCAGCCACTTCGCTGGCTGGCGTCTAATAAAGGAGAGGGGATAAACCGACGACGAGTGGCACGATGCCAGGAACGAGTAGAGAGGGATAACGTTGTTTAAATGGAGCAGCACTCCGTCTTTCCTACGTGTTCCTACGTCGGTAAGAGATTCCTATTATATTTAATTAAATATTAATTATTTTCTAAGTAGATACTTTAAACCTTCAAACTTGATCTACTCAAGGGGAATAATTCATTTCCAATATGTCGATATGGTTTGTTTTTATTTCATGTTTATGTTTATATGTATACAATCGTTACTTCAATAAGAATACATTAACTTCTGTGTGTTGTTTGGTAAAAAAATGAAATGTCTTAAGTTATGGAAGCATGAAGGAATTAATCAATCATTTTATAATCTAATAATCACTGCACTATAGTGTTATCAAAAATATCCAATTTTAATATGTATCACTAATAAACTCCAACGAGAGAAATCGAAATTGAACTAGTACTGCAGGTTAAGAAAATTTCTTCGAGACCTTATCATATTTTTTTGTATTACAATATTTAATTATTAAGATTATTAATATTTACATTTGTACATGACTGAATGCACTTCACTGTATAAGAAAAATTAAAACGGACAATCGTAAGTACTTATCATGCGCGTAAATTCGGGCTATACTTATATTTTATAAAGTCAAGATTATCGTCCATTTCAGTTTTAAATTGCCACACAATAGTCTTTTTCACTTTTCCAACAATCGATCCTTTTGCGTTATCAAATTAAGAAATCTCTCCTTCGTTTTTCTCTTATCAATTACAATTAAATCAACGTCCTTAATCTCGATGGAAAGTACATGTTTCCATCTCGATGATTCGTTATAATCCTCAAATAAATACTTTTGACATTATCGTCGCGATAGCTGCCACTTTACACTTTGCAAGATCCAAGTATGTGTGCGTTCATCGCACCCGATTCACGTTGCCCTTCGTCGCAGAAGAACTATGCTATTGTATAATTTAATAGCAGGGCCGAGACGCAGTCCCAATAACGACACTAAATCCTCTTGAGTTAACATTAAAAATGCCTCGCCATCGATATTCTGCAAATGAAAAAGAAGATTCGATATTTCATATAACATATGTATGTAAATTAAGTTAGATAAATGTGTCGAATTTCTTTTTGTTTTAATACATGTACATACGTGTTTCCTGAAAATATTTCCAATCTCTTTACAATTAGGGACGCTCTGTATGAACTTGATCACTTCCTCGTTTGACCATCTTCGAGGGTTTGTATTTTGCTTCGCTACTACTCTGTTTAAAGCGTTGCTATGTTTCGCCCATATGTGTGGTGCATCCGGTAATGGATTGTATCCAGGAGTATAGACAGATTGATACAACTCTGTACGCAACTGTTTATCAGGCATATTTGGTGCGTATGGCATCGAATTTAACGGTGAATCGCTATAACTATTTGATAGAGAGTATAAGTTCTCTTCAGATATCTGTCGTCTATAGAAATATTTTAAATCAATAATTATTGAACTAACAGTTCTACATATAAAATTGAATAAAGTTAGAAGGGAACAAACCTTTTCTTTCTTTTCCTTAAAAGTTCGTCATCGTCCGTCTGTCCATCGCTGTGATGATGTTTCGATCTGTTTAACCTGTGTGAATAACAAATTGTTAATTCGTATAAACATATGAAAAGCGTAGAAATACAATTATATAAACTGTTTGTGTAATGTACTTTTCTAAATTGTCAGGCCTGTAATGTTTTTCGTAGAAATCACCGTCTTCCAGCTTCGTATCTTTCTCAGTCTTCGTTAAGCGTTCATCCGAAAAGAATGGTTTCTCAATTTTCTCGAGTTTCTCGGACTTCTCCATTTTTATTTTATCAGTCTTTTCTGTTTTTGGTTTATCTTGTACATCCTCCTCGAAATCACATGTTTCGTGTTTTAAATTCAGTCTATCCGACAACTGTCTAACTTTATGAAGATTCTGAGGTGAATATGGACAACCAGATGCAGAGTTATGCGTCGCATATTTAGGTCCTTTCACGTGTCCTATTCCTCTGCAACCGTACGTTCCACATTCCGGTCTGTCGTTCAAATTATCCGGAGCTATAATAAAGAATAATAGAGTTACTCGAAATAGGCTGATAGATAATAGACTAAATAATGGACTAATAAATCTTACTTAATGGTGGTTCCAAAGGATGACCAGTTTTCAAACACCAACCCATAGGATGTATATCCGGAGAATCGTCGTCGACCCAATACGCGTGATTTTCTGGCCATCCATCAAATCGTATCTTTAACCTATGGCGTGAAAATGTATATAATTTATCTGAATCGTAATATTTCGGTTAGAAAGAAATATTCATAATTTACGAACATATGATCTTTCACATCTTCAACCGATGCTACCCTTATGAGTTGTGGCACACGTTTATCGACTGCTTCAAGTTTCATTCCGCGCTTAAATCCGCAAGGTGGTCGTTGTTTAAAAGCTCTTGCTGGTGCAACCATAGAACGGGTTTCTCTCAAATATGTATCCCATGTAAAAGATTTTGGATCCTTATAATCTAAAAGAAAAAAAATTAACCATTTTCTTTCGGAAGAAGTTCTAGAATAAAACTAATTCGATTCTAACTTACTATTTGGTGGTGTAAGACTGTGACCATTGTGATGACACCATCCCACAGGATGAATATATGGAGAGCTTGCATCAGCCCAATAATCGTACACTTCGTCCCAAGAATCAAAATGAACTAATATGCGAGAATCCATTAGGCCTGCTATACTAGCTACACAAACCAACGAAGAATGTTTTCTATCTACCGCTTCCAATTTCATTCCTGCACGAAAACCAGTTGGAAAGACCGACTGAAATAATCGAATATACCTGTTAGAATCCTAGAAGCTATAAAATTCGATTACACAATTCAATGTGATTACTCACACTTTTATTTGAAAATATATTTTTCGGTGCTGCGGTAGCTTTGCAAATTTTAAGATACGCATTCCAATTAAAATTACTCGCCACGTAACCTTTCGGTGGGTCTAATCGATGTCCGTTCTTCTCTGACCATCCAGCAGGAAATATATCCATACTGTCTGCATTTATCCAAAAATCGTAATTTTCTGGATATCCATCGAAATGCAGACGTATTCTATATCCTGTTGTAAATAAATACGTACAATATGCCACGTATAGTCATCTAAATTTAAATAACAATTTTGCACTACTCACCTACTACTTCCACAACTGTAAGAACGCAATAACGTGACGGATGTTCGGGATCTATTCCTTCTAATCTCATTCCAACCTTGAAATGGTTTTTAGTATATGGAAAAGGATCTTTGAATAGTTTAACAGGCGCTGCTTTTGCTTTACAATGTTCAAGATACTTCGACCACGAAAATCCCAGTTTTCCTGTCTGCCAAGGATACTACATACAGAGACACACTTATAAGCAGTAAGTTTCAATAACTTCTGTAAACAGAGTTTGGTTGTACATACCTTAGATTCGGTAGAATCTCCTTGGCTCTCCTCATCCATTGCTGTGATAGTATCTTTCGTATCTTCATCCGTTTCGGATCTTACTTTGTCCTGCACTTTTTCTTCAGACTTTTCATCTATTTCTTTAGGCTGCTGTTGTTCCTGTAATAACTTTTTACGTTTCCGTTTTGCGCGTAAATCTCTGTAAAAACACGTAGAAATAAATGCATGTCTAACCATCTGTTAATTATTGAAAAAATTTTACTCAACGACCTACTTTAAGTCTTTTTCTTTTCGTATGGCAGGTTGTTTTGATTTAGCTTCTATTATTTCTGTGCAAGATGGACTACACGATATTGGACTTTCAAATTCTGCAGCTAAACCATAACACCCACAACCTTCGCAATGATACATCGTGTCCGCCGAGACGGTTCTAGATTTTCTATCATCAGCTAGAAATAAATATCGTTTAGAAATATCCGTATCAATATGTTTCGAGGAAAACACAATTATTTGATACTCACGTTTCTTCTCAACGTTAATATTATTCACAGTTGGAGTACTGGACTTTGATGAATTCTGAGTTGAACAAACATTTTCTTTGTCACCGATACTATCTTTACTTTGTTTGTTAGTTTCGTCCTCGTCTACTACTTCCATAATACCGAATTCATTCATACGAAACTGTAAAATATTAATGTTATTTTAAAATATTAAATCATTTATAATTTAACTTTTGAATGTTATATTTACACACCTTTAGTGTACTTCCAGGAAGTGTACCGACACCATCTTTCCAATCTAGGACTTTTGCAGCATCAAAATTCGAATCGTTCGGATGTGTTGCGTTTAAATGATCTTTTATATCTTCATGATTATTGACTTTAGAGTCATTTTTATTGTCTGATATTGACTCAACACCACAACTTGTGCGCGTTTTAATAATCTCTATTTTTATATCATCATCCATACTCGTATTAGGAAGTTTTATAGCTTTATCTTCACTAGGAACTACTTTAATCAATGTAATATCATCATCGTTTTGCACTTTCTTGTCCTTGTCTTGTTCTGATTCTGGGCTACTTAGAGCATAACTTACATCAACCAGACTCTCCTGTGAAGACTTTGAAAGATTTTGTTTTTTCATTCTCTTTTCACTGGATCCCCGTAATATATTACTTATGGTTTTTTTTCGTTTCTCAGGCATATTAATATCATCTTTTTTTGGAATAGGTGTAATCACAGCAGAATCGGGATTTTCTGTAATTTTTATACTGTCTGTGGAATTATTATTTCCTTTATTTGCATTTAATAAACTCATTTTTGCAATAGGATGCAAAGGTGGCGGATGTGAGACTGAATTTGTTGTTTTTGATTCCCGTAACACTATAATGTAAAAAAAAAATAATTTATTTTCATTTTAAAAAAAAAGAAATATTCATAAGGATTTTCAATTACATACCTGTAATGGTTCCTTTGTTATCACTATTAATTTGGCCATTATTAATTTTTAAGTTGAACATACTGGATTTAGTAGGTACACTTTGTTGAGGAATACTGACTGGTAGTAATAAATTTGCCATGTGTTTAGGGGGTTGACTTTGAGATACTACTGTAGTGTTCGTCGAAGTTTGAGCTAACTGTGATATAACTGGTGCAATTACCAATTTTGGTTTAGCTATTTGAGTTGTTGTTAATGCACCTGTTAACAAACATCAACATGTAAACTTAAGATCATCTGAATAGGAAATACTTTTCACCACCTGTTTATAAATAAAATTACCTGCTGGAATGACAACAGATTCGCGTGATTTGTTGGGTTTAATGAGAGTTCCAAGATACGCAAATGTATGTTTGCCTGCTTGTGCATTACTTTGATTTCCCTGAGAAGCACTTAAGGGCACAATCTGAGCAGTGGATGTATTAGATTTTCTAAGCAGTATATGTTTCTGTCCTTGAGAAGTTGTTGTGGTACTAACAGTATTAATTGGCCGATGAATTACAATATGTTGTTTACTTTGAGAAGTAGTAACCTGGCTTGGCCCTTGTATAAATACTTTGTTTTGTCCTGTGACAATCTAAAACAAAAGTAAAACAAATGACTCATTAATGACATCAAAGCAACTTACATATTCCAGACAGATATTGGTTTACAAGTTTTGACAGATCAATCTAAACCAATTCAGTGTCTGCCCATTGTGAAGAGTTGTGTAATTTAATGTAATTCAATGAAAAACATCTTACTTTTTAAGAAATTTATTTTATTCGAAAAGCATTTAAAATATTTTTATTAAAAATATGTTAAGAATACTGAATGATTAAAAAAGATAATGTTTAATCTAATCTATGTTGTTCTGCTTGTGCTCCACTGTAGCAAGTATGTTGAACAAATCTATATTTACTATAAAGTAGTACACCATTCAATGCTACCACCTACATATGAAATGTAATAAGACTTCACACTTTGTATATCAACATCTTCTGTCAAGTTTACAATGACTGATTCAAGCTGTAGGTACTTAATAATACATGATTATATCTTAATTATTTTAGATTATTTAATGCAATTATAGGTTACTCTGACCTAAATATGTATGTATAACTAAGTGGTTTATTATACCATGTAGTGTAACATATTAATCTACTTATGTAAGAGCTTAAGTAAAAACACTAATATCTATAAAAAAATTGTATGTATATTTTTTATTCTTGCCTTGAACATGGAATGCCCAAGCACAAACGGAATGCTATGAAACTATTAAAATATTAAAATTTATTGAATTACCTGATTATTGACTGGATTAATAATGGCAGCAAGCTGAGGAGCATTAGACGAAACCATGGCTTGGTTTGTTGTTGTTGTTGGTGCGGAACGCAATTTACTTTGTTGAATATATAATAAAGGCATGACGGATGTTGTTGGATCGTCTGATTGTAGAGTTTCTGAGCTACTATTTTCATCTATATCATCTACAACTATTTCTTCTTCCATTCTATAAAAACAATATAACAAAATACATTTTACAGAGATGCAAAACAATCTTTCATTATGATCATTTATGAATGATTTGATAAGAATGAAAAAATTTCAAGTTTTACAAATTTTGATTCGTTTAAACGATATACTTCTAATATCATATAAAAACACGTGGTTAAAATATTGAAAAATAACAGTAATGCTATCTCACATTTCGTTTGCATTTAGAAAATTAAACCTGAAAGATTTTCATAAAAACTTCTTTATTAAATAACGAAATAAATATTCAACTAACTTACAAAGAAATCTGTACGATGAATCAGAGGAATAAACGTAGCGGAAAGGACATATCGTAATTCTACAAACCTAACAGTATATAAGATCTTCTATCAGCAAATAGAATTGTAACTAGTTACATAATTCACGAATAATTGTAAAGTTTTCTAAGCATCGAGGAAAAAATTTGGCAAACTAAATTTCAATGTAATTTGTAGACTCTAATAACTAACGCCGTTGTATCACGACTGGCCATAACTGGGCGTCAGGAGAATCACTAACACCGTTTGAAACACGCGCCTAACTATTCTAGCTGAGTGGAGTTATGTTATTATTTTTCACGTTTTCAGCCCAATTCGTGAAGCAAGTATTCATTCCACGCATTCTATAGATCGCTAAACATTGTTCAAACAAACAGCTTCAACTGTTACAACACGAACACGGTTGTTCAAATACTTTTACAAATCGGTTCGTCGCGCATCACGAATCACTCGAACACAACGCGCACGCACTTTTCACTGGAATAAGAGGTTGCATAGAACTATAAAAAACTAATCTTTTCCAGGAAAATTATTAACGCGATGCAAGCAATTAATACATAACACACGAAAAATAAACCAGATTACAATTCTATATGTTTTTATACAATTATTTTCACATATCTTTTGAGCGTTCGAGCCTTCATTCTCTGTACGCTACAGCTACGTCCTCATAGGTTCCAAGTGGAGTGGCGACGGCGCAACAGGCCGCTCGGTATTGGTTAATCATTGATACAGGAAAGAACAAGTTTACCGTTTCGACCAATCGAAATATTCTCGATACCTTACTAACCGTATCTGATGTACAGATTTTTCTTCGGTACAAGTAATTTTGAAATCATTCAAGGATCGTGGCCGATCGATCAATAAGTATATCCAACGTATTCAAGCTTTTTTCATATAATCTGTTGTTTCAACGAAATATTCTCGTTATTACAATCTCTCGATCAATCTCCCGCGCAAAATACCAACAAAAAAGAACGTTCAGCTTTGGACCTACTGATCAATGCACGTTGAGCTAATATTTTTTTTTTAAGAGACATCACATATTTATCGATGATTCAAGTAATATTTTTTAGTTAACTTGTAACAATTCAGATTCATCATTGTGCTGATAATTTAATAAAAGTATAACATGCAAAATGTTTTCGGTTTACGTTGATTGCAATTACAGTTGCATATTAATTTTATTATTTCATTTTTGTAGATTTAGGGTTTAACCAATGGTAGCTAGTATTTTCGTGACGTCGTATTGTTATCGTGGTTCGATTGGTTAAACGAGTAGTACGTATACATGGAAAAAAGATTCTGTCTTTAAAACTGGAATTTTAACGAGCCTTAGTAAAATTAGTAAATTTTACGATTAATATTTTCCGTTATACTATACATAATGATATCATTTCTGTTAATTCATAGAAAATGCTAATTAAGATATTCTTTCTGCATACCAAACAAACGCTCAAGTTTCGATTTCGATATACTTCTACATTAACCTCTAAAGTATAAATGCTAGCATTTATAACGCTCGATATATTATCGCTTAATATTAATAAAGTTGCAATTAAATCAGGTTGTTATTGCAATATATATGTTTCATCTATTTCGTTCAAAAAGAATGTGAATTACAAATAAACTATTGCCACTACATAATTTATCAAAAATGCTAATAATTCATATATTCATCATAAATAGATTAATGATGACGACAACAATACGATATAATTGAAATTCGCAATTTGTTTTTAACTTTCAAAAACGATACAAATTGAATAACCCTGAAAATAATTTTTTTAATTATTAACACTTTTTACACCGTCAAGATTACGAATAAGTACTCATTTTATTTTATAATTAACTGAATAGTATATTTCTATCTAATATTTAATGTGTAAGAGATATCGAGGTTATTTAAAAGTTTTCAAATATGATAAAACAAAATTATTGTTCTTTTAAATATAACTCTATTAATTGATCGTTATATGAATATGTAGACGTAATCATTATCAAAGTATCAAAGTCACGATTGTTTGAAGTATTTCGATATAAGTGGAGGTAAATTAAAAAAGAGATATAAACAAAGATTATCATGGAAATTGATGTAACATCTATTAAACAGTTTGTACACATTATATTTATTCATACATACTTTAGAACTTTTTTCAAGTATACCAATGCGAGAAGTTATGAGAAGCTTTATAGGTATACTTACTAGGATAAGTGAATGTTGGTCTAACGAATTATGAGCGGTAATTTTAAGGATATATTCTATTAAACGACGAGCATGAAAAAAAATTAGCCGATCAATAAGAATCTGAATATTCAGTGATATCACTATTACATTTTACACTCAAACATCACAATATAAACGTAAGAAATTATATGATAATAAACTCACGTTTTAAAGTTGTCAGTCGCCATCATATGCGAAGAGACGGTATCATTCCAAATGCGCATGCGCATCGACCCATGTTGCTTCTGCTGTAAAGACACATTCACATTTGTACATTTAAAATAGAATAAGATAAAAATGTTCAACTACTTGAGAAATTCGGATTCAATCGACTGTATTAAAATTGTATGATAATAGACATAATTTTCCTGTCTTTTACATATAAAACTAAACAGATTTTACAAATACAACTCATATAAATTAGGTTTGATTCTCATTTGATTTTTGTTTACACATGTATAAAATAAGGAATAATTATGATTATAAATTTTTTTATTTTTCTGCATATAAACATCGCAATGAATAAAAATCTTTTCTTTATAATTTTAAAGGATAATGCTACAAGCTCTCGGTATTAAATTACATACGCGTTAGTAATTTAAAATTTAGTCCTATAATGTAAGAATGAAATGTTACACTCTTCGGTATCGATCGAAATAAAAAATAGAGATAGTACATAACAAATTTAATGTGAGCGACGAATATATTGGAACACGTATTTTGTGTTTGATTGGTGTAGAGATAAGGCTTTGTACTTTTATTAATAATATAATTTGGTAGTATTCGTACTTCAAATTTTGTATGTCTACTTAATTTAGTGCTACATTTGCAACCATACGTTCGATACATATTATAAATACATACAAATTACAATGCGATTACAACTGTGAAAGCAGGTTTTCAGTCGTTTTATTACATATACATCGATACATGAATTAGCAAACTTATATTCATATACGTATAAGTACATGGTACATATTTACTTTTATATTTTAGAGACATATGTCAAAGCATATGTAACGCTTGCGCTCGATGTTGTACGCTTCAAAGAGGCCGATTAACACACATACGCGTTTTGAAGAAAAAGGTAAAAAGCCACAGAAAAGTACATTGAGATTTAGAAAAATTTCTCAAAGATTATATAAAAGGAAATAATGATTGCAAGTGATACAATTTTTTCGTGTGAAACTTGTCGATGTGCCATTTAATTTGCCATACAACAGCCGCAGTCATACAATGGCGTAGAGACAGTTCGTGTTTTGTGCTATCAGCTGATGGACTTGATGGACCTTACTCTTATCAAAATAGAAGACATTATAACAGTTATTGCAGCCTGTTGTCGCAAAATGTCATATTACAATGCGTGATACTGTGCTCGTCGTAATAAACTAATTTGAGCTGGAAAAAATTTTTTTTTCGATTTAACATCGACTCCATTATTCATTGTCATTAAATATAGTGTTTTCATCTGGTAAGGGAAAATTTTGACGAAAATGTTGCAAAAATTATGCGCATCTGTCACAAGCTTTTAATATTTCTGTATATTTTTTGAACTTGATTACTGTTACACGATACAAGCGCTCGTCATAATAATTAAATATATCCTTTATTCAATTTGTATATGTGCGACGCACTTTGACGTAATTCCAACAAGTTATATTTTGTCGCGTAGTATCAACGATTTATAAGAAATAATATAATACGAAGAAAATATGTTCGATATTTATTCAAATATGATTCTTATCAGATGAAATATATTCTGATAATTTGATAATTGTAACATTGTTAATATTCGTACAAACTTTGATCGTATATTATAGTTTGATCTGGTAAGTTATTTTTAGTGTTTAGCTCTTGAGAGTTTTGACTGCTATATCTATAGAAACATGCTACTTTTTTAAAAGGATTAGTAAATAAAGTTAATAAACGAGTGAAAGTAGGTATAGTTTACATTATGATGTTAACAGGAAATTGTTGGAACTTAATAGATTCTTATTCTTTTAATATTTATGAAAAAGCTTATCAAATTATGTAAATATCTAAGAAATATATTAAAGAAACATGCGATTAATAATACTTAAATTTAGTTGCAGAAGGATTTATCAATTGTTAAGAATGGGGACAACTGTAAGCAGTGGACAGAATAACGATGAATTAGTTGATGATTTAATGAAATCTGGCTATATAAGAACCAAAGAGGTGGAGAAAGTATTTAGAGCAGTCGACAGGGCAGATTATGTTTTGCCATTACATAGAGAGATTGCTTATAAAGATATTGCTTGGAAACATGGGAACATCCATTTATCAGCGCCATGTATATATAGCGAGGTAATGGAAGCTCTTTTTTTGGAACCAGGATTGAGCTTCTTAAATCTTGGATCAGGAACTGGTTATCTTAGTACAATGGCAGGACTCATATTGAGTAAGAACACTGCTATTTTATTAAATCAATGTAGAATGTTGGTGATATCTTTGTGCCTTTCTTAGGCCAACATGGAACAAATCATGGCATTGAGTTACACGAAGATTGTTTAAAGTATGCATACGAGCGACTAGAAGAATTTAAACAGAAGTCATTAGCTCTGGATGAATTTGATTTTTGTGAGCCACTTTTTATACAAGGTGATACATAAAGAATTTACTTACAAGTATGTGTGGCTCCTGTGAAAGCAGAAAAGAGTCATGTAACTATACATTTAACAGGGAATTGTCTGAATGTTGCACCTGGTAGACAATACGATAGAGTGTATTGTGGTGCAGCATGTCCAGAAGGTCACGAAGGTTTTATCAGACAATTTGTACGCGTCGGAGGGATTCTTGTAATGCCTTTTAAGGATCATTTGCTTCGTATACACAGAATAGACGAGGATACTTGGTTGCATTTCACAATGCTGTCTGTATCATTTTCAACATTGGTTGTGCCTATTGCTTCAGAGCAAACATTGTTCCACTTACGTACGTATATTTGCCAGCGTCGTAAAATAAATGTATCATTTGCAATTTGTTTTTTCAATATCAACAATATTTTGTAGCCGAATGTGATCCGTTGTCTTTACAAGAGTTATGCAGGGGTAAAATAAGAGATCGTTTACGTTTGAATGTCTGGGTTGAACATGCAGATCTGGAGACTACAAAGCTTATAGTACCAGAACGACGAAAACTTAGCCCTCCTCCCCATCAGACTTTAAGAAGATTCGTTATTCCTATTTTCGAGGAATCCGACGAGGCTGTTTCAGACGGAGGCGAGGAATTCAGTAGAGCGGTATGTTTCTTGCTCAGTGTCGATACTCATCCTAGCGAACAATGTACCTCTCAAGTAAGGACTGTCGTGCAAACTAATCCAAATGAAAATCAGAATTGGAGAAAGGCGAGCAACAGCGGGAGTAGTGGTCAGTATAATCAGAACGTAGAGAATTTTGGAAACAGAAGCTCGTCTATGAAAGACTCTTTTTTCAACGCAGACGCATCAAACAATGCAGAGGGTGTTTCAAGTTCCACCGATGAACGATCGCAAGAAAATATCATTCACACACAGCGTATCATTAATGTCAATGAAAATATTGCAACTGCTATATGTTTGAATATAAGCGACAGTGACACCGACAGCGACGACGACGACAACGATACCGACAGCGAAGCGGATCACGAGGAGACCCTCGTTCAACGCAAAAAAGTGGCAAAACGAGAGAAAACGGATAGCGGAATAGTGGAAGACGTAAACTTGAGTAACGAGGAAGGCAGCTCAAGTTCGAACACAAATCATTCAGACTTGGAAACGGTGTATCCATCTGAGACAGCAGACGCGATGGATTCGGATCTATCCGATATCACGATAAATCGTAATTTTAATCCTCATTCGGTCACTAGTGATAAATACCCTAAGGATGAAGTTATTGTCGCCCATTACGTAAACAAAAATGCCTTTTCTACTTTTATGAGGGAAAAGATACATCAGTTACCATTGCCTTTTGCATTAAAGCTGTATATAGCTTATAATCGAGAACTGTAAGATAAGTTAATTACATAAACAAATTACGTTATTCTAATTTAAATAAATAAATAAATATATATATATAACTTTTTATCATGCAATAAGTTACATAGAACAATTGCTGTGTTATCGCTTGATTTTTCTATCCTGAATCCATAAAAGGATCCTTGAACTGAACGTACAATAGTTTATGTTACTTTTTTCTTATTTTGTTCATTTAAACTCTTTTTTTTTTACACGTATCCAATCGTATCTTTTCCCAATGTTCCGTCAACAAAGCGATTATCCATGGATTCCTGGATCATCCAACAACCTTAAGATGTACGAATTTCAACTCCACCCTCGTGTGGTTCGATCAGAAATGCAAACACGTAGATGTAACAAAGCTTGCCAGCATCCCTGCAGTACCTTCGCTGCCCTTCTCTCGTCTCGATTACAGGCATCTGGGTACAGGAAGGGTGCACTGAGGGTGCGCGTAGGAGAGATCAGTTGTGCAAAGGAGGCTAACGCCCA
Organism: Osmia lignaria lignaria; assembly: GCF_051020975.1. NCBI lineage: Eukaryota > Metazoa > Arthropoda > Insecta > Hymenoptera > Megachilidae > Osmia > Osmia lignaria. The sequence goes on along the minus strand of NC_135044.1, from coordinate 8,265,749 downwards.
GATGCCCGGCAGATCGCGGGTTCGTACGTACGCGATAACATTCCGACAATCTTCGTTCAATTGTTAATCGTCTCAGAGTATAAGATCGATTCTTGGGGTAACACGTACCCCTTATGCGTGCATTTTTACCTCATCTAACGCGTTTGATTCGGCATAACCCAGCAGTGGGTGACAAGCTAAATTTCTGAAAGACATGCATCATTTGTGGCTCATAATTACCTTACACTATGGAACGGCGAAAGCTTTTATCCTCCAGCATTGTACTAAACAATTGCAACACATGATGTTGAAAAACGACTTTTAGAAATGACTTTATACACCTGCAGATACACGGATTTCTCTTCAACACTTGAATCGTCCTCACGAACGTTCTTTTCATGTGAAAATGAAGTGTAAGGGTGTAACGATAAGATGTGTGGAAGGACGAATGTATTTTGAAGTGTGAAGAGAAGATAAGAGGACATAAGGGTTGATTCAAAACACAAACCAGTCTTTTTATTATAATGTAGGTATCATTATTATTCACTATTATTAAATTAGTTACAGTTAATATTTATCATCTGTTTCTTAATTTTACAGTATATCCTGCTTAATTCTTGAACCAGTGTATGTATGTATGTAGACTGGAAACGACACCTTTTCGTCTCAATCCATATACAAACAGGTAAATAAACTTTAATTTATAACTGGAAGGAAAAATCATCAAGTATTTTGAAATATTTCTGTTCAGAAAGATGAAGCTTCTCTGTTACGTCTGCTGTCTGAGTTTAATAGGAGGTTCCACGACGAACGAGGTGTCGTGTGGAGATCGTCTGACGGCACCGAGGGGAGTGATCCAAAGCCCGAATTTTCCCGGCTCGTTTCCAGTTCCCATAAAGTGTCGTTGGGTGATCGACGTCTCTGATATTCCAGCGGCTAACAGCTCCATTGTTGTATACTTGACGCAGGTCTACGTCTACAAAGGACTCAGTTTCACCGAATATGCTTATTACGAATCGGAGAACATGAACTTTGGAGCCACGTTGATCAAGGAGATCACCGAGGGCAACGTGTTCGAATATCGTTGGTTCAGAACGTTCAGACCGTTTCTAGTCGTGGAATTCGAACTTGATCGGCTCGAGGGTAATCACGTACGGGTTCTGAACGATCTGCTCGATGTGTACGGGTTCAATGTCACGTATCAAATGACCGAGGACGCGCCGAATTCGAATTCCTGTTCTGTTCAACGATGTTCTTACACCGGCGATTGCCTCGTGTCCGCGGACTACACGTGAGTACCATGTCCCCGTTTCTCGTTTCACTTTCAATTTTCATCGCATACTTGGAATAGTTTGTGGCAATCGATGAAAAGATGGGATAATAGTTAGCTAAATTAAGAATTACCGATTTACAATATATTATATTTAAATAAGGAAATTAATTTGTACAACAATTTGGTAAGCTGAAAAATTTCCATCGTGAAAGATAAACAGAAGAGAAGGGCAAATCGGATCATAGGGAGGTTTGTAGGGCATAGAGATACCGTATCAAGTCTCATGAATTATTAATAAATCCTGCGACCCTCCCGATTTATCCCTCGCCTCTGAAACTCATTCCACGTGCCGTGTACAAATAACGAAATTTTCCGTTGTTCCTGGTAGAAATTTCTGGTGCAACTGTTTCGACGGCTTCAGCGGAAAGGACTGCAACGAAGGACCTCTCTGTTTCGAGGATGATCACAATGCTATCTGCCAAAACGGGGGCACTTGCAAGTATGATATATCATTTGTGATTTTACCTCTATGTTATTCAGCAAGGTTAATCATTTTTAAGTAACTTGTAATTAGCAATTTACAGAAGATCTCAAACGTGATCGTATCGAAGAGATAAAATTCCAGTAGCTGATAATTATAGAAAGTTATAATCAACGATACCATCTGCAAGGTCTCAATCAGAACGAGGGAAAGCGAACGTTTCATCGTGTTTCGTTAATCAAGCCATTAAAGTTTGCAACTTGTTATCAAACTCGAAAGTTCGTTGTCGCAGTTTCAATAAACTATAACGTGACCAGTAGTATCGGGAAAGTTTGTACGTCAAAAGCCGAGCGAAACAGAATCAATCGATAATACGTATAAATGTAGGTCGATCGTCCAATTATCCTCGCATCGTTGAACTTTTTAAACTGGAAAAGCGAGTTTCGATGATTCTTGATCGAAAAATGTAGCTTGAATAAGAATGATGAATGTACGATCGGTTCGTTGAACTGTTACAGGCAAATTGGAGCAGAAGCGATGAATTGCCATTGCCTCGACGGCTATGTTGGACGTTATTGCGAGATTCGTCTTCTGGACACGATTGACGGTGGTAAGATTCACTTCCATGTTAACGCTTGTTCCGTTCACGGAGCAAAAATACATGTGGATAACTTTCGGATGAGTCACGTTCACGGCGTGGTCGAATTCAAGCTACTTACAGCGTGAGTCATCCGTAAGAATCATCGATGCTAACGATCATCAGGTCGACGTTTGTTCACAGAATGCGGAATCGAGAATTGCATAATGCAGTGCCCTTACGACGAAGACGAACAAGAACCGTGCACCTGTAAAAACGGTACCAAGATCTATAACAGTGAGTGTATACGCGAGTTTCTTCTATGAACATACTTTAGATAATTTGAACAGATAATTTCATAAGTATTGCTACTTATTGTTAGTTATGTTAAATCAATCACGGAAATTGTTTCAGATCGTTCGAGATACGAGTGCAGAATCAAATTATCTAACGTGACATCTTTACGGACCGGATTGATAACGCAACACGGTAGCTTGGAGTCTTACATCGGTAAACAGGTGAGCATAGAGAGTCTGAACAGCATCGGTTGGCAACTCCAACATAGATGTTTCTTAAATATATAAGTAGATAGGAAAAATTGAGCGTTTTACATAGAGACGAGTCGCTAAATAGACAAAGAATCTATATCAGGACGAGCATACAATTTGTTACCGTGGCGATGTTTCGCAATATTTGGCGTCTGGCTGTCATAAATCGGATTGCCATCAGCTTGTTTACGAACAAGCCACGCGCTACCATATGACAACCGTGTACATATCTCGTTAATACCTATTGTTTGATCACGCGATGCAGTTTATCGAGTTTGTTCGTTACTTAGAGAATTCCCAAACGTAACATTTATCATAGCCATAATTTTCTTGTCGTACATTTTTCGGCAACGAGTAAATCTTCAACGACGTCAATCGTTTCCTCAAATCCTCGGTGAAACCGTGTCTCCCTGGGTCTCCTAGGAAGATCCGCGTGCCATTTTTACTCGCTTCTTCCAGCCAGGGGATTAAAACGCTGGTGATTTCCTCGTCGTACAGCATGTCACCGATGAAAATGAAATCTATCAATTTATCTGGGGGACGATGCAATAAATTTTCTTCAGACACTTCGAGCTCCGCGTTGTTTACCAGCGCATTCATCATAATTGCCGTGCAGGCGACTAAAAGCAGACAAAATTAACATTATCGATACGATGGAGAAATGAAAAAAGCGATTTTTCTAGACGATTAACGAACGAGGATCGATGCGGGATTAGGTAGAATTTCGTGGACAGGTAATCGGAGGCAACAAACGTTATTACATAATAACGTAACGTGTGCTGGTTTCCGTTGTCGCGTGCGGCTTTTTATAGGAATATTCGTCGAGCTGATAATCAATTTTCGTTATAGACGATTTGATACGAGTTATCTTGTTCGAACAAATGCCAGAATACAATGGCACGATCGAGTCGCGAGAAGAGCTTGGCGGGGGGTGGATAAGATAAAACAACGTAACGCGTATGCGAAGAGGATTACAACGATTGCGTAACGTTGATCAACCGTTGAAAAATCGGTCCTCGGAAAGGAACTGCCAGAAACATCAATGATACTACAATTGAATAAACGAGGAAATAAGCTTGCGACAGACTTTTAGCAGACGCTAAAAACGAAACGTTTGAAGAAAATTCTATTATTCACGTACGTTACGACGCAATGCTAGTACGTCAACGAGATTGACTGTCGTGCAGAGGCAAAGATTTAAGAATGCAACGAACGTAAAACGCAGAAATCGGCTACCTTTCACTGACGCGCATGATGTCTGACCTACATTTTCGACTTTCTTCGAATCGTCCACGGCACAATTATCAATTCCTGTTATAAAAGGGAATGGCCCTTACGCTATCAAAGATTGCGTTTAGAGGGTAATCTTATTAGAGCAACGAATTAAAAGAGAGTCAGTTCCAGGTACCGTGCGCAGTAATTACGGATGTACCTGATTATCGATTCGCATTCTACGTGACCGATGCGAATGTAGAAAAGAACGTAGTAAACGGTGGAATGCTTCGATTCATTCTTGCGCTGTTCGAGCGCACCGAGTGAACGTTATCAGCGTTCGATGCCTGGCATACTTTTCGAAATGTGCCATCAGTTTGTTTGGAATGTCGGGTTTGTACGGCGATCGTTGACCTCCTGTAAGACAAGGAACGGAGCTTGATCCAGACCTTGAGCCGGTCTTGAACTATTTTTAGCAGGAACAAAAGTGGCGAAATTCTGGATACACTTGCCATTTCAATGTTCCCCATTTAAAATGTCCTTACATATACACTTTGCGTAATGTCGCTGAAAATAGGGAAACCTCGAAGAGGCTAATTTTGCCTTTTGTTTTCAATCGTTACATCGCTTTCTAATACGTTCAATGCTTCTATCTATATCCAAAGTATTTATAGCTACGTTTTCGAACAACGGTCCATTCTAAATCCGTTCTGATGATTCAAAAATTCAACGTCTGGATCCGAGGGTTCCAGTCTGCCACTTTCTAACTATCTTCTCGAGCGGACGGATGACGTAAACCGTACTATCTATAGTTTTTCTTCTCTTCGCTGCATGCTATGGTATTTCCACCCCCTCCATCGGTTTGTTTTATCGCTTCTGTAGCACGATGCACCCAGTTCTTCCCTGTACGATGATTTCTTTTTCCTCTCCTGAAAAGGAAATTCCCAGATTCCTGAACGCATGTTCAAGTGCCGATGCACCATGGTGGATAACTCTCGACAACAACCTTTTGGAATTTTATTATCCGGGAACACTACCCGTTTCTTTCAAAATTCCAGTTTCAACGAAATGGAAATAAACGCCTAATCTTTCTCAGACATCAATCATTTCTCAGATATCGACCAGCTATCTGGTAATAACTTCCTTGAGGCTGCTATTAATAGCTGCTGCTTAGCGATATCTTTACAGCTTAAATGAATGCAAACCTTTATCGATATCGTTGGCAACAACCTTGCTGGCGCCCCGATGTTTCGCGGCTATAGCTGTTGCCCCGCATCCAGCCCCAAGGTCCAAAACGTTCCTCGAGGATGAGAACAGCGCGTTCCCTTCGTCGAGGACGAATCTGGCGAGCCCCTGTCCTCCTGGCCAATAAATCGACCAGAAAGGCTCAACGAACACGTTCCTTTTCATATTGCTGCCTTGCAGAACGTTTTGAAACGGTTCGTGATAAAGAGGGCAGTTGGGTGTTAACAAAAACAGCTTCATCTCCGGCGTCATATGATTTTTCGTCAGCTCGGTGTTGTTCAAAATTGTACGAACCACTTGAAAATCACGCGAGACAATGGCTTTGGCGTAGCTGGTAAAAAATGACGAACCAAGTATCCTCCTCCCGATCATCTGGTATCCTAAAAACAAGAATGTGGTCGGTAAATAAGATTCGAGGAAATAACATTTAAATATACGAGTTATTTTTATTTACGTCTGTACTGCGAAAACTCGGTGGGAAGTTCTCGAGGAACGGTCAGACGCTTTACTTTCCCCGAACGAAATCGCGATTCGCAACCTTATCAACGTCAATGAGAAACACCGATTCGCTTGTCTCTTTCCCGCGATAAGATTATCTACTCGCAGCCACTCTGCTTTTTTGTATATTCAAGAGGCCGACGATTTCAAGGCGCCAAATGTTTTCGATTACGACAATCGCAATGGGAATTGCGCCACGATATCAACGGTTGCCTTTGCAAACCTTTCGTATACCTCGGTTACTAATTCGGTAATTCCGTACTTCTCGTCGAATGATATATACATACATTAATTAGGGACACGTGTACGAAGATATATCGTTGATAAAATAACATTTATAACGAACGAAAGAAATAGATAAATGCCTAGGATATCAAACAGAAGGTCGATGATTAGATATACTAAGGACGTGATAGATAATCAATGATCGGTGGAATAATTTAATCAAATTACTTGGAAAATGCAGGAAATTGTACTGATTATATCTTCCGGAAACCGGAAGATGAATTAAATTTAAAAATAATAAATCCATGTTATGGTGTGCCCTAGCAGACATGGCTGATTAAACCGATACTTGCTCGTACTGTTTACTTATGAATCATCTGTGATATCAATGGAGAAAAAGTTACCTTTCTGTCGCATGTTTTGATATCCTCGATAAAGAAACAAAGAGAATCGAGTGGATATATTTTTTCTAAAAGTTCTCGTAAAAATCAAACTCATTACCAGAACTCCACCTTTACACGCATACTTTCGAGGCTGCAGTTTCAAAGTTCTTACCTAAGGACTCTGGGATTCCCAAGTGTTTGTGCACGCGCTCTTCGATTCCACCAACACCTATGCAGGATTATTCAAGTAGCAATCTGAAAAAAAAGTTGCACATCTGATCCAATATTCCAAGTGATAAAATATGAAAATGAAAATGTCACCGCTGATCGTCTAGTAGAAATGGCAGATTCATTTTACCTCCAGCATCGTTATGCTTTATCATCGATTACGTAACAAATCAACTTTCTTCGTTCATCGAAATTAAAATCCGTTACGTGTGGTCAATTTAATTTTAGCACGCGCGTAGTCCTTTGTGGCGCGGGATATAATTGGTACGGTAAAGGACAACAGAGCGAGAGGAGGAAATCCAAAGCAGATGCGAAATATCGACTTTCAATAATTCCCCTAACAGACCGGTGATTCCCAAGTAGATTTCCACCTGGTTTATCAGCGAATCTGTTCAAGTTGCAAGGCTGATGAAACCAAAGGGACGAGACGTTGCTGTTTGCATCATGATTTTATAAGTATATGTATTATCTACGGCGTATGTATATCTACGATGGACACGCGGCTATCGATCAACGTGGTACGACAGGAACAGTTGAAACCTGTTAGCCAAACGAATTCGGTAGTTCGGTTAGGCAAACTTGTCATTCCACTTCAGAAGAAACGTCGAATCATTCAGCGTGAAAATCATCCGCTATCTATCTTCTCTCCGTCTCTATTTCTCTGCAGGAAAGACGTATCGAGCGAGAAAAGTATCGCACAAAACCAAGTCCCTGACCCGGTCACTATTTCAGTTTCGACTCCTTGTAGGGTACAAATCGTTTCTTCTTATGACGCAGCTACTTTCCTGTACAGGTTTTTTATCCTCGGAATTTTTGCTCTCCTCACCTGTGGCAATTTCGTTACAAATATTATCATTTTTCCGATCATAGTATCAGGAATTTTACGGTAAAGTATCGTAATACGAGGAAAACTGACACGAAATACTTTTCCTCGTCAACTGCTTATTTATCATCGCGTCGAGCGCTAATCAAAACGTTTCGTACTCGTTTTTTCCGCGGCCGTTTCGCTCGATCGCGATCAGAGGGCAATTTTCCTGATATTTCGTTTCCAGGTAAAAGAGCTTTCGCGACCGACTTGTCGTCGATAAAAAGCTCCGTTCTGTGTACACAGGCACGGTACGTTTTATCTGGAATACCCCGTAGATATATAGAACATGGTGAACTGGTGGGAGAAGAAGTATAAAGGCAACGCGCGCCGTACCTCGAGGTCATTCGTTACTCGAGCCTCGTACCGTTGTGTTGCAATTGGTGCGACAGAATATTCAAAGCTGATCGTATTTCGTGAAAGTTTCATTGTTGCGTAAGATTGCATCGATCAGGAACTGCCAGAAGAATCAGTGAATCGTTTGATTGACTGTCAACAGTGTTTACTTCTTGTGATAACCTGTTAATCAAAGCTAAGAAAATTCCTACATTCAGTGAAGTGTGCAAACGAGGCACGCGAGAGATCAACTCGGAGGCTAAACAGGAACAAATACTTACGGATATGACACGTTGCCAGAGCTTACAGTCCTATCCAACCGCCACGATGACAGACAGGTAAGGATTCACCTTTGACAAGTGACGTTGCTCGTTATTGCGAGAATTTCTGTTTCTTTATAATTGATTTTCACAAAAATTTTCAGCGGTTCGTTGTCTTGGTCCGAACAGAAGGAAAAGGGATGTTCGAAATCGACGATAACCTGTGGTATGCTGCCAACGTTGAGAGCACTGGCATCCAAGGAATGCGAGAACCGTCAGGGAGCTATCTGCTGCCTCGTGCCGTTCGATACAGAAATGGATTCAGCCAGTCACCTGCAAATGATCTTGCTTGAGGCATACTGTCGTGAAACGGGAATCAAGGTGTTACGAGTATCCAGGGAGCGAATAAGGGATCATTTGTGTCCGGGAACCGGAGATCCATCCTGTGTACTAATATCCAACGAAGATCCATATTTTCTTGATCCACCAGAATGAATTGGAAAACGTTTATCCTTCTGGAATGAATATTTATTCTGACTGGGTGCAGTCATGCAAAATTACCACGTTCCCTGAAGCTGCTAAGGACCGTTGAACGATCGGTGGAAGAGGGAGCCATTTGTATACTTGGAAAAGCATCGATAACAGCCGGTATCGAGACAATGGACTGGCGTAAATTCCTGCATGAATTTCGATTAAGATGAATAGTCGAATGGGAAGATCGTTTAGAAATATTATAAGTGATAAGAGTTAAGACCGAGAAAGAGAAGCGAAAAGTTGCATCGATCACGTGCGTGATACACGTGCTTACATGTACGGTTATGTTACTCACACACGAGTTGTAATTATGATGTAATTGTTGAATATGTAAAAACGTGTCATTGTTATGACTCGATTATTTTATAATATATGCACTTGTTAACAAAAATAGTGACCTTTTTTTTTATTTTTCCTCTTCTCAATTGCCTTCATTCCATAATTTTTAACTATATATTCCCGTTACTGACCCCTTGTAACTTCTTCACAGCTTGCAAAATACTTAAGGAATTCGAATATCTCGTCCATGGAGGATTTACAAATCCTGAGCGTGACGTGAGTAGGTACATTAAACAATAAGTAATTCCGGTCACCCCTTTAACGAAGATCCTTAAAAAGATAAAGACACGTAAAGTTTACGCGACGATGCTGCCTTTCAATGATAAAAATGTTTAGAAACAATGCTGAAAGTACATTTTATTCTTTACCTGTCTATCGTTACATAGACCCACGTCGGAGATTACCTTCCATTTCTTCGGGAATTCGGAAGATGGAGACAAGATTCGGGAATCTCTCAACAAACTGGTGCAACGTCGACGACTTAGCGAGATCTCCCTCGAGTCGACTCATTTCACGTTTCAACAAAAGCCAGCTCTGAAATTGCAGGTAGCTGTTCGTCTACTTTATAGCAATCGATTCATTGAATAATTGATATATAAAAGTTAATTTACCTGCATAGAGTCTCCGTCTGAATCAAGGAAACGAACACGAGGTTCATCTCGGGGACCAAATCATCTTATCTTGTATCGCTCAAGGTAGCTATGGAATAAACTTCACCTGGTACAAGGACAACATGCTGGTGAACATGCACAAGGCTACCAGGTGAATGAACAGCGATATTTTAATCTTTATATCGTATAAAAATCAATTTGTTGTCAAACACAAGTTGAACGTTAAGTAAACTGACGCCATAGTCAGATGGTACCTGTACCATTACCATCGGTCGGTAACATCAAACAGCTACTATCTTTAAATTTTATTCCACTTTATTTAAAATCTTAATTCACGTATTTTTATTGTTTAGAGAAATCTGGCACAGGCATCTTCCAAACGATGGTTCCGACTTTCATACGTCGCTATTAACCATCGAAAAAGCAACCTTATTGGACGCGGGTCAGTATACTTGCCAGATAATTGATTGGGGTGTACAACAATGTAAAACTATTTATGTCGATGTAAGAGATGAGCCAAACGTGAAGGTAATGCCAATGAGCGCTACCATAGACAAGGTAACTGTTTCATTTCTTCACAGTACATAAATATCTATCTCTTGCTCAATTTGGAACAATTATTTTGTCCTCTTTCAGGGAAACAATGTACAATTGACGTGCATGACTCCTAATATGCCCAACATTGACATAGGATTCGGCTGGACCAAGAATAGAGCCCTCCTTAAACTGGAACCCGGTAGCGAAGTGTGGGAGGATCTTTATCCAGCGGGTAGTATATTGAAAATCACAAATGCACAGGTACATTGTTTGATGAATGCCGAATCGTTTCCAAGTAATTTATCAATGGTTCTATATTTTCAGAAATCAGCGATATACACGTGCAACGTGGCAGACAAGTCCATGTCCGTCCGAATGGAAGTCGTCAATCGAACGCTAATACCCATTTGCTTGAAAGGAAAGTCTTGGGGATTAGATTGGCCGGACACGGCTCCTGGATCCGAAGCATTGTTAGAATGTCCACAGCATTTTATAGGGAAGAAAGTGTCCAGGCTGTGCTCTATGAAAGATGCGACCACACCTGAATGGCAAATACCTGATTTTTCTTCTTGCTTGTATGAGCCACTCACCTCCTATTACAACAAGGTTCCCATGAATTTTGTCTATTGAAACTTAGGGTATCCCCTTATGGTATACATTCGTCTCTAACTAAACTGAAATGATCATGTTCTTGCTTGCTTATAGTTTAAGAGTCTGACACTGGGTTATCAGAATACAACTGGTTCTGAAACGATCTATGGTTTCTGGGAAATCTTACGATCACGTAGTATACCACTTTATCCTGGAGAAGGTGATCGCATTCTGAGTATATTGGCTGAGGTTGAACGTTACCAGCGTAACATCGTGCCATCAGACTTGCCTGCATCCACGGATGCGCTTATACGAATCATTAGTCGAATATTAAACGACAAAAATTCAATCTTAAGTCAACAGGTAACGCCTTGCCTTAGTTTTCGATAAATCAAAAGGAAAACTGTAGAAGGACTATTTTTTAATTTCCAGAAAGTTTTACTGTTGCTGCAAATCACGCGGAAAAGCTTGGCTTGCTGGACCAAGTCTGGTACTCATCCTTACAAGCATCTATCTCTTCCTTCACTGGTGGTAGATGTCCAAGAATTACAACAACACAGCGGCGATAGCATCACGCATTCTCTTCAGATCTCTGCAGATGATTCCACGTAACTGTCGTGTTTGCAGTGAAGTTTAATTAACCGTGTTACTGATTTCGTTAATTGTAGGTATCCAAATTGGTATGACGATAAAACGACCATACGATTATGGAAGAAACGACTACGTGGGGTAAAGACCAACGACACCCTTAGCGGAATCGTGATCGTTTACAAGAACGTGTCCCATTTTCTTCCAACTACCTACGTCAAAGAACTTGAGTTAGTGATCACGAAAATCAATGATTGTTTCTTTCAATATTTCTTCAGATTATTAACTCCTTGGCTTTTTTTTCTTTTTTATTTATAGCGATGGAACAGATCTCGAATTTCGCATTAACTCTCGTATCATCACTGTGGTAGTACCTGCCTTCAGCCTTGATAAGCATAACAAGATATGGGTTGACCTGCAGATGAAGCATGTGCAAAATCAGTCAAATTCTTGGAATGTGTCCTGCGGTCTTATGGACGACACTGGAACTTGGGATCTAAACAGTTGTATCGCTAACACTTTGCCAGGAGACTCCACTACTCATTGTTTGTGTCCTAATACCGGCACGTTTGCAATTTTTCTAACAGCACGTGCAGTGAGAGTAAGTTACAGTTCGGTAAAAAGTACTTCATCTAAAGTTCTGAAACAACTAAAACGCAAAAACAACTTCAGGTAGTGCTTGCTAAAAAGGAGCAAACCACGTTCATTGTAATATTCGGCTGTGGTAGCTGTTTACTACAGTGTCTTCTTTCCTCCTTGATTCTTGGATCCTTTTGGTGGAGGCATCGAAGTTGGTTGAACTTCCTAAAGCTGCAGTGTTGCGGTGCTTTGGTTGGAGCGATGGCGGTATTTATTTACGCTGTACACAACAATCTGCCAGAGGTACAGTACTTGAAGTAACAATATCGGTTACACGTGGCCCTGGAGAAATATAATTAATGCGTTATCATTACTTTCTGTGGCCAGAGTTCGTACGCGATTGTGGCAATATCTTTGGAAGCATTCCTTTTGATCGGCATGTCTGCACCGATATCAGAAGCTTTGATCATCTTTGCTGGTTTGACGCAAGTTCGATCCAATCATCACTTCCAACCCACCGTTATTGCAGTAATTACTGGTCAGCTAAAATATTACATGCAGCAGATACGCTGTGAATATAAGTAAGAAAAGTACAAACGTTTACACAGTCTTAATGTTATTTAGGTGTACCCATCTTAGCTGTGCTAACTACGGAATTAACGCACAAGAGTACTGGTTGGAGACACGAATCGTGGTGGTTGATCTTTGGTAGCGGAGTCTACAATATATTCGTCACTTGTGCAACGATGATGTTTCTTATATTCGCATTATTATACTTGGGAATCCTGCACAAGGCTCATGCGCTTGTCGAAGAAAATGTAATGAAAAAAGAAGCGATCGAGGCAAGGTATAACTTTAGCATCGTTTGAATTCATAACTCTTTAATTGTCATCGTAGGAATGTATCAATACCATCAGGTGACGGTGAATTAATTTTCTTAGAAATTCAAACGTTCCTTTCTCAGGTTACGAATGCTTCATCGAGCGGCTATTGTCATCTGTGGTATAATCGCAATGGAAGCCTCCTCCATCTTCTACATAAACTCCAGTTCTATTATCTTCCATTATACATTTGCTTCTCTTTCTTCATTTTTGGTAAGTATACAAAGATTGGTATAATCGAGGATATTGGGTTCGCGTTAACATTTTAGCGACGACATCTATTCATTCAGGGATTCATCATAGTGATAGTTTATATCGTGAACGGTGAATTGGCGATCATCGATTTGATCCTGCGGAAATTGACATGGAAACGAGATACCGAGGAAGAAATAACATCCGAGCCAATTAAAGGTACTTAAAAAAAAAAAAGAAACTTAATCAATAATACTGGGAACGGTGTAAACGGATCCGTTTCATTGTTATCAGTCTGTTCGAAGAGTGCAGAGGTTGAGAATGACACGGCACCGCCTCCTTCAACGTTAAGCATCGGGGAGTCTTATTTAGAAGCTCGCGGTATTGCAGCTGGCAGTATAGATATGCGTGAATTTATAAACGAGTCCACGTCGTCGTATTCGAAGCCTTCTGTGTCCGTCGCCGGTAGATTCTTGCCAGAGATACGAATCGATCGTTCGGACGATATAAATCTTGAAAATTACAACACCAGTCCACGGAAGTATCAGGAGACGATCGCAGTATTCGACGGTATGTTCTCTGCGCGAAGTTCCCACTGTGTAAACGAACCACCTTACGGCAGCGGTGAATGTTGTGGCTTCCGAGAATACGGCAAGTATCGGGAGTCGCAGGGACAGATTTTTATCGCTCACAATCCGTCGCCAGAAAACGCGGCAAAAGTTTTATGCAGCGCCGATGTTGAGTCCCGTTTAAGCGGCATGCCGGACGTTACCTTGGCCGTGAAAACTGACATTGAACTGTTGTCCACGACAGAGCTGAAGAGCAGAGAACACGTGAACGTGATCCCTGATATAGCGAACACAGCTGAACGTAAGCAACCAGACGGAGAAGAGAATACACCTGAAATAGTAATTACAAATTGCGAGGCTACAACTAGCGGCATGCTCGATCGTATTGCCCATGATCTTGATTACTTGCTGAACCGTACACACTCCACGGATGGAACTTAGGCATAAGCTTAGACTGTGCCTGAGCAGTTCGATGCCCCTTGGGCAGTTATTTTATCGCCACGAGCAATCGCTTGCCGCAGAAAAGTTTAAACAGTGCTGTCCAAGACTGGGCTCCTTTTCAGTCTCCCATTACTCGCATCATCCGTCAATTTTTTGTAACCTATACACATTTAATCTTTATTGAACACTAGACAGCACTGGTTTAGAATGTTTGATAGTGCATATAGGTGACGTGTTTCATGAGATAAACAGGAAATTTAGATTCGATCAGGTCAAGAATGCATAATGAATGACAAAGCTGGTTTCTTAACATTTTAGTAATTACACAGCGTCTAATAACGCACATTAAATTCAAAATATGTTTAAGGTACATCTGGCCAATCGATTGACAAATTGTTAAGAAAACTTCTTGCTGTTCAGGTTTCACTTTCAAACCAATTTCTGTGTAGGAGGGAACAAGAAATCATTTGAAAAATATTAAATGGAAACAGTACTGTCTTATTTGTTTCACAAAGTACTGCTTTACCTACTATTAGATGATGAAGGAATCAGGTAGCAGGTAAGGAAATTGTGAAGTTTTAACGATGAATTTTATCAAGTACCTGTTCAAACGAATAATCGAACAGCGGTAATTTAAAAAAAATATTATTATTATTATCATTATCGTCATCATCATCCATCATCATCGTCGTCGTCGTCGTTATTTATAATGTTACTCAATGTTTCATCACGTAACAAAGACCTAGCATTGTAAAAGTATTACATTAAGCCTGCAGCGTGTTAAGCTAAACAAATAAGAAAATTGTACAATTTATTTACTTATTTTACAAAACGTATACACTCTTTCATCTTTCTCATTAAATATTCTAAAAAAGTTCATCCGTGAAGAACTTTTATATCGAAAAAACATTTCACGTTTCTTCTTCAGCTATAACGTTACAGGAATAAATTTTTATAAAACGTATCATTTTGAATTCGTGTTTCTAATCTTTTGTCGGTGTCAGTTACAGTACAAACAGTGGGAGAGTGAAAGTTTAAAAACTGATCAGGAAGACAAGGAGCAACAGTATTAATGAACGAAAACAAATTTCAGGCAGTGGAATTCCGAGTTATAGTATTTATTTATCACTGTCATCGTACAGCCCTTTCAGTAATATCCACGATTCAGTCGTCGCACTTTTTTGTTTGTTTTATAATTTCAATTATAAAGCTATACATTCAATTTAGTTTCATAATCTACTTACACACTTAAGATCGAAGTTTATGTTGGTTGGTAATAGTTTTCTTTTTTTTTTTTTTTTTATTACTTTACCGCTAGTAATGGTTAGTCATTTGCTTAGTGAAATGCGTCACTGAAATTTTACTTTACCGAGGTATGAAATTGGAGCAGTATCTCTTGGCCAAGCACGTGTTATAAATGCAAAAAGACATAATAAAGTCGGTGTTAGTTTGTTAGCACTCGAATATACCTATATGACTAGTTTTCTGTGTCAACAGATTTTCTTAAAAATATAAATTATTTACAAGGATTTCAGCTAATTTTATCGAGATTTAATAACCTTGGTTTAATCACATCAATAATACCGAAGTATAGGAGGGCCGTGGCTGTTTATTAGAATACTACAAAACAGATGAAATAAAGAAGATTCTTTTTTCTACCCTTACATAGTAACAAAAAAAGGAACCTAGTCTCTTATTTTTATATTTCATTGTTCTAGACAAAGGAAATATGTCGATTCATATGACTCGGATTGAATCATAATACCATATTGGATATTTAAATGAGAACAAGTGCGAAATTTGTTAGTCTTTTCCCTTTCTTTCGTACGTTTCATTTTCATATTGCTGTACGATTAAGCTATTCTGTACCTATTAATTAGATCGTTATCTTCCTCGTTTTAGTTTTCTTTCAGCTTTGTCCATTTGTATGTACAAACTAAACTTTTTTTTTTTTGTTCTTTTATCATACATTGTCGCGTCACATCGCGACAAAAGATAAATTTTAACTTGGATTAATATTTAGTTCGAGTAATTCGTTCAAGTTCTCGACGAATTTCACGTTCGATAGTTAAAATGCCCTTTATCTCAGCCTAATAACAGGTGACTACGGTTATGAGTAATAATAACTAGGCGCAGTTTTGGAACTTGTTACATTCGCAATTACGTTTTCTTAATAGTTGTACAGTCAACTGAAATCATAGAGCTCGTCCTCTTCAATTTCACGTTAGATTTATTCAGTGTATATTCTAACTGTTTTAACTACCTTACTACTTAATAGAAAACTTAATACCGTTAAATTAAATTAAATTTTATAAACAAAATATCGTATTCTCGAATGAAATGAATATTTGATGATACCGAGTTAAAAGTTTTTTTTAGCCTAGTGGTTTAGCCACGGCACCTTTTCTGCATTTTTTTTTTCCTTTTATTATTTAATTCCATTCTTTTCTTCCTGTTTACTTAAATATAAAAATACATAGCCAGTCTATACATAGAGCGTGCAAAGTGGCACAGTGAACTGAGTTACCAGATATCCTGGATGGTTAACTACCGCTTTCAGTATTCAACGGTGGTTCCGTTTCATCGTGACTTTTGCTGGCGTTACTCGATACGGGGAGACCTGAGGTTTTTGGCAGCGGGTTAGTTACACTATCACTATTAGATGTTGTCGCATTATACATAGAGTTATCAAAGTGTTGCAAGCATGGAAATTCTGGACCAGGCAGCAGTAAAGTAGTTTGGGTGGGAAGATTAGTTAATGATACCATTCCAGGTGTCATCAATTGCTTATTAAAACAACTTCTTAATGCTTCTTCGATTAAATTTGCTATCTTATCACGATCGTTCTACAACAAATGACAATGGATTGAAAATTGCTGTTACGCGTATACTTAATTATTATTGAAAGCCATCTCATTGAATAAATGAATTCGCTTACCTCGTTAATGAATCCAAAATGTACAAGCTCTTGCGCAAGAAGCATTGAAGTATCTAATTGACTGACAGGACACGTCAATTGCCTATTCATTTTGTCATCCATTCGTAATAATATTGTCATCTATAAAATACACCAGCGTAAAAAAACAAAACAATTTTTGATGGTGATGTTAGGTAACTCTCACACTGTGTTATGTCACTCACAAGTAATTCACAACTTTCTTCTCTAGGTTTAACATTACACATCATATTAACTACTCTTCGGGACTCCACGTCCACCGGTTCGGGGGTGACCGATTTTACCGACTCGGTTACCTCGGGCGATATCGCCCTTGGTCGAACAGGCGGTGGTAGTTTTGCCATAAATGCCGTTAATGGATATATACCATATCTGTTGAGAATAATAATAATCGATATTGTTGAGAAACAAGAGAATCAATGAAATATTACTCGTACTCGACGTCGACGTTCAATGATCCAAATACTACTCACTTTACATCTTCGACAAACTTTTCTAACTTTTCCGTAACAGGAATATCACTTAACCGAGTCTGCTGCGGTGGTCTACCTTGGTATTTAATTTCGGCAACTACCGTATCAGGTCGGTATAGCCTTTGTAATACTTCGTCCGTTATCGTTTCTGAAATATTTGCTGGAAAAATGTAAACTCGGTTAGTTACGATGAATTCTTTTACATTTATTACAATCGCTGTAATTTCTACCTTCGTGACACAGAAAATATGGAACATATATATATATATAACAAGTGATACGTTCTTTGACATACCATAATATAAAGATAAGATAACGAAAATATTATTACACTTACTGGCTGAATTAACCAAAGCATGAGCTGCGAGTAATTTTAAAGAATGTACTTCAAACAAAACAGGATGAAAAAGAAGTTCCCGTGCACTCGGTCTGCTTAGAGGATCTACTTGTAGACATTTCCGGATGAAATCTTTTTGCTGGAAATCGTCCAAGGATTCTATCGTTTTCTTAACATTTTCCTCAGTCACGATTGTACCACTATCGCCGTTACCCTGAATTTCTAACGCAGCCATTTCCAAAGCGCACATACCGAACGAATAAATATCAATGGCAGGGGTTACAGAATCTGAAACACGAAAATAAGATGTATCGAAAGAAATTCTGTGATTACATATCAATAATATTGATCGCAATAAATATAATTCGCTCACTTCCATATTCTGGTGCTACGAAATGCATGTTTTTCATATTTGCTCTACAAGTTTTAACATGATGATGAATCGCATCGGGTGCCACTGTAATTAACAAACAAAACATATTATTACATTTACAAGATTTGCGAGACAGCAGGAATTCTGTAAATTTTTCTATACAGGAACAAAAATGAGATTTTCCTTTCTGAATACCCGCCACCTCCCTCTTAATAAGTAAATCAATAAATCACTAGAAAAATTGTGTTGTAACTGAAAAATTATCCTATAAGTAACTTGAGCCCTTATATGGTTAATCATTTAAGCATACACACATATATGTATGAAAGTGTCTCTGAAAGGAGAAAATATTTGGCTTCACAGAGACACTTTTATCGAGCAAACTAACATTTTTTGGGTCGAAAAGATACAACCATTTGTGAGCTAAATAACTCATGTGTATGTGTATGCCTAAATTACTTAGCTGGCAACGGTTGATGATTATCTGCCAAATATATTTCCTTCAAATTCACCAACTTTTCACAATTTACACCAACCGAAGAACGTCGATTCTCTTAGATGGATAAAATTATAACTGTACTTCCTCCTTCTTCAATGACTTTGCTGTGTTTTTTCATTATCTAGATTAACCTATCTGCTATAATTAAAAATGAGGACTCAAGTTATACTCCTAATATATTATATAAAAGCAGTTTATACACAATTTTTCTAACACAGTTACAGAGAGAGAGAGTGACAGAAAATTACCATACAATACAAAAATTGTAACCATAATCATATGGAATTGTTTTTGAGAAAATTACCAAAGATATTCAGCAAAAAAGTATCTCATTTTTCATACATATATATCGTTTAGTTTTAGACTCTGTCATGTTATTAATCTTATTGTGAACTGCAATTAAACATGGAGTAAAACTGTCTTCACAATACATAAATGAATCACACCCTCTTTCACACGTTATTACACTTTATAGTATAATATTTGTATGAAAATATTGTTTATACATCATTCACTCTAATAATTGGATAATGCATATTACATTACATGTCAAGTCGAGATTAATTGGGTAACTGTGTAAAACTTATTTATTACTGTCGATCGACATATCGTACAAGCGTTGTAGAGGCAATCACAGTAATAGCAATATACGTACTTTGCTTGTACCCCGTGTAAGAACAAAATAAATACCAGTTAGGTCACAGTTGTTATTTAAACTTCACTGGTTGGTTGATTAATAATCCTATATCGTGATTTTTAGTTTTCTTCCATGAAAATTATGAGAAACAAAACTATTAGCCTCTCATAGTCCTGTGAATAAAAAAAGGGAAGTGCCTTGCAAACTCCTATTCCAACATATGCTGAATAATTTCATTTAGAGATAAATGCTCTCTTGAATACCTACGAGCAGCTATTGATATCTATTAGCAGAGTGTTTCAATACATATACAAGTACAGAAACATAAAAACTGTACTTTCTTGGGCATAAAATGTCCTATAAAAAAAGGAAAGTTGTTTTTATATTTTATCACAAAAGTACTTACCTGAACCAATCTTTACAAGCCCGTTATGTTGAATAAATATAGTGTCACAAGTGAGGTTTCCATGAATAATGGGAGGAGAACAGGAATGCAAATAGCTGAAAATTTAAAAGATATTGACAAATACATACAATTATTATACTCTGAACAATTCATAATTTACACATGAAGTCATATTACCTTAATGCAGAAAGTATTTGGGTACACCAACGTTTCCATGCTTGCAGAGGCAACTTTTTCACATTACGCTTTGTTCTTTTTAGGAACTGTTTTAAAGATCCAGAGGACATATACTCAGTTATGAATATAACCTGAGGAAAAAAAAATATATAAAACCATGTGTAACATTTAAGATAAAGAGAGCCTGTACTTCAGTCTTGTTTTATGACTTACTCGAGGTTTATCATTATGGGTATCTGTCCAATACCTATGAAATTTAACAATATTGGGATGTTCCAATTGTGTAAGATTTTCAAACACAAGCTGTATCTTTTCCTCCTGTGCTTTAAAATTTTTTCTTTCAGAGAATTGCACTTCATTCCAAACAACTTCAACCCCTTCCTCTGTATCCATTGCCAAGTAGGCACAATCAATCCCTGGTACATCACGCTGTTCCACCTAGGTAACAAACAGTATTTTTCATAAAAATAGTTAATTTTATTGGTGCAATTATTTACATCATTCAGATTAACAATATAAAATGCAGAAGTTAGTTTATTTACAACTATAGCTTATAAGTATGCAATATATAGTAATATTTATTTACAATGTATAAGAGTTATATAAAACAAAAATTAAACCAAGCTGTAGATATATTTTAAGAATCAATATATATATATATATATATATATATATATATATATATGAAGTGGCAGAATGTATTACTGCAATCATTCATTTTAAAGTTACTTAAAGCATAATTCAAACAATTTTGTGCCTATTTGCTGTTAGATTAATATGACCTTGTAAAAAATTTGAGGAGGGGAATAATTCAGGGTAGGGATCATTATAATAGATACTGTTGATAATCTGCTACAAAGAAATAAAAGACTAAAAATTCACACAATTACAGTTTCTAATTAAATATTTCAAACCAAATCAAAACAATATGTACAAAATAAAAGAGATAGCCTATTTTTGTTTAAATAGACATACCTCCATTTCAGTTACTTCGTTTTCACTGCCTCTGGCTGTTCCAAAAGTAGAGCCTTCGGCTAACGTAGACTTGGAACCTACATACACCTAACATAAAATAATAATTATTCAACAATAAATGGACAAACATTTTCTTCACCTTTGTACTAATACTATTTATCTTAGATGTTGCTTACAATGTTATTACTGCAACTTATTTTTAGAACAAAATATGAAAAACATATCACTGTTGATAAAAGCTTAGGTCAAAAAGTTGTTAGAAGTCCATTTACACGTATGAAGTTAAAAACATATAATATTTACATAGATTTCATGAAAATTATTATTCATATGGTACATTATGATTCTGATGATATACAAATTTTCAAACATATATTTAACAAATGTTTTACAATGAAGTAAACTTATTATTCTTATACATTATCATCTTAAAGGTAAGTCTGTATCAAATTTCATATAATGTTACCTTGTAAATCTTTCTTCAACTTCAAAAATAATGAAGTATTAAACAAGATTAATGGAAATGACAATTATATAGCAACAGAGATTTCTAATTTGTCTTATAAAGATACTTCTTAATACCAAGAACCTTCTGACTCCGGTGCTTAAATACCATTTACTTTCCACACCAAAAAACAAATACCCCAATAGTTTATTAAACTAAAATCAGTGCGATATCACAAGAGACTCAGCTCATTGACGTATTTCCATTATTGTACAATAGTAGTCACAACAAACAGAACGTGTATGCCAAATGTTTAGAGCTGTACAACCAACATATAATCCAAACGTGTAGACGAACGAGATATAAACAAATGCGTTGGTGTATTATGCGTGAAAAAAATAAAAAAAAAAAACCACAGAGACGTACCTCTTCCCGGCGTTTGAGCCACCGCCCGCAGGGGCTCTCCTCCAGGATTTCACTCTCATCCTCAGAATCTTCACCACTTTCTCGCGGTGACTTGTGCTCTGGATCCGTGCTGGAGCGACTCCCGGGCATCACACACGCGATTAGTTGAAGGAGTAGCACCGAACAGAGCAGAACGCGGCCAAACTCATCGGTGGTAATTCAAAAGAATTCCTTAATATTGCATTTATTACACCACAAGCACTGTCAATAATACACAGGTGAACCTTAAGTAGAAAGAACAGTTGGAAGAAACGTTTAATGCTGTAGCACAATAGCACTCACAGTGACACATGCAGCGACAACCCGTTGCAGGGGAACCCGAGCTGCGATATTTCTGATCTTACGCGGTCACGCGCACGGATCTACGCTTTTCGGTTTCCCTCAAGACTTGGCCGGTGTATCGAACATCGCGTGAATAACTCACCAATTGCACTGTCAAAATAAAATCTCTGTTATGAGCAAAATAGCTTCGATGTGACACACACTCTAGTACTCATTTTCGCTCTGTCTTCGGTCACGTTCGCCCAGTATGGCGATTAGCGTGCACCGCACCCTTTTCGGACCAGGAACAGCGACACCTGTCGACCATCATTTCCACGTCCAATTTCAATCTTATTGGAGAGTAACTAGTAAAGTAACTAGTAAAGTAACACTTGTCGAACCCCTGTATCATAAATTGAATAATACATACGCTATCCTATGATGTTAGGTAGTTTGTGCCCATCTAGCTACCAACAGCTACCAAGGGGCACCACTGTACCATACAAAAATATTCAGATAATTCAAAGTGTTATTCTGAATTTTATACATCATCATGAGTATTACGGGTTAAATAAACATAATCTTCGAACTTGCAATTAAACTTTGAGTTATATTTTTATTTACAATTATTTTTATTCTGTATGTATGTTCAATGTGATATGTTTGCCATGCTGCACACCCACGTGGTTATTGTTGACTAAATTGTTTATTCTATTTATTGCGTTTGGTTATAGTTAAAGTAATGACATCTATAAAAACGTTGCCTTTATTAGAAGGCTCAGATTTAATCGTCCTTGATGAAGGTGCGACAGAAGTATATTAAAAAATATATATATGTTACTATGCGCTTCAGAGCTATTTTGCAGTTGTATGTATATATTTCAGGAGTGGATGCAATGTTTGCAAGAAAATTAATTGCAGGATGGATAGAAATGTGGAAGGATAAAGATCCTAATCGTATCTTTCATGTGTTATTGTTTTCTGATCCAAAATCTACGTATCAAAATGAACCTCATTCTTTTTCTTCAAATAGCGTTATTATTGATGACCATTACACAATAAATGTAAATGAAATTGATGTAAATAATATGAATGAACATGATATTCATAGTGTTGTATGTATTCTGAAAACTATAGATACAAATGCTACAGTGGTCATTGATTGTTTGACATCTTTAATTTTATTTATTGGTCTGTCAAAAGCTTTATGGTTCTTAAAAGAATTAAATAGACAAGTACCACAAATAATTTGTATTTATAGAAGAGATTTTGTACAGAATAAGGTACCAAGCATTGAAACATTAGGAAGTACATATGTAAAATTATTAAAATCTTCAAAAGGACAGATAAATAACAATTTTAATTACATAGCAGAACTTATGCACCGTAAAATAGGTGGAGGAATTTTACAACAGCGTGAATTAATTAATCAGAATAATACAACTTATGAAATTCAATCAGAGAAACTTAAAACTCAAAATAAAAAATTAGATTCAATGCGTAAAGATCAAAAACAAAAAGTTGAAGCTTCATTTAGAATAGAAATAAATGAAAATGAAATGAAAGAAAGAGAAGAAATAGTGTTTCCATATATGCTTAACGCGAATACAACAAACACATCTAAAATTCACTATCAACCAGAAGATGTAGATGACTTTGATGAGGAGGATCCAGATGATGATTTGTGTATTTAAGTAATTTATAATTACATTTTCCCTGCATAAATTGGATATGAATATGAAATTCAAAATACAACATTGATATATTAAGCAACATTTATTTATATATTTATTTTGCATTTTATAACATGTTAAAGCTGATACATAGAATATGTAACATTTCAGCATTGTAATAAAATCACCTAATAAAATATTTAACAGATATTTGGTAATATACTATTTTTAAAATTCAGTCATATAAATTTTAAAAGTTTTGTAAAAAATATAGATGATTTAAAACGCTATTTTCAAAAAAAGAATACTATCTCAATACTGTGCAGACTACTAGGATTCTCAAGTAGAATATTAGACATTAACACTTTGATGGCCACATATTTCATGTTTATAACTGTTGTAACTTTATGTTGCATTTTATACCTAAAAGAAAATTAATTTCTATACAATGGATAGAAATAAACTAATGAAAACCACATCAAAGTGTTAATATTCGTCTTTGGCGTTCATTAAATTTAAATACTATTGTGTTACTTTGTACTAAAATGTTTAATTATGTAATAAAAAATATGTTACTAATGATTGACTCCAACAGAAAAAACACAGACACAAAGAAAATATTTTTACAATAAATTAATATTATCAAATCCAAAAAAGGACATAAATAAATTTTCACAAAAAAATTTTTAATTATATATTAAAGTAAAATAGTATAAGTTAAAAATATTTTTACCATGAAAACACTCTACTTTGTAGAATTGAAAAAAATAGCGTTAAAAAAATAAATGATGTAAAATACATTTGAATTGCATGGAACTCATTCAAAATATCTTAGGTATCGAAAGTGTAAAGCATGTTCTGATCGTGAAAGTGATGAGTACTATCGATGTGTTGCAAAACTCTGCTTTCTAATAAGCTCCGACCATATTGTACAGCTTCGTCTCTGTTTTGCGCAATACCAGCTTCGAGTAACCAATTAACTAAATCGGTTCCGGTGAAAACATCTCTGTGTACTTTTAACAAACGTCTACGACATATAGCTATACGAGCACGACATTCACTTAAGTGACAACGATTAAATTGATCCCGTATTGCCTTTACTTCTGGACTTAGCGCATCTTCGGAAGGAAGCTGCATTTCTTTTTCTACAAACATGAAATAATATTCTATATTACAAAAACTTAACATTACTAACGGTAGAAATGTGTTATTACCGCGCCATTTACGACACATCCGTCGTAACCAGCATCCTAATTTCCCAAAGCCGGGATCTAATCCAAAAATGGCAAATGCAATTAATGATTGGCCAAAGTTCAAAGCTACATCCAAGAATGCTAGTTCCGCATAAACGCCAGTCAACTGCTCCATTATTAATGTTCCAATTGATATGGATAAGCCCTGCCATAAAATATTATATAATGTTGATTGATTTGTAACTTTACCATTGAACAATTTTGTTATTAACTCACAATAAACATAGAACAAAGAAGTAAAATAAGGAACACGAGGTGTCGAAGAGACTGTGGATCGGTTTCTTCGTTATTATTGTTTAAATGTGCGTCACAGTCATCAATTTCATTGTTGCTGCCTCTGCATACTCCATCTGAACACCCATTTGGATATTCGCAGCCGATACTAATATTATTAAATATTAATTATAATATAACTTCAACACACGTCGATTTCTGTATAAAGTTACTTACATTGGTGTAGGTGAAGTTGAAGAAACAAGATCTTCAACATCTACCAAACATCTTTCTATACCATCATTATTAGAATTTTCTTCATTATCTGGTAAATTAGTATAAAACGTCGAAGCATGTCGGCGTTGATACCGCTGTTGTAATACCAAACAGCCTAGTGTTACTGTAAAAGAAAGAATGTAAATGGATTTTACACCTTTTAATTTTGTGCATTACATATCAAAACGTACCGATAAAACAAAATGTCAGTATAAAAGTAGAAGTTGCAGCTTGAATTCTACCAAGCTGAAAATTAGGATTTCTAAAATCAAGGTCAGAGTTCTTTGGAGATATCGTACTACACATTATGGTTACTATCAAAAGTGGAACCCTGTAAATAAAAATTATTTATAGTTATTTTGTCATAATAATTATAAACACAAACAATTCCATCGTACCCCCATCCAATAGGATAAAACCATTTCTGTACGTTTCGCACGAAGTCCAAAGAACGAGAACTTAAATACAACAAGGTTGCAGCTATCGCAGTCGTCCACATACGGCTTGCATATACTCCCGTTGTGATCAAAATGAACTGTATATACCTAAATAATAATTCAGAAATAATATGCGTATAAATTTAATAAATAAACGCAGTTAAAAATAGTACAAATTACCATAATATCGATCCGTTACTATGAGACTCAAGTTTGGTCCAAATTATGACACCAATCGCTGTAGCAAACTGAAATTATATTTTTTTTAATAAAAATTTCGACTGTACGTTATACATATTCTAAGCTAAACTACTACAAACCTGTGCAATTATAATACACAATGTACATTGGTGAGTAACACATTTGTACTTTTTTCGTCCTAATCCAACGAAACAAAGGATTAACCATACGCAAATTGTTGCTGAAGCAATGCTCACATCAAAAGAAAATACATTCAATTGATGTGAATAATCTGTTGGGGTGTTTCCAGAAGAAACAGCATCAATTAATTTTGCTGATATGAACATGAGTGGAGCAGATAAGAAGGTACAAGCAACCATTGCTGATGCAATTAAATCAATTTCAAGATTATATCGAAGAGTGAAGATAAATAAAGCCGGTGCTGTTGGAATAGTACCATACAAAAATCCATATGTACTCAAATCTTGAGTAGCTGTAGCATTTTCGCCAGCATTTAAAAGAATAATAGATTCTCTTATTACTAAAGGAAGCACCAACAATTTTACTGATATTAATATGCCTGGTATAACAAGAGCTGTGCCCTTCAATTTGTGTACCTTTCCCACCATCATTAATCCCAATAGGAAAAGAGCACTGGCTGAGAAAGCATTACCAAATACATCAAGAACAGTTGCAAGTGCAGGTGGTACTAGATGTTTAAAGATTAGATTTCCTAGAATACCAAGTATAGTCATAAGAAGCACTGGATTTAATGCAATTCCTTTTGTAATGGAATAAATCATATTTTTATAACTTCTATGATTTTCACCAGAACTTTTGCCAATTTCTAATAGCACAAAACCAATTGGATTTAAAATAGCCAGAGATATGGGTGCCATTAGATACAGATATGCAGCATATTCAGGATGAGTGTTTCCATACAGAGCATCAACTATAAAAGTATCATTGTTAGTTACATCTTATTAATACATATATACATTTATATAGTATATTTTTTATTTCACATACTCATAGGATATCCAATGGCAAAATCATTACTTTGCGTAGTAAATATTGCAAACAGTGCAGCACAACCAGGGTTTGATGGCCTTTTAATGACTAGAGATACGCCAAGAACAATAAAAAATACACAACTTTTAGCTAATAACACAGCAAGAAGGAATCTCCAGTTTACTAAACTAAAATCAAGTTTTGCAAGTGACATAAAAATTAAGGAAGGCAAAGCAAATGTTCCTACAAAAGTATTTAAACCATTTGCTTCAGTTTTAGTAATAACATCAAATCTTCCTGCAACATATCTGAAATAGGTAAATATATGTTAATTTTATATAGACATTTCAAGTTATAACAAAATAATATAAGGTTTAAACTATTAAAGAAAATTTACCCGCACAATATAATTGCAAAGCATTGTATCAGTGCAAGATATAAATTATCCATTGGCTCATTTGCCAATAGCGGATGATGAGATATTTCTTCCAACAGAGACATGATTAATGAATTGTTCCAATTTCTGTAAAGATAAAATATGTTTCAAATATTCAGGTATATGCATAGAAAAAAGAAAAATGGTACATTACTTTCTAATATACGTGTAATTGCATTATAATTATTTCCTAATTAAATATTGTCATCTTTCTAATATAGCATTACAATTGTCCCAAGTTGGACTTGTATATAAAAGAATATTATATAGCAATAACTTCATGTCAACTTCATTTTCCTTTAATTGTAGTGTTTCCTCTGTATATCCTGAAATTTACAAGAATTTAATTGAGTTGCATTGTAGTAATGATTCCATATGCTCGTATACTGAACAAATTAATTGTTGAAAATAAAAGAGACCATTATACAACTTGTATTATCATTACAAGACAATACAATTACTGTTGAAGATAACAATGCACATTGTGTAGAACAGAAAAATATTCACTTGCACAGAGCTATATTACACTATGTCAAATATATTATTTTTATAATGAAATGAAACGAACAAACGAGAATCTATGAAACATCTGTTCACGATAATTGTAGAATATGCTAATGACATTAAATACAGTAATTTCTTATGCAAGTTCGTACCGTTAAAACATTAGCAATACACTTATATGTATATGTATTACGTTGTACGGTGTATCATACCGTGTATGTACGAGCAAATTTCAATCTCATCCTCATGCACCACATCGATATTCGTAGCTGGATCATGTGATTGGTTCGTCATATCACGTGTCCGTGAAAATAATCGAATTCGTACAGAGATATTTAACTTTAAATGATATTTACTAAAATCTAAAAATCTAATTTATAATCATAAGAAAATATAAAAAAGCTATTACCGACGATGAGATAAATCAAGGTACGTATGAATGTATATTTTTAGGTTTCATATTTATATATTTAATCATGTATTTACATAACAATACTTAAAAAAGAGGCTAATTATTGATATTGACGATTAGATAAAGAATAAATCATTATCAGAAACGACATGAAAATATCATTATAGTACTTTCATATTAAAATGTTTCTAGTTGCTTGTATCGATTAAATGGTACAGATAATGCGTAATAGCTTGGGATTATTAAAGATAGGTTATCATTTGCGAAGAAGCTTATCAAATAACTACACGATAGACTTTGAACTTGTGTAAACTGCAGAGTACATATTTTTAACATAGCGAATATTTATCACATTATTAATATCAGTAAGAGGAAGATCAGCGATTCGAACAAAGAGAATTATCAAAACATTTTATATGTGTATATGTACATATATTTCGTTGGAAATATTTAAAAACATTATATTACAATTAAGAAATCAACTTTATTGTCATTACGATATTTAAATGCATATTCAACCTACGTATGTGTATTTATACATATATGTATATATATATATTTCTTATGATAACAGTGCAAAGACTTTTAGCAAGCAGCAAAATATAGTTTTTTGCGTCATTGACCCCTATGAATCATATATACATACATATGTATATTATACCTTACGCAATTACGTAGTTGCGATATAAAGAACAAAGTTTAGCAAAGTTTTTGCAAATTGTTTTAGTTTTAATTATTAAAAGTAAAAAATAACTTAAATTCTACAAAAGCGCGAGTACATCAAAACGTTTGATTTTATTTTGTTTCAAAATTGTTATCGAAATCGTATCAATAACAATTATTGTATAAATTTCTAAATTTCTAATTCTAATCTAAACAGACATCATATACAATAATCACGTGGCCGATAGCTAATGTACTTAAGCAAACTATATACATATTAATTTGCGGGTATGCAAATATATACACGTACGGATTTAAACATAAATATATGCCTCTGCAAACTGTCTGGGACGTCAGCTGATTCATTAAAACAACGTTCACTTGGCAGTGTTTTATCGCGATAAGATTTCTGTACAAAGAAAGTCGAGATTCGTCAGATTTTGTTACGTATTTCAGACAATGAATTAGCGGTAAAGAAAAAAAAATGTGAATAATATTTGTATATGTATTGCTTTTCCAGGAAGTCCATTTAATTATATTAGTGTACCCAGATACATATGTATATAGTCGTTATTTATCGTGACGTTATTTGAGTCAGACAGAGCTGACGTAGGCTTCGATAGCAGAACAGCTGGAAAACGGGATAATTTTTAAGGATATGACGCATATAACCAATCGTATCAAAAATTAATTTTCCCATAACAAATGAACTGTACATATATATCGTTGGTAATATTAAAATTCTGTATAAAAAACAAAAAATAAATGTTACATACGTTATATATGTATGTATAATATGTATAATACATTTGATGAATTACATGAAAACGCACTTATCTGATACGTGAAGTATAACCGGATGTAATACGAGAAAGGATGTAATATCATATTGTATTTAATGTAAGACGAGGAAAAGAAACTTTCTTAGTCTATTTATAAAAAATCATGGTATCACGCAATTGCGTCTTTTAAACATTACATGAGTAGCGGTCACGTGGTGAACTATCAATGGTTTAGCGGGGGGTGGAGGGATGGGTTCCGAAGGTATATAAGTTTCCGCTCACATTCCACCACTTAGTTCTGATTGGGCTTCGGACGTGTGAACTGTGCCAAGCTTCGGAGCAGGGAAAGTTTTTGTTTGTTGGTGCGCTCATTGTATGGGTAAGTTAAATATTTTACTTAAATTTTTTTATCACGTGTCGTACCCTGTAAACAAGATTTCAGCAAGAACTTATTAATCTATTCCACTAATTTCCATATGTGTACTTCAAACATCTTGTGTGCCCTAGTTCAAGAAGGGAAATGCCTTTCACTTCAAGCATTGCATATTTTTGCATTGAGTCAGTACGTCTAGTGACGCAACAAATGGTAAATACAGAATTATAATGATGTACATACATAATATAATTCAGAAATTAAACAGTGTATACTCATATAAGATCTGCCAAGCAGAATGTAAACATAAATGTTTCCACTGTCATCAGTATTGTTGCTAGATGTAAACTCAGTTCTGAAATCTTTTTATTCTGAAATTGTTACGATATATCGATTCCATGAAAGCATTAAATAAATAAGCCTTCCTTTATTCTTACGTAATTATTTTCGATGTAGCAACTAATTTGTTTTGAATAAGGTTGAAAGATATTAAACAGTAAAGATATAATGACTTCTTTCCGGAATGAAAGATCAACATCGGTAATGTAAATTATTTTATAAAAAGAATACCTAGAAAATGATAATGGATTAGTAGGAATAGTAGCATTATGTGATGAAGGTCGTACTAGACACGTGGCACGTTACATATCTATTTGGTCGTGTATTGATTCACTGTGCACATACTGTCGCCATGTTGGATACCAAGCCAACGACAAATCCGATCCTCTTTTCTACATTTATTTCACGAATTTTTTCATACGGAAGTGTGTTAATTCGTGTTCTTAAATAGCAGTGGACTTACAGTAAATATATTTAACAATAGAATTAATAATTATTTAAAATAAAACGTGGGTTATATTAGTTGAAGTAAAAAAATAAATGTGCTATTTTCAGCCAAGTTATCTTACAGCTCGATCAATTAGAATATTATAACGATCATTACAAATAAGTTGAAATAAAAAATCTTATTTATAGAGCGAGAGAAGAGTATAAAACACGGAGAGAGCCCTGTGGAGCCAATAAGCAGCTGCAGGGATGAGCATGGCTTCGTGCCAACAGTTGGCCGCTGGGGAAGCGAATGGCCGAGTTGACTCGAGACGGCAGAAATATGGTGCCAGCCACAGGGGCAGGCACGCGGGCCCTGGATCAGGGGTGTGCCGCTACCCCTGCCGGTATGGGCCCATTACGAAGCTCCAGCCCTGACCGTCTCAACGGTCGAAGAGTATGAGGAATTAGCAGGCAGCGTTGAATTGGAAACGCAGCACTTACTGCGCGAGCACCGTTATGACACCGTTGGCAATTTCCTTAAGTAAGTAGTATAGCATATTTTTCTATGTTTTATCCGAATACCGCGGCATCTATTAAAATTCTATTTTATAAACAACAGATTCTATAAGGATTACGCTGCCAGCGGTGAAAGCGTACTGGAGAGATTTTATCACAAATATCAACCACTTATAACACGTGAACATCATACTTGCGTAGGTTTGGGGTTTGAGTTACTACATCGGTTAAAGGGTTTAAACAAACGATTTCCTGACATAGCAAGTGGCCTCTACTTAGTGTCCTGCGAGGAGGTTTGTTTATCATTTATTATCACTTATTTCCTATGTTATTAAGAATCGTATAGTAACGTGTGATATTTAACAGACGATAGATAATGTTGCTAATTACGTCGGTGGACCACCCGCTGCAGACAGTGGAGAAAAGGAACATGTACTTGTGTGCCTGAAAATTAATATTAGCGGGCGCCGAGGAGTTATGCTTCTCGATCCCGGATATCATGTAGCTCGAGTAATTACTGTGATGGAAGATAAATTGTATCCACATACAGGCTGGTTTATTCAGTCTGACGAGCCGGATTGTAAAAAAGAGTACAATTACTTTCTATGCGCTAATGACCCCGATTATGTCGAATGGCATGAAAGGAAAACTCGATCTGACACCTTGGAGAGAACACAAGTTGCTCTTATATACGTGGCAAGGCCATATTTAACTGCCATCGATGTTACGGAACGTAGAAATTTAGTTTACAACTTCAGGAGTCTCCTTGCGCGAGATACTAAAGGTCATGTTACAGCTGGTATATATTTTCCTGT
This sequence comes from Osmia lignaria lignaria, assembly GCF_051020975.1. Lineage (NCBI taxonomy): Eukaryota > Metazoa > Arthropoda > Insecta > Hymenoptera > Megachilidae > Osmia > Osmia lignaria. The sequence goes on along the minus strand of NC_135044.1, from coordinate 8,233,461 downwards.
TGTGCTAGACATGAATAATGCACAAACTTTTACAGTTTTTTACCAAACTAGCAACGGCAAGAAAAGAATCAAAATGGCGTTCAACAAATTTTGCGGTTCACCGAAGGTTCGGTTCCATTCGATTATACAGCATCAAATAATGTTCGGTACTTAGCGTGAACTAATTAAACAAATATATTTACAGATTAATCCCGATACCGAGGAAAAAGAAATCATCGCAGAATGTGCTCGGCAGTTAGACTTGTCACAAGATACAGTAGAAGATTTACTTTCTGCTCTTGCTACAGTTATGAGCGATTCAGCCTTCGTGGCACAACTCCTGGCTATTAATTCAAGGATCAACACCTTAGCAGAAGACAATTAACAAACATCAATTCGCCCTACATGGTGCAAGGAACATATATATCACTTTTTTTGCCAGCTTTCCTCTTACTTTTTCTTTCTTTTTTTGATTTTCATATTAATGCTTTGCTATATGTTATAAAAATTACTTTTATTCTTGTTACGATATATAGGGGGCATGATATTTTTTAATGAAATTGAATAAAAATATATACGTATTTTACGCACTGTTGTGACGTGGTTGAATGAAAATATTAACAAGGTACTTAAACAATTTTTTGAGATAATTTTTTTAAGACATCAGTCCAGTTTATTACCATTTAATACGAAATATTTCATTTTATATGATTTTGAACTTTACTGTAAACTTGATAATGTTTTCATTGCAGGGATATTAAATAAAATTAAATTAGTTTATTGCTTATATAAAAACACACGAAAGTAGTGGTATTAGGGATAATTTGCTCTCTTCTATTTTTTTTTAGCATAACGGGGTTTCAATTATACTAAATCTGTGACTTTATTTAAATAAAGCATAATGAAAAAAACTTATTACATTAAATTGTACGTTTATTGATAAATACACTACTTTAAAATACTTTGTTTTTATATCATTATTGGATGCACTCTAAAATATATTTATAAATTCATAAATACATTTTTTAAACAAGATCTGAAAATTGATCATTCACGATTTAGAAAACCAAAAGATAATACCTCAACAGTAATTTTCAACAACAAATTAATTTTTATAGTGATAATGTAACTGTAGAGACATCCAAAACAGTTAAATACTCCATAATATTCTTACACTCATACTTTTCAAATATTTCGATATATAACTTTGTAGACTCTACACATATTTTATTCATTCACAGAGATTCTAAGAAATAGTTTATATGTAAAATGGAAAATAACTGCAGTAAAACTTCGGTAAGTTTATTTTTCATATCCTAAATAAAAATACTTTCTTTTCTTAGAAGGAAGTTAAAAATTAAAAAAATTCGTTCAGTTTATTTTAATTTACAGAATATACAGGACCTATTGTTTCTCTTTCTAGATTCATCAGAGCAAATCAGTAGTCCCTCTATTATTGGTAATCACTACAGAAATTACATGAAACCGTATCATACGAGATTAACTTCACCGAAGTTCTGCAGTAAAGTTAAAACATAGATAAAAGAAATTTAATAGAAATTCTAAACATTACTATCCGACACAATGTGACTTTTTTTGCAATCTTTGGTACTTGGTGTATGTTTACGTTTTCGGTTTCCTACTACACTTGCAGAGGCTGCTGGTGTAGATTTAATACTAGCAGATTCTATTTCATCGGCTGAATTTGAACTGTAAACACGAAAATATTGAAATATAGTTCATCTTATTAACTTAAAGATCGAGTTTCGAATGAATTATGATGTAATTAGTCCATGTGTAAAAAACTTCAGGTCTCATTTTAGTTAAGCCGGTAGCACACGCAGGGAGAAAAGGAAAAGCCTGTGACTATCCGTATTTATGTGACAGTATTATAAATGGTTCTGAGGTAATTTTTTACCCCAATGCGTGTGCTGCTGGGTTAAAAATCATTAATAATATTGGAAACATATCCAGAAAATTACAATAAAACTGTAAGAATATTAAACATTAATTTAAAATATAGAGCAACGTACTTACGTTGCATAAGTGTCACCGCTGTGTACTATGTTTTTATTTTATTAATATTTGCGGCTGTACCTGCAATACACAATATATGGTACATTTCATACCAACGTTTTTGTTGTATTACAGATAATAAAAACGAAAAAAAAAGTGTAAAACAGTAATTAAATAATACTTTACTGTATATGTATACAGATATAAAATGAGAATTAATAATAACAACAGTATATCACAACAATAGGTGAATTTTTTTAATTAAAATTAACAAAGTTATTTTATGTTGAAAAATAATAAGAAAAATTAATAAATACACCTATTACCACCTTCAAAACTAATCAATAGATAAACAAACAGTTGCATGCAAGAAATCCACACTGCAATTATTTCTAAATACCATAAGTTATCATACTACAATGTAGTAATTATACAATATGTTACAGAATGTTATTTTATGGATATAAGATTCCATTTATGATGTATATTTTCATTCATTTATCATTAATTTCATTATATAAACACATGGACATGTTTTAAAAAGATGAGCAGAAAATGAAAGTACAAAGAAATAAGAAACTTACCTTAAAGTATGAGTTGGGCTATATGTTCTAGACGTAGGCGATTTTAAACTACGTCTAAGAGAAGGTGTCCGTCTCGAAGAATTAGAATATCGACTATGGAAGCACATAATAAGCGAATCAACAACATATACAAAGAAAAATAAAACACAGAGACGAAACCAAAATTGTTTCCAATAAAAAAAAACATCAAGAGCAGTATTATGTAATTCAATGACATATTTGCTTTATTTATTTTACTTATAATTTTGACGATTTTACATTACTATAAAATACTATTACTTAGATTTAAAGTTGCAAAATATGTCACAAATAATTATCCTTCTTGTACTGACTCACACGAGTTAATAAATAATAGTACATAAATTATACGACAGAAACATGATAGTTCTGTTTGAATGTTGTAAGATAAGTGAACCAAAAAATGGAAAGTATTAATATATCACAAAAATACTATAAATACTACAATGCAATGCACATATACCTAGATCATGCAACATTGCAACTGAAAAGAAGAAATTAAAACTGAAGCCTGCTTGTTTTTTATTTTAATGCTTGATACAAAATTTTGATCGGGAATGCATAGACTGAGATAGAAGTGATATACGATGATGCGATCCAATGTTGCCCTTCACTTTTTTTTACCGGTTCGTCTTCTGGATTTTTTATGCACACTGCATAAATTGAAATTTATCAGTAATACTGCTATACTTTCGATACTACTCTACATGCATATATAATATCATTTCATCAATTATATGCAACGTATTTTCACGTTTCATGTTATATGTATATACAGTTACTACATACCCTATTACATGCATGTAGTTATAAGAAAAAATATAGTAAAAAAATGTTGAAATTTCGTTAAATTAACTACTACGCACATGTTTAAGGATTATCCCATCTTTGGAAAATACTGTTTTTCTCAAGATTCTATATACTATATATTTGATAAATTTATGAAACTAACCTTCCTGATGCATCAGGTAAAGCCAGTTGTCTATGATCAGGCCGGTTTCTAGAACCATGATGATTACCATAATGAGAATTTCCTATAGCGCCAACAGTCCGGCGCGTACGTGTTTCCCATTCGTTATTGAAACTCTCTGCCTCTTCTACAAAACAGAATTTATACATTATTTCATTTCGTATGTACAAAAAAGTAACAACATATGTATAAAACTAGTTACCTTCATCAAGATTAATAAATTCTTGATGTTCTTCTTGTTCACCACTGTGAACATTTTGCTCTCTTTCCAAAATGTGTGCTCTTTCTCCAATGTGATGACCAATAGCCATTTTTTTCACTCCAGTACGGGAATCACAAACTGTTTGCTTTGTTTCTTTTACGCCACCAGGTGCAGTTGTTGTAGACATGGTTGCTTGGTAAACCTGTGGGAGACCATCAGGACCACTAGCCATAGTCATTACAGATCTAGAAGTGTAAGAATGACAATTTGCACCCGATGCCATATTATCCTGAAATATAGTTCAGATAATAGAATTAATTATTTCCAGTTCTACTCTATACTCCAAATGTTTTCTATAACAAATTTACATACAAAGTTTGTAAACAAATTGCCCATATTAAATGATGGCATTGGTGGAAATCCAAAAGGCATCATTTGAAGTTCATTTTGACGACTTCTGCTCCTATGGTTACCATCTGTGATGGCATTGTGACAAGGATGACCCATCATTCCGAATGGGTCATTGAACAAGGAATACATCATGTCATTCATATGTCTCATGGATTGCATGTGAGACCTGTAATAAAACATACATAGATATCATTGTTTGTAATTATTTTTTTATATTAGAACCTCCTTGAACTATTCGTGTTACATATGTATGTATATATACAAATAAATTTTAAGAAATCATGCTGCCAATTAAATATTACAAAAATTTTACAAGATAAAGCAAAAAAATATCATATTTCCAATAAATATATTAAACAAAAGCAAGTTGCTATGGAAACAAAATTTGTGTGGAAAACTAAATAAATAGAAATTTATGTGAACATATTAAGTACATGTTAAACAATAACACTGCTTCTATATTCGTATGAATTCACAGTTATATGAACGTATGAATACTTTTTTCATGAGTTTGAGCAATGATATTAATATCATAATATTTTAATAGCATTTAGCAGAGAATGGAGAAAACAATTATTTGAGTCGTATGTTTATTTAATTACTATTACAAATTAACAAGTTAAAAATAATTTTAACTCACCCAAAAATAGGATCATCATCAAGATCACCCATTAGTGATCCGAACAAGGACATTTTGGAAAACAGTTGATCGGATACTATTTGTGAAAAAAGTTACGATCAATAATGCAAGATTCAAGTAATATGAAACCTTAACTAGACGCAGCAAGATGATCTTTTATGAAAAATCGCATCCACTAGCCTACAGAAATTTCTGGAACACAGAACTGTGAAACGAATGTCCCAACGACACCTTACGTTCACCGTTTATCAATCGTAAAACGAACAGCACCAGTGAACGAATTTAAGTGTTCGTACTTAAGCATACATACACACACAAATGCATACTTGATATTATGATGCGTTTGCATGAATCTTATTACTTGATAAGTTGTTCTATTGGATGCGATCTTCTGGAACGATGTTAATATCAGTTACCTGAAATATTGCGCTATGCTTAACTTTTAAGAAAACAGCACAATAATAAGCCACTTAAATAGTTACAAATACACTGTTATATGAAATAAAACAGAAAGGGGTGAAGTTTTAAACGAACTCCCTTCAAGGTGGTAACTGTTTCGTAACTAACGAGTAGGTCATCTATCTTTTAAGTTGTCATTCTATCTAAAATCAGTGCTGCAGAAAACCCGTTTATTTACACCTGTAGTAGAAAAAAATAATAAGACATCTTTAGAACAATAAAATAACAATTAATATGTTGATACATCACATATGAATTATAATTTAATTGCAAATTTAAATTTCCCGCCGAAAGGGGAAGGGGTACAAAATTCGACCGTAGTGCCATCTATACGAAAACTGCTCAAACCACTCAACAACTTACCTACTGAAATATTGGAATTTGGGGAACACTAGCGCCATCTATTGGGAACTCGCGGAAACTATTTGCCGAAAACTATCATATCCTATTGAGCAAAGCGAAATTGAGCATGATTGCAGCTATATTATTTAATAATTCAAACATTAATTTGAATATGTAATAAAAATATAATATACCATAAATTACATTTGCATTCTTCAAATTGACATACAACTATAATCATTTCCATATATCCTTATATGAAGTATTCGATTTCAATATAACTTGTAAATTTGAAAAATAAAGCTTTGATATATAAGAAATTATATGATAATGATTAATGTCCATGTTTTATGTATGTAAATATATCTGTTTTATAATAAGAACGATGACGAGTTGCGCAGTGATATTTTAGTTGCACGGACAATTTAACCTAATGCTACAGTATTGTAACTTTGTGACTCAAATATGTTGATTTTCGTCAATCAGCTATTTGTTTAATTGTATATTATCATTTTAAATTATGATATGACGTAAATTCGTTTTTACTCCAATTTTTACATTATGAACATGACGAAGAATACAACCATTACGATTTGTTAAAATTGACCTTGTTATAAACAACAAAAATGATTCGAATTAAATCTTTATTTATTTATACTACATTATTTTTATTGTTAATGTTATTCCTCCTATTGTATATGCTTGGAGCTGCTCGTTATGTTACGGATTTTGAGGAAAATACCTGTGATATGACATATATGTTTGAATATCCTCAGTATGTGGTATGTATATACAATATAATATTCTTTAATTAAAACATGTACTAAAACATGAACTAGCTCTACTAATTTTATAATAACAGTCTGATTAATTATTTAAACAAATTATATTATGCTTGTAAACATTAGAGAATCTCTTTGGATAACAAACTAGAAGAACAATATAGAAGATATGGATTATATGCATATGGAGAAGGTTTCATTACAGAAAAACTTAGAAGGATGTATTTCTCAGGAATACCAGTTCTTTTTATACCAGGCAATGCAGGATCTCATGAGCAAGGTTTTTAAAATTTGATAACAATATTTTGATATCTTAAATATGAAATATTGCAAACAAATTCTTTTTCTTTCAGTAAGATCTCTGGCTTCTGTGAGTTTAAGGAAAAGTTTAAAAAACAGAACTCCATTTCATTTTGACTATTTCACAGTTTCATTTGGCAAAGACTATTCTGCCTTATATGGAGGTAATATACAGAATAATGGAAAAACTATTTACTACTGCAAAATTTGCCATGTATTTATATCTTCTTAAATAATTAACAATTTATTTATTAATTCAAGGTGTACTAATGGATGAAACATTATATGTTTCATATTGTATACAAAAAATTTTAAGTTTATACAAGACCAATGTAGAGAATATTATACTTATTGGACATTCAATGGTAAATATATAAATATACTTACTTCAGGAAGAATGTTAAACTACATTTTATTTTTTTCAGGGAGGTATTATAGCTAAAGGTTCTCTGGTATTAACACCAAATTTAAATGCTAGTGTTGCAAGTATTATTATTACTTTGGCTGCACCTCATACACCAGTGTTGGTATTAGATAGTACTTTAGCTGCTTATTATCGAAATTTGAATGATCACTTGAGTGAAATAAAAGAAGCAGGCACAAGTGTAGTATCAATAGGAGGAGGACCACGAGATATACTTGTGGCTCCAACACAAATTTTAGATTCTACAGCAGATATAAATGTTATTTCTACTGCTATACCTGATGTTTGGAAATCTACAGATCATCTATGTATTCTTTGGTGCAAACAATTAGTACTTGCTGTTGTGCGATCATTATTTGATTCGGTCAATTATTCTCAAAAACCTCCGAAAATTTTCTCTGAACCTGACGAAAGAATGGAGGCTTTATCATATCATTTTTATCACGTACGAAACTCTTATAACGTCTTTTTTATATACAGAAACCTTCATCTAATTTTCTAATTGTTCTTACAGCGTACTTCCGGTAAAAAATTATATACCTATAAACCAACAATACAGTTTGAATCTGGTGGTGAATGGATAGAAGATATTCGAAGACATTATACATGGACTAGTAAAAATTTATCTAAGAGGATATCTTCCATTTATCTTATGATTAGACTAAGAGAAGATCCAGAATATTTAACCATCGACACTATAAATTTAGAATCTAAAGATTGGTTATTTGTATGTTCAGCATCTTCCATAGAAAGGCAATCAAGAGTTTGGTAATAATATTTCTTTACCTTTTATTTTATGTTATACATTTATCATGGCATTACTTAAAGTATTCTGTTTAGCACTTGGGGCTGGAATTTAACAAATAAGACAAGGATTTCAGTAGATCCTTTACACCGTTTAAGAAAAACTGTTGATTTGAATCTTGAAGAAATAAAATACCCTGGTGTAACACACATTGTAGTAAGGATTACTCCAGATGATTTAGAAAATTATGTGGAAGTAAATGTTAATTTATATCCTTATGATACAAGAGTTATACCTGTTAGAGGTGGTTTACCTGTCTTAAAAAATTTATTTACGAAATCTCAAGTGAGAAAGTCTGATTATGGACATATTAGATATTATGCCACTCTTGAAAATATAAATGCTGTAGCAGTTGAACTTAAAGCATCTGGGTGTACAGATCCAAAACATCATGCAATTGTTGAATTAATAGAACCATGGAGTGTTGGAGTTACACAAATGCAATTTTTTACTGTTGTGTAAGTATACAAAAAACTAATTAAATTACTGTCATTTCAAAAATCTATTATATTAGAGAATTTTTAATGTTTAGGGATAATGGGCCGAAAACATTGAAAGTTCAAACCAAATATGATTCTTCTAACATCTCCGCTAGCTTAAGAATAACTTTAGACCCGGCATGTCTCTATGAAATTAATATTCGAGAAAGTGGTATTATAGATCAGATTTCTTGTATCGTAAGAGATCGTTGGTATCTTCTATATACAACAATTATTAGTTTACTCTTAGTATTTTTGTCAATCAGAATTAATCCTGGTCATGAACAAATTCCAGTAATATTGATTACTATATTTTTCTCATTTTACTATAACTTAGTATTGGAAAGTTTAGTTGCTACAGCTATTCTTTGTGCACTTACTATTGGAGTATGTTGTTCTATTATATTTCTTGGATCAGTGGCACATAGTATTGCTGTTAGGTAAGAAAATTTAACTGTATTAATACATATACATTAGATTTTATACGAAAATTTTTTAATTTTTTTAGATTTTTAGCACGAGCAATAGCTTTTTCAACAACATGGTCAGATTGGCTACTTGGTGGATTAAATCAACTACCATTTATTACTGCGATTCTTGTTTTATCTTTAGTACCAGCAACCTGTGGAGCTTCGGCTATGATAATTTCAGTGTTTCTATATTTTTTAAATTTAACAAGAATGTATGAAGATTATCTAGAAGACTTATTAATGGCTTCGTTACAACATTTTAATTTAATACGACAGTTTAGAAATTTGGGAAATGATCCCGAAGAACACGAAAATACAAGACAGAAAATATTTAATCATCTTATTGTCTTCATACTCTGGTGTTTTACTGCCATTCCAGCTATACCATCTGTACTTGTTTGGGCAAAAAATTTCAGGTTTGGAATTAATTTTTATATTAGATATTTATATATATTTAGGTGCATATAAAAAAATACGGTATTAAATTGTTGTAATTATATCTTCTATAAATTTATTTCAGTTATGACATGAGACTTTCCACGGAAGATCCTCTGTTACTTCAAAGCTGGATAATTTTAGTAGCATGTAGCACACTAGGATGGGTGCAAGTTCCTACTAATCACCAGGGAACTCGATCACAATTATTGTCTAGCATATTATATTTTGTTGGTTGGATTGTACTTTCAATGGGAGCAGCAAATCATCCATCTTTTTATCAATATTATATACCACCCACTGTAGCTGGAATTACTGCTATCATTGCATTAAATTTCATTACTTCTTAACATTCAATTTACTAAAAAAAATTGATTGATTTAATCCTTTTGACATGTAAATTTTTTTACATAATACATACTAATTTATATTTATATAAATGTATGTAATTTATTTGTAAAGAAGTTTTAGGACTGAAACAATAATTTTATAAATAATTAGTAAATGATAAACTATTTTTTATTCACCATAAGATAAATTTATTTATCATCTATAGGAAAAAGAAGATATACAATTATAATATTCTTGTACGATTCATACTTGCTAACAACCCACTTAAGAGTATTGTGTGCTATTTTTAATATTTAACATTAATATTCACTCACAATTTAAGAAACATTTATAAAAGAAAGTGGTTTTATTAATGACATTGTTATTATGTCTGTTCAATGGCTTAATAATTGTTCAAATAACAATAAACTAAATATATTCAGCTATAGATGAAAACTCAGATTGAAGTTTGTACAAATGCAAGATCTATTCACTGTAAGATAATGATATGCACATTTGTGTAAATCAACAGGACAAAAAAATAATCATTGTATGTATAGTTATTTATCATATGGCAGTGACCTAAATGTACATATTAATAATATAATGCCCATTCGTTTTCTTGCAGAAACGTATCTACTACTTCTTTCATAGCTAAGTTAGGAATCAGCTGATCTTGTGTTAAGCGAACTCGAGTAACTGGATCAAAGTGTCCCACCCTTTGCAAATGTTCTTCAATGTCTTTTCGTTCGTATGTAATTCCACTTGGTGTAATTACAGGCTCTTGTAAAATTTCAAAACTAATCTTTCCACACAAATAATCAGGTACTTCTCTTTTCTGTTAAATGTGTTTACAGAGACCACAAACAAAATAGGATTATTTTCACTTGTAATGCAGTTAAAGCATTACTTTGAAAATTAATAAGTATCAACTTACCCTTCTTCTTTCATCAACTTTTGCAAACAAATCATTAAGCTGAGCCATACAGGTATCTCTTTTTTCTTCTATCTCCTCTTTTTTCCTTGCAAATTCATTAGACACACCTTCCCCTTCAATTTTACCATTTGTTTCTTTTGCTGTTTCTTGTTCCTTTAAAGCAGCCAAGCTTCTTTCAGCATCTTCTACTATTAACTGGTTTAAATATGATTGCAGTTCAATATCTTGAGCAATCCTCTGTTCTTCTCTCAATTGAAATAGACGTTTTCGTGCTTGTCTTAAAATACTGGTCATATCATCTCCATAGTTCAACTTTTGTTCCTTAGCCAAATCCACAGCTATTCCATGGCATTCAAGATATACAACCATGTGAGGGATAAGTTTTACATTCGTGTAAAAACCATAAATGTCATAAAAAAGAACATTTACAAAACATCTCTATTTAATAATATTATAATACAACAGATATATCATAGAACTAACTGAATACATTAGTAATTGCAACTGTGCTATACAGCTATATCTCCTCAATAAGTATATCAATAAAAAATCAGTAAAATTCCTAACCAAAGAGTCGCATACATACCTCTTTGTAAATGTTTGACAGCTTCGCCGAAAAGTTCCATTTCAAGAAGAGCAAGACCCAAGAAAAAATGACCTTTTACCAGACATGGATCGATGTCAAGAGCACGTCTGCAGTCTTGACAGGACGATTCCCATCGTTTCAATTTTAGGTTACACAAAGCTCGGTTCGTAAAGTATAACGCTTGGGTTGGATTTTTGATCTGCAGGAATAAGATGCAGTGTCGTAACTTGCCTGCATATGGTCATAGTGGGACTCACAATTGCTTTGGTGTAGCAGTACGCAGCATCCTCATATTTGTGAAGATTGAAAAGACGATTTCCTTGTTCCTTTAATTCCTTGTCAGAGAGATTGGCGGTTGTATACATCTTACTCATTTTGGCAACAAATTTTGTGCCGTATTGAACAATATTCTACATATGAATTCTTATCTACTAACACAACTATTGCTTTTTTACAAAAATAATTGCTTCAATCGTAAACAAATCGACCAACAAAATAGTATTGTATAACCTTAAACAAATACACGATCTTCCATTTTACTCCATCTGTCAATCATTGGCTAAAGTGTGACAAAGGAGTATGTATGTACACAAATAAAAGTGAAGGATGTTATGATTCAGCATAAAGCTACATTTTCAATAAACGATTTAAAGAAGGCTATTTTATATATACAAATGTACGTACAAGCTTTCGTTTAGAAAAATAGTGTATTCTACGATTTCGTTGATTTTTCACTCGCGAAAGACGTCAAAAAGATAAAACAGACCACAAATTTAGTTCCTCGTTTTTTCTGTAGGACGCAGTTCGTTCATTTTCTGCGCTCGACCGAGTGCTCATTCGCAGCTCGTATGTGTGAATATGTGTAAATATTATATTAAATTGTGTATTACCCCCTGTGGCTCGGGGGGCTTAGAATACGGCCACGGTATCCCCTGCCTGTCGTAAGAGGCGACTAAAAGGGGCCACACTAACACATACACACACGTACACACACACACACCGGCCACGATAACAGTATGGAGAGATAAGTTTACAGAAGTAAAAGTATGGAAAAGAAAAGAAGAAGAAATTTAAAAATGCGCGGTGTTTGGGGTTGGCAGCGCTGCCAACCCATCCCCAATGCGCGTGGACGATAGTGTTCGTTGGGCAACGTGGGGACAGATAAGCCCCCAAAAATCGCCGGCCCCTGTAGGGGCGAAATTAGTGATAGTGGTAGTGAAATTGTGTATTAGGTATCAAAAATACAAAAAACAGAAGACAAAGTTGAAGAGAAGACCGGAGTCGTGACTTCTGACATCATTTCCACATTGTGTTCAGAAATGCGTAAGCTGAAAATTTATACTCTATTTTGTCGATACAGATGCGAATTAAAATAACATATTTCTCATTTATTCTGCTTTCATGGTGATAATTTATTAAATACCATTAATATCTTATGTATTTTTCTATCTTCTTTCTTATATTTCGGTGCTTTAAAGAGAAAAAAGTAATCTTGATCATATTTCAATATGGCGTTGATAATTTTTAACGAATCTTTCCATTCTTTTAATGTTAAAGTTTCAAAGCAATTCAAAGTTTCTACCAATGCCTGTGATTGGTCACTTCATTAAGGCGTCCTCCTATTTAGACCAATCAGATTCATCGTTAAAGGGTGCGTTGCGCGGAGTGTGGTGGAGTGCAACAGTCCTCTTCGAAGCTTCGTCCGTCTTGCACGTGTCTGCAACAGGTAAGATTAAATTATCTTCAAACATTAAATTAAATTGTCTTTCGAGTGTTAAAAGTACAAAAAATAGAAAGAATAGCTGGAGAGAAGTCTAGATTCCTGATTTTTGACATTAATTCGAGGTTATCTTTAAAAATACGTGAGTTGAAATTCGTTGCTCTTGCTGTGAATTCACAATGAAGTTGGAAGAATAGAATCTGAATTATTTTCCCTTTATATCAATGATTTTTCGAATATTTTTGCATTTTTTCATGTTTTTAGTACATTTTTCCCGTAATTTATTGTTATATATCGTGATAATTAATTTTCTCGGTCTTTACTATTATAGCGATATAAATACGAATTAAACTAACATTTCCTTCATTTATTCTGCTTTTATATCAATGATTTCTCAAATCCCGTCAATATCTTATATTTTTTCTACTTTGTTTCCTATATTTTGGTGTTTAAAGTTGAGAAAAGTAATGTTGACTTTATTTCAATATGGCGTTGATAATTTTTAACGAACCTTTCCCTTACGATTAGTATTAATGTTTCGAAGCACTTTGAAACTTCTATCAATGGCTGTGATTGGTCGCGCCATGTTGGCGTCCTCTTATTTCGACCAATCAGACTCGTCGTTGTGTGAGCGAGTGCGTCGATTTGTGGCGCAGTACAGCATTCCTCTTCGAAGCTTCGTCTGATTTCCACGTGTCTGCAACAGGTAAGATTAAATTATCTTCAAACATTAAATTAAATTGTTTTTCGAGTGTTAAAAGTACAAAAAATAGAAAGAATAGCTGGAGAGAAGTCTAGATTCCTGATTTTTGACATTAATTCGAGGTTATCTTTAAAAATACGTGAGTTGACATTTGTTGCTCTTGCTGTGAATTCACAATAGAATTCGAACAGCAGAATCTGAATTATTTTCCCTTTATATCAGTAATTTCTTGAACATTATTGAATGTTTTCCGTATTGTTTCATACAATTTGCTATTTGTAATTTAATAACGTTTTTTCTTGAGCATCGTAATATTATTTCTGTTTAGACCTGTTCGTGTACTTCGTTAGGTATCGGCCGATAGCAGAATATACCGAACATTTCCGAGTGTTGCCGAAGTGCCGACCGGTCTACGATGGGAAGGAAGGTCTCGCCATTGCTCTCTCGAGCGTCGAACTGACAGGACGTGTTAAGAGCATCCTTCCGCATAAATAATAGGTACACATTGTATCCATTAAAATATTTTGTATCAATTATAGTTCGATCGTTTATTAATAATAACTTTATAATTGTTGATTAAATTTTATGTACATAAATTCGTATTTCTTTTTTATTACAGATATTTGATAGATTTTGAAAGGACGCCACGACATCTGATATGGGTTTGCAATATAATTTCATAAGAATTTATTGTTTTAATTTATTCTAATCAATTATTAACGTTTATTATTACTTTTTCTTCATTGAGTCGTTGTTTTTTGATAGTTAATTGGTACCAAGGTACCAAGAAAGAAAAGATTAGAAATATTTTTGTTCTTTAATCAATTCATAGGAAAAGAATAATTAATTTTTCATTTTATTAAATAGTTTTGTCTAGTATTTTAATACATTTGTTTTAAATTAGAACAAAATTGAAATAATTCGTATTTTACTGCAAATGATTGCTTCTCTTCTGCAATTATAAATTATTTTAAACAATCTATTTTTGTTAAATCGTAGTAATTATATTATAATATCCAGCTTTCGATGCAAGTTTAAATCAAAATAGTAATATTCATTGAAATAATTATCAACAATTATTTAAAACATTTCATTTCAATCTAGGATCAATATTCAGGTTTAACAATATTTGTGCTCGTCGAATATATTTCACGAACATAGATATTTTCATTTACAAGCCATTAATAACAGTATTTTTGTTACCAATGCTCAATAAGAAGAATGTTGTTTTGTATATTTCCACCCAGCCCATCCCTGCTCACCAAGTTTTTCTTTCAGGAATTGTTGTGGCCGCGCGCAATGCGGTCGGTAGAGTCAGTGTTTGTACGAACACACTTCCAATGTTTTGATTTTTGCAAGGGCGAAGTGGCCCTGATTAGAGTTGCGTTTGTACGATTAGGAATCACGCGAAAGTAGAGTCAGTGTTTACTGCGTATTATAAAATATTTTCTAGAGCATCGTGGCTCTGATTTTTCTTTTTCCATCGCGAAAGTAGAGTCTACAATTATTGTATGCCGGAAATTATTCACGGTCGCGTTACTAGTCTTTACTTTTATTTTTAATTCTTTTTTTCTAATTACTCGATATATCGCGTATTAGAGTCGCGGGTATCACTGAAGAGGAGTCTTGGGCGATGCTCCATAAGGAAAGAGTGTAAGTATCTTATTACTTTATTCAATTAATTTTAATTCAAATAGAATCATTTACAATTTCAACACTTAATAATTAAAAGTTTCTTTTAACTGCTAATATTTTATAAAATCTAAATTCATATATAATTTTATTATATCAAAAATTGATATAATTTGCAAAATTAACCGTAATTCTTTTTTGTTTTGTTACAGATGAATTTTTTGATTTAGCCGAGTTCCTGGATATCCTGATGATGGTTTTCTTCACGACTTCCGTCTTGGTACGTCACTTAATTGCTTTTTATTAAAATAGAATAATTTACAATTTCAATACTTGATAATTGAGATTTCTTTTTACTTGTTAATATTTTATAAAATTCAATTTCATATATAATTTTATTGGAATAAAAATGGATAATTTTCAAAATTAACCGTAATTCTCCTTTCTTTGTTACAGATGAACAGCTTTCTTCACGACTTCCGTTTTCTCCTACAAGGCAGCCTCCTACCTGGTGTTTGACTGTCGGAAGAAGAGTATATCTGCGAACGGTGAGTCGCATGTTTTATGGTTCCTCTGGTGCCCAATCATGTCGTAGGACGAATGGTCCGAATCGACACGGGCTACTAGTTGTATACGTGCTTGGCAAGCATAGTGACCATGGGTATGATTATACATACCCATGAGTAGTAACATTTTTATTGTTTCATTTCATTTAGTTAGGCTAGGTCTTCTTGTACTCCGCGTTTTATTATCATTTCAATTCCACATATTCCAATAGATATTTATGAAATATATGAATGCTCTTAAATGTTCTTAAATGTTCATAAATGTGGAATATGAAATATTTTAATACCGAAACAATTTTATTTAGTTTGTCTATAATAGAGAAGTCAAATACTATTTGACTTAGTTATTGCGAAAGTTCAAAGCAATAGAAGTATTGATAGTATTATGTAATATGTATACTGGATATACATATTAATGATGTTATTGTACATTATAAATTCAAATATAATTTGAGAATTTTTTCCGAGTAGTTTAACTTATTTACACGTTCATGAGAAAATGAACAATTTATGTGCAAGAAGACAATTCGTGACGGGTAGAGTTCCAAGTCAGAGTGATCTATTTCAACATATTTTGCGTATTCTTGAAAATTCACTCTGAGGAGGGAGTCGCCCGAGGATGTTTTATTAATTTTCACAATAAATTCTTTTTTCACTACAAAGAATTCTTAATTAGAGACATTAAATTCTTTTTTATTAGAATTTTGCATTTCTTAAATTAGTGTTGCGAAAAGTTTCCAGCGCGGGAGTAAATATGACGATGCACTGACTAGTATTCGGTGGGAATCCTTTTGGTTTTTAAACTCAATCCTTTTTATTATTTAATTAATGAAATTAGTTAGAAGGATTCCGCGGCATAAGACCGTGAACACCATCTCTGGGAGATATACCCATGCATTACTAGGCCTTTGCAGGCGCAGCTTTAGTATACGGAACATATGAAAATATGTTACCATATTCTAAACTGTAGTCCTTTTGTCTATACTATGGGCGTCCATCAATCTGACACCGTTGGATGCAACGTGTTGGACGGGCGGGTAGCGCTCTTAGCGAAGGGGTGCACTCTGTCCTGGCGTTACGACGTCCAGGCGGGGTGGGTGGTATGTAGCGTCTGGCGCAAGTCTAGGGGGCGTGAGACCCTTCGTTGCCAGCTGATATTAGCAGTGCACCATGTTTGCGTCATAGTTGCTCTATTTTGCTTTTCAGTATTTGTTCTTAAAGCTTTATATTTACAAAGTCGAGTCATTTTTATTAAAATAGTGAAATATTAGCCTGTTAGATGTTTATGTACTAATCATGTTTGTAGATCAGGATTTTCAGGTTTAACCCCTTCCGTGTTTATTGCCAAAGCCCATTCACGTGCCCAGGTGCTACTTGGATGGGTAGAGGCAATGGGCACGATGACCTAGTTCATAAGAATAATAATTAATAAGCGACTGGCATTGCGTTAGTATATCGTGCACGACGTAATTTCCACATATGGTGTGTGTGTTTTTAGGCTGTGGGATTGCGTCGGTTTAATAACTTTTCCATTTACTTTCAATTTGAAATAATATTTTATTCAACAAGATGTACGATGAACGTATAAACCAAATACTATTGTTATCATTACTATTACCATGATTATTACCATTACTATGAAATATTCTATATCAAAGTAGTTAATTAAATTTTGTAATTATCATTATACGCAATGATTGCTAGCCTTGCCATACGATTTCAGTGAAAAATGGTACGTACCGTAGAGTGTGATGTGAGATGAAACTCGGGTGACGGAGGCGTCCCGGGACGTTCTCCCTAGTTTAGGCTCTGCGCCCGGGTGGAGTGTATGGGGGTCGTGGAATGAATTTTTGTGAGAATGTGATTTTGCCTTTTTTAAATATAGCGTTAGGTAGGTAGGTAGTATACCTTCTGGTGTGTGTGATTGATTGTAAGTAGGTAGGGCCGGGACAGGTTGTCACAGTCTCTTGGTCGGGTAGGCGCGATTTCGCGTGATCAACCTGTACCTGGAATATATTTGAAGAATTGATGATACAATCGATACGAACGGAGTATGTCGTTCGCCTTCGATACTATCTGTACAATTTTTCAAATTTTTGGCGAGTTCATAAGTCGTCATACGCGATCGCGATGGCACGAAACGCACAAGTTCTGCTCGAGCACGGCACGTGTGCACGAACAACGATTTATATAAAATCCTTTTTCGTCCACGTGTCAATTAGAGTTTCGCGATTTTTCTATTTTGTTGATTGTTTTTTTTTTGTTTTGCGAATTTGCAAGTCTCGAGCTTTAGATATAAGTTTCAGGTGGGTGGACCGCCCGAAGAAAGAAAAGGCTATATGCCGAAGCGCCCCGACAAACTGTCTTTCAAGAGGGGAACTAATAATGATTTTGCATGCTTTTGCAAAAAAGGATGGGAAATCATTATCGTTACTACTTTGTCACTGTGCTTGCCTGTAGTTGTAGTTTTGTAATTTCAGGACAAGAGGGGGCCCGTGACCCCCATGATTTTGGGCAAATCGCGTTTTCAATTTAGTGTTGCGAATATTGATCACGGTTCAGTTTAGTGTTGCGAATGAATATCGATCACGGTTCAATTTAATGTTGCGCGTGCATGATTATCGCGATTTTCATTTAGTGTTGCGAACTTAAAATATCGCGTTTCTTTCTTGCATAATTTTAATATAGAATTTAACTTTTCAATGTTGATTGCTTTAAGATTTTTCAGAGTTTTGCTTTTTAATGTTGATTGCTTTAGTGTTGCGAGTAAAAAATTCACGGTTTGAGAATCCCCCTTTTTTGCATTTTAATTGCATGTCTGTTAAAGATAGCGTTGCGAATGATATTAGCGCGATTGTTTCCCAGTGTTGCGACTTATAAATACGCGATTGCTTTGCATTAGTTTATAGAGTTCCCTGCTAATTAGTGTTGCGATAATGAATATTCGCGGTTTGCATTAGAGTTGCGATATACGATGAAATGCCCAAAAACGATCCAGTGGAGTTGCCATGGTCCATAAGGCAGCTATGGACCAGCTGCCGTGATACAGCCTTGGATTGGCTGTACCCCTTTTTTAGATTAGTGTTGCGTCTTATAAAATTCGGTAGATTTGAGTAGTGTTGCGTTACAGTTCGCGTTTTCTCTTTTTTTCTTTTTTTCAGCTTAGTGTTGCGTATAATGGAGCAGCCTTCACGCGTACGCTTTTGTACATATTATATAATTAATGAAATTAGTGTTGCGAGTAAAAAATTCACGGTTTGAGAATCCTCCTTTTCTGCATTTTAATTGCATGTTTGTTAAAGATAGTGTTGCGAATGACATTAGCGCGATTGTTTCCCAGTGTTACGACTTATAAATACGCGATTGCTTTGCATTAGTTTATAGAGTTCCCTGCTAATTAGTGTTGCGGTAATGAATATTCGCGTTTTGCATTAGAAATACCCAAAAACGATCCAGTGGAGTTGCCATAGTCCATAAGGCAGCTATGGACCAGCTGCCGTGGTACAGCCTTGGATTGGCTGTACCCCTTTTTTAGATTAGTGTTGCGTCTTACAAAATTCGGTAGATTTGAGTAGTGTTGCGTTACAGTTCGCGTTTTTTCTTTTTTTCTTTTTTTCAGCTTAGCGTCGCGCATAATGGAGCAGCCTTCACGCGTACACTTTTGTACATATTATACAATTAATGAAATTAGTGTTGCGAATGAATTCGCGATTGTTATTAAATTTTTTACTTTTTTGCATTTATTAAATTAATGGAAGTAACTATGACTCACATTCGGTGGGGATCCATTGCTAGTCAAGGATTTCGCGGCCTAAGACCGTGAACACCATCTCTGGGAGATATACCCATGCATTACTAGGCTTTTGCAGGCGCAGCTTTAGAATACGGAACATATGAAAATATGTTACCATATTCTAAACTGTAGTCCTTTTGTCTATACTATGGGCGTCCATCAATCTGACACCGTTGGATGCAACGTGTTGGACGGGCGGGTAGCGCTCTTAGCGAAGGGGTGCACTCTGTCCTGGCGTTACGACGTCCAGGCGGGGTGGGTGGTATGTAGCGTCTGGCGTAAGTCTAGGGGGCGTGAGACCCTTCGTTGCCAGCCGATGTTTTGTCATAGTTCAGAATGTTTGCATTTTTAAAATTAGTGTTGCGTGTGATTTCGGTTTGTTTTATAGGGTTTGCTTAGGGATTGCTCT
This sequence comes from Osmia lignaria lignaria, assembly GCF_051020975.1. Taxonomy (NCBI): domain Eukaryota; kingdom Metazoa; phylum Arthropoda; class Insecta; order Hymenoptera; family Megachilidae; genus Osmia; species Osmia lignaria. Next base: position 8,213,469 of record NC_135044.1, on the reverse strand, counting down.
TATGGGCAGTCAAACTTTTCTTTTCAGGTTCCCCTGTACCCTCCCTCCCACTGCCATGCCCCCATTCTTTTTTCTTCCCATTTTTTAATTTTGAAAATTTTGAGCATTCGGTTATTGGAAATACTGTTAAATAATATATGAATTTAATGTTTTCAGGATATTATTAGGTACGATAAAGTTTTAAAGAGAACTTTATTCAAAGTTTTATTTAAAATGGAAATTCATTTTATTTTTTGATGATTGGTGATAATTTGTTTCAAGGAATATTTGTTCATTCGAGATAGCTTATTAAATTTTTATTTTACTTTGGTTAAACAAAAGTAGTGGATAATTGTTGTTCGAGTTGTTCAGTTTTAATTTTTGATCGCGATGTTTCGTTTCAAGTTTACGGAGAAGCTAATTAAATTACTTTTATAAATTTTCATATTCTTTTCCTGAAAAGCAAAGTCCTATCGTGATTTTTTTTTCAGTTTTTTCATTTACAATAAATTTGCATTGAAAGGTGTATTGAATAATATAATGCAATAAAGTCGAGTAGAGTCGTGGTTGTACGTACTATATGTATATTGCAGTAAAAGGCAGTTGTTTCAATTAAAATATTGTGTGCTATTTGTCGCGAAATGAACGAATATTAAATACAATAAAATGAAATAATTAATGTTCTTAACTCAAATATATATTTTTCTGAATTTCTTTCTCTTTATTTTGGTGCTGAAGATTGCTTTAAATTCATATTTCGTATCAAATTGATTTTGAGTTATTAACAACCACTCTGACTTTTATAAAATTTTATTGTTACTAATGTATCTTCTTTCCAGCTATTAATTTTTCTTTGTCTTTATCTGGATTCAATTAATCAGTTTCTGTTACAGAGAAATATCTTTATAGGAAGTATGAAATAATAATATCGTATAATCGACTGGAAGAAATGTAATATAAAATCTAGCGTCCATAAATGGAATTCAATGTATCCAATTAAGTGAAACAAGGTGAAAATGATTGAAAAGGAAAAATGATTCTTATAAGTGGTAATATTTGAATCTTACTATTTTCGAAAATTGTATTTAATCCTTTTCTGTTTCTTTCAGGCAGCTTGTTTTATGATTAATGCTACATGAGCCTTATTATTTTCTTAAATTATGTTTAATCCTTTTCAGTTTTATTTTAGGAAGTATTCTGGTGAGGACAACAAAATCAACAAATTCATTGGACTTATTTATGTACATAGTCATTAAGATATAATCGTCAAACACTGCAGTGTTTAATTAGGAAGCGTTAGATTTAAGCGAATTTTTAATATAATTACGAGCGCTCGTATAGATAGATATTCTTAGTAGTATAAGTATGTAGGACAAATATGCAATTGCATATTTATTAATTACAGATCTGTAATCAAAATCAAAATTAAAAAATGTTGCGATAGGAATAAAAAGCAAAAATCTACGTAAATATATGTATAGATAAGTAGATAGGTAGGTAGTGAATAAAAATAATGCTCCTTTTGTTGTTCGTTTGCACAACAGTCAAAAACGTTTTGCAAATGTGCATCAGGAGGATGATGTTTTTGAATAAAAATAAAAATTTGCATAAATGGAGGGTGGATGGGATGAGGTAGGGCGGGTCTCCACCCGCAGCAACCTCCCCGTGGTGAGACCTGGGCAATCGTTATTATTTGATGACTAATTAATAACTGTATCATTATTTCTATGGTATATTTATTAATTATGCAGCAAATAATACGAGCGAATTGGCTGCGAAAATGCTCTTTTTCTATTCAATCGCTGTTATATTTTTTTCAGGAACTATGTCTTTAAGATTCTGAAGTGTACCACATTGCAAATACAATTTTACGGAGAGAAAATTAATAATAATGAATGCATGGTCAGTATTGTTTAATTTATACATATAGCATACATGGGTCATTTAGGTATTTGCGAAAGGTAACGTAGTATAGCATGCCGTTAGTTGGATGCAATAATTCAGGTGGCGCTTAAATCAGTTTCTAACATGGCCTGTTTTACCGATGCGGAATTTGGAGTTCAGCCTCGACGCTTGCATCACCTTAAAGATGGCCACAACTGGTAAACAGGTTAGGTTGGGTTCGTGGGTACGTTTACAGCCAATTTCAGTATGAGTTTGCATATATAGATAGTGATATGTAGCTTGCAATATGATTTTTGTAACCGTTGCCTTCAAAAAAATTGTCTTTTGCAAGAACAAACTTATTGGTTGTGATACGTATTATACAAGTCTGTATTTTCCTTATTTTAATATAAAGCAATTTTAAGTGATAGTCGATTATAAAACAATCTTTCTGAAGGTCTAGTGTGCATGCGCTAGGTGTACTCGATCGAGAAAGTGGTGTTATTTTACCTGAGGCATATGACGGACGTTAACAATTTCTTTTTTAATTTAACTACTAATTCGCAACAAGAATTAGCCAGATGAAGGTAATTTGTGTAGTAGGGTGTTAAATATTTTCTCTTTTAATGATTTAAAATCCAAAATGATTCGCGGAGATTAATGTTCGTGTGTTTCAGGGTGAACCTAATTGCTTTCATGGTGCTTTGTTTATTATTATCATAGACAGTACTTTAATTTCCATTGTTTTACATTCTGTATAATCCATTATCAATTTTATTGTCACTCTTTATTAAGACACATTTTTTACATATATTTTCGTATATTTTTATGCTCCAAGAATGTATTTAAATGGCTAGTGTTTCATTCTACAGACAAAGCAAAATTTAAAAAAAAAGCGCGTATTAACTATCAAAATTTCAAATCCTTTTTTCTCTTAATAAAAACAGGACTTGTAATAAAATCAAAAAATCATGGAAAAAAATTAATAATTTTCCTTTGTATATTTTGCATTCTTAAGAACATTTAGTAAATTTAAACATTAAGATTTAATGTTTAAAATAAAATATTGGTGGATACGTTATAGATAATGTCAGATGATGATGCTGCATTGGACTCAATGGATACAGAAGAAGATATTTTTTCTCCAAGGGTCCGCAGTCTTGGCTCTAATGTTAGAAGGGTTAAAAATTTGCGTACTCTACGATCAAATTCTACTTCTCATATATCTGTGAACAATTTAAGCGTACGCCGTAGTACCCGTAATAGAATGCAAACATATGATAATCTTAACACTAGCTGGATTTTAGGTACTGGTACTATTACATTATAATCTGAATAATACTTGATATATTTAATATACTATTTTAATGTTATTTTATTATTAATACAGTAATGATGTCAGTTCAGTGTTACATAATTCCTTCAATCATTAGCTTTTTATTGTTAAATAGTGATTGCTTTTAAACTTTTATGAAATGTTTGTTTTTAGGAACTCAAACATTGAAAGGTTATCCTATGTTTCAACAACATGGTTCTTCATCTGATAAAGAAATGGTGGATGAAGTACCTGAAAGGAAGCGTGATGTTAGGGACCGTATGCCTCTTAGATCACGTGAAAATCACCCTCCTAATAAAAATCCAACAAGACATATTAGGGAAAGAGCTGAACATGATAGGCAAAATAATAGAGAACTTAGAGGCAGAGGTGATCGTGATCTTAGAGAAAAAACAGAACAAGAGAAAGATATTAGAGATCTTAAGGAAAGACAAGAAAGAGAGAGGACAGAGAGAGAACATAAAGATAAAATAGAAACCAGAAGTAAATCGAATGAAGAGAAAGATATAAGGTAAATATATATTTGTATAATTTATAGATTTAAGAAAGTATTAATCATTGATAAATTTATTTATAGAACAAGAAAATCTGATAGCCCAAGTAGACTTAAAGAAGGACCTGTTACAAGACTTGGTGGTAGCTTAGGTGAAAAAGATGTAAAGCCTAAAGTAGATCAAGATGAAGCTGATGAAGATAGCTTGCAAGAAAGTGAAAAGGCTGAAAATAATGATAATTATGAAAATGAAGATGTAAATGATTTTCTGCAATTTTTTTTTAACATAAATTAATTTTTTGTTTTCAATAGTAATGTTGGCCTTTGCTTATAAATTATGAATAAAATAACAATATTACAAATATATTGTTTGTAGGGTTACGAAGACATGTATACACGTATTAAACGAACTAGAAGAAAAGCACAGCGGCAATTACCGAGAGGTGAAAAACTTACAGGTTTGATGTTTAATATATACTATACATGTTACTTTAGTTGTCTACAAATATTATACCATACTATTTCTTACTTATTATTTCTTACAGTGGTAGATAGTGATTTAAGTGAATCGTCTGATTCTCCTGGTCCTAGAAAATACAGTTTACGTCAAAAAAAGCCTACTGTAGATAGATTTCAAGCTAACGTAGAACCAGTTCGACGGTCTATAAAAGCACTTAGAAGTGTTCTCAGTAATTCGATGAGAAGGCGTAAACATAGAAGCAAAAGTACAAGCTCTAGTGATTCCAGCGATTCGGAACCTCAACGTTATGATAAAAAGAAAAGCAAAAAAGCAAGGTAAAATTTTGGAAAAAATTTCATTGAATATATAATTATCGTATCAGTTGTTCACACTATTCACCTCGTAACAGGCAATCAGCAATACCTCAGGGTGGACCACCTCATCGTAAAGCGGATATAAATCCAATTACTTTAGATACTAATATTAGATTCAGTGATGTCGGAGGCTTAGAATCACATATTCACTGCCTTAAAGAAATGGTGGTTTTTCCTATGATGTACTCAGATGTGTTTGAACGCTTTCACATTACGCCACCGAAAGGAGTACTTTTTCATGGTCCACCAGGTATTATTCTGTTTGTTGTTATTAATATAAATGCGAAGATGTGTATTTTTACGGTTTTTATTAATATCAAATATTTATTTAGGAACTGGTAAAACGTTAATAGCTAGAGCATTGGCAAATGAGTGTAGTCAGGGGAGTAGGAAAATGGCATTCTTTATGAGAAAAGGCGCGGATTGTTTATCTAAATGGGTCGGAGAATCGGAGCGGCAATTGCGACTATTGTTTGAGCAGGCTCAACTAATGAAACCGTCCATAATATTTTTTGATGAAATTGATGGCCTTGTACCTGTTCGTAGTACGAAACAGGATCAAATTCATGCTAGTATTGTGTCTACACTTTTAGCGCTTATGGATGGCCTCAGTGATAGAGGAGAGGTAAAGTATCTTAAAAATATTTCTTTCACTTCATATACATGAATGTATTATAATTTTTTTATTGACAGGTTATAGTTATCGGAGCAACAAATAGAATAGATGCTATTGATCCAGCATTACGGAGACCCGGTCGTTTCGACCGAGAATTATTTTTTCCCTTACCTTCTATGAAAGAAAGATTAGAAATATTAAAAATTCACGTTAGTAAATGGAAAAATCCTCCACCAGATCAATTGTTAGAAACATTAGCTGAAAAAGCAACGGGTTATTGTGGTTCAGACCTCAGAGCTTTATGTACCGAAGCAGTTTTGCAAGGGTTGAGAAGAACGTATCCCCAAATATACATGACTAGCAATAGATTACTTTTAGATCCTGAACGAGTTGAAGTATGTGCTTATTAATACAGAGTATAAGAATTAAAAATTAATATGATGGTAAGATTATATGAATTTTTACAGGTAAAGAAACGAGATTTTTTACAAGCAAGTTCTATTCTTGTACCTTCATCACAAAGAGTCTCGCCGTGTGCCCGAAGAAAATTGGAACCCTTTATGGAACCGTTATTAGGGCCTTTAATAGAAGAGTTACTTTCTTCGATAAAAGGAATATTTCCTCATGGGGTTAATCTTGCTATGGCAAAGTAATAAAACTTTACACTCACGTATGACATTCTGCATGTAATAGCCATTTGTTATTTAATATTGTTGTACAAAACATTTTAGGGTGAAAATTACTAAAGGAATTCATCGACCGAGGCTATTAATTTCTGGCGGAAATTTGTCGGAAGGTCAAGGGCCACCCTTAGCACAGGCACTATTGTATCACATGGAACATCTACCAGTTCAAACGTTAGATGTTAGCACTCTTTTTGCAGAAAGTGGACGATCTCCAGAAGAAACCTGCGTGCAGGTTCGTTCATTGTAAATACTATAAGAAAAAGATCAAGTGTTAATTAAATACGTTATAATTTGTAGTATGTTTTTTTATTGTTCATAATGTAGGTATTTAATGAAGCTGCCAGAAATGTACCGTCCATAATTTATATTCGATCGATTGATCAGTGGTGGCCACTCGTACCTGAAACTGTCAAAGCAGTTTTTTTGTGTCGTATCGCAGCCCTCGATCCTTCATTACCCATCTTAATTTTAGCCACAAGCGATAGAACATATCAAGATCTTCCGATTCAATTACGAAGCCTTTTTAGCGAGCTTCGCGGAGAAGTTTATTCTATGAAAACACCAACAGCGGAACAAAGATCGAAATTCTTCCGACCTATTTTTATGATTCAAAGTCTAAAACCACCGAAAGTAAAGGATGATAAAGTAGAAGTTTTAGAGGAACTTCCCTTAGCACCAGATCCTTTACCAAAGAAGTTAACGGAAGAGGAAAGGAAATTGATATACGAGAAAGAAGAAGTGTCGCTAAGGGAATTAAGAATTTTCTTAAGGGAAATTTGTGCTAAGCTCGCAAGGAATAGACAGTAAATATAATGTTATTCATTTTTATTTAACTTATTACTTTACGAACTGAACTTAGCAGTTAATTTTTGCATTACAGATTTTTTATGTTTACAAAACCAGTAGACACGGAAGAAGTGCCGGACTATAATATGATAATACAGCAGCCAATGGATTTAGAAACAATGATGACAAAGATTGATATGCATTGTTATCTCTGTGCACGAGATTTTCTTGATGATATTGATCTAATATGCAAAAATGCTTTGGAATATAATCCAGATAGGTTAGTACGTTCAACATTTATTTTTATTATATTCATTAATTGTCAATTTGATTTTATAAAATCATATATATATAAATTTAAATAGAAAAGCATTTAGGGAATTTATAATACTCCGTTTCCTTTTAAATTTTCTTGAAAAGCAAAAATATGTATATTATGTTATTATGTTATATTTATTAATACTGATATCACACATATAACATATATGTAAATATAAGTAATGGAGCTAAAGTTTATACTGACATTCATATTGTGTGTTTTCATGTCAGCTTACGTGATAGGCCCTCCCTTGGAATATTAAAGAGGTAGTTCTGACATTCCTGCTTATCCTGTTGCTGTTGTTGCTCCGTAGTGAAAGTGGCCTTCAATTCATTACTCATACTTAAATAATACATACGTCATAAATATTATATATTATTGAAGGCTACTCATATTAGTTCATGTTGCTTCTCATTAGTGATGTATTTATGCATAATCTTCATATACATTGTACTGTATTCTTTCACAGAGATCCGGCGGACAAATTAATAAGGCATCGTGCATGCTCTCTACGCGATAATGCATACGCGTTGATAAAAGCAGAATTAGATTCCGATTTCGAGGATAAATGTCGTGAAATTTCGAAGAACCGAAGAGTTACTGAAAGTTCAGTTAGCAATGAGGCCGAGAATAAGAATAATCGGCTAAAAGCGGAGCAACCTGTAACCATATCCGAACGAATAGATAAAAAAGATTCTACGAATTCTAGTCATTCTCTTGTTGTAAATGGAAAGAGATATAGTAATTCTAGGAAGCGTAGGATACCAGCTTGGGCAAGGGGTTATGTTAAAAAAGTTCATAAAAAGAAAAAGATTGCATTCGATGAAAGTTCAACTACACTCGATACCAAGGTCTGCTTAACTAATGAATCTACTACTAGCATCGATTTAGAAAAGTTCCAAGAATTCGAAACCGAAGCAAATAGTGTTCTAAATGGTCATATACGTTTGTTTGATAATACCGATTCCGAGAATGATTCGCAAAATGAAAGTTCAAAGTATGCGCAAGCAACTCAAAGCAATAACGTTCCTGATCAACGCATCGATGAAATTGAAAATGTGGAGATATGTTTTACAGAGGAAGAGAAACAAGTAGAAAATAGTGGATCTAATTCTTCGTCTAGACGAGAAAGTATGGATGAATTATCATTCGCCATCGAAAGTGATTCTTGTCTTGCTAGATTCGAAGGTGATGAGAAGCTTCTGGTAGACAAAAATGAAATGGAAAATGCATGGCAATATACCGTTAATAGTACTAATGATTTTCCTGTTGAAGTATTATGTGACATTTATGTACAATTGAGTCGATGCGTAGGGAAATATGCTCAGAGTTATGATAGAAAATCACTGCCAAAGGTAAATTATTCAAAATTCTTAAACTGAAGTATAGAAAAATATAAACTATAATTTTGTGAAACCTTACAACGTACTACATAATTTATAATGTGTATAGGATTTGCTCAAGGAAGTGAGAAAGTTTGAAGAATTCAAGACAACGTATCAGGAAGCTCACGATATCGCAAATCAAATGGACATAGTATAAATCATCTGCGAGGTTTAGAACATAACAAAAATTTTTTTGTACACAAGCACTGAACGAAGGTGATCAGTAAATGTGAAATCACATGATAATTTAAATGATTCTTTTTTTTTTTTTTCAACTCTTGCAGCTGCTGATGATTAGAAAAAAAGGTGAATTTTATTATCTTGCACATATTTATGATATAATCGAAATAATAATATATTAAAATTTCGGTTCTCAAAAACATGGTGAAGTATAACTGTGTTTTTTTTTTTTTTTTTTTTTTTTTTTTAGAAAGAAACAAAAGTATTATACATGAAACTAAAAAAAGTATGGAAAAAACAAAAAAACAATTTCAACTATTTATCTTAGTATGCAATCATAAATTATTATAACCATATTGGCTTTCATTATCTAAAATGATTAGTGGCTGATATTATATCTCTCTTAGTAAAAAGGTTGGATATCGAATTTAAATATTTAATTCAATAACTATATATTCTATATTCAATAATTGCCTATTTTCAATTGTAACTTTTTACCTAAAAGAATTTGTCATTGGTATAAAAAAATGCAATGAATTAGTTATTATAAAATGTCAAACCACCTGCTTTTTTATACAAATCGCTTAATGAAATATTTGTGGAAACAGATTTTTAAGTTAATGTATAATACTTTACATCTTAAAAAAGATGATATACTATTTCATCGTAATACAATTTTGCAAACACTGGTCATACAAAGATGATGGTAATTTAATATAATATGTACTTAACTATAGTTTTTTACATGTATAATATTTGACACTGTTATGACATACATTCGTACAGTAGTACCATGGTAAATTATTATAAGGTAAAATGCATTATAAATTCTTAATATGCGCCAGTTATTACTTTGGATTTTTACAGTTGTGTAGGTAATTTTTATACAAGATACTTTGAATGTAGACATATCTTCATGTATAAGTTTTCAACATGAATATAGAAAATCACATATGTCTTATTTTAACAAAAAATCGGTCAAATAATACTCATAACAAAAGTTTAATTCTAAATTGTGCTTATTTGAACGGTAGTTTGTATTAATTATTTCAGCTATGAAAACTTATAAATAGATTTCATAAAGAAGTTAATATGTATATACATTCCAAATCTTGTAAGCAGTGTTATATGTTGTATATTAAACATTTCTGGATTTGTACATAATTTATTCTTAGTCAATTTTACTAAATTTCGATACTAAACATTATTTGTTATGTTAATTTTTCAATTCACATCTTTACTTAATGTAGTGTTAGGTTCTAAAGATGTACCTAATCAAAAATCATGAATAATTTAATACATTGAATGTGTATTATATGTCGGTTGTATAGAATAACATTTAGTGCAATGACTTGTTTATGAATGTATATAAAGATTATTCGGAAATAGTACAAATATGTCATTTTTATATACATTAATAAAAACTAGGAGTCATTGAAACTGTTGCAATGTTATTCAAAATTAGTTTGCAATTGCAAGTAGTTAAATAATATTCGGGTGATTAAATTAATTTTACTTGGGGTAGTTAATACATTACTGAAATACAGCATATGCTTTTCAGTTTATTTTTACCAAAGTTATAAGCCATAAGCAAAGTAATTATGAATAGGGTTTTGCGTTATTGTCAATGTAAAAGTGGATATAATTAGAAATATGAAATACCTCGGTAAGATCTTAAACATTTATAAACAAAACTATGTCTGTATAAATACTAGTGAATATTTAGCATAAATTTAGATTTGTATACTGGTTGTGATCCATACTATAACTGTGAAAAGGTAGTTACCAAATTCTGATGTACTAGAAAAAAGGCAAATAAGGTTCTTCCTGTTATTATCAATCATATAAATAGTATTCATGTATACAATAGCTGTGTCTGTTAATGGATTTCTTTATACAGTTTCAATGGTCTAGGTCGGTACATAAATGGGAAATATACATAGGAGTGCGTTTAATTGGCGGGATAGTAAGGATTAAATAATTTTTACAATCGAGCATATAGGAACTGATAATTAGTACCTTTTTTAAAACACATGGTATGCCATTGTCTGACTTAGCAAATTGTTATTATTCGTAATAGTAAAAATGTCGAAATCCAAAAATTAGGTTTGATATTGTAATAAATTCATTTTTTGTCTATAAGTTTATAGTTAAAATTATGGCCGAATCTTTTTCTATAATTATTTAAAATTTGTTAGAATATAGGAGTGAAAAGACTGAATTTTAGAAATGCTCACTACATAATATTTATTTTTTTGTACAGTTTGTGTTTAGATTGAATTAGCAAAGCAATTTCTGATGTCCTATTACATGATCTTCAATAATGTAAATACTAAATTTCAAGATAAAATAATTTTCTATATAACTTTACAAATATACTATATAACAGTCTATATGTTTAAAGTTTTGATATATGTTTGATGTCATTGAGTGATATACTAGAATTATAATAATTGATTTGCAGTAAAGCTAATTTGTAATGATAACACAATCAGACAGAAAGAACTTATTTTGTTCTTTATTGTTGATTAATTGTACCATTGAAAAATTCGAGTGGTATTATCAAATAAGTGATTTAGTATTATATGTGAAATTGCTTCCATATTTAATTGTAAGTTGTTCAAGAATTCTGAATGTTATACATGTATGTATAGTATAAAATTGATTCTTGAAAAATCATTGTTTTAGTGAAAATGTGTTTTATGAAACTCAAAATGCAAATTAGTATATATTAGGTGAATTTTAGTTTCTTGTATCAAATTTAATGAAATTGGTCGATGGTTTCTTTTACTCAGGTATCTGTTTCTGTACAATAAGAACAGTCAACACTGTGCAAATTAGTGCCACATTATAAAAAGTAAATAAGTATTGATATGCATGGTAGATAAAAAAATGATTAGAAATATTGTTACCACTACACAATATGATTTACGATATGTCGTATAAGGAATTTAAGTAATGATGCTTTTACTTTTGAAAGTGTTTATACAAATTTCGTTTAACATTCATGTATCAATGTTACAATCGTTCTTTTCTGTTAATTAATATTTCTCAATCCAGCAATATAACATTATTTAATCGAATTACATAGATATTGCTTATATTTGCCAAAGAATTTATGTAAACACATATAAAAATTAAAAAGATTCGAAACATAAAGCCTCAATAAATGATACAGAAAAATCACAGGTATACAATTAAAGCAAGCAAATGATTAATTGAATCATTGTGATCTTTCTGTTTCAATTAATAGATATTACATTCCACATTATAGTGAAGATCCGAAACATGTATGTAATTACTCAAAGAATAATTTCTGGTGCTATTTTTCTGATGTACTATCATCTCTGTATTACCAAACGAAAACGAAGAAAAGAAAAACAAAAGAAAAATACTATGTAATTATATGATAAATATGTAAATTGTACTAATCGAGAGGTTCTCGTAACCACTGCCGTTCGAACTAGTTATTACAATTACTTTGCTGAAGTATTCAGATAATAAAACATTGTAATACTGTTGTTTGCAAAGACCGTGTTGTATTATAATTCAATAGAATGAAGTCGAATTTGGTAAATTAACGTGATCTTTCGCAGACGACAGTTTTAAGCATACGAAGCAGATGTGTAGAAGATACAAAGAACAAAACAAAGGAGCATACACTGCCTTATTTATTTTACCATACAATTAATACGTTTTATTGTCATTCATTGTAGCATAATAAATTGAAGTTTCATAACGTAACGATATGTGTTGCGTTTTACTGTCGAGAGGGTAGATGTCCGTCCTCCTCCTCCACGAAGATCTCCTCGAAGATTTTCTCCATGAAGATTCCCTCCACGAAGATTTTTATACGAATTTTAAAGGGGTAGATCTCCCAAAATGAGCTCGAACGAACACGTTCGATTCTATATTGGTAACACAATATAGAATCAAAAATCTCAAAATAAAATTCATCAGAGTGGAAAAAAAAAGAAGAGTCAAAGTTACTATTTAAAAATTTATACTATTTCTCAATTCAGAAGCACGCGAATGTTGCTTCAAAGCGAACGAGAACGATTCGTATGTTTCGTTGTGAAATCGTATCGACGACTAGGAATAATGAAATTACATCGTGAATCGACTTGAATCAATCAATTTTATCACCGTTGAAAAATTCCAGTAAAATTCACTGGGAAAATTATGAATGATGCACGTGTAGAGCGAAGATAACATTTTTGAGAGTGTATGGAAAATTCGTCGGGCAAGTGTGAAATCCCGTAACATAAATGAGAATACGGTGGACGGGCATGCAAGATAAAAGCTCAGAGGGAAGCATCACGAAAGATGTCCAGCGCGAAGGATTTCTCTTGCATCGGAGGATTGGAGAAGCACATCAGGGTGGTGAAGGAAACGGTCCTCTTTCCGCTGATGTACGGTGACGTTTACGCAAGGTTCAACCTGAAACCTCCTAGGGGCTTGCTGTTTTACGGGCCTCCTGGTAAAATAAAGCGTTCTACGGTTCGTAATGAAGTATGATATTTTGGTAGGCGATCCTTCTTCATTGAAAAAAATTGCTGTTTCACAGGAACGGGGAAGACATTGGTAGCCAGTGCTTTGGCTTCTGAGTGCAGCAACTCTGAACGTAAAGTTTCTTTTATATCGAGAAAAGGTTCTGATTGCCTTAGCAAATGGGTCGGAGAGAGCGAGAAGAAACTTCAGAAAATCTTCACCCTGGTTATTATCATTATTATAATCATTAAAATTTATGTTTCTAATAGTTTTCTCCACTTTCCAGGCCCAACAATCGAAGCCTTGCATAATATTTTTCGACGAAGTCGATGGATTAGCACCGGTTCGATCGAGCCGACAAGACTTTGTCCACGCTAGCATTGTCTCCACTCTGTTGGCCTTGATGGACGGCTTGGATAACAATTCCGAGATCATAGTAATAGGAGCAACGAACAGAATCGATGCTATAGATCCAGCTCTGAGAAGACCTGGCCGATTCGACAGAGAGTTGTATTTTCCGTTGCCCTGTTACAACGCGAGAAAGGAGATACTCTCGGTATCATTGTTCGTGGAAAAATTCAATTTCTAACATCGATACGCGTTAAACAACGAGATTTATGGCAGGTACACATCAAGAGTTGGAAGCAAAAGCCACCGCAAAAATTTTTCTCTTATCTGGCGTCGAAAACGGTCGGATTTTGCGGCAGCGATTTGCAAGCACTTTGCGCCGAGGCGGTTATGTGTTGCGTACGAAGGAATTATCCAGAAATATATACCTCCAAGTCGAGATATCAGATCAACGATCGACATCTTAAAGTAAGTTAAATAAAATAATACAAGTAAAAAGAGGAGGTTTTGTCGTAAAACGTTTATTGTATTCGATCGACTTTCGAACGTCTCCTCGAGCAGGAAAACAGGAAACAAAGGAGTGATGGTTGCTGGGGAGTGGCAATTTTGTGCCCTAACACCGCCGGTATAAGCAAAAAACTTGGAAACGGCCAAGGCTCATTTGGGCCCATTCCTAAGTACCCAGATATCCTTTGGACCTATACGTCCTGGGGTGCTCCATTCAACACCACTTCATTTTTTTCTATCCTTTACCATTTTAAAGCAATAACTTAGCTTAATTGCACGAGTCATCCTTTATGGCGAAGGACAACGACCACATGTTTGTTCGACGGTAATAAAGTCATAAAATCAAAATTCTTCGAGTTCTGGAAATTCTCTTATGATTCACAATTGTAAAAGGCAGTAAAAATGTAAATCGTATCAAACGACTTTATGAATCTATTATTGCACCCTGACGTCACGATTTTTATAGAGGTACGAAGAAGGTAGGAAACGTTAAATTAATCTATCAGGAACGTAAATCGAGATATTCGTATTAGCATACGTTTACTTCGTCACACGTGTATCAGCTGGGTCATTTGCCCGAGGCGACGTATTTAATCTGTCTGTCGAACCTCTACTTAGAGTCTGTAACATTTAATCAAGCAATAAAACGGAAAATAGTTTGTTGCAAAATACACTTTCTAACTAATCATACAGTCTCAGTTGCGTATAAAGAGTTTTTCTTTGGTGTTTTATTAATAACTGCTAGACTGTATTCGAATTTAAACATTGCCTTGATAGGTTGAGAAACAAGATTTCCTGAAGGCTCGACAGAACATAGTTCCAGCTTCCCATCGCGTTTCAATTGCCCCAATCAAATCTTTGTCCTCCAAGATGCAGCCTTTACTTCAAGACAATCTATCACGCATCCTGTCCCAACTTGATATCCTTTGTCCAGTAGGAATGCTGATTTGCGACGTCGTGTAAGCATTAAATTACTATTCACCTAACTGTTAAGTTTCATGTTGTCCCGAACCTGTTAATTAGAGGGGTAATAAAAGAAAATGACTGACTCATCGTTGACCTGAACAGTGTGAAATGATCGAAGGAAATTCTTTTACAGCACCGGCAAAGCTGTATCCAGGTCAACCAGTTGTCCTAGGATGTTATTGTGCGGCGATGATTGCCATACTCGTCATCTGGGACCGGCGCTGCTTCATACCTTGGAACATTTACCATGCCACGTGTTAGACGTGACCACTTTGTTCGAGGAAACAGGAAGGGCTGCGGAGGAAGTGATTATTCAGGTAAATAGCGACCGATGATTCCTAAAAGGACACTTATTAGTCTTTTCTCCTTCCGGTGTGAAAAATCAATAATTATTTGAAAAAGGATTTTATAGTTATACGATTGTATTTTGATGAATGTATCGATAGAAGATGAAGATGGCTCGACGAAGTTTACCATCGATGCTTTACGTTCCTGATGTCTTAGCTTGGTGGGACTTGGTGGACGAGCCAGCACGTGTTGTTTTTACGTCACTGATGCAAGGGTTAGATCGATCGGTACATATGTTAGTTCTGACTACGGCGAACTGTTCTCGAGAAGATCTACCAGCAGATGTAAGATAGATTACAATTATACCTCTTCCGTTATGTTAATATTATATAATAACGATTATAAGCATGATTTTTAAATTTATTGAAATATTAGGTCGCAAGCTTATTCGATGAATATCAAGGCGAAGTATTAGAAATATTACCTCCCGCAGAACAGCAGCGTGAACTATTCTTTAAACAATTATTTGTTCATTCGTCTGATATAGAATCAAATCGATCCTCCCAAGGTATAACTTGTAATAATTTTCTATCGCCATATTAGTTACGAGTCAAGAAAAATGTTAAATTATATTTGTTATTAAAATAGCGGATTTAGAACAATTTACGAATATAAAGAAGGCCAAAGAGGTAGGGAGGAGAAGGAGATTAACGAATCGAACCGACCCGAACGAAAATTCTTTATCGCGTAAGTATTTAATCCGTTATTTATTAACGAATCAATTATCTGGCATACCATAGGACTTACTTATTTGTTCAGTAATCGATTACATCATAACTGTTTCTCGAATTAATCGTAAAAATATTTATCTTATCTCCTAAATATCGATAGCCTCTATCAAGGAGTCTGATATTATTTTTAGTCGAATTCGTAAATGCAATTTACGATACGATACGTTTCCTCGAATTATGATTAATCAACAATATTCTACGAATCGAAATCAAATTAAGAATGAATTAATATCACCATTGTAAAGAATTGTTTATGACATTCAATAGTAGCGTTAATTTGGTTTAGCTATATCCTTCGAAGTAATTATAGAATATTCATAAAGTTATTATGGTAGAAGAGGTATCATCGTCGAGGAGAAACAAAATGGAGTCGAAAACTCGCAGCAAGCTTTACACCGTCCGATCGGCTCAATTGATGGCAACATCAAAATCAAGTAATATCATCAAATACAAACCACCTTTACTCCATAAACAACGAGCATTATATTTTGTCTAGAAATTAACGTTAAAAGGAAAATCAGTGCGTCAGGTGAAGGTCCGCCGTCCAAACGTTTGAAGAACACATCCCCGACGAATTTGTCCGCATCGAGTAGCGAAAAGCTAACAGATTCTCAAACGGAAGAATTGCTTCAGAAAATGACTATGATAACAGAATCGTGGCCTTGTCACGATCTGGAAAGTCTCTTTGCGTCTCTCGAAGCAACTTTGGAAAGAAACGAGGAAGATTTGTGTACAGCAATGGAGAAATGTTTGGAGCAATTCACAGAACTGAGAAGGATAAAAGTACACGTGAAGAAAGAACAAGACGATGATGACGATGATTGAATTTCGGTTAGAGAGAAAAGGAATTTCTCAAACAACGTAAACTCTCATTCAGTAATCTGCAATTCCGTGTAAATCGTGCCACTAAAGACCTGTGTATTTTAATTTGATTGATCATTTTTTATATTGATAAGATTTATCGAAGGTACACATACATATACATCAAGATATAATCTGATATCAAAACTTCCTGTTCACAATGGTTGCACAACAAAGAAAGTGTTCACCTTTGTGTGGTTTTAGCGTCGAATTACTTTCTCTGATGCGAAAGTGTCCCTTAACAAAATAAAATATACTACTATACAAGGTGTTTCAAAACTCTGATAACGATCAAATGTCTCGTAAGGAAGAAATTTTAATAGATTGTAGGTCATTGGATGAACTCTGCAAAAGACTCAGTGATATCTACGACGATCAACATGAATAGCTGTATAGCAACGAAATAGCCTCCCTCTTTCTCTGTATGCTAATTCATGATCAACCGTAATTGTCGCGTCTCTCCGATGAGGGAAGACGGAAAGCAAGATCGAATCTCCTTGAAGAGAGGTGGAGAGAGTGAAGTAATTCTCTAGGCTTATCAGTTTGTGCTGGGCAGCCGAGCAATGCGTTGCCTCGTCTTGCAGTTTAATTGTGCCTTCGGTATTACGCGCGACATACATCCAACCCTTTACGGAATATATGTGACAGTCTATTAACTTCCGCTGATCGAGCACCAACTGTCGGAAGTGGTTCCACTCTTCCGTCACCTCGAAGCCGTTAGGTACGTCGCGCTTCACGCGACCAGAAGGAGGCTCTTCACAAGAAGCCGGTAAACCCGTGCATCTCTTGCACATGCCAAAATTTTAATAAAATATACAGAAGATCTTGAACGATAGTTTATCTCTCGGTTTACGATATTAAATTTTTCTTTTTTTTTATATTTGGTATCATAATTTGCAGTTGACGTTGTACTAAACATTTCTTTATAACATAGTGGCAGAAGTTTCTGATCCTGATTTTAGTTGCATACACTTTTTGGGGGGGGGGCTCTTAAAAATATCAGGTTGGTAGCATTGTCCAGCGCCATTTTATAAACCAAAGCCTCCATTTTGTTGACTTCTATGATCTCTTATTCATACATAGAATAACTTGAACCTTAAATTTTCTTATTCTTGTATCAAAAGGGACATTTATTATACAAAAATACAAAATATAAACAGCTTTAAGTTAAATACACAGCAGTAGTATGAACTTAACAATGGTTACTTATTTACTATAAGTAATGATAGACTTATGAATCGCGTAACATGTATTTCGTGTAAGTAGACCTCGTACAAACAAAAAACAAATAATATTACATTTAAAACTCGTCGAAATATGTATATTATATAAATAAAATTTATATAATATGCTTGAGTATAAAATATTTCTTTCGATGTTACACGAACAGTACACTTATTTAAAAAAATTTTAAGAAATATAACTATAGCGATTTGGCAACAGTAATACTATATAATATTTATGTGCTCTTTACGATATATAACAACAACGTATATCATCAGCATAATACAAAACACTAGAACACTATTCACTGTCCAGACTATTTTTAAACATATCACAATATTTACTTATAAGAAAATACTACATATGTATGTTCATTTACCGATTTGGATAAAACTTTTTGGTAAAAACTAACATGCCATTGGAGATTTAGTTTTCACTTGAATGTCAGTTTATCACTTTAAAAACTCACATAATTTTTATTCAAACCGGTGAGTTGGGAATATTCTGTGTTCCTTTGTTAGAGTACAATGATATAAATAACAATAGTATAACACCCTTTGGACAAAAACACGTCCACCTTGAAACGACGCTTTCTATCGTATTATTCTGGAGACATATCCACCATTCATACGATTCCTTACAATCCGACAATGTTCATACAGAACTGTATTCACTATTCAGTAGAATGTATTGTTTCCGTCATCAATCATTCATCATTAACTAGATCTATAACGATTGGTTTATTGCCCCTGTTCTCCATTCCAGCGGAACATGGGGCAACGAAATGGCGATCGAGTTCCTGAATGTTCTCCGTATTATTATTTATCTCGATCTCGTCGTTGTGCATGTAAATCCCGTATTTACGTAACATTTCGTTTGTGCCGTTAATGTTACCGTTACAGTTTATTAAATTTTCTTTCAAGATGTCGCCAACAGAGGCGCCATTTTGATTTTGTGTTTTCGCGACACGGTCTGTTGTATTCGAAATACATTTCTTCTTTTCTGACGGTTTTGTACTTTTCTCACTTGATTGTACCGATGTTTTCTTCTTTTTTGAAGACTCGTTGTTGAGACCGTTGGTTTTAGCAGGCTGTTTCCGTTTCCTCGCGTTCTTCTCTTCTAATAGGCGCAACTCTTGCTTTTTCATCTCTTCGATAACGTCCCGGAGCAATAACTCTTGCTCGAAGCGATTCGGTGATTCATGGTTGATATCTTCACTGCTACCATATCCTCTGACGATCCGTAATACTTCTTGTATTTCATTACCGGGTGTTTGGTCAAACGGGGTAGTAGTTCGTTGCGAAGGTGTTGATGATTGTTGAAGATGTGCCGATTGTGGACTAAGTGTTGATAAAGGCGACAGAGACTGCTGAGTAGGTTCTGATCGTCTAAGATCCCTCGAAGACTCCTTGGATACTATTTGCTGAGGTATCGATGATTGTTGAAGAGGTGTTGATTGTTGTAGATGTGTTGATAGCTGCTGAGGTAATACTGGTGGTTGGCTAAGGGGCGCTAATTGTTGTCGAGAAGTTGGTTGTTGAAGAGGTGTAGACTGGTGTTGCGGAGATCCTAAATGTAGTTCCGGAACTACTGCATCTTCGTGTATCGAATTAATTATTTTCTGTGACTGTTTTTCAGAGGAAATGTCTATCATCAGTACCTCGACTGCATTGATATCTGTTTGTTCCTTATTTTTATTAATATTTCCTGATAGACTATTTATATCGTTTGTTAAGAGTATAACATCATCGTCCTTCTCTTTAGAGTTCGAACTCGACATTAAATAAGGTTCTACTGTTAAATCGTTTAAAATAGCGCTTCTGTTTAACGCTATATTTTCCCTGTCTACTGAATCCTTGCACGTTACATTGTTGCTAACCGGATATTGATTGGTACTGTTTGCTACGCGTAGCGTTGGGTCACAACACTGATAAGGACTATTACAGAACAACAGAGGATCGATATGAGAAACGCTATTTTCATAGCCATCTTTGTTCGCCTTTAATTCGGCAATATTGCATGATTCAGTTTGAGTAGTAGCATCGATTGCTTTCATTCTCAGATGTTTGCGTTTTAAAGGAATTTTAACAACAACTTCCTCTCCTATCCTGATGGTTAACTGTAACTTTTTCCGTATCTTCAGTTCAACATTTTCCTTAACCGTAATAGTCGAGGGTTTGAAAGAGTCAGGAAATATTTTAATTATTTCATTATATTCTGTACACTGAGTTGATGTGGTAGTGATATTTTTCACTGTAGAAATCGTATGCCTGAACTTGATATGCACATCTAAGTCCGTTTTACACTTGAAATACCTCCCGCATATGTTACAACTCGCCCCCAGGATAACTACACGACAGTCACGCAACATTACACCGGCAGGGATATTAACAGTTTTCGAGCTGCAATTACCATTAAACGCGGTGTATTGATGTTTAGACCTTCTCTTCTGAAGACCCATGCAGAAAAGGAAATCTTCTTTTCCCCTTATTTCTGAAGTGTTTAAGTGCAATCTTGAAACAGCTGGTAAACAGTTTTCACTGGTCTTGATTGTCCTCAACGAGTATTTCCCAGGATCACCAATGGAGTGGTAGTCCCTCGGTATATGTGGCGCCATCTTCTAAAGATTATTAACTTCTGTAAAAAAAAAAGCATTCAGGAACTATTATAGTAATTACTGTTGTTTTGAAATTAATATTGAGCATTTCAAATTTAATAAAATTATATGAATATTTATGTTACAAAAAAATACTGATTTGATATGTTTTTAATAGAGAAAGAAATTAAATTTCATAAAATTACGAAACTTTACGTTAATAACTTAAATTGTTCAGATACTTACATTGCAGCAAACTGATCAGGACGAATAAGCATCCTTAAATTGATTTATCTTGTTTATCATGGAATTACGCCCAATTTTTAAGCGAAAGAAATCATTACTCAACACTGTGGAATGCGGCAGAATGTATGGCACATCCTACATCCAACGGAAGTTGCTTGAGATGATGCAATTGCAGTGTTGTCGGGTATTAATCCTACCCCCACTTTTACCACTACGACGTTAATTTTCGGGGCAAAGTTAAAGGAAAAATCGCGTCCAGATGATTACTTAAAATATAAAAATATGTATGATAATCTTTAATAGTAAATCCAATTCAACGTTTCTCCGAAAACTAATACTTTTGCTGATGCATCGACATTGTAGTCCGGCAACGCAGCACTGTCGCAATCGGAGATTCCGATAAGACCCAAGGATGTCAGCCAATAGCAAACAGCGTTTCACAACCACAACCAATGTGCGTCGTCTCACTCTCCTACCCGTCGCCCGTAATAAAACTGCTGCGCAGTTACCCACAGCGCACACTACTCACTTCCAATGTAGAATTTGTTATTCAAGATTATTTTGTCAAGATGTGGCCTTAATTTATATTCTATATATTTTACTAATACATTCTATAGAGGCTGGTATAAAAAATTTTAATAAATAGGCTGCAAAATTCGTTATTTTTCTAACCTAACCAAAATTCTATATCTTGGATTGGGAAACTTAATTATAATTACTAATTACTATTATATTAGGTATCACTGTTATAGTGTAATCTATAGGTATAAGTTATTTATCACTTTCTTGGGTATTTAGCTTACTGTAAACTGAAATTATTTGCAGTTATATAGCATTAATTGGGTGATTAATTTATGATATTCTTAAAAATATATTAACTTTAATTAGAATGTTATAGATTGAATAATGATAATGTAGAAGGCGTATCAAATAGCACTGGTCACATATTTGGATTGGCAGTCACTGGGCACATGCTGTGCTAGACTAAACACGCTCAACCGTAAACACGTCGAGATAATACATAGAATACTCTCGACAATCATGCATATGTATGTACATATGTAAAAATATAGCCCAATTTTTTACAAAGAAATATACATAAATTTAAAGTATCCCGATACGATATGAACATAAAAAATATTACTCAATCAAACATTAAAATATTCTTCTATACATATATGTAATTAATTATTAATTACAAATATATTTTGTTACACTAATGTTTCAAATTATTGCAGAAAATTTAACTATACAAATAATAACACGTTATAAAGATATACATTTATTTTTCGCTGAATACCATCAATTTTTTAATTTGTATTTGAAATGTAATATTAATAATGATTTATTATATTAAATAAAAAATTATATTGTTTAGTTTCGGGGTTGTTAGATCGAAAAGAAAGATTCCTGTCAACACGGTCCTGTGGCGCAACGGATAACGCGTCTGACTACGGATCAGAAGATTCCAGGTTCGAATCCTGGCAGGATCGACGAATTTTTTTTTTTGTAATTTAAACATACATTCCAATATTTTAATTAATACGTTTTTATTTTGTACAGGACCGACTAATATCTGCGAATGTATTTCTCAGTATGGATACTCGTGCTTGTACAGTTCACACGTACACGTAAGTTTTACTTACTTTCCTGTATTGTAGCTAGAAGATCCCACTACAATTATTATTCTTCATTATTCACATTTTACTCTGATAGCTTTAATTTCGAGTAACTCATTTTATGATGCTTATAAAGTTAGTGGAACAACTTTTATAGAACACATTTTTACCGAGGAACCGCTTCTGGATTCGCCCCGAGGGCCATGCGAGGGCTACGAACGTGGCGAGGACGATCTTCAAACGTTCGATTTTATAAGCAAATTGAAACTAGACCTTCTGGAGACGCATTACTCTGGCGTGACCCGCGTTAGAGGTAGCAATCGCATGCAAACAGCCTACAGATTGGAGAAAGACACCGACGTCACTTTGCCAACAAAGTACGAGCACGTGTTCCATTTTTGAAACGATGCCGAAAATCTCCTTTTCAATTTATTCGAAACCTCCTTTTTCGCATTCCCCTTCAGAAATATACTTCCCAATGGATTGCCAGAGGAATTCAGTGCAGTCTGCACGTTCAGAGCCAGGAAACTGCCTAAATATACTTGGCACGTTATCCGGATCGTCGACATGAGAAACGAGCCCCAGTTTTTAATCGCTGCGAATCCAAAAAATCTGACTCTCGATCTTTCTGTGAAGGTCCTTACAGGAGAACTCCAGATGGTATCGTTCCCAGCTGATCGCGTGAGTAGAATTCTAAAATCATAAGGACGCAAACAATGGCAAAAGTGTTTCTATTGTTCAGTCGACATTGACCTTAGCATATTCATGTACCAATTTCGCAACCGATCACAACAAAGAAAACCGTTGTCATTCTCTCGGACCCCTCAACCATTTCCCGTCAATTGAACACTAATTATCTCCGACCCACATCTTTCAATATTCATGACCTAGGACACCCTATTCTTTTCTCAATTTTCAAAGCATTATTTTCAAACGCGATCGAACTCCACTAACTTCGAGCACCGTCGGCTCAGAAGCTCGTCGACAACGAAGCAGCTCTTGAAATTGTCATCGTCGATCGCTGCCTGCGAGCACAATTCACGATATTTCGAAACGAAACCCTGTTGTTGTCGTGTCAAAAGCTCTCTGTCAAATACCAATCGCTATGTGGGCGTGTAAATTACGCCCTGCTGTCACAGGGCACGTGGAAATCGTGTCACGGGCTGTTGCGTAAGCGTCGTGTGAAATAGTTTAACAGTTTTTACAGGGCGTTTACCATTGCCTGCACGCGTGCAAGATCGGAAATACCAATAAGAATACCATTATTTCCGACATTTTTTTAACCCTTTGGAGTCTTCAGACGTTGTTCATTATTTTCATTAGTAGGCCATCAGCTTTTTTCGGATGTTTATATAATTCAACAATTTCTCTTTTGATTGTTGATAGATGTTCGATAAAAATTGGCATAAAATTAACATTGGTGCCTTTAAGGATAAATTAGTGGTCTATATAGATTGCGAGTATGCTGGTACGCAGGAAACGGAAGCACGGGGACCGATTAAAGTCGATGGTGAAATCTCGGTATCGAAGATGTCCCATAGCGAACTCACAGTACCGGTAAGTTCGATCATTCGTCCTTGTAATTGAACACACTAAATACATCTTGAAACACATATGGCATTCTTATGTAACCACATGACCGTATTTCGCGTAAGGTCTTAATAAGCGTTCTTAGAATATAGGAACTCTTTAATTCTGATAAGCTCGACGATGATCGGAGGGCGTGCGATCTCGATTGAAACGCGGACCAAGTTCGTTCGTGAGAATTTCCCAGGAATTCACGGTGGATAAGCGCGGTTCTTCTCGCGACAAACGTATCTGTCGCGCGCGGCAATTAAGAAACACTTACTTAATAAACACTTTATAATGAACGAGGCTGGGACGTAAGTGGAACGAGCTAGATTTAGCGTCCCGCTCGAAGTGTAAAAGCGTAGCAGACATACAAAAACGCGGTGACGGATTCATTAGCCCAGTTTCACGAATAAACGACAGAAACATCCTAATGAGATGGTTGTTTCCTTTAAAATACTCCAACAGTACGCTAAGCTTAAAGAATTGATACTATCACCTTGAAATATTATCGATACTAGCTATTATTCATGTTTCCAAATGGGAATATTCTTTCAAAGGTTATTGTAATTTCTCTTCAACCTTTTGAACGTGTGTTCAGATCGATATACAGTGGATGGTCTTAAATTGCGATCCTACGAGACCGGAGAGGGAGAGCTGCGAGGAACTACCGGTAAGCGTATATATTTTACACAACTTCACAATCCATTAAGATCCCGCGGTTGTAATTAACGTAATTGCAGAAGAGCCTTAGCAGCCCTTTATTACCTCAGAGGAGACCCAGCTGCGAAATTATCTGTCCACAGGGACCTCCTGGAATTAATGGTACAAATGTATGTCAGAACTTCTATCTATTAATGAAATGTAGATTTAATCTTGATCAATTTTAAAATTATATGATACTGATTTTTCACCCCCTCAAGGGAGGGGGTGGGTGCCATAGGTTGAAGTGCCTATGTAATTAGGCACTAATACAATTGACGATACAAAGGAAATTATTTTTAAAATAATTCTTGCTCTGAAGAGCAATAAAATTTTCTTTGTTAAGGGCTTGCCTGGTCTAACAGGATTACCTGGACCACCCGGACCAGTGGGAGAACCCGGTTTACCTGGACGCTCTGGTTTACCTGGCCCCGTTGGGGCAGAAGGCAAAATAGTACGTCTTCAAAAACACATAATTACAAGCATTTCATTTCGTTTATTATACATTGTCACTATTATTTTGTAGGGTCCGCAAGGTATTACTGGTGCTCGGGGATTCCCTGGCAGTCCAGGCCCAAAAGGATCGATCGGTCCAATTGGACCACCTGGAGCTAAAGGGGAAATCGGAGAAAGAGTGAGTTTATTATTTAATTGCTTTATTGCGTGCTGATTTGATGTTTTATTTTCGATGTTTATATTCTTTCCGATTTCCGTCAGGGAGATATGGGCTTTGCAGGACTGAAAGGAGACCAAGGATTACCAGGACCACGAGGGTATCCAGGTTCACCAGGTCCACCTGGCCCACCTGGAAACATCAGCGACTATCGTGATACTTTATCACCAGGTCCTCCAGAGAATCCGGAACAGATCGGTTCGAAGGGCGAAAAAGGTGATCGAGGTCAAAAAGGTATTTCTTCGACTTCTATTTTTAAAGCTCTGCCTTGCACGGTTGAATGCGGTCGTGTCAAACGTTAAACATTAGCGTTAAATGCGATTACGTTGATTTATCCGATAAGTAATCCCTGAAGTGCTGGGTAAACTGATTCAATCTTGTTAGAAATCGTGTGGAGTTGTGGGTGTGCTGTGATTCCTCGTTAAGCACATTATTCCTTTGCCAGTTGATGGAAGATACCGAACCCTTTCATTCATTTCAATTGCATACAAATTATTTTCCTTATAACAAATAATTGCACGTTGCTTCACAATACTCCAAACAAATCTTGACTTTGTTAATGAGTTAATTGCACTCTTGCAAAAGGTCATTGACACTTCTGAAGAAATAATTCCATCCAATGAAGTGTGTCAACAGCCACATTTAAAGATCGTGCACAATCGTTTTAATGGCTCCAACTGTCTAACCAAAACGTTTTCACTTATTCTGTCTTCCTTATATAGATAAAGAATTAGACTAAAAATCTTTATTCTTGTATTTCTGATTAATTTATGACTTTTCGTTGGTATTCTAAGCATGAGAGATATGATTTCAATCTTCTCTGATGGATGACACGAAAACGATGCGTTGTTGAAACGGTATTCGACCTAGATACAGCCATTCAAAGTGATTGTAAATCAATTTGTTGCAATCTGCTGCAATACTCGCAAACCCATTTCTTTTATTAATCATTAAATGGGTGCCATTCTCGTGACAGAAGCTACTAGTTGTTCTTAACTTATCTAATTGCAGCCATTCAAGTACTTTCCCAGAAAATAATTAACGTATAGTTTAATCCTTTCGCTTCGAAGATAATAAATTTAATTTAAGGTGAAGTAGGAGACAGAGGTTATCCTGGACAAGACGGTTTTCCTGGCCCAGAAGGTAAATCAGGTCTTCCTGGACTTCCTGGTTCTATGGGAGTTTCTGGTTTACCTGGAACTCCAGGTTCTCAGGGGTTACCAGGTCCTCCTGGTGAAATCGGTGCACCTGGACCGCCTGGAATTCAAGGATTAAAAGGAGAACCCTGTCAAGATGGTAAATCAAATGTAACATCAATCAAATGCTTATTAGAATTTTTGTTTATTCCCATAGATAATTCCTTTATTTAGGTTTACCTGGATCAGTTGACGGTTCCGCAATACCAGGACCACCTGGTATACCTGGGGAAAACGGTCCTCCAGGATCACCAGGAGTACCTGGACCTATCGGACCCCCGGGTTTACCAGGATTAGAGGGAATAAGTGGTCCTCCAGGTTTGCCAGGAGTTCCGGTAAATATATATGTTTGATTTAAATATTACATGATCTATTTTAATTATTTCTGTATTTGTAGGGTTCAGTTGGTTTACCAGGAAAACCAGGACCTCCTGGGCTCAGTGATATTCTAGGACCGCCAGGACCACCAGGACCACCAGGACCACCAGGAGTTGATGGGAAACCTGGAGAAGAAGGTCCTATTGGACCATCTGGTTTCCCTGGAATCACTGTAAGACTGATTTTCATTTACTATAAAATGGAATAATTAAGTCTAACTAGGATCTTTCCAGGGTATGCCAGGTTTACCGGGCGTTGCTGGTATGCCAGGATTAGATGGACGACCTGGGCCTCCAGGTCTTCCGGGTCCCCCTGGACCCCCAGGACTAGCAGGGTTAGATGGGGATATGTTGAACACAAATAATGTCTTGGAAACCATTGGTAGTCCAGGAGTTAGTGGGCCAAGAGGTTTACCAGGTTTTCCTGGATTGGTATGTACATATTTCAGAAAGGGAAAATGATTTTAATAAAATTCTTATTTATGGCTATTTGTAATCAGCCGGGTGAAAGAGGTCCTGCTGGAGAACGAGGACCAGAAGGTAAAATCGGACCGCCAGGAATACCGGGGAAGGATGGAGCTTCAGGTTTGCAAGGACCACCTGGAATTAGGGGACAAACGGGAATGCCAGGTTTTCAGGGACCACCAGGAAGAAGCATCACCGATTCAGAAATTCGAGATATATGTGCCAGTGTGTTAAGAGGTAAACATCTACTTTTTTTTTAAATTTTAAAAATTAAGAAACTAATAGTCCAGTTAGAAATATTTGAAAGAAACGTGTGCACCGCACAACATACAACGCCGTTGTGTAATGTGACCCATTCTTGGCACAATCTTTGCTTTAAAAAGATACAAAGATAATTATACATTTTATTGCCACATACATATACAGAGCAGATGACTGAGATGGCAACACTGATGCAAGGTCCACCTGGTCCTCCTGGCCGAGGCCGTCCAGGTCGTCCTGGATCACCTGGTCCTCAAGGTCGCCCAGGTATACCCCAAGAAAAGGGTTACCAACTGCATTTGCCTGCATTTAGATCTATAACTGTAGAACACGATATGGTTACGGGTTTTTGGTATCTGTTCACGAAAAGTCGCCACATAAGAATATCCTTAATGTTCCTGATAGTCATAGCGAATATCATAATGGTCATCATTGTCATTGTTCTGCCACGAGTCACTTTAAATTACACCAATAAAGACGATGGAATCCTGCATGTGTCACAGAGCAGCTGAAAGAACTAACAGAGGGTCTACGAGGGCTTCCCGGGTTGCCAGGGCTGGCCCGTCAGGGCCATTCTGGTCGAACCGGAACCCAAGGCATCCCAGGTACCTACTAGACAAAAGATCCTTAGTAAACTCCTTATTAACTCCTTAATAAAACTAAAATATTATAATTGATTTGATATTGAAACAAGTAGTTAACATTGCATGCTTTTAATATTAGGCGCACATTCTGGTAATAGTGGACCTTTTAGATGAAAATTAAATTGATTAATTATTACTTAGGAGATCCAGGACCTCCGGGTCTACCCGGCGAGCGTGGTTTTGTAGGATTACCTGGACCGCAAGGTTCTATGGGTTCCCAAGGTCCACCCGGCGAACAGGGAGAGAAAGGTGATAGAGGAGCGGAAGGCGTTGGCGTGGAAGGTCCAATGGGACCAAGAGGATTACCAGGTACCACATATACTTGTTCTTATTCATTATCACTTACTAATTTTAATATTTTTTCTCACTAACGTATGTAAATAGGGCCACCTGGTAATGATGGTGTGGGTCTATCTGGCCGGCAAGGAGAGCGGGGAGAACCGGGCAGACCAGGTAACGAGAAAAAAAAATTACAAACACGTTTTTAAGATGTGGTTTTGATACTTTTAGTTTCATTTATCGATAGGCATTCCTGGGATAAGAGGGCCAGTTGGACCGCAAGGATTACCAGGATTTTGTGAATTATGTAATTATCCAAATGCCAATTATTTACAACATACTCGTGGTAACGAGAAAGGGCCTTAAATTAAAATTCAATATACTTTCGCGGGAGTAAAATGCGAAATTTTTAAATATCAAGGGAGAAGGTATGATTTTACAAATGATGCATTTTATGGTCATAATCAGGAGAGTAAACCTACCATTTATGGTTACCTTAAGGATTTTTATGACACTCGACCTTTGATTTCAAAATCCAGCTTGGTATTGAGCAAAAGTCAATGGCCATAATTAATACATCTACCTTAATAGTTTTAAAAATTTTTTGAATCACTGCTATGTTACGATAATATTTCTTATGAATGATTTAGATATTTAACTATAATATTTAATAAGTAGATCAATACAATTTGATTGAAACACTTATTACAAGGAAGTATTTTCTAAGAAATAAAAAACTGATCGTGAATATGAAATCAAAAGAATCTTACAATACGATTTTTAAATATGTTTACTGCTCTCCCGCGCTTAGTGGTTCTATTCCTCGTTCCCTCGTTCCAAGAAACGATGGCGCCACCAATCGTTTGTGCCCGTCGAAATCAGTGATGGCCGCGAGGCTCGCGAAGCACAATACATCGTGATTCCGTTGAGTTTGTTTATCGCAATATTCTTGTGCTAAGAATATTTCCACGGCTTTAGTTCGAAGCAGACTGAATTTCTTCGCGGTTTTATGTAACAAGTTCGTTCGAATGAATCGTATTTGTCATAACGATCTATAAAGACGCGGTTGATCTTCTTGACAGTTCGGTCCTGTGTTCAGAGTAGCAGTAGCCACTCGAGTGCCACGAGAAGTGTTGCATCGCCACTTGGCTGACTTTTTCAGAACGGTAGCCGTACTAATGACGTCGTGTACGTGATCGAACGATACGAAAAAAGTTTCTGTCGACACGGTGACGGTCACCCCCACACCCGTCGGCACTTTTTTTTTCTTCTCACCCTTGCTGAAGACACGCGCATCAAAGGTGTTCAAGGTATGTATACCGGCAGAGCAGGTTAGGTGCATCGCCGTGTCTCGTGACGGCGATATGGACGAATTCGATGAACATACATACTTGCATGTTTTTGTATATTTTAAACAGTATGTAAGGATAGTTTTTATTTTTATAACGATAAAGGGATTTTTAATTCTTTGCTTTGTGGTACCTAGATAGTAAAACCTGTCTACTATTATTGGCGATAGAAACTAATCCATAATTTGAATGAATAATAAAGTTATCTAAATGTCATATGATATTATATTGGAAAGAGCACAAAAATAATACAGAACGGTATATTGATTATACTGATATGGCTTAATAGGCTTGGGACTTAAATTTTGCTTTGCTTGCAAGAAAATCGTCCCCTTATTTATTTACCGTTATGATATATTATAACGGTAATGATAAGCTTCGACAAATAAGATTAACTTCATATGCGTCTAATGTAATATAACGGACACTGTCCCGGCGAGTGTACTATCTGGCAAAGGAAGTGTTAAACAGTGTCCCACTGACACACGTTACTTCCTCTACTCGGCACTGGTCCAAAACATTATTCTCAATTGATTCATGGTGGTCGTGTACCAATTGTGAAAGTTATTCGAGTTCTGCTACGTAGATAAACATATGAATAGTTAATAGATTTATAATCTGATCATGTAACTTTCAAGTTCGTATATCTTCAGCGATTTACATTTATCCCTGACGTTGATGTACGGTTAAAAATTTGATGGGTTAGAAAGTGTAATAATCCTTTGATCCGACGAATAATCCAGTGGATTATAATATTGTAAGTACTAATCCGTGTGACGGTATAAATGATTATTCTTCGAAGCTATTGATCTTTATATTGATATTCAAATTGAGTAGATAGATTTCAATTATAAAGTATCCAAAATTGACCGCGCCTTTTGGTCGTTCCATTTCTCGCGTTCCCCTGTACCGAAACTGTCCCACATTCCTGGCCGTTCCTCTGTCTCCTCGGGCGATCTTATACATCCCCACCTGGCCCACTTATTGTATTGATTCAAACTTAGGCATCTACACACATTCCTCATTCTTTTGCAACTTTCTGCTCGACGAGCTTCTTCTGACGCTTACTGTATGATCCTTCCGGCAATTTATGCGTCACAAAGACGGTAATTCCAACAGGGAACGTGTATGCGAAAATGGCAGACCGAAATACGTCAGAGACTTTCAAGTTACCTGGACAATTCTTTCGGCCATACAGTAGGCCAAGAAATTTAATTCAATGGATAAATGTTAATTTATAAATTCGACTGTTTTTATTTATATTCCAAGCAATCAATAAACAATTTACATTGAAAAAAAAGGAACCTAACTTCCTGATTATGGTGCAGGTTGGTTCGTTGATTGCTTCGGGGAAAGATCAGGATAAGATCTAACGCTAAATAAAATTCCGCCAATGGCACACGCGAATACGTACTTACGTTCCAGCGAGAGTATCGTAAAATATCGATTAGCCAGTAGAGAAACGTACATATTTTTTATTTCATTTATCATGACTCCTGATGTACAGGGTGTCCCATACAATTGGGCCAAGCTATAATTCTACATTTTAAAGTTATAGCTTCACCCTGTATATTTGCCAAGCATTCCGCGTGCTCTCGGTAGCACTGATATTAACCAGATCAGCGAAAAAGCTTTGTTCGCTGTTAAAAAGTAACTTCCGCTCAGAGCTGTACAAAACGGGCCTCCACAGGATTACATAAGTTGTTCCGTAGGGATTTGCTTTGCCGGTTTCTATCCGATTTACCGTTGCACTTTATTCTGCTTTCCGAACTATATCTTTTTAAATAACGACGATCGCTAATGAAATACGAGCAGGTGCAATTGAAATTTCAAAGCCAGCACATTTTTTCTCCGAATATCCATCGGTAACCTCAGACCGGAAAGCATTTACAAAGTTCATTACACCGCGTAATTAAAGAGCGAAGTGGCGAACAATACGAGAACCATCGATGCTGGTTCGCCCTTCAAATCGAGTTTGCATAACGAGTTTTAATGACTGCGAACGAAGATCAGTTGAAGAGTCGATGGAATCGAAACCGTCCTTGTATATTTCCAATAATCAGAATCAAAGAGCGAATGGAGATCAAGTGTTGGTACTCGAAACTGATATCTGTCATTTCGAATTATCATCGAAGAATTATTTTTATTTGTTTTTTTTATTATTGTGTATAAAGAATATCGATTTCCCGCCCTTCCCTCTAGGCAACCCCGCAGGCATCCCCGGGGAAAATGACGATATAGCGAAAGGGGTCTGGATGTCCTAAAATGAATGTCTAAGAATGCAAGAAGAGTAATGTTTACTTGAATATTAATCGATTTAAATGGACATCTAAATTAGTTATACAAGCTTTAATGTTAATTTTATAAATTTTATTTGAGCTACTTTTTTTTATGTTATGTATATGAAGGGGTCCTTTTTCGGAGCTCGCCTCGGTTCCCCTAAAGTCTCAGGTCCGGCTCTGAAATGAATGGTCGTAAATAAATAGCAGTACTCTACGCCTATTCACGACTGCAATAATTCTATGTAAAATAATCAATAATATCAAGTGGGTATTTGAAATATCCAGCCTATTCAAGAATTGTCAAAGAGCTATTTTCGTTGCTTACCGTGAAACGTCGACGGTTCTCCGTTGCTCTTGAAAGTACATTCCATCGAGTGTAGTACTCGAGTATTCGCGGCGAATCATTTGAGAAAACATTGAGAATTCATCTTGTTCGATATACGCTCTAGTTGAAACAGTTGGGTAAATTTACTTAGTTTTTTGTGATTTTCCGACGAGATATACGGTGAACGACACCCTTTGAATCAGAGGAGGCTAGTTTTGTAACAACATATTACTTGCAATAAATGATTCTGCGATATCTCATGTATTTTTAGCTTTGCTGAGGCAATTATATGCGTAAACACATTCCATACCGAAGAATTTCAACGAATGAAGATAAGAAGTTGAATTCAAAAGCGCTGCATAGATAAATAAAAAATGTTTCACTTGATAATTAAATGAAGTGTAGTGTCGTATTTTAATTACGTTACGCAATTCGTTTTACTTCTTATTATTAACTCGTTGTTAAATACTTTTAATTTTCGCATCAATAGTTTCAACGCGTTTAATACCACTTAGGTCACCAGTGACCCACATGAATGATAGTTTCACATTATCTAAAACATTTTTCTTTCGAACGATTGCAGAATATTTTGATGAATACCGTTTTTCACTCGCTGTATTTCGCTATATTCGCGAATCCTATGGGAGGGAGAGAGTATGTAATCTGTGAAAACAGGTGAGCAGATGCATTAGTCTTCATGCACAGCAACACGCATAAAGCCTCTTCTTTTGCCCGATTTCCCTTTCTCCCAACTCTTTTCATTCTAAATGCACCTGACTCGGTGCCGTTTTGTCGAAATACAGCCGACGAGGCATTCCTCTTATCGATTTCTCGTTTCATGCAACGGCAAATCGATTCCCTGAATAATACGAGGGAAATGCTAAAAAACGAACATTTTCAGTAAAGGTACAGAAATTATAGACGTACTTAACGCTGTAATTAAAATAAGTTAGAAACTTTCTCCGGAGCATTTTTAAACGAAAAAAAGTAGAAGGGCTGAAACTTTTAACGAACCGATTTAATACCACGATACTTTTTCTTTTTTATTTCGATCACTTCGTTACCTTCGTTTCAGCTCTAATTTATCCGTAAACTATTAATTGCTTCGATTCGACGACCACTTCCGGCTACTTCTGCAGCTCGATTTTCCCTCGAACGATCCATGAATTATGAAACAGTTGCATCTACCGCGTCGAGTGGTTTCCACGTTCCATTAAGTTAACGATTGAACTCGGTTTCATCGATGAACCTCGATGAAAGTAATCGTCGTAGCTCTTCTGTGATTCCTTTGTTACCCGGACGAAAGTTGATGGGATACTGTCCGTTCCCATTGGAGAAAAAAGAAAGAAAAAAAAAAAATTATTCGATTGGTAGAAATGAAATTAAACCAGCCAGTTGTAGGGAACATCCTGTGCACCACCAACCCCGTCGCGTCCGTTCAAACGCGGAAGTTATCGTCCAGGGGTCAAAGGTGCGCATCCTCTCTCCAGTTATAATGAACGCGTTTCTTGATCTTAATAGCATCGAATTAATGACGCGATCCTAGCTTGGTCACAATAGACTGGAACTAATCAAGGAACCGCGTGATGAGAATAATGCGAGGTGCATTCTGCGGATGCCTCGAATAGTTCTGCAATTCACGAAGCTTAGCTCCACGCTAATAACAATTTATTGCGTTCATCACACATTTATATTGTATCTGGTTTAGCAATCCAGGGGTTAAAAAGGGGTGATTAATAAAAATAATAAATCAACGGTGGCAGGATACATTTCAAGCTTCAAATTAATATAGCATAAATACTATTAAATCGCCTCGAACTTTCCAGTGTTTCGAAATTAACCGTTTATCATGCCAGAAGCTAATATAATTGCTAGTCGAGTTAACGAGCTTCGATGACTAATCGACGAACGCGGCCTTCATTTTACGTGCGCCTCGTTTCTTTGCATACGTGCTACGCTTACGTGCTACTCTCGTAGTGATCTAGAAGAAGTTATGAAACAAAATATTAACATTCGCTAGATGAAAATTGCTGAAACATAATTCTTCTTTTAGGTAAAATGGCGGAGGATGGCGCAGGAGGATCAGGAAACGGTAGCTCAGGAGAGGCGAGCCGGTTGCAGCTCCTGCAAGAGATGCGGCAACAAAATTTCGACAGCATCCGGTTCGCATCCTATCGCACAGCTTGTAAGCTGAGATTCATTCAAAAGAAAGTTCATCGTAAGTATAGAATCAGTTAAAATGTTACTAATCATCCGATATAGCCGGCTGTGTATCATTAACTTTTAAGCATTCTGGTACAACCGTGACTGACCCAACAAGGACCCAACATATGAAATCCCATAAGTACATTTACAACTTATGATTTATTGTGTGCAGTACACAACGTCGACATATGGAATGTAATCGAGGCGTTTCGAGAAAACGGTTTGAACACACTGGAACCATCGAGCACGTTGGGAGTGTCGAGGCTCGAAACTTTATTGTCTTCCTTATTTCACGCTCTTAATAAACGAGTGCCTGTTTCTCAACAAGCCAAAGTCGATGCTACGACTGCCCTGTTGATGAACTGGCTACTTGCCGCCTACACTACAGGGTACGTAAAAATATTGAATATCTAAGAAACTAGTATTCCATTGATCATGAGACGGTAATAATAAATTTTTCTACAGGGAAAACAATAAAATATCTGTGTTCTCGGTGAAAGTAGCATTGGCTACGTTGTGCGCAGGAAAGCTGATGGATAAGTTTCGATGTAAGTTTTCGATTCGTTATTTCCCACTGGGGGGTACTTATAATTATTCATTGATATCATTTATCGAACAGATATATATTCGCAAATATCCGATAGCAACGGTCACATGATACACTGGAGATTCGCCGAGTATTTGAAAGAAGTTCTAGCGTTAACAGCTGCTGTTTACGAGTCACCGTCCTTTGGGTACTCCGAGGGTCTCGCCAATTCAATATTTCCTCAAGTAAGTTCGTTCAGATGAACTGATCACTGAATATGCGATTGATAAATAGCAAACTTCGTCGGACGCAGTGTGACTCGTGAATGAGTATCGTTGGTGTCACGCCGTGTTTCAGAACTCGAAAGTCACGGTTAACGATTTTTTGGATACGCTTATGTCTGATCCAGGACCGCACTGTTTAATATGGCTTCCACTGTACCATAGGATGGCTGCTGTTGAAACAGGTGATTTTTCATCTTCCGCTATGGCCCTCGGATGTTCGGAAATTTTACCGATAACCGGGTATCTCACCTTATTAAAAATATCATGGATAATTGGTTTCTTCATCCACGTGTGATTTTTCAGTGGCCCATCCTGTTATGTGTGACGCGTGTCACAAAGAGAACTTTACTGGCTTCCGATATAGATGTCAGAAATGTCACTCGTATCAGCTTTGCCAGGACTGCTTTTGGCGTGGTAAAGTTTCTGGAACACACAATAACGACCACGAGACGAGGGAGTACAGTAGTTTCGTACGTATTCTGGAGACGAAGTTTCATAATTGTCCTCATAGTGATATTATTAATTCGTTAAGAACCAAGCAGTGAAATAATGCAATTTTTACAAGAAAGAACAACAAGGTTTTAGAAAATTGTAGGACATAAGAGTGGAAGGACTTAATTGGAACGTGGCATTGGCTCTTAATGAATTAATGCATTTTATTTTTCACACGACACTCGTTTCTATTTCTTGTATAGAAATCACCTAGCAAACAAATTGGGCATTCCCTGAGGAAGAGCTTCAGATGTGTACCTGAAAAAGGAAAGAACAGCTTACCGCGATTTCCGGAGCAACCAGAGAAGACATTAGATTTATCACACATAGTGTGAGTGCCATGATCATGATATTCCATGCTCCAATGGCAATGTACTTCTTAGATCTAAATAAATTCCCTACATTGCAGCCCACCATCACCTTTACCGTCTCACAACGGTTTTCCAGATCCAGGTTTTATGGCTCCTTTCGATTCTGGATCGATGGATAGCCGTTCTACCTTAAGGAGGTGAGCGCGAAATAGTCAAATGATGCACACTTATTTTTTGTTAAATAAAAAGTCACACTTTATTTATTATTTTTTTTTTTTTTTTATATTTATCATTTGCACGTTATACAGTATGGATAGTTCAAGACTGGATGATGAACATAAATTAATAGCACGATACGCACAAAGGTTGGCTCAGGAAGCTAGGACTATGGTAAGATATTGATTTTTATATATAAATTAGTTTAATATTCCTTATAACAATATATTGAATATTATAAATACAGTTTTTTTTAAATCGTTCGAATATTATAAACATTTGATATTAGATATATCTGACATAATAGTTCGGTAACAAACGTATGAAACTTTAAGCGAAATGCCTCGGTGTGTGTAAATTAGAGCAACTAACTCAATTAAGCGTAGTACTGAATCATGGTTTTATGGTACTAATAATTTCATAACCACACAGCCCCGTGCCGCATCCAGAATGTCGCAAGCTGATCAAGCAGTAAGTTTTAAGTACATCAAATTATTCGTTTTTTTTTTTTCCGTCTACAATATGTGTTTTATGTTACAGGGTAGGGCTCCGTCTGATGCAAATTTGGCATCGCTAGATGCCTCGAGAGCACAACGAGAACTTATATCGCAGTTAGAAGCAAAGAACAAGGAAATAATGCGCGAGATTGCAAGGTTAAGGTATACCTGTGTCGTTTATTTCCTTTATATCAAGCCTAAACCTCGAATTCATCCTGTCGAACCATCCTAGGATCATGCATGTTAAGAGAACATTCTGTTTTGCTTTGTCACCTTGGTTGCGTATAGTGCATATGTTACAGTAAAAGTGTAAATGACTAGTAAATGTACCTATTACTTTAATTGATGCTTTTACTGTGACACGTATATGTATATATTAGAGCTGAAGACATCACAATAATACTAACATTAATACAAATCTCGTCCCTTTCATGTAATGATATTCATACTTTATATATTTATTTTTATACTTAGAATTTAGGAAAATTAAATCTAAAATTATTACTAATATTAATAGTTTCCCACCTGTAACCAATATTCGTTCTTTTTCACCCTTATCATAATACATGAACTCATAAAGTTTAATTACTTATTGCAGTTACACTTTAAATAATTAAGTTTGTGATGTTCTGTAACAACGAAATTATTACTTAATTATATTAGAAGTTCAATTTAATTTGTACAACTAATAGACCCACTAGATTCACATACAAACACTACATTAATAATAATTCTCGCTTCAGCTTGTAGTCAGTCAAATGGAATACCTAGTTCAAAAGGTATTCCACAGCTCTTGCTTTCTAAGTAGCTGACAGTTTATTATATTGACATTAAATTCAACTGTAGGAGACAGCAAGAGATAGAAGCAGCTGGTTTAGAAAATCCTGCATTAATGTCTGAGCTGAGAGCCTTAAGACAGAGAAAAGACGAATTAGAAACTCACTTGGCAACGTTACAAGACTCCAGAAGACAATTAATGGTGCAGTTAGAAGGTTTAATGAAAATGTTAAAGGTATCATTCTCAGTACAGTATATACGTTTTTTTTTTTTAGCAATTATTTAATTTTTTTCATTGTAGTACATCGTGTAAAACTTTAAAATTATATAGAACCATCAAGCATCGCCAAGATCAACACCAAATAGTTCACCGCGAAGTACAAAGTCCCCACCTTTACCACCTGGTGTTGTTCCAAGCAGTAGATCAGCACCTCCAACTCCAGGAGGTCCGCTTTCTACGACACCTCAACAGCAACAACAACAATCGCAAAGCCAACAACAAATGTCTCAAAGCTATCAGAGTTCTGTTCCGACGACTTCAGTGGCGAGTGTAACCAATAATACCATGCTGGGAACAATACAAAATCCTATTCCAGATAACTTGTCGTGTGTTGGAGGTGATGTAAGGTAGGCAAGCATATGAACAATCTATGTTGAAAATGTATAAAAAAAAATTAGTGAAAGAGAAATGCTATAAAACAGAGCAAAAGCATTTACTACAATCTTTGTATAAAATATTATTTTCTGAATACTTTTACATTAATTTCTCGATTTAGTGGAAAGTTATATTTAGAAACATATTCAGAAATGTATTGACAGATTTTGAAGACATAATATTTGTGAAGAAAAGGAATTATTTTTTCCTTGTTTTTATCAATATTTTTTTATTTTCAATTTCCGTCGATATATTTGTGGATGTTTTATGTAAGAACGATTTGTACAAAGATTTTTGATATGTTTAACGAAGTGAACGATAATCTCATAATTAACATTATTGATTTTTATATAACTTAAAATACTTAACATGGTATATACATCTAGTGTGCACTGTGCGCCATATTTGAAATAGTCATTAATACATAAATTTAATATAATTATCAAAATTTTTAAGTTATTAGTACACATTTAAGTTGTAAGAAGAAATCAAATACAGTCTTATTTTAGTCATATTTATAAATTAAGAAAATTTGCTGCTGATTACATTTATTTGTATTTTATATACTTATGGGTTTAATAGTTGATTTCTTCTACATGTATAGTGCAAGATATAATAGTTTTCGTAGTCTCGCACCATAAACAAATCAGCACAGTAATTATATTTTGGATCGTTGCATGTGAATGTTAACGAAAATATATTTTTATTCAACTAGTAACAACAATACATTTCGTACTAGTTGAGTAATAAAAAAAATTGCATATTTGGAACATTCCTATATTCAGTGTTATAAGTTTTGTTTTGTATTTTCATTAAACAAAACATCAATATATTTAAACCCATGTTGCTTTTGCTATCTTATGACGCTTTTAGGCTGTATTGAACTTTTATACTTTTATGTTATTGATTATACAGAGTGTTCGGCTACCGAAGGATGTCCACCCGTAGCCGAATACCCTGTATATTAATTTTCCACGGTTTGCATTTAATTAGTCTTATGAACCATTAAGATATAGACAATTAAGATCACTGCACTTAAGACAGCATGTCAATATATTTTATTGTATAATAAACAAAATAGTGCTATACTTTCTTTATACAGAATTGTACAATGACCGCGTATATTGTTTTCTTTTTTAAAATAAATTATAGTAGTATAACATCTTTTATTTTTAATCTTCCAGTTTCGGTTACTAATACGTTTAGAATATTTATAATATTTCATGAAATTAAAGCTATGCGTTTTAGTAATATAAATAACTTATACTATTTGGTTTAAAAAATGACAAGTATGACATGTATAATGTTGCATGTTTGCAGTAGTGTATTATTATACCAATTTACTAATGTTTGAACATTTTATGAAGTAGTTACTAAGTAATTGCACAATAAATTTTTAAACATTAGATGCTTGCACAATAACGTCAACCACTGTGCGTGGCATGTTACAATTTTAATTTAGTATTTATGTATTTGGATATCGCTTTATGCAAAGAAAATAGAGATTTTCGATATCAGGTCTGCGTTCAGGACAAACAGCTTGCCAGGAAGTGGTTCCAGCAGTGCGAATAATAGCTTGGGTCGATCCTTAAGAAATGACTTATTGGTAGCTGCTGACAGTGTTACTAATGCCATGTCAACACTCGTGAGGGAATTAAATTCGGGTATGTTAAATTACAACATTTTAATATAATTTGCATCAGAAATGAATGCAAAATATTTTTGTAGTTTAAAATGGCACAAGAATTTGTACTTAGCTATTTTCTTTAATACAGGCCTTCAATATAATCGTATATTTGGATTAGGAACAAAACATAGAAATGTTTATTTTAACTCTAAGAAATTAACATTTCATAAATGCGTTAATGACAAGATATTTACTAACTAAAATCAGAAGATCATTATTAATGTGTATAAGCCTACTTTCATTTTGTTTCTAACACTTTGAGTAATGATCAATTTATTAAAGAAAAAAGTAAAGGATATAATGTATATAAAAATATGTTTCAAACAAATGGTTTTTATATTTACTTCTTTTATAACATCGTTCATATTAGTGTAAGCAGGCATGTTTTGCAGTATTTTTATTCTATCACATCATTAGATTTTTATAGCATGTAACAATGCATTCCCTCCTTTATATTTAGTAAACGAAATTTTACAAATTTATTCTGAAATTAAAACGGGTACAAGATGAATTTTGATGTGCATACATAATTCTATAAAAAGAAAGATAGTGTATATTCGAAGAATGATTTATGAAGATGTATGTAATTATCAAAATAGTTTTATATCCTATGCAAATTTTGTCAACATATCTACATATCTGCATTCTTGGTAAACTTTTACAGATGTAAATACATAATTTTTTTCTCCTATCATACAGTTTGCTTGTGTAATTTCTATATTTTCTTTTTTTTTTTTTTTTTTTCCATTTAGTATAGATTTAGCAAGATTTAGTCTAGTAATAGCACAGACTACACTACACGTGAAACAGCAAGTGCTTCATTTAAAAAAATTTAAAATTCGTTTGACAATCATAAATGCCATTAAGCTAATTTCCATCAAAATTTAATTTCTCAATTCTTTTATAAAATCAACACAATTTTCCATGCTATATTTATGATGTATGAATTATAAAATTTCTCCTCAAGCAACAAAATTAAGAGATAGAAAAACATTAATTGAAGTTACAGAACTACCATTTATTATTTTGTCTGAGATAAGTGGTATCTGAGTAATAAGGGTATTATACAAAACTGTGATGTATTGAGGAACATTTAATTAAAATTTTTAAATGTAAATTTATGTAAAATACTTTGTTCATATTGAAATTCCAAAGAACAAATGGATATTCCTATATACAAATGACACTTTAGACGTGTTGTGGAATGTGTGTGATGCACCCCTTGTGAATGTTTCCTGGTGCCTTGCAGACTCAGACCAGGAGGATCATTCTCACAACTCTGGCCGAATTAACATCAGAAAACCGTTAGGTAAGAGTTTGTTACAATTTTAACGCGTTATTACAACTCTTTCGTACCTTCACAAGCATTTGCGAGATATTACATCACTTGCTTCTTTTACATACATAAATATAATCACTACAATAGATAGTTGTTACAACAAATATTTTGTTATTTCAGAAAGCAAAATAACAAACACTAAATTCTCAGGTATCATTTTTTAGTAATTAAAATTATACTCTCTAGTTTTCTTTAGCAGTAGTTAATGAACCACACAACTTCTATTCAAATGTATTTGTAATGTATGTTTGCATTTACAAATCTGTAAGCATATTTATGTTAGTTTAACACATTGTAAATAACAGATGTAGATAACTTATTTAAATAGATATACATATATATATGAAACAGATTTTGTAAAAAAACTGGCATACTTTTTTTTTTTTGCAAAATAGTAAGAGAGCAATTATTAAAATGTATTAAGTTTATCTGTAATAAACCAAAATGCTATTTTCTAAATATATTACTGTATATCTAATAGATTTCATTATTTTTAGATTTCGAGGCTGGTGAGGATGGAGATGATAGTAGCGGCGGTGGAAATTCTTGGCGAGAAGAACTTCAGCGTCGCTATCAGCAAGAAAATGATTTTCTGGCTGAATTGCGTGCACGCAATGTTAACATGTCGCAAACACCATCCGCTACCCCATCCAGTGAACAAGAACAAGAAAGAGGAGAAAGGGAAGAAGCGGATGGAGAAAAGGAAGATGAAAATGAATCTAACTGGACAGAACCAGTGAAAAGATGGGTCAATCGATAAGTTTGTTAGATGACATCTATACATATTTATTCTAATGGCTTAGGAACTGCTGCTAAATGAAATGCAAATAAGTTATTATAGCTCCACTGGTTATTTATGATGGGAATATATCTGGGTGTTAGTGTGAAATATAATCAGTACGATATTAGAGTTTGGAGAGTATTTAAAAGTCTTAAATTTTTAAAATAGTACTTTTAATTTCAAAAAACTGTTTGTCATAAGATACCATGCTATAAATTTCAATGATAATATTAAATTAATATTACTATCTTTAGAAAGAATGGCGTATTGCTTACTTTGATATTTAGTAACTATTTTTTAATATTATTTACAAACTTTTATTGTTTATCTTCTTCAGTTCAATATAGTATTTAATATATTTATACTTTTTGAAGAACATTATGTGATTTCTTTTTTTTAAAACAAATATCGTTTAATTTCTTTTTGTGCTTGTAATTAAATAAATTAAATATAATGGTATAAGTAATTAAAATCAAGAATGTAACTTATAGTGTTTATAGGCCTAAAAATACAAGAGTTGATCTTTAAATTAGGCTAAATATGAAAAATGAACATTCTTTGTTTAGATACTTATTAATTTAGCAAACAGAATATCATGCATATACAATTTTAACATAAAAGTTTAAAAACGATATTAGACCAAATGCTCAATAGTAAATAACATGTAGTCTACATTATGTAGATGAGAATATGGAGTAAACTTTTGCACAAGTCTCTTTGACCAACTTTATACAAGAAGGTAAGTAAATATAATTAAAAAAACTTTTTTAAATTCATAATAAAAAAAAAATTGTCAATGGATGTTTAGTTACAGAAAATTGAATTTTTTTGTACATTCATACAAATTATATACGATATTCAATATAAATTACGAAAATATTAGAAACTTAAACGAATA
This sequence comes from Osmia lignaria lignaria, assembly GCF_051020975.1. NCBI lineage: Eukaryota > Metazoa > Arthropoda > Insecta > Hymenoptera > Megachilidae > Osmia > Osmia lignaria. Next base: position 8,170,244 of record NC_135044.1, on the reverse strand, counting down.
CAGTATTTTAAATATATCTCATTGCATTAGATGCTTGACTGTAGTAACATGAAACATATTAAAACATAGGAATTTCTGTAATGTATCATCCTCTTTATTAATAATATACACCTCGGAGCTAATGATTCATAAATAAAATTCTGTTATATATATTTTTGTTCATGTTTATTAACAATTTTATTAGCATAGTCAGTGTTATATCTGTAATGATTATGAATTCAATGAAATTTATAATATCCTAAAAGCTTATTGCAATCGAATAACAAGTTCCTATTATTAACGTATTTTAAGTAGTTTACAACACAATCATATTATTTATAAACCTTAGAAAAAATTACGTATTTATGAGCCAATGGCTTTGAGGTATTATATTAAATTATTACAATGATAATGTATATAAATCTCATTGTTGATAATCTATCAAACAAATTACTGGCGTTTTTAGGTGATGCTTAAAAAATATATTGCTTAAGCATTTTAAACGGGTATATATATTTTCTTTTTGTAAATTTCAATAGTGTTAAAATATATCACATTTAAATGCCTAAGTTTTACACAACAATTATAATAATCACATCACATTTATAAATGTATCATTTATAATGTAAGCATTAGGACTGACTTTGTTTAATGTAATATAAGTATTTAAATTTTAGCACTTAGATTAAATGCTGTTCCAATAAATGGTTTAATTGTTATTAATATAAAACGATACATTTTGTAATATTTACATGTGGTATGATATTTAAAACGTTATGTGTATATATTTATATATTTTTTTTTGTCTATACCGACACGAGAATTGTGTAGCAATTACATAATACCGAGTATTGAATAAAAAAATGAACGTGTAACGTAAAATAATAAAATTTTCCATTTTCTTTTTTGATATACATATTTATGTATATATGAGAATTGTTATTTAACGTTTACACAACTTAAAAAGTTCAGTAATAATAAGTTTTAGTTTTAATTAAAATCCAGTTATACTTCTTTTTGTTTAAAATTTAAAGGAAAGCAACATGTGCTGGAAGGCAAAAAAGGTGAAGCTCAAAACAGTTGCAATTAAAAATAAGAATTTTTAATGGCGAATTAATAATGGATAATCTTATAAATACCAAAGGTATTAAACCAAATAAATTAGTTCTAATTATTTTTAATAAATCAATTTCTTTGCAGGAAAGAAAATCAATAATAAGCGTGAATTGCATTTATTTTATTCTACAATTACATCCTTTGAAAAGTTGTTATTCACAAAGCAAAATATTCAAACATTAGTAATAATTGGTCAAAGGAATATTACCTTTCTGAATGCAATTTCGGAATTAATTCAGTTACAAGAATTATGGATTGTTGAATGTGGAATTAAGGTAACAATATAATTTGGATTTAATGAATGAATTATTGTAATGTTATATTCGTTTAGGATATACCAGCTTTTAAAGAGAATTGTTTACTGAGAAAACTTTATTTATATTCCAATGAACTACCTTCTATACCAAATCTAGAAGCTTGTACAAATTTAACTACTTTATTCTTGTCAGGAAATGATATATACGAACTGAAGGTACTCTTAGTTTGTTTCTAATTTTTTGATGCATATATTAATTAAAATTTATTTTATCATATTAATTTGAACAGAATATTGATAAATTAATTTTATTGCAAGAGCTTAATTTGGCCAATAACAAATTAGAAAGAATAAATAAAATTTCTTGGAAGAAGTCTGAATTACATTATTTGAACTTGGCAGGAAATTATTTGTGTACTATGAAGGTATGTCATAGCTGAGTAAATATTTACAATATTACGAAAAATAATATCGATTTTTTAACTGCAAGGATGTACAGAATCTATCACGACTTCAAAAACTAAATTCATTAGTATTTGGGGATCCATTATATGGAGATTGTCCTTTGGTAACACTTTGCAATTATCGTATATATGTTATCCATTATGTTCCACGTATTAAAAAGCTAGATCATTACAATATATGTGAGAAAGAAAGATATTGTATCAATCATTTTTTCAAGTATTTATAACATTTCCTATCAACATATAATATAATTTTATGAAAATTAATGATTAAATTTTTATTTTTAGGAGGCAATTAGCTTATCATAATGTATTATTTTATAAGCAATTAAATGCACACTTAAGTTTATTAAAACAGAAATATAAAGAACATGAGAAAGAAATGCTTCATTTCAAAAATCAACTTTATACAAATAAAATAAATAAAGTATATAATACTTCAATTTAATGAATTTTTGTTTAACATAACTCGTGTTAATCACTTTCTATTTATTGCATAGAAGATTCAAAATTATTCTAAAAATGAAACATACGAAGAATTGCAACATATAATGCTAAAAATGGAGTCAAATAAAAAGCAACTTGTACAAATGAAAGAAATGGCAAACATGCAACTTAGAGTATATTTTCCAGCATTTTTTAGAAATAATTATGTACTATAATATAATCTTGTTTATTTATTTATTAGATTTTGCAGCAGCAGTTACTTACTAATATGAAGTACTGTGGAAATTTAAGTTTTATTGAATACAATGCATTTCCTGAAAACACAATTACTCAATTATGCAAACGGTTTTTAGAAGAATCACTGTGTTCAGTTATAAAAGGGTATGCAACACATATTTCTTATATTAATAACATATTATTTAAATAACAAAATTTTAATAACTTTCGTCATTTATAGTGGCATAGGCATAACAGGTTTAAAATTACATAAAGTAGTAAAAGTGTGTAATAAAGAAATTGATCAGTTTAGTAATTGGAAAAATGAAGATTTACAGTCAGATGAATGCAGTACTATTTTAAAAATTTTAATATCACCTGGGGTAACAAATATCCAAAAATGGCCTTTTAATTTCTTTAAGACTGATTTACTTATTAAAGTATTCACATAATAGTATTTATTAAGTTATATAATTTTACAACACAGAGAAAGATGTTACAAATATCTTTTACTTGACAGAAAGAATTAATGGTAACTAATTGTTTGGCAGTGGCAGATTGTGATTGGTTGAATAAAATATTTTCAACTAACGAAGATAAAAATATATTAAATTTATATAATGTCTGTGAAAAACGACGCGTTTGTATACTTATACAGACACCAATTTTCAGTTCTTCTATAAAGTAATAACGATGTCAATTTTAATAATTTTCAAATATAAAATGTAATGTCTTTATACAGAACAGATAGTGCTAATAACTATTTGCATATGAAGTATGCAAATTATTGGAATGATTCAAGTGAAATTTGCCAGGTGTTTAAATTAACAAATGCAGATATCAGAAATCCCATGTTTGTTATAGAATATGAATACATATTGAATGAATCAACAAATGTAATTATTTTTTTATTATCGCAATTTAACTATTAGTAGATAAGCTTCATGTGTAATAAAAACTGTATAACTTGATTTATAGGAAGACAAATATGAAAGTTCGGTTATACCACCTACAGTAAATGAATTTCTGCATGTATGCTTATCTAATTTTAATATTGCACAATATATTAATATTAATGAAAGAGTGCAGTTACATAATCTCAGAAAAATATGTATTTGTGGACAGAAGATAAATTCAATTGATATGGATTTGGATTTACCTAACTTAAGAGAACTTGATATTTCATTTAATCAATTAATTGAATTCCCAAATTCAAGCTTTATGAAGAACGTGATAACATTAAATATTAGTTTCAATAACATACAAATCATACATGTTAAAGAAATTTTACCCACATTGCAGGAATTGGATATATCATGGAATTGTTTAATACATTGCTTTCAAAGCATTCAAGTTTTTACAGCTCTTATACCCAACATATCTAAATTGAATATATTTAACAATCCTTTTAAAGACATTATTGACCCAGAAGTAGCTGAATATTTAATACACATATATTTGCCAAAGTTACAGTTTATTAATGAAATTAAATGTGAAGATCTTGATTTATCCACATATTATTTCCCATGTGCATTTAATATGTGTAAGCTGAGCAACAAACGACGTAATAAAGTAATGTTTTTAAAACAAGGTATAAGAGGACAAGTGAAACTAAAAGAAAAGAAAGCTTTTAATCGAGCCAAATATATTCACATATCAAAAGATTGCTTTACAGTATACAATATTTTACAAAATGGAGTGAATATTCAAGAGTTTTGTGCTACATGTTGTTTATTAATAACATTTCCTGTAGTAAAGCCTTTGAAAAATTTAATTAAACTTAATCTTGGGAGTAATTTTATTTCTGTATTGGATGTCTTCACTCAACAAAATTTTCCAACATTAAAATACCTGGATTTAACTAATAATTTAATCACAAACCTAGAAGCAATGGGATCATTTCACACATTACAAGAGTTTTATTGTGGGAATAATGAAATAGAAAGCCTCGTGCAAATAGATAATGTTAAATCATGGAAAATGTTATATATTATAGATCTTTGCAACAATCCAATAAATGCAGATACATTATATAAAAAGTTTATTATATTTCACTTGAGCAATGTTGAAGTAAGTAAAATATTTCAAGTATTATTTTATTTTATATAATTACTATCAATGATATAATTTTTTAGTAGTATATTTCTGGAGAATCTGTACAAAATATAGATATCTCTGAAGCAAGATACATATTTGGCAACAAATTAGATAAATATGTGCTAAATGGAATATATAAACCTGATCGGCTAATTAATATTACACAATTGAGTCTGGTTGGTTGTTCTTTATCAAAGGTATGCTGCTCATTATAAAATTTTATAAATTACATATAATATTTATTTTATGATATTTTAATAGGTGGATCTTTCTTCTGAATGTTTACCATATTTAGAGAGCTTAGATCTCAGTAAAAATCAAATAACTTATTTATGGGGTCTTCATTCTTTTCAATATTTACACACATTATGTTTAAGCTACAATTGTCTTGAATCATTTAATGGAAATAATTGTGAGAAAACTAACTGTACATTTCCAAAATTATATACTTTATTATTAGATCATAATTACATTAAATCAGTGATGAATATTACAAAGCAAATATTACCAGTAATTAAACATTTATTTTTAAACAATAATTATCTTCAAAATATTAATGGTAATGTCTCAAATATTAGATTATATTTTATTATTTAGCTTTCAACCATAATGTACTTATCTAAAATATTTAGAAGTAACTCAGTGTTCTACTTTGGAATCTTTAATTTTGGATCATAATGAAATTGAAATGCTAAACATTGATCATTTTATTGAGAATGACAATTTAAAGCTTTTGTCCCTTGAGAATAACAAGATAAAATCCTTAGAATTTGCAAAACCATTAACAAAATTAGAGAAACTTTATGTTGCTCATAATTGTTTAACAGTAAGTAAAGAAGAATACATATCACATAATAAGATCATTAATATACGATGTTATTCTTCAGAATGAAGTTGAAATACGGTATTTATTATTATTGAAAAATTTAGAAGAAATAACAATTGAAGGAAATCCTTTATACATAGAGATAAATAAAGATAAAATAATTATTCCAAATTTTGAGATAAAAGAAATTGAAGAAATTTGAATAAATATGAAGAAGATTATGTATTATTTGTATTTTTCATACTAATATTCAATAAATGGTGATTGAAGAGTTTCATAAACTATCGTTTATGTACATAAGTACATAAGTAAGCTGCGTAGAAACTCGACTCTAGAAAAATGGCTCAAACCACCGAGAAAATTATTGAAACAGTTCTTTGACAAACTTGTATTTTAAATGGACCGCCATAAATTGGCACTAGCGCCATCTATCCAGAAACCGTGGAAACTACTCGACAAATAGTTTCCTCGGTACCCCGATAGGTGGCGCTAGTTGAATAAACGACTACTATACTGTGGTAATAGTCCATAACATGACTGCATGACGTGCAATCGCACGCGCAGTTCCACTCAGGTGGCGAAGGAAAAGAGTTAATTATTCATAAATTTTCTCAATCGCTCTATTGTAATATATAAATAACAAAAATAATAGTAATATGAAATCGTAATAATGTCTTTCTAACACGGTTAATTTTGATTTTCGTATAAGTCTATTTAAAAAAGGTTCAACGAATAAAACGCACATTTGACATTTATCTACTATGACTTGAAACAAGTAGGACTTACATGATTTTAATAAAAAGTATGTGAAGATACATGTGTCATTAACAGGTAACTGTAATAGTAGATATATTAAACTGTTCAGTGCAAGTACGTACAAACAACGCTAATTGACAACTAATCAGTTGCAATATACATGCCTCGTAAACGGAGAAAAAAGTTAGATATATAAAACTACGATGACAAAAACACGCAAATTAAAACGATAAAGTAATAAATTTATCGAGCTTCTGCTTTTATAGTCGAAAACGGTAGATAAACGATGGCACCCACGAAAGATAAATGGGTGAGGCGTTTTATTATTCCGGAAACAACACGGCACAAGAAAGGGTTTACTATTTACAAAGTTACATCTGTGGTATGATACAGTAAATTATATTTTTTATTATACGTATATTACAAATAGTTACAATTAATATTTTCAATTATTTTTCAGGTATTTTTAAAAAGTTCTCACGAAGAAATTTCTAAAGTATCTGTATGGAAACGTTATAATGATTTCAAGAAACTTCATTCAGAATTACATGTTCTGTGCTCAAGATTTCAAATTAAAGAACCTTTCCCATCATTTCCAAAGCCAAAATTTTTTGGCAGATTTGAAACAGAAGTTATCGAAGAAAGAAGGGAATGTGCATTAAAGTTTTTAGAATTTATAGGAAGACATTCGTACTTATATTCTAGTGATATTTTCATAAAATTCTTTGAAACTAGTCATGCGGATTATTATTTAAATGATTGTTCACAATCTCTTAGCTCTGATACATCAGCAGAGGATGATCATAATACTTATATAAATTCTGTGCCTCCTAATGATATTGTTTCTCAAAATATTCTTCAACCTAAAAGTATTCAAGCTTCATTAATTAATCCATCTATCCCTAAGGATGAAATGAATCAATCTCAAGAAATATATAAATCTAAAGAACAATTTCCAGAATTGAATGATTTAACATATAAAACTGAGAATGAAAAATCTATAAAAGAAAATACATGTAATAATTTTCATGTTAAAGATGATAGTTTAAATAAAATTACATCTAAATTAGAGGATAATCAATTAGTTTTTAATAAAAATAACAATTTGTACAAAGATAAAAATCATAATATTAAGAATGAAAAGGATTCTATAATTGTTCAAACATCAAGTAGTAACATTACAGTTGATAATGCTGTTGAAGAATTAAATTTTTCGATAATAGCACACGATGGTACTGATCTACCACAGACATGGCCAGAATCTTCACAATATATTTTAGTTGCAGCTGCACATATGAGTGCAGCTTTTAGACACGAAGATCTTACCGAATATGAAGAAGCATTTACTCAGTACAAAATGGGAATTTCTAGTCTGCAATCGGGCGTTGAGTCTGATTCAAATAAAGTAAGGGCGGAAGTAATAAAAGAAAAAATATCAAAATATCTAGAACGTGCAGAAAAGCTTTATAACAGATATTTAAATTGTAATGTTTCATTACTGAATAAACCTGTGTCAGAGCTTCAATATTATAAAGTTCTAAAAATTATGAAATCAGTGATGCTTGTAAAAGATGTTCGCCTAAACTGCCTCAACATTGTAAAAGTTCGTACAGAATATTGATTATAGTTTTTGTGATATTACGATGTCCTTGAATTAAAATTAAAATTTAAATAAATATACTTTAATGATTTCAGACTATAGAAAAATTATCTACAAATAAAGGAAGTATAAGTGACTACATATTACGTGGTCAAATACCATACATGGTACGTTTACACGCCTGTGTTGAGACAGAAACTACGATATTTCTGATTTTACAGCATCTGAGGTAATTATTAGAAATAATTATGTAATTATTTAGTAAGATTATTTAAAATATAATCATTTAATTCTGTTATAGTCGCGGAAAATTATGGGACTTTATAACATCACATTACAATACTAATAATAATAATAAAAATTGTAATAAAATAATTATGGAAAATACTGTTGAAGAAGCTATTGATGATAACATTATTTTAAGAAAAAGTGGCATACAAAATGAAGTTAAAGACAGTAATGTAAAGAAGAGTTCGAACTTTATAAGTACAAATCCACAAGTACAAATGGAAGTACACTCGGTAACGATAGATGAAAAATATGAAGAATATAGTGATGTATCTACTACCCGATTATTAGAAAAAGCACAAATATTATTGCAGTCGGTCAATGCAACTTTACAAGAAAGTAATTCCGTCGTAAATCGAATACGCGAATCAGATGGTTTGATTAACCATCAAGGTAATACCTCATTATTAAATCTAAAAAACAATGTACATCGATCTAAAAACTGTAACGAAGTACTAGATGTTAATGATGTCTCATTAAAAATTGACGATATAAATGATGAAAAGTTCACGAAGGAAGAAATACCTGAAAAAAGTGTGATAACTTCGAATTATTCAACACTATATAATATTAAAAATTCCAAAAGTCAATGTAATACCAATAAATCATCTTTAAGCAACAGTTTTGATAGAAGGCCAAATGATTCTTCGACAGATAATTCAAAACCGGTCGATACACAGTTTACAGTAGACTATAATTGCACTGATATTGTTACAAAACAATGTGAATTAAACAAATCAATGGAGATCTGTAACAAAACTGAAATAGATAATTATTTCATACCAGATGATCAACAAATGCAATATAACGACATGACGTTATTGATGGACTCAACAAAAAACAACATTGAGGATAATGAACAAGAGCTTTGGGCAATACCAGAAAATGTAATCCGTCTTTGGGCTGCTGAAATACTTCTAGCACTGGAAGCATTGCATCAACAAAAAGTTATAATTTTCGATTTAAAACCCGATAACATATTACTCGATGATAATGGGCACGTGCAATTAACGTACTTTATACCTCGTCACGACGTAGATCTGTTGAAATACAAATATCCGTACTCGGCTCCTGAATTATATACATTTTCACCTATAACTCCTCTTACTCCAGCTACAGACATTTGGAGCTTTGGGGTTATTTTATATGAATTAATAGTTGGCAATGTATGTAGAAATAAAGATAAAATTTTATTAATAGTTGTAAAAATATTATACATCTATGATTTTTTTATTGCAGAAATTTCAAGAGAAACACCCAGGTATATTTCAACCACATTCCATACTTAACATTCCTGGAAAGCTTACAGAAAATGCAAAATCTTTGCTACATAATGTAAGTTTCTAAGTCATATTAATTAAAAAAACAATCTATGTTAAACCATACAAATTTTCAGATACTAAAGTATGAATCAAATGATAGAATGACAATACCCGAAATAAAACAACATCCATTCTTTAAAGATTTTAACTGGTCAAGTTTGGTAAATACTCTTTAAGGGTATAAAAGTTTTATGTGTATTCCATTTTAATGGAATATATTAGTGTTCCAAAGATTCTGAAGCGAAGTCATAAATAAACTTATGTAGGTTACAATTGAGTGAGATTGGTTTCTACTGTTTTAATTTTATATTTATTTTCTTCCTGTTCTTTCACTTCTAGATACTGTCGACATTCCATCAACAAATCTAGTTGTAAATATTACGTTAGCGTTGTTAAACATTCCATCCTTTAATGATACAACAATAAACTGTGAACGTTTAAAATGTCTTTTCAACATTAATCCAATGTTCTCTGTATGAGAAAGATCCAAGGCGGCGTCAACTTCATCCAAAATGTAAAGAGGCGCAGGATTAAATAAGAGCATAGCCAAAATCAAGGATAAAGCTACCAAAGACCTTTGTCCTCCTGATAATTCTCCTAATGATTCTTTCCAGACACCAGAAAATGCAATTTTTATTTCTAAACCATCGATAACTGATTGATTTTCGGGAGGCTGTAATTTTGCATCAGCTCCAGGTAACAAACTACTAAATATCGATCCAAAATCTTTGTTTACTTGTTTCCAAGCTTTAAGTAATGTCTCTTTTTTCTTTTCATCTAGATGTTTAATTGTTTCTAATATTTTTCTTTTATCGTTTTCAACTATTTTTTTCCTTTTTATCATTTGATTATATTGCTCTTCCTCTTTATCTAAAAGACTAATAGCCCGAGTATTAATATTTCGACTTAATTTGTCGTGCGTAGTCTGTAAATGATGTACCATCTGTTCCATTTCATTAGGTTTATTAACTTCAAAATCGTAAATACCACCTGCTTTTCCAAAATAAATCTTATCCTGTTCAATCCACTCGTATTTTCGTTCAAGTTCTACTACTTTTTGTTTACAATCTGTAGCAGTCTTTTGAATTGAATTAATTTCATGATTTAACGTTTTAATATCTAATTCTGCTTCTTTACTTTCTTTTAATATTTCTTCCTTCCTATCGATAAGCTTTTGCATATAAGCGTTTTGCTTGTTGATAATATTTTTCTTTTCTTTTATTTCAGATTGTATACGTTTTATATTATTATCCGCTTCATCTAACTGTTGATTTAACGCAGTTGCTTTTTCTCGTAGTACATTCAATTTTTCTTCCGATATCACTAACTGTTCCTTTCCAGTTTCAATACCTTTTTGTAATTCTGTGATTTCTAGTTTAAGTGTTTCTGCCTCTTGTTCCCGCTTTTGCCACTCTTTACGACTATTTTCAGCTTTTTTCTTTAATTTTTCTAGTTCATTTTTGGCTTGATTTAATTGTTTCTCAAGAATACTCGATGCATCTTTCAACTGGTGCTCTAATTCTTTAGCGCGTTTACTATTTTCTTTTTCAACTTGTTTTGCTACTTCCATCTTTTGTAACAAATCCTCAATATCCTTTTCCAAAGAATCAATTTCATGTTTTATAGTATAATATTCTGTCTGTTCTAATTTTTGCTTTATCGTACTGATTTCACAATTTCGAAGATCGTATAATTGTTTTAATGACATGTATTTTTCTGCGATACTATTTATGTTTGCCAGAGTGTTCTCAATATTTTGAAGAGTCTGTCGTTTATCATTTAATTCGTTTTGAATAGTTTTCAGCTCTTCTAATTTTAAAAGAACCGATCCTGTCTTTAGTTGTGCACCACCTGATAAAGTACCAGCAGGATCCACAACATCTCCTTCTAAAGTGATACACTTCTTTTTTATATTCTCATGAAATGCAATTTTTCTAGCAATGTCAATGTCTTTGCAAATAAATATCTGCCCAAATATCCAATTCATAGCTGATTTAATTTCTTGGGGAGAATCTATAAGAGATAGCGCTGGCTGAACATTTTCTACACCACCTATCTTCTGTGCCAGATGAATTATCTGATTATCCATTGGTCTTCCATTTACTTTATTCAATGGAATAATAGTAACACGTTGTTCCAGTTGACCATGTTGAAGTAGTTTCTTGCCATTAATTTCTGTGTCTACTATTATATTATATAGCCTTGCTCCTGCAGCAATATCTAAAGCATATGCTGCTCTTCTATCTTTAATGGTAATTAATTTACATACAACTCCTTTCACAGATCTGTTATCAAAATTAGGTTCAGGCTTTTTATATTCAAATCTGATTCTAGGATACTGTGATTCAAAATGATCTACTTTTTCTTGCAATACTCTTATTTCATTTCTCAATACATTTCTTTGTTCTTTTAGTTGTTCTACATATCCGTCTTCGTAATTTAATTTTTTTAATTCATTTTCCAAATTTTTCACTTCTTTCTCTTTATTCTCAAGATCTTTACTATATTTTTTATGTTGATCTCCAGTGTTTTTCATATCTGTTTTCTTCTTTTCTAGTCGCTCTTTACAAAGATGTAACGTCATTTCACATTGTTTATGCTGTGTCTGTGCTTTTGTCATATTTTGTTTAGCAGTTATTAATTGCTGTTCTAAGGTTGCATTTTCACCATCTTCACTTTGTAGTAAACCAGAACTGACTTTTTGGAATTTTTCTTGTGCAATCAGTACTGCATTACAATCCTGTTCATCCATTTCTTTTAAGTTTTTGAATAATCCTTCAACTTTAGCATATTCTGTCTGTTTCAATGTAAGAGCATTTTCATCCTCGATTATATTAGCCTTTAGTTGCTCTACTGCCTTTTCTGCAGCCTTAATACTTTCTTTATTACTATTATTTTCAGCTGTTAATTTACAGTGAATTTTTTCTGCATCTTTTAACTCTTTCTCTAAAACTTCTAATTGACCTCCTGCTTCCTAAAAGAAACAAAATAGTTTTAAAAAAATATACGGAATATTTATGTTTCCAATTAATATACATACTACATCCTTCTTTTTTGCTGCTTCATCAAATTCTTTCTCAATATTTTTAAGTTCTTTTTCACCAGTCATGATACTTTTCTTTTTTTGTTCTATTTGATCTATAACAATTTGTACACTTTTTTCTGCTTTTTCACTTTCATTTAAGGCTGTAACATAGCGCCAAGCAAGACAAATTCTTTTACAGTGTTCTAATTCTCTTTCTACACGTTGATATTCTACATATTGTGTTTTTTCCTCTTTCAACTTTGCTAACTTTGGACCTATTTCTTCGTTCAAAATCTAAAATAAAAGTCATCGATTAATTTACACACCATAAAGTTAAATGAGTAAATTCAAAAAATAGAACATACATCATTTATTTCCCTCAATTTACTGTCCTTCTTTTCAATAGTTTTCAAAGCAGCTTCTTTCTTGTTTTCATACATTCGTGTACCTGCAGCCTCTTCTATCATAGACAAAATTTCAACAGGTTTCATATTCAAAACTTTTGTAATTCTTCCTTGCATTATTAAAAAATGAGGATTGTTTACATTTAATTGAACAGAACAAAACATGTCGTGTACACGCTTATTTGGTACATTAGATCCATTGATTAAAAATTTATTTTTGCCACCAATTATAACCTGCCTTGTGACAGTAATTTCTTCATGATGTTCATATCCCATAGGAGATGAATTTCTATCTCTATTGTCAAACGTTATAGTAACACTGGCTTTCTTAATACCTGCTTGGCCAGATTTGTAAACTAAATCTTGTAATGATGCTGCACGTACCTGTAATAAATAAAGGTAACAGATTTTTTGTAGAACACGTGATATATTAATGAAAAATAATAATTACAGCAAGCAAATCTATACCTGGCCAAGATTTGTAATACCCAAAACAAAGCATATTCCATCCAGGATATTTGATTTCCCGCTACCATTAAATCCTGTGATTGCATTAAATTCTTTATCGAAACCATTTATTTCTATTCTTTGTCCATATGACTTAAATCCCTCCAATACCATAGACTTAATGTACATCTTAAACTTGAATTAATTACAGACTTAATTATAATTATACATCTAAAACACGCGAATGCACCCAAGCCACCTAAAACAAATTCAAATTCTTGGCATTGACCAGTATAATCCAGTATAATCCATTATTCTAGAAAATATAGAGTGGAGGCGAGTATTAAAGGGTGGAAACTTCTTTTTTATTTAAGTTCTTGTGTTTATTTCTAAATATTCATTTTTACTCTTTCAGCTTCGTTGAAAGTGAGTAATTTTGAACGAAATCAATCATAATTTTTTAACACAAAAATATATTTTAATAAAATATAATAACTAGATCTTTACTAAAATTCCTAGTAGAAATACCATTTGATTTAGGTTGGGTTGGGTTAGATTAGGTTAGGTTGTTGCGCATACCATTTGAATTCCAGTCAACATCAAAAAACGTATTTAAATTTTCGAAGTGTTACCCATTTTTTTAAATACGTTGCAAGGGTATAGGTAAGATTATTATTTCAACAACTTTTTGTATTAGGGTAACAAATATTTTAAAACCTATGAAAAATTAATGTTAATTGCAATGGTAATAACGTTGAGATAATTATAAGGTTATAGCGAAATGTCATAACGTAATTATTATGTTATTAGAATCAGTATGAACATCCCTCCTATTCAACAACCAGGAACAATGGGAGTAGGACAAATGACTCAACCTGTAAATCCTCAAAATCCACAGCAGACGCAACAACAGCAGGTTCAGCAGCAACAACAACAGCAACAGCAACAACAAACACAAGAAAAACTTGACAATATTTCTAAAGTTAAATCATTAATTGGTCCATTAAGAGAATCATTAGCTATAGCCCTTAAAACTGCAGCACATACACTGCACCAAAATAGTTTAGTAGATGTTGGATCACTAAAGGGCATTGACCAACCTGATCACCGTTTCAATAAAAATATGGAAGAATTTTATTCTATTTGTGATCAAATAGAATTACATTTAAAGACCTCTATAGAATGTTTATCACAGAATTCCAGTTCTTTAAGATACCTACCAGTGGCTGTCATACCAACCCGTACTGATACTGTTAGTGCTCAAGAAGGACCTGCTTTAACTTATCCTCAATTCTTGATGACTGTAAGAGCACAAGTTGCATATGTTCGTGAAATTCATGATACCTTAGTTTCTGCAGCTCATTCAATAGCATCTGGTGAATAATTTATTTTTCTTGTATAGTACATTACTTTTATTACATTATTAAATGAGACTGTAAGCAATAAGACTAAAGGTAAGAATATTTCACCTTTATTTATGTAATTAAGTATTTAATATACACATTTGATTTTGTATATACTACAAAAAATTCTAATAATATTATTACATTATGAATAAATTTATATTTTTTTATATTTTGAGTGATTATAAGAATATATAAATATGTTCATGTCTGAAGTATTGTTTTTATTTTTCAGTTTGTTAAAGCAAGTACTAAGTGTGTGTAATCTGTATACTTTATTGTTTAGAGCATAAAGTCTTGACAGAAATGCAAGGAAATGTTAATGAGCCAATTTATTACTTACAAAGTTCATAAATTTATTCCATACAATTTTTATTATATTCTACATTACTATTTCGTTACAAATATTAAAACGTGGTTTCTAACATAGAAACTGTAATCGATGCACCGATATAATTATGAACACCTAATTAGTGAAATATTTCACTCATTATTTGTACAAATTGAAACATATTTTTCTTTTAGCTATCTCTCAATCAATTCGTACTCTGTTAAAACGAGATATACCAATATAAATGTAAACAAATGTTCATAAAACGAGGAAAATTTAAATACAGTAAGAAAAAAAGCGGCCTAACACAGAGAGCCGCTTATCAGCCGTATGTTTTAGCAAGCACGTAGAAATAGGAAGGATATACCGGTAAAAGAGGGAGGGAGGAGAGGCGTGCAGGAAGCGCTACTGTCAGTTGGATTGGTGTTTTGTCGCGGCGCGCCGAGTGATCATTTGAAAAGGAAGGACCACCTCTGTTCACCATATTTGGCAAACTTTCCCTAATATGGTAACGTCTACTTCTAAATATGGCAGCCGGGGACGCCCTCTCGTTGATTCTGGTGTTACTCCGCGTCGTGTTTCCACAACGAATTTTGGAATATCGAAGCTGCGTAAAAGTTATTTGCCGCCGAATCGATGACCACAAGGGCCTCCTTGATTTTTTTACACAGGTATTTTCAATGATCTTTTAACTGAAAGTTCTATCACGATTGGGTGGACTAATTTCTTACAGCGTAGTCAATGGGTAGTGGGGGAAGCAGCTGCGCAGGAACGTACAGAGACACCGCGTTAGCACGTAGGTCAAGTTACGATACTCAGCGCGCATTCAGTTCGCGGGGAGCGCTCGTGCAGTGCGCGTTGTTGTCCCGTGTTCCTCTAGATGATTGATCACGTGGGAAGCATTGCGCCGAGTTTTCGCGATTCCGTGGTGGAGAAGGGCCGAGGGAAAGGGAATAAATGTGTGCGAGTCCGTAATGGACAACCCTAGCGGCGGAAGAGATAGTCGGTACGCAAGTCTTGGGTACAGCATGGGGATGATAGGCAGCGACGCTGGCTCGGAAATGTACGGCCGACCGTCCACCTCCCAGCTTACAACTTCTCAAATAAGCCGCAGTGGCGCCACTATGATGGCCGCGGCAGCTGCTGCAGGCGCACCAAACGCCGGCGTTGGATCCGTACAGAGGGGTATCAAGAGGACCACATCGGACGTTTGTTACGATGACAATAATGCAAGGCAAGCACTTTCGCAACAGCAAGGCATGTCGATGTCCGGTGATTGTGTCCCTGACAATCTCGAGGAATCGTTTACCAGTTTGGGTCAACCGAAAAAGTCACCCCCCTCGAACGGCAAGAAGACCAAAGGACGGGTTAAAATTAAAATGGAGTACATCGACAATAAGCTACGCCGGTATACAACCTTCTCGAAAAGGAAAACTGGAATCATGAAGAAGGTTTGTATCTGACAAACCCGTCGACCTATTTTCGCTAACGTAAAAAAGTGTGTTTGAACGTCACCTGTCGGCTATCGATCCTCGCGATCGATTCGCTGTGCGATCGTAGTGTCTCTGCGCAGCAAGCTGTTTTTCAAGTGTATTCAAATTTACGATCAAGGAAAAAAAAAACGAGATAAATCGATAAATATGAGATTAAATGAAAAGTCAGTTTCCTACAGTGACACGTAGAACGAAAAGAAACGTGCATTATCGTCGTGTGGATATGCGGACTGCCGTGCGCTAAACTAAACGTACGGTGATGACTTTAGGGAGCGCGCGATTTATGAGTGACAACTGTGCCTTCGCTGACGTGTATTTGTACGCCAGTAACGTATCCCCGTATTTTGGATTAAAATATACCGAGCAAAATCGCTACTTGTACGCAACGCGCGTCTTTTCTTATCGGGGAAACGCTTACGAACGCGTGGTAAATTTTGACAATTCTAACCGGATGATCCATTTCTAGGGTCGACCGCGTACGCACTTCCGCCTTAATTCCAATTCCAATCCCAATTCCATTTGTTTTGCTTCGTTTGACAACATAAGTTCAGTGAATGCACGTCTAAAATATGCACGATCGAATTTCACATCCTAATACAGAATCAACATTATTTTTTTTGCTTCACCTTGCTAAAAACTTTATTCGCAGGATTTATTTTCTGAACGGTAACGTACCCGGATGAATGTTAACATTTTATTTTGTATTTCAGGTAATGGACGCGTTGTAACCGCTATGGTAGAATAATGTAAAAATTGTTTTTAAATTAAATCGGGTTTTCTTATATTTAACTCAGGTAATATTTTATATATGTTTATTATTTGACAATTGTTGCAAATTATTCACGATATTGTGTTCTAACGAGAAAAGTACTGCTTAATCTTCAGACGTTCTATTTTTCTTTTCCTTTTAATGCGATAATAAGGTGAACAAAAATAGTCTATGATTCATTTTAATTTAAATTTATCGTTTTTTACTTACAGATGTTTATTTGATCCAAGCTTCGTGGTATCTGACTCCGTAGAAGAACCTAAAGCAAATTGCATCTTTCATACGAATATAGAAAACCAAAGATAGATTGTTCCCCTTTTCTAAAGACGGACCTCTATAATTAGCCATGTTTTGACACGAAACTGACATAATTGCTTTACACCGTTATTTAGATAAACGAAAATGTAAATTGAAAAATTTGTAAAAAGCAATTGTTTCTTCAATTTCAAACATTAGAAATTATTATTTATAATAGCAGTAATAAGGAAATTTTGCAAAAGGATATCAAATTATATGAAACAGTTGAGTGAGTAGAGAAATCACACTGTTAAAAATATTATCTATAAACAATTTTACACGTGGTTCCGATTTGCATACTCTTTAGTAGAATACTTTCTTGAACTTCAACAAAAGACCACGATTTTGTAATGTGTTCCATTATGTTTATTCGTTTTTATAAGGTGGTTACGTTGTTCCTTCAAGCAGTACGTTTCTTGGTAGCAACTGGAATTTTACAATTTAAATTTGAATTATATATGTATACAACTCGTTCTCCAATGAGCGTTGGTTTTCACTGATAAAAGAAAGAATTCCGTATGAGATGTACCGCGCGAACGCTCCAGAAAACCTTGATAATTATAATGTCGTTAAAGGTATGATCTCTAGACGAACAAGAGTGTAAACGTAGTTTTTTCCTCCGCGTGCGTTTCGAATTAATTATTTAAAAAAATAGTACGCTAATGATTGCGCAGGCGGCAGAAATCTGCATAAGTGCGCTCTATAAAGATCTGAATACATCAGGTGCACGTGATACCCGTTAAGCGTTCAAACGTCCAACAGTAAAATATTACTTTCGTTCTTCAAGGATCTGATTAAGAATTTATGACCCATAATATCTGCGATTCGCGCTTTTCTTTCTTCAAGGACCACTGTAAAAATTGTAGAGTACACAAAACTGCTTTGTATTCCAAGTATTTGGAATTCTTTAAAAACACAAGTGCTTAATCAGTCAGGTCCTCGAAAGTTTCGAAATGGAAGAAAAAGGAACGTTAATGGAGATCGAACGAAAGCAAAGCCACCCTTCTCGAGGATATCCCTAATTAATCGTTGTTTCTGCTTGCAGGCGTACGAGCTGTCGACGCTGACGGGTACCCAAGTGATGCTGCTTGTGGCCAGCGAAACCGGCCACGTGTACACATTCGCGACACGGAAGTTGCAGCCGATGATAACCAGCGAGGCCGGTAAGGCATTAATCCAGACCTGCCTGAACAGCCCGGACCCACCGGCTTCCGGTTCGTCCGGCGACCAGAGGATGTCCGCGACCGGCTTCGAGGAGACCGAACTGACCTACAACATAGCCGACGACGAGCAGAAAGTAAGGCAACTGGTGTATGGCTCGCCGCACGGTGGCTCGTTGCACGGTGGATATCCGGGCGGTGGTCCAACCGGAGGGCCCCCGGGCCATCCGCAACCCCCGCCGCCACCGCCGCCGGGCTCGCAGCACGGGCCACCCTCGCATGCGCAGCACGCGCACCTGATTGCGCATGCACACGCGGGTTCGCCGAGCTCGCACCTGGTACCCTGTTCCAGTCCTGGTCCCATGCTCGCCGGTGGTCCCTATCAGCAATCCTGTCCCTCGCCTCTGCCGCCCCATCATACTTATCATCCTCACATGTCGCACTCGCATCCCCAACGGTAGTACTACCAAACTCGAACGGGCACTCAATTGTCCTCCGGCTCTTTTCGCGCGCCCGACGCGTCCGCGCCTCCTACCGCTTGTTGGCTACCGTGTTGCTTCCCATGATTGATCAGTAACACGGACCGACGTGTAGGTATACCCGGTAGAAGTTATAGAGTCGAGTCTCCCATTAAACGTACCTACCTTTAGTCTTGGGAGAATCTTGAAAGGATCATTACCTGCTATTTAATGAAATATTGATATACAAGGCATCATGTAATGGGACGCTTCTTCTTTTGCACTTACTCTTAACTAAGAAAAGTCTAAATTACACGCGACGTGGATATCCGTGGAGTATAGTGATAACCGATAATCCGCGTTACAGGTATCGCCGACGCGACGGTCTGCCAGCGTAACAGCAATTATTCGTGCACTATCGCGCTCGCGTCGACTATGCTCGATCGGCTGTGACAATTCTTGGCTTCTTCAAGTAATATGTCGTATTTAAGAACGTTTGCGCAGCTTGGTATCGTTCGCGGTACCTGCGAGAAGGGTCAGGTTTTTAGAGGGTAGTTTCGGACGTAAGATAGATGAGTGAAACGAGGTGTTTCGAAGCTTAGCTTCTGTTTTCTGACTCAACAGACGCTTCAGCGTTGGCGCGATTCCGTCCAAGACGCGAAACCGTCGCCTCGAATTAGAAGTTAACGCGTTGAAGTTCGTCTTTTCGCGGCGTTCAGTTTAAATGTCGTGACATTTCGAAGAATGGACACACGCTCGGTGTCGTTACAAGGATTTATAACATAGTAATGGTTCATTATCAGGAGCGTGTCGCGTCGATTGACGTAAAATCGTCGTGCAAACTGAATAACGAATCAACTGGACGGAGGAAGTTCCCGTACGACTTCCGACTTTCTTTTCCGGACTATGAATATCGAAATTCTCGATCAGGCGCATCGCATCCGGTATCAATGAAAGTACGGTTATTTTCTTTTCGCGTGCGTAGGGATAGTGATATCCCGTACGAAGCGTGAATAACGTGATCAACTAGGGACTCGAAATTATTATGCCGAACGTTCACCGCGTTGACGATTAATTTGACGTAAATTCAAGTGTTAATATTTTTATTATTTTCTCCGCTCCTGCTACAATAGCTTGATTAATCGACGCAAAGACGTATTATAGTAAACTTACGGGGACTAGTTCGCATAATTACGTGGCAGGTGCGGTAAAAAAGATTCAACCAAATCAGTCGACGAGGTAAAATCACGACCTCTTATGGTATCGAGACGCGCGGAGATCCTAGTACAGTTGTAACGACAATCAGAACGATGTTTTGCCACGGTTGCCTCGTTCCGAACAGTTTCGAGCAATTAACTCTTCTCTCGACTCGGTATCGCGAGCGATAGCTCTACTCTACGGACACCTGTCATCCTTTAAGACGGGGTCGACCACGCTACTTAACGCAGCAGGTTTTCCACTGTACTTAATATACGAGCAAAGTTATTTCGCGTCCCACCGTGTCCCTTACGGTAGGCTCAGGGAGAGTCTTTCGACGATACGATGCCGATTTTCAATAACCGGGCGTGCGACGATGATGTTTTCAATGAAAAACTGACCGAAAATTGCTCCGTTAACAAACGTATAAATCTAGTCCAATCGTACGAGACTTATCCGCGGGAAACGAGGATAATCGGTCGATTTTTCCAAGTAATGGATCGTTCGTTAACGATCCAGCTTTTAACAAGTCGTTTGTGGAAATAGTTGGAATTATGGAGTTTACGATCTTTCTACGTGTTTCAGGCACTGCGATTTCTGGTAATAGTTAACCCTTTTCGATAGGAAGCTACACACGCCAAAGGATTTTTATATCTTTGATAAATTGAAACGAGTTTTCTTGAGTGATTAAAGCGAATTTCGATCGAGAAGGATTAACTATCATAGAAAATGTCATTGGTAAATTTCATAATATTTTAATTATTTTAATGATCGTAAGCTCGAGCGAAAAAAATATTAATAATGAAAATACGAATCAGTGGCTAGATCTATACGTTAATCAAAGTCCAAAGACTTTTTCTACGATACTGTGGGTATCATGGGCGACAATTGTGCCCGTTCGAGTCGTACTTCTTTACGGGATGAAAACATATCGCAGGACACGTATCGACGAGATTTGATTTCGTTTAACAAACGAGGAATTAAGTAGGGACAATTCTTAATCGTACAGTTAGGGTATTAATTCGTGTGACGTAAATACTCGATGAACCGCGTACTTTTTTTTTTATATTACCTACGCGTCCCGTTTTCTCGTGAACTCGAATCGTATTTATAATATCTTACCACCACGGAATCATTTTTATTTATTTAAAGAACTGTAAATACGTTGTAAATTGATCGATCGTCGCCGAGCAACGAGATATACATATATTAAGGGAACTGAAGCAAATCAATTCCAGTTCTATTCGAAACAATCTAACATCACTGTTCCATAAAATACTCAACGATTTAATAAAAATTATATTGTTTCATTTAAAATAATTTCCAAACGATTAAGGAACTTTTAACCCTTAGCAGTCAGAAGGTGGGAATATTCATCCTCGGACGGCGGACCATGGAGAGATCCCCAATTTCAATTTAATTTTGTATATCATATAAAAGGAAGAAAATGATGAAATTTATTGCGATATAAATTTAATATCGAACGGCTTCCAACTGTAAAGGGTTGAAACAGTCCGCGACAACTACCGAATTGGTTCGCCTCGGTTCCCCTCGATTCTATTTAATACGTACCTAACGATATCGTACCTAAGTTCGTGGGATTCGCGAGACCGGGAATCCGCGGAAAATCGAACGATCCGAGCATTTCACCCTTTTTCCCTCCATCAAAGATCCTTATCGAGGCATCCTTGTTTTTTTTAAATACTCATGTAGTTCAGGTCGAGGTGTTCCGCCTTTCCCTGTGGTAAAAGAAAAAAAGCCACCGAAGAAACGAGAAATCGTAGTACGTGGGTGCGAGTCCGAGCCAGTAGAGACCCGGCGGTGCACGCTTGGCATTGTTGTGCATTGAATATATATATATATATATATATATATATACATATACATCTATACATTGTTGTGTGCATCGTACATTGTTCCGTAATGTGTTGTATTGAAAGTGGCATGTGTAGTATTTGTTTGTTTGTTTTTTTTTTCTCTATCGTAGATTAAGTAGCTAGTATTTAAAATACCTTTTTAATTTAATTCACAGTATCCCTCCTCCTGTGTGTTTCCTCTCCATTTTTATACTTTACGAAGTAGAGAGAACAGAAAAGAAAAAGAAGAAAAAGAACCTCTGCTCGTCCCTTTATACATTTGTGCATGCTTACGTTTTGTACGTGTGTGTGCGTGTATGTTGTTTTCTTTTTTTTTTATACCGCTTAATATTGGACAACATTAAAAGAAAAAAAAAAAAAACAGAACATAGAGGATAGATAGATAGATAAATAGAAGATAAACGTAACACGTGGAAAAGCACAGGAAGGGAATAAAAAAAAATTAATAGAAAAGTGGAGAAGAACGATTAATTACGTGCAGGCGTGACAAGCAAGGGAGATTGAAAATTGGAAATACATAATGGTAATATGTAATCCGTGCATCTTCTCCCATCGACGCACAAAGTACAAATAATATATTAATATTACGTTTACGATAATCCTAAACGGTTAATCACGAAATGTACGGCTGGCGTGCCTATTTAGCTTATGTATCACATGTGTAAATAGTGTACTTGTAAAATACTGTGATAATATTTATATTACACGCACGTGTATTATTATTATTATTATTATTATTATTTTGTTTAATAATTACGATTCCATGATTGTGCGTTTTGTCATCGTACGAATATTATCATAAAATAGCAACGATTGTTGGTAACTTTAAGGTGCCCAGTTTGTTTGTTCTAACAGGTAGGTATAAAAAAACCCGCCTGTTTTTAGCGAACATACCGTATTCGAATTCTCCTCACCTTTTTTTTTTTTTAAAAAAATCTTTCGCGTCGTTCACTTTTCGCGAATTCCCGACCGACGATGATGGAAATGGAAGGAATTCGTTGCGATTAGGTAATAGTTTCGCGTGAAACGCTGAACTAGTTGTTGCGTCGAGAAGATTAAAGAAAACGAGCTGGTTCCAGTTAGGTATTAACAGTCCAGCTGAACGAACCACTTGCTCGTACTCAGCATGTACTTCATAACATTGTTGACGAAAGAAAGTTATAAAGAATGCTCTGTTTTTTTTCTCTCTCTCTCTTATTTCTCGCTAATGATGTTGGATTTCGTTTTTTGTCGCTGTCGCTTTAATGGCGCGAATCGCTTTTACTTTTCGTCTGTGCGTCCCTGCTAAATTAGAACTAATTTAAAAGCGTTTTTTTTTTTCTGTAAATAATATAGGCGCTACTGTTTCAGACAGTAAAAAATTACTAACATTTTCTTTTATACAAAACAACGAAAAGAGGCTTAAATCATTCAACTTTTGCGATCACTTTTGTAAAAGAAAAAAGTTCTCTTAAAAATAAGACACCGGATAAACATTCCATTTTGCTATTCAGGCTATCCATCTTTTCAGGGTGAGTCGGGCAAGGTAGGTTTGCGCTTCGAAATCACGATGTTTCGAAGGACAGTCCTTTTCCTCGCCCTTTTCCGAATGCGTTTTATGTAAAATTTCAAAAGGAATCGTTGCGTTAAGTTTCGAGAAGTTTAACCAAACGAATAAACATAATTTCGAACGCACGCGCGAGATAAGGGTGGCGATGCGCCCTCGAACGCGTAAGTTCCTAAGGGGAGGCGGCTACCGTTTCCGAGGGTTCTTAGCCCCACGATTTACGATCTAACGACTTAACGATTATTATGATGTATTTGACCAAGGAGGCACCCTGAGGTGAATCGCGGTGTTGGTAAGCGACGAAGACAGCAGCTGTCGGTTACTTGGCAGGGCGAAAGAGAGAAGGGCAGAAAACAGGTGGGGAGGAATCAGGGAGAAGGGAAAGAGAAAGATGGCGGAGAGAGAGAAGGTATGGAAGGTGGAAGCAGAATACCATATACGGTCACCTTTGTCAAAGGCTGCTTGTCGCCATATACAGGCAATGTTCGCGATGGCAGATACTTATATAGAGACCAACTTAAGAATCAGGAATGTCGGTTTTTGTCGCGCCTTCTATACACACCCGTGGTAACGGAGGGGTACAAATGCGACTCGGAAGTGATCGCCGACAACGGGCAAGGGTCGCTTTCGCAACCCTTAGTCCCCTAAATCCTAACCGGTAGCCATCTCCCATTCGAGCTTGCGGAAATTGTTTTTCCCCGGTGTTATGACGTGCATCACGGATCCGCCGGTGGGGAAGGTATTAGTTTTGAAGCGAAATGGAAGGATACCGAAGTAGCATAATTGTTCGGAAGTAGGGTAGACTGATTAATGCTTCGCGCTGCTTTTGGAATTCAGAACCTTTGGAACGCGTTTAGAGATCTCCTTAACGGTCTCGCTCTCTCGAGGATAAAGGACGTTTATGTTTCTTCGACTCCGTCGTATCAAAGTTAACGAATAAAAAAAGAAAAGAAACAAATACACCGATGCGTTTCCATCCACTTTCCAAAGGAACGTTTCTCGCACTTCCACTTCATTGTACTTCGATAACCAGTTCGAAAGTGGAGTAGTTTGATCAGTCGACTGGACTGGAGCCACGATGAAATCATTTTTCAAACGTTTACTCCTCTCCCCATCGCGGCCATTCGTCTTCTTCTTGTCTTATTATGCTAAACACACCGTGGGTTGTATTACTTCTGAAGTCACAGCTAAGAAACTTACAGAAGGATGCTCTTCGGATTTAAGCCAGACTTTTTCGAAAATTCATCTTCGATTTTGATAATTGTATCGCGGAAGGATTAGGTTCGCCGATTCGCTTTCTCCCGAGGTGGTAGCGGAGGACACGTGTACGCGTGCTAACGAAGGAGTCGAAATGTATGTATAACGGATAGGTTTGCCCGTTCACGGTTTCGCCGTGGAAAAAAGGTATTCAGTGGTAGAGCGAGGGAGAGAAAGTCACCCGGGGAAACGTAGTCCTGCGTAAATTTGTGAGAATCTGCCGTGGAAGCGCGGTGTACGAGTTGAGGCCGCGCGGATGGCCATATAAGGTGCGCGAACAAGCTGGCGCATCTCTGGCTGCTAGGTAGGTAGGTAGGTAGGTAGGTAGGTAAGTTGGATTCGTTGCTCGTTGTTTCGTTGCTTAGTTGGTTGGTAGGGCTAGTTGATTGATCGGTTAGTTGACCGTTTGATTGGCTCGCCGATATTATTGCCGCGGCGTTATCTAAAGATTTACAGGTTCGATCTGGAATTTGCGCCTCGCAAGCAATTCTGTATCACTTAACGTCTCTCCCGCTTTTCCTACCGGTTAATCGTTTTTTCATTGGGTCAGTTTATCGCGCGACTCCTCTACGCGTTACTTTGTTGGCTAATTAATTCGCCTGCTTTACGGAAGCGTCAGAGAATTTCTAGGAAGTGTCGTTCGTAGAGGTAGGCAGAAACCTTGTGACGATGATTCATAAGTTTTGTACCAGTAGATCTTATACTTTACGAATGCAATCTTTTCAAATTATTATTTCTCCTGGTAACCAATTATGCCTTTCTGTTTCAGGAGGATGGCACTTCGCCTAGGTCGGACGTTTGCCCGAACGAAAGCGACGGAGACACCAGCGACGGTGATTCCCCAGTGTCGAAGGATCTTTCGAAAAATCACTCCGGTAAGTTTTGCTTCCCTTTAAGATGTAAGTAAAATCGGTCCGAGGGGTAAACCCCCCGTCGTCAGTGTTTGCGTAATCCGGCGAGGAAACAATGGTTACCAAAAGTCGTTTTCTCCCAACTTAGAGCCTGAGGGGTATCGTAACTATTTCACCTCGGGATTCCTCTCCAAAAGCTCGGAACAATCGCTGGGCGGTGCGTACGTGGATAGGAACGAATTTCCTCGTGGGCGTATCGGCAGGTCGCGCGGGCTATATCGAAGTGGCGTGGAAAATCGTTAGAGCGGTAGGTACCGTCGTGCAATCGAATCGGTCAGGTAGGCTGGTAGACGGAGAGGCGAGTAGAAAACGAGAGAATGGTATCAGAGAGGTAAACGTATGATGCGTATAAGAGAGGGAGAGAGGAAAAGAGAGGGAGAAGATAAAGGAAAGAGGACACTTAAAATGCGAAAAGTGTGCGAGCGATGACGAGGTTATCCGTGTAGGGGAGTACATAAGGAGTTGTACGGGCCGCGATGACCAAACTAAGACAACGACGCGCTGCCTAACTGGGAAGTAAGATCCGGTCGAAAGCCGCGCTCCGATGCAGGTGTACACATAAATATCGATGCTAATATATGGAGTGGATGCCATCCGACTTACCGATCGCCAGCATGACGTACGAGTTTTTTTTATTTTTTTTATTCTTTCTTTTCGCCTTTCCATTGTTCCCAATGGCACAAACTGTCCCGGCAGGAATTTTGATAACTCCGCCGCGTTGATATCCGATCCGTTCGATCTTACCCCCTTCGTTCGCCATCCGATTGCTCCTTTGTCGTTCAACCTTGTTTCTGGGTTTCTTCCTTCTTCTTTTCCCCCCTTCGCCTCTTTGGTTGGTCGAAGAGGTGTCTCCTCGAGTTCTTCTTCTTTGACATTGAACGTTGTCGATTAGTTGATTGGTCGGTTCGAGTAATTAATTCTTCTCCGAGACGCTTAACTGTAAGACCGGTGCGCGTGTGTGTCGTTTCCCATTGGAATTCTATTTTCAATTGGAAATTTTATTTATTTATTTCTTCGATTTGCGATTTAGAAGTAGTTTTAACCCTTTGGTACCCATGGTTCAAATGGACCTTGCGTCGAACATATTCTATAAATATAATTAATAGAAATAATTAACATATGTTTAGTCTCGTATCGTGGTCTGCACTGTTTTGTCTATCTGTACCACTTAAGTCTAATCTGATTTCATATTATGTTCACCACGTAAACGTATATTTTTAGCGATGCTTCCGGAATTAATTTAAGTAGTGAAAGAAACCCAAACAGCAGTGGGTCATCGGTAAATTCGTTCTATCTCTATTCGAGATTTAAAAACTTTAGAAAGGATGTAGGTAAAACATATAGCGTAGAGATTTTCAAATAATGAAAAATAATATTTGAAGGAAGAGCGGAAAATTTAGAGAATGAAAATAAAATGAAAGATTATGAATTGAATAAAATCGAAACGGAAAAGGGTTAAATTGCTATTATCTCAGCAATTCGTCTTCCTTAAAGTTATAATAATTGTTCGCAGGTATAATGTACCAGATGCCACAGACAGTGATTTACTCGCCGAGTCCAGGGGTTCTGCTCGGTATCGGTCAAAACGGTCAGCCAGTGCAAATCTCTCAAGAAGGAGGTGAGAAACCATGATGAACCCTGGACCAAACACCCCTACACGCATCCACCATCCTTTCGTAACCAAGAACGAGAGAGACGAGGGGTTGAAGGGTTGATCTTTCCTCCTCCTTCCTGTTTCCCAAGTAGAGGTTTTCGCATTGTTTCGCAGGCACGATAAACCAGTCGAATTCGTCCCAGAGTAATCAACCGTTCATCACGATACCATTGAACGTAGCGATGAGCGCAGCGGGTTTGTCGCTTCCTGTTACATCCAGGATGAATATGTCGCCGACCACCACGTCCTCCTGTGATCAGCCATCGGACCTGACCAAAGATCGCGACTGATAAGATCGATCGTCGAAATCATTCTGGAACTGTAACGAATAACGACCCGATGGATCGTTAAAAGTGACGTCCTTTTCAGTTTGACACTGGCTACCGTGACGACGCGACGCGCAAATGTTAAGTCTGTAACGTGGAACTTTTTCTAGAGCGACGCAACAGATTCTTCTTTTTTTTTTTAATCACTCGTGGATGCGTGTAGATACGATACCCGCTATGTTTGAATTTATCGATTAACGAAAAATACTTTGATTCTAGCAGTAGTCGGTGACCGACGGTAAGACGCGTCCAGAGGGTGACGTTCCTCGCCATCTGTATTTCTCGCGAATGTATTTAATGTCTTCCCTTTTCGAAATTTTTTTCTTTTTACCATGGATCCATCGAATGCAGAGGTGCAACTTTTGATGCAACGTCGATTCAACGAATTTTTTAACACGTTGAATGCTACAGGTGGGTTACGAGATTTAAATTTAATATGAATGATATATCGGTCAACGTGTTTAACTCTTTCCAGGAAAAATTCTTACGTTTTCTGAGTTAAATAAATGGTACCCTGACGTATATTTCTTTGCAGCATTCAACGCGTTAATTGTACTAAAATATTGAATTTAAAGAATATTTTCGTTACCAACGTTCGACCGATTCTCGTGCAATACTAGTCAAACTTTTAGCCCAACGAACGTTCCACGAAGCAACATTTCACAATTTTTTCCTCGACAATCGAGGCGTTTTAGCGTTCGTAAATTGTTATTAGAATCGTTTAGAGACACGTTTTTATCGGTGGAATTTATCGAGGAAATTTTGTACAATCTTTTTGCAAAATAAACTCAGACCGGTGTTATTCGATCGTTAAATCGTTTCGTAGATCCTCGACATTCTAGTTGTTGAGAGATTTTTTTAGGAGATTCGAAGGGCGATGATTACTTCTTAATATTACAGGGTGCTTTTAAAACGAATAATGCAAGTTGTCACTGGAGTAACTAGGGTGAGGCCAGGGTGAAAATATGTAGACTGGTTCGTTCACCATTCTATAGTTTTAAGATTTTAAAATTCCAGAATCTCAGATTTCTAAAATTTCAGAATTCCAAATTTCTATAAAATCCTAGTTACGCCAATGCAGGTTCTTCTTCCTTTCAATCGTAGAGATGATAGCCGATATATTTTTTAATACTGCGATCAACCAATGACATTTGGTTCGCCTTTCTAATTGTACACCGAATTCCTATTCATTAGCTCATCGGTGAAATAATTCATCTCGAAACAACGATCGATGAATTATTAGAATTTTTCTTAATTAAACAATCGTTCGGCTTGCGTGATGGAAACACGTTTCGAGATCAACTGATCAATCGAACAGAAGAAAGTGATGATAGTGACAATTTTAATTGGTCGTTTAAGTGATAAACACGCATTATTATCGACTATATACTAATATAACAGTATTTTTAATCCTACAATCTCTATTTTACACGATATGGAAATAAATTATCAGCTTCTGATAAATAACACGCGAAGAATTTGTACCTTCTTTTTTTTTGTAATAAATATTACCTATGATTTTATAATACATGGGTGGTACTATCGATCGAATTCGGCAAAGATATACTTTTAATAATAAATTAATTTACATTTAAAAGTTTGTAGAAGCTGAAGAGTTTATACAAAATTTTGTATAGGCTATTAGAAGAGAATAAGATTTGTAATACGAATGATAGTTCGATCCGTGTAAAAAAAAAAGCTAAAATTGATACAAAAAATCAGTAACTATATTACCTATATTATGCATTTATCATGGGTGTTAGAAATTTCAGATTTTATTCCATATCTTTTTGAAAGCATAAACAATGACCTAGTCATACGAATTTCTTTTTCTACTTTATTTTATCATTGTCTAAAAAGAGTATTATTTGAAATGATTTAAAATACACAGTTTTTTAGTTCTGTTGGCTTGAAATAAATGATTCTCAAGCAATGTTGCAAAGTAATTATCATTTTAAGAATATATATGTTATTACAGAATAATTTTCAACGCAAGGATCGTTTATAGAATCTCTGTGAATATGGAAAAATAATTTTCGTAGTATGATTAACGTTGTTAAAGAATGTGCATTATGTGATTAAAGTGGAATTTTATTGGTATACCAAAGAAAGCCAGATGGAAACAGGTGCGAGGAAAAATGGGAAAGAAGCGAATTTGAAAAACGTCTATCATACTTTTTAAATTACATATCTCGTTTTCTGCGTTACGTGTGTCTAACGAGTTTTTGAGAAACAATCAACCTTACGTAAAAAGTAACACGAGAAGCTCGAGCTTAATGTTTGTACAGTAATGGACAGATTCGAAAGTTTCATGTGTCTGTAAAGAATCGAAATTGGCAGGGTTGAAGGCGTTCTATTTTATATACAATGTGTATGCATATATATATATATATATATATATATATATATATAATTGCATAATAAGTGCTGCGAGGATCATTTAAATTTTCTATAAAGTTCATCATTTTCATATACATGGAGGAAATGTTATAAAAATTTGCTAATATCAAAGCGCTTCTTAAATCTCTGATTAAAAATTTAAAAAATGTTAATAGCTTCTATGCATAATTTCATTAATTCTTCTTATTAAACAATATAGCATTATTAGAATCATTTATTAATGAAATTTAAATGATCCTCGAACAATTCGTAATTTACGAAGTTTTTTTTATTACTCGTTTACTGTAATATTGCAACGCGAAGAATGTTTGTAACCGAATGTTGTAACGAATGAACATATGTAAACATATCGCTGTTTTCTACACTAACTTTGCATAATATACTGGTCGTGTGCCATTGTTAAAATTGTTATGGAGTATGCGTTGGATACGAAGAAATGAAATACAGTTATTCGAATTACAATTTTGTGTACACAGTGGGTTTCGAGTGAGTTTTAATATGCTTTTTCTGTCAAATCACCGCAGGTCAATATTTCATATTAACAAATTATTATTTTCCCAATCCAATAATATAATCTTTATTTATTTATATTTTTATATATTTTGAATTACACTCACTGTGCGCATATAGTGACAAATGAACAAGACTTGCGATGATAAGAAAGTTATAATTTCAAAAATTTGAATTTTCTAATTCCAAATCGAATCGAAGATTCGACTCGATTTAATCGATACATGTTACAAAGGCTAAAGGCATTCCTTTCAACAATGTTGGCAGCAGCTACCGAAATGTAATGTACCGTCATGGCGACGTTACCACCGCGGAAAAATCCAACTCCAACGAAAATTTTAAAACAGCATTTAACCCCGTTGCAAACACTTTTACAGTTGGGTTTTCCGAAACATCGAGCGTGAGTATTATGATATAATAAAATCATAAGAATGTCGTTCTTCCACTTTAACTTTACGAGCAATTAGGAATGATTGCAAGGTAGCACTGTAAACAAACAGCTGTCAAACTTAGAGTACTACTATTGTTTACATTCTTTTTTCATTAAATTATACTTATTTTGACTATATTATTTAAATTTTTATTATTTACTGTTTCTTTGGTGTTGCTTTAAAATAATATGCAATGTACATTATGTCATAAATGTATTGTATTTTATTATGTAAGAGAGGTAATAGGATTAATTGTATGACTTGCAGTAATTAAAGTTGACATTGTATTATTTTTCTAGAGAAAAAGCACTAGCTGCTACAGGACATCGAGGTATTCAACTTGCATCCGATTGGCTAGTAGCTCATGTTAGAGATCCAACTTTGGATTCTGATACCCATAGACAATATGTTTTATATGCTTGTCCCACTGGTGAATTAGCTGAGGAGCTTATGAAATTTTGGTCAGAGAGTAAAGAACTCATATGGAATGGAGCACATAATTATATGCCACATATTACACTTGTCTCGTTCTTTAATGTATGATGTTATAATAATATTAATATATAAAATAATATAAAATAACACGAATGTTGTGCTTGCAGGCACCAGATGAATCTACAGAAGAATTAGTAAATGCCCTTGAAAATATAGTTAACCAAGATGAACTATCAGACAATATTGAGCTAGAAACTTACATTTCTCCCAATTTTATGGGTCTTTTTGTTAAAGAAGTAAATGCTGAATGGCTGAAAAACATTTCTGTTCGTTATGTAAATAAACTAACTAGTTTGGGTATTTCTGCAGAACCTCAAATAAAATCATTGCA
Source organism: Osmia lignaria lignaria (assembly GCF_051020975.1). Taxonomy (NCBI): domain Eukaryota; kingdom Metazoa; phylum Arthropoda; class Insecta; order Hymenoptera; family Megachilidae; genus Osmia; species Osmia lignaria. Next base: position 8,138,155 of record NC_135044.1, on the reverse strand, counting down.
TTTAACATTAGCATATCAATTTCCCAGCAATTTATACCAACAGCTTCGTTTAATGGTAGAAAAATTGAAGCTTACTTCTTCAGCTAATTGGGAACTTAGATTATATTCCAGAGATTCTAGACTCCAAAATGCACATGTACATAAAGTTACACATGCTCACATGCCTAGAGAGCATGACGAATTGGAATTAAGGGTGGGAGATTACATTTATATTCCAGAAGGAGCATGTAGTGTATCCACAGATGGTTGGGTCGAAGGTATCTCTTGGTTAACTGGTATTTCAGGCCATCTACCTTTAAATCACACAAAACGTACAGCTGAATCAGATTCGTGGACTTTACATACTACTATACAAATTACTGATAATAGAAATGACATTTCGGAAAAGGAAGAAATACCTGTTACTCGAAAACCACCAGTATTATCATCAGGTGATTCTGTAGATAGTCCTGATGGAATTGCAACAACCAATGAACCGGTAATCATATTATTTCTAATTATCCTTTTGATCATTTAATTTTATTTTTATATATTGTTTTCTGTATAGATTGAGGCTTCTGAGGCACCTTCAAGTTCCTCAAGACAAATTTTTATATGTCGCCATGGAGAAAGAGTAGATTTTACATTTGGGGCATGGATTCGTTATTGCTTCGAATCAAACGGCTCATATGTTCGCAGAGATTTGAACATGCCAAAGGAAATACCGTCAAGAAATATACAAGACTTTCGAAATGATAGTCCCTTAACTACTGTAGGTGAAGTACAAGCAAGCTTGGTAGGAGAAGCTATGAAATCATCCAGTATTAAAATAGATGTGGCTTTTACATCGCCCTCATTAAGATGTATACAAACGTTAGCTCACATTTTAAAAGGATTAGACTCAAACATTCCAATGAAAATAGAGCCCGGTCTTATTGAGTGGTTAGCATGGTATCCAAATGGTGTTCCAGTTTGGATGACATCCGAAGAATTAATAAAAGCAGGCTTTAATATAGACAAAAGCTATGATCCAGTGATTAAAACAAAAGAGCTTCCATTAAAAGAAAACGCAGCCCAGTATTATGAGAGAAGTTACGAATTAATCAAACGAATTATTGAAAGTACTGTAGGAAATATTTTAATTGTAGCTCATGCTGCTTCTTTAGCAGCTTGTACAAGGCAATTAACAGGTGGTAGAATACCACCAGCTTCGGAAGTTACTAAATTAGCTCAAAGAGTACCATATTTAGCATGTCTAACGGCACGTGAAGGGTTGGATGGTTGGCAACTTTATCCACCACCATTCCCCCCTATAACACATACAAGTAATACTAGATTCGATTGGAAAGTATTATTGTAAGGAATGAATGAGGTTTTCAGTAACGTTTTCCTCTTTTTGTCTTTTGACATATATAAATAGCTTAATTATAAAAGACTGTTCAGTAAACTTTCTGCAACGTTTTAGTTTATACGAGGTATATTAAAAAGAGAAAATAAGTATTAAGAAAATTATTTTCTTACTTGGATTACTTATGAAGTAGTTATGCCAGATTATTACTCAATTTTTTTAAAGGATTAACTTTTGTAGGGTAATAAATACGGGTATTGGCATTTAGTTTTATCTACTCTACGAAGAATTTACAGTGTGTAATCTTTAAAAAAGATTAACGAATGTACGAATTACATATTTTAATATGATTTTTAAAGAGATATATTCTTATATAATTTTCGTATTTAAGTCTAGAAAGATTTTTGGTAAGTTACATAGTATTCTCGATGAAGAAAATGCAAAGAAAAAAAGAGAAATACAATAAATATTGAAAATTGCAATTCATAATCAAAATGAATGTATGTAAATGGAAATTTACAGAAACCAGTAAATGATAAAAAACAAACCTCTACACATGTACAAGTACGCGACACAATAGCTAATGTCAATAATGTGTGAAAACGTAGAAGTACAAATTTGATGTAGAAAAATAATGTTGTTATTTACCAAAGAGATATATAAATATATAAGATGTTATTTTATTATGACTATCAGTTATATGATAAAGGGACCTATTGCTTTATTTTCTGCAGAAAAAAGTTTATTGAAGTATAACATACAATATCTCATAGTGTATAAAAAGTTGTTCTATATACAGCCAAATTTAATAAAAAGTGTAATGAATATAAAGCACTGCAAGATATTTTTAACATTACTTTTCAGTAATAACATCATAATAACAACTAAACATGTCCAGCTTCTTTTAATTTTCCAATTAAAGTATCAATATCTGGTAGAATAACACCACCCTTTCTAGCTGGTGGTTCTTCAACTGACAACATTTCAATTCTTGCAGCAAAATCTACACCTAGATCTTTTGGTGTAATTTTTTTAATTGGCTTCTTTTTAGCCTTCATAATATTTGGTAATGTAGCATATCTTGGTTCATTAAGACGTAAATCAGTACTTAAAACTGCTGGCATTTTCATTTTAATAACTTCCAATCCTCCATCAATTTCACGTGTGACAGTTAATTCACCATTATTATTTTCAACCTATTGCACAAACACATAAATCAGATAACAGAAACTAGATTCACATAATATTACTTCAAATTACTATTCATTAACATACTTTACTACAAAATGTTCCAGTTGGCCAATCCAAGTAACCCCCAATCATTTGTGCAGTTTGATTGCAATCATCATCTATAGCTTGCTTACCAATAATTACTAAATCTGCTTTTTCTTCTTGAGCCAATTTGGCTAAAATTTTAGAAACATGAATAGGTTGTAAAGTCTCATATTCAGCTCCAGATATCTCAACATGAATTCCTTTATCAGCACCCATTGCAAGTGCGGTTCTTATAGTATCTTGAGCTTGTGTTGGTCCACATGACACTGCAATTATTTCTTGTACAAGTTTCTTTTCCTTCATTCGTACAGCTTCCTCAATTGCAATTTCATCAAATGGGTTCATTGAATGTTTTACTCCATCCGTTATAACACCTGTTTTGTCTGGTTTAACACGAATCTGAAAGTAAAGAAAAATAAAATATATGTTACATAAACTATACGGATGCTGAGAACATATTATTTTAATAAAAATTTATATTATAATTCCATGTAATAAAATGTTTTTGTGCAACTTACAAATTATGTAACATTTAAATGTTAGTATGCTCACTATTTTAATATCATTATTGTATTAATATTTCTTGCTTTTAAATATTTTAATGTATCGTTCAAATATACCTTAACTGCATAATCGATAACTCTCTTTACACCTACGAGTACACGCGCCATTGTTAACTAAATAATCAACAAATCGATAAATAATACAACTGTAAATTATAAATTCTTTTTCATAATATATATCACGAAATGTTCGTAAAATTGTTCAGTTTCTCTTATACGTGGTGGGACCACTTTGTTGACAATGGTCTAAAGTTCATTTCTTTCTTGATATCAAATAAATTGGTATGTTCATTTCATGAAGCTTGCGCTGATGTAAGCGAGCGTCATAACATGGCCGTTTCAGATTTGTTAATTAGATTACAAAATTACATACATGCCCAGTTAAATAATTATTAAGAACCTTAAAAACAAAATAATAAGAATTAAAGTTCAAACTTTTCATGACGTCAGTTATAGATTTTTTCTCATTGGCTAATTTATATAAACATACGTATAAGATTACGATTGTGATACTCCACCTTTGTGCGATAACTTCTTTCATGGATCTCGATCTATCTGTGATAGATAAAAGCTCAAGATCTATGATTTCATTTATATTTAGGTAAATAAAGCTATTTTCATTTGAATTATATTTTAATAGTAAGTAATAATACAATTAAATAGTATTTTATATTCCAATAAATTGCAAGTTAAGACCATTCTAATCTTACAGTATTATAAATGGCGCGAATGTAAAGTGTTTTTATCAAATGAAAAAATCAGGAAATAATTCATATATTACATTGCTCGTTATTGTATTATAAAGATAATGCATTATATCAATGAAAGTATTAGACAAATATTTTTCAAAGCATAGTATTTTAAGGAAAAGGGACAAATTTTCGTATATTTTGCATATGTTTATACAGCAGTATAAAACAAATTTCTCATTTTCCAATTGACAAAACTTTAATTAGAAGTCAATTAGAAGAAGTAAAATATCACGGATGTATAATAATTTTTATATTGTAATGAATTAATACAAAAGAAATTAAACTATCGTTGTAGAACCAATCAGAATGAATATGAAATCAAGTTTGCGCCACACATGGCGTCCAAGAACCGACGCCATCTAACGTCTGGCATTCCTGTTTTTTTTCGTGCGGGTAAAATCACGGCTTTCTATAGCGCGCAAGCCTTTATCGTTTTGTTTTGTAGAATTCGGTAAGTTAAGTGAATATCTTCGATAAATGGACTATGCTACACGTATACCGTATGAAATGTTAACTGAGAAGAAACGTTCACGCGTTAAGGAAGTGTGTGGGAAAATGAGTTAACCGTGTGTTAACGCGCAGTGATCAACTATTCGTGGAAGTTTAGTAAGAGAATATATACCCATATTCAAGAGTTGATAACGTCGAGGTAATTTTACGTTCATCTTTAAGATCGAAAATATTACGTGGGCTTTTCAAATATTCCAAAATTTAAAACTACCAAAAATTTCCTTCGTGTTTATGTTTACTCCTCTAATTACCCCCTCCCTCTTCGACCACCCTCTGTACCTGAGTTTTTCCACAATTCTCCCTCGTTTTTTTCATACTTCATTATTATCTTACTACTACGTTTTAGTTCTCCCTGTTTTGTACTTACTATTACATAAATTGATTTTACTTTATCTGTTCATTGTGTTGTTGATCTCAGTAACCAAACCATAAGAAACAAAATGCTATAACTGCTGTTAAAATGTTTGCATGCGATAGATTGTTAACCTTTTTGGAACCTTTAAATATTGCTAATAAATTATTAAATAGAAACCTAAAGTTAAATTGATTTTTATATGAAAAATATTATTGTACTTGTGTCTTTAAATGTATCGTAATTATATGTAAGGTCACTTAATTGATACCAATTTTTTGTAAGTATTTAGAGACGTATTTAATGAAAAATGAGTGCATCGGCCTTAAAATCAACGATACCTGGAGTAGGTACTTCTCCAACATCTACCAGCCATTCAATTCTACCTATGAATGCGATGGCACAAAAGGTTGTATCGGGATCAGAACCAGGGTCTATGAAGCCTTTATCAGGAACTGGATTAAGCTATGTTACATTGCAACCACCCAGTCAGCCTTTAAGCTTAGTGCAAGATCATAGACCTTCCGTGTATCAAACACCCCCGTACATAAGCAGTAATTCTGAAAAGGATTCTGAAATGGAGAAATTAATTCCAAATGGGGTTGAGATTATAAAAACAGAAACAGAGCAAAATATATCTGCTACTATAAAACAAAGCGAAGCCAACAGAAACAATAATTTAAGTCCAGATAATCCTACGCAAGAGCCACAAAAAGAAGTTCAATCAGAGCAAGAGACAACACCTGCTAACTTAGATTTCCCTGGTTAGTAAAAGTATAATAAGTTTTCAATTAATCTTATATATTAATTAATTTTATATATTAATATTACTTATATTCTTTCAGCATTATGTCCACAAGTGCAAAATAAAGTTGAAGAAAAGAAGACCCCTGTAAATAATGGTTCAAAAGAATCTGAGGCAGTTCCAAACAATACAACTTTGCAAACAAAATCATCTACACATAAACCAGAAGACACACCAGTAAAAACTGATAGTCAAAAGCCAAAAGCCACATCTCAAAGCATAAAACATGTACCAGATAGTTCTGTGACACCGCAATCAAACAATCCACCAAAGGTTGAAACAAAAAGCACTGGTTCACCAAAAGCAAATAAAAGAAAATCTAGAGAATTAAAGGATTTAAAAGGAACACCAACAGTTTCGGATGGAGCAAGTAAACCAAAAAGAAATCGAATTCAAACGCAACCTTATCAAAGTCCATTGCCAGAAATTGCATTGCTTGTCAAAAATTTAAACAAACCTCCACCGTCGAAAGCTTCCGACGACAAACTTATAGTGTTCTATAAGTAAGTATGCAAATCGTTCATTATCTAAAAATATGAAATACATGATATAATAGTGAATAACAATAAAATTTGTTAACTTTTTATATTAATTTTTATTTATAAATTAAATTGATAATGTTGGCTTACTATCATGCATACATTAACTTTTGTTGATGTTTATTATTAGAAATGAATTTTTGGCTGTGAGAAATGCAGAAGGAAGCTTCTATGTATGTCAAGCAATGCAAAATATATACAAATCGAGCAGACGAATTCGTATACGTTGGCTTTCTCAAGACAAAAACAATGGAGAAATATATTCACCAGATTTTTATGATTTCATAGGTAATTTTATGTAAAATTGCAATTATAACTACTAGATTTATATTTTTTTAAAACTTTGAATTAGTTTTATTGTTATATTGCTGTATAAATCTTGTTACTGTATGTAATATAAATAGTGCATTTGTATACTTCTATCTTCTTTAACATTTCAGATTTCGATTGTATATTAACAAATCTAAATTTGAACAAAATTGATAAAAACAAATTCCAGTTAACCAAAATAGAGCTTTTACGCACTGAGAATATTTTAAAGAGAGCGATTGATGTTGAAGCTGGCGTGTCTGAAAAACCTCGAGTGACAGAGGAACATCCCGATGGCCGTTAGTATTATTTTATTTTAAACTTAGTAATTTTTATAAATAGTGCTAAAGTTTATTATTGCTAAAATATTAATGTTCTATCCACAGTTGACCTTTCACTTTACAAGGATGAATCACAGTTAAAAAAGAGAAAAAATTATAATTTGCACAAACAAAAGCAAAGTTTACGTAAGAAGTCGAAACAAATTGAAAGTTCTTCCGAAGATGATACCCTTGACGAAGAATCAGGGAAAAAATCACCCAAGTCGAGTCGTTCAAAGAAACGAACGGTTAATAAAGCATTAGCAATAGCTAAATCCGTAGCAAAGGGATCTAGTAGAGCGGAAAGAGCATTAAACAGAAACACAAAGTCTGAAAGTGAAGGTGCTACTACTGATGCTACTAATACCACTACAACTACTGTTACTACTGTTGCTAATACCGTTGCATCGGTAGATTCAAATGCAACTAAAAATAATACCGATGTTAAAAAAAGTGAAAATAAAAAGAGCACGAAGCAGCAAAGTAACAACACCACGAGTGGAGTTTCAAGGACAAAGTTACGGGGTGAGAATTTTTAGCGTTATGATTCCGATGTATCATGTTTAATAAATATGATAACAAAGAAACAATGTAATTTTTAGCACCTGCGCAGAACACATCACAGAGTAATAAAGCAGCAGGACGTCCAAAACGTACGCCAGCAGCTTCCGGAGTTCAAGCGACCGAGGAAACAACTCCCCGAAAAAAGCCACGTGGACGAGCATAAGATTAACGTAATTTGAGTATATTTCCTGTACTATGTTTAGGACAGAATCTGCATCGTAGGCAATATGTACACGTAGAACACTCTTTAAAAATCGCGATCAATTTTTAATGTAATATATATGATCTCAAGATTATTATATCTATCAGATGCTGCATTATATTATAGTCCAACAATGTGGGATCAACAATTTATATAACTGTGCGGTAAATCGCATTTAAAAAAGATAAAAAGACTCAGAGACTTATAAGAGTGATATTGTGATATCATTAAAAATTTGTACATATCGTCTACGTTTCAGATTCCAACAGGAGAAGAAAGTCACGGAATGTATGGAGAACGGTACCTTGGTTGAGTAATATCTACAGGGTGTCACACGCTAATGCACTCTTGCAATAGTCTATTTTTGATGTTGTGAGTGAACTGTACGTGATTCAGTTGCGTTTAATTGTACACTTTCCATTGGATATGATAGCTATGTACAAATATATATGTCTGGGGCTTACGTGTACTCTATGAAAAGAAAAAAAAAGAAAATGGAAAACAGAGAGAGAGAGAGAAAAAATAGAGTACGAAAGGGTGAGAACAATCCGTGAATTATCGATCTCCGAGTTATGGATCGGTAGATTTAGAAGTACAATATCTGTACATTACGCTGAATCCTTGCTGTTTATAAAATAGCATACAAATGGTCCAGCGGCTATATTAATAACAGGCGGAGAAAAAAAGTGCCCTCAACTGTAAATCCTTGTCCTGTTATCGAATCTATGGATTCATAAAAAAAAAAATAAGAAACCCTATGGCTGGAGATATAACATTTTTTCAATGTAGTTTATTTTCGAATCATGTCGATGAATTACTAATATAATTCATTGTTATAAAATTGATCATATTAATTATGGTGATGTTAAACTATAATTTAGCCACTCAAAACATATTATATTCCTCTTTCTTTTGAGAAGCAAAAAAAAAAATTAGCACTTATTTACTCTGATAAGTCTGGATTAATATGTATAAACTTGCTTTATCTATGTATTATTTTATTTTTTCAAAGATTATGGACAAAGTGTATATTTACTAAGAGATAGATGATTATTGATTTACACTTCACCAAATCTGAATTCGTATATTTTAATATAGTTTATAGTTTATATTTTATGTCGAATTGTATTATTGGGAATATAAATTTGTGTCTATGTTAAAAAAGGGAATTTATAAGAATCATGTTAGTAAGATGTATATTGAATGATGAAGGTATCGAGACATGAAGTTGATTTTGCTACATTAACGATGATACACTGATATACCTTACAAATTTTATTTTACGTAAAGGGACCCTTATGTTTTTTAGGAAAACCAAGGATAAATTGTTTTTAAAAGGATTGCACGATCTTTTTTCCGTTTCCTTTAAAGAGAAATTCGGTCTTCAGAAATGTGTGCATTTAGTTTAAGCATCGGCCGTTGAATATTGCACAAAATGCGAAATGAGAAAGTTGTTTTCTCACTTACATGATTTTATCCATGTATGTACATATAAAGATTATTAGGTAATCAAAATTGTGAAAATGAATACAAAACTATATGAGCGTTTGGAATTTGAGGGCTAATGTATCTTATTCATTTGTGAGTGTGTGTCTTTTACATTAATTCTGTTGCAATATAATCAATTGCAAAACTTGTTTCCGCGGTCACTGAACACATGTGTACGTTGTACATATATTTCATAAGCTTACAAACGTAAAGTGAAAACAATTCAGCAATGCCATTTAAATGATTAGACACGTTGTCTTCTAAATAGGATACAAGGATCATTATAAATAACTGGTTAAGGTGAATGTAATTCTCGAGATGGGAAATGAATAAGATACCAATCCTGTCATTGGTCCATTGCATATTGTATTTAAAATATACACATACATAATGTATAAATTTAAAATATATGCAAACATAATGTATAAATTTAGTGAAGGATGAAAGAATTAAAAAAAAAGAAGAAGTTATAACGATAAAGACCGAGAAATTCGCTTATATTGTTATTCGATTTTGCTTTTGAAGCAATGTCACGTTTTTTTGGGAATTAGTTGTATAATAAACAAAATAATTCAGAGGACGGTGCAAATAACGTAATAATAAATATCATTAATTAGCGTTGATGGAAGGTATGTAATATATAATAAATTTTCAAGTCAAACTGCACTTTATTATTTCGAGATATGAGATAGATTACACGACACTAATAAAGGGCAGCTCTTGATATTCTTCTGAGCTGTTTACAAATGTTATAAAGTATAATTGAAAGGAAATTGAATCGAGAAAAAAAAAACAGCAATGCATTTGCGTGCGGGCTGGTATATTTGATGAGATTAATTATTATTAAAACGTGTATTAAATCTCTATGATCGAAATTGAAATGTAGACAATTAGATAATTGACCACAACAATCATGTTTCGCTTTATACACGATACAATTTTTTAAATCATACTTGTCGGTTTGTTACATGTAACAAACTTTAATTTTTAAGCCAATCAATCCAAAATTCTGTATCGTTATTATCGTGTGATATATCCGTATTTTTATATTTCTTTTTTCATGATTGCATTCTGTCAGAAAAAATGAATGAAAAATCATTGTTCAAAATTAAAAAATGAAGAGTTAAAAGATATATACGTTTGCTGTATACAAACGTATATAAAATTCAAAGTACAAATAGTTTGTCATGAAAGTATCAGAATTTTAGTCCCAAATTTCGGGAACACTGGTTTAAAGTGTTACGTTAAATAAGATCTCAACTACCTCGTGATACGACTTATTTCCGCATTAAATGTGAAAATTTTTATCTCTGATTTCCGGTACACATGATTATAGAGGGACGTTTCGTTTTATTTGGATTATAAATTATTTTTATATATTTATACATATTTGAAGATACTTAATTGTTGACGCGTGAAACATCTTTCTCTAACTTAAATAGTTTTATAATTCTAATAATACTATATGTTAAGAACCAAGTTAAATTTATTAAATTTCATTTAATAGATTAATATCGATTATTTTAAAGTTTTAAATTTTCTATTGTTTTTGCATCGAGTAAGATGTTTTACCCGGGAATGTTAAGTATTTTTCTTTTTATTTTCTTTATAATGTAAAAAGAGAAAATTTTGGTCAGTTTTTGCGGTGCCAATTATTTTAAACTTCTCAAGCAATATTCCTCCGACATCTGTCTTCAGACATTGTAAAATCTATTATTGGCTATCACTTGACTTCTAAGCACTGCTTCAATGAATTTACAGCGTATGTCCCTAATTATTCTGAATGTCACCATTGCATTCTAATTATGTAAGAAGCACACAAACCATATTACGCGTGTCGCATCCGAATAGACATTTAAAATGAAGCGTTCGCGCGATTATCTCTAAGTATGATTCTTGTAAAGATGAATATTTACATAGACAAAAGAAACGATAAGGTACAGCCCACATGCGAAAATATCGGACCGTACTTGAAACATGTCAAAGACTGTCTTTTCGCTTCGAGGTCGTATGAATTAGCACGCACATTAGGAAGTACCTGCAAGTAGTCTACACCCGAATTCCTCGTGACTTTACTACGCTTTTGAAAATTATTTATTACTTTCAAAAATGACTTAGTAATTTTAATCTATTTTAAATTTTTTATAAAATGTTTCGATCTAAGTTTCATATTGAAACAACCGTAGAAAAAGATTCGAAATGGCCTACTTTCTACCTACAAGAGGCGAAAGGACAGTAAATATGATTATGTGTATAGAAACGTGTTTCAAGTGGAACGGCCTGATTCCTTTTGAGATTCATTTTTCTAGAATTTATTCTGTACAATTTACACGCAGTTCTATCATTTAGAAATATTTGCAAGGAATTTCAAATGTCTAATTGTACAACTACTGTGAACATACGAGAAACATCTACCTGTCTTTACTGTATACCGTTTTCCTTTCTGTACGTTATTACCGTACTTTTTATTGGACTAACGAATTACAAACTGATGATAGTTGGTGCAATCTATATGTCTCCTGTGATTTAAGTTCACGATGAATTTGAGAAATCAGCGTTTTTCAAACAATAAAAAATATTGTGAATTTGGTGATCACAGTGATTTTTTATTCACGTATTGCCTGTTTGATTTATCTTTTTAATTATTATTATTTACACAGACATTGTCTCTATACATTTTACATTCATCAAATTTAAATTTTAAGTTTTCTGAAACCCTAATATTCAAAATCGAAATTTTGTATCAGGAGAACATGACAGCAAAGAAGGTAGCATAAAGTTTCGCGCTTATCGCAGTCGGTAACTTCGGCAATGTCACCACAAATATTTACCATTTCAAACGTTCTGTAATACCATTATTGATTTTGCGCAAAAAATAATAGATAATCATTTTACACCACACTCCGCAATACAGTATCACATGTATCATTTTTGTTTTGTAATTCTAACTTGTTTTTTTATTTACTACCAGATCAATACAAAAGTTAAATCAAAGGAGGGTAAAAGGTAACAACATAACTGAAGTTGATTTTTTTTATTAAGGTAAATTCATCACTACAGTCAATTTACTTTTGTGTTGTAGGTGCTGACTGATTGGATGATTTTGAATCTCGCATAGAAGCACTGCGCCTTCGTTTCAATTCTTCCTGGCGCCTGTTCTTTGCCTCCTTTTGCCTTTGTGCTAATAATTTTGCATAATCTGCTGCCTGTTGTTTACGGGCTAGACTGCGCCTTCTCTTCAAAGCTACCCTATGTCGTTTCCTCTGTAAGAACGATACATTTTTATTTATTTTGTTACGTATTCAACATTTCTGGTAAAGGCAGAGTATATACACAAACCTGCAGAGTACGCGGCGTAATAAGACGCTGAATTTTCGGGGCCTTAAAACGTTCTTTCTTGCCCTCCTTTTGAACTGGTCGTTTTATAATGAACTGACGCTCATCATCTTTTTTAGATAAATTGAAGAGCTTACGAATTCTGCTTGCTCTTTTAGGTCCCAAACGTCGTGGTACGCTTGTGTCGGTTAATCCCGGAATTTCCTAGAAGTTTACTTGAACTTAGTAAAACGTGTTTATGAATGTACATATTAATGAATGTATCGTTCGTACACTGAGAAGAAGTATATGTTACAGAATACAATTTCCCAAATCAAAAAACGAAATTTAATCTCCCATGCTTACGATGGTAATATAAGACACGATGTTAGTTCTTACACACCCTGAAAACATGGTGAATGAATCGATAATAACATAATAAATTAATACCTTCTCTCCTTTCTTAACAATAACAAGGGCAAGTACAGAGAGATTGGAGTCGACGATACATCCGCGAACGGATTTACGTTTACGTTCACCATCACGTCTAGGTCTGTAGCAGGAGTGTCCCTTTGAGAGTAGTAAGCGTACACGTCCTATTTACAATAATATATTTAAATTAATATTGTAAAAATTAAGAATTAATAGAACATATTTTACTGTTATTACAGGAGGACCAAAAATCTATTGCTTTACCATTTGTCAGGACACCCTGTTTCATTGGAAACCCTTGTTTGTCATTTCCACCAGAGACCCGGACAACATATCCCTTCCATTCATCACCCAGTGCATCAGCTTCCACTTCGGCACCCATACGCTTTTCATAAAAAATTCTTAGCTTATGTTCATCTGAAATCTCAAAGAGTTTCTGACATCCCGTAGCGGGATATGATACGTTCAGCTGAAAGAAAAAAACGCACATTACATTCTGGCCAATCTTTGAAGGTTAGTTTTAATATTGTTTATGGTTTTGTAATATTGTAAAATCATCATATTTTATGTTTTATCATTTTAACACATATTATTCAAGTCAATTTCAGTTATAATTAAATGAACTAATGTTTATGTTCAATATATAACAATGCAGTACTTATAACCAAAGCGGTATTGAAGAAAAAAATATATGACAAATAATGTACATGTAGAACTGTTTACTGTGCATCATTATACAAGCTTAATTATTAATAACTTGTAATTTTTGTAAGATTCTTGAATTATTTTTGGATACAAACCTTCATCGTGACAAGTACTATGCACTGCCACGAGCCAAGAACGAAAAGAACGTCTACCGCTGGAATTGACGGTAGAGTGCGCACATCGGATATCCGTTTTACGTGTAATGAATTTTTAAACTACAAATAATACTAAATAAAATTTATAAATACTATATATAAACGTCTACATACACGTTAAATAGTTAATGTAATTTGACATAAGCATAATGTGTCGGTAAACTGCATTTATTTGATATGGGAAAACTATTAGGGTCTATATTGATTTAATTAAAATTTTGAAATATATCCTATTATACGGAAAATAAATAGATATATAGTGTTTATTTAAATAGAAAACAGAATAAATAACAACGCATGTTATATTAAAAATATTGTTTTCATTAATATACGTTATTTGATTTCCTTGAAAGTTTGAAACAGGAGTGAGAATTTTTGTTTAAGTAGAAAGGTAAATTATATTGTTGATTAATGTAATAATGTCCAGCAGAAAACAATATTTGTATAAAATAAAATAAAAATATGGAAAGAATTGCAATCCACGTAATAAGGTGGTTTATGTTATGACAATAACTGTCACCGTCATATTTTGTAGAAAAAGGCAAGAGTAGGGGGCAGCGTTCTGAAATTCCTACTTGCGGGCGTGTGTGACATTTTGATGTAAAGTGTCTTTGATGATTTTCGTTATGTATCGATTCAATACGTAGATATTTCTAATAAATGGAGTTTACCAAAAATAGTTCTACAAACTCTGTATAAGATAGGTAATATTTGAATATATGCGATTGATATTTTCTTATAGGTTAGGAATTGTTCAACCGGAATCTGAAAAAATGATAATTTATTTAACGTAAATACTATAATGACAGAAGATATTTAATTTGTTGTAATGGTATTTTTGTAGCGTAACGATAACTGATACATCTTTTTCTTTATTTTTGCGTACAAACTGAACGTTGAAGGGATAAAATATCATTAGCACATGTTCAATGTTAACTCTTCTGATCGTGTTTCGGAAGGAAACAAACAATAACAGATTGTTTAGATTTAATGTAGGAATAAAATTTAGTCATATTTTGCAGGAAGATATGGATGTGGCAGTGATAGAAGTCCTTCAACAAGCGGGTAGTCAAGATCCTAATGTTTTAAAACCAGCTGAACAAACATTAAAACAATGGGAAACTGAAAGAGGATTCTATACTGCATTATATGTAAGTTGTAATAAGTTTATTATACTATGTTTATAATAAAGTTTTAATGAAATGTCTTATAATAAATCTTGTTTCAGAATGTATTTTCTAACCATTCCTTGACTATCAATATCAGATGGATGGCAATTTTATGTTTTAAAAATGGAGTTGACAGGTATTGGAGAAAGAATGCACCAAAGTAAGTACTTTTAGTAGTTGTAATTTGGGAGCATTCAAATTTTAAGGACTATGTCGCATAATATATATATGATTATTACAGTGCAATTGCAGAAGATGAGAAAGAATTCCTTAGACAACGTTTAATAGAAAATTTTGAAGAACCTGTAAATCAGTTAGCTGTACAATTGGCAGCTCTTATTGCCAAAATTGCAAGGTAATCAACATATATGAAATGATTTGTATTTATTTTTCTATCAATGCATACACAGTAATTAAATGAAGTAACATTGTACAGATTTGATTGCCCTAGAGAATGGGGTACATTAATTCCAAGATTATTGGATGTCATAAGAGGACAAAATCCTTTAGCACAACATCGAGCACTGTTAACATTACATCATGTTGTTAAAGCCTTAGCTTCTAAGTGTTTACTTGGAGATCGACGGCTCTTCCAAGAATTAACCGTTAATGTGTTCAATTTTATTTTGAATTTATGGAACACATACACTGAATCCTTTCTTATAATGGCATCAAATGGAGCAGATACAAGTCAGATACAAGAAGCTTTAGAAAAAGCGTTACTTTTATTAAGAATACTTAGAAAACTTGTTGTAAATGGTTTCAATAAACCTTCAGAATCTCAAGATGCTATGTTGTTCTTAGAAATCGTTTTCGAACGCGCAAGAACGTGTCTTGAGTGTCGTTAGTATTTTTTAATTTTCAACTAAAATTATAGAAATAATCGTGTAAATATATTTTTTAAATAATTTATGTACTTTCAGGGAAAACATTAATTTCTAGGGGTATACAGATGGAGGTATGCGATAAATTTATCATTCATTTAACCAAAGTATTGTTAGGAGTATTAGAGATACATCCATTTTGCTATGTTGAGTTGATACCAACATCCTTAGAATTTTCGGTTTTTTATTGTTTTACTGAAGCTGGTCAAGCTTTAACATTTGAGAGATTCATTATACAATGTTTGAACTTAATGAAGGGCGTTTTATTGTCGACGTACTACAGACCTGCTAAAGATATCGAAGGTACGGATAATTATACATTTATTGTACGATCTTAAGTGGATATAGTTTCTTAATTTTGAAAATTTATTAATCCAGACACAAAAAATCCGTTAACATTAAGAGCAAATCAGTTGAGGCAAGATTTTTTCACACCTGAAACATTAACTGAAATTTGTTCAAGACTCGTGACACATTACTTTCTTTTAACTCCTGCTGATTTGGAGTTATGGGATACAGATCCAGAGAATTTCGGTAAGCGTTAACTCGTGTACGTGCAAATGTATACACATTATGTGTTTTAATTATTAACTGTGCGATGATTAATTTTAGTTGTTGACGATTGCGGTGAATCATGGAAGTACAGTTTAAGGGTAAGTATTTTAAGTACCATTTGTTATGACAATGTATATCAGATATTTACGTGTTTTATAATTAAAATTTTGTTTTTAGCCTTGCACGGAGTCTTTATTTTTAGCGATTTTCCATCGCTTTAGAGAAGTTCTTGCAACAGTGTTAGTCGGGTTGATGCAAAGTCATCATCAACCTGTAGATCCAAATAATTTGCATGCTATTCTATTAAAAGATGCAGTATATAATGCAGTTGGTTTGGCTGCTTTTGATTTATATGATGAGGTAGGGACAAAGTATTTCAAAGAAATCACTGTAAGCAGTCAATCAACCAGTTATCATACTTGTATGTATTAGGTAAATTTTGATCAGTGGTTTTCAACAACTTTAAAAGAAGAATTGAAAATTCAAAGTAATAATTATAGAATTATTAGAAGACGTGTATGTTGGCTTATTGGCCGATGGACAAGTAAGTGTATTTAAAAATTTTTGTTTTATCAAAGTGAACGACGAAATTCACTACAAATAATACTTATTTTGATTATAGTTAGCTTAAATGTTGCATTACAATTACAGGTGTAAAATTAAGTGCAGAACTTAGACCAGAGTTGTACGAGCTTATGGTTGAAGTTCTAAGTCCTGAAGAAGATTTAGGTGTCCGTTTGGCAGCAAGCGATGCATTGAAACTTGCAATAGACGATTTCCAATTTAATCCGGAAGAATTCTCTCCTTATTTAGAGCCAGCGTTTTCTTTATTATTTTCTCTTTTGAAAGAAGTAAAAGAATGTGATACGAAAGTATGTGGTTATATGTCATTTTTTAAATTATATTTTACTTCGAGGTAATATTATTATAATTATTTTTAGATGCATATTTTATACGTGTTATCGTTTATGATCGAACGTGTTGGTAATGAAATCAATCCACATGTTGGAGCGCTTAGTTCATATCTGCCGGCTCTTTGGCAACAATCCGAAGAACATAATATGTTAAGATGCGCTATTATTTCAACACTTATACATCTAGAAAAGGTAAGTAAAGTTAGTCTATTAAATTTTATATTTTCTCTAATGTGTTATATTTTTATTATATATAGGCATTAGGCCCTGACAGCGTTGTTCTGGAACCACTGGTAGTAGGTGTCATTGCATTAAGTTGCGATGTTAACCATGAAAGCCATGTTTATTTGTTAGAAGACGGGTTACGGTTGTGGTTAACTTTATTGGAAAACGCACCTGCACCAACACCAGCCGTAATGGATTTGGCTAAAAATTTGCCCGCTTTATTAGGTCAGTAAATGATTTCATATATTTTTATTAATGAACATCGTCGTAAATGTTCCAAAGATTAAAAGTACTTTGATATGTTTCAGAACAATCCTACGAAAACTTAAAATTATGTCTGTACATAGTTCAAGCATATGTAGTATTAAATCCTCAAGAATTTTTAAGTCAAAGGGGAGCACTCATAATCGAAACGCTTAGGTCACTTCTAGGAGATCTACGAGCAGAAGGAATATTAATGATTATGATTGTACTTGAAATCTGCTTATGTGCTTCACCCCGACAAAGTGCAGAACTGATTAAACCTGTTTTAATATATATATTTGAGTAGGTATAAACGTTCAAAATTATCACATTAAATTTACGTATACGTAATAAACTTCAATTTAATTTTATAGGAACGCATATAAAGGCGAGGACTCTATAAAGTTGATGACTATGTATTTATCTATTATAGCAAGAGTTTTATGGTTTTATAAAGATATTTTTATACAGGTATTCGGTTTTATACATAATATTCATTCAATTACTAACTTTGCCTATGTTTCTAATATTGAAATTTAATTTTACTTATAAATTATTATGCAGATAATAAGTGAATTGACGAGAAAAGTGGCCGGAAATGAAGGAAGGGAGGAAGCTGTACTTGGACAAATAATACGTGTATGGGTTAACCGAATGCCATTTACTTTTCAGCCAGAAAGACGTAAATTATTAGCTCTTGCACTCTGTTCACTCCTTGGAGCGAACAGTCCTCCTAGCGTTCTTCAACACTTCCCACTAATAATATCTAATATCGTCGAAACTCTTAATGATATGACTAAGTATGATAATATAGGATACGATATCGAACATGCTATTGAGTACGTAAGAATTTCATATAAATTATGTGTAATCATAAAGAATAATACAGTAATATGTATTATCTTTCTTATCCCAGTTCTTTATCGCTTAGTGGACAACCAAGTCCATCGCAATACGAGGACGAAGATTATGGGAATAAACACGAACAGCGGAAAAAAAGGCTTGCTTTCAGTGATCCTTTATCTCGTGTATCTTTAAAAGATACGTTACAAAATCAGGTACAGTAGCAGCACAGTTCATATGTATAATAAATCATAATGTTATTCATGATTTGTTTTTCATGTTTCCAGTTAATTGCACTGCGCAGGTTAGTTGGAGATAATCAGTACAGCCGATTAATGTTAACTATTAGTCCTGAAATTGAGGAACAACTTAAACACTACGTATCTATATGAAAAAAGAGTAAGTCAAGTTAAAAAACAAAAAAAAAAAAAAAAAAAAAAAATATTAAATTAAGCGCGATATTACATGTAAAAAAAAGCTTTACGACGCTCTATTGTAAAACGGCACTATTTTATTGTATAATACTAGCTGTTTCACTGTACTAATAATGTTGATAATAAAAAATCTCATGTCATTTCAAATTTATTCCTTTCTAATCGCTGTTAAATGACTATACATTTTTGTAGTAAACAGTTATGTTTATTAGAAAGATGTATTATCTAAAGTAGGCGTTGGATGATAAACAAGTAGTATCTATCGGTGAAAACGTATTTGTAATTTATAATTTCTCCAGCTTATTTTTTTTTCTTATACTTATGATTCATCTTTGTTAGCAGAGCAATCTCTCGTCGCAACTGGTAACTACAAACAGCTGTCGTCTGTGTCAAACAGTAGTAAAGGGTTAGCTCGATTCCAGTTTTAAATAGTGTACTGTTCTTACTAAATCTTGGTGCGGTGAGTGTATTAAAACATCATATCTATTATTTTATATAGAATTTCCATATTTCATTATGTATACAAAGGAAATCTTCAAATTAATGAACTTATTCGGTACATTGGTAAAATATAAATTTATTTGTTTAGTTGAACTTTTTAGTCAACATATTTGATTTTTTCGTTTTTGTATACAAAAAATAAATTAGATATATATTTTAGCATTAGATACTTATGAATTATAAAAAGAATTTAAGAGTAATAATAAACATCGAGAAGACGCCATATTCACTATTAATTGCTTACAACAGCATCTATGATTGGTTGTATAGTATCATTATTATTATTGCAATTTAAAATTTTTATATAACGTGTATACCGGTTGGTCACACTAAAAGTGTATGAAATTATTGTTTCACATACAATTTTTAAGGTATTACTTGTTTCATTGTTAGTTTCAAGTATAACCTACTTTTTTGATCTTTTGAAAGATTCAATTCATAAACGTACGCCTATGTACAATTTTTTTTACTAAAATTGTTGTAAAGCAAACACGACAATCATTAGCTTGTACCATTTATTTAATTGTTTAATGATTTTCATATTTATGTAGAGTTACCTGTAACTGTAACAGGTGTAATTGTTTACTTTACGATTTTTCCACTAATTGAGCACGTTAAAATTAGTACTTATCAGTTGAATCTGCAACAGATAAGGAAATCCAGAATTTTTTCCTTATCGTGTTTTAAACAATTTTTAATTCTGAAAATTCTATTTAATTTTTCCATTGAAATTATTCGCTATTTTTATACAGGATGTCCCATACAACTGAGTCAGGATATAAATATCAAATGGTAAAAGATAACAAAATACAGTCCCGTCGAAAAAAATAAAATTGATCCTGAAATCTTTAAAACATTTCTTTTTTTTATCTTCTACTATTTTAGAGATATAACTTGGCCCAGTTGCATGGAACACCCTGTATGATAGTTTCGAAATTTATTTATTACCGTGCACATATTTTGTTCCTTTTCACTTAAAAAGACTGCTCGAATAAAGCTAGCATTCTTGAAACTTATATTTCCATATAAAACGAAGTACGTAATGAAAGTGAAAGTTGTTTCGTTACTCGAGATACAAATCAAAATCGCATTTTCAAAAATTGCAAATCATTCTTCCTTCAAATTAATTAACGAAAAAAAAAAGAAAAAATAAGATATCCTATAAGTGTCATACGGTCGAAATAATTTATCTTACAAAATTTCTTTCTCAACTCAATTCAAACATCTCACGTTTCATTTAAGTTTTTCCATTTTTTTTTTTATTTATTTTTTTTTTTTTTATTCGAACCAGAACGGGCTTAATGTAAAGCTGTTAGAAATTGAAAGTAAAAGTTGGGGGCTTGCCTTCGGCAGATTAATGCAGTCTCCTGCCGGACTGTCGCGTATTTTTAGAAGTATTTTTCACGAAACGTGTGGGGGTGGTTTGTACAAAGAGGATGTACACTGAAACACACGGGGGGCGTGCAAAGCGACAAAACGTTATCGAATGATAGCAGCACCATGACCCAGTCGTGTGATTCCTCCTATGACTAATCATTTAAGGTTCACGGATTCAAGAATTAAACATTATTTTTTAGATTAAAATTTACATTGAAAATGAAAGATATTTCATTTTATTTTCCTGCTATTTTAATTTGAATAAAAGGAAAAGTGGAATTTTTAAATTACGTCAGAGAGACGGAAGCTGGCAAAGATATATCATTATTATAGAGATAAAATCTGAATAATTCATATACATATGCCTGTGACGACGATAAAAATATTTTCATCATATTATCCCCTTTCCTTACTTTCTACGCTTTGCCGTGTTCCCTTTGTTACATTTCATACTATGACCTTTAATGTAGAATCCCTAGAGTGCTGATTTTATGACCGGACAACAATACACCACGTTGCGTTCCGCGTTTAATTAGAGCTTTGTCAAACCCACCAGTCTACAGAACTTGCAACACTTAGTTGAAACATCATTTTAATTGAATATTCAACGAGAAGCGTAATGTGCTTTTAATTAAGAAACGTTTGACGACTCGCGAACTTGAAGCATTTATAAAGTGTCCGTTTGAAAATTAATCTTAACTAATCTTGAAATCATAATTAACGTAGAACTTCCAAGATATTAACTGTCTTTCCAGATTTGATCACCAGATTAATGTTCTGATATTGTCTGCTTCTTTTCTACGCTCGAAGCAAAAATACTTTTTTGACCTTTTTCATCCAAGTATTTATCTTTCGTATTATAAAGAGAAAATTCTTGTCAACGCATCGTGTACAATGGCTTCGGTTTCATACTTTATACGTTCGAAGTCATTATAAAGTTAATAGAAAGTTACAGCTATAATGTTAGCTTAGCATTAGTACTAATTAATTTTCAAATCGAAGCTTTCGTAATATTCAAAATAACATTGTGCCGGTTTACCGGTGAACCGAATACCTAAAAGGGTAGTATAATTTGAAAGTTAAATATCCAATTTTTAAACGAAAGGGAATAGTGTAAAATTTAGAAAAGGAGAATAATATTAAAATTCGGCCTCTCTCCATGGTCCGCCGTCCAAGGATTGAACTAACGTGTATCTTAATTTCGAGTTAATCGCCAAATAGTTTGAGACTATATCGAATGAAATCACGTTATCGATGTGTCATTGCCTTTCATTGAGAGAACGTCAGTCTTGAATGGGAGCAGGTTAATTCAACGCTGGTATCGCCCTTTAGCACCGAGATGATTGTCGAGCAGGGCAAGGCATTCGGCTTCCCTGTACACGGGGTAGAAAAAACGCGCGAGTAAGTTCGCGAGGGTTGCTGTTTGTAACGAAGAATGCCAGGCAATTAACTGAGCGAACATAAGGCTAAATAAAATCGGACTAAAAAGTAAGATGAAAAGAGGGGAAAAAAAAATGGGGGAGCGAAGGAGAGGGAAAGTGGAGTGGATGGTAGAATCGTGAGAAAGAAGAGGTTAGCAGGCAAGGCAAGGCAAGGAAAGGAAAGGGTTTAGAAAGGAGAAAGAGCCTGCCACGCGAGAGATGAAAGTGTAAGAAAGAGAGGCGATGAAAGGAGGGTGGGAGTAAGGGAGCAAGAAGGGAGAGACGAGGAGAGACTCGTGGCCGGGTATCGATCGGCAGCTAGAAAACTACCCCTCGAGGAAGAGGCGCAGTGTGCAAAACCGACTACGTGCGGGTCGGTGGTGCCTGCGGTGTTGATAGCCCACGCGGAACTCTGGACTTTTTAATCGAGTGTCTTGCACGGCCGTGATCGTTTGTATTTTATTCTTGGTGCACTAGCCGCGACGATTATACGTTTACGACGTTGTCGGACTTACTAGGGACTAACTAGGTGAGGAGATCCATCTGCTCTGTCACCCATTCATTTATTCATCTACCTCCACGAAAATAGAATTCATTTTCCCGATATTTCCCTGTTTTTTGCTACATTCTCTCCCTCCCTCTCAACATCAACCCTTATCGCATTCCGATCGCTGCCACGTACAATTTCGTCCCGACAGCGTGTTTTAGACGTTTTAACGACATTGCGAACGAAGTGTTGCGATAATCGTAAAGAATTTATTTCTTTAAAATCCATTATAAGAATCTCCGCGTCGCGGCTTCTTAAGGGAGACACGGTCTCTTGTTAATTCCTCTTCACCAGAAGCGACACGGTCTATTTTTGGAATCGTCGCCTTTATCCTCTGACAGAAAGGAGCCACGGCTCGTTGCAAGTACCGAGAAGGAACGTGCGTGATGTAATTTTTCGAAGTAAAACGGGATGCAGCCGTTTTGATTAGAAAGTTTGCCGCCTGTCGGTACAGGGTGTACATGCACATGTGTGTGGGAGGAGATTGGAAAGAATCGGTTTGTCGTACAACGTGTCGGGAATGATTACATCAGAAGTAAGGGATGATGCTGGGAAAACGTGGTCGATCGATAACATTGAAAATCATCCGTCCGCGGAACGGCTGGATCTGGCGTAAAGCCAGGCTTTTTTTCTTCTTTTTATATTTTTTTAATTAACAGTTTCGAAATTTCTGTTGCAGGTCTTTTGTTTTCCTTCTATCCGGTCAGTGAGCAGCTGAGCATCTTCCACCATGGCGTTCGCGGGGTTAAAGAAACAGATTAACAAAGCCAATCAGGTGAGTAATCATCTTTCTATGGGATTTGCCGCTTGGTTTCGCAAAGGTCGGGATTGAGATACCTTTGTAGTTACCATTTAATTGGAACGGTCGAACGAAGGGACGTTCGAATAAACAGAAGTTGATTGTGACAAAGGTCATAGGTTTCTCTTATCAAAGATATCCTTCCATTCGTTATTGAGCTGGAATCGGGGAATAAGGTAAATGTGGCACAATCGTTGCCTTCATATACGATTCAACGTGGCTCGATGCAACTTTTTGACCCGGTTTTAAAGTTCCACGGTTGAAATCTGGTACTTTGGCACCGGTGCTGAACGTGTTAATTCGGTTTGGTTAATTACAATTGAGATTTCTGTTACATCTTTCGTAATACGATTATGCGTAATTAAGGAATAACCACGTTATTCTCTATACACGAATAACTTACCAACAATGAGATTCGTCAATTTTCGAGGACAGATTCATAAGTTTATTTAATTACCGTCAAATTAATTTTTCTGGGAAAATTCATTAAACAAATTCGTCAAAATTTATTTTAAATTTAATGAAATTTTTCTATTGTACATATTTGCTGAGTAATTTAACAAAGTTGTATCTTATGTAATTATTGAACGTGGTATAAATTGATCTTAATGCGGTAACGAGTGACACAAGTAGATTTTAAAATGCACTATTGAGGTTTCGAAGACAGTTTCGAATGTTACTTTCTTTTTGGAATTCTCGTGGTCGTTTAAAAATTTATCGAACCTCCGTGAGCTCAATTCCATTTTTTAATAATTTCATAATCATTTTAGAGCTTTAATAAAATCTACATTTATAACCGTATGTTAATTTAACATTCGTTAGAAATCAAAATGAATAAATGCTTAACCTAATTTACCTCGCAATATTGATTCCTATATTTGAATACCCTCCCTTGATAAAGATTGTTGCTCCATTACCTTCCACTTGAATACTCTTCCAGTTTCATTCTACTTCAACAAAATTGATTATTATTTCCGGTTTTTTTTTAACAGCATCATTATCTCAACCTAAGCCGTTCATTATTAAGTTAAATTAAAAACTGTTATCCTTGGATTACATTTCACTTTTCATAATTAAAACTTTAAAAAAGCTCTAAAATATTTAAAAAAAGGAAAAATGAAATATAATCTAGGGGGATAATTAAATTGCTTTAGTAGAATAATGATAACTAGTTTTACTGTTTTTAATTATTATTAATTTTATATCGATCGATGTACCATCCATTTGTATAGCGTTCTGACCCGAAGACAAAGGTCTTGTTCCCCTTAATGCATCTTGAGTGGAACAATTAATTCTTGTTTAGGCCGACACTTATTAAATTCGAGATGGAAAACGTGCATTGTCGCTGGTAAAAGGTCTCTTTAAAATAGGAAAATTTATACAAAACGACTATCAATAAATACACCGTGGATAGAAATATCAGTTCAATGGATTTCACGTAACGATGTAAATATTCTGGGAACGTCTCGATCAATTTTCAAAGACGATTTTATACGATGGAGTTATTAATTCCGGATTTGTTGGCTCTTTTAAACGAATCTAAGAAACGATACTCGAGTGGCATAAATTTCAATCATAGAAGAATAATATTGGGTTCATGAAAATTCATCGCTGGAATGAATGGAAATATTGTAAGAAAGCGGCCGTGTATTAATACATACAGACCGATAGTTTTAGCGATATCCGAGGAATATAAATAATAAACCTGATTTGATCGCGTTACATTGTCCATTCGGCACTTTTTTTTTCTTTTTCACATAATCATCGCATAAATTCAACTGAAATAGTAGGCGATATTGCAAGTGCCGGATGTGGGTTAGATTTACTCTAGGACGACGTTTAATCGGCATTGCTAAGCTACCTATATACGTTCCTGCGTGCGGTACCGTGTAACTAGGTCACTGTTAAAATAGGTCAGGGTCATATCAGACCACTGTCAAATAATCGTGTTGCTTGGCTTTAAACTTTCCAAGGATTATCTCATATTGTTGCATCGAGCCCGAATCATACGAGGTGAACGATTTTCCTTGGTCCCTCTTTTTGAAGATAAAAATTCAAATGAAAGCTGTAAAAATCCTTCTGAAGAATTTTCATTATTTCAATATCTTTGTTTTTCCGGGGTAAGTCAAGTCCCATAGAAATTCTGAAATTTAATTTTGTAATTTTGCAATTGTGAAATTTTAGGATCTTAAAGTTTTAAAATGATATTAAAAAAAAAATTGCGTCTACTTTTTTTAATAGTCGGTCGAAAGCGCCAACAAAAGTAGTCGAAGAATAGCCTTAGGTGTTTTTCATCCAGGCTGGCAAAATTTCAAAGGCACGTCACTTTGGATCAATTGACTGCGGATGTTATTGATCCGTAGCGCTATCCTTTCTGCCACTGGCATTTTTCCCCTTTTCAAAACTTCCTATGATTATATCATTTGCCATCGTTCTGCCTACCCTCCGCTATATCTCATCTCACCGAAATCTCGCTTCGTTCCTTTTTCAAAATGATTTTCGTTTACGAGCGAACCCAACTATCCGCTCGTTTCACAAGTCCTCGAGTAATTCGGTGAATCACTTCGTGATTTAATCAACACGTGTTTCCTGTTTGCGTTCAGTCATTGAACTATATCCAGACCGAGTGGGCGATAGTTTTAGTTTCAAATGACCATTGTCGAAGTTTAAATCAGGTATTCTGTGCTTCACTTAACGGAGGTCCCACCTTGCAAGCCTTTCATTTATCAAATCGTATTATATTTTTAACAATCATTCTTCTTCAACGAGAGGCAAGATTATTTTTGGAAGGATCCCAGAGGGGTGAACTTAAATTAATAAATTTCACATAGTTATTGACACACTGTTTAATAAGATGAATTTTTATTTTACAGTATATGACGGAAAAGATGGGTGGTGCGGAAGGAACCAAACTCGACGTCGACTTTATGGACATGGAGAGGGTGAGAACGCTTTTCTACATTTTTAAGGCTTCCGCGACATGTTTCTGTTGCGTAGCGTTTAACCTTGAGTCAATTCCTATTACATTGATGATGATCAACTTTTTGAAATTCTCATTTAACCCTTTTGGCGCCTATAGACGCTCGAGATGTTCCCTTGCCCTGTGTTATAGGCGCCCATAGGGGTCCAACAGCACCGGGGGGTCAAGGGGAGATCTAAATCGTTAGAACCGAAGGATGCGAATAACATTTTGATTTATTTTTGTTTTTTATCTACAATATCGTATTGACGGTATATTGTTTTGCAGAAAACGGACGTCACGTACGAGTTGGTGGAAGAGTTACAAATGAAAACGAAAGAGTTCCTTCAGCCGAATCCAACGGCGAGGGCGAAGATGGCCGCGGTGAAGGGCATCAGCAAACTCAGCGGTCAAGCGAAAGCCTCTACTTACCCTCAACCGGAAGGTGTTCTCGGTGATTGCATGCTTCTTTATGGGAAGAAGCTAGGGGAGGACAGCATTTTCGGTACGTTCGTTTGGTCCACCTGTTGGAAATATCTTCTGAAACATTCTGGTCGTTATTGGGTCTGTCCAATCAGGAGAAAATGGGATTTTTGCTAATCACGTACATATGTACTTTATTCTTAGTCAGGGATAAAAATTGTATCTTTATTTCTTCATTAAAATCAATGTATTTAACTATTAATAATTATTATGTATTATCTTTTATTAACTATATTAGGTCATTCAAAAAGTTCATGCCGCCTTGTGTTCCTCTCGCTACGATACTTTTTAAATGGCTAAAAGACGACTTATGAACCTGCATCAAAGAATATTTTAATGAAACAGTTTTGCACCAATGTCATTGTGTCTTTGAGAAAGAAATGAGAAGAAGCTGTAGAAAGATTATGCTTTCTTCATGATATTTAAAGGTACGTTCATTATTTTGATCTAACCATTGGTTTAAAATATGGCACGAACTTTTGGGATCGCCTAATGCATAGAAATGAAATTTTTAATCGGTACCATATTTAATGCACACTGATTCAATTATTTTTCTAATCATGTTCCAACTTTTGGTATATTAGATAATGCAATGTCAGTATAGTTTACATGGAATGTTTCAAAAAATTAAAACAGTAGTAATCTCAATGAATATTTAACTCTTTGGGTTATAATATCGATGGCAGAGGCAACTTTCTTTAAGCATCTTACACTAAGAATAAGTAGACGCATAAATATGGATCCAAGTAAGCGGTAATTTCTGTCATTTATCTTTTCTAATTTCTGTTCATAGCTCAGGCTCTTATTGAAATGGGCGAAGCGATGAAGCAGATGGCGGACGTGAAATATTCGTTGGACGACAACATTAAGCAAAACTTCCTTGAGCCTCTACACCATTTGCAGACCAAAGACCTAAAGGAAGTAATGGTATGTGGCGGTAGTTATTAAAAAAAAAAAACTTCTTTTCCTTCATTTCCAACACTGTTGTTCCATTTGTAACACACGGTGAATATACCTGATAATCCCTTTTGTTTCAGCATCATCGGAAAAAACTTCAGGGACGAAGGCTGGACTTTGATTGCAAACGAAGACGTCAAGCGAAAGGTATACTTTGTCGCACGTTGACTTTATCTCTCTTTCTCCGCGTCGTTATTGATTTATTTAAGTACAACTTCGAAGGTATACGCGCGTCCTTGCAACACGAAAACTCCATACGTTCCATTTGCAATTATAATTCTGGGAAAGAAAAATGTAAAAATGACACTGTTGCACGATTTAGACGTGCCTTCCCCTCGTTTTCACCGTTCAACATTACAGTCATTCCATTCGCACGTTTTGCTGCATGTACGCATTTGTTATTTTCATCTATGAATTAGTTGTTCAATGCCACGATTAACAAAATAATTTTAGATTGTATATATGAAATATTCTTGTTTCATATCAGATTCATTTTAATTACAGAAACATGTTAAACATGCAGATTAATAATTTCAACAAGAATTATGTTACAGTTTTCACATCTCATCTACTTTGTTTGATCATAGTTGAATATTTATTTGCAAACGACGATTTTCTTAATTTTTTCACAAAGAAAGATTGGTTTTGTTTTTGGTTTGTGTGTTTGCCTTAAACGTTAGCTGCTGGAAAAAGATCAACCAGCCCACATTTTGGAAGTCCAGCAAAGTCCTCGTCACCGTATACCGGTACGTGACTTGTACACTAGACGTGCAACAGTAATACAGTTACATCACTGTATTCATCATTTTCTTGGTCTCTTTTAACCCTTGTATATTGGAAACTTGTAAAAATTATCTTAAAATCACCCGATCCCCTTCTACTTATGTTTTTGCATAGTTTTTGAAAAGTGTACATAGATTCACAGCACAGTAAATGATGAACGTTATGGATAGTTGTATAAAATACACAAAATACACCAGATGTAAATATACATGTGCACCAAAGATATTGCGAATGTTAAATGTATTGTATCTTGTATATTACTGTGTTAGAAGAGAAAGAACGTCGTTTGGTTCAAACATTTAGTCGTTATACTCGGCTTAATTTTGTCAGCTTTTCCCTCCCCCTTTTTCATTGTATCTATAACATACCGAATTTAGGCATTGGAGCAACCCATGTAGTGCAATTTTTAATATTCTCGCTGGTGCGAATTTTGCGAGCAGGTTCTCACGTTTCAGACGACGAGATTCGTCAGGCGGAGGAAAAGTTTGCAGAAAGCCTCCATTTGGCCCAATTGGGCATGTTTAATCTGTTAGAGAATGATGTAAGTGTTGTAATAAATAATACTTTAATCCTTTTCATGTATCACATATTCTTACATGCGTTTAATATTATTTCTTTCTTGTTCCATTCAGGTAGAGCAAGTAGCACAATTGGCAACATTCAGTGAAGCTCTTTTGGAATACCATCAACAGTGTACTGAAGTTTTAAGAACATTAACAGAGACACTTTTAGAGAAGTATGTATTTCAAGTTTGCATTTAAGTATTCATTCTTGTTTAAATATTAAGAGATTATTTATTTACTTTCATAAATAGTAATATATTTCGTATAATATTTAAATAGATAAGAAGATTCTTCAGGTTTCTTTATACAATAAAACTTTGAGAAGTTCTTTCCTTTATTGTGAAGACATACTGTATCGTTATCGTTCATTGTAATCATTCCAAGTTCTAATAATGTCCTCATTCTTGATTCCAGGAAAGATGAGGCAGCAAATAAGCCAAAACTGGAATTCGTGCCGAAGACGTTGGCCGACTTGCAAGTTGATTTGCCTACATCGGATGCTATGAACGGTGGGAACTTCACCTTTCACGGTAAAACACATTTTACACATACACGTACAAGGTGATGGTACTTGGGGGTGGATTGGCTGTCTGTTTCTTGTTTCCTCTGTTATGTTTCTCTGCATACCCTGCAATTATTCACTCTGGTCGTATACGTATCACGTATCTCTTTCTAACTAAATTTCCTTTTTCATTTCTCTGACTATTGGATGGATATTAACTTTTTCCACTTTCTTGCATTCAAAGGAAGTCGTTGCATTCACATGGGTAAAAAGTAACACGATACTGTTAATTTGTAAGAAGTTTGTTTAATTTTAAAGGGAGCAAGCTGATGGTAGATTTAAATTATGGTGTGATTGTTACTAATAGAAATTGCAAGTCAATTGTTACATCTCCATGCATAGTATACATTAACTTCAGGATACTCTGTACAATCCTTAATACATTTTCACTACACGTTTGACCGTTTTGTGTGTATACTCTCGCATACTTGAATCTCTGTCCTTCTGACACGATGCAGGGGCAAGTCGAGCTGGGTCTCCGATTCAGGGGGATGTGAAGCGCTCGCAGCTCGAGCTATTTCCAGCCGGAAACCCGCCACAATCTGCCAATGGTAAATTTTGCATGGGGTTGGTTTTCCCTACCGTAGGGTTCGATCAATCTATTAATTATTCAATTTCAATTCTCTTGCTTTTCGTGCACTTCAAGCCGGCCAAGAAAGTAATTAATGTTTTGCCATTTTTATGTATCTCTATTGATGTATCTTTTACTTAGCCTAACAGTCTTTAATCAACATGCATGTTACCAATTATTCTATCTCCTATTATTGTGCTATGTTATGTATCTTTTTTTAAAGAACCTTGTGTTTTCTAATTTGACAGATATGCAGCTTGCATTAATGTTCCAATGCTTATTTAATCTATTTATTTTAAATGTTTCTATTATTTCTATAATCTGTTTGGCTGTACAAACAATAAGTGCTTATAATTTTTTAAATCAAGTATGTGTTATTTAACTTTGATTTATAGTTACATGTAGCAGAATAATTACTTTAGCCTGAGAGAAAGAATTACAGTTATAGTTTAAGAGTATTTTATTATAGTATAATCCAAATATTAATGTGAGTCCATTTTATGAATTGGTCTAGTTTTTAGCATAAATGAATATTTTTACCAGTCATTACCCCTTACATTTAATTTTTCTCTGTATATTTCAACTTATGAAACAAGTGTTTAGATACCATAGTATTCTGATTATGTGTTTAGGACTTTTAGGCCATTAAGTATGACGTTTTAAATTAATAGAAAAATTTCAATGCTTTCCAGCTTCTCCCTTGCCATCTCCAAGTAAGTCTCCTGCAAGAACTCCAATGACAAGACAACCTTGCTGCACAGCCCTTTATGATTTTGAGCCAGAGAACCCTGGAGAACTTGGATTCAAAGTAAGTACAACAGAATTATTGCTTTGTTCTGTCTTTGCGATATTTTCTCTTAATTAACTTTTCTCACCGTCTATTCCAGGAGAACGATACGATCACTTTGATCCAA
Organism: Osmia lignaria lignaria; assembly: GCF_051020975.1. Taxonomy (NCBI): domain Eukaryota; kingdom Metazoa; phylum Arthropoda; class Insecta; order Hymenoptera; family Megachilidae; genus Osmia; species Osmia lignaria. The sequence continues at coordinate 8,106,838 of NC_135044.1, read as the reverse complement.
AAGATAGACGAGAATTGGTACGAGGGTAGCCTGAACGGTCGCACGGGTTATTTTCCAGTAACTTACGTGCAAGTCGTAGTGCCATTACCTTAAGAGGACGCGGTGCGTCTCGAAACCAAAGACCCTGCATTCGTTCACCAGCGTTTATCATGAAAATTATCTTACACTCCGATTAGTCTAAATCTTTCCCTCGACACTTCTCTACTTCAATCATTTACGTTATAATCCTCAAGCTTATTCGAACGATGGATCCCTGAATTTACTCTATTCTGTTCCCTCTTGTTTCTTATTATCCCCAAGATAGGCTCAATACGCATGTTAATGTACATATATAATGTTATAGTGTCTTTTATTGACGTAAGGACCTTCGCGAGCGCTGATACATATTATACAGGGTGTTTTCAATCTGGTGGGACAACCCGAAAGGGAGTGAATCTACGTTAAAAAGTAAGTCGATAATGTAGAGTGAGATTTTTATTCATTCTTCATAGCTTTGTCATCGGATTGACAACAGCCTGTATTTATATACATATGTACATGCAACTATAAAGAACATGTTATCAGTACACAAAATGTATACACACATTCACACACGCCTATACACGTCACATACGACAAAGTACCTACGATGACAGTACACTGTCAAGGGCGGCTCTTTTCTCATTTCCTACATCGCCTCATCTGTCGTCTGCGTAACATCGTTCGTTAGTTTCTCACCAAAGTTTAATTGCACAAAGATATCAGAGTGGCAAGACTGCATTGAAATTTGTATTAGCGAAGTACATTAGAAAGGCCATCGTCTGGCAAATGGTAAAAAATTGGTCGTACTTTTAGACACCAGTCGCAATCGAATTTCAGTTTTAGAACTTCGTGTGGTCGATATTCGTTGTTTGGCGCTCATATCATTGTTTTTATACAGTATTAGGATACTTACTAAATTTCACATAATCTAAAGTAGTAAAAAATGTTTTTAAAGAAAATGGCATATTCTTGTTTAGGCAGTCAATCCTTCGGGACATTATAATAGTTAATTTATTTTATTATATCGAAATTTAAGTTGAAATTTATCAAGTGTCCTAATATATTTGAGGGGTAGTTTATTATTCTGTCACATATTTAAAGCGCACGGTTCCTGATACGAAGAAGTAACGTTCATTGATTCATGGCATACATATATTTTTGCGTTGGTCCGTACGGCACAGTGAAAACCGTATAACTCGTATTATTAATATAAAATATTCGTACGTTGTATAGCGATTCGTTTCCATTCCTCTGTCGTATAACTCGGCCGTTTACTCCCCCCGTTACTTTTTCTTATTTTCCTTTATAATTATTTAGATGATACCAAATAGGAATTAGGCGATTTAATTTAGGCGATTTTTCAAAATGGCGGCGAACCTCTTCCACGAAGTCGTCGATTTAAAAAAGCGAACCATTAGAAATATTATACGAATTCTATTTTAATCGTGATTGCGTTTATTGTAAAATGAAATTCTTCGTTTAGAAATGTAGAATTTGTTGAAATTATTGATACAATAAGTAGATATGTTATTTAGAAATGAAATTCGGATTGTTTTCCTTGACTTTGTACAAGAGTTCAACCGCCAGAACAATGAAAGTAATTAAAGAAACTTGGTTATTTGTTGCCACGTGGATTTTAGGTAATCTTCAACAAATACTTGCTAAGCATAATATATATATATAACGTTAGAGTATATTAACTTTACTTAATTATACGTATGTTGTCGATGACGCCGACAACGGTGATGACTATGACGATGGCATTATTATTATCGTTGATACTGGCATATTTTTCCATTACTGTTACGGTGAAATGTTTATATCGTGAAATATTCTTGGCCTTACCTTACATTTTGAACCGTTCCAAAGGCAGTTTCATACGAATGTATGTATGTAGTTGGTATCTGTAAATTATTGTGGCACTCTTAGAACAACGTTGCAGTACAAGGGTTGAGTTCTATGATGAATTTGTATCAATTAAAGTAGATCTACTAATTAAGGATAATGGTATACCATGAGATTAATTGACATTATTAAACTAGTTTTTATTCGTACCTCTTAATTAGTTGTATCTTGTAACGCGAACTGATTATATTATTTGAACTGTACAAAAAGATCTGTTGTATTGGAACGTTGTTTTAGTGTCGATACAAATTGTCAAGAATGGAACAAACGGATTGATTTACCGCGAAAAATTCTTATGAATTATTGGCTAATGTATTCGAACACCACAACTGCTGCTATCGTCATCAGCGTTCAGTTAATTGCGAATATGAGAAAAAAAGAGAGAGAGAGTTACAAGAAGAAACAGACGTTGACATATAATTTTGTCTATTGTAATTATCGTGAAGCATGAAAACTTCTTTCGAAAAAGAAAAAAAAAACTCGAAGTGTTATCGATGTTGTGCAATATTAAAAGTTTAACATCACGGTGTCTGATCGGTTATCGCGATCGCTGGATCAGTGTTTCTCAAAAATCGCGTGGAAAGAGCATTATTTCTCTTCGATTTTTATCTGGCCCGGTGAAAGGTGAGAAAGAAAACTCTCGTTCTTGTGATTTTGTCTTTGGCAGAGCGATGCGTTACTGGAAGAACGTAATTTTAGCGACTAGGTGCCATAAAAGACAGAAGGTTTTTATAGTTTCCGATTAATATAGAGGAGGATGTAATATACATATAACAACCGATCCAATGTACAGTTACGTGCAACTAAGGCTTTTTTAAGTTCCCTAATTTTAAGTTGAGTTCTCTCTGACTTTCCGTCATTCCCTTAGCTCTCCCTGGGATCTCCTTAGGTTCTCCCACGACTGAAGGCAACCGATTAGAGGATCCTTTCCATACATTTACCCTTTACCAATGGAAGTTTACGTTGCACCCAACTGTACATTACAGCTCAAAAGTATTAAAATACTTACCATGTTCCATGTAAGCTTTAACGAAAAATTTGGAACACTTATTCCTTCAGATGGTTTCTTAGACCAGAGTCCTATTTTTTTTTTTAAATTGATGTTAAATTAATATCAGAAGAGGTGTAGATTTGTATGCAAAGGCGTTCTATAAGTATGAAGGAATAGAGTAGTTATTGCATAAACTTTTGATCAATTAAGCCTGGGCTAGATTAATAAAATAAGTGGTAGATTATATTAACCCTTTGAGATCGTAAGTCGGGCTATGCCAAATGAGTAAGTGTTGTAATACTTTTGAGTGGTAATGTAGCTGTTTGTCACAAATTGTGATAATTAAATGTTCTTTCAAGCGCGAGCAACTGCCAGGAATTTTGTCAATTAATAAAAGTATGAAAATCAGCGAGATACGGGTTGCAAGCGTTTCCAAATAAAGAAGTAATTGCTGGTTATAATTTGAAAGTCTTGTAACTCGTGTTCACGCGTAAACGATAGCAATATAAGTAATATATTCTTGGAACGAGAGATATATCACGCAAAGTGATGGGGTACCGTTTGAGAAACACTGTACTGGTACTTACAAGAACCACTGTAATTAAAAAAAAAAAAAGAAAAAAGAGAAAAACAAAAAAAAATCATATTAATGGGAGATTAATCGATTGGTCGCGCGATATTTATTTTCGCAAGTTCGCAGCCTGGTTAGCTGCTCAGGGACCTGCGGCTAATTTCATTATTTTCTCGTCGTGAACAGAACAGAGGCGATCGAGGATCGTGAAGGGGAGAAAAGGAAGAACGAAACGAAACGATCTTATAAAATTACTAAATCGGTATCTTACTCTATAAATGTTGGCTATTGTTAAATGTTGAATATTGTTCTGCGGAGGGCTTGCCTCCTTTCGAACGATCGAGCACGGACCGTTTCGAATCGACGATCGTCCTTTTTATTTTTATTACGTCCTTCTTTTATTAATACTAACGATAAGTTAGAGATGAATAAACTTTTTTATATCGTAATAACTATGCTAGAGACTGTTTTCGTAGGTAGATTTCATGTTTAGACGATATATTTTGCGAGGTGGAAGAGGTTGGGTGAGTCGGTACCTCGGGAGATCCATTCGAAGCGACAAGCTCTCCGCATTTTAATTGTAATCTAACTATTTGGGGCTCGAATAGAATCCCCGTAAAGTCACTGGAACATCCTTGGTCTCAAAGAAATTGAATCGTTATGGGCGCTTCCCTTTCTTTGTTTTTTCTTTCTTTTAGAAAACTCCTTCCTGTTTCTCGTGATCCTGGTCTACTTATATTTTGTAAGCATCAGAATGGCTGGAGTTCACGAGTAACACGAAAGAAAATAAGAATACTTTTTTATAACACGAGTATGTAGAATTTTCTTTGGTTGTTCTTCTCGTTGTCTCTGATCTCTCATTTCGTTGCTTTATTTTCACTCTCGACGAAGTGCAAAAGAGACGACCAGCGGATGCAATGCAGTGATACTTTCAGACAATACATTACAATTAATTACACTTATATTAAATAAATTAATCTATTATGATTATTGAACTCCGATCGAAGAACAATATACGAACATGTACTCGATTTCGGTCAATGCTAAATAATTATTATCACTAATTAAGAAATAAAGTGTGCTCTATGTCATGCTATTATAAGCCTATGCTTCTTATTTATTACATCCCTTTTTATTTATTGCATCCATTACATCCTTTTTTCTTTTAAGTGGTGGAAATCTTAAGAAAAACAACTTCAGTCCCTCTGGGGAGGGCCCGCAGGTAGCGTGGGGTGTCAGAGACCCCGGTGCATCCGTGGCGTTCTCTACCTATCGACCTGATATCTTCGGGGTACCAAGGATCCCAATGAGCGAGTGGCGTTCTCTACTTATCGACCTGCTATCTTTGGGGTGTCAGGGACCCCGATGCACCGGAGATGCTCTCTACTTATGCACTTGCTATCTTTGGGGTGTCAAGGACCCCGATGCACCGCTGGCGCTCACCACTTATCGATCTGCTATCTTTGGGGTGTCAAGGACCCCGATGCACCGTTGGCGCTCTCTACTTATCGACCTGCTATCTTTGGGGTGTCAAGGACCCCGACGCACCGCTGGCACTCTCTACTTGTCGACTTGCTATCTTTGGGGTGTTAAGGACCCCGTAGCACCGCTGGCACTCTCTATTTATGCACTTGCTATTTTTGAGGTATCAAGGACCCCGACGCACCGCTGACACTCTCTACTTGTTGACCCGCTATCTTTGGGGTGTCAAGGACCCCGACGCACCGCTGGCACTCTCTACTTATCGACTTGCTATCTTTGGGGTGTCGGGGACCCCGACGCACCGCTGGCACTCTCTACTTGTCGAGTCTCTATCTTTGGGGTGTTAAGGACCCCGACGCACCGCTGGCACTCTACTTATCGACATGCTATCTTTGGGGTGTCAGGGACCCCGAAACGAAGTTGTAGTAAATACATTGAATAACTAACATGATAAAAGAATTTAAATCATTTAAATAAATAGCTATGAAAATAAATTACGAGTATTAAATGACTCAGAAATGAAATAGGGTAAATTAATTAATTACTCAGTTGCATTTTTCAAATGATTTATTTATTAAAGTGCATGAAGTGAATACAAGTTTGTTGTCAAACAATTACAACAATTTACCTGACATGAACTAATTATAATAGATCATTAAATTTCTATTTATTTTGTATACTTCAAATGTAGGTTTAAGATAATTTAAGGACTGACATGGTTGTATAAAAGCAAACTAATAAAGGTTACTTAAATGTATATAAATTGTATGTATTTTTTATACACTTTGAATTGAGCCGAAATCCAGGAGGAACACTATTTTTGGGCATTCTTAAAAGTGCTCCAATTTAAAAATTAATTAGATATTCATTAAGAGGGGTCAAATCCAGCCTTTCTGGGTAAAGCCTCTTTATAAAAAATCTACTGCGCAGCCCTAACTCTCTCCGTTAACTACTGCGCAGCCGGTCAAGGTTCCCGCGGGAGAGCCGAAATCCAGGAGGAACACGATTTTTCGGCATTCTTAAAAGTGCTCCAATTTAAAAATTAATTAGTTCATCATCATTAGGGGTCAATTCCGGCCTTTCTGGGTAAAGCCTCTTTGTAAAAAATCTACTGCGCAGCGCTAACTCTCTCCGTTAACTACTGCGCAGCCGGTCAAGGTTCCCGCGGGAGAGCCGAAATCCAGGAGGAACACGATTTTTCGGCATTCTTAAAAGTGCTCCAATTTAAAAATTAATTAGTTCATCATCATTAGGGGTCAATTCCGGCCTTTCTGGGTAAAGCCTCTTTGTAAAAAATCTACTGCGCAGCGCTAACTCTCTCCGTTAACTACTGCGCAGCCGGTCAAGGTTCCCGCGGGAGAGCCGAAATCCAGGAGGAACACGATTTTTCGGCATTCTTAAAAGTGCTCCAATTTGAAAATTAATTAGATATTCATTAAGAGGGGTCAATTCTGGCCTTTCTCGGTAAAGCCTCTTTGTAAAAAATCTACTGCGCAGCGCTAACTCTCTCCGTTAACTACTGCGCAGCCGGTCAAGGTTCCCGCGGGAGAGCCGAAATCCAGGAGGAACACGATTTTTCGGCATTCTTAAAAGTGCTCCAATTTGAAAATTAATTAGATATTCATTAAGAGGGGTCAATTCTGGCCTTTCTCGGTAAAGCCTCTTTGTAAAAAATCTACTGCGCAGCGCTAACTCTCTCCGTTAACTACTGCGCAGCCGGTCAAGGTTTTCGTGGGATAAAAGCGGATCCTGCGCAACAAATTTTCTTTTTTTACCGCCAGATGGCGCTGATTCGAGGTCGAAATTTTAGTTCACATTTTTGCCGCTAGAGGGCCAAAATCTTGACTTGGTTTAGTTCGTTTTTCGAAAACCAGATGGCGCTGATTCGAGGTCGAGATTTTAGTTCACTTTTTTGCCGCTAGAGGGCCAAAATCTTGACTTGATTTAGTTCCTTTTTCAAAAACCAGATGGCGCTGATTCGAGGTCGAGATTTTAGTTCACATTTTTGCCGCTAGAGGGCCAAAATCTTGACTTGGTTTAGTTCGTTTTTCGAAAACCAGATGGCGCTGATTCGAGGTCGAGATTTTAGTTCACATTTTTGCCGCTAGATGGCCAAAATCTCTGCCTGATATAATTCCTTTTTCAAAGACCAGATGGCGCTAAATCGAGATCTGAAATAATTTTTTTTTTTTTTTATTTTTACGTGGAGGAAATCTTCAAAAGACACCCCCCGCCCCCCTGGGGAGGGGCCGGGGGTAGTGTGGGATTTATACCCACTAAAACCTCCACGGTGGCCTGCACTAGGACTTAAGGGAGGGCCCCGGGACCTTTGAAGAAGACACCGGGACCCCCCAGCCCTGGGATACATGTCGCGGGAGAGGGTCAAAGGCGCGACCCTCCCCCGTGTGCCAATCTCCGCCGACAACGGGGGCCACACCCGATGTCGGCACTCATCGGGCCGCGTGCAATGAGGACCAGGGCCCCAGCCCCGGCCCACTGCGGCCCTACGGCCCCGTTGCAGACTTGAGGGGAAAGGGCGGGTGCCCCTCTAATCACTTATAGTGTTGCCGTTTCAAAATTACACACGTTGGTTAACGAGACCAACTGAAGATCGTTTCAAGTCGTTCCATCTTTTGTTCGGTGTTCTTTAAACAACATCCAACAACTTCAAAATACTGAAACGGGCTAAAATAAAACTTACACTGTTTAAATGTCGAAACATCGAGATTCTACGTGCCAGAAAAATGATCTGCCCAAGTCGTTGCAAGGGACAGAGGATGCCGAATTTGTGTGGGGTATGATAATTGACAGATTTCCAAACGCGGCACCGCTCCTCTGCGAGATGGAAGCGGTAATAGATCGTACAGAGGATCTACTTCAACAACTACGTACGCCCTGTCGTGAAATTGGTAAGCTTTTTCAGGATGATTAATCGATTGATTATTTAAACGAAACAACATATTCTTTCTAAGAAACGTCAACCTCCTTCTGCACACCAGACTCGGAGGATTCGACCCTGATGATTTCTGCCGAGGATTCGATGTTAACTGTCAATGATGTAAATATTATTTCAACCGTTGCTCGGTTCTCGAAACTATTTCTATATCTATTGTAGAACACGGAAGAGAATAGTACTGAAAAAATCGTGGCAGAAACGCAGGTTTCTCAGAGCACTATGTGCGAAGAGGATGCCGACATGAATGGTCAACGCTCTGTACAAGACACTACAAGTCAGTCGAGTGATTTGTTAATGATATACCATCCTGAAGTTAAGAACTCTATCGTAGAAGAATTCAGTCGTTCAAAAGTTGAAACGGGTTTGTGAAATTTTTACGAAACTAACACTCTTTCTAGGACACCCTGTATACAGAAAATTAAATGTACATTTCACGGTAATTGGCGGGAAAATATTATGTAATAATTATTATTTGTTTAGATACAGAACAGGTGACAAAACATGCGCGCAGTTTGGAGGAATGGGGTAAAGCAGTGGACAGTGTTTCACGATGCTCGAACATAGGTAATAAAAATAATTAATAAAATCAATGTTTTCACTCTACTGAATTAATCGTTACTGTAGGTAAAGATCAATTGCGTAAGAGGACAACCGACAACGAAATTAACTGCGTTGATCGCAATGAAAGTAAAACGAGAGATGACAATTCGAACGGTACTTATATACATATTTCTTTTAAACTTTATCATACGAACCATGTCTAACTGCATCAGTACAATTTTTAATATTTTTCAGATCACCAAACGTCTTGCATTATTCTCCACAGTCAAAATAGGTGTCCAGACATCGGTGATTCTGAGATGACTGTGAACAGTCAAGTACCAATTGAAATTACGGACGATTCTGCAAGCGGTTCAATGAAAATAAATACAGCAGTGAAGTTACCTATTGTTCACGAGATACTAGTTAATATATAAGTACACATAGATTCGATAAATTACATTAATTAAAGGGTAGCGGTGACGAGAGTACTTCGGAACGGCGAACGCCGTTAAGCATTCTGGAAGGATACTCGAAACGATGCAAAGTTCCGATCATATACGAGTACGAGAACGATGGTCCACATCGGTACAAGAACGTCTGCGTGATACGCGGCTCTTTAGGTGGATTTAGCGGTAAATAACATCGATCGATACTTCAGTCGATTAACTGTGTTATTTATGAAACATAAATTTTGATAGCAACGTGTAGAAAGCAAACAGAGGAATCAACGAAAAATGCTCTAGCCACGGAAATTCTACAACTGATAGCTAGTCGTCAGATAGCGGATATGAAACTTACTCCTCTTGCAAAACTTTTAAAAGAAGAGTAAATAATATATTACCTTAGCTGTATAATATTTATCAAATTATAATATCAAGGAACTTGGCTCTGCAGAATGATGGAGGTAATCAATTTAGGCATAGACAGTCCAAGAGAGACAGCACAGAAGAAGCTGTACCAATTATGTCTTGAAAAAGGAGAACAACTTCCCAAGTATTCTGTGAATAAAATGGAAACTGCTCAAGGGGTGAAGTATGTAGCTGTATGCAATGCATTAGGCTATAAGGGAGAAGGTATATGGAACAAATCTTACCACTAGAATATAAAACGTATTTTATATTATTTCTCTTATTTTTAATAATCGTAGGTCGAGGTGTCAGGGAATGCGTTGCCAAGAGAGCAGCTGCTGACGAATTATACCGTCAGTATTGTCAGGACACGAAGACGATATTGAAGGTAGACATTCCTAACGCTTTATTTCATAGAAATTCTGCCCAACTATAGAATTACAAAAAAAATTTTCACTCAGATCTTCAGAAATATCATTTAAAATGAGCAAACAAATAGATTTTCAGTTCAATCACTGTTTAAACTCCGTTTCAATAGTCACGGATTACCTTCCAGCAGGTATAGAAGTTCGTCTAGGGTATTTTGGCGACGATCCAGGGCAGTTTGCCAGTTTTCCTGAAGGACCAGTAGTCGTAGAGCACTTTGACAATAATCAAGAATATCAGCAACGCTAGTATAATGTTTAGAACGTCCAGAGGATGCAGTAAATATTCTTCGTCCGGTGATACACAAATCTCCGTGCGCTTTAGGTCCCGTATCTTTAAAGAAGATATACTGTTAAACCATGGGATATTGCTTTAAAAATGGGTGCAGCTGTGTTGCTTACAATTTTCCCGGAATTGTCCTCCCCGTTAATACGGGCACATTTGACATCGTTGATGTCTTTCACCAGGGTCGTGTATTTGATCAACAGATCCTGAAAAGCACGTGGATCGAAGAATATTCTCGCTATATATTTAACAAGTTAAAACGCTCTTGATTTAGATTAAAATTATTCTACCTGAAAACCAGGTGTGAAAAGACAGTCACACCTCCACGGATTATTCCCCAGGTACAGGCTGACCGCGTTTCCATTATGTTGCAACACGTTTTGCAAAGCGTACGTAGGCAACTGAAACAGCAAGCACCTGAAACTCGTCGTCTCTTAATCCCTTAAACTATAATTAACGCGCTAAATCCGACAAGTGTAATCGAATGCAAATCCCCTCGAAACGACATTCATTGTCTGATGATTATTACATTTCTGTTTCAGTAAGACATTTTAAGTTACGAAAAACATGCTACGAACATCGGTCAGCTTGTTCCCACGAAGACTGAGCAATCTGAAACGATCCACCCAACTAGATCCTTCCAACTGGACGATGGATTCGATCAGATTGTCGTCTATATACAGATCTATTACTCCTCTATACGCAGGATTCGTCGTAAGTGGTCTCAGATCTTTTATCTGCAATACAAACCAATTAAATTTAATTAAAAAATTTCAGATCTTCCGGTTTTATAAAAGTATTCGAGAGCAGGGTATATCCTATGATCAAAGATATCATTATAGTCTGAATTAATTAATTAATTAAAATTAATTAAAATTCGCTAAAATGTTGTAACCTTGTTTCCAGATAAACGAAGAGTGGTCGTGTTCGCCGGCAGGAAGCTAGGCATCTCCGTCAGTTCGCGATGACTGCAATTTACAGAAGCAAAGGCCATCAGCTGTCTCTGAATATGCTTTCCTCCGTGACCAACCACGTATACTAGTTCACACTCGCACACCGTCTTTCTGCACTCCTCCTTCAGCGTCTGAAATATTAAATTTATGTGGTTAGAAATGCGTGAACCAGCAGCTCTTCGTGAATAAAACTGCTTAAATTGATTTTACTTTAATTATTTCTATGACCGGAACGAACGGTCTGCCCTCGTACGGCGTGGTGCATCGAAGACTGCTTTTGTCCGAGATTTTGCGACCTAAGGAGTCTTTCTCTTGGTCTAATATCCATCTCGTGTCCTCGGTACATTTCAATGGATTACCTATTTAAATTAGCATCACCTTGAACCTTTCACGGTGATATTAAAGAGAGCATAAATACCTCGTATCTCACCTGAAAGATGAATATGGTGCAACGAAGGAATATTGAAAGTTGTAACGTTGATCTCCGCGATACTGTTGTTTCGAAAATCAAGAGTCTTCAAGTGTGAGAGATCGTTGAATGCGTTATCCGGAAGTTGCTGCAGCTTGGTCCCGGTTATATTCAGTTTCTAAAAATTGCCTTACTCTTAATTCTCGCGAGAAGAAAAAAACTTCCTCGAGCCACCGTTTCTTTATTTCTACCAAGAAAACTATAATCACTTTAATTAACACGGTAGTAGCAGGTGTTTGCTGTACAAAATATTGATCATCGGTGGCCGTAAGAATTGAAGCTTTCCGTGTTTCAGAAGGGAAGTTACTTTTCTTACTTCTAACAGTCCAATCTCTCGGGGAAAAGCAGACGTCAGCTTAGTCAGGTTGCTTCTAGCAATCACGAGTTTCTTCAATGAAGAAAATCCACGAAGAGCGTCCTGAGGATCGAACGTTTGTTCGGGCCAATCGCAAAGCAACAGCGTGCGCACGTTCTCGCCTCTGAAACGATCACGTATACAAATGTTTGTTTCTTCGGCGCTAATTTAACTATTTAAACTTCTATTAGTAAGTAACGAAAGGTTGCTGATAATTACCTGAACTTCCATTTATCCTCAAGACCGTGAAAACAAACGAGACGGTGATCGTGTTCTTTGAAATCGCACACGGCGGTCTTGTTTGAGCTCACCTGACGCGAGTCACAGTTTTCTTCGCTCTTCGACGAGCATCGCACGTTAGCGAACGAAATTGTTAGCCTGTTCGATAATTATCATCTTTGTATTCATTTTTAACTAACAATCATCGAAAATATCACTGTCGTGTTTGCATGGTGAAAAGAAATGTTTAAACGTTTGTTATCTTTTGGCCACGCGAATACAGATTTAAAATCTTCGCTATCTAATCATTCCGTGAACACGGAAGCATGTAGTTTTATGCGCCATAATTTTACAGCCTAGGTAAATATTAGCGATCTTATGATACTTATCTAATCATCTTAACACATTTCTAAATACATTTGTTACTTAAACTTTTCTCTGATCATCATTTTCCAATTAGCGTTTTTCTTGTTTGCAATTGTAATTCTCCACCGTTTATGATTGTAATTTTTCTAATACTGATAATTTGAAATTTTTGCACAATGTATTGGTACTAACGATTCAATAGCGATTTGTATACTGCATTATTCAGATAATTATTTTAATAACATTATGAAGAAATTAAAAAGATATACTTACAAAAGAAAGTAGCTAATCATTGTCCGCATTTTAACTATTTTATTTATTAGAAAATAATGTCAAAGTTTATAACGAGAAAAAGATGGTCTTTTATTGTGTGTCTTCCATCGATCCATCAGGTTGAAACACAGACGGCGACTGAAAGCTGGCGATGCTAATAAGAAAATCGAAGATGATCCTCTCCTTTCGTCGGATGAACGACTAAGACGATGGCAGGGTTTAACTGAAAGAGAACATATCATAAGATGCGAGCGCAGACGCAGATACAGAATTTACATAGTACGTTAATGCATATTGCGATAATTAGATGTTTTCAGATGGGGAAAACAATGATTCGAAATCGTATGTGAGAATCCTGTACATTAAAAATGCATTTTGTAACCTTTTTACTTCATATTTGTAGTATATTGAATGTATTTATAACTATACTCTCTTATTCGTATTTATTTTTCGGTACAAATAAATAATACATTATAAATTTATATTTACCTTTAAATTTCGAGCGCGAGTTAGCGATACCTCCGCGGCCATTTTGTTATCCTGATACTAGGGGCAGAATTTGGCGCGGTTTTCAAGATAGTGATATAGTGCCACTTGTTGAAGCGACACCTCCTCGCCTCTCATGTTATTCCACTAGCCGGAGCAGAATTTGGCGCGGTTTTCAAAACCATACTAGCGTTGCATACTAACCTCTTGCAATATCATGCTACCATAATACTCACGATGAATTTTGACAGCCAATTCATCATTACTACGGAAGCGCCATCTATTAGGACTTGGAACCTTCTTTACTCGCGTGTTATCCTGATAGAAGAAGTAACTTTGGAGGGAAAATTCAGCCTTCCTATAGAAGCATACGATCGTTTACGATACTTTCTTATCATACATGTTATTTTAGTAATACAAGTAGATTTTGAGTCGAGTTTCGCGATTATCTTATTTTGAATGATGAATAATACGAAAGTACAAGTGTATGAGCGATGTAAATTAAATTAGTAGGATTTGATAATTTTTTTTTCGCGAAGGAGATAAGATAATGAATGGAATATGTTTCATTCGTGTTACCGCTTTGTTAAAATTAATACTTATTGATTAATTACTTCACTGAAACAGATTGTTAATAATACTCACCATTAAAGTGTCACCTATAAAAATGTATATGGAAGTTAGAGATTGTAACATTTAATACATATGTATCCTAATAAATCTTATATCTTGATAAATATCCTACCATTATAGAAATTATCATTATTGTTCTTAAAATAATTTAAATAAATGAAAAATATTTTTTATATGTTCTAATTTAACATGATTCTTAGTAAAAGAATATCAACGTGTCTTTAATAATCATAAATCACTTTTAAAAATTGTATAAGAAAATGAAGAAAGTTCAGCAACAATGAGTTAATAAAAAGAAGGTTAATTAAAAATAAAAATAGTCATAATTAATAAGCAATTGGGCGGCCATTTTACTGGACAAGTAACGACGCGTATTTTGATTGGCGCAATCCTTCAGGATTTGTCCAAAACTCGCATTCCCATTTACCAGCAGAGGTCCCGGTGTAACGAATGTTACCTTTCCGTGAAAGAATTTACGCTGATATTCGTACAGCACCAAAGACGGTTACAAATCCATAGGTTTTCTGAACACTCACCCTATACAATCGCTTTCACCCTTGTGCCGCTAAGTATATTTGATGTAATATCGGCGCAGAAGGTGTTTGGAATTCAAACTTGTGGAGCAGTATCGATAAATATCGTGGTAACGTCATAATTCATGTTTGCACGCTGTCTCGATTATATTTCGCGCCTAAATACGATACCTTAATACAACGTAAACTTGTTGCAGATTAATGTCAGGGATTGCAATAGCCAGGCTCGCCGAAGAGCGAAAAGCATGGAGGAAGGATCATCCGTTTGTAAGATTTCATTTTTAACAATTAATTTTCATGCTTTCCACTGACACACGCATTGGTACTTTACAATAGGTTGAATGACGTTTCTAGTTTATTCTACCATACAAAGTCATATTGTAAATAAGTATTTCTGTCTATAGTATATTTTGAATACAAACAGTACTTTTAAAGAACGCTTTTGACTGAGCAGTTGTATAGTCAGAATCCTAACCCTTCTTATTGACACTCATGTTTAGCTTCTTGACATAATACACTGTATCCGTTGAATAAATAGTCTATTGGTGTGATGTAGGTTAAAGATGGATTGAATTTTTCTTATAGGGGTTTGTAGCACGACCAATCAAGAACCAAGATGGCTCTCTTAACTTAATGAGTTGGGAATGTGCAATACCTGGCAAGAAATCTGTAAGTTACATTGGTGACAGTGAAGTTATCGTAAAGATTTATGGTGTTATATTACTTATAGATTCAATTTTACAGACACCATGGGAGGGTGGATTATACAAGTTGCGTATGATCTTCAAGGATGATTATCCTTCCAGCCCACCAAAATGTAAATTTGAACCTCCTCTCTTTCATCCAAACGTTTATCCGTCAGGAACTGTGTGTTTGTCGCTGTTAGACGAGGAAAAAGATTGGAGGCCTGCTATTACAATTAAACAAATCTTACTTGGTATACAAGATTTGTTAAATGAACCTAATGTTAAAGATCCAGCTCAAGCAGAAGCTTACACAATATACTGGTACTGCTTTTATTTTACATAGTTACAAATCAAAGTTAAAGTAGAAATAGAAATAATATTTTATTTTTCTTCCAGTCAAAATCGCTTGGAATACGAAAAACGTGTAAGAGCTCAAGCTAGAGCGATGGCTCCACAGGAGTAAGAGTATGTTAAGCCCCCTTATTCAGATATTCCAACTACATACAGAGGTTATTGTATACCCATAGTATATTCTAATATCAATCTATATTTCTTATCTTTTTTATAAGTAACATTAATATATAATATATCTAATTTACTGCTGTCTGCATTTTTGGTTCATCTGGCAAAATTTTTAGGTTTAATCTATATAGATAAAAAGCTAACTATGTTACACTTGAAAAATAAGATGTTACGTTTCTCTTAACGATATTATCATATTAAAATACAACCAAAATTTTCATTAGTGACATTTCATTGTTTTACTTGTATTTGTATGATGTGAGTTCAAGGATTTCTTTGTAAGCTACAATTTAATTCGTAAGTATTAGTAGCTATTACTAGTAAGACTCTAAAATAATGTTCGAATTAAATTATGTAAAGGAAAAACGACGCGATATTGTTCTGAAACATCACGTGATTCTGCAAGTTTCAAATCATTATTCAAGTCATCCCTTAACAAAAATGTATTTGAAAATCTTGTAAGCATTGTACAAATCTTAAGGAATAAAGTATTCTAGTTCACCTTAATTTTCTTATTTTTAATTAAAAATAATGTAACTGATTAAAAGTAAAGAACTGAAGATAAATAATCTTTGACTTTTAATTTCATCATAAATGCTATACTTTTAATACTTGCCGTTAAAAAGCATCGATAACGGCTACGTGAATCTGGCACCCGACTTTGAAAAAATTAATTTTTCTTTACGGAAAATGACACGGAATATTTTCTTTGTAGTTGATTGTAGTAACAATAGTTTTCTTTGTAGTTTGATCAATTAATAAATAAAAAAAAATTGAAAAAATGACTCGCACCCGACATTGAGATATTTCAAATCCGTTTCTTCTATGTGATTCAGAATCGTTTGTAGTTGAATAGTTTAAAAGTTACAAGCGATTGTTTATACGCCTAAGCCAACTTCGTCGATTTTTAAGATTTTTAAAATTGACGAAGTTGGCTTAGGCGTATAAACAATCGCTTGTAACTTTTAAACTATTCAACTACAAACAAAATACTATCATTTTCCGTAAAAAAAAATGGATTTTTTCAAAATCGGATGCTAGGTTCACATAGCTATCAAAAACTATTTTGACATGGCACAGCTAAGAAAAAATCGAAGTGGATGTTGAAGAGAATTTCGATTAGATTATAACGATCGTTATAAAACTCTCTAAAAATATGTATATGTGTACTTAGAACCTATATACATATATAATTTCATTGATTACAATTTTACACATTGTACTAAGATATATTTATATATGTACTATATTTTAATAAATTCTCCGGTTGAAAAATATAAATGCAAATGATCTGATATTATTTATGGTACAACGATAACAATGATCTAAGAATGAATCCCTATTGTTCATTCCTCTCTATTAAACTGATATGTAATCTTGGATTTGTTAAAAAAGAAAAGCAAAGATAGATAAAAACCCGGCTAGAGGTGTTAAAAGTAAACTATTCACTGGATAAGTCCTCTGATAATCAACATTACCGAATTTCACTTCAACTATGTTACACTAAAAAGAAAAAAAGATAAGAAAAACAATTGGTTACAAAAGAATTAGAAACTTTGCGGTGAAATGAGTCACGACAATTGCTTAATACTCGCGTCTGGTGTCCTTCGGTAAATCTTTGTTACTACGACTTATACTGGCCAAGATACCTGGACTCTTAAGAGGCGGCGTTTCGTCTAACCGATTCAATTGTAACGTAGAGGTATATGGTATTCGTGGCGGTGGAGTATCAGCGCCATTTCTACCGGCTTCAACGTTGAAGCTTTTGCTACGGGACAAGGATGACTTGTACGTCCTTTCCGGCTTGGCCGGAGGTTGGACGTTGTTCTGCACGGCGAACTTCGGGGGTGTGATCGTGTTCCTTATAGAAATATTGATCATGCTCCCGTATCGACGAGTCTGGTTCGACGGTGGAACGTTGGGGTGCACGACGGTGGCTGGTTTAACTCCGCTGGGTACAGCTGGTTGGCGTCGCGACACCTGCGATCGACCGTACTGTCCACCGGAGTGCAAGTTCCTCGGTAAGGTTTGCGTGGTCCTCGTGTGGTCCTCCCTCTCGTGATCGTTCGCCAGACGGCCGGTGGACTTGCTAAACCTGCCGAGGGAACTGGAGACGACGCTGAAACGCGCCGATTCCGAACATTGTCTGAGAAAATATAGTCGTTGGCTCCAGCAGGTATAGCAACGACGAATTCGAAACTACATAGCGGCAACAGTCATGCTCCCCTTCATGCAGCCTTCACCCAGCAGTCGAACGTACGATTTAGACAAGCGAAGCACACCGTCTCCGGGCGCAATTATGTAAACGTGTATCAGCTTACTGGAATGGTCTTTCGACGACGCTCGTTGCAGTGGGGCAACATGATACCGCGTCTGCTATTTTTTACAATTAACTTGCACAACGACAGAGGGGGACTAACCCAAAGCCGTTTAACAGATTTTCTTTTTTTTGTTTTTGTTCTTAGATTAGCTTGATTACCTGTACTCAGTCTCGCCGCTAGTCCTACAGCCGCGTGTCTGACCCGACCTCCTCGCGTCGCGGTATCCTTTCTCGCGTCCATAGATACTTCCACCGAAGGGATCTTCGCCTAGATAATACCTATGCAACGGTGGCGTCGATTCGCTGCGTTGCCATTGCTCTTGACTACCATGATCGCTCGTTCTCACGGTTTTCGTGATTTTCCCGCTGCTGTTATTAACATTCGCGTTCTTGGGAGACCTGGACGGCCTCTCCGGAGGCTTCTCCTCCACCCCCCTTTCGTTCACAAACGGAATGTTCTTGTCGATCACGTTGTACTGCATGTAGGTCGGTCCGTTGTCGTCCGTTTGAGTCAGCTGAGAGGTAGAGCTACTACTGGCGCGTTTGTTCTTCCTTTCGCTACTGGCTGAACGCAGTTTCCCCACTAGTTTCCTGAACGACTCGCCGATTTTGTATTTGGAATGCCCTGAACCTGGACATTTGATTGAAACATGAATCTTACCGTTCAAACAATTAGCAGCGCTAAGTGCCTTTTGATATTTACTCTTTGCTGGACGAGCAGGTGTCGAATTCTCGTTTGATTTCTCAGTTGACTTTTTACCATTTACAGGAATCGACTCTGGTATCGGTGAAGCTGATCTTGATCTAGATACCGACTTCTTACGGTCCTCTCGTTCGACCGATGGTACATGGACATCCCGGTTACGACTCTCCCAGGTTCTCTGTACAACGTGAACGGGACTCGAGGTCCTGGCCGGCGTTGAATCGTTTAGACTGATCCTCTCTTCGGATTTGGTTGCCCACTGAAATCAACGATACTTTTATTTACACGCTGCAAGAGAACGTTTGCTTCCTAATCTCTGTTTCCGCTTACCTGTTCCTTCGATTTCCGTCGAACAGGCGGAGACGGTACACGTTGTCGTTCGTGAAAGGATTCTTGATGTTCGCGACGAAGAACAGACTCGTACGTCTTCGAGTACGTTGATTCCGTTTGTTTCCTTGGATGCTCGTGAGCGTGGCCGTTTGTATGAACCGTCTCCACGTACTGCGACGGTGAACTGTTTCTCACCTGATTCTGTCTCTCTAAATAACAGGCATTAAACGATTACACGTAAAGTCAGTAAAGTATCATCTGTAAGAGGAAATTTTTAACCACCTCTTCCTTGATATCTCTCGGACCAGTCGCTTATTCCATGGAAAAATCCAGAAGGAGAGGTCGAATCTCTTCCGGTACTCCGTCGTTGATGCCGATTAGCATTAACATTCTGATAATCACGTTCCTTGGGCGCACAAGATTTCATGGTAACGTTGATGTAGCTCTTGTTGGTGCTGGTTGGGACAGGAGAGTCATCAGCGTCGATGGAACCGTGAGAGGAACGCGATTCGCTACCGAAATGGCTCTCCAACCACTTTGAGGTCTCAAACTTTCTAGCCTCGTCTTCCTCCTCGAAGTCCAATGGCTTTTTCGTTAGCACGTCCTTGCGGGCTGGAAAGTTTTCTCCTGGAAAACCTGAAATATTTCGTATGTTACAAGAGACGAATAAAGGAGAAGGTATAGCGATAATTGTCGAATTATTTTTCAGATCAAAGCCAGGTATACCAGAGTGTTTATGGAAACGAGTGGTTCTCATGGCAGTCGGTGATGGTGTCCAATCGCCGATTCGTTCTCCCTCGGTCGTCTCCGCGACGTAGCGCATCTCTCGACCAACCCTCTCGCCGCCAGAGATATAATCCACTATGTCCTCGTCCCTTTTCTTGATAAACCTATGAGAACTCTCCTTTCTCTTCTCACCGTCCTCGTCCTCTACATCCTTCCCATCGTCAGGAACCTCGTCGTCCTTTATCTACAGCCCGTCAGCGTTACACCGACGAATACTTTTCGAAAGATCTAAAGTGTACAAACCTCCTCGTGCTCGACCGTTCGTTTCCTCTCCGTTACGATCAGTCCGTCAGGTTTAAGTTCCTTCCTCTCGAGGGTCTTCTCGGTGTCGATAACCTTGTTCGACTTGGTCGTGTGCTGAACCACCCTGGGACCAGTTTGCGACGCCAACTGCTTGGACGATTCGGCGAGGGCCAATCTAAGATCACCCCGGTTGTTTCGCACCGCCTGATGGTACGCCTGTAACCAAGAACCACTCGTTCGTTATTAGGACGTCTGGACCAGTTATTATCCCCGTGGAAATCCGCACGCGTTCCGAAATCCTCGTCGCGATAAACCGGATCGTCCAGATCTCGCCACCGTTCCCCTCGCGGACAAGTGGAAAGAAAGGTGTATTCTAGCAGCGAAGGTCACGGTGCGACAATAAATACAAAGAGAGCCCGCGACGTGACCAGACGGGACATTATCGAGCAATTACCTGTAATACCCTTGAGATTAGCGATTACGTAAAACGACGATAGCTATTGAACTGAATCGTTTCGAGCTTATCAAATAAATTGCCTCGTAGTCAAATTGATTCGAATCACCGTAGCACCAGCGACCTCCGCTAATTTTAAGGAGCGACGACGAGGAGATACGATACCGGGAGACAGCTACCTCGCACGACTGCCCTCCTATCGACGGAGGAGGAACCAGGTGTTATCACTCCTGACGGTCACATAATGGTCCGTTGAAAACGAGAAAACGGTGAATCGTCAACGGCGAACGGAAGGACAGAAGCGTCGGGGATAGTTAGTCCAGCTCGAAACAGCTGCTATGACTGGGATCTCAGGTGAAGGGAGAACGAAGCCGAAAGATCATCGACTTCCACTTCTCGACGAGCCTCTCCTCGTCTCTCCCCGGTTCTCCTCGTTTCTTTCTCTCTTCTGTTCGCGGTATTATCCCTACTTCGAATCGTTCGCTTGTACGCGTCTCATTTCTTCTTGGTCCGCGTCTCGATCGTACCTCTTCGTCTCTGAATCGCTCGTGCGCGAACCTGAGTACCTGTTGCTAGCGATGGACTGACTCGGTAATCGTTTCGATTCGCTTCGAATATCCTTCGAAATTCGACATCTTTTTTTTGTTTTCAATTCACACTGGACACGATTCGATGTCCCGAAGATCTGAATCTTTAATCGTATCAATGTCTGGAGAAGATACGAGTATGTTTTTTTTTTCAAACGGTCATCGATGATCTCAGCTATCGTTACTTTCTTAACACCCTGTACCCTAACACTTTCGTCCCGACCGAATTCCAGCTTAGCCGAGATCCAACAATGATCGCTTGAAATGTTATCGTGCCACACAGTCCTTCTCGCGTGCTCAACCTTTACCGATTTTATCCATTTTATACCAGTCTACCGTTACCATTATTTATCTTTCATCTTTTCTGTAATTATGTTGACAATAAGCTCAATGGACCGATACAGGTAGATAAGTAGCGTACGATACACCTGTTGCGTGGCTTCTAGGCGCAACGCAACCTTCCTTCCGCGTTCGTCTCTCGCCGAGTGGTTCATTAATCATCCCTCGATGACGGATCGCGATGCGTTTAACCCGAGAGACGAACGAGCAGCTTTTTTTTCACGATCGAACGGGGAATTCGCTTTCTCGTCAACCTCGACAATGGCGTGAAATACAAACTACACAGGAATTGAGTAACCAATGGCTGGAAAGCTTTCTCGCGTTGTAACATTCGGCCAGAACTAAATATAGTAGCGGTAACATGGTATTCGAGTACAACGTGTCCGGTTTAAGCGTGTACGCTTATTTTCTCAAACTGACTCGAGTCCATTATCGCGTGATGGAACAATTACCACGGTACGTGCCACCTGTGAGACCCATCGTTTTAACGCTATTTTAGTATAATTAAACGTTACAATATCGTGGTTGGACCTGGTTCTCAGCAGACCTAAAATTTCACCCGGCTACGTGTTAACAACTCGTTGCGTTTTCTAAAGATTTAGCTGAGAAGCTGTTTGCACGTTTCGATCGAACATCCTGTCTGTGAGTCATTGCTCAAACGCAGGTTCATCGATTATTTTCGGCAACGTTGAAAACACATATCTCTCGACGACAAGAGAAAGTTACCCACGACACACTTAACATCTTATCGACGGATGACATTATTTGTCTTTCAACTGAAATACTCGTTATCACTTACAGATGACACAGAAACGTCGAATTAACGCTATGACTAATATAATAGAAACAAGAGACGATAGCGTGGACTATCAAGAACTTTCTTAAAGTTGCTACCGATGAGAAAATGATTCGGTAACGTCGATAAGGCGTTAAGAAGGGAAACTTTGACTAGGCCAGAGGAACACAGACACGTAACGTCCTTCGAGGATCGTGCCGGTACCCCGCCCAAGTTGGCCTTGACCAAATCAGAAACCGGCGTGTGTATTTGGAACGGGGGTCGGTCGCCGCAGAATCCGAAATTTCTACTCGCCATGAAAGGAAGCTGGCCAAATGGTAGCTCCGTATTTGTTCCTCGGCAATATACACGTGGGATGAGCGTTCGACGGAGAGGCGAACTGACCTTTTCGTGGCGCTTAAAGGCTCGCCAACAAAGAGATTGAACGTGAGCCCGTATACATAGAGAGAATAACATAGATAGACACGGAGCGTTGTTGTATCGTGGCACGCGCAGGTGGAATTTAGGTGTGGGTGTGTCGCGTGGATTGTACCTCGTCCGAGATATCTCCCAGCTGTTGACGATCCTCCGTTTCCAGCCTCTCCTCGATCTCCTCGCGACTCCTCACCACCGTCTCGTTTAACTCCTTCTGAACAATGCTACCACCGTCCGCGGAACTCCTTCCACCTGTTGGCCATTCAACCTCCTGCGGCTGATCGCCGGTTGTTCGTCTCTGAAATAAAAAGGTAAAAACGATGAAGCGATATCGTAAGAGATTCCTTTGAAAACTACTAGGTCATTCCGTAATTAATACTTTTTCCTGTTCATGAATTATTTAATATACCGTGTAATCAATGTACGCTGGAATCGCTTCGATATAAATTTATAAATTTCTTAGTATTATTTTAATCCCACGGATTTCTAACCGGCTAAGTAACGAGAACGAGATTACTTGTTTCGCGTTACAGCTACGTCACGTAACACCGATTTCAATTTAACAGTAGAGAATAACGAGAATGATTTCCGAGAACGAGATTAAACGGTATGTAATTTTCTGTTCTGTAGTAAACCGAAGAAATCGTACTTCTTGAGTGGTGTGTTCTTGTTGTTCGACATCCTCGGTGGTATTGGTGGTGACCAAAGGACCCGAGTCCACCACAACCTCGCCGTCCTCCAGTACAACCTGCCGCTTCACTCTGGTCTCTATTTGCCGGGTGGTTGTTATTTCCTTCTTCTTGCGGGTCTCCCATTCCTCTGGAAACCGGAAGCGAGTACTATTTCCACTTAGGCTACACAATGGCTCTGTTATTGCGCAAAAACAATCTTTCCCCCAGTCTCTCTCTGACCGAACAAACGCGAAAGGGAGAAGATAGTTAAAAATGAAGAAACAAAAAAATAGATACGAAAGAAGGATCGGCCACGTACAAGTGGACGTACTTGCAACGATTCGTTTCGCGACGTCGAACAAGAATAAAAGAAGCTACGTTCGCGCTAATATACAGTCGCTTAGCCCGCGACACGCCTTTCATTCTTATCTTCTATCCGCTTTATTTTCAATCACGACTCGATATGCTCGCATCGCGAACGAACAATGCATAACGATCATGTTAGTCGAGATTTACCTTCTTTCACCAAAGCCACGGAATTCTCAGGGTCGATCTGCAATGCGAAAAAAATGATACGGTTAGATGTACTGCTTCGATGCTATCGGAATGCAGCTTATAGACTAATTAGAGGTCCAATTAACACCTTACCTAGACGAAATCTACGAGCACTTGATAATACATTGCATTATAAAACCTTGTTAATCGTTCAGGTGTGTTAAGTTGTTCTCTCATAATCCATTTACATCGGAATAAATAAACGAAGAGATTCGTGTCAACGACGTATATATATATACATCATTTAAAAGTATACAATCATTTACAATAGGTGTACATGTACGTCCTTGAATGGAATCAAGTTTCAATCATGCGGTGATTACTATCTCGTACAGTTTTCCATTGAAGCGTTAAAGGATTAAGATTCTCTTTCAACTCGTTATTTCTTACTTCACCGGCAATCGCTTCATCTATCTATAAAGAAAAGGAACAGTGTATATCGTTCGATTGTCCCGATGCAAATGGATCAAATAGAAAGAACACAGCGATTCAAGGGAGATGGAACGAGGCTTACGTTTACAGGGCGTAGAATCTACTCACGAGAATCGGTGGACGAGCCTCGTATCGGCGTGTCGAAATCACCTCCATCATTTGATCATGCCTGCCGGTGGAATCCTGATGATCTCGGAGCTTCTCGTGACGGGAAGTGCACGGTTTCTTCCAATAAAAATCTGCAAGAACGATTTCGTTTATACTTCAGAATTTTCTTCGAGTTCGATAACGCTCGTTCCCGGGGGACGAGAGGGATAACAGTGACGCAAGAAACGAGAACGATCGTCGCGAAGAAGACGCAACCTATTTAACGATTGTAACGTAATCACGGTCACATCTGTAAGTCCGTGTATACGCGTACAGGCGGGGCATAATAATTCATCAGGACGCTCTTTTCTGCATGGAAGTCGAAGGCCGGAGTGGCACGCGGGCCTGTGGTCGCGACCACCTCGATATGGGCTGCGATACGATATCGAGATGGTTAAAGACACGCGTGCGCCACGTACGACCAGTTGCCGATCACAGTGGCGTATTTGTTCGATCGTTTAACCCTTTGGTACCGGCAAACGGCTACCCGCCTATCCGTTTCTAGATTTCTATTAACTGCTGCTTCATCGAGTACTCGGATACTCCAATGAGACATCGACGCGTGCGACTTGGGCTTCTTTTGGGAAAGAACAAGCGTAGGAGAAGGAGAGTTCCATCACCTGAGTTATTTATAATAGAAGCTTTTATCCTGGTCTCTCCTCCTCCTATACTGACACTTGACAAAAAGAAGCCTACGTTTCAATTTCATTTAGGAAATTGCAGGAATCAGTGGACAGAGAAGATGGAAGGAAAAGTGTCAGCCTACGCCATTGAGCACTCGCGTCCTTGCGGTTGGAATTACGCACGGGCTCTCCCTGTCCTGGCTGGAACAGGTACGTATGTATCTCGATTTTTCCTCCCCTAGAATCTACGCTTTATAATGCAACCGTCTCGCAACAAATGACGGCTGCTACAGAGAAATATCCTGGTACAGTTTTAAGCCTTTCGTTAATAAACCCGAATGTTTCGTGGTCCAAGGTAGCCGGTTATTAACAGAAGGGTTAAGCAGCGTGTGTCTGAATTGATAAATGATCCCCCGACAGGGGATACCACAAGGTCTCGGATGCGCCAAAGGAGAGAACGAGAGCTGAACCAGAGACGCGAACCTGAAAAACAGGTGCGATTCGTATTGACATCACGCTGGCTTCGCGACGATTCTATATACGACCGTGTCGACTTTTATCTCATTGGATATGCGTGTGACGTCAGGGATGCGTCATGCCGGTACCACGGCTAAAACAAGTAAAAACTGTCCATCGCGGAGGACGTTTTTCTGCTCTATTGTCGCGAGACGAAACTTCTCGATTAGCTGCTGAACGTGGACACCCGCTGAACGGTGCTGTTTTTACGCTCTTAAACTTAAACGAACGAAGAGGGTAGAGCCTGATTTTTCTACCTAGTTACACCAACGATCCTCTTGAATATTTAAAGAATTTCTTTGACTTAAATCAAGGAAATGGTATCGCTGATTCTTATGCGTGGGTATTTTTCAAAATCCTCGAGTCTGGTGAACTTCGTGTTTAAAAACATCTAAAAAGAAGAATTTTTAGTGGTTTAAAGACACATTAAGAAATCTAAGTTTAATACTTTTTGAATCTTCTTTACCTTTCTGATTATATTCCTAATTAAAAGATTACTTCCGTGTAGCGCAGAAAATTAAAAGTGCGACCTGTAAATACTGTTCAGAGAACGCAGTTGTTCAGATGCGGCGTTTAAATCACCGAATCAGCGATTTAAATGCATGGCTGAGAAACGAAAAGCGACAGATAAGTAGAGCAATCGGAGAACAGGTGGACACTCGTGGGCGGTATGCGTGCAACGCGATGGACACGTGACCTCGACAAGGACGTCGCCATTTTGAGAGAAAATAATAAGCGCGGCAAATTTATAAACTTCACCATTTCCATATCTGTCGTCAGTTTCAAAAAAGAAACGATGACTCTTTCAACCTTCCTTTTCTTAAAACTGCGCTTGATTAAATTAAAACAAAAAATCTTTGAAATTTAACGTAACAGAATGTAAGAGCGTTGTTTTGCAAGTTGTTTCTAACGTTTGCCTTCTGAATCAGGTATCTCATCAATTTATCACCGGTGAAACGTTGCAACGAAGTGAATTCAATCTTTCAATCGCGATCCTTTACTGGCTGGTTAACGTAAGATCGCGAGGGATCGTAAGGGTCATCGATGAAATCGTAGAAAATCAAATCTTGTATCGTTGACGCGCGGAAAAATAAGGCGCGGACTGGAAACCTGTCTTTACACCCGATGCACTGGGAAGATTCCCATCGGTTCTCGGTGCACGGTGAATTACGTAAGTAGCTGACAATGCCAGTCTCGTAACATCCTCGAGGAAAAAGCGATTCGATGGAGCGGCCAGCCAACGTGCACGCGGTTTTTGGAACGAGGAGTGAAAGAAGGCAGGACCAGCGAAGATGAGATACCTAGACAAAGGGGAAGGATAGAGTTCACTGATGAAAAAAGGAAAGGAAGAATCGTGTTTACATTCACCTGATTCCTGTGTCGTATTCCAATGGTGACCACTGCTCTTAAATCCGTGAATGAATGAAATTCGTGACAATTCCCTTGATCGAACGTCAGATCGCACTAGATGATATTAACTAATCGATAATAATTGTCATCGTCGAGTGAGAAACGAGACGTCGCAGCATGGACAATCGTGAAACGAACGACAAACGAAATTCCCGCGCATGCTGTCGTGGCCGGCGCGCACGATACTGTCCGTACGTCGAGCGCTTTCTGACTGATCCGCCAGCCACAGAGCACCCAGTGGGAGACGAAGATCGCCGGAGCGGCACGAAGCACAGCCGAACCATCGTCGGTGATGAGATCAAGCTGGGATCCAGCGGGGATTGATTCTTTCTATGGGCAATCGCCGATACCAATTGCCAGATTACGGATCAACACCTACGACAATCCTCGGGATATACCGGAGAAGAATGCTTTGCTGAGCCAACCTGTAATTAATATGTAATTTTAATCGATCGATTTGGCAATCGTCGATAGATGACTACCAGGTGATAACAGATGGTTTCTTGATTCATTTTTATGTTATTCCAAATGTACCTTTTTGGGTAGTTCATCGATGAAGCACCCCCATAGCGATGCGAGATATCTGTAAAATAGGATTTATTAAAAAAGAAATTCTTGTAACCTCGATAAATCAGACACTTGAATCACCTTTATTGTTAAGAATAACCATTCAATGGGACCTGTATAAGGCTGTAGGATCCCTTTGTCACAAGAAGGACAACGATCCAATCAGGGACAATGCTTGTAAGGGATGCGGTCAGAAGAGTCGAGGACATTCATGATTCGACGAAATTGGCCAGCAGGTCAGAGCTGGCTCTTTGAACGTTACGGCTCATAAATTCTAGAAAAGCTGCAGCCTTCGTAATCTCTTACCCTGTAACACAATTACGAACGTTACATATTCGGTAAACTGTTTTTTCATCGTTATCATTGAAATCGTAATCAGAGGATGGTATTTCATGCACAAGATTCTGTTATGCAATCGTTATGCATCTGCGAATCTACACGTTGATTGAATGAAATAAATAGAACGAAGGATTTACGTCGAGTCACGTTCCGCGTGGACATCCTAAAATGGATTAATCGTGAAAAGTGTATCTGGAGAGGAGTCACATTTTCAGAGACCAGTTCTTAACGTTCGAGGTCGTTAATATGCAAATGCAAGGTTCCAAGTGAATAGCATTATATCGCGTGCGTGTGAAGTGATTCATCCGTGAACATAATCAAAATGTCATATCTTAATATCTGTGTGCGCGCGAACCTCGCTCGTCTGGTTGTCCAAAAAAGGTCGTCTAGAAACAAGAAAAAAGAAAGATAGAAACCATATTTTATATATATATATATATATATCAGAAACGTCATTAGCATTCATTGATTTCTTTTTAGAACGCTAGAGTAATACTACCGTCACGGTTGAACGATTACAATCGTGTTGCTCTTATAATTATCGTTAACATTAACCGCAGATCGTTATTCTATGACTCAATGCTGCATCGATGCGCTCTGTTTACAGTCAACAGTGAGTCCGTAATAGGCGCTATTGACGCGGTAGCACGATTTAAAAGTGGAGACTCTCGTTCGGAGAATTTTGCATTCCGTTTACGTAAGATGCAACCGAGTAAAAGAAAAAAAGAAACTATCCGAAGAACGACGCAAGAATACTAAATGCATCTAATTAATTGTAACGCAGCTCGTAAAGTTGCGATACTTGAATAACAACAACGCGTGACTTATATAAACTAAAGCAACAAGTTCAAAGAGAAGGGAATATACTATTTTACTAACGTTCTCTCCGCAATCTCATTATCCTGGCTTTCCTTGGCGCTAATCTCGTTCTCTATATACAGATTGTAGTATCCTTGGAGCAAAGCACGCGTGTCGTTGGTCCCCGTATTACCGACCGTACCGCAGCAATCATGCCAATGTCAATAGCAGAAATTGCGAGAACGATACAGTGGTGTAATAACGTGGTTAATAGCATTTAGTAATTTACTCGTATCCTAGATACGGTACTGTCGTTGCTCGAGCGGCTGGAACAGATTCAAGAAGCGATGAAAACCAAGTCTGCTCTTAATGTATCATTTTTACTTATTCTTTTTTTATACTTACACGATTGCGTATAAACGGATCTTCGCGTGTATGTAGGTAAGTAAGAAGAAGAACCACGTGACCTGGAAAGGATGCAAGCTTACCTATAAGGATTTGGAAACGTGGCCATCGCCAAAAGCGGTCGAACAAAATCCACGACGAGACAAGTTTGCCAGAGGCGAGCGTAATTGGTCCCGTGAACTGGTTCAAAAGAGGCGCGCCTTTGCAGGTGCGCCGATCTAATGCGTCCAGACGGTTCACTTTTTTCCCCAATGAATTCCTGCGTTTCCATCCGCTGAAAGAGAGTTATGATATCGTTAGACGAAAGGAAAATAAGGTGAATCGAGTCCGAGATGAGAAGAGAAAAAAAATTTCTAGAATTACTCCGATTCTTCCGTATCAATTACCGTGAAATTCAGAATTCCAAAATGGTTTCGGAGGAATTCGAATACAGCGCCACGGAAGAGTGAAAGTCGAAGAGCAAAGAGTTCTTTTCTTAGTAAAATATTAACGCAAGTATCTACCTACAAGAATTACGTGAAAGCGAGCATCGTTTGTTGAAAATAATAATTCCTTATTGGACCAACAAGGTTGCGTTCAAAATTTTAACGTTGAAAAAAGAAATAAAGAAGATTCATCCTTGATTCGTGTGATAATCTTTTCCCGCGCATTTCTGAAAATATAACAAATAAGATACATTTAAATAATACAGTTTCGAATTGAAATTTTTGGTATCGACACTTACCCGCCGGTTAGAATCGTCGCAGCAGGTGGCGCTAACTAACGAACCGGAAGCGCACTGCCGTAGGAAGAGCCGTTTTCCATTGGTATAGGTGGTGCTGCGGGCGACGAGGATTTAGGGAGAAAAAGAAAGTACCTAGAACAAAGAAGTCAGAGAGAGGGGAATACAGTGGTGTAAGAGGCACGACCCCAGGCAAAGGGAACACATCGAGCGTATCCCTGTTCGTATGTCCGTCTTTGAAGCATAGGTACGCCATGTTCTCGGTCGTTGTATTAAGAGAGAAACAGTGTTAGAGGGTAAGAGAGATAGACCGAACAGAAGGTAGTAGACGAGTAAGAGAGAAGGTAGAGATTAAAAGAAAGAGAGATAGACGTATGACAGAAATGCATAGCCGTGCTAGCAGCAGCAGCAGCAAGAACAGCAGCAGCGCATAGAGGAGAGATCGCGTCCGTACACGCGTAATTCGGGGCGTGTGCTAGGTGTTGCTCGGTTTCCCTAGCTCGTGTCCGTGGCTGCGAATCAAAGATGTGCCGGTGTCAGTGCGGAATAAGCGTCATCGTCCCGTGACGACAACGTTACAGAGGTGCGAGACTACCGAGCAGCACGGTGTGGGCAGGTCGCGGCCATTTTTACCACACGATGCGGCAACCGTGCGTGCCCGTTCGATCCGCCATTCCAAACAATCGGTGTACTTCGTGCCCTCTCAGGGTGCCTCTAGCCACGGCAACTCGTGGAGGCATCGTCGAGCAACGATAATACGTGCAAGTTTATCCTTGAAATTAGTAGCAGTATCTTCGAACGAGGAGAACGGTACAGCTAGCGAAAGCCGGCAGTGCTGGTGGTGGTGGCGGTGGACGTCGTCAACGACGGCGACGTGGAGGAAGAGGAGAAAGAAAAGAAGAAGAAGAAAGATGATAACGATGATGATGATGATAACAGCGACGACGACGACGACGACGACGACGACGATGACCAGCACGACGATGATGTTGATGGTGATCATCGGGAAAAAGAAACAACTCGAACAGCCGATACTTTGGAATACGAATGGAGCTGTTCGAGCGTGCCTGTGATTCGTGATAATCCCGAAGTGTGTTCGCCGATGATAGTGCCGTTTGTGCCAAGTGTCTCTGTTTCTCTCCGTGTGTCGCTCTCCGTCAGTCCGCCCTGCGTGCGTGTTTCGCGTGCCTCCGAGCCACGCACCGGACTCTCTCCTCTTCCTCGCCAGCGCGATCGATGTGACACCGTGTCACCGTTTCAACGTCTTTTTCCCGACGGTGATATTCCTCTTGACTGGCTGGATAGAACACTGATTCCTGGAATCAAAGGGCAGCGTTAGATGCGTGGTGTCAGGACGGTAAACGTCCCGTGAGAGTGTGTTTCGAAGCCAGTGTGTGCTCTCTTACTCGCGCTCCCTACCCTCTCTTACCTTTCCATCTGTCTCTTTTATTCACTTATTCTCGTATTCTCTGTTTTTTCCATTTCACCCTCCTTCTCTCTCTCTCTCTCTCTCTCTCTCGCTTACTCAAGCTAAAGAAGCATTAAAGACGACCGTAGGAATGCTCGACGATACCACGGTACGACGCTGCTTGTCATCGTTCTCCTCTTCGTCGTCGTCGTCGTCGTCGTCGCCGCGTTCTTTGGATCCGTTCGGATCCTTTTCGGCTTCTTCGAAATCGTGGAAGCTGAAGAAGTGGTGAG
Source organism: Osmia lignaria lignaria (assembly GCF_051020975.1). Lineage (NCBI taxonomy): Eukaryota > Metazoa > Arthropoda > Insecta > Hymenoptera > Megachilidae > Osmia > Osmia lignaria. The sequence continues at coordinate 8,075,458 of NC_135044.1, read as the reverse complement.
AGGCAGGTACCGGATACCGAGGTGACGATCACCTCTAGCCAGGGCGCGACAACGGCCCCTTAGAGATGGAGATCGAGGCGAAACAACGGAACCAGAGGAATCGGAGACGAGAGCGTGCTCAGCGTATGTTGGCGCAGAGGGAGAGCCTGGCCACCGCGAAGCAGCAGCAGCAGCAACAGCAACAACAGCAGCAACAGACGAGGCAACGGCCGAACGACGAGGAGGACAGCCACAGCGGCGAGGACGAGGACCCCGCCGCCGGTCGTGGCCTCGGACTCGCCAGGACCGGTCATCCTCGTGACAGCCATTCGCGACCGCCCAGGCCACCGCGACCCCCGAGGCCTCGTAAGAAGTCTTCCCTCGCGGCTGCCAACCAGAAGGAGCCTCCCTTCGAGGAGGACATTATCGACGGCTTTGCCATACTCGCCTTCCGCACCTACGAGGAACTCGAGGTAAGACGCGTTAGTCTCGTTTAACATGATGATTCGTTATTTTTTTTCAAATTCGCTATTTTGCAGTAAAAACTTCAATTATCTTCTTACCTGTACACTGCCTACCTACTCTCCCTCTTAGGCGGTGTTGCATCTGTTGACGGATTTTACCACGCGTGTATGAGTGCGTGCCTGATCGTGTGTCGAGTGCAGACAGACCTACACAGATCCTTCTCTCCAGACCCATCGCGGACTGTCCATTTTTTTATTTTCTCCTCGCTCGTGCCAACCAAGTTTTTGTACTACACTGTCAAGAAGAAACGACGAACTCATTAATGCGCTCGAACGTTTGCCTTAGGATTTTCTATTTCCAGATAATTATCGTGGGATTATTTTTGTTTACACACGGCCAAACGTTTAAACTCCTCTCCCCCCCGTCGCCTCCTTCTTCTACCTTTATCCTTACCCCAACACACAGCCGCTAGAGCAATTTGTAGTTTGTTCGTTTGCGCCTTTTTACTCGGTTTTATATAGCTTCCATTCACCCGCGGTCCGCCTCGGCCAACAACTGTTCTTTTCACCATACCACCGTCCGTCCCCCTTCTCTGTGTGTATGTATAATTGAAATGCGAGGATCACATTTTAAAACCTGCTGAAAACCGTCAGCCTCGACCTGTAACGAATATTTTATTTCTTTTAAACTGCAACAGATTTTTGTTAGAATATATTAAGAAGCAAATGAGTTTTGAAAATTTCATTACCCTTGTACGAGATACGTACATAGTAGTTCGTTCAGCTGGTTAAAAATATTGCTCGAAAAGAGTAATAAAAACCAATTAGGTTAAATTGCCTGCTGGTGCAATTAAACGGTTCACCGTTTTAACTTTGCAACGTTGATTCGACAAGATTAATTTACGAACATTTTAACTTCGCGTTGCGTTGCTTGCCTCCCGTTGGGAAAAAAAAATAGCACAAAGTCATTGTACGCGAACCAATAGTATACCGTGTACATAAATTGAACAATTTTCTCAGAAAATTTTAATAACAAATTTCGCACGACACTAATATGTGATACACTGAACAATCTCGGTAAAGGTGCGCGGAATCGAACGGGATAATTATTCGAACGTTAAAACTAATTTGCATATTTAAAGAGTAAGTCGTTTAAACATTTGAAAATAGTGATAACATGGAACATTCGTATGTCCGTTAGTTTTTTTTTCTCTGTTTCGCGGTATCAACATAAATTTGCATTATAACGATAGAAGACCTTGTGAATGTAATGCGAGACTCAGTGTTGTGGTTTCATGCGCGATGTTGCGAGTCGTCTAACCGCGTTCTCTTTTTTCTCTTCCATATAATTTTTCGCGAAGCAACTGCATCAGCTCCAAATAATTAGGGGATCGTGTTTCTAAACGTTTCGAAAGAGCGAAAGAAACGTTAGGGTTGAAGTGGATATTCTGCGTCTGAAACGATAATAAAATAATTAAGAATAATTATAGGACGTTCACGATGAAATGAATTTCATTTAACGTATTCAAATATGATTCTAAAATAATTACCTTAAACGGTGCACGTTGTTTCTTAATCTTGGAATACGGCGTTTGCAGAGTATTTCAAACAAGCACACCTACCATTCCAAGTTAAACATACCTATCAGAGATTCTATTATTTACTCTATCAGCTTCACAATAATCTCGCGACATCAATTCTGCGCATACCGGAATTTATCTGTGGAAAGAAGAAAAAACAGATTTTCAATAATAAATTTTCAATTGCAAATCTTATCATTGCACAAGGCAGATACAGGCGAAGATAAGTTATAATTTAACCAGTCTGTACCTTGAAGTACTCCAAACAATTAATTGATAACGATTGAATACAATTTAGGAAAATCCATCGATATTCGGAACAACTGTTAGATATGATATCTAATGAAATATCAGAAAGTGTAATATGTATCGATGAATTTTATAGTACAGATATTTACCTCGAACGCAAAACATTTCTTTCGCTTCTACCATATGGTATATTTTCTCAGTTGTACATAAACGTAGTTTCCCAATTGTCTTGAGCAACAGCACACTTCAAACCCGCCATTCATAATACTGATTGCCTCGTTTGAGTAAAACTTCGTTTACTTTCAGCATTATTTATCTTAAATAGAAAATATTATCTACCTTGTACATAAACGTAGTTTCTCAATTCTTATGAAAAACTTAACGAGCTCGTATCCTGCTGCCACTTAATAAAACACAACTCCATTTGTAACATGAAAGTGTTGTTTCAATATACGCTTAGCAGCTAATGTATTCGCATCAGATTTATTGGTTATATGATTGGAATGCACAATTCCTACTAAAGACGTTCATTTAAATTGATGTATTTCCATTTGTGCATACTTTTACCAAGTCAAGCATGAAAAGATATGCTTCTACTAATAAAAGTTTGAATATCGTTGCTAGTAAATACGTTTACTTATCAACTTGGTGTGAAAACTGACCTAATTATTTTAATCATCGTCTCAAAAACTGATTATATTTACATAGAGCTTTAGAGCATCGAATATAACTTGATACTGTAGCCTTGAGCCTCAACTTCGAAAGCGTTCGCTTGATTCTTGATGTCTGAAAAAAAAAAAAGAAACGCTTGGAGTCATTTCAATGTAGTAGATCGTTTTTAATTACTCGTTGAACCTTATCGTCGCGGATCGAAGCAAACGTAAATCGAATTTATTATCTCGATACAGCGAGGTTCGAGGGGAAAAAAAAGTGGTTCGCCGACCATAGTCGTGTAAATTGCGTCTACGAAGCAACGAAAACTGTTTCTCGCTGCTGCGAGCCACCTTTTATCATGATTTATCACGGACGCGACCACTAATCGTTATTTTTACTGTAGACCGCGATACCATATAACGACTGACACGCTCCTCGTCTTCGTTAACGAGCTATAATTTTCGTCGATAGATAAAAAGCTTGCAACGTTACCTAGCTTTTTTAGATTTGAAACGCGAACAAACCGATCACCGGTAGCTAGATAGGTCGATAATCATTTTGAATCACTACAAATATTATTTCTGGAATGTTTTTGAAGTCTTAGAAATCTTTATCTCTCCTAAGCCGATTGTATCACTGTTTGACTAAATAAGATAATGTTTTGAATAATATCAGAGTAATATTATCTCTTTACACGTCAATAATAGTGAAATGTTACTTACTTGAAAAAAAAAAAGAAAAATATTTCTAATTCATAAAATATTTTTTGAAATATTTCAGTGCTTATTAATTGATTTTCAGTATTTAATTTCTCCGTGCTTCCATTAAATTTCGTTCCGGATTCTACAGTAATTAAATTAATTGCTAATTTGCAAAGTGGGATATTGAATATCAATTACTGTACATTAAAGAAACGTTCTATCCTTTCTCTGTTTATTTCTGGTTAACGGATAGCCCAGAATTTACATCCGTCGCAAGCGTCGCACCTGTTTGGAAAATTATTTAATTACTTGAGCACCGGTGAGATTCACCACTGAGTGAGCAATATTCATTACCTTGATTTCAACCGTATCGCTGGTTCATCGTGTCCCAATTTCACTAACTTGCATACAGAAACAGAGAAGGTGTTTCTCATCTGTTGCTCTAAACGTTCAAATTTTAGCTTCCTGAAATAGAAAAGATGTCATTCTTGTCATTGCTGTATATAAGCATCTCGTCAGAAAACTTTTACCTTCTTCTTTAACGGAGTGGTAATACTATTTCATAAATCTCGTCCGGTATACTTCGGGCATTCCAACAGAGAGAAAAATATAAACAAGAAGGGGAAGACATTCGAGACATGCTTGTTATTTACTCGTTCATTCGGTGCATTATCGAGGCACAAAGTGCATTGTTATTGTCACGGAGAAAGTAGCCACGACGTAAACCGCTTAAACCGGTCCCTCTTGTTCCTGAACGGGTTCGCGATCCAACCTGAGCTTCTGGACGGTGCACAACAGCTGTAAAGGCTGGTGGTGAACGCTTTAGCAGGAAATGCCAGATCTTCGCTTATCAGTCGAACCGGCTGAAACGCAATATTCTTCCTGCTTCAATCCATTTCGTTTTTTGGAGTTCGTTGCGCTAAATGGTAAATTGATACAAATCGTTATTTATTTCATAAAATTTGTAATTTAAAACTTCTTATTTCTTTGTTTCATGTTAAAATCGAATAAGATGGAATAAGAAGTTTCAGACCTGAGCAAATATAATTAAACCAATCAGCATGAAATCACTGAACAAGTTACAAAGCACTTCCCTTCGTTGAAATGAATATTTAAAAGCAAAGTTCTCATGGCTCACGCTCATACACATTGTTTTATTAAAATCAATACCTCTGAAGCTAACGATACTCAACCTAAAAGGGGTTAATTATAAAAACCTGGGTTGAAAAAAAAAAGAGAGAAGCATCTTGCTCTCCGAGTACTTCTCACCCTACGTTACAACGTCTCGCGATCTCTCGCTAATTAAATGTGAGAAATCGTTAGCCGGCTGTAAGTGAATTATCAGCCAGTGCTTGCGCTTACTAGACTCCTTGTTATCTCTCGCTGAAGAAGCTAGCAAGACGGCTGAGAGGAGCGATTTGAAATGTAAACGGCAACGGGTAGGATCGTTGATTCGGTGTCAAACAATTAGTGGGGAGACGATGATACGCATCTACCGGTGTGGCACGATCGCGACTAATTATGAAAAGCCGTGGGAAGAAAAAGCAAAGATCCCTTCTCTCCTTTCTTTTTTTTTTTTTTTTAATGCTCCTATTAAGAACACCTCCGAACGAAAGGGACTCGAGATTGGCCGTGTTTTAAAGACACTCTTCTCTTCCTGCCACTGTTCTCCACGATGATAAAATGCAAATTCGACTCTGTTAACGCTGTGCTACCCGCGATTTGGGAATCCTGTCGTCTAAGCGGTTCTGAAAGTGGAACAAATATGAGAAAACGGTTGAACAAGACTTCGTTTAACACTCGGAATTGTCGTGTCAGCTACTTTACGAGGTACTTCTTTACCCCATTATAAATAATTTTGCTGAATACCTGGAAGTGCAATATCGTATCACAATCAACGTGTTAACACCTTGCGGCTAATAATAATCAGACATCAGATAATAATCTTTACATTGTATTTACCTGGAATTGATATATTTTCAATTCTTCTCTGCTTCCATTACACGGTTTTCAATTTTCTGAAACATGTTGCCAGCTCCTCGAACGTCTCATGGTTACGCGTTTCCATCGGAGAACGCACGCGTCGATGATTTTCTTTTCGAAATTCCTCGGTTGCACCGGGAAAAATCCTTTCGGAATTTTTCGTCATCTCGCAACAGGAACGTTCGACCTCTACCCGGGTTGAGTGTCCTTATACCACTGATTCTTTCTTATCCGTTGCGTTCCTCGGCTCCTTCTGGTGTTCTTACATTCTTCGGGCTGCACAGGAGAAAGAGACGTCGGGTCAAGTGAGCGTTGACACGCGGCGAGAGATTATTATCGCGTACGTAACACCGTGCTCCGTAATACTTAATTATCTTGTCCGGCATCGTGAGCGTTTCATTTATCCCAGCGAGAGAAAAAGATGTTGATCCTTCCGTGCGAGTAATTAGCGACATTCAATGGTACGCATTACCCCGGAGCGCATAAATGAAAAATGATCCGTCTCGAGTCCGACGGTGATGATACCGCTGTGCTTCTGAAACAGGAAGGTCGATTTCAATGATCGGGAGCAACTGTAATAGTAGGTGTTCCGATTCGTTCCTTTTTGCACCGTTTGTTCAGAATCCTCGGAGGGTTGTACCGTTTTCAGCAGCTGATGGATAAAAATGATGCTGCTACTTGTCGGATATTCAAACACGAACCCTCCAATTATTATCGAGCAATACGTTTCCTTAAAATATGTCAAACGTCTTCTTTAAATGATACAATAATCGTCGGAACGTACGTAAACCCGATAATTATTTTCAGCAGCCTGTAATCAACCGCGATGAAAACAGTCGGGTCTACCCTAGCAATTAAACGTCACCTAACCCGCGTGAAACAAAAGAAGAACATATATTAACCCGGGTACGGTTCGTTTCGTCGTTGTCCCAGCTGTAAATTCACCTAGGCCGTCCTCGTTCATCCGATGAATATGTGTGCGATGGTTGAATGGAATCTGAAAATACCACGACGCTTTTAATAGGAGGACGTTTATTTATAATTGATTCAGTTAAAAACGTGCAGTCTAGCTTACTCTATCAGAAATATCTGATGGATTGTTAAAGAAAAAATTATTTATATCGTTCAGTCAAGTTTATTCGATAGCACTATGGCGCGTGAGTTTGGCTTTAATATTCTACCAATCCCTTCAGGGCAGATTTTTACTACTACCAGCATAAACTAGGCTTTAGATTTTCTCTAAGCTCCCCTCCAAAACACAAAGCAGTCGATGGAATGCTCCTTCCCTTACCCTTAGCCAAAGGAAACCTACAGCCGAATGTACGTTTCAAGACGAATTCAATAACCTATCCATTCTCTCCACTTTGTGACGTCAATCGAATTTGTCGTTACACGTCACATTGTATGAGGAACATTAATTACGTTAGGGTAAACTCGTCCTGTTCAGAATCAACCGAGCGTATCCCACATATTGCGATATCCGACCGGACTGATTAGCGGGCTACTCTCTATCGGCTCTCCCTTCATTTCTCTCTCTCTTTCTCTCTCTCATCCCCTTTATGTATATGCCCCACCCCTCGACCTAACCTCGCTCTCCCCACCTCGTCGAAATCGTTGAAATCGTTGCCACTCGATAATTAACAGCCACTTATGGATTTAGAGTGAGGTCAGTGTCACCGTACGATTACGTAAGTAATACGTGTTTTCGCGTGGCAGGCACAATAATTGCAGGCAGAGGCATGGGTGTTCGGTTACAATGGAACAAGTTCATCGGTCGTGTTCACCTTCCTGATGATCTCATTATTTACACTCGCTCCTCCTGGCTGAATTCGCAATAATATCTTGTTCCGTGGCTCGTTCGATCTGAGATTCGGATTCACCATTTGACTGCATAATCGAAAAAGATAAGTGTTATGTATAGAAGCAAACATTGATTATTGCCGATGTTGATTACCTGATTTCCTCTTATCTTGATGTTTAATCGATGATTCCTATGCTCGATTCGTATTTCTTCAGTCTGCGAATTGAACGAGAACTTTCCGTTAGCTTCTGGTGTAGTGCAGGAAATATTTGGTAATATGCTTGACCCTGTTTCGAATCATGGCCATTTTTTTCCTTTTTACTCTAATAATTCCTTTGGACAAACGAGGCTGGTGTAACTAGTTACTGTAACGATCATTTGCAAATAATGCTTGATGCATCACGCGCGACCGTAATGTCACTCTACAAGCACCGTTTATACCGCAGTATGACTCACTTGTTGTACATTGTCGCGTACAATGGGCACTGGGAAATGACTGGAACATGAAAACGGATTTAAATGGAACACGTGTTTATCTGATGCTCGGGATAGAAGATCTTATTCGAGTGACTTTATGATTTGACATTTTAACAATGCCATTAACACGTTATAACATTACCGTGACAAGAAACATCAACATTTAAAATATATCTTTGGTTCGACGAGTACCCCGTGCTCCTCCGAGTTTCACCCAGGCTTTTTTGAACATCCAGTATGACTTGGAGCTGGCATTCGGCAGATTACCAAGAGAGTTCCTCTTAGCCGTCGTTAGCCGTACCGAGAGTGAGGTCAGCAACGCCACGCCACTCGATAAATCAGCTTGGCCGCCGGTGCCAACGGGGATGCCTGAAATCTGCCACGTGATCCGTCAACAGTGAGTTCAACCGGTAATGCGCGCCTACCTTTGCTCGGATATATTCACCGTCGTCGCTGAAAATCGACCACCGGAGAGATTTCCGACGAGAGATGGTAGCCCGCTAGACGTATCACCACCGAGCGAAACTGACTCGCGACCCATTTTTCTGTCCCGTTTCTTCTCTTTCTCTTCCCTCTTGTTTTTTTTTTTTTCTTTTCTTTCTTTTTTTTTATTCTCCACGCTCACGATTTTTCTCCCGTTTATATACCTGCAACAGGGGAACCGTCGTTACCTTGACACTACGTGAAACAATTGTTTCCACGTGTTCAAGCGTGGACGACCGCGCGAGATTTATCCACTTTTTCCAGCCTTTTCTCTCGCAACCTTTATCTCCCGGTGATTTATGTCGCTCGTCTTTTAATCGAATCAACATCGCACAGTGATAAATAAATCTTCTTTTCTCTATCTTAGTTAGAAAAGCAAATTTATCGTTTTACGAATTAGAAAATTAAATTTGTAACGTTATACTCGTCGGTTGGTTGATGTTGAAAAAAAGTACAGATCCTGGTACTGACTCCGTTTAACATTGCTCGATTTACGGTAATTAATGAAACACTCGGAAGGCAATATGTAATTCGTTCGATTACCGACGAATATATAATTCTATCGCGTACTGAATTACAGAATACATTGCTATCCTATATCAGCAGTAACGTAACGAGGCGAAATATTTTAATAATAAACAGAGGAAAATACTCGTCCTCGTATCGCGTGCTTCGCGTGTCTGCGCTTTTCGGTATATGTTTAAAAATCCCCCCCCAAATAACGAGAGCTGGTCGTACGGTAATGCTCTTAATTAAATAAAACGCTACTCAATGCAGCGTAAAGATTTGCGTTACAATTTTTCCTTTTTCATCTCGTTCCACCGTGTGGATTCATTTTCATACACACAACGGATAGATTAATTTTGAAGCGTTTCAAATTACCTGTTAACCCGTGCAAAATTTCCTGTTTACAATGTGCAACACGAGAACACGTATCGGTATACTTTTATAACGAAAAATACTAAAATTGATTGTTTAACACTAGATTGCTGGTGCGAATCAATTTGACTCATTTACGATTTTATTGTTATAGAAAAATTTAAATAATTTTTTTTAAAACATATGTTGGTTTCTAATAGAATTATGAAATGTATACAAATACTAATTCAATACAATTTACTTTTGTAAACGTCGCTATGATGTTTTACTGCATTCTGCATGTACTTACATGTTTTCTTTGAAAGGGAAGAAATTGCAAAGGAGCTTCTGAATCGATATAGAAACGACAAAAGAGATATATCGATGATGGACGAAACACGGTCGTGCACCTGCACGATGAGTTGACCCAGTTTTTTTCTTTTTCGTTATAATTTCACACGAAAGAAGACGACTCTTCGCTTTCGGATGCGTATTTGACCAATCGACTTGATCGTTTCGAAATTCCCAAAAAAAAGAAACCGCACTCGACACCTGCAAAAGTAAATTTATTGAATAAAGTTTGAAAGATAAAAGATAGTTTCATCTACAATCTTCCCTCTTTTTTTTTAAATCTAACTAAACTACAATTATTTTCATGCGGAAACGATCGTGGCCGATATTATCCATAATAAACCTTGTACAACCAGGATAATGGCGGCACTTATTTTCAAATCATCCGAATTACTCGTACCTTCGGTACAAAATGTACGTAGACGTCCCTCGAACGGGAAATGCGTAGACCGTGTTATAAATCGATGAAAAATATTTACGTCTGAGAATAATCTTGCAAGCTGACAAAATGATGGCCAGTTTATCGCTGTATTTACACCACTGTAAATCTTTATACCGGTCATTCCTTCTTTCTTTTTCTTACATCTACCGCCCTCTTTCTTCAGCCTTCTCTACTTTCTCCCTCTGACATGTTTTCGCAGAACTAAACTTTATTGGCCGGTTGGTCCAACTAGACGAAACACGAACACTACTGACGCTTACCATTAAAATGCTGATTGCATTTCTCTTTTTTTTTTCTTTTCACCAGATTCCATTCGAAGGTTTGCGTCACTTAATGGTGTTAAAATACATCATCCGCGATAAGAATCTCTCCTGCCGAGAGTTAGTCATGTTTCTCGTTCGTTGATTAACATCGTTACATTCACGAACGTCTGTTTTATAAACACCTAAAATGTAATGGGAAACTATTACCAGAGAGAGAGACAAGCGATGGAAATTGATTATGCTGTAATCAAATTTTTTTTATATATATATATATATCTTGTTACGCAACTTACTTTTACTTCTTCCAATATATTTTCCTTCCGAATCGGGTATCACACGAAAGGTTTTACGTAGTGAAAGTTTCGAAATACCTTACATGCTTCTTTCGGTCGAAGCAACGAGAAGACGGTACCTTTGAATATAAACAATGCTACCATGATATATGTTTACTTTCGAATAATTTTTGGACCATGGCCAGCATCGTTTCACGCTCGGCACGTCAATTTGGTACTGGCAAACAGCCGAAATTTTCGTCAAACAGATGTCCGAACAACTGTTATTATCCGCTTGTTACAAACGAGAAATGAAGAATACTTAATCTTGGCGCTAGTGACATTCGTCAAAAAAGAAACATGGCTGTCAAATTTAACGATGGGGGGAACCTCTGACGCTTCCGATTGGTCGTAAGTCGTGAAAGCGCCAAAATTTGAATCCCTGAATATTTCAAAGATCAAGTTTCTTAATGATCGAAAACAAAATTAGCATAATGATTGAAATAATACATAGAAGACAGTTTCGTTGTTTAATTACAGTATCGGTTTCTTTGAATCATGCGCGCATAGGAGGTTGCACATTAATGTCGCGAACTGTGAGTAGTAGCTGAATTAGAGTCCGACCGTGTCAACACCGAACGAATAGACGTGGCAACGTTGTGCAGACGAGTTTAGTAGCCGGCTAGCCAAAGCACGGAGTAGCCGACCGGTGGAACGTCCGCACGTCCGGGAACGACCTTCCTTTACTCGTCCCATGTTGAGGAACTTCGTCTCCCGGACAGCCAAATGCTTCTTTATCTTTTAACTAAACAAAACTAAAGATTTGCCTTCTATATATTACTTAAAATACCTATAATAGATACCTATAATTAAATAAAAAATACAATAATACAGTACTTTTGTTATAATAAATAAACAGAATGATTGAAATTCACTTTCTCCATTGAATAAAGAAGAAAAAGGCAAAGGACATGTTACTTATAGTAATACAGTTCTTCGCCTCCTTTCTATACATATTTTCCAGTCGGATGTTTATTCAATTAATTCGTCTTAGCTGAGGAGTATGTAATCTGACCGCGATACACGTCCTAGGGGGTTTCACTTCGCAGTTGGCACACGTGCGCAGGTGAAGTATGGCTAGGTGGTAGTTTTTTACACCGTGAGCTCTAGTGGCTTTTTCCCATCGTTTCTTTGGTAGCCAACCGTACAAGAGAGGGGGGTAGAGAGAAAGAGTACACGGTTATCGGAAAAGGAAAGTAATACACCAGAGCCGAGAAAGAGAAGTCAGGGTTCGGGCTTCGTTCCTTCCAGCTGGCCTGGCACGGCAAAGGAGGCCTTGTCGCGCGGCTGCTCGTTCGGTCAATGTCTTCTCTTTCTTCCTCGCTCTTCCTCTCTACCTTCCTCGTCGGTCCCCCACTTCTCTCTTTTTACCCTCCCCACTTTCTAGCTTCCTTTCCCTCTTTCCCCTCGTTCCCTTCACCATTACACCGACTCGTTGCCTCTTTCATTCTCCCCACTATTCGTGTGCTGCATCGCGCACACGAGACACGGTGCTGCCTGTGAATCCTGCTGTCATCTTTTGCAAACGCCCGTGCCCGTCTTGATAGCTTGAAATCTGAACGAGAATCGGTATATCACGAACGTACATCCGTCGGATAATCTTTTTGTTTGAAATCACGGCAACCACGTTTATTGCGATAACGGTATTTAGATGCACATAGGGGAAACCGAGAGAGAGAGAGTAGGGAAAAAGAAGAGGGGGGAGGGCAGAGCGCCACCCGTTCAGAAATGTGCACTGACATCGCGGTTTAAAGGCACCGACGGAAAGGCGTTCTCATACGACTTTTTCTACTGTGCGCGCACCTCCGACAGAGTTTCACTTGCGCTTCTTACGTGAACCAACAATTCATCGGCGTACCTAGTGGATAGAAAAGAAATTAGAGTCTATGTTTATAGCGGTATAAATTTGTGGGAAAATCGTGGAGTGTTTACACCATACGTGTTGAGGCACTATACTCTTGGTTTGCTCAAATTTTATACGTGTTGAATGCAAGCAGAGCCAACTGATATCCTTGTATATTCGATACGATGAATGATCGCAAACTGAAATGAAATTTGATTATTATAATTAACGTGAAATTAGCACCAACTATACAGAGTTATCACAAAGATTATGTTACATTTATCACGATACCGCTTACAACAACATTCATAGTTCCATGTAAATAATGTGATTTAAAAATAATGATTTTCTTAGAATGAAATCTGACATCCTTACAGATGTATTTCATATGTTGAAAGTATCAGTTACACGTTTTATTTTAATAACATCTTTTGATTTTTCAAATAATTTTTTTTTTTTTTTAATCATTATTTTAAATGAAATTGGAAATTCTTTTATTTACATGTGTGTGTATAATTTATGCAAAAATGTAATTTCATTTTTCTTTTTTATTACAGAGTGCAATAAAGTTAGCTGGTAAAAATAATGTCAAGAAATTGCATACACTACGGTCAATAGTGGAAGAGAAACCAAAGGTGGATACAGGACAGAATAATAGACACAACGAGCATCACATCAAAAATCATTTCAAACACAACCATTATACACACAATTCCATACTGACACCTTCAACACTCAACCAGGTAAGTTTGAAAGATTAAATTACCTGGTATATTGTAATGTAAAAATTTATAATAATACCATAATATATTTTGCAGGGCCTAGATGCAGGTACAAGTGACGATAGTGGTAGAGCATCTGAACAATTGCATGGCCCTGGTATACCTAGGGATTGCCAGGACGCAGACAGTTCCAGGGACCACCTCAGCGATGTAAGTAATGCTGCAAACATAAAATGAGATATTAGATACGGCATTTAAAATGCATTGGTACTTACACATTCTTCCTACTGGTCTCACAGGCTAGCAGTCATTGCAGTTCGGGTAAAGGTTATATCGTAAGTATCAAAATTGCAAGAATTAAGATATTACTTATCAAGGTTGAAAGCTGTAATAATTGTTCCTTTTTTTTTTTATATATACTATAGTGTGATAGTGAAGGAGAAGACGATAAGGTATGCAGTCACGCTATAATACGGAATAAAAAGTGAGAAATTCTTTGTTAAAAATTATTTTTCACTTTCAGGGCTCGGATGCTGAATCGATACTCTTTGAATCTTCTACCCCACCGCCCCTTGCACGTAAATGTATGTAAAAGAAGAATCAATAATATTTGTTTATTGTCCGAATACTTACTTAAAATTAATGCTGATTTCTCAGACGAATTGCCATCATCTTCGCCACACGTTTTGCCTCCAGCAAACGGAGCCGGAGGTTCTCCTCCTGACACGGGTGGACAAATTTCAAATCCAGCAACGGATGCTCCGGCACCTATACCACCTCCCGTGCCTGCGTCTGCGCCAGTTCCAACAGCACCAAGTCCTCCCAGTCCTACATTACCCCCTCACATATCCCAACCACCTGTAAGTAAATGTAATTCTTCTTAGTTTCGTATTCTTACAGAGAAAATCTACATTTATATGAAATATATAATTTTCAGATGACTAGTCCGTTGGCAGCAAATCCACGTGCAATAGCTCCGCAACAGCGGCCAGCTTCCCCTGCTCTGCCACCTCCTTCCCTTTCCCAACAGCCTCATACAACAATACCCGCGTTACATCCTCCTAATGTACCGCTTGTTTCCTCGAGTCATACAACTAGTCCTGCGGTTGCGAGTTTAGGTGTTACACCAGCGGCACCTTCGAACGGAGCTACCACCACTAGCTATCCACCATCGATACCCATGGCTGCTTATCCTCAAACTCAATCTTATCCACCTCTTTATACGCCGTACACTGCTCTAAATCACAGCCCGTACCTTCCGCCTGCGGTTCCATCTCCCTCCCATTCTGCTTCATCACGGGCAGAAGTGGTAAGTTACCATATTTCTTGGATAATTTAAGTAAATGGAAATGATTATTTAATTCTGAATTTATCTTCAATATTTTTTTAGAGAGGAAGCAGAGCATCTCCCTGTACTAACATAAATAAACAGCCTGTAGGAAATAATACGACGAATCATAATACTCCGCTAAGCGCTGCCACTACGACATGCGTGTCCACGATAACTAACACAGTTACTACGGCAAATACCATTGCTCATAGAGACATGGTAGCCTGTAGTTTAACTGGAAGAAACAATAATAATTCCCCTCGTGGACATAGCCCGAATCGAGAAAGAGAGAGTTATAGGTATAATATTATAAATGTATATATATATATATGTATACTCATTTCTTTGCGATAATCACCTCATATAAGGTTTTCCTTATTGTAGCAGTAACGTCAGTAGCTTAAGTCGAGGTAGCATAACGCCTGTAAGTGTGCCAAACACATCTTCGCCAGCCAATTCTAGTCTACCTGCTTACTCCAAGCCACAAGGATGGATTGGGTATGGATGAAATTAAAGTTTATACATTTTTGAATATTTAACAATTTAAGCATTGTTGTTTTTTTTTTTTTTTTTTGTACCTTACAGTAGCAGCACAACTTCACAATTGTCTCCAGCAACAGCAACTTCAGTACCAAGGCCAACTCCTCCACCAGTTCCACTTGGAATGCATACGTTTCCTCCACCAATGTTCGCCGCACCGTTACCACCTCCCGTCTCCAGTTCCAGTCCGCATACGTCACTGCCTTCGTTACCACCGCCAACGACCAACCCCAATCCATTCTCCGCCGAATCGCTTTTTCAAACAAGTAAGTTTCTAAGCTATGTTTCGATTTCACTTGAAATTCAAACAAGAGAAAAGGTAGAGCGAATCGTTCGAAACGAATGAGACACTAACCGAAACAAGGGGTGACTCATGTCGCAGGTCAGGCAGACCTGTTAAGGCGAGAACTTGACAATAGATTCTTGGCATCTCAAGACAGAAACGTCGGAGTCGGAGTAGGCAATTTGGGACCGCCACCTTACCTTAGGACAGAGATGCATCACCATCAACATCAGCATACTCACGTACATCAGCACACGACACCACTGCTTCCACCGTCAGCTGCAACAACGTTATTTCCACCTCCTATAGTAAGTAAACAATATAATTATATGTATCATATGTATCTTTCATACTTATAACGTATAACTATTTTCTCAGTTTAAGGACATTCCAAAATTGGGAGGTGTTGAATCTCCATTTTTTCGTGGGAATTTAAATCTTTCTAGTTATTCTGGTTTTAATGCCGGTCTTCTACATCCTGGAATCGGACCGCCCTCGACACCTTTTGTACCACCCAATCACTTAACATCATTTGCACCAAAGGTGAAAATGTCTAACGTTGAAAGCCTGCGTAGAACTATAACCGTTGTTACAGTTCATGATTTTTAACTACAGAAAAGTGGAAAATGGAATGCGATGCACGTACGCATCGCATGGGAAATTTACCATCATCAACAGAAACAACAGGCGGAAGCGAAAGCAGGAAGCGTTGTTAATACTAAAACGGAATTACTAAGACCACCGGGTCATCTTTATCCAGGAGGACCAGGGGGTGGTCTTGGAATAGGCGCACCACCAATGGCACCACCGTTCCCTACTAATATACCACCAGCTCATCCTGCACCACCTCCGCCTCACCCTGTTGGTTTCTTATCCACACCACCCACGCATTTAGGTAATCATTCAACACCTGTGTGTACGTATAAAATGTGTGTAACTAAAAGAACGATAATGATAATTATATTACAGCAACAGGAATGTCACCATTTGGAAGATATCCATCAACGTTCGGCGGACCGAATCCAAATTTCTCTGGCCTTTCTACCTTCCCTCCGTCGAGGGAAATGCCACCATTGGGTGGCTTGGGTTCTGTACACGATCCATGGAGAGGGTATGTTTCCGTTTAACAAAATCGCACGTTCCCTGGAATAAAATATGATCATCGTTATTATTGATTTTACTACGTTTAGATTACAACGAGCATCCACCGGATTCCCACCAACCACGGTATCGTGGAGCCTGAAACCGGAACCGCCTGCGATCGACAGACGAGCCGAGCTCGAAGAACGGGAACGTGAGCGCGAACGGGAACGAGAACGGGAACGTGAACGTGAACGCGAACGGGAAAGGGAAAGGGAACGCGAACGGGAACGGGAACGGGAACGCGAGCGCATTAGACGCGAGAAGGAAAGAGAACGGGAAGAGCAACGCGAGAGGGAAAGACGGGAACGCGAGAAGGAGGAGAAAAGAAAACAGCAGGAGGCTGCTGAAAGGGAGAGAGAAAGGAGAGACAAGGAACGTCGGGAGATGGAAAGACGAGAAATGGAACGGGAAAGATTGCTTCATCAGAATCGACAACACGTGGTGGTGGGTCGAGAACGGTCACCTTTGAGGAACGGATCGGCTCCTATGGATGCTGGGGAGGTACGGGTGAAAGAAGAGCCCCGAAGTAAAGACGACGAAGTAGTGATGCTTCCACGGCCACCGGGACCTGGTCCTGGGGGAGCATCTGGAACAGGACCCGGTCCAAGTCCACTGCCTGACACAAGATATCATCATCCTCATCCTCATTCTTACCTCGCGAGGCATCCGCACACCATGCCTGCGCCTCATTCCATGCCTCGAAGTATGCTACCTGGCTTAGGTGGTCATCCGATGCAACATTTTCCACCGCCGTCCGGTCCTGCCGGTCAACCAGGCGGTCCTTGGCCAGGCGATCCTTTCAGGGATTATCGTTACGACCACCTGCAACAGTTGCGTTACAATCCACTGATGGCCGCCGCTGCGTTTAGAGCGGAGGAAGAAGAAAGAGCTAAATTGTACGCCGGTTATCCACCGCCGCCTGTTAATTCTTTAAGAAGCAAGGATCCCAGTCCTGGTCCACTGAGCAATTTACACATGCATCATAGAGCAGGGCCTGGTCCCGGAGTGCCGACACGGCAATTAGAGCCTGGCTTGATGCACGCAGACATTCACAAGAAGGAGGATACGTCCCAATCCCGATGATACATCCTCCCCGCGTCCTCAGCTTCGGCAAGTGAACGCGCCAAGAGGCCAGCATTCTGAGCATTTAACGTCAACTATTCGGGCCACGGTGCTGATATTTTGCTAATGGAGAAGAGGCGTTATTTAAAAGAAATTGTACATAAATTATATGATATTTATAGTTATCAAAAAATGAAGAGTGCGCAAAAGAAGATAAACGGTGTAGAAACATTTTGAATACGCACCCCGTGTAATGATCGTTAACGAAGATGCCTTGTTGCGATCGTTAAAGGTTCCGTCTGCTGCGTGACAAAGCTTAAAGGCGGTCCCTTTATACATAAACTATCAACGGGCGTTGATTGAAACGGACGCGGTCGTTGGAAAATAAATGACGGCGATGTTATTGTGATTCTCTGCAAGTTTCGGGGATTTGACTGTTTATAGCGATCTAAACTTTAATCATTACGGTAACTATGCGTACA
Source organism: Osmia lignaria lignaria (assembly GCF_051020975.1). NCBI lineage: Eukaryota > Metazoa > Arthropoda > Insecta > Hymenoptera > Megachilidae > Osmia > Osmia lignaria. The sequence goes on along the minus strand of NC_135044.1, from coordinate 8,057,436 downwards.
GTTTAAACAAAAAAAAAAAAAAAAGTATCGTGTGTAATATTATAGATATTGTAGAATGCGAGACGATGCTACGTAAAGAAAGAAATCCAAGTTAAGAGAAAAGTTAAGCGGATCTCTACCATTACTAAAAAAAATTATTTAATTATTTATTTATTGCGACGTATAAACGAATCTCTACTACTGCTGACGTACGGATATGATCGTAAACGAAAAAGAAAAAAAAATGGATTGCCCTAATTTAATCGATATAATGTAACGAGAAAAAAAAATCATTACGAACTTTACTTTTCTTCATAGAGATTATTAATTTGTACCGTAGAAGTAATAGTGAGAAAAAAAACCGAGAGGGCAAAAGAACAGATATCTTTGGCTTTTGGCAGCACAAGCTTGCTTTTTTCTTTATTTACGTGGAAATTTAGAATTGCACTTCTGGTGCTTTCCTGTGATATAAAAGTAAGATCATTCAGAAGCGTTGCAATTGTTTTTCGTCATAATTTGTAAAATAAAAAGAAAATGAAGGAACATATGCGATACACGTGAATCAAATTGTTTTCAAATAAATGATTTTAAAAAAATGAAGAGGTATTGCTACACTTTTGCATTGAAGAAAATTTCTATCTGACAAAGGAACATGGAATTTAAGTGTAAACAAATACAAAAGCAGTTTGTCCGTGCCAAAGTGCTTTAATCAAAAACACATTTAATGCTGTATAGAAAAATTGCAACTTCTGATTTTGTACCTAACAAAAATTGAGAAAGAAATATGGTTTTGCACCCTTGTTTCATCGTCCTCTCAATTATTAGCCATTACGTCGTTATGTTACCAGAGAGACAATTCGAGATATCTCAATCTCTCTCTCTCTCTCTCTCTAGAAACAGAAAAAAATAAAATAAAATTCGTGCCATGGACCAGGCTAGATTAAAAAAAAAAAAAAAGCCCTGGTGCCTCTAAAAGATACTTACTTATTTTGAAGTTGATCAGACTCTAAACTGTTTCGTTTTACATTGTAAAGTCATCATAAAAAAATGTATATTATTATATATTTAACGACCATACTGCAATTTAAAAATTGTAGATATTTTTCATCGATGCAAGGTTGCAATGTGATGCAATGATTCTGTTCTTGTAGATATCGCGAAGTATAAAAGAGAATTTTGTGTGAATAGGTTTTTTCTAAAATTGATTCTTTGTAAAAGGGTCTAATAATCATAGTTTCTATCAAACTTGTCGTTTCTAGTACTTTTACCAAGCCTGAACATCTTGTATAGTTCATAAAGACCTCAGAAAGAAAAACATGACGATAACTTCGATAATAGATACTGCAGTTATAATTATTTTCTGAAGTCTTCATGTCTATATGTAATATTATTACGTCACAATATCTAGAACACATTCTATTGCCCAGGATCACCGGCTTTCAGGTACCAATCAATAGCAGCAGTATATATGTCACGTGTGAAATTGATATATATTTGAAAAACAATTTGCGAATCACGAACGGCATTTCAATCATTATCATCATTAAGAAATGTAAATTACCGTAATACCGTCGTGAAATGTTTTGAGTGCGTACACTTCCCTGTCAATATTTTTGAACGAATCGGTAAAAACTGCTTTGCTTAATATATTAAGACGACCAACCAGGATAAACTGTGTTTGATCAAATTCAGTTCTTATCTTATATGTACAAAGAAAATTGCTATCGTGAGCTGCTCGAGCTTGATCTTGTGTAACGACGGTGTCGATGCCGTGGATTATTTGGGGGACTTCGCGATCGAGTTCTTGGTCTACGTCTCGGTGGCCGTGGGCTTCTACGGCGATTAATGGGAGGTGAACGTCTGCGATAACGTGGAGGAGTATTTCTACCGCCACCACCCCATCGTGGTGGTCTTCTTCCCATTGGAGGTGACATCCTTCGCATCGGTAGCGGCCGTGGTTTTGGTAATAATACTGGGGCAGCAGTAATCTCTTGACCATCTATTTGTCCTATATAGTACAATTAAACATTATCGTTATCGATACACGTTAAGACAATAAGTTAGAAAAGTTTACAAACTCGAACGTACCACCATCCATGTGTTTCATTGCATTTTCAGCCTCGTCTGCTGTTTCGAACTCCACGTAAGCAAAGCCTCGTCCTTGATTAGGATGAAGCTTATCCATTGCAAAATCGACCATTTTTATTTGACCATACGTGGAAAATATTTCCATAATGTGTTCTTTAGTGACATTGCGCGTCAAATGTCCAATATGTATTTTTGTTGGTCTAGGAATTGGTGATCTTTCCCTGCGTTTCCTACGCGGCGAAGGTGATCTATAAAATACAAATCAAAGAGAAAATAAAAACGGTTACAAATAAGAAAGAATTTATTTTGCCAATACACATAGGACAAATATTTTTACCTAGAGCGTCCTTTTGGTTTAGGTTTATCAATCACAGAATTGCTACTTTTCTTTTTATCCTTTTCTCTGTCTCTATCCCTATCCCTGTCCCTATCTCTTTCTCTTTCCCTTTCTTTTTCTCTTTCCTTCTCCTTATTATCGTGTCTGCGCGAAGCATCAACACTTTTACTGCGACTTCGCTTTCTTCCTCTGTCTCTAGAACTTCCAGAAGAACTTCCTGAACTGCTAGAGCTTGTACTTGAAGTAGAACTCGATCTGGAACTACTTCCACTACTTGTAGACGATGAACCTGAGCTGCTATCCGATGAACTATAAAAATATGATTAATAAAAGCATCGTACAAACATGAATTTTCACAGAAAAATGTTTTGATTTCCTTACCTACTCCCACTGCTCGACGATGAAGCAGCGCGCTTCTTCCTGACTACTTCTCTACCTTTCTCCCTTTTATTTTCTTTGTCCGTTGCTTCGGAATCGCTTTTACCAGTACTGTCCTTACGGCTGCGTGCCCTGTGTTCACATGAAAACACTCGATAATGATGAGGTTACAGACGAATGAAATAAACTAAATAAAAATAAGAAAACAATAATTTACGTTACTTACATCATAGTATGATACAAATTTTCGTGTTATAGGTGCGGTTTCGTCGTCAATAAACGAAAGAAAACGTCGTTGAACGCCGTGCAAACACCAATAATGGCGGACGGTGCCGCTAAAAAAAAATCGACCTCTTCTCGCAAGACACGTTCCCGCTGTTAGTTATGTATTAAACAATATACAACACTAAACAGTATACAATACCGAAAATTAAGAAATTAAATCCATTATCGAGTCATAATGGAACAACATACGAAGTTTACGAAGTAACGATACAAAATTACCAATACAATGACGCGGCGCTCGCATCGTTATTCCCGCCGGGTTGCGGCCATATCATACAAATCGTAAAACTATAAAAATCTGATTGTAAAATGCCCATTTTTAAATATATTAGAACTTTTGCGACATAAATAATGTTACCTCCCCTTTTTGAAACATCTTTTTTTCAAGGTCACGTCGTAAAATACGACGCTTTATACTCGTATCAGTTATAATTAGTTATTCATAATAAAAACAGGGTAATAAATATTAAAATCGCAGAAACATGCTTATTGAACGTTATAAATGATTAAATTTTGAAAACTCAGATAATCGTATCCTTTTTATCATGAGTAAAAAAAACATATTTTCCTATGACGCATTAACATTTAAAACTTAGAAACTGATAGTAATTTTATCATTGTAACTATTCAAAACCGAAATATTTTTAGAATATTTACTGTTAATATCGTTGATAAACTATTTGGGAGATGAAAAACATTAATATTTACCTATTAACTTTAAAAGGAAGCTTCGTAAATTGACCAAAGTTGACTAGGCTGTTGCTGATCTCTTTAGCGAACACTCACACTATATGGCGCGCTTTTCAAAAATAGATCCCTCGTAGAGTTTGATGGTCGGCAACTCTAGAATAAAATAAAAAATTTTTCCAATACTATTAGCTTGTATTTCATGGATTTTATTTTTGTAGATTGCTGCAGCGATACGTAAGTACCGAAATGTATATGTATGTACATTTAAGTGATAATAACGAGCGATATTTATGTACAAGTACACCGAATTATAAACACTAAACATTCGTCACACCTTACACATAATTCTCTAAACCAATTCGTTTTAATTGTTGTACCAGTTTTTTTTCTTTTTTTTTTCTTTGCTTCTTGTTACTTTGTTTTGCTTGTAAGTGCTCTCTGAGTGTAAAAACTACATAATTGATGTGGAATATGGAAAATCGTATGTTTCCTTGATTTGGCACAGCTCATTGTAAAAGTAAAAGAAAAATATATGTAACTCAACATAGAGAAGGAATGAGTAACGCGTATTTTATCTGTAGCGCCAACGTTGGAAGAAATATATGTCTAATAATAGCAGTATATCTGTTTCTCTTTCTTTTTTTACCAAATATAGGATTAGTCGCCAAGAAAATGTCCCTTTAGCCTGGAAATATTCGATGTTCGGTAAGCCCTTTAGCTGAACGATATGTGCTATTTAACAATAATAATTCGATTATCAATTCGTCGTAAGGTAAACGGACACACCGTATTTCGCGATTACCTTACGCATACACGGTTCGCAGTTATTCATTTAAGCCTGCATAAATAGTAATATTGGTCTCGCATTCAAATACATAATACAGAAACCGGCATGCAATTTTTAAAAGCGGGGTATATTACAAACTTAGTAGTAGCAGTAGATATACCAATAAATTTATGCAATATATAATATATTACAAAATTGTATTCCCCTTTTTTCTTTTTTTTTTATTTTTAACAAAGTCCATTGTTTATCTTTTGTGTATTTTCTTCTTTTTTTTCGTCGAGTAGATCATTCATCGCTGTAAACATTTGAAACACGCTGGTCTTTCATTCTTATTCTTCTTTTTTCATTTTTTTCATGTAATGCTCTAATGTTCTCTTGGTATACATTCATTCGTACTACATACTTTTTTTCCCGCATTCACACAATGTTCTCTTTCGTATATTTACTTCTTTTTTAAACTATTCTCTTTTTACTCGTAAAAATCCAATTGATCGTATTAGTGGTCACATCGATAAAATTATCATTTATAACAAACAAATGAAATCATTGTAAAGTCTTATTATTTACGTATAAATATTGTTAAATATGTATATTAAAAATTTACTACACATTTCACGATTATTTTACACAGAATTTGTTATTCTATCCTGATAATGACTTAAGTCGATTAAGTAACCCTTTGTTAAACAGACACGAATTGTTCTCGCATCAATAGAAGAATAGGAGACTACACTGGAAGACTCGATTTTGATCCCGTTCTTTTCTCGTGTATGTCGTTAAAAACCAGAAACGAAGAGTATGGATGTGATCAAAATCGAGTCTGATAAAAAAAAAAAAAATGATGCTCGCAATAATAATCCCTATGTTCTTTGTTACTAATTGAATCGCGTGTGTATTCGAGACAAAGAAGAGGAAAACGAAAGGAACGGGAATCAACCGATGCTGCGTTTCTAGAAATTGAGTCACGACATCATGGTATAAAAATCTAAACTGACCTTACTGTGTACTAAAAAATAGAATTATTTGCTGCTAAGCGAGACAAGCTCGATCGTTAGCAAGAGTATATCGCTTAGCGAATTACCCCTAAGCGTTCGGAATTACTTTCGTTGACGCATTTCGTGACTCGATTACTTAAATCGTCAATCGGTCCGAACGCTTCTTCTTTTTTCCCTCGGATAAACGAACACGTTTCGTTCTCGTCTCTACATGTAGAATCGAAATGTTCCATTCGTTAATCAACGGACAAATGAAAAATATTGCTAGTAACATGACACAACAGTCTTACACGTTGACGGTAAACTCCGCGTTGAAACGAAACGTTTATATTAATCTTATACATTGTCGTCCGTTCAACGCGAAATAAGACCTAATAACACTTTTTTTTCTATATTAGCCAGTTTCTGATGAAAAATAATTGAACACCGACGATATCTTCATTTTTTCACGAAGACTCTCCTCGTTTATCAGTTGTCATTCCACAGACAACAGAAACGCGAATGATACCATCGTATCAAGTTCATCGTTCGTTCGTTCGTTCAGGAAAATAATCGGCTTCTTCTCACAATATTTCAATAAAGTGTATCGATAATGGATGAATATTTGGACCGGAAGAACTTATGATATCTCGACCGGGATTAATATCATTTGACATAGAATGTTTAGCTGCTTCGACACGATGATTCAGACGGATATCTCGTAAGCGGCGTACGTTCTTTCCTCATTCGAACAGGAGACGCGTAACGTTGCCGGCAATTCTTGTACAATCTCCGTCCAGCCGCAGGTTGGGGCGGAGACCGTAAAGGTGGGCTATACAGATATTTCATAGTTCATCGTATCGTAGACACTAGCACGATCCGGTGTCGGCGTTGTGGGCCGTTGTGATCTGTTATCGTTAGGCGCTGACACCATTTCCATGGAATCCGTCATTTCTAAGGCTCTAACAAACGACATTGGTCTGCGACGCGTATCGCCCGACGTAGGTGTGGTCGGCGTCGCCATCGTTGCTTTTCGTTTCACTTGCGGCGATTGTTGATGCGGTGGGAAGACCGGTACTCCACCTCTCATTGCAGGATGATAGGCTGCTCTGGGAGCATTGGCGTACAATTGTTGCGTAGGACTCGTTGGATTCGAACGATAATAATCGTACGACGACGACGACGACGACGGCGGCGGTGGTCTTTGCGATGGCGACTGATGCGTTGTCGCGTTTCCCGTCGCACCAGCTGGAGCTGGATAGCTGCCAGGTGAATTATCTTTCCACATGTAGACACCACGTTGAGGCGAACCCGCTAACTCTCGAATGTTGTCAACGGTATTGTTAGTTCTCGAGTACGAATGTTCGGTACCTTGACGAACGAGCTCACTTTCCGACAAGAAACGGCGCTGTGGACTGTAACCAGCTACAACGGCACCGCTACCAACACCGGTATTATTCCCTTGCTGTACATCATAATACGTTGGTGCTTCGTTTACTCCTATAAAATCTGGCCGACGAACCTGCGTCGGCGTACCTGGGTTCGATCTGTAACAGACACACGATACTTTCATCTCCAAACATTGATACCGATTAATTTGATGTTTGAATAACCGACAAATGCACAATAATACAGTGAACCAAGATGAATATGCGAGTGCTGAGCATTGTAGCCATACAAATACGGCTCTGGCGAAACATACAAGAGAGAGAGAACAGCGCATCATTCCTGTTATAAAATTAGCATCTATCCAAGAAACAACGTAAAAAGGTAGCGAACCTAGGAAATACATATATATGGACATTTACTTGCGTGTTGGTCGACTGATATGTGTGTAAAAATATATATATATATATACATGTATATATATATATATATATATATATATATATATTTAAATTTAAGTATGCTTTTCTCTTAAGTATATAATATACGTATGAAATATATGCAAGAAAGCATAACTTTAAACTACGGTATGTCCTCGTAGGATGAAGTTCGTGTTTACCTGCAGTAGGTTGCAACATGATGGTAGAAAGCAGCTCCTTGCAGTTACCACCCCCTGCAGTGGGACACAAACTTATCTATATACCATATATCTTGTAATATATACATGCAGAGAAACTAATTCTCTATTTATATTATCGTGATCTACAATCGCGCAACGCGTTTTATCATTATATATTATCACGTTCCTTCGTCATTCAGAAGGCGAGAATAGCGGTGAGAGAATATAGGGGAAGAAAGAATAAGAGCAAGAGTGAGGTGTTCATAGTGAGGGATAGGGAATCTGAAAAAATAAACAGGCTTCACATCATGTCGAAACAGGTTGCAAACAGGACATTGAATAAAAGGAGATTGTTCAATTTGTATTGATAGCGTGCTCAAGAAATGCAATATAACTAATTACTAAATGTGGCGCTTCCCTCTTGCTCTCTACATCGAGATAAATTTTGTGCAATGTGAAACGCCGCGACGTACAATTAAAGGAAGAAAAAAAAAAAAAGAAATGTACATTTATTAAATACTTAATATTTCAAAAAGTACTTTTAAGTGTCCACGGAATAGAACAAATATATTTCATTATCTTTATATCACACAAGATCGTATCACACTATTTACTTGCAGAATTCATATATTTCTTGAAATATATATTCAGCATAGATTCGTAATTGTTCTATTTTCGTTTGTAAGCGATAGGGAAGCATAAACGTACCTGCGAATAGGACTGGAAATGGCGAGTGGAGTAGGTACTCCGATAGCTTTAATCCGTTGTGTCGTTGGACTAGCACCCCCTTGTCCTTGACCTCTTTGGGAAGCTGCGGCGGGTGATCCGCTTGCTTCTGGCGATAATGGATCAGGCGTATGGCTTCGAGAGCCGTTCATTCCCCTATAGGTATTGACAACGTACCTTATGTATATTAGAAAAATGAATTAACACACGAAAACAACGTTTCCTGTTATTGTATTCGTTTACCTTGGCCTTGTGTGAGGGCTGCCTCTAGTGTAATGCATTGGATGGCGATGTTGCGACGGCGGTGGATGCCTGGGAGACTCGTTGTTCTCCACAGGTGGCAGGAAGAAATTGCTTTTAGAACCGTGTCTTTGTAGCGGAGGTGTAGGCTCGCAATCCGCGGACTGAGATGCAGTGGGTTCCATATCCGTGTCCGAACCATCTCGTCCAGGTGACAACTGGAATTAAAAATTAATGCATTTGGTAACTATCTTTGTTAGAACCTATTTGTAACATTCATTATTTAATTATCGTAGCACGCTATTGTACATTAATAACGCACGTTTCTTGGAAATACTGACGTTCAGCCAGGAATTGGGTAAGGAACATGGGACTGAGTAAGAAAATAACTGCAACTTTCCAACGGTGTTAATAGGATATTACTGAGAGGAAGAATCGTTGCTCGAAATCGTACTCTAAAGAAAGAAATTGAAAAATTAACGAACAAAGGCAAAGAATTCGAAAGATCGTGCAAGAAACGCCTTTTGAACGCATTGAAGTGCGTGCACTACAATTTGCAATTAGCATTTGTATGTATTGATAAAAGCTTCGAAGCGCGGTGAAAGAGTGCAGATCTGTAACTTTCCTAAAGCAAAATAAATTACATATCTATGATAGAACTACGTACAGCTTCGTATGTTATACACCGATGAAGCATTATAAAATTGCATGCTAAAGAGGAAGTGCCTATTTACAGTTGTAAAGTCTTCATGTATGTAGTGTCAGAAGCAAAGTTGCACTAGCTCTTACCTTATTGTAAGCATTTGAACTGGCATTTCTAACACCATTGCTGCTATCCATGTAGGTTTTTACCTGGTTCTCACTGCCTATAGTCGATATCTCAGATGTAGAAACTCCGCGTCGTTTTCCTGAATACTTTTCAGGCTTAATTAAACTGAAACATTACAATATCGTAATTACTAATTACTTAAATTAACGATGCTGGTTATCGATTGACTAGGATATTACCTGGGGTATTGTGGTCCAAATTGCGTATAACAGCAATTGTGTAAGCAACCATGAGAAAAAGGATTGTAGCCTCCGTTAAATTTACCCGTTACCTGTTCATTTGTCGTACGTCCTCTAGAAACAAGTACTACATGAAAGCCGGTCAGTCCAAATATTGGAATGAACAAAAGTATAACCACTCCCATGAGTACAAGTCTATTTTAAATTTAAGGATTATATCGTGTAAGATTACGTATTATAACTTCATTGGACAGTAATTAATTTCGGAAAAAAGGATACGCGACAATTGTATCCACTTCGCCCAACTGTTGTTTATGCTCCAATACAAAATACAGGCAAAGCCCAAATATACTGAGCATGTGAAAACTGAGAGACAAGAGAAAGAAAAAAAAGAACCTATAATTCCTCCTACCGATGCAGTTATTCACCCACGGGCAGTGATGATCGAATGTCTGAAAATATACAAAAAAAAACGTTAAATTTAAAATTAAAAAAATGTTAATTACATTTAGTACAAACCTCGATACAATGATTGCAAACACTACAATGTGAACAACGTGGAGGTCTATAAAACTTGCATGTGACACACCATTTCATACGAACTGTAATTCCATTGATTTCTACACTTTTATATAACGGAGCATGGAAGTCATCCTCTCGGTCTTCGTCAGGAGGTGCTTTAAAAAAAGATGTATTCCTTAAAAAATTTCACCTTCATTTTATGTAAAGACATACCTTTCGGAATAACTCCTGGATCCATAAATGTTGCTAATGTGAAATTTGCCAGAACAAAAAAGGTGATGACTCCTTGTAGCGCAGGTACCCATGTTCCCCATCGAAACACATAATATTGACATCTGAAAGATTAAAACGATAAGTGTTGGTACGCTCGTCTCAAAACACTAAGAAAAACTTTGAACAATGAAAACAGGAGCACAAATATCACAGTCTCTCACCAGAATAGAAGAAGACAGACATGTGTGCAAAACTTACGGAAAACAGAAGAAGAGTGTCGTGGTGCTGAGTAGGACTGTCCAGGCAAATGTGGCTGGTAGATACCTTGTCTTCACATCGCATTTCGGCATTCTGCACACTCCACTTCGTGGTTCGACGATTAACGAATTATTAATGGGTAAGATTTCTGCTACCAGAAAACATGGCCGCGTCCATCGGCGCTGCTTATTTGCAAGTTGTGAGATCCGTATTTAGCACGGACTTCCATTCTCGTTATGTCTGTACATTGGTGGCATTTTGATAATCATTCCTTCTATTACGCGCGCGTCACACGGGCAAAAACATCCGTAATGTGATTAATATTTAAACGCTTCTGCATACACGGTCCGCGAACACACTACCGTGCTGACATACATATATAAATATATATATATATATATATATTGTATATATCGTGCACGACAGCGAGCCGTGCCCCCTCTAACACGAGTGTTCCGCAATGCGATCCACCAAGACCTGCGGTTCACTTTCACAATTTTCTCCTAGTAAAATTGCACTATTAGCTTAATGTCGTTCGATGCGATATTTCTAAAGCTTTGCAATTTTGAATTTTCTTTTTTACCGATCGATAACGCCCATCGTGTTTCCAAGAAAAATCTTCCTTACCGACGGTGTATGAAACTTTTAATTCAAACTTTTCGCGGTTAATCTTTTCTAAGGGAGCAAATATCGATAATGAAATTCGTAATTCATAAATTGTGTTCCAAAGCAAATAATGATTTAAATTTCGTAATAATAAGGAATAAAAAAACTGTCGCGGAAGAACCGATGCGTCGTTGCTATATTAGGAAGTATGGCAAGAGGCCAACGAGATGAAGCAGAAATTAAGGGAAAGAATTCCGTCGTTACGGGCCACATGGAATCAATAAGGTATCTCTCTTACTGATACATAGAACGTCATTCGATTTGTATAAAGATATCAGGTTCGCACACGCGATGGTTACAGCTAATTTCATGGTTTGCGAATCATCGTACGTTCTATTAGTAACGATGCTTTTACCACCCACGTTGTCCGTTTGAGGATCAGACCGATGCCACATACCACCGAGCTTTATTATGTAAACTTTGCTATTATTTAACACACGACGCAACGTGTTCGCTTCTTTATAGAAAATCTCTAATGGAAAATAAATTTAGACTCCCGCTGACCGTTTACGTGTTTAACTGGAGGAAAGCTTCCGGTTGTGTCGCTACCAGAACTATACATATATCTACTCTGACGTTTTCCGTAATTTCATTTTCAAACGATGAAAAGATAAAATTTAAATACCGCATTGCTTCTAATTTAAGTAGGATTTTAAATACTCTCATAAATACTACAACAAAGTTTCCAACTTTCAGAAATTCTCAAATGGCCCCAAAGTTGAAATGCCACTGAAATTATATAGTTACAATTATGGATAATGCAATTGTAAAAATTACAAAATTACCGTATTCGCAGTTTCGTGTAACAGCTGATAAAGACTACCCTGTTAGAACGAGTAAAAATGGAACAGATGACATTACCAAGGAGAAGGTATTCATTTTTCGCGATGATGGATCCAGCAGGAGGGGCGGCATCCGCATACTTCTCTAACGAGTCGGCTTATGAGCACGAACTCTTGCCAAGGGGACGCGGATTTTCAGAACTTGGCACCGTCACATAATTGCTTTTGCACGCTTGAAAACCCGTTGTCACTGCCTACCGAGCATTGACAAGACGAACATCACCCACGATGACGAGGATGATGATGATGATGAGGAGGATGATGATGGTGATGGTGACGATGCGCTCGTGCCTAAAATATTTTTAATGAGATAAATTTCGTTGGCCCGTAACAATCAGGCTCAGCTGAATGAAAATCGGACACATACAAATGTTTCTCGCATTCCTGTGACATTCAAAACGATGATCTTGTCCTCATCAACCTGTCGCGGTTGATTGATCGTCTCGCATTATTTATAGAGCTGGCGTAAACATTTTTTACAGGAACGATGAAACTTTACCCGGTACAATCCATTTTTGTTACTTCAGTATTTTGTATATGTACATGTAAAAATACTAAATTCTTATCATTATAGAATGTAGAAGAAAAGATGAATAGACTAATGAAATGTATGGTGTTGCTACAAGCGCTCTTAGAATTCTTATGGAATTAGCTGGAGGTGTAAGAAACAAGTCAAGTAAGAAGAAAGAAAAAAAAAAAAATGAAAAGGAAACGTTTAGAAATAAAAATATCTAAATTCCCTTCGCGTGATTCGTTGATGAATCGTTCGGAAAGAGTACGAGGACTTGTTATATTTCCACCGGTACACTAAGCCAGGTATATACGTTGATGTTGTAATAGTTCTGAACGTGTGGGTGTAGGATCTAAGAACAGCAACCCGGTATGAAAATTGCACATGGATATTACTCGACGTTGTTCCATCGCCCAAGAATTATAACCATTTGCGTGAAGATAGACAAATTTATATGACACTCGGTCAGTTCTGAATAATTGCCCTTCCGAGCCACTTTGGATGCACTTATGTTAATACAATCATTACCATTGAAAACGTTTTAATGCATCCTCTGGCAAGACAAATAACAGGCAATTTTTCTTTTTCCAACTTACCTCGACTCTCTTAACGTTTCATGAATGAACACTTTCTCTCCGTTTATGCAATTTTCTAATATACAAAGGATGCCCCTAGATGAACAAATAAATGAAATGGAATTTTGTTATTTAAAGAAATCTTAACATAACTATATGGTATTGATAATTCATAATTTACTCATACCCTCGTGTTTGCACTGGAGATATCGGTACCTTAGTTTGTTCTTTCATTTAGAATTATCCTTTGAAGTATCTTAAATTGTTACGGTTTTGATAAGAAAACTGAAAAAAAAAAAAGCTCAAGTTAGCCAGCAAATATGTTGAATGCAATCTAGTATGATTTAACGTCGGCCTTCCGTTTCGCGGAAGATCTACTTATAACATATTTCATTTTTCGTCGCGTCGCTCTATTTTTGCGCCCACCAGTTTTCTAGCTGCTTTACCAGACGTGGACGATGTCTTTATACCGGGGTGGAAAAGCTTCGGTACCTCAGGTGTCCGTCGTCCGCCGTGCGAGATATCAGTCAGCATGGTAAGTGTCGCGGTCATGGTTTCACGGTGAGACCTTTTCATTTTTACATCTCCGTGTTCGCGTTCCATCGAAGCCGCTCGTGTGATTGATTAGTGAGATGAATTTGAATCGCAGTGACCTGGAAAAGAAAAAAAAAAATTAGTTTTCTTTCAATTTTTCATTTTATTCGCCTTTAAATCCAACTTTTTCAATTGACCGTAATCTGTGATGAAACGTTTCAAAGTTCAATAAATATTTTATTATTACCCTTCACATTTCCATCCTGCTGTAAGATTGATCGTTTGCAGGAGGAAGACGAGCAAAAGATGGCCGTGATGCGAAAAGCATTTCAAATGTTCGATACCACCAAGAGCGGCCTGATCGACACCCTGAAAATATCAACGATATTGAACACGATGGGTCAGTTGTTCGACGATGCTGATCTGAATGCTATAATAGCGGAGAACGATCCGGAAGGGACCGGAAAAGTGAACTTCGATCAATTCTGCAGGATCGCTGGTCGATTCCTGGAAGAGGAGGACGCTGAAGCGATGCAAGAGGAATTGAAAGAAGCTTTTCGTTTATACGATCGCGAAGGAAATGGATACATTACGACGGCTACCTTGAAGGAGATTCTTGCTGCTCTCGATGACAAACTTACTAGCGCGGATCTTGATGGTATAATAGCTGAAATTGATACCGATGGATCCGGCACGGTTGACTTCGATGGTGTGTAATGTTTCGATTGTTACAAGGGGATCGCATGACTTTCGCCATCCTGATTAGATTTCTCTTCTATTTTTCTTTTCTGTGACGATAGAGTGATGGATGTAACTTTCTTTGTTTCAGAATTCATGGAGATGATGACTGGAGAGTGATGACGTTCTGAAAGCAAAGGACAGTCTATGTTAAAATTATTAATTCGGCGTTCTTTTTGATCCTAGTGTCTTCAAATTTGTTTAATAAAACTATGACTTAAAGGCAATGAACCTGTTCGACTTAATCCTATGATCTTATGGTTATAAGGTGTGTACATTGTGGAGACCAGATTTTATAATAAACATTTGCTCTTTAAAGCAATTTATTCATTATGATACATCAATAAATCGATTTTTTTGTTTTTTTTTGTTACATTAATGTTACATCATTTTGCGCACTAAGTCCGTCGTAAATGCGTACGGCTTCTTGCGATGCCGCGCGCTTCGCCAATAGGAACTGGATTTACTGAGTGATGTCGTTGGTGGGTTGTCCAGCGTGGTAGACGAGAACGTCCTTGACGAAGATGTTGGGAACGCTGAGAGCACCGGCGGTCAGAGGTCTGTCCAACGGGAAACCAAGGGGTTTGCCGTCAAGAGAGATGGCACCACCGATTATTTCGGAGATTGGTTTGTTCTGGAAGTATTCGGTGACAGTTTGGTCCTGAACGGTTTGCGGTTGAGCGTAGACACCCTGGAAACCACCGGCGTGTTGTTGTCCGCTAGCGACGATTCCAGTTCCTTGGATTCCACCTTGTACTTGAGATGCCCAGGATTGAACACCGCCGATTCCTTGGGCTCCTTCCATACCGTATGCGATTTTCACAGCCTGGACTCCTTGGACTCCAGCACCAGACAATCCTGATACTCCTTGGAGACCAACATTCATGCCTTGGATTCCTTGACCACCTTGGAGAGGTACACCATATTGGACACCTTGACCACCTCGTACCCTATGTGAACCACCTGTTACGCTTTGTTGATCTCCTTGTTGGTTATGATGACCTTGTACGCTGTGTTGACCTCCTTCGCTATGTCGACCAATTGGTACGTTTGGCAGAGCACCTACGACAACTTCGGGACCTTGTCCAACCTGTTGTGCACCTTGTAAACCTTGGGCACCAGTTGAGAAACCGGATCCCCAGGTCATGCGTTGTTGTCTGAAGTGGCCTTGGGTTTGACCCAGGTATTGTTGTTGCATTTGCGGTTGGATCTGTCCAGAGACTAACTGTCCAGATAATCCTAATCCTTGAGTGGATGCTGCTGCGCCGCCACTTACTCCGGCAACATTCTTGATCCAGGTCATGTCTTGTCCTTCGCCGACTGGGTTCTGGATCTGGGTGTAGGGATACTGTCCGTGGTATTTGGTGTAGACATTAGCGTAGTGGGTCCTTACGGCTGTAAAAAAGAAGGGTATTGTACAACGTGTATCTAAGACCATTTTATCGTCGTTGATAAAGTACCTTCAATTTGTTGTTGAGCGTTGACCAAGTTTTCGTTGAAGACTTCCACGTTCTGTTGGATTCCACCGGTCACTTGAGAGAGGCTCTGTTGTTTCAGTTGTTGGTATTGTTCAGGGTTGACGATCTGGAATTGTTGTTCTTGGAAGGTCAGAGCTTGGTCTGGGATGACTGGACCGAACGGAACGTTAAGTGGGCCGGAGCTGGTGATCACAACGACGAATTGCATAGGGAAACCTTGTTGTTGTCCCTTGGGGAGACTCAACCTAGCAGGGAAGCTGAAGATCTGGTGTGGCTGTAATCATAGATATCGTTATGAATTTCTAATCTTTTATAATTTTAAAGAATCGGGGTAATTCATTAACCTCAGTAACGTAGAATGGCTCTTGAGAGCGGATAGCATCGTTGACACCTTGTTGGATCTGGGATACTGATGGCCAGTCGGCGCTCTGTCCTGGAGCTTGTTGAGAGTTCCTAATGATGATGTTCTGGCCGGGGTGGACTGTAAAGTATACACCGAATATTATGAGACAATCATTCGTAAGTAAATCATACTTGTTTAGAAGCAAAATATTGAAACATACGGTTGTGGTAGAATTGGTCGAGTTCGACGAAGAGATGCCTTTTCTGGGAGATGCTGATTGGGCGACCCTTGTAGTCGTGTTTCGGTCCAAGGTAGACACGGACAACTGCGTTGGGGATTTGTTGTTCGCTGTGAACGATGACTTGGTATTGGAAGGGATGATGGTCCAACCTCTTGAGGTGTGCCTTGACGTGTTGTTGTACATTTTCTTGTTGTTGTTGCATGGTTTGGTCAGGTCGTTGAACGGTAACGGCGTCGAGGTCGATGAAGTAGTTGGTGAAGAGGGTGATCAGTTGGCTAACATCAACGTTCTGGATGGTAACACCGGGGAGGATAAGGTCGTTGGATTGGTAAGGAGGCAGAGATTGTTGGTATTGTTTGTAGAGTCTCATAACTTTCTTGTACAGTTGGTAGAAGGCTGGGTCGTGAACAGCGGTTTGTCCAAGTTCAAGAGCAGATGGAGTGTAGTCCCATACGTTTTCGACTTCAGGGGCATTGCCAAGAAGTTTGCGAGCTACAGCTTGGAAACTTCCGTAGTACCTGTTTGAAAATAATGAAGTATTAGACATGTACTCATATTAATTAAACGCCAGCTCGTATTCTTTCAGAGAAGACTAACCTTGGGTTGACGCTTCTGCCGCAACCTTCGATCAGGTCACCAAGGATGTTCATACCCTGGGGTTGGTAAAGAGAAAGGAAGATGCCTTGTGGGGTGATAACATGGCCAGAGTCGATGGCTTCCATCAATCTTTGTTCCAAAGTCATGACAGACTTGATCAGATTGTACTTTTGTGGTTTGAGTTGAAGATTGTCTGGGCGGCCTGGGAATTCAAGTCCGTTGAGGTTGCGGAGATGAGGTTGGTAGAGAGCTTTTACATTGGTCCAGTCAGTGTATGGGATGGGGCCAAGTCCGTTGGAGAGACGGTTAAGTTCGTAATGTGCCAAGAGTTGTTGGTGGAGGTACAAGAATTGGGCTCCATGGCCGATGGTGTTTTGTTGGTCCTGTGCTCCTTGTTGTAAGTATTTTCCTACAATCTGTTGTTGGTACTGTTCTTGACCCAAGGGCTGTTGTTGCTGTTGTTGTTGTTGCTGTTGTTGTTGTTCTTCCTAATATTTATAAATAAATATTGATCACATTAATTCGTAAACTTTTTAACAAATCTTCCATGAAAATATTTTCAGCTATTTTTTTTTCTTTTTAGATACTTACACTATCCAAAATGTAGGAAGCAAGGTTGACATAGTTGTAGTATGAAGCAAGACCAACATCCTGGGTGAAGTAAGAAAGCTGTTGTTCATCGTGAGACAAAGTTGCAGAGCAGTTGACTGGGATCAGGATGTTTTGGATGTTCTGTTGAATTGCTTGTTGATAGCCAACGTCTTGAGCATCCTGGATAATTCTAGCGTCCAAGTGGTATTGGGGCAAGATTTCGTAAGTTGGAGGAAGGATAACACCCTGTGTGTCTTTACGGGTCAGGACAGCAGCAGCAACAGCCTATTCGTACGAGTATAAATTTAAGTATACAGTATGTATAAAAGTTAAGAGATAGAACATTTTCAAGCTCAACTGATATATTAATAAATTTCTGTTTATGTAGCTTTTATACCTTGACGAATTGTCCTTCGTTGACACGAACACGAGCCCACGCAGCAGTCTTCAGGAAGGTAGGGTAGTCCTTGGCACCTAACAAGATCCTGTACAGGAGGGCAACTTCTTTGCGCAGTTGGCTGATGGAGTTGCTGTACACGGTACCCTTAGGTTGAACCAGGCCAGCTCTTACAACACCAGCATAGTATTTCACTATGATGGGATTGTCGTAATAATGAGCATTGCTTTCAATCTCATATGTTTCGCCAAGGTTCTGAAGCTGTGGGTTTGGTATGTCTTGTGTGATCTTTTGCAGGAGTTGGATGCAATCTTGTTGTTTTTTTAGGAGCTCCTGGTCAGCTGTAACGAATATAAATGTGTGTTTAATACCAAGACATTGTGGCAGAGTCATAGAATGTTGTATCGTATTAAATTCTATGGACTGAATAAGTAAAGAAGAAAACAAGTAACTCAAGTTGAAATTTAAACTTTAAATTATAGCAATATAGTTTAAGTTTTCAATGGAAACAGAAACATAATAATGATACTGAACAAGGTAATAATTATAGCACTCTTGCCAAATGTTTCAGAGTATGAAAATTTTATAGGTAGAAGTTTGAAGTGTTAACTTACCAGCACGTTGTTTGCTGCTGTCACAGGCTGCAAAAGCCACAAGAGCTAACAGGACAAATAAGTACCTCATTGTATAGATCAAATAATACAATGTGATACTTACTGAATGTTCGAGCAGGCTTTTATACTAAAATCCTATCGAAGAAAACGTTTATCGGCGACCTGCCGACCCACCTCCCTCAAGATTTCGCGGCCTACCCGCGATATCCTTTGCTATTTCGAATGTGTTCGACGCATCCGATCGAAGGTTAACCGATGATGATACGTATCATCGTCAATAGATTCTGTATCAGGTTGTTGTACCAAAAATTCGACACCTCTTATCCGGCCATATACTTCATAAGATACTTTGCAAATTTTCTTCTCCATTTCTTACAGAGTAGTACCGTTTCAACTGTATTCATTCTAAATCTTCATTATTCATTAAACTTAAGGGAAAATGGTACCTGAAAGAAGAGATAGAGATTAAAATCGACACTATCAGTTGCTGAGGTAAAAATTTTTAATCAAAGTAAAAATATATATTCAATTATATTCTTATTATAATTTCAATATGCTTTATTGTTAAAACAATACGAGGTAAACTTAATTTTATTTTTTTTTCTCGATATTCCATGTAAGGTATTCTCCTGAAAATATTAAACATAGGTATTTGAATATTTAACGAATAACAATTTGAAAAAAAAAATATTGATCGTGAAATTTTTATCAGAAAGCATATATTGAATTTTAATATTTCGCAATTAAATTATCGAAATATTTTTCAACATTTTCGCACACTTACAAAGAGGGCACAAAATATTGAAGGTCATCGGTATCTTCACGCGCGGGATAATATAAGATAATAAGTCTTGAACTCTCAGGTGACTATATGCGCAAGGGTTATCACTTTGTTTACCTCTTAAATGTTTCGACAGTATTTTTTACATCCCTGGGGGGTAGAAAGAAAAAACAATGAAAACTTATTATCAATAAACAATTTTTCCAATAATAAACATGCAGGGAGATAAGATTCAATTGTTTTCATTTTGTTTCTTCGTAAAAGACTTTCGCTAATTTAAATTGCAGTGGATGCAATTAACAATCAAAATTATTGACTTTTATAATCTATAGCAAACTATGCAATAATACAATTTTTTTTCATTTGACTTTTAACATTTCTCAAGTGTTAATAAGCAAAAGTTTCATAATATTTTTGCAGTAATATCGTTTAATAAATTTTTCTTTTTAACGATAAGTAATTTTTTGTAATTTTTTTGTGTACACGATGGCGTGTTGCTTGCTACGAATAATTGCATATAAAAACAAGAAAAAACGAATCTCGCAAAAGTATGATAACATAAAAAAGCAAAAATATACTTTGGTTTCAGATAATAGCAGCATAATCAATTGTAACTTTTTTTCTTATTTTACCCTGTATCATTGCTATCTTTTTATTTTAATATGTTGATGCAATAGTACGCCTTTAATTTTGTAATATTTAAACAAATTTCAGAACAAAATTTTTCAAATACAAGAGTTATATTTTAAACATTTATACCTGTATTCTTCAAATAATTTCTCCTCCCCTTCTTCTAAGTTTGAACTTTATCATATATGTCTCTGTTCTAATGTTATATCTTGATTATAATCTTTGATAACAAATTTTTTACTTGATCCTTAAAAGTTAGATAACTGATGCTTGAAACTGGTGTGAAACACCGATATATTGAAGTACTATCGATTTCTACGATTTTCAGGTATATCGAGCGCAATGGATAATTTAAATGTAGGCGCTACGGATCCATGATATTCATTCCACAAATAGAATTATTTTCTATTTAGATTGCTGTTTCTTCGACGAAATATTTGATTCGAAATTAGATTATCTTTCGATCCTATGCTCCTAATCAAATTATCTCTTTCATTTTCTCAGCCGATTTTTTACATTTACACGTGCACGTGTATATGTTTTATATATATATATACTGTCATTTGAAGTACTGAACGTAACCTTGAAAAGCCCACCCTCGAAGCACAAGTTCAATCGTAGCGGGTGAAGCAACACATTTTTTTATCTATATACAAGGATTTAGGGAGATCATACAGTGACTTCCAATCGTATAGATCATAATCTGTGATAAAATGTCGTCGTAAGAGATTGAGAAATTACGAAGAAGTGACGTTTTGTTGCTGGTGCCGTGGTAAGGTGCGAGTATAGGTTAGGGAAGGGTACCGAAGATTTCGTTAGAAAACGACAAAGATGCCCTTAAAAAATTAGGCGGTGAATGCCGCTGTTACGTGCGATAAGTATATCATTCAAATCAGCATGGTGCAACGTCCAGTCGCGCCCAGGCGCAACGTCAGAATTCTGTTGATCGGCGATCGTGGAGTCGGTAAGACTTCTCTGATACTATCGTTAGTAAGCGAAGAATACGCGGAAGATGTGCCCTGCAAAGCAGAAGAGATCACAATACCGGCTGATGTCACCCCGGAGCAGGTTCCTACCCACATTGTTGATTATTCGGGTACATAAGAATGATGTTTGCATAATGCTTTTTTAAAAAACATTTAATGGGTTTCATGGTTTCATTCATCATGTTTGATTTTCAGCTGCAGAGCAAACTGAAGACCAATTAAGCGATGAAATTCAAAAAGCACATGTAATTTGCGTTGTATATTCTGTGGTGGACGAGGATACATTGGATAGAGCAGCTACTTATTGGTTACCATTAATCAGACGATGTTCATCCAACAATCGTTGCCCGGTGGTCCTTGTAGGAAACAAGATTGATCTTGTTGATTATTCGACCATTGAGGTTCGGTGTAACAATGAAGCTTGTAACATTTCATTTGTTTACTCATATTTGTAGATTTTTTTTCTATTTTTAGGCTGTATATCCTATAATGAAAGAATTCACTGAAATTGAAAGCTGTATCGAGGTAAATGTTATAATTATGTTAGTACATTTAAAATAGTTTCTAATTTATGTCTTATTGGTTTTAGTGTTCTGCCAAAACATTACAAAATGTTTCAGAAACATTTTATTATGCACAAAAAGCTGTTTTGCATCCTACCACACCATTATACAATTATGATACCCAAGAGGTAGGACTTACTAAAAGTATGTTTAATTATAAAGATTTAAGTATAGTTTACTAATATAATACAATGTTTAGCTTACAGAAGAATGTAAAGTTGCGCTTCAGAGAATTTTTAAAGTAAGCATATAAATTTGTACATTCTTCTTGTGCTCGCATATCTTATAATTATTCATGCGTTGCATTATTTCGTATAGATATGTGATTTGGATAATGATGGTTTGCTAAATGATATGGAACTAAATGCATTTCAACAATGGTGCTTCAACACTCCGTTACAACCACAGGTTTTGGAGGATGTGAAAGCTGTATTATCAAAAAATATCCAAGATGGCATTTGTAACGGATGCGTTACCATGAAAGGTATCTTGCATTGAATAATGCATAAAAACTAGTACAGGAATATGTCTTTGTTGTTCGCAGGTTTTATGTATTTACAATGTTTATTTATACAACGGGGAAGAAATGAAACAACTTGGGCTGTGTTGAGAAAATTCGGTTATGATAATGAGTTACAAATGTCTAAAGAATATATAAATCCACCGTTAGTATAGAAACAATAAGAGATATTTGAAATATATATATTTTATGTATATTTTACATATTCTTATTGTGTATTCTTATTACGTAGACTAAAGGTTCCTGTTGGTTGTACAACTGAATTATCACACAAAGGTCAAGAATTTTTAACGTTGTTATTTATGCAACACGATCGTGATCGGGATGGTGCTCTTTCACCTTCTGAACTGGAGTCATTGTTTTCACGATGTTTAACCGCACCCTGGGGTGATGAGTATAAATATACTGTACCAACTAATGAAAAGGTACATTTTTCGTTATTATTGCTTGATTGTTTCATCGATTTGCTTTTGTTATTGCTTTGTTCAATAGGGATGGATCACATTTCAAGGGTACATGTGTCAGTGGGCATTATTAACTTTGACTAATGTACGAAAAACTCTAGAATATATGGCGTATTTGGGGTACAACATGTATAATAACGAATGTCAAACAAACGCAATCGTGGTTACTCGTGAAAAGAAGTTGGATTTGGCAAAGAAACAATCAAGCAGGAATGTTTATAGTTGTCATGTGATCGGCCCGAAAAGTAGTGGAAAAACAACATTATGTAGAACATTTGTAGATCCAAAACTTGAGGTGCGTATATTTTTGTACGTACATATAATACATTACAAATAAGTTTTTAAAATATTGCATTATTGCAGAAATTAACCGATGAAATGGTGCCGTCGAATTCGCATGTAACCGTGAATACGGTACATGTGTATGGCCAAGAGAAGACAATAATTCTGCGGGACATAAATATACTTAATGTTCAAGATGCTTTAACTCCAGCACAAATTCAATGTGATGCGGCGGCTCTTGTTTATGATGCTAGTAATCCTAAATCATTTGAATACATCGCACGAATTTATATTGTAAGGATTTTGTTACATTCTCAAAGAAATTGTATCCTGAAGCATACGATACAACTTCATAATGAAATTAATTTTCTTCCATTCTCAGAAATATTTTGCAGACAGTAAAATTCCTGTTCTCATAATAGCAAATAAGAGTGATCTGTCTGAAGTAAAACAAGAGTATTTGCTGCAACCAGTAAGTTTTTGCAATAAGTACAAATTGATGCCGCCACAACCGTATAGCATCTCCCGTACAGTACGACGTGAAATCTTCGTTAAATTAGCAACAATGGCAGCTTTTCCGTAAGTATAATTCTTTAAAACATTCTTTATTGATAGATATAATTTATACAACTATTACAACGCCCCAAAAATGTTATTATTTTATGAAACAATCAAATTTACTTATCACAGAAGAAGAGAAAATATCTCAACGTAAATAGTCTCAAAGTTGTGTTGCATTTTGTTTGTTGCTGTCAAACGTTTTTATTTCATATTCTCTATAGTTTTTAAGAAAAGATGCCCTTTAAATTGAATTATTATTAGACACTAACAAAAAGATTTCATGTTTAGCCGCTTTCAAGGAGCATGGGTATTATTTTACAGAGACAGGTTGGTCTGAATTTTTGCAACAACGTAAGCATTGTAAGCTTGAGCAAATCGTGAATCACATTTCTTTTGTTTTATTCATACTTCACTGCACGTATACACCAGATATACAGTCGTCAAATGTGCTAGGCGATTTGCTCAGAAGATGCCGCATGATTAAGACTATTATAACAAGGTCTAAATCTTTTCAGTCCTTTGAGGCGTATGGTCCACATGTTGCTTGTCAAACCCTCACCCACTCAATGGTGGAGTTCTTTTACAAGGTTTTTGTTCGTATTATAAGTTTCTGTTAATTTCACGGCGTGCTCACGACTTACAATATGAAATGTTACAAATATTGTCTTTTTTTTTTCTTTCTGCATGAGCATGAAATACGAATGGGTTTTGAATTTTTGTCGTGACTTTTTATATTCTATACATGTTTTAGAAAAACATTTCACACATTCGTTTCTTTTTATATTATGTGTGTGATATTTTTGTGAAATTGAAATATTTAAAAGAACTAGCTATAAATTCATTATAGGGTTGTGTGTCATGTTAGTTAATTACACTATGATATGTGTGTATACACGAGTTTTCTCATAACCGGAGAATTAATATAATTTTTTCTCGGTCCCTATGAAAATTAATTCTTGACGTTACAGACATATAAATCAGTTTGGGCTAATGCAAGGGGATTCAATCGTCTGGTGGAAGGCTGGTCTTGGAATTGCAGTCGCTACTGTTGCCGGTTTTGTGGTGATGCGTGTATTAAATACAGAGAAAAGATAGTCTACCATATTTCTTTTCATGCACATTTAACTGCCTCTTTTGGTGAAGTATAAAACCGTCTTTGGAAAACGCGTTAAGTTAATAAACTATGTTCTTAAATCATTAATTTCTTATATATCCTTGACTACTTCATAAGGAAAAAAAATGTTTATGCACTTTTTAATTTTTACGTGTGCTATAATGTTAAGTAACGTTTCTAATTGTTCTTAAACAATGATAATATTATATATCATTAGAAGTTAACTTTTGCTTTCTAATATTAGCAATTAAAATATTAGTAATTTATGTTCTACATTCTTATCATACTTGAAAAGGAATTAGAATACGTGTCAATGTTGCACAATAATACATATCAGTCTTGCACAATGCTTCTATACACAGTTTTTAACATCTCTATATATTATAGGTTACTAAAAACTGTACTAAGTATAATGCAGAAATTATTTTTTGCTATAGATTATTAACAAATTGTTAGTTAAGAAAAGGGAATTAGGTTCTTGTTACTTTTATTATTACTTTAGATACATAATCCAGGTCTGCCTTGTGTTGTACACAGAAATCAATTTATTCCTATTCCAATTCCATACATATACAGATTATAACATTTATATAATAGGTACATGCAGGTTATACTTAACATAATCTTGTTTCAGAATTTTTTTATACTATAAAATAATTTGAATAATACTCTTCCTAAATTTCTCTAAAATTCAAATGCTAACCCCTTTTTAAGAAACATATATATTTAAATTAAATCTGAAATTTAAAAAAAGTAATTTCATTAGTTTGCAACATTTAATTAGATAAGATTCAACTTAATCATTTAAAACTTACGATTGGAAGCTTTGCATTGACGAAGAGCTTCATTGAAACCATCGCATAATGTAAGATCTGACTGGTTCTGAGCGCACTCCAAGAATTGTTTAACCTCCCATGCACAAGCACTGCCAGCAGGTGCAGAAGCTGGTGCAGCTTGTGCAGGGGCTGCAGCAGGTGCAACAGCTTCGTTAGAACCTCCGCTGAACAGCCCGGTTACAGCATGTCCGATGGTATGACCAACAGCAGAACCAATGGCTACACCTCCAGCGGTAGCGGCCATTTGTCCCATGAGGGATGGTTGTTGAGGTTGGGCCATCATGGGTGTTGTCGCAGGAGCAGGTGCTGGAACTGGAGCACGAGCGACAGGAGCGGGCCTAGCTCTAAAAAAGAATAAGTTTAAAAAATAAGTTTATACTTTTCTTGACCACGTTTTTAACAATTTAACGTCATATAATTATACAAGTATTTATGCGCAATATACAGAAAATGAAATGTACGATTTGGAGGAAAGACACTTACGCCCTTGGAGCTGGAGCACGTCCTCGTCGAGGCATGTTTTATGATTTTTAGCACAAAGGATTTCGTGTAATCGCTTAAACGTCCAAACTCTCAGAACTTTCTTGTGATACTGCAATAGAGACTCTGAAACCCTCCGATAAGTTACGCAACGTCATCGAACTGCGCAAACTCTAAAACAATCCATGAACCTTCTAGAAAGCAGACAAGAAATAAATTGCTTCGTATAGAAGAGACAGACTTCAGTTTGTATCGAAATTGATGAATATTTAAAGAAATAATGCGTTAATACAATTAAATATTGATCATTTTCATCTATGATTCCCTTATATGCTCTTATTATAATTAGTAATGCAATTTATTATTCAGAATCTACCTCACCTTATATAATATGCAACTCATAATGTTGGCTGCAATGTTAGATGGATTGTAATTAAATAGACGTGTATATTTTTGTTTTTACAAGAAGATTACAACTGCACAAAGCATTATTGCACGATTTTGTGCAAAACATTCTGTTTATAGCGCATTAATTGAAATATGTATGAATATACAATATATATACCTATATAGATATATAAAATATGAAATCAGATCTATGATTAGTACTAACAAAGAAAATGTATATGTAAAAATAATTGTTAAATTTAGTATTTAATGACTCTTCAGAATGTGGTATAGAATTAATCAATCGTTCGTTGTTTTTTTTTTATTTCCCACTTGAGGAGCTCAAAGGGGTTGTAAGGACCCCTTATCATTTTCACATCGCATCCTGCTGTACCGACTGAATTGGCATTGTATCATAGCGTCCTTGGTGGTGGGAATTAAAATTAAAAACTTTTATTTTAAATACATTTAGATTAGGTTAGGTTAAAAATAATCAAGGACTTTACTTTATATATTACAAAATATACATATTATTTCATACGAAAAACACGCTAAGCATTTTCCGTAAGTTTTGCTATTCGTTGTCTCAGTCTTCTTAATACTTTCATGTCGGATATTGAGATTTCAGTTTTCTCACAAAACAGGATCAAGCAGTCTGCGGCTTCCAGTGCTTTCGATGGGGAAATTTCAGCGTCCGTAAGATCATCATTTTCTATTTCTGTAACGAATAAAATAACTAAATATATTTTGTCTATATCGTAGTAAGTTACCGCATTTAGCTCTATTTTAAATACAAAATTTATATTAACATACCGATCTTTACATTGTCGCCATACTGTACAATTTGAATAATGTCTTCGTCGGTTAGATTCTTTGAATCAGCCTGAATCCATTCATTAACCTCGTCTAATGCAATATTTTCAAGATTTCGGATCTGTTTAGAAATTTGGTGAATGGATTCGGACGTAATCTGTTCAGAATTGTCTGCCGGATCAACAGGCAGGTTTAACAGATTCTTCCAACAGTTAGAAATATTTTTCTCGGTTATCTCGTCCCAAGCTTGACTGATCAATTGAACAGCATGCTTTATATTAAACGATTTTATTGCGTCATCGTAATTCTCCCCAAGTTCTTGAGCGTTCAGTATAAACGTTAACAATTTTGCTTTATATCTATTTTTGATTGCCTCGATAATGCCTTGATCTAACGGTTGAACAAGTGACGTAACATTTGCAGGTAAAAATACGGCTTTAATTCCGTCAATGGTTAAAGGATTTGTCGATGAATGTAACTTCGTGTCATCGAAGAGTAAAATCGCTTTCTCTGATAATCCTTTGGATCTCAAAAAATTACTAACATTTGGCACGAAATTGTCCTTGAACCATGTTTCAAAAATAGCCGCGTTCATCACGGCATTTGGATGGTTGGTATAATTCACGGGCAGCAGACGCGGTGCTAAGTTTTTTAAGGAACGCGGTTTTTGATATTTACCGATTACTAACAGCGGCATTTTCATCGAACCCGTTGCGTTACAACACGCCATTACACTTATTTTATCTTTAATTTTTCTGTTATCCGAAGTCAGATATTCCGTTTTAAGTCCTAAGCTTTCGTTCGGCGTCATTTTAAAATATAGATCAGTCTCCTTTGCGTTAAATATTTGATGGGGTGTTAATTTCTCGTCCTCTACTAATTGCAGTAATTGAGTCTTAAAGTTCGCAACTACATCGGTGTCTACGGATAATTGTTCGTCGAATGTATTTAATAAACGTATCCCATTTCTCTTTTTCCAGGTACGAAACCATCCGTCGCTCGCCTTGAAGGTTTCCATACCCCCGAAACGTTGAAAAAATTCTTGCGCTTTCGCTGACAAAATGAATTTCCAAGAGTACACATTTCAGAAAACGCAAGGTATATTTTTAATTATTTTAATTGAAAAATTTGTATTTCCAATACCTTTCACTCGATTAACGCTAATTGTTTTCTTCAGCCTTCTTTCACGATGAAACCAAATTGTCAGCGCTTCGTTCACCTTCTCCACGGGGGACGGTCGTATACGTTTGAATTCCGACGGTGAACTGCTATACTTTTCTAATTTTTTCCTATCTCGAACCCATTTTCTCACTGTGCTCTCGTCCACGTTGTATCGTATAGCTATATCGTTCGTAGAAACACCTGCGTCCTTTTCTTTCACTACTTCAAGCTTTTGCTGCAGCGTCAAAGTTGCGTACGCTTTACGTTTCGTAGGGCTTGTACCGCTGGTGCTCGGCTGGTTCGATCCCATTTTCGAGGCACGCGATGATGTATTTTCCGCAAAGGTTCGAAAGAAACTACGGAGGATGTTCGGTAATTTCCTGCGCTCGGGGCTCTGGAGGTGGGTCTTCCCCGAGTAGCGGGGAATTATCGAGCGTCACCGGCATGCGTGCTTTGTTTGCGATCCTTTGTGTACGTGCCAGTTGAATACAACACAGGTACACGTTCGTTGTCTACATAGCTAACAGAGTGGGTGCACATGTGTGGGTGAGCAATGCGTGTGAGCAGGGGGCGTTCCTAACAGAAAGAATTACATGGCAGGGAATTATTGAGCCAGCACCGTTGAATGCAGTGGCATCACGAACTCAATATGTATAATTGAAGAATGAGATGGTCGTATTCTGAACGTTTAGGGTGTTTAACATAATCCAAAACATTTTAGGTGAGCTTCCATTGCAATACATTGACCAATTCTCTTAATTACCACAGAATCGGTCACTAACTGTACTACATACTTTGGCTGCTAACTGATTTTGCAACTTCAGATTCGCTATGTGCAAGAATTCTTTTGTGAGTATGTTACATTACTTCCTTTTTATGATGTATACCTGTTACTAAAGTACCTTTTCCATTAGGAATGTATAATTGAAAGAGCTGGAATCATTGTTATCTTTCTATGAAGAAGAGCTACCTCCGTTATCATTTTGTGCTCCTGTTACTGAAGAAGTAATTGTTACCAGTAATATGTACAGGGAGAGGAAGTCGTCATACCTCTTCTGATTTTCTGTATTCTCAATCCAAAGAGGTGATTTTCGCTGAAAATATTTAGAAGTCATTTGATGTCGTAATTTAATGATCTTTTTATTAAATACTATTTAATTAGATACTTTAAAGATTTTATTTATTAGGTATTAAAAGAAACAGAGAATAATTTTGGATACTTTTACATTATAATTTTATTTTAAATTTATTATATTTTAATACTAGATGGTATCGTTAGATTTTGATTTATTAAGATTATCTTCATCTTCTTCTTTTGACGATGACGATGCAAAATGATCCCGTCTGTAAATAAAATATAGTAAATTTCAACTTAATTACTTAAATTTTCAATGAAATTATCTTACATTTCAATCGGCGATTCAATTGGCTTGCTTCTAAAACTTTCCACTAACTTTTGTTTTGCTTCGCTTTCTTTCATAGTCTCTTTCATGATTAAATTATATATTTGTTTAGTATTTAATCTGCCTGATTGACTAGCAGCGGTTTTCTCAATGGAATTTTTTAATGATTCAAATATATTCTCATTTGCCTCTTGTTTTCCGATTGCGTTATTCTTTGCTATCCCTAGTTGCAATGTTTTCGTACCTGCAAGAAATTATAATAGCTTGATATTAATTTTTTTTTTCTCCTAACTGAAGATATAACAGTCATTTATAAAGTATCATATTTTTTATACCAGCCAGATCAGGATTTTTTTTCATTTCAATTGGTGGTATATCTTCAAAGTTGTATCGTGGATTCCTTAATTTAATTCCAGGTTCATCCAAAATTGAGTCTGGCAACCTTTCTACATTGTTAAATGTAACAGAAATACCGTCGTGTTCTCCCCATTCACTGGTTACAAGGAACGGTCTCTCAGATGTTAAATTATTTTCCAGGCTTTCGTTTTGCAAGGATATTTCATTCACGGGCCTCCGAATTAGTCTACTGGAAACGTTGAAGGGTAAGCGAATCGATGATTGCAGCCAATCATTTCTAGACAAGATACACATTTCATCAGGAAGGTAATTCATTTTTTTTTTTTTTTTTAACAATTATAATAAAAAGGTATCACTTACAAACACCTAGCGTGTAACAGTCCAAAAATAATGAATAATGTAGCTACCAGAGCTATCAAATAAATAAACATTTTTAATATGTTTATAAGCAGTATGATGCTTCAGTGAATCATTTTGTCAATTGACTACAGCTTTCGACAAACGACAGTCGATCCAGCCTTCTAAGATTTATTATAGTAATTTGAACAAAAGCAGTATGATTTTAAACACATTGATAAATTAATTTACTTGTTTCATTTACTAAAAAATTCAATTGAAATTCATCTAATGCCCTACAACTATTCATAAGTGAATAAACTCTTTTGAGATGGTTTATGCAGTAATATATCATTTTCAATTTTTCTTCATACTACCAGGCATACTAGAAGATATGGTGTTGCATTATTTTATGTTCCAAGCAAAATGATATTATTAGTTTTAAATTTTATCAGTTTGTCTGGTATTCACTGGTAAAACGAATACTAGAATTCAATATCTTTTCAATGTTATTAAAAGTAACTTTTAAAAGTATTTTCTACCTTGTACAACAATCGTATGTTCTTTTGTACAGTCTTAATTCTATATATATTTTTTTTTATATATTTTAGGAAATGTTCTTTTATTGCACGCGTATAAAACTATTTGCAACGTATTTATATTATTTGTTCCAGATAACCACTCAATTACATTTTATTCAGCAGATATATTTATATCTGATGCTTGGTATTGGTGTTCAATAAACATGTATATTTTTGATAAGAATTTCATTTAAAGGATGTAGCATTAATAATACTAAAAATACTATTCACGGTGTAATAAGATATTTATAAATGATACACGTTTAGTTTGAAACATGTTTATTTAAACATTGAATTGTAACAAAAAAAGACAGCAATACCCAACATCAGATATAAGTTGGCATTAAATGTCTGATCCATTTTTATGTATGTACAGAAGAGTATCCAAAGGAAAATAAACAAGTATCAAAACTAGATCACAAAACGTGTATACAAAAGTTTACATTTAATGATTAACAAATCTGATGCATCGCACAGATTATTGTTATTCGCTTTATCAAACGATTTATATATGCATATTTATATAGGTATGTATACGTGTGTATATGTATATTATGTATAAATGCTATGGATTGCTCTTGAATATTTTATATTATCCTATAAAAGAGCAATACAAATTTGCAGGTGACGTTTTTCCTCTTGCTCGGTTCTCTTTTTTTTTTTGTACAGAAAAAAACGTAACATCTAAAGAAATATTGATTCCTTCAACATTTGAATACTCAAAAACTCAGAAAATTATAAATACATATTTTTCAATATTTCAACATTTATAAACCAATAATATCATATAAATTGAACCTTTTCCTTACAACCCATAGACAAAAGCAACAGAAATTACTTGAACTTATAATAATAAGCACTTAATTTTTAGAAAGCTAAACCTTTAAAATACGTAATATAACGTTTTAGTTTAGTCTTTGATTCTAGAAGACTGAAAGACATCTATTAATAAAAGAAAATAATAGTCACCGTTCTGTTCACATTCATAAAATAACCATATGCAAAACGAATCGGATTATACTCTAAGGTAAACTGTTATCGCTTAATTACTTTTTCTTTCCTCATACAAAAATGTTCATCGAGTATAATTAGATTTAATCGATAATCTATTGAATTTATTTTTCCATCGTATCTAATATCATTTTTAATAAGACTGACCAGAATTGTAAGGACGGCAAAATGCAAAAGAAACCACACTTGCTAGAAACTGTTTCATTAGTTATATTTAAAGTACAGATTTATAACGATTAGTTTCGAATTTTAAGAGATTTCGAAGTGCGAATACAATAAATCTGTGCTTTAACTATAACGTATGCATTCTTTGTTTCTCTAGTTTATAAAGTACTTACATTTTTTAGTCAGCTTATTAAAAGATTCTTTTAAGCTAAAATGCATTAAGACAAATATAATAAATGTTTGGTGTACAGCTTTTGTAATGTCGTATTATATATATATATAAGTTTCTTTTTAGTTTCTACAATGAAATCTGCTCTTTTCTATTCAATGTGTATTTTAGTGAACGTGTTGCATTCGTAGTACACGATAGATAGTGTACCTGTAGCTGACACGGTTTATTTTCGTGCAGAAAATTCAATACAATTAGACGATTTTTGATTTCTTTTTTCTCCAATGTATTTCATAAACCTGCCGCGTAACTGCACTCCCGTCATCGAACTACACCTCACATAAAATACCCGAATGTATCAAATATATATACATACATATTTATGTATGTATGTACATATATATATTATCTTTTTGATAAATGTCTCTTACGACAGTATCATTTTTCCATGGAATGATACTTAAACACAAAGAATGCAGTACTGAATTATCAATAGAGGTTAATCATCTAAATCATTAACATGAAGAACTTCTCTATGAGTTAATCCAGCAGCCGATAATGTTAAAATTTCTCTACACGGATATAGAACTCTCTTCGGATAACTTGTTGTTATTTCAAAACTCACTGGGGAATCCGGTTGACTAAATATCCAATGATAAACATCCTTAAAAAAAGAGATAGAAGTAATTCATTACATAGTTGAGGTTTAATAAATGCAGGATACGAATAATATATACCTCTGTCGTGTCAGACATTAAGAAACGTCTCTTCATCGTCCTTTCGCCGAGTTTAATTTGAAGATGGCATGCATTAGAATTCGTAGGCTCTGGTTCGAGTGGTACTTTATGAATTGTAAGTTCTTTTTCGCGACGAATACGCTGAATTTCCAATTCTTGTGCATTTAATTGTTCCTTTTCTCTAGCTTCTTGTTCTTCTCGCGCTCTTCGCTCTTCCTCTCTTCTGCGATCCTTTTCTTGATCCGCGCGTAACGATTCTTCGTAGGCTTGATCTTGTTGTTCACGCAAAGATTGTGCGGCACTACGTTCCGCTCTATGTTGAAACAAATAACAGGAATTAACTCGAAACTCTCATTTAGAAACACCTATTAATTCTCTTACCTTTCTTGGCGAGCTTGTATTAAATTAATTTCGTTGTGTTCTATGATAGTTTGCAGACGAGATATTAAATCAGTGGGAGATGGCGTGCCTTCCATCCTACGGTATAAATAAATAAAACATTAATATTAACGTTAAATGAGTATTATAAAATAAAAATACACGAATTCACGTACCGGCCAACTATTGTCATTCTGTTATCTTTCAGAACAATAATGGCCAGGAAAGGATAAGAACCAGATTTAAGAGCTTCTGCCACTTTGTATCCTTCGCCTGATTGCACGTTACATGCCCAAAACAATGTATGCACATTTATGTACCGAACAACTTCTACATTACCTAATGTGTTCCTGTAAATGAAAATACATATGTGCTTATTCCTTTGTATAAAATTATATATTACAAATATGGAAATGCTTGCAAGATTACCTGCACCATTGATCAATATTCTGAGCTTCATCTTTATGCAAGTATACCAATAGAAATCTTAGTTCTTGCTTTGCATCAGAAAGAGCTTGACTATATGAACCTTGATAAAAAACAGGATGACTACTACCGTAACGTTCTTCATAAGATTGAATGAAATTGATTACATCTTCCACTGGATCAGCAGATACTTAAAATATGATTAATACATTAATATTTTTTTAAAAATTCTTCTGTATAATTGATCAGAAGAACAGTAAAAATTTACCAGGTCTAACATTTCTCCTAAATATTGAAAGAAGTAATTGTAGGATACGGATTACTCTTTCATAACATAATGAAAAGATATACCACAGGTAACTACCACTACCGCTAGAACTTCCAGCATAATGAAAATATATTCTAGAATTGCTGTCGTCTACAACTTGTGGTGGTCTTGACCTTGAGTCCTGCGCATACATTGACGGTCTTCCCTCATACAGATTTAATTGTTCCTAAATAAATAAAAAAGAAAAGGTAAAATTTTTTTGATCAAAAATCAAAATCATTTAGTTTTATTATAAATAATTAATTAGACAAAGAAACATGAAAATATGAATACATATTTTTACAGATATTATATAAACAATGAAAAACAACATATACTGGTCTTCAAGGATTCCTTGGGTATTTGTAACATATTATTGATACTTTAATTGCACGATCGATCAACATATTCTGAAGAAATATTGTTTCAGTTTTTCCAAAACAAATACATTTATGGATCCATTTCAGGGAAGGTTTAAAAAATAGAGAGGAAAAAAGATCTACCTGAACAGCTACTTCTAAATTCCAGTTATGCCTTTGCAAAACATCCCTGCAGATTGACAGGTCTTCTATACCGGTCAAATCCTAAAATGATCAGAATGACATTATAATTTGAACCAACAGACATGGCAGTGAAATATTATGAAACAATGATTCTCACCTGGAACTGGAGGATTTTTTCAGTCTGTTCACTGCTAAATTCGTTCAACGCGAAATCTGCCATATCAACGTATTTTGTCAGCAAAAGACTAGATAAACTTTCGATGATCGTTTAGTCACTCAGTCCTAAAGAATAATTCTAAATTCATCAGCTGATACAAAAGCCTGGCACTCGAACAAAATTACGATCAAACTGCACAAGCATTTGGAGCGTGATATAAAGAAGCGGTTTTTGGTTTATGGACCTCGCTTCATTATCATCGCGACACGTTTTCTCTCGTTACTCTGTTCTATACTCAATGTTTTCGATATCATGACTTTTTACGATAATTTACAATTTCAAGGTTCTATTTCATGCGGTACGATTTTAAGTGACGTCAGCTGCATGCATTGGTGAAACGCAGTGAAACGATAGTCAACAGTCATTCTGTATTGCCATTGGTGGAACGTTACTTTTTCGGGTAACTAATAATCTATAAAATTAATTGGT
Organism: Osmia lignaria lignaria; assembly: GCF_051020975.1. Taxonomy (NCBI): domain Eukaryota; kingdom Metazoa; phylum Arthropoda; class Insecta; order Hymenoptera; family Megachilidae; genus Osmia; species Osmia lignaria. The sequence continues at coordinate 8,022,222 of NC_135044.1, read as the reverse complement.
TAACATACAATTTATGTAAAAACAGACAACAAATGATTGTATAAAGTATGTAGAAGTGGATCTTCAATTTATTGAAGTACATGAAGTAAATGGAATAAATATCAAAATGTATTCTCAGCCTATAATTTCTGAACCTTTTACCTTTGAACAGTGACTAGAGATTAAAAAGACTGGACGTGCCTTTGTTGTTGAGCATCATTTTGGGGATCCCAGACACCCCAGATTTACTCGCTGATTATATTTTCCAGAAATCAGTCAAAATCAGCACGAGACCGAGAAATTAATAAAATAACTGTTTGAGAAACTTTCATTTCTAAAAAGATTGCCATAAAAATATATCTTATTCAGTCAGTCTGTTTACGGACGTTGATAAAGGAGGGAACGGGTTTCAATTTTGGACGCAGCGCCATCTATACGAAAGTAGCGGAAACTACTTGCCGAATAGTCAACGAGTTACCGATTTACCGACAGTTTCGCCGGGGAGACACTGGCGCCATCTATTCGAAAGTAGCGGAAACTACTCGTCGAATAGTTTCCGCGACTTTTTGATAGATGGCGCTAGTGTCTCCCCTGCGAAAATGTCGGTAAGTCGGTAATTCGTTGACTATTCGGCAAGTAGTTTCCGCTACTTTCGTATAGATGGCGCTGCGGTCCAAACAAAATGTCCTTAGATCGCCAGGAGAATTCAGTTGTTCTAGTTAAAGGGTTGGAACACTTTCTTCTCAGCTGATTTAAAAAGCCATTTTCCCGAGAGTGTAAATACACCTGTTGCATTCAATACCAATGTGCGCATAATGAGTTCGAGATCAGATGAACATGATGAGCATAGCGAAACTACTATCAAAGCTGAAATTCAGAAAACACTGCTCTCTATTAATGACACAACGAACAAAATGTAAGATAAAATTATAATTTAATAAAGAATTGCAATTTAAATGAAATGCATTTATTTTATCTTTCAGAAAAAGTGAACTTAATGCAATTAATGTTCTTACTAAGAAAAATGGACAACTCCATATAGCAGTAACTGAAGCAAATGAAATATTGATCAAAGTGGCCAAAGACATGAACATAAGCAAAATTGAAAACTTTTTAAATGATGATAAAGAAGATAATGAAGCGGTACTTCATTTTGGAAATGTTTTTTCTTCATCTGCCTTTCAAGAAAAGATATTGCAATGTTTAAATGATGTATAATTATAAATTTTATTACTAGGTCTTTTGTGTATATATTTTTAAGAAGCAACATTATTATTTTGTAGAAAAATACAGAAAATATATACAAATTTTATCTGTATTACTCGTGAAAAATACCTTTTTATACAATGAATAAATTTAAAGCTTTGATTCTGTTAACCAACTAAATTTTTGTTCTTTACGATCAGCCTGAGGATTGATCATAATGTTTATCAAACTTGGAGCATCACTGACCTGTAACAAAAATCATTATACCATTAAAATAATTCTTACAGATACTATACATTAAACATATATTAATTTTACCTGAAGGCATGATTTTATTGCTTGTTGAATATCCTGCACTGTCCTACAAAAATATCCTTTCTTCCCAAACATTTCTATCATTTTTTCATAATGAGTTTCAGATGTCAGAGAATTTGGTGGTGTTCTAAAAATTAATGCGTTTAGAATTATTGGCTTTTGTAAGTGTACTTTTAGTATTTCTAAAACTTACACCTGTGTTGGCTCCCCCGAAGACTGTATCTGCCTAAATGTTTCACTGTCTAATCCACCAGCAATACCATTATTATTCACAATTATAACAATAATAGGCAGTTTATACCTGAAACATTGTTGATTATTATAAAAATTAATTTATTATTGCTATATTTACTAGCTCCAATTACCTGAACATTGTCTCAATTTCCATGCCTGAAAATCCAAAGGCACTATCTCCCTCAACGCAAAATACTCTTTTCATAGGAGCATGATTCTTACAGTAAAGAGCAGCTGCTATGCCAAAACCTAGACCTACACCCATAGTGCCAAAAGTAGCAGCGTCTAATCTATGGCGAGGCTCGTTATTTAACAAAATCGTTTTACCAATATCCATCGTATTGGCTCCTTCCGAGCAAATAATAGAATCTATGAATAAAAAATAAGAAAGTGTCTATTAGTAGTATTTTTTAAAGTAACATTATTTCTTTTGCTACAGTGTCAAATTTGATTGAGCTGTTTAACAGCAAATATGAAATTACTAACTAGGAGGAATAATTTCTTGTATATGTTTAAAAACAGCATAGTAATTTAAGGGTACCGAAACATCCGCCGACATTCTCTGAAAAAAGAAAAAAAAGAGAAATGGAAACAAAAACTTATTCATTACACGTTTGTTTATCATAATTAAATAGAGTTCTTACATTAACAAGCGTTTTGTTCTTGTTCGCTTTAGCGAGAAGATCTTTCCACCATGGATTGCTCCTTTCAATCGACCATTTACGTTCTTTTAGAACAGTAACAAGGCAATCCACAGCTGTTGAGATTTCCGATTGAATTGCTATGGCGGAAGAAACAGAATTATGCAATTCTTCTGGGCACAAGTCGATCTGTATTATTTTAACATCATCTTGAAAACGAGGCGATCGACCGAAATGTAACATCCAGTTTAATCTGGCGCCTAATAATAAGATAACGTCGCTTTGTTGTAACGCAGAAGTTCTTGCGCTAGAAACGCATCGTTCATCCGTGTCTGGAACAACCCCCTTTCCCATTGGCATTGGAAGGAAAGGAAGATTTGTTAAATAAACAAGATTGCGGATCTCATTTTCTGCTCTACCATAAGCAGCTCCTAAATGATGATTTCGAATGAATATCAAATTTTTCTATCAATATCATACCATCAATTACCTTTTCCAATAATTAACAATGGTTTTCTTGCTCGCATAAGCAAGCTAGCTGCCTGTTCAACTAATTTACGATCAGGAAATATTAGCGGAGGCGGTGGGCAAACTGTAACTTTGAATATTTTTTCCTCGTCGACTGATTGGGTCAATATGCTGGCTGGAAAATCCAAGTAAGCAGCACCTAGAAATATTCATAACGTAGAGCTATGTATATGGTATTTTGTACTTTTATCGTCGCTACAAAGTATACCTACCAGGTCGTCCGTAAGTGGACAGCCGAACAGCCTTTTCTACGTGAAGCGGTATTAACCCTGCAGATGGTGGCCTGGCGGCATATTTACAATAGGGTTTAGCGGCTTCTACCTGTGGCCATTCTTGAAAACCTCCAACTCCCTCGTGATCCTGAGCGCACGATCCTCCGATTACTATGACTGGCCTGCGTAAAAATTTGCACCGCATAAATTACAGTACCTGGTATCGAAAATTTCTTTCTTCCTTTCTTAAATTTCAATTTTATTGCCATTTTTACAAATTACTCTGTAACGTTTTTGTATCTTTCAACACAATTGATACGTGATACGTTTATGTAATCATTATCTAACTTATATGCTGTGTATTTTTTTTGTTAATAATATGGCACAATGAATACGAACTGAGTTACGCAATCGATCATAAGATAATCATTTTCTTGGGATGTGAAATATGTGTGCATCCTGTGAGTGCATTAACTACAATCCATAACAATAATATTCTTATGTGTTGCATCAACGTGTTCTCATAACAAATTGATTACTATTACATATAATTTACTTCTAGATTCAGAATAGAAACATTGTTGTGGTAGAAAAAAAGAGAGGTGCACATTGCTCACCAGCAATTCACTTGAGCGTTTGCCATACCACCTATAACGTGAAGCATGCCCGGTCCAGAGACACATAAAACTACAGCTGGTTTTCCTAATTAAAAAAAAAAAAAAAGAAAAAATTTAATTAATCCCAAGTCATCACAGTGTGTTCGCGTAGCGTAAGAAAAATCGTTGCGCGCTGTAGTAAAAATTTTAATTACGTTCCTCGAATAATATGCTCGCTTTTGCGTGTAACAATTTGTTCACACGTTTATAACTATAACTCGAATTTTTTCCCGCTTACTCGTTAGGTAGCCATAAGCTTGTGCAGCGTAGCATGCGGCCTGTTCGTTTCTAAATCCAAGATATTGAATGCCCAGGGCCTGTATGGTCATGGACAGCTCAATTACGGGGTGTCCAATTATTCCAAAAACATATTCGATGCCCTGTAATAAAATAATTAACAGAATTATTATTGCAGTTTCCCTGCGAGTCGACTGAGAACTGTGAATAGTTATTTCATTAAAATTAATTTGTATAATAATACAATATTAATTTAATGATATGCGCATAACAATAAGTGGGACCATTTCTAAAAGTATTATCACTGTATTGTGATTGACGTAGTCACTAAAAGCGATAAACTCGATGAAAGGAAAAAAACTAAATATACAATACTTAATATATACAATAATTAGTGTACATAAATTTTTTTTTCATCGTTCAATGACGATAAATACATTTTTCGATAATGACTAATAATAATTGTTCTGGCTTAAACGCTGAATCGTTCGAATTCGATATCAAACGTTTACAAGTTTCCAGGATAACTGCATTATTTGTGCAGTCGACATTAAGAGAATTACTACGTACCAGTGAAAACATAAATTTCTTTACTGTGATTTAGAAAACGAAATGATTCGTGTTTTTACGAATCAAGATAACGGTATACAAATTGAGAAACTGATTCGAATATAAGTGAAGTTATAACGAAAACGGCATGCCCCGCTGCGATGAGCGAACTCCGCTTTTATCGCGAATTACAAAACGTAAGTATTACCTTTAGCGAATACAAACGTTTCTGATTTTTCATAAAAATTTTCTGTATTATTTATGTGAAAATTTTCTTATTAATAAAATACGTAAAGTACCTAATAAATATTAAAGAAGTTCATATTAATTTTTAAAAAAGGACGCGCGTATATCCTTTTCAATTTAAATTAAATTAAATTAAATTAAATTCAGTTACGTATAAAAATTAAATGGAAACATTTCGTTGTTGTCGTTGTTTATGTAAATACAGCGTTCTTGATTCAACTTTATTGAACTTATAGACAGTTATCTTTCTTCTGGCGATAGCTGTATTATCATCGACTATCGACATAAAAACCGTATGGAATTTTTTTAAATCCCGATTTGCAATAATAACAATCAAAATAAACCTGTAAAAAAAAAGATTCTATAAATAATATCATATTTTCATGGAAATTTAATTAAATATTAAGAAATTGAAAGCAATTGATTCAAAAATGGGATAAATAATGAATGAAGAAAATAAAAAAATGTCACTCTGCGTCTGACAAATATTTTAATGGTACTAAAAAGGTATATTGTTTGTTCAACCTGTATATTACATAACCTCTAAATGTCATTAGTTTTGTAAAAAAAGAAATAAAAAGCAAATTAAAAAAAGATGATAAAAAAACAATCTTGTACCTGAGCTTTCAGAGCCTCGGCAGTTATTTGATTTCCGCTCTTCATTTTTAAATCAAATTTGCTCGCGATATCCTCGAAACGTTATTGCTTCTGACAGCACTATCAACCAACTCGAAGCAATTGCAGCTTAGCTGGTGTATACTTGAACCGTAGCGTTGTTGAACTTTGGATCCGATAAAGAAATAAAACGTGTAATTCCCGAATAATTTCATTCGACCTTCCGCAAATTATATTTTTATAAATTGTAGAATTCATCCAGCGGGTCAAGGGGAAATTTTTCAATTTACAATAGATATTCAAATCCGATCATCAGTTTTTGAATCTCTAAAAAAAGAAAAAGTATTTAAAATTCGGTCAGGAATAAATAATTAATTATTCATTAACAAGTGTTAATAATCATTCAAGCATCGAATGTGTTCCTTCCAATCCTAAGGGTACAAGAGGATGCTTCGGGTGAAGGCCGTTTCTTTTTTTTTATCCTTAAAATCCACTATTTTTTAATATAGGAACAACGTACTTACTTTTTTTTTTAATGACGTAACCGGCATTACAACAGTGTACTCAATCACGTATGGAATTTCAGCACGTGATTAAGAATAATTGACAAATCTGATGCGTATCTAATAAATGCAGAGAAATACGCTTTGCCTTGCACTCGAGGACACGTCAGTGTTTAGCCAGGTCAATTTTGGCCCTCCGGCTCTTTCAATAACACCGTCTACCTGCAAAATATCCTGTTGCGAAAAGGATAACGGGTCCTTAAATTATGACTTAGAGGGTACCTGAAGCACAGCAACGCGGTGCGAAACCATTATTCTGTAGATTTGGAAACTCGTTTTCACCGTTTCCTTCATTTTCCAACAGTCTTCTACCGAAAATTTGCCCCTGTAGCATGCAGTCACGCGTGTCGGATCGCGTTCGGGTTTCACAGGCGTTTCAATTCTGCAACAAGTCGGGAAATCATCAACTATTGAATTAATTAACTACCTAACACTTATATGCAATTTTAGACGTCAAATTAAGTATGAACCAATTATGCAACCTTTTGTTTTATCTGATACGTTAGTTCACTTTACTGACAATTAAATTTTGAATTACCAGCTACGATTTTGTTATCGGTTTAAGTTATAATTACAATGTCCCTGTAAAACATCAATAAATTCACCCTGTAGATAACAACTTATCCGTTTATTTAAAATTTAAAGACTAGATATACATTAAACGCGAACTGCTGCAGTGTGAATTACTGTTATTTGGAAGGCGACGAGCATTTTTTACCTGCAAATTGGTCATTTACTTGTCCGGTGACCTTAGACGAAGTTGAAAGTGCGCTCAGGTAGATGGGCGCATTGAAGGCGCGGTTCAACGCCGGACACGTTAACTTACATTTAAGCCGAGGGATTTTGCCAGGAAATGCTCGCGGTGTTTATTGTCGAAGGGTACATTATGGCCCAAACGGATAAGAAGACCTAACGGTTAAAAGTGTATAATTATTTTTCATTGAATTCGACTGTCCGTGCAATTTAGAGAAAGTTGCCAGTACCTGGGGACATTTGAAAGCACTTTAATGAGCGTGCAATATTTGAAGAAAGCTTTTGGAAATCTTTTATATATTTTTTTCTTCGATATTAGCTACACGCTGTTCGTCCAAGCGTACGATGAGAACCTTCCACGTTGAATTACGCAACTCTTCGGCTCGAATGTAGCACTCGGTTTTTTTTTTTTTTTAATCTAAACATAGAAACAAAATTATTATTGGAAGTTAGCAATTACGGGTATCATTATTTATAAAATGGTCAAGATAAAGCTTTAACTTTTCTTACGCTCGTTAAATATCTTAAAATAAATAATATCAATGAATCCTTCTTTCTCATGTTCTTCTACTGAAAGTATATTTTCAGAATAATAAAATTATCAAAGACTGATGGTTCTGTCGTATTTGTTATCTGAAACAATAAGAATTATTCAGTTACACGATTACTCGTCTTTCACGTAAACATCGCATTTGTCCTCGTGTTTGAAGTAAAATAAACATCATCTACATCGATTATTGTCAGTGAAGAAAACGCGTTATCGGGTAATTGCACATTGATTATCGACGGATGAAAGTTTACCGCTACACATCAAAGACAATGAAAGATTTGCATAACATCGAGCGCACTAGTGTGCCGCGAATTCGAGTCGAGTTCGAATGGTATTCCTGGATGAAACTCGATACAAACAAAGGACCAGAAAACCAGTAACGCATTTACGAACATTATCCTCTGACTAATTACACACAGCTTGTCCGTGTACATAAACAATCGAGCGATACCATGAATTCTCCAACGTAGAAGATGCGCTTCGTTGATGTTACAATAATTTGACGATGGTATTGCGTTGCGACCACAACGAATTCGTGGCGCAAACCCGTAAACACCGTGGATTTACGTAACAACACGGTAAATTGTTGAAAATTAAGGAAGTCGCGATTCTACGATGTCAAATCACAACGGAACACCCACGCTTATAGCGAATGATTCGCGTTTAGTTTTTCTGCTTTTATGGATCACTCGATTTATCCGCATTCATGAATAGTAAAATATTGTAATTTAATTTTGCTATTTTCTACAGTGTATTACTCGCTCAAACGCTAACACGGTATAATTATTAAGAATTATAATTGCAAATTTAAGCTCAAATTGCAAATTGCAAATTTAAGCTCAAACTGCAAATTGCAAATTTAAGCAAATTTTCTTTCCTGTAAACAGTGAAACAACGTCTTTTTCGTCTAGTTTCTACAGTTTAAACTAAAAATTGCTGAAGAGTTCCAATATTCTCTGGCGAAATTGTGAGATAGAGGTAGCAGGGGTGGTTTACCCGATCCTCCAAAACTTTCGATGTCCTTTCTTCTTATCCCGAGGAAGGGATGTACCTGGTTTCCCCACTTACTCTCACCTGCCGACTGCTTAAATAGCCAAGCTTGCCCAACGGATGTCATCAGTCACTCCTTGCAGAGATTCGGGTTTGTGTCGTGTCCAATAGTTTGTTTAGTTTCCCTTGAAAAATGTTCTGAAGAAGACGTGCCGAAGGGACGCGTTCAGTTTTCGTGCGTGATCCACGAATTCCTCGCTGAAAAATGTACAAGCAGATTTACAAGAAGTTCTTTCCACGTGAGTGAAACATGGTGTTTATAATTTTCTCTTTTTTTCCTGTCAATTCAATGTTTACAAAAAGCAAAATTTATACTCGTCACCTTACAGTTTACACAACTGGTTCGTTTACCTCTTCTTCCTCTTCTTTTTTTTAAAACTTGAATAATTTTAAAAAGAAGTCTTCAAGTTTCAATGGTTGTTGAAATTCACGTCTATTCGCATAGTTTACAGACTTGCCGGCATAGTTTTCGAATCACGCCCGTTATTTAACCTTGTTACATGCTAATCACACTTGGCTAATTTTCTTCCTGAAGAATCTTTAATATCCTGTTGTGTAGCCATCGGGTCCTATACAAATTGAAATACAGTAACTATCTATACTAATTAATAGAGATACATTAGAATGTTTGATCTTGCATCATTCTAGAACAACATTTTTGTTATTTAAATGTTATATTACCAGTTATCTGTTCCCTTCTAAATTCAATTTGTAGATTGGTTTCTGTAACGGCTGGCAAACGGTTTTATCGCAAAAGCTTAGGGAAACAGAAGTTTGATTGGTGATCGAGGCGACAGAGATGTTTGTAAATAATAGAATACAGCACAAAAATAGTTTGTAAATATAACGTGAAATGGTTGGAAAGTGGTCGAGAACTTTCTTTGAAAGACAGACTACGTCCTCGCACGCTAGGAGTAACGAACGTTGGAGGAAAGTTAAAAATTGTGCAAGAGAGTATAGGCGCGCAAGGAAACCTATTTATAGAACACTTTTTCTTTATAATATTTATAATAAATATAATTTTTTATCATATATTAACTCTGTTAATATAGTTCTCCAACGATATGATTGAATGTTTGTAATCAGTTTTTTCTTGTCAACCGGGTAGTTGAAAAATTGAAACCAGCTGCATAAAGATGATAAGTTGTAAGGGTAAGCAATCATAGTTGGCATGGTGATCTGTCGCAATAATTTTGCAAATTAACATTCAGGGAAATCCGGTCGCGGTCTCGAACAATATATTCCTCGATTCCCAATGTTCATTATTAGATCCTTTCAGGACTGCGGGGGAGGGCTTTTCAACGACCCGGATTCTAAGATATGGAAATGCTTAAGTAAGCCGCAAGTTACGAGCCGTGATAAAAACCAACCTCGATACTTTTGACCCGATTCGCCGTCTAAACGACTCGACTAAACTAAATTAATTTTTCATTCTTCTTTCGCAGGATGGATCCCGACACGAGTGCTGATCTGCCTGATGATGTTCACAGCCTGTTGGACGAACTACATGTGTCGTTTGCAGATGCCAATCCTGGCGGTTCCGATGATCAAAGCTCTGCCCGGCAATACCACAGGAGGTGCTTGCTCCGATGATTCGTCTCGTGTACGACGCGCGCTCTCATGGCTGGACCCAGGGGCATACCTGGAAGATCAGATTCTAGCGGAGAGACTGAAAGCGGCTCAAGATTCCGTGGATAAAATTCGTTTACCTAGGGACATTACAAAGAGGGAGGCAGATTCATCAAAACCACGCGTCTCGCTGTTCAGCGGCGAACCTTTCGATTGGAGTCCCTCGGTCCGTGGTCAACTGATAGCAGCGTACAGCTACGGGAACGTTCCTGGAAATTTCCTGGGTGGTCTCATGGCTATGCGATGGGGAGCGAAGAAAGCGATACTCTGGACTTCTGTGGTAGCTGCTATAGTGTCACTGATAAGTCCTATCCTAGCTCAACTGCACTGGGGAGTTTTACTCTTCACCAGGATAATAATCGGTGTCACCGGAGGAGTGACATTCCCGGCTTGCCACACTTTGGTCGCTAAATGGGCACCTCCTGACGAGAGGGCTCGTTTCGTTTGGTCCCTACTCGGTGGTACTTTTGGTACCGTCTTCACTTATCCCATGGTAGCTGGTATCGCCGAGACGATGAACTGGGAGAACGGCTGGTACATTCCATCCTTGTTGATGTTCATCTGGATATTCTTCTGGTTTATACTCACGTACGACACGCCCGCGGAACATCCTGGGATCTCGGAAGAAGAGAAACAGTTCATCGTTAAGTAAGTGAATGTTAATGAAATTATTGATTAGAATGTAAGACAAGTTTGCGAGTAGTTTACCAAACTTTTTATATTCGTTATTCAGCTCCCAAGCGGGTACAGTGAGGACTGAAAAACCTTCGCTGGCAGAGACACCGATCAAAGAGATCTTCACGTCGGTCCCGTTCATCAGTTTGATCTTCTGCCACTTTGGCAATATGTTCTTGCTGTTCTTCTATCAGAACGCGATGATGTTGTACCTGACGAACGCTCTGGGATTCCAATTGTCAAAGGGAGGCCTGGCCGCTGGTCTGCCTTGGGCAGGAAGGATGTTCCTCGGGTTCGTCTTTAGCTGGGGCGGGGACACGCTTAAGAAAAAGCAAATCGTGTCTGTTACTGTTCTTCGCAAAGGCGCAACGGTGTTCTGTAATTATCTTAACAACAATTTTTCCCTTGTTCGATAATCTTCTAAAATTTATTTTTCTTTCTGGTGTTTTCATAGCTCACCTGATACCAGGAATCTTCCTGATACTAGTCGGCTACGTTGGATGCAGATTCGTTCTCGCAAACGTGTTTCTGGTGCTAGCGCTGGGTTTCAACGGGGCAGCGAGTATCTCAAATTTGTCCAACAATCAAGATTTGTCACCGAACTTTGCTGGATTCCTATACGGTATCATAAACACGATCGGCGGAACTTCCGGTATGATTATTTCACCGATGGTGGAAGAAATAGCAGGGAAACACGGGGTAAGTGTCGTCATTTCTCTTTTTATCTCGTCGCTAATGTGCTTCGCTGTGTAATCTTGTACTTTATCGGCTTTGCTTCGTACCCGCTTATCGCAAACGTTTGTCGAATTACTTGCATGAATTATGTAATTTTTTTTTGTTTGTTCATTTGTACATTCATCGTTGTGATAGTAGTAGCGAATATCCTGTTACTGTCTCGTTACGCTTAAAGCTGCTCTTGGCATATTCGAGACCTCAGTTCAGCCTTGTACTCTGTTGCGTAACTCATAGTACGGGCAGTACTGGGGAATTGTGTGTGCGATGCATCCAAAATGAATCATCTAAACGATTGAAAAAAATTTCACCGACCTAATAGCACCTAGAATTTCACCACGTCACACAGACAGCTTTGCTTCGTTCCTCTCTTTTCTCTTTATACAATTCGTGTATGTGGAATATAAGAATATGTATATGATAAAATTGCAATCTTTCTCTCTCTTGGATGGAGAGAGGATGCAACGAGTCGAAGCGATAATATACACTTCTTGGTATCCTGTAATTCTTGTCATCCAGATGCACGAAGTACTAATTACAATGTCAATATCCGTGGATTGAACGCGCTAAAAAAGTTGTATTTAAGTGGAACAGATGAAGACCTCGCTAATGCTTATCCTATTCACATTCATCCAGACACTCTTTCGTGGTGGTGACGATTTGTGGGTACTTACTCGTCTCTATATCATCCAGCTTATAGTACGAGACGTACCTACAAGTCGCATCATCCGTAATCCACTCGCATACGCAATATTCATATGCACTGGTCTTTTTTTTACCCTAATGCTTCTTAGTGATCATCTTAACAGCAATACCAGGTGTACGGGTACGTGTATCATCGATGTTATTTCCAGTTTATGTGGCTTTCTAGCTGTTGTGCAGTGTCTTAAAGAGTCGTTCCTTACGGGAACTAACTGTTGATTAATCGTGTATAAGATTTTGTTGCGTCTTCTAGCATGCTATCGAGAGATGGCAAACGTTATTCTGGATCGGTGCTGCAGTGTGTATCGTTTGTATGATCATCTTCATATTCGGCGGCAGCGGGAACATCCAAAGTTGGAACGAAGTTCGAGCTGACCGGCAACGTCGTCAAGAAGAAGGAAGAGAGTAGCTGTTTCCTGACGTTTTTTAGAGACATCGACGTGCTATACTGAGTTGTGAAGTGAAAATAATTAGACAGGAAAAATGAAATTGTGAGTTGATTTTTAACTTTGACAAGAGCTGTGTTTATATTATTAAATGTTGCGAAACGTTGCCGAGTGTAACGGAAGTATCGTGATGACGAATAGTATTGTATATATTTTATAAATCTACTGACATGTACATGTTTTAGTTTATGAAATTGTTGTAATCTCAAGTGATCTATTTTGTATACCAAATGGAGGTTTTTCTATATTCTATATAACTTAAGATGTTTTAAAAAAATGTGTGTGATGCAAATGTTTCGTTATTAAATAAACGTGTTTAAATTAAATTGAATTCTGTTCACTGATTCGTATGATGTGGCATACAATGAAACGGAAAAAGGAAAAAAGAATTGAATTTTAAGGATGCGTTTTTGCTTATTAGAAGAAACAAATATTGCAGAACGTATGCACAGCAGCAAACAGATTTTCATTGTTAATTGAAAAGTATTTTATTAATTCGCTATACATTTTATCATCACAAATACTTTATTTGCAGTTGCTAATTTTAATTTTAATTTTACTTACTGGTTAATGTCATTTTATAACAATACTTTTCAGTGCTTCGTCTTTCCGTAAAATAAACGACTGTTCTCTATTGAAAAAAAGTAAAAGTAAATATACAAATTGAAATCTTTCACTGACCTACCGCCTAGCAGCGATAAAGCAACAATCTTTGCGCGCACTTCATCCCAACCAAACTAGCATATTCTTTTATTTCGTTTTCTTCTTCTTGTTTGACACGTTGAGATTGCCTTTTATATATTTGATACGGCATTGCAGCTCGACGATACAAAATTAATACCTAAAATGAAAACAAGATCTCTTAATAGAGAAATGAAAAATACAAACATTTGTCATAGTAAGAATCTATAAAGCAAAGTTTATTTTAATACCTTACGAACATCGACTACACCATCTTCGTCGATAGCATCAATGTCATCGTTCAACCTGCAATATTTTTGCTTATCTAATTTCAGTAGGCAAGGTTCTATATCAAACCACCCATAAGTTTCAGGACACAATAATTTTGACGGCCTCATTCGTGCTTTGTATCGCATCTTGGGACAAGAGTGTATATAAAATCCCATGTAATAATATTTTAAATCTGGCGCAACTTTATTTAATTGTCTCGTTAAATAAACCTCTCGAAGAGAACTACGGATAGATATAACGATGTAGATATTACAGAAAAATTAAATATCAACGTGTGAAAGTTTAGATACCGACCTAAATGTTCCAAGAGAGAGGAATGAGTATGCTGGATCATAAAAGAAGTAAACACTTGAGACACAAGAAGGTAAAATATCTATCACTCCAACAGCAATTAATTCATTATCTAACCAGTATTGTTCGTGAAATGAGCCATATCCACCGGGTGGTCCATTCTCTGGTGTCCATGACTTCAAAATTATATTTGTATATTATCTTTGTACAAAGCAATGAAATTATATATAAAAAGTAAACGATATCTAATAAAAAATGTTATGGCAATATCATACATAATATTTAAAACGTTTTAGCATTAATGCAAAGTGTACCTGCAGAGGACTTTTTACAATAAAATTAAAAAACGATTCTATATCCAAATCTTCTGGCGGATCTCCGTGGACAATCATTTGGTATTTTTTATAAACATTTGCACTTACTTCAAGAGTGCTAATAAATTCGTCGGACATTGTTCTCACCAATTTTATCTGATGAAGAAATTAATTGTAAGAAATTAATTCTTGAATTTACATATAAAACATAACACATAGTAAGAAGGTCCACTTTGCTCCAATCGTGTATCATTTTACGTTTACAATGTAACATTAATTATGTATGATATTATGCACTTATGGGTAGAAGCAGCAAATAATATTTCACGAATTCTGACAATGTATAAAATCATATGAACTACAAAATTACCTGTAAAGGTGATTCCACAAGAATTCTCATATATTGCTTCTCTACAACCTTTTCTGCTGGAACCCCGTGAATTGTTGTTTGATATTTTTTATATGTTTCAAAAGACTGTTTTGATGTTTCTATGTATCCAGGGCTCTTTGGCGAAACTCTAACTAGTTTCAGCTAGTAAAATTTGTAAATTTAACATAACTGTATCCCAATAATAATCAAACAAAATATTGTAACTGAATTGAATAATCATACAAGTACAAAGTACTAAAATTTTCTTTCTGCATTTTCTTGTTACATGTTAACTTAACTTTTAGCATCAGACAAATTGGAGAAAGAAGGACCAACTTATTACATGCAACGGTTATCGAGATACTTGAAACAATCGTTACAAATCCTACCTGCAGTCTATTAGTTCCATTACACATTTCTTCAAACAATTTCTCTAAACTTTTAGTATGGTTTTCTTGTTTATTTTCTTTGAACATAGCATCTATTTCTTCTTGAGTTTTTCCTTGCGCCAATAATTTATTTTGTTTGCGTTGTTTACGTAAAGCTTTCGCTTTCATGCACGGCGGTCTAGCAGCATTCATTTCTACAGACTTTAAGCTTTGAGATGTTCCATCGGACTCATTTTTATGACTCGATGTAACAGGTATGCTTTCTGAAGCTTTCTGTTGAGTTTCCGAATCGCAAGCTTTTTTTTCCTTGTCCAATATAGTAGGTTGTAATCTTGCATTCACTTCATCATTTACAAATTTCACATTCATATCAGAAGCACTTTCTTGCGCTTTTAGAAAATGTTTACTATGATTAGGAATTTCCCCAATATCTACAATAGATTCATGTTAGAAACATATGTTTTGAGGATGCATTGGAACTCTGATTATTTGTACCTATATTATCACAGTGATCCTCTTCACCAGTATCCATAGTATCATTTTTTTGCAATTCATTTCTTAAGAACTTAGCCATTCTTTTCAAGACTTTCTTTTGTGACTTAGAAATCTTAAATTGTAATGCTTCACACCTATAGCCAACAATATGGAACTTAGTATATTCATAATTAGATTCATTAGTATCATGATAACAGTTCAAAATTATTGCATTTTATTACCTGATGGTATACATTGGGCAACACGTTTGATCCATGGTAGGCTTGTAACAATAAGAACCGCATCTTCTCCAACCTCTATCTATTAAACTCTGATAATCTTGAACAGTCAATATATGTGTTCCCATACCTAAAACATATTAAATGGTAAAGTTAACATAACAGTATGAAAAGTACATGTATGTATACATATATACCAAACTGTCAAGGGACGTACATAACCTATTAATAGACATAGAGGAACATATGTAATTTAATAAAGATATGATAAAGTAGAATCTCTGATTACTATACTTGCCATGACTGAAATTTGTATTAGGACTTTTGCAATAGCCACAACTGTATTTCTCTTGTTCAGCATAATATTCAACAATACTGTACGACTGTTTCGCCATTTTTTTTCCTTTGTTTTATTAATTTTTTCTACTATTATGTTAATAACATTGACGTAATCATTGAAAACCGAAGTGTAATCGCCTGAACTGTTTGTTAATTGATAACTTTCTATATTAATCACTCCGACAATACCACTACGTATTTACAAATTCAACCCACTAAACAGAAAGTGACATTGAGTACTGCCATTTTGTTTCAATTTTGAATGACGAGGCTAAAATTTGAGTATAGCAATATCACATTTTTAAAATACAAAGCTATTATACAGTCTCTGTTGCAAAGCTTTTACTAATTTGGTAGATCAAATTATAAATCAAAGTTACATGAAAAGAAACGTGCGGATTCCTATTACATGATTTTAAAAAAAATACAACTGGATTGTTTTTAATAAAATATATCTAGCTATCTGCAAAGTTGCAAATTAAAATACTATTCATGAATCTACGAAACCTAATTACTAAAGTTAACAGTTCTTAAAACAGTAATTACAAAAAATTATAATTTTAATGTCATATTGCTTTTAATAGATCAGATGCAAAAAAAAGTTATTATAAAGTAATAATTAGAAATTGATTAATTCTAGTTCATTTTGTAACATCTGAATCATCACTCCTTTGAAACTATGATTTTATAATGTACAATTATCGAACTATAAGATGAGACGTCGTATTCACATTTTGCCATTTCATGAATGAAGTTATTCCTGTTTTACAGCAACAGGCGTCCCTTACTACACAGAGTGAAACATCGATCTATTCCTTCGGGATACTCCCTACTCTTGGCTGGTTACAGTTTCAACTTTAATGTAGTATCAGCGACTAGAAATGTCTGTTCTATTACTGGTTTATACTACTGAACCTGCAAATCATACATCATTATTAAAATATTGTGATAAAAAATGCTTTTCTGTTGAATTATTATAACAATTTTTCATTTTAATAGCTCCCTTCATAAATATCTTGCTTTAAAATTATATGAATTATTAAGATTAATAAGAGAGAGGGTCATGGCTAAAAGTTTTGGGAAAGACTCTCAAATTCTTAAGTCCTGAAAATGTATAGATTTAAATAACTTATGGTTATTAATTAGTTATTAATATTAATATAAAAAGACCATTATGCAGAAACCTTTCACGGGATAAATGTTATCTTATCGGTTCAATATCTTATCAACCCTTCAGAATATTATTTTGGTCCTGATCGTACAACGTCCCTGGATAAGTACTTCCATACATCCTCGTTCCCCTCCCACCAGTGATTTCTTCAGTACATCCCTCCACTAAATCCTGGAAGCACGGGGATTCGTCGTTCCCAGAATCAACGATTGACGTCAATGGGAACCAACCTTCGGGTCGAGCACGTCGAATTATATTACTTCATAGAACCAACGCCGTAATTACAGCGGCGGCGAGGTCCTCCCGTGTCCTCCGTGGGATAATCAACCTTTTTACTAGATTCGTGAAAATCAACTTTTCGTCGAAAGAAAAATGAGGACGCATCAGCTTTCAAGTTTGAAGAAAGAGCATCTCTTAGAAGAGGGTGTGGCGTTAACTCTTTACCTTCCTAATTGTCATAATCCTGATTCCTACATAGATCCCTACAATTAAAAGTACATTTTTCTATCGTTATTATGTGCCAAGAATGTGATTGTTAAATGGATCATTAAATAAAAAAATGATCCTTTAATTAATGTCAAGGATATGCTTGTAGATCTTTTAATTATTGAAAGATCCTTGTAGATACGCGTTCACCCCGACAGTACGTATTTACGTGGAAAACGCGGCAGGGCGAGTCCGCGCTTGTTTTTCTGCAACTCCTTGAATTCGCGCAAGCGTGTGGCCGATTCTTCGGAAATAGATCAATTACCGAGATACTTGGTGCGACGAGATGCGTTGTATTTCAGGTAAACAGCTCGCTAAAGGATATCTTCCAAGAATTTTTCCTCCACTTCCCCATAGGTACTACATTCGATCCTCCTTCGCTGTTTCTGCGTATCTGAAAATACATATTATACCAGTGAATTGAATTGAAGATCCTTAACTAAAAGATCAATTTTCTTTCCTTTTTCTTCACCGTGATCGCAAAAAGGGTTAAACCTCTCGAGGAGAGTAAAGACACAGCGATAAAAGGAGATGCGAGGGCGAGGTCGTAAATATTTCAAGGATCTCAGGCGATGATAAATATTTTTTCGTAAGACGTCAGCGTGATAACGCGGGAGGAAAAGAAGAAATTTCGCACGTCGCTTGATCTCTCCCTCTTTCTCTCCCCCTATCGTTTCTCATG
The DNA here is from genome assembly GCF_051020975.1 of Osmia lignaria lignaria. Classification (NCBI taxonomy): domain Eukaryota; kingdom Metazoa; phylum Arthropoda; class Insecta; order Hymenoptera; family Megachilidae; genus Osmia; species Osmia lignaria. The sequence goes on along the minus strand of NC_135044.1, from coordinate 8,003,977 downwards.
CACGGACAGAAAATATGCGTGGGCATTGGGTGCTCGTGGGCGTTCTGTGACGGTGACGGTGGTGGTGGTGGTGGTGTAGGCGTTTTTGCCTGTTGCGGGGGTTGAAGAAGAGCGGCCGGGGACTGAATACGGAAAACGTTGCCACAATTTTCTCTCTATCCACCCGGGTTCGGCTGTTCCAGATGGGAAAGAAAATACGGATTGAGAACAGGCGAAAACGAGGCACGTTGTCATTGCGAAAATATTGTTCGACGTTTCTCTGCAAATTACAACGACGATTTAACTACTATTCAATTTACCAACGGTTACTGTGCTTCCTTTCTTCGAACGGATATAACAATTATGAAATATTCTAATGGAAATTAATCGAGAAGGATATCGGTTTAAAGAAAACCAGAAGACAGTTCCAGGAACGACACAATTCAATTGAAACGCTTGAAGGAACCTTTTAATTAGTCCTCCCTTTCTTCGAATTCGTTGTTTAACGATAAATTGAAATCGAACGATTTCTTATGTAATACTATGAATGAACAATCGACAATGATTCTGGTGAAAAAGAAAATTTAAAGAATCCTCTTAGACTGACTTATGGCTTATTTGTTCAATTGAACGTCGAGAAAAAATTGAATAAATTACAGTCTTTGAAAGTTCCACCTGTTTACAACCGAATTTTCCAAACAACCACCGGGGAGGGCCAAGATGTTATGCGAGAGAAGATTTCAAGAATAGAGCCGAGGATCTGCTCGGGTCATCGCGTGGGTAGACGTATTTCGTATCACAATAGCAACGTATACAAGTTTTGTGCGGAGCGTTCGTAGAAGTGTGCGCGTGTGCACGTCATATCAACCCGTAGCAAGTCGGTAGGGGTTGTTCCGAGGGGTAGGGGATGCTCGTTCACCAAGGTGGGGTTGGTTGATCGACCGTACCCTCCGCCAGTTTTCTAGTCGTCCTGACGAGCTCCAACGTTCATTCTACCTCGATCAGCCGAACTCGCCAGTTCTCTACCATCCTCCAGAGAGAACGTCGCCACGAGAGAAGGTATCCAAGAAAGAAGACTTACCAGAAGTCTGACCTGTAGAGAACAGTCAAGGCTAAGAAAGGTGACTGAAATTCTTTTTCAATCCTTCTGTTAATTTTCCCAAGTGCAATCGGTTCTATTCTCCAAAATATTTCAAATCCTTCGATCGATTTAATTGGCCAAGTTTCGAGAGATAAAGACCTACGAAAAAAATATTCGTTTGTTATTAGGAGGGTGAAAAAATAGACATTCGTGCCGGTAATTGAGATTGTACATGTCAGATTTGTTAAGATTAAAAGTCCACCTTTGAACACGTAGAACAAGTGGAATGTAATTTTAGACTGTACAAGTTGAAAAGGAATTCCTAATCTGTAATTGCGATCATCGGATTTCTTTCGAATCTTTCGATCTTTCTTTGTTAGCAAAGGAGGTAACGTTGCGACATTAGGAGCATTTCGATTCATCAATGAAAGTACAGTCAATGAAATGTATTTTTAATTGTGTGTTGCATAGAGGCGTACACAAACGCGATAAATGACTATAGTATTTCTAGACGCAACAAGTGTGCGATTTCTGAGTCTACTATATCCGGTTCAATTTCATTTCCTGGCCAGCTTTAATTGTTCGATGCTATCGCGAAGTTTCGATCGGTTTTGTAAAAGCTCTCCAAACATTTGCTGTTTTTCAGATTGAAACAGGGAGAGATAATTATTTTCTCGATCCTTGTATCAATTACAAATTCATTGTAATCACCGTATTCCTTTGAACCCTGACATTTCGAACCGATAGAAAGAGAATCACCTATTACGTGTAAGTTTCGAAAATTGCGATTTAGTTAATTGCGCGTTTAATTACTCGACAACTCCACCGTTCTGTACATAAACTAATTGCGAGTATGCTGCAGGACATTTATAATTAAATTATTATCGTCACCTGTTAAGTCTACAAAGTGCCTCGCGTTTCTCTTCTATGAAACAATCCTAATGCCACGTTTATTAATTCTGAACGAGCATCGAATCTGAAACAATATAATTACCAAAATTAAAATTCGATTAGAATAAATCATTCGATGCAACGATCCAACTGATCGCATTGAAATTTTTACAAAATCATAAAAAGGAAATGTACAACTTACGGGACTTTCTACGCGATATACCCATTCATTTTTTACACGCAATGGAAATAGATTCCTGACATTTCGCATTACATGACATTTAAGCTTCTTTCATAGCGACCTGCTATCTTCATTTGCCTACGCTCATGGCTAACGTAAACTTTGCCCTGTACACAAAGAGAATACTTTATAGCAACTGCATCCTTTATCATGTATCTACAATGTATATCATCCAATAAAAAAAAAGAAGTTAATAAAACTGTATCTATATTCTTGTCAAAGTATCTACAATTGATGAAAGTCTAACCGATAGTATACAGATTGAAGTTTACCTAAGGAAGATTCGAGTTAACCGTGGAAAAAATGAATTTTTCCAGATGATGTACGATTGGGTGTGGTTACTGGCTCTATGCTCTCTCATCGTGATAACCCAATCCTTGCCGACGAATCTGGCGGAAGACGGAAAAAAGACTGATGAAACGATGAGACCAAAACGTGAGAAATCTATCTCGTTACTTCAAAAATGAGTAGAATATCTGATATACTCATTGACAATATCTACATTTCATTTCTGTTGTAGCTAAACGAGCACAGGAGATGTTAATGTTTGGTAATCAACAAAATCGTCAAGCAGAAAGCAACACAGGTGGGTCCTCTTACTCGTCTACCGCAGAAAAGAGTAAGTATCCTATCCTTTGATCGACACGTTTCATTACTTTAATTATTTTAATTTATTATTCTTTGTTCCAGGAACTCTATCCTCGTCAGGATTAGGTGGGCTGAAAGCAGCTCTAGTCGAGGAAGAGAAGTCTTCTCGTTTCAACACACCGAACAATGCCATGTACGATCGTGATTCCTTTTCACCCTACGAAAAGAACTACGAGTAAGTGTTTCATCGCTCCGAGTATTATAATTCTTTATAATAATTTGTTATCGTATAACAAAGCGATATATAACAGCTAGGCTAATTATCTAAGGTTAATGAAAAAGGAAAAATCAATTTCTGTTACAGTTACAGTAAGGTCCTTGTTAACGAGCTAGGCAACGAGATGCCTCAAGTATGGGATGTTCCTGCGTACTCTCGTTACTACATGAACGAAGATCGTCGAAAGAGGTCCGAGAAGTCTGGAACGAGCGGATCAACCACCATGAAACCGTCTACCTCGTCGTTCCAATCCTCGACATCCACTCAGCAGTCCGCGTCACAGACACAGGCGAAGAGAAGGTGAGTGATAAACGCATGCACTCTTGTAGAATCAAAAAAAAAAAGGACACGGTGACAAAGTGAAAAGTTCCATTTCCTCTTTTCTCGTTAAGTGCGTTTCATAGTAATCGTTGAAGGCGCGAGAATTCACCTGTGGAACAGGCAACCTGCGACAGGGTGAATCGACTCTGTAACCCGGCTGTAATTCCCACCCCTGCGAGCACGCCTTTCCCGCCCTCTTGCTCGTGCGGGACATCCCCCTTTTTCTTCGACATTTCTTCTGAATGGGGATGAGAGGGTTGGCGAGGGCGTTGCCCTCGGCAGAAACGGCGGTCGACTTGACGACCAAGTCGGTTCAATACGACGTCGTTATCGAAGTTGATCAGCGGAGCATGTTCGGCTCCCATCCAAATCATTTATAGACCTCTTTCAAATTCATCATCTCCACCTGCAATATTAATCACTTTTAAAATTAATATTAAAATTTACAACTTGCATCGTGATTATCTTAACGATCCATTATCCCAGATTTAATTAGTAATTAAATAATCACCGAAGTCCCCTCGATTACAAAATTAACGATCGAAGGCTTATTAATTTCTTCCGGTTACCAAGCTGTTAATTCTATTCCGTTTTGCTGATTGCGCATAAACGAGACAGTATGCGTACTGTGTACGACAACGATTACAACGGTGCAAGTTTCAACTATAGCCTGAAACGCGATATCTTTCCAGCGAAGGCTATCGATGACATTTATAACGTACACACGAAGCGGTTCTTCATTAATTAAGTGACGTCGTGGAGTGACGTTCACCGATACGTCAGAGGATGATCAATTATTTTAAAGTCAGCCGGCTGAGTTTCTTACGTCAAACTTTTATTTTTACACGAGGGGAAAAAGAAAAACGTAGCCGCCGCGCCGATGTGCAACGCTTGACCCGTAAATAAATGTCACAGGTCACTCGTGCACGATTTTTCCTCTTTGTATTGGAAAGAAGGAGGCTCGCCGAGACGATTGTGGGAAACTATAATGATAGAAACTGTTAGATAGAAGTTCCAGTTAAGTGGCATTAAATTGCAAATTCCATTGTAATTGGTGTTCAACGATAAGAAGAAACAAAGTTTCTTCTTATAAACGGGAAAATACTTTGGATGCTGATCAATAATAAAATCTTGTTATCCTTCTTCCTCCGTAAATTTACCTCTATTACCTGGTAATAGCGTCTCCTTTAAGTCACAGATAATTTGTCTGCGTTAATCGTGGGCGCTGAAAAATACGAAGGGTTCACCGTTAACGATTTTCAAGAAATATTAATCGTAACCGTAATAACGAAGCTAGACGAGGAAGAAAAAGAGCAGAGAAGAAAAATTGCGTCGCTAACAAGTTTTATGGGACTTGGTGAAATAATTAAATTAGTATAATCACCGAACGAAATAACGAAGGTAAATTGGGGGAAAATCGTGAAATTCGACGAGACGTTCACGTGTCGGACAATTATTCGATAGACCAACCACTCTGTTCACGTGGGCGTGTACGTGTTCCTGGATGCGTGGGTGGACGCGCACACACGTGTACAGTTTGGTGCAGTCATCGGGACGTTCGATACTTGTGACGCAATAGGGTAGCTTTCCAAGGGGTGGGTCCGTGAAAAGCTGAATGGACGCGGCGAGGAAAAGTAGGTCAGACCTGACTATTACTTGACATATCGCGAGCCAATCAGCTGACGGGAATAGAGTTTTCTAGTTTGCGTCGACACTTCCGTGAGATGCGACGAAATTAGTGGAAGAAAAGTTCATCTACAGATATGCAAATCGGGAAGCTCGAACTCTAAAAGAATTAGCCTTCGGCTATTTATACCCGTGCTACTCCGTTACAAAATTATTATTATAATTGGCGATGGTGCTCATTTTTCAAGCTGAAACTCGACGAAGTCGTTCGTTCTTAGATCGTCCAGAGTTGATTTTAAAAATTTCCCGATGTATTTCTTTTTCTCCTGATTACACGTGAGATGAAGAACTGAATGAAACCACCTGACGAGTCAGACCGTTTTGGCATATGACCAACCAATCAGCTGATGGCATTAGCTGGGTGCCGTCGTATCGATCATCCGCGACAGACCGTGGCAGAAGGCATGCTCGCCAGACCTGACCTAGGATAACATCCTATCGCTGTACTCGGCGCAAACGCGTACGATCTCTTACACTCGTCGTCATTGGCGCTTGAAGAATCGTCCTTTTGTTCGCTGGCTTTTTCATTCAAAATATACTTTGCGCCTCGATGCATATACACGCGCGATTGAACTGTAAATCCAGATTCAACTAACAATTGTAAAATGATCTAAAATACATACAGAGATAAAAGAAAAAAAAATAATAATATCTTACATTGTTATTGCGTGATTGATACGAGTTGTCCAACTTGAAACTTTCAGCGTTCCAATTTATCAAGAACCACGATTCAAGAGGGAATTGGATATCGATCCGGAGGATGTGTTAACTCTGTTGTCCCTTTGGGAAAACGAGCGTCGCAAACGGTAATAACCGCTCTCTCCATGATGGTTTATAATTGCGAATGGTCGTGTAAATACCTGAAATATAAATTCATTTTTTAATATTTAGAAATTGGCACAAGTACATGAACGAAGAGTACGATAACGTAGACGACGAAGACAATCTTCTTGACGAAGAAGATCCTAGAAATGGTAAATGGAAACAAATATATACCTTAGTTATCGATTGAATTTCGTTTCTATTAAGACAATATGTGATTGCACGCAGTTATCCCATGGGTGGATTCATCGGTGTACCCTCCTCGTCATTATAGTCTGGACTCTTTATCACCGTCAGACATAGGAATTATACGTACTCATCCATCTAGCTATTATGAACAATACGAGAACCAGTATGGTCAGCAATACGATGGTACTCCTCAATATGGCCTTGTTTATCCTCAACAAAGTTACTACAATGTCCCTGAGAAGAGGTTCATGGTTTCCAGAAAACGCTCACAGGTAAGCGCATCCCTGTCACCCTGGAAATGAATCATCGAGTTTTTTATGATTTGTAATTTTATTTTACAGGCATACGATCCTTACTCCAATTCTGCTCAGTATCAGATAAGCACTCAATCGCGAGGATACCCTTACCAACACCGCTTAGTCTATTAAAATGACCCGTTGTTGCTCGATAAAAATACGTAACGACAAACTACATTATCGAGAACGTGATCAAGAAAAGCGAGAGATATAAAGAATTTAGTAAGAAAAAGAGGGTAACGAACTGACGTTTTCGGACTCACGTATACGCAAGACAAGAAACTAATAAATAACACAGAAATTTCGAGATTCTCTGACTGAACGCCTCTCTCTCTGACGCCCCCGTTCTTTTAGCTACTTCGTCTTCGTTCTGAACACAATAATACGTGCTCGAAAAACGAACAAGAGAGGACTTTACTTTAAGAAACACGGTGCTCAGAAAGACTATACACGATCTACAAGAGCCTGCTGAAGAGACAATAGCCATTTTGGTAGAAGTTTCAATTGTTTGGCTAACAATGTGCGTTGCGCAAGGACTTGTGTTAATTTCATTTTGAATCTATCTGATACATCTGATTCCAGCATGCTCTTGTATTATTTCATTAACACGTTGACTGCCATAGGACAGTTAATTAATTCTTTAATCAACTTGAATGACTAATTTTTAATAATTTGATTAACTTGAATTTGTAACATCTCGAACCTCGTCGTAGTTAGCGTGTTAAATGATAAAGTTAGAAATTCAAGCTCTCCTTGCTTGCAGCACGGGCAGGATGAGCACCGATCAATCGTGCGACGACTGAAATCGTTAAAACAATCTTAGCGTACTCGAATTAAACTATCCTCGTGCTTGTCTGACTGATATTAAAAATGAATAGTTACTTTTTCATGGATTAGGTTCGAAGGTAGACGCATAGTACTCGATCCGACTAGACAACCGTAGTATTGGCGATGGGAATAAATGGTCGACCTAAAATAAAAAAGGAGGACAAGATTTCATTCGGGACGATAGGGAACGATAGAATAGATAAATGAAAGACGAGGCTGAAATGTAATTTTATATAACTTACCATTCGTTTCGCTTATATGTAGGTATATCGTTACATATGCATTGTCGTCAAGTTCATACGACTCGTGTGTATGCATTTCATCCCCTTTAAAACTTAGTTTGCAAGAGGGATAGAGAGAGATACTGTACGCAAAACGAAATCGAAGATACAAGAACATATAGTGTATATATTGAGTACTGAAAATACCAGTTTGAATCCAATGATAATGATCGGTATCGTGAGCTACAACATATCTTCTATTGGATTCACACTTTATATTCGACGTGCTGACACATCGATACCCTCCTATCCTTACTTTAAACATAATTGTCAATTAATTTTCTAGCCGTGTACAGACTTATACTATGCATCGATCGCCGCAAGAATAATCCTCGATGGTTTTCTTCTCACAGCGGCATATCGGCTACCAATTAAAATTTTCCGACTCGATGGTATTAATTAACGTGCTGTGTCTTGAATAACGATGATCGTGTCTGTGAAACATGGTATCTATATTAGTACAAAGTAATTGGTAATGTATTACTCGTTTGAAAATGATAGTACATATAAAAACTAATAAGAGGATTCATCGAGTTCGTGAAATTTTAATTCTTCTCTTGCTGCGAGTGTAAAGTGTGAAGTATCTTTTTAACGATAATAATCCATCGTCTTACCATTGTCACTGAAAACAAAAGGAAAGATAAAGTGGGAAAAAAAAAGAAACAAGTAAATGTGAAACTACAAACTTACCACCTAATAACATGTAATGTTCTTCTCGATTGAACCAAACACGGCCTTCCATAGAGCAAACGTTCCGAGGAGACTGAATAATTTTTCCTTTTTTTTTTTTTCTTCGTTCGTCTATCTGTATGCTTGAAACGCGTACATATGATTATTTTTCACGGTAGAAACAGCAACAAGAAAAATAGAAAATGATAGAAAGAGAGAAAAAGAGAGAGAAAAATCAGAGAACGACTGACCGATCGATCCGTGAACGATCGGCGATAGAAATCTTTTTTGTCACTTGATGCTCTATATTTTTGACGATCGTTTAGTATGTAATTAGTATTTACTTAGATTAAGTATCGTTGCGACGGAATGATTCAGTATTTATTACTTATTAATATTGTAATTAGCGTTATAGATGATGAGAAGTATTGATTACTATGTACAATTAAACGAACATCAATCAATCAATCCGGTTTGAGTTTCATTGATAAAGTGATTTTTCTGTTCAATGAAGACACTTGTTGCATATTTCTTTGGAACGCATCTTCAAAGATTGAACGTTTTTGCCATGCGACACAACTAATTCTGAAACAAAAAGAAAAAGATTCGGTTATTTCAATGTGACTGCCTTGAAAATACTGCTGCACTCTTCTCAAAAGTTATTAGGTTGTTACATACGAGCTAGCCAATTTCGAAATATTGTCAATGTTTTTTGTTCTCTTATGCTTATAGATTCTCTCCTGATCTGCACGCAAAATAAAATTGTCTAAGCTATTTTCTATGCACGTTCGATTTTACCAATGGAAAATAAAGAGATTCATATATCGATGGTGTTTAAATTTAAAACAATACGCGTGACATCAACAAAATCATCTAGATTTATTAAAATTTCTTGTTATCGATTTTACGAAAATGTATCCTATCTTCCTTCTTAATGTTAAAAAATTTGACAAAATATGTCGAGATATTTTTGCGAAAAGAAACGCGAGGAACAATAATAAAATTGAATGAACATGCACGAACATGAAAAAGTAATTCAATGAATATTTATTTCTGTGTTTCTATTAATGATAAAGCTTCTCAATGGCAACTATTCGTCATTGATTACAGATCAACTACCTGAACTATTATAAGCGCATGAGAAGGAAAAAAATAAAGAGGTGTGTGTCAATCGTGTTACTTTAGAACGAATCTATATGCATATTATCGTTCTATAATATCATGTAAATGTTCAATGATATACACGTGTGCAATTTCGAAACAAAAAAGTCATGTCACTCGGCGCTGTAAGTATTTTTTCAAACCCATGGTGCTTCTTATATATATATATTATATATAATATTGTAACAAAGCTAAACGATAAATAATAAATAACCGTATTCTACTTATAAGCATTTACTCCTGGAGCATTATTTATATATACTTCTGCTTTTTGTTAAAACAAATATATGTAATATACAAGTTAAAGATACGTACTTGATTACCTATAAACAAAAACAAAAGACGTTCTATTTTATAATAACCAATCTTTTTTTCAGTAAATTATTTCTTTTAATAATTAAAATATTTTCAAATACCTATCCTTATTTTTAAAATGGCCAGAAAATCGACTCGTCACGTTGTCATTGTCGATCCTGTAGATTGGCCACAATCGTTAGATGATAATATTAATTGGAAATTATTACAAGCTTCTACCGTTCGGCATGTATCTATAGCAAGGGAAGCGCTCTCTCAGGCACGAAAATGTTTGTTTCTTGTTTTTAATTAATTTCCATCTGCAATAAATAGATTTAAAAAGGACCAATTACGTTGATGTTAAAAATAATACTTATACCATTAGTTTCGTACACTTTGTATAGGGTGCTGACGTTAATTGTAGAAGACCCGACTTCTTGACGCCTCTGCACATTGCTACTGAACATAATGATATAAAACTCATTGAATTGCTCTGCAATCAGCCTTCCATCGACATCGAGGCAAGGACACTGGAAGGTTAATTACCTTCAATTAAAATTATAATTCAACACCGTAGCGAATTTAAATCTTTTTTTAAATTTAAATTTAAATACTTTTCGCTTGGCAGATAACTGCTTTACCAACCGAGCCATCCAGATAATCGTCACATTTTCTTACATTCCATCCAGGAATGACACCTCTTCATCACGCTGCTTTTCTAGCACATCCGGATGCGATTCAAATATTGCTTGAAAATGGCGCCGTTGTTAATTGCACGGATAACCTCGGCAGACACCCCTTACATTACGCCGTTCTACAAAAAGACGTGAAAAGTGCCACTATATTATTAACAAACAATGCTAGCGTAAATGTTTATGATGTCTTTCACGAAAGTCCACTTTACACTAGCGTCATTCGGAGACCCTTTTTTCCCATGATTAAATTATTGTTGTCATATGGGTAAAAATATCATTTATGTTGCAATTTTTAAAAGTAAATAAACATGAACCATCTTTTGTAGAGCAACAGTTCATTCGACGCCTTGTCAAGGTTCATTAGGACTACTCCTTGAGGCTCTTTTATCTATGAAAAACACATCAGATATAATTATATTGGATCTTCTCTTTCAAAATGGAGCAGATGTAAATGCAACGGAGTTTACTGGTTTACGTACCCCAATGCATATAGTGGCTATGACAGGAAATTTGCAACTAGCTACGTCAGTAGATACACGTTCAAAAATCTTCACAACGTTTTCAAGTTGAATTCTAATGGATTCTATTACACCATGTAGCTATCTTATTGAAAAAGGAGCTGATTTACGTCGAAAGAACAGAGCTGGAAAAACACCACTGGAAGTAGCTATAATGTATAAAAACTTTAAAATTGCACGGTTAATTGAAAATTATTTTTCAATGGAATTAAAAATACATCGGACCGTTAGCGTAACGGACCTTACAAGTGCATAAAATCAAACTTTATGTATAATGCGCATGCGTACAATGGCAAAGTGCAGAATTGAAATTTTGATGACCAGTAATATATCGTATCGACATCAAATGGCGCCACAATTAATAACTATAAATCACGCCTAAAATCAAACGTTATCACAACATTTAATAAACTAACTAATTAATTAATTGGTATTCTGTCACTTTGGAGCAACATTTTTCACTTGAAGTTTACGACAGATTCACCTTCTTCACGAAGTTCACGTACTTCCGAAAGCTTGGTCGATAAGATGTCGAGTAGTTTCCGTCGTTTTTCAATAGATGGCGCAGGGGGTCCAATGCCTGGTGACGTCATAGCACGTCATGTAATGCTATATATATAACGTGTCATTTCCCAGGGAAAAGGTATACATAGTTTGTATTATATTGCATATACTATAATGTTCTGTTGTAGTGGTGTAAATAGTCATGATTATTATGGACAGCATGCAACAAATAGATTATAATTTCTTTATATAAATGTATTATCTATAACTAATTATATTGTATAAAAACTTTGCAAGTATGTATTGTATTTGTTATAAAAGATATTTTTGTACTACACATCTAATTTATATATTTACATAGATATTTGGATGAACTTAAAATAATTGCAGACTTACAAAATATAACACAAATTTAATATTAATAACGTTCTGTTTCCTTTACTTATGCAAAATATATCATACTTTATATTGTGTATAAAAGTTTGAATATCTTGTTTCAGTGATATGAATAATCTGGTATTTGGAGTTGGCATAGGACTATTTGTTATTTTGATCCTGTGGGCTATAGCTTTGTTAATATTTATCGTATCATTAAGAGTTGAAAAGAAAATTGGAACTATTGCAATATTGGTTGTTGGCATATGTACAATAGTTTTAATTGCTTTGCCAAAGACCTCTGAAAAAGCTAATTCTACAGAAAATAAGGTATGAGAATAATTGTTACATTACAAAAATTTGATATATATATTTATATTATTATTTATGTAATAGCTACCTGATGTCTATTTTAATCTTTTTTACAGATATATGATCATTTGTTCATTTGGCGTATTGTATTACTTGTATTGTTGACTATATCATCTCTCATTGGTTTCTTAGGATATATTAAATTTTCATTGACAGAATCAGTCAGACCAGTTCGAATATCTAGTTGGGTATCTTAAATATTAATAGTAAGTATTCTTCATTGTTATAACTAAAAGGCAAAGGTAAATTAAATAATAAACATTCTAATTTCTTTTACTTGCTTTGTTTTGCAGAAGTTATTAATAAATGCTGCAACTGAAAAACACTATTTAATTCTTTTAGTCAATATTTTGTCTTCATAATACAGACAATATTTAAAACATTATAAAAATGTTGCGCAGTAGTACTACTAAACTTTCATCAGCTCTAGTGAGACATATTTCTTCATCTTATCAGATGAATAAACAATTTGAAATAAATAGTAATAGCGAATTTGTTAGTAAAGTAATGAATAGTTCAGTACCAGTTATTGTAAATTTTCATGCAGAGTGGTGTGATCCTTGTAAGATCCTAACACCCAAACTAATCGAGCTTATAGGACCAATGGATAAATTAGATCTTGCCATTGTGAATCTAGAATCAAATCCAGAATTAGTACATATTTTTGAAGTAAAAGCTGTCCCAGCTATTACAGTAATTTCAAGTGGATTGGTTGTTGATAAGTTTGTAGGTTTAATTGATATAGATATCATAGAAAATTTAATACACAAACTTACCAATACTTCTCCAAATTCTGAAAATGATAAGAGACCAAATGAAACATGAGTATTTTACATATTATTCAAAGTAATAATTAAATATATTTTTATTCTATTGTGCTATATAATTCTACTTCTCTTAATTTTTCAAAGAGCAATAGTAAAACAAGAGCAGCGCGATTGTGCTGCGTGGTATTTAAACGATTAAAAGAAATATTTTATTACATGTTTAAAATGCAACTTGTGAAGTTGCATGAAAAAGAAAGAATAATTATGTTAAACTATAACAAATTTTATTAAAATTGTGAATAAATCTAGTTTACAAGAAGTATATTTACTATTATAATTTAAACATAATTAAGGTTTTGAATTAATACCGGGATAAAACATACGATTGTAATTTCAAAAAAGATAACATGTTTATTATTCATCATTTTTTTTTTTTTTTAATAATAATTTGTTAATTATTTTACAAACTCTTAATAATGTATTATATGTATTAGTAATATTATAACATGATTATAAAATGATTTTTTAAACTGATTGTATGTTACATAGTACAATGTTATAATAATTAGTATTAACGGCCTTTTTTTTTATTTTACGAAGTCGCCACACTAGCAGTATTTATTAAACTAATCCTAATGTTAAAACTGAAGTATATTTCAAGGAACTTACTTTCTTTGCATAATTGCTATCACTACTTAAATATCTCTCAGTAGAGTACAGCTAATAAGATTAATTTGTTTCATCTGAATAAAATTCATTGAAAGCACATTATGCAACAAAGTTAACAATGGCTTATTATTAAATAATGAATGTAAACCTAAAAACGATAAACTGTGACTGATGTAGGAATTATGAACAAATTGTTATTTAATCTAGCTTTTACTTTAGGTTTATTTCAACTTGCGAAACAATTCTGTACAATCTATGTATGAAATTGTTGCTGAAAATAGATAGTAGGCCTAAAACATAATAAAAGTAATTTAATCCATGTATTCCCTGGTAAAAGAGGTTTCTTCATCCGTTGGCAGCAAGCAATACATAAATGTATACCAACAATTAAAAGACTAGCTATAATCTTTTTTTATCAGTCAAGTGCTTTCAAGAAACACCATGATAAGGCAATGCTGTGATTCCTTGATTACTTGCAAAACCTTTTATTTTTATGTCAAATGTGTATACTCCTTTTTCGAAGAAATTCTACCAAAAAAAAAGTATTTTATATGTTTTTGCAAGCAACCCTGTTTTTCTTACACATGTTTCAAATTTTATTAACATACGCAATTAAATAAGTAAATTGAAAAATAATTTACGTAAATATGTACAAAATTAGGAAAAGATGTTCAATAAGTCTTTTCAAAAGAAAAAATGAGAATAAATTTATTTTTCTTTCTCGGATAAATGTGGTGTATCTACATCGAGTAATTATTAATATAATATTAATTTCTTTTAGTGACTATTATAACGAAACACATACCAAATGCAAATACACGAGCACAATTATCCTTATTTTCATACAATAAACGCATACAAACAAAATTTGAGAATATATATATATATATAACATTGCTATTAGTGCACCGATATGTTCTGTAGAGGCGATTTCATGGCCCCACAAAATTACATGTTCAGTAAATACATTTGGACGCTTTAATGTTGCAGAAATGTTGCGCATATTTACAACTTATCTATATCAAGTAGTTTAAAAAAAATGTAACAAAATGTAGAAAAACACGAATGATATTATATACAAATTTTTAACTAATGTTACTTGTTGTTATTTGGCATATTCAATAACAATAACGCTAATACATTTTTTGTTCTATTCGTGTACCTTAATTATTTCTGGAAACATTCTTACACCGAAAATGAGAGTAATGTATTTAAATAGTATTTGTGATATGATTATAAATTATTAAAATTTGAATATACCCAATCACGGTACTTTATATCGATGAAAATAATAATTTAGCTGATTAACAACAAGTAACATCTAGGTTTTGTTATTACTAAATCATCTAATAGTTATATGATACATAGTATGATACAACATGATACAATTTACTTTGCGATTAGTCTTCACAGTAAATATGTACGAATAATTCTCGGATTATTAGAAATAAGATATTAACTAATCTTTTTCTGTAAAGTTTTAAAATTCACACTTTTTAGAATTTTTTAAAGAAATTGCATCTATTGGACATTGTTGTACCGAATGAAAGATAAGGGGAAGAAAAATGAAAAATTAGAAAAAAAATCTAACAAATGAAAATCTTAGAAAAATTGTATAATGAAGAGTATTTTATGGCTGTATATATACACGTGTGTATGTTAGAATTAGGAAACTAGCCTTAAAATTCGTCGATTCTCATTATGTACAATTTTAAGAATAATCATTTACGATAGAACTTTATCATTTTACAACTGGAATGAAGTTTTAATTTTTTAACGCATTAATTCTATTTCGTAGTGCGTGATTGAAAAAAAAAAAAGACTGTATGAAAATCGTCATGTGTATTACTATAAAGGATTCAAAAATACTTCATCACACTTCTGCCCCCAAATTTCGTACACCTTGCTCTGCTATCGGAACATATTTATCGTCAATTTTGACAAGTAAGATAACTTTATCTACATGAGACCGTCTATTAGGATCGCGATGATTAGGGGACCAACAATGAACAACGCATCCTTCCATACCTCTTTCAGGTACCCAATGTTGCCATCCAGATCTACCACCCTGTTGTCTCATTCTTTCGTCTGGCCAGATTACGTCTATTCGACGACCCAAGTTAATAGCATCGTACACTTGATTAGGATCTATAATCTAATATCATAACAAATATAAAGTGAAATAATTTTTTTAACGTTACAAACAAATCATCAATTTTATTTCTCTACTTACCCGAACTCTCTGTAAGACTTCATCTTTCTCTAACTTACTGGTGAAACTTGTCTCGCTCTTAGTTTCGTTTTTAATATCGCTGTTACTAAGAAGACCAGCTAAGCTAGCAAGCGTTGAACTTGTAGGTTTTCCAACTGATGCTAACGATCCTCTATTACCACCTAGAGATCCTGTATTTGTTCTTCCTAAAGAACCACGCCCAGTTGATCCACCGATTTGACATCCAGAATCTATAGACTGTGAGCCTGATGTATGATGACCTGATTGACTGTAGCCTGTATCAAAGATCTTATTTTATACACTGTAAATAAATTACGATCGATACGCTGTAACGATAGTGTGTACCTAAATGAATATTGTACGTAGTCATCGCGTATACCCCATCATTTCCAAAACCTCCATCATCTTGAGATCCTGTTCCTCCGGAGGAACAGCCCTGACCGCATCTTCTTCTGACTCTGTAAATAATACTTTCAATAATTTCGTCGTGGGTATTACGCTAACGAGACGTACCTTTGCCATAGTTTTAAAATATTATTCTTGATTATCCCAAGGCTCAAAGATCCTCCGACTATCGAACATAGTTGTTCATTAGTTTCTGCATAACTCGTTGTCAATGGTGAAACGTAAATCGGGTATCCGATCGGTTGATCGCAAGAACTATTTATTATATTTCTAAGAGCTTGTTTCGCGTTTTGTATCGAGCCACGCTCTGGGTTTCTATTTCTCAAATATACTAATTCTTGCTGTTGTCCAGCCCATAAACCACGTACACACTCGCGATTCATTTTAATTACTCGAAAACTTAAAAAACGTTTATTAAGCATTATCACTTTATATTCATCGATGCCATCGTCGAGTGCATGCCTAAGAGCCAGAAGGCTTGGGGCACCGTTTAAAACTGCATTTCTCCAAAGTGGATCTGCTTCGTGACTGATCACAAGATTTTTGTCGTGACTATCTATAGCTTCGTAAAGAGCAGAGAGTTCAACGTACAGTTCCGGACTCATAAAATGATCTTGATGTAACTTTAACGCCATCCTTACTCCTTTCGCTACGACGCTTCGTAGTAGATCAACGTCCAATAACACCCATTCATCCCGAACCGATGTTATACGAAAATCTCCTAGATAAAACAAATCAATTTCTCATATATCGTTCTGAATACATTCATTTAACCCTTTGGGATATGCATGACGAGTGTGAGTCGTCAAATGTACCCATAGGGTTCATTATTTCAATGAAATTGTACCTTTAAAAAGAGCATGTAATCCATAGAGAAAAAATTCAACATTAGAAACAGTATTATTAGACACTGCTCCTAAAACGCGTCTTCCCAGAAGACTCAATGCAAGACATAAGGATACTAGCCGTGAATTCCTTGACTTATCCAATGCCTAAAATAATTAAGAACAAATTATTCTGTATATATATATGTATATGATTAGCGTAATTAATGTATGTAATAAGTGTTTGATACGATACCTTATCGTGTTTGTTAACGCAATATTGTATCCAATCTAAGTAAACATTGCAAAAACTGCTTCTTGTAATTCCACTAGCCCGAAAGTCGAAATCCTCGTGAATGCTCATATTAAAGACAGGATCAAGATCGACAAAATTTTTTTTAAGAGTTACACTAAGAGCATCCGCAATCTCGGAATTCTCTAGCCAATATTTTAATTTTGGCGATTTTACAGTATAGAAAACGATACTTTTCACATAGTAGGTAACCAGTACTTTACGAAATTCAAAGACTTGGAGCATAGAAACAGCTGAATTGTCGGAAATTGAATATCCTTCTAGAACGTATTTAGAACTCGCAACTTCCCAAGCTAGCCAGCGTTGTCTGAAGGCTGCATTTACACTTAGAACATTTGAAAAGTGTCCCATTTCGCAGCAGCAACAATTGTTGTTATCCTCGATTCCTTCAGATATCGCTTCTACCTAAAATGAAAAATAATCGTTAGATTCTTTATTAGAAATTGTTAAGTACTTATATAAAGAGATGGTACATACTTCTCTTTGCTGGCAATAAGTTCCACGAAATTCAAGACCTCTCAATTGAAAAGTTACCAATCCATTGCCTAATTGGACAACGTGTACCAAACAGTTTAAGTAATCGGACGCTAATAGAAAACAGTCGCCCTGTTCAACGTTTCCCCAACGTCCAAGCGCAAGGTCTCCGTAAAGACTGTGTTGCAGCGATCTCGTTAATTGTTCGTAAAAGATCGAATTCAGATTATTATCATCCGCGCCCAAATTTCGATCTAAATGCGAAGACATTCGTGTATTCGAATGATCCACTCTTCTCGTCTTGTAATCACGTTCCCAAAATTTCACAGGACGTACGTACGATGATATGAAAATAGCGCTGCCCAAAAGTGGATTTAACGGAGTGCTGAGTATCGCAGAGATACCAGCTTGCAAGAATAGCATCGCTGAATGTGGAACAGAGAATGGTTGAGCGAACGCATGGAACGCGCTGCCCCACGTTATTTGCCAGGGTGCAATGTACGTGACAACGAATCGAATTTTTAACAGTAATTCATAAATCTTAGCGAACGCTATCCCTGTGACGAAATAGTCTACCAAAAACGTTTCGCTGAGATCCCGAAAGTCTAGCTTAAAAAAGAGAACTGCAAATATTAGAACCAGGTAACGCGTCGACGGATCAGAATACGCAGATCTTAAGGACTTCAATCCGCATACGACTATGATCAATGCGCCTATGCTTTCTCCAAATTTGGATACAATTTTTGACGAACATTCGGTAAGCGCTCCGAGAAACACAACCGGATACAGAACGTTCCTTTCCAAGAAAGACAGGCAGACATAGGCTTTCTCGAACCACATGATCCTTACTGGTTCGAGTACTTCAAATTGTGCATACTCGTGGCTACGTAGTACCGGTCTTGACAAGCACAACCATGGCAATTGTTTTCTTAGTTGTGGTACGATATAATGTAATAGAAATCCGAGGCAACTTGCGATACCCCATAGAACTGGATTTAATTCTGGTTGCAATGCTGTAAATACGGTTGAACAATGAATTCCAAAAGATAATGTACCTATTGCCGTGCACACTATCAAGTCATTCTTTAATCTTGCATTCACTGTTGCTCTTAGCTTCTCAGGTAACGGATCAACTAATTCTGTATCCGACATTTGTTCGCCCACTTCGATCTTTACATGTTTCTTTCTTCTGTACGCTCGGAATTTTGCTTCCTTGTAAGTCGCCGACACATTATCTCTGCGAGATGTGTTCTCGATGATTTTCGCTTCCTTCTCTTCCGTGTAAACTTCTGGTGGCCATAAATTTGTTTTGACAATGTCCCACATCACGCTGGGATCCGACGATGATCTACTTAAATGATATGATACAGCAACTAATAAACCCGCAAAAATTGAGAATAAAATGTGCTGTGAAGATTTTGGTTCGGTGAGCGCTCCGTAAGCGAAACCGTACAATATAACAACGGTGACGATGCTGCGACAGAGACAATATATTGATGAGAGTAGACTAGTAGTTGCATTACCGCCGAATAAATGAATGTCTATGTGTTCGCAGAGGTACATTAAAAAAGTATTAATCTGAGGGAGCAAACCCAAAGAGAAGACAATTGGAAAGCACAAAAGGAATATTAGTAAGATATTCCGAATTTGCAATATAACATCGTAATCGGCGCATCGCAAACCGTATATTCGAAATTCAGATGTTTTAAAGTTTCTTAAGGATTCGTTGAAAATTAATATGAATCCTGAACACAATATATAATAAACGGGACGAGAGAAGACTATTATACGATTGAATCCGTGTGTCGGTGAAGCGGCGTCAGGTTGAACCGACTTTAACAATGAATACTGGCATCCAGCGGTTACAAAACAAAACATGAAGGCAAATATGTCCCGGTAAAATCCTTGTTGAAGTAACAGAAGACCTAACCCGGCGACGGCAATCGCTAGAAACGTTGAAACGATCGTCTCGAAAATTGTTAAATTTCTGTCTAACAATGCCAATAAAAATAAACGATCGAATCGCACTTTGATATGCGGTAATTTTCCAATTTTCCATTTATAATAATGTCTTGATTGTTTAGGCTTAGAATCGGATCCATCTAAGCCGCACATAAATCGATTCCAAGATAAATTTGGGTTCATATCGGCCTCTTGATGCGTTGGCAATGTTAAAACAGGCACACGACGATTAGAATCAGCTGGATAAAGGTTCAAATTAAAATATCCTAATAAATTTCGTAATCTTCGATTTCTATCCGTCATTAATTCGATACGTGACATTATATCTTGATGAAATTGATCTCGTTCTAACGTTTCGAGCTCTAATGTCTCGAGTTCGCATTGATTCGAATTTCCAGTATTTTGATGAAATTGATCTCGTTCCGACGTTTCTCCCGTCGAGTGATTGGTACTTCCAGTATTCGAGGAAACTAAATTTGACGAAAATGAATTTTGTGCCTTCGTTTGATTGCTTTTTGGGCTTGACAAAACAGGTGGCGTGTCTATATGTATGCTTAAATCAAGAGAATTTAATGAAGGACTGCTAGAACTGATACTCAACGTATCCGTTAATTCCCAGTTTCTATCGTAGTGTAAATTTTGATTAAGTTGTTGACGTAGCAAGGTATTTAACAATTTATCGTTATTGCTAGAAGGAACTTGCGCAGCTGCAGCAACACCAGATGCTTTCTCATCGAATGTGTAAGCTAACCAGCGTTCGTTTTCATCGTGAAAATATGGTACAGTCGCTTCTACAGCGTCGTTATGATTAGCGACTAAATGACATTCCTCGTTTGATATCAATCCGAGCAAAGCGGTGAACGGTACAACGTTATCGTCTCGATTTCTACCTCGATACGGCCTAATCGAGCACTTCAAAGGACCTCGCCTTTTTCGTGAATTTCGATTCTCTGAACTACGGCTTAATCTTAAATCGGACACAGTACTAGATTGGCCAGGTAATTCTCGGCCAGAGGTCAATAACGTAGCTAACAATGAGGATGCAAGGCTAAGTGTACTTAACTCGTTGTTCGAACCGCTAGTTTGCTCAAATCTTCCGTCTCTTCTTCTATCTTTGTCTCTTCTGACTTCTAATGTTCGTTTAAGTTTTGGCCGGGTTTGTTCAACAGTTGTAATATTATCATCTATAGCTTCTACTGCAGGCTTTGGACGGCTTTGTTTAGGTATCGCACCTTGATGTCGTTTGTTATCTGTTTCTAATTGCGGAAGTAACTTTCGTTTCACCTCGTTTTCCATGCTCAGAATCGTACTAGACGAACCAGAATCTGGTTCCTTATCATGTAATCCTACAGAATGAGAATTTATAAACTATATTGTCGTTGTTAACCCATTTTGTACTTTTAAAAGTATGATAAAGTACTTTTCATACGAATTTCACTTTTTCATGATGTATTATTATTATTTTTTTTTTTTTTTATCTTCGTATAAAGTACAATTCAATTAGTGTTAGTAGTGTGAATGACGTTTAATAAGTTAAACTTGCCTTTGTTCGTTCGTGATTCTATTGTACAATCATTGCCTTCGAATAATCGATCTATTCCAAGAACACTTCCAACATTTAATGGATCATCTATGTTTTTCAATTTATCTTGTTTGTCTTTGGACCTCTCTCCATCTGAGAATTCACGACTGCTTTGACTCGCATTACTGTATCTCCTTTTGGCGCCAGGCTTTGATTCTTCGATTAACGCATCACGAGAATTCGCAGAATCATTATCTATACCACCATCTCCGTTAAATCTACGATTAAAATTGAATAAATTAATATCGATAATTTAATAATCATTTCTATTACCATCGAATTACCTCGAGAATCTATCTTCAAATCGGCTAGTGCTAAGACTTCTGTCTCGATTAGAGGTAGTATTAGTTTCACAACTCTTTCGAGTAAGTAATGGACTACAGGAATCGCGAAGACTAAATCCTCCTGTACTTTCATTAGCAAACTGTTCATCGCTTTGCTCTGCTATAGGATGTACTATTTCTGATCCATAACTAAGATATGGTAATAACTGCAGTTGGTTTTTTTTTAACGTATTCTGAGGCAATACCTTTGAGACATACATATTTTTGTGTTTTTTTTTTTTTTTTCTTTAAATATAATTTTCTACGTAATACTATACATACATCTATCAATGTTATAATCACACACCTTTTTAGTATTAATAGTTTCAAGACTCTGTGGATGAAGAGGTAAATTATTGTCATCTGTAGAGTTCATATTTTTGTTAGTAGCACCAATTGTTTCGAGACTTTGCGGATGAATAAGTTGTTGATGTGGTTTCTTTGTAATAACCTTCAGAAAAAATAATATAAAATTAATGTATTTTGAATAATATTATATGTTATGTTATTTCTTTCTTTTTACCTCTAAAGATTGTGGATGGGATGAAATTTTATTTTTCTCCGTATCTTCCTTTTTCGATATAATTTCTAAACTCTGCGGATGATCGTTCATTAAATGAGTTTCCATCGGAATTGAATTAGAATTAAGACGTCGAACACTTTGATTGGACTTCCAATAAGGATAATCATCTGCATGGTCTTCCAGTTCTAACGAACTCGTTTGTTTTATTTGACTTTCAGAACCTGTTTTACCAAGACTACCCTGTTTAGAGTGACGATTTCGTGAATCTTCCGATGCATGCCTGCATAATTTTCTTGGTCGATCTTCTTCAGCGATAACAACACATTTATGTCGTTTTAACCTTCTTTCTGTATGTTTTTAAAATTACCCCAAATAAATATTAATACGATAAGGAACAATTGTATCAGATTTTCATATAAAAATTTTAAAATGAATACCATTCATTATATTTCGAAAACGTGGTTCATAATACTGAGCAGAAGCTAATTCTGCTTCGTGCACATTTATACTAGGTACCATTGGTTTAGTTAATTGTGCTTCTTCTGAACTTTCTGAACTATTTTTCCTATGAATTTCTACCTTCAAATCTATAGTTGAACTAGGTTTATCTCGATTGTACTCTGATGTTATACTATCCGCGTCTGCATTTTGCACATTTGATTCGATAAAAGAGTTGCGTGATGAGCATTCAACAGGTGGTGTATCTGTTTTTCCTGTACAACAAAAAATATCTCACAAATTAGTTTTTAATAACCTTAATATACTTTATACTTTAAACATATGAAAAGACTATTATACCACTTAAAACTTGAAGCTCTATTCCATGATCTACTTGATTCTGCGATTGTTCCCTGCATTTGTTATGCACTATACGTCTTTTTTCACTTTCTGATCTTTGCTGACTAATGGTTTGACCACATTCTTCTAAACACTCAGTTGTATCATACACGCAATGCAATGCATGATTGACACACTTTATTGTACCAAAGATTGCTCCAATTGAAGAACAATATGCCAGCCAAACATACAATGTTGGTGGAAAATACTATAAAATAAAAGATTGATGTTTAATATTAATCCATTAAGAATATAATTATATAGACTATATGCATATATGTATTAAAATCAAAAGAATAAAAAAATGTAATCCATAGTATGTGGATAATAATTATGCATTTATATGTAATGTACTTAAATATATACAACTTATATAGAATATTATTTACCTAAAGTAAATAAGTCAGGACCAAAATGAATGCAGATGTAAGTATACTTACAAGATATATGGTAAATGGTAAGCAGAGCAGGAAGAGCCAAATGTAAAGGTGAAAAGTATTTGAAAAAACATCGAGATGCGGATCGTAAAACCAGCCTCCTGTCAGGCTCGCCCAGACGCCTTGTCTCAAAATTTCCAGCGTTTGAGAACCCATACCAGTTGTAAAATTGCTCCCTCACCATCTTCCCATCACTTGCTGATTTACAGCTTTATGCGTAGTCTATCTTTTTCATTCGAAAAATCGCGTGGCAAACAATAAGGCGATACATTTTATCTCGGCCTTATTAATCAATGAATTTGGCGCACACGACTTACTGACTTCGCAGCCATCTTCACATCTCAGATGATTTCAGACACGAAGTATATAATTTCCCATAAGATACGAACACTTATGATCTACCTTGAAATAAAGGGTTTATCGGTATCGATTAAAATCATCGAAAAAGTAAATAATATAACAAAAAGCCATATAGTAACGTTAAAATATTTGATCCTTTATCCAAATGTGTAGTTCAATTAATAAATTTTAGTCTCTAAGAGAATATTTTCTTAAGTAACTTGGCAATCACGTGATTGTGAATGAACCTTAAGTGGTTGAAACAACATGAAGCAACCTTTCAAACATTCTCTCTATGAATCGTGATCGAATATATCACGTCAACGGTGGGGCCGTCAAACGAAACATGGCGACCATTAGGTTATTGCTATGAGTGCTGCCTGGTTTTCTATCGTTAAATGTGGAATCATCGTGCGTTGTGCGGGCTGACGCGAAGCGTCGTGTCCTCGGGGAGGCAAACGCGTCGCTTTAAACTCTACACAACCCGCGTACATTGCTCCTAGTGCCGATTCAATGAAAAGAATCGGTCTCGTCAACAGTGGCTTGTGGGTATACACACCCCGACGCGAGACTCCCGAGTGGTTTTATGGCATATCGAGCATTTTTCTACTATTCTGAAATTTTATCTATAATGCACCTAGTAGAAGTGTGATTTGCGTGGAAAAATCACAAATTCTTCACCGCGTTGTTGTCGGACTCGCGAATCAAAATGCCGGTCATCGTTAAAGTGTTTTTATGCATGGGGTGTTAGTGGTGGTGATCACCTCCTCTCACCCCACATTTTTCTTGTAAATTCTCTGTGTATATTTAAATTATTACCGAAACATGAAAGAACTGTTTCACATTCGTGTATCATTTATGATTTTGACAAATATGTAGAAAAGAAATGTGAAATGTGTAAGGATGTGTATAGTGGTGGAAAAATAATACAAGGTGGATATAGACTTCTTATACATGTTTGTTCAGTTTCTCTTTGGAAGAACTAATAATACATCAGAAGTGTTCTATATTATTTGTGCTTTGACTGATAAATATTGCACGAAGGTTATAAGACAAAAAGGTGTAATTTCCAGAAAGGAAAAGATTAAGAAGAGTGTAAGGCCATATGCCGCCAGCCGGGCTATCGGCAAGAGGCTTGTCTACCTTGATGGACCACGGACAACCGGATGCTCGTCATCGGAGCGAGCGGTTTCTACTTCATCCAGAGAATGGCTCCTCTAATTCCCATAGTACTAGCACAGCCAATTCATCTCCACGATATCAACATAATAGTAGAACAAATAATCATTCCACAAGGTATATAAAATATATTGCATAATTTGTACTGGTAAAAAAATCTGATACCATAGATCAAAACTTTGTATTCTAGTTACGGATATTTGTATGGACGCGCATCCAGCAACAATATGTCTGATAGCAGTGTTTCTGATACGCATAGTGGTGGTACTGCAAGAACTGTTTCTCAACAGACTAGTCCATCTCATGGTACACATTCCTCTTCTCAATCAAGACAAGACAATAGTTCAACAATTTTCACTGCATTATTCGATTACGTTGCCCAAGGCGAAGATGAGTTATCTTTACAAAGAGGTGAAACAGTCGAGGTAACTTTCTTCATAGGTATCTGTAAAGTGATAATTTTACATAAGAATAGCCAAGTACATATGTGCTTTATTTGACACATTAGGTTCTATCTAAGGATTCAAAAATCTCAGGTGATGAAGGATGGTGGACTGGAAAAATTCATGGAAAAGTTGGTATTTTTCCAGCCAATTTTGTTGCAGAAGCAGATAGCATCGATCGAGTTTCATCGGTGATTGACAAAGTTCAACCGGTTGAAATCGATTTTGAAGAGTTACAATTAGAAGAAGTAATAGGGGTTGGTGGATTTGGGAAAGTTTATAGGTATTTAATCTCATTTCATAATGTTTTAAATACAACAGATATTGATAAGCTATAAAAATTAACATTCATAATTCTGTATAATATTTTAGAGGATTCTGGCAGAAACACGAAGTAGCTGTTAAAGCAGCTCGCCAGGATCCAGACGAAGAGCCAAGTGTGACATTAGAAAATGTTCGACAAGAAGCAAAATTATTTTGGTTACTGAAACATGAGAACATTGTGCAATTAGAGGGGGTTTGTTTAAAAATGCCAAATATGTGTCTTGTAATGGAATACGCACGAGGTGGTAGTTTGAACAGGGTTCTTAGTGGTAGAAAAATCAGGCCTGATGTACTTGTTGATTGGGCAATACAAATTGCCCGTGGCATGGACTACCTTCACAATAAAGCTCCTATAAGTCTTATTCACAGGGACCTAAAAAGTTCTAATGGTATGTATTAAATATTAGTATATCGAAGATTTTTAATTACATATTTGTATTTTTAATAATATATTACTTTTCTTCATAACAGTGTTATTGAGTGAACCTATAGAAAATGATGATCTACAGTATAAAACATTGAAAATAACTGACTTTGGATTAGCAAGGGAAGTTTATAAGACAACTCGCATGTCAGCAGCAGGCACATATGCTTGGATGGCACCAGAGGTTATTAAAAAGAGTACTTTCAGTAAAGCCAGTGATGTTTGGAGGTCAGTTTGATGTACCTCCTATATCACTTCAATTATAATAATACTTATCCTTCGAAATTTTCTTCGCTAATACAATTGTTTCTTCTCTTCTAATACATTTTTATATTTGTAGTTACGGCGTGCTTTTATGGGAACTTTTAACTGGTGAAACTCCTTATAAAGGAATAGATGCTTTAGCTGTAGCGTATGGCGTTGCTGTAAATAAACTTACATTGCCCATTCCATCAACTTGTCCTCAACCTTGGAGGTTTTTGATGGAAGGTATATTGTTACACAAAAATATTAACATTCAAAAATATAAATATTTTAAAACTGAAACGACAAATATGTATTTATTTAGCATGTTGGGCATCTGATAGTCATTCGAGGCCGGGATTTGCTGAGATTCTAGTAGCACTAGATGAAGTACGTAGTGCATTTGCAGCAACACCGCATGAATCATTTCATACGATGCAAGAAGATTGGAGGCTTGAAATTGAACAAGTTCTTCATGGATTGCGCATGAAGGAAAAGGTACACGATCTAAATTTTTTTATTTTATAGAAATAAACTAGTACATAATAATATATATATATATATATATATATACATATATCATCATTCTTTTAAATGCTATACAAAGGCATGCAGATCGTTAGAAGAGGTAAGATAATGTATAGCTACTGTTGAAGTTAATGACTGTCTTTAATTCTAATAGCAAAGCATAGCTTGACCGCTTCTTATTTTTAACTTTTGAAATAAATTTAGCAACAAATCATGACTCCTTAATTCATAAACTTTTTTTTTATTCAATTCCTTTATATTTTTATCAATTAGGAATTGCGCTGTAGAGAAGAAGAATTGACAAAAGCACAAGTACAACAACGACAACACGAAGAAAACTTGAGACAGCGAGAACAAGAACTAGCTGCTCGTGAGATAGACTTATTAGAGCGGGAACTTACAGTAATGATAATTCAACAACAAAATACTCCAACACCAAACAAGAGGCGTGGAAAATTCAAGAAGTCGAGATTAAAGTTCAATAAAAAAGAACCTGGGAGTAATATAAGTGCTCCGTCTGGTGAGCATATTAAAAAATTATAAGCATCACAATGATGAACCAATTAATTAATGTAAATGTATTTTTATTTTCATAGATTTTCGTCACACGATAACGGTTCAACATACAGCATTGGATCGGGGAAAAGTGCGAAATCCATCACGACCGAATAGCCCACCAGGCTCGCCTAGTATTCCAAGATTACGTGCAATTGCGTGTAAGTAATTTATTTTAAAAACTTGTTAGTAGTTCACAATTATGATTACGTGTTGTTCAGTATGAATGATTTTGCCCTGAGATATTTTTCAGTATTTTCGAGAAATTTGAATCACAATGTTTGCGCTTTGTAGACACGTTGTTTTAATTTAATCTTGATATTTATTGGCATGGTGTGAATAATTAAATATATTTTGATAATTTTCTTTTTTTTTTTTTTTTGTTAAAAAAACACATAAATACATGTACATAATTTATGTTATGTTTTCTTTCTTTTTGTAAAAAAGAAATTATAGAAATTCAGAATTCAAACATTTAATATCATTTAATAGTAAAATCATTTTATAAATTTTCTTATCTATTCGATGCTCCAAATTTTCTGATACGTAAAAATATTGTTACAAACCATATAAAACAGCTTTGTTATTTTAAAACGTATATAAAATTGAGAAAAAAAAAGTGTCTAGGGTAAGGAGGGAAAACAAGTATCGTAGTGAGTAGCGTTTTGTTTTTTGTCTTCCTCCTTTAGTACCAGCAGATGGAGTGAAGGGTAAGACTTGGGGACCGTCAACACTCCACCAACGCGAGCGCGGGGCTATTATCACACAGCCACCAAATCCTGCATCTCCAGGTGGCAAGCGGTGGTCTCGTTCTGCTCCAGATCTTGAAAAGACACCTCTGCGTACCGCCCTGTTGGCACATCGCTCCCCGCTTCTTCAAGAAATAGGTAACCCCTCCTCCAGAAAGTTGTACTCCTCAGCAAATAATTTGATAGACAATCAGCCAGGATATAGTTGTAACAACATTCCAGAAAATTCTAACAACATTCTGAAAAGTCAAAGCTGCCCACCTTGCAATATAGGTGAAGATTCGGTTATCGTCGATAACGATATTTACGAGTCTGTGGTTTTGCACAATAAACCGACGAATAATTATAAAACTCACTTTTCGGAGGACCATTTTGCCATGGATAGTTTTGCTAAATCTAATACTAGGAACACTTTAAAAACCTCGTCAGCTAGACGTCAAAAGCATATAGTCGGTGACTGGGAGCACTCGCATTCTTCAAATTTTGTACAGAGCGTAGCAAATAGTTTGGTTGGCACTGCGAAACGTGTAAAGAAGAAGAAACGTGAAAGAAGTAAGTCGAAAGAATCGAAACGTAGAGATAGCTCGGAATCACGATTAGCTGCTTTTGCTGATTTTTTTCGCTCCCCCTCTGGATCAAGGAAAAGCTCGTTAAATTCTCCGCAGAGTGGAGAACGAAAGAATTCTGTTACCATTAAGATTAACGATACAGATGGTTTAGAGTCGAGTCCCGAGAATTCAGTTGGTAAAAAATCTCAGCACAAGTCAAGAATTTCTAAAAGTCCTTTAAGAGTATTCAATAAAATGAAAGCATGGGGAAGTCGAGATGCACTTGACGATAAAACCACCGCTGTTAAAGTAGAATATAGCGTGTTAGATAATACGATATCTATGTCGCAATTTAGTCAACGTGATTCTGAACAAAATAGTGGAATGCCGAAATTTTTGACTGCTAACTCGCGGGAGGGGATAGATTTCGAGAGTCTCGAGTCAGAACTTTGTAACTTTGATTCGGAACATTCGAACGACAGTTCTGTTTCAAAAAATTCCTTAAGTTTCTTTCCAGAGAACAAGTGTAAAAAATCTCCCACCTCTTT
This sequence comes from Osmia lignaria lignaria, assembly GCF_051020975.1. Lineage (NCBI taxonomy): Eukaryota > Metazoa > Arthropoda > Insecta > Hymenoptera > Megachilidae > Osmia > Osmia lignaria. Next base: position 7,974,680 of record NC_135044.1, on the reverse strand, counting down.
TGATTCCGTTAGCGGCGTATCGGAGCCGCGTTTGCAACAACCCCTTCCACCATTAGATCAAAGTTTCAATTTAAATTCCTCCTTAAATCATAAATCAAAAAGCAACGAATATTTGCGTAGCTGTGATAAAGACATTGATAATGTCAATTCGATGGTGCAGACGCCTGGTTACAGTCAGGATTGCGAGCGTTACACTTCACAAATGAACTATGGACAAAAGAGAAATCTAATTGAATCGCTAAGGGATGCTCCTTCGCATCGAAGTTCCGAAGATGTGAATAGTATTATTTACGCCTCACCTAAAATTACCGAGAAACCTTTGAAGAAAAGTGATAAATGATGTAATTTCTCAAAGACAAAGAGATCTGCATATAGAACGTACAATTTGCAAAAGCATTTTACGAATATATCCTCTTTCTGTTTTATATGTTTTAGTAACAATCTTATATTTTCTTTACTGCAGGCGTTTCTGAGGAAAGCATCTATCCCACTCGTAAGTCTCTTTATATTGTTGCGCAACTGTTTCACACTTCATAAGAGACCTATTTATTTTTCTTCTATATCACAGCTGGTCTCAGCAAATGATATTTTTAACTTCTTTCCATTGTAATCAAAGTAAAAGATCTCAAATGGGCAATGCCTCTTCATGTTCACGTTTAAATATTATATTTCGTTTTGTTTGTTTTTAATTTTTTTTGTTTCTTTTCCTTTTGACAAATTGTATCTGAATAGATTGTGCTTAAAATTATTTTCATAGGAGTGCATGAATTAGCTAGATTTCATATGTTTATTGATGTTTAGAGAGAAAGAAAAAAGTATCCCCATTATATGCATATATTTGAACGACACATGTACAGTTGCAAACATTTAAAGACAAACTATGTTCCCACATTTTTATATTGATAGTATTTGTGTTTAAGATTATTTTATTTGGTTGAATTGTTTGGAGCGGTATAAGTTATCGGTGTATACCATCTTATAGGATTTGAAATTTTATCAGAGATTAGATGATTTATCAATGAAATCAGTTCTCAACATATAAACAAAATTCATTTCCACATAAATTGGTGGTTCTGTTGATTAATTTTAATACGATACAAATGTCTATCAAATTACATAGCGAATATATATTATTTTAGAATATTTTAATAAAGGGTAATATCTGTACCCTGCAATAATCTAAAAACTATTTATAATTTAATTTAAATTTATAAGAATTTCATATTTTGAACTGTAATTTAATGAGTACATGAAATGTAAATGCAATCTTTCTGGTGTTGGTTCTTTTCTGATGTTATCTAAAGTATATAACATTCTAACAAAGCAGAGCTAACAGTCCTTTACTATGTGAAAAGAAATCATGTGCTTCTGCCATTACAACCAAAAGTTCTGGATTAAAATTGATTTTTTTTTTTCTTTTTTATTTAGGAGCGTTTCCCAAAAATTGTATTTTTTTGTACAACATGATCAAAATTACAAAATTATTGTAGAGAGCATTACGTTTTAAGTGTGAAAGTAGAGTTGTATTTTTTTCCTTTGTTGCTTTAAACACACATTTTAAATTAATTTCATATTTTGTTAATTATTCTGTCCAATTTTTTTGTATTATGGTAGATTTTCGACATTTTTTAGATTCAAAAATTTCGCGCACGTCACATACAACACATGGAGCGACACGCACACTTGTATTTAGAAATAGAAATTTTTTCAATAAAACCTTTTCAGTTGGACACGTTGAATTTTGTTTTTTCGTTTTCTGAATTTTTACGCTCGGTTTATGGTAATGTTTAGTCAATTTAAAAGAAAAAAAACTTATATATCTTGTGCACTTTATATTTGTACTTGTATTTCAAACACATTTCCAACATTTTATAAGAAAATGAATTCATTTTTTTATATTTGTTTCAATTAATTGACTAACTAAAGATGCAATAAACAATAGATGATAGTTTGTTATGCGTATTAGTGTTTTTATATTGTTTTCTTTGCCAATATAATCGAGCGTAAAAGAATCCTTTTGCATGCTTCCAGTAGGATCCTAACTATCAAGATTGGGTTTGGTCCTATTCTTGCCCTAAGATTCCAATGTCATTTATAAAAGTATTCCATTAATTGTTTCATATTCCTATTTTGTACATAATTTATGAAGAACCATTGATGTAAAGCAGTTCCAATACAAATTTTGTATATTCGCATACTTGTATTGAAGAAATAAATAATTAAAATCAAGAGAAAAAACAAAGTTTAAAATAAAAAAAGAGGAATCATTCTCCAAAGTTAGTTATAGCGAATGCTTATTGTTTTAAATATTTCTTCCCTTTTTTACACTCTATCTTATTTTCAAAGTTCCATTATTTTTTAATAAATTTAGTTACTTTTAAAATATGGGTTTTATGCTTTATGATTAGTAGTGTTTTTAGAAAATAATATAAAAGCTTTCTAAGAACCACTAGTAATAAGATTAGTTGAAATAAGAATGTGGCATGTAGTGTTTTAATATGATGCATGTGACACATTGCGCTTATATACACAAATAGTTATAAATAATTTAACAAATAAGCATGTAGTAACTATACTAAACTGTTTATTTAAAAGTTATTGTAATACTTGTAATGCAAGGTTTTTAAAAATTATATATAAAGGTAAGAAGAGATAAAAAGTAATAGTAATCATCATATTTTGAATCTATTTTGTATTGTGAAATATAGGAAAATAGAAATTGAAATTGTATTCTATAATTCTAAATCTATTTTTTTTTTTCTTTCTTTTTCTATAAATATGCAGCAGTACCAAAATTATTATTTCAGAAATCTGTTTTTGTAGATTATCCGGCTCTACCACCTGATCTGTCAACTGACTGGGTAACATCAGATTATCCTTTGAAACCTGGATTAACCGGACCTTACATCATGCCAATGCCTGTACCAATGCCAACTCTTTATAATGGAGAAATGAAGAAACCAAAGTTAAGCATAATAGAGCTGGTTTTATACAATATTGCGGCTATGTTAGCTGGAGTAGCAACTGGATACGATGTAAGAATGTCAAACATATCTCCAATTCATCCAAGACTGTATCCAAGGCTTGGTGAATGTGAAGATGAACCACCACGATGGTGGTTCCAAGCAGACACCGGATCAAATCGTAATTCGGGTCATCTTGGACCTGATTACGAATTTAGTTCCAGTAGTGGATATCCTCATAACACGTATCATGGACCAGCAAGACATTACAGGTACGAAATCATAATATTCTTGATGTATTTGTTAAATTATAAAAACACTTATTGTAATTATAGGCCATTTTTGAGTAACATGGGTGGTATAGCACCTGGCCTTCCACCCAGTGTTATGCCTGACAAACCCTTAAGATTTACTGATTCACCTCAACATTATGCAAGCAGTACAAGTTCGAATGCACCAACGCCAAGTCCTAGGAGAAAGAGTAGTAGTACGAGTAATGAAGATGTGTACACTCACGAGACAGGAAGGGTTGATAGGATGGAAAGAGTACCAACAATATACATGGGTAATGTTGCACCTTTTCCAGACTATGGACCTCCTGTATACACCGTTGTTCCACCAGAATATTATAGACCACCAGAACCAACGTATTTTGTACCTACAGATTATCAGTAAGTAAATTAGTAGTATAATAAAAATGAAAATTGATAGCCATATTAAATACCTCTTTTTCTCTTCCTCAGTGATAGAATGCTTGAATGCCCTGAATTTCCACATGCTTATGATAATCCGAGCAGTATAAACAGTCCAGCTCGACCAGTGTCGAGGCTTCCTTCGTACACCCACCATCGTACTTCATCAAATGTCTCAAACGCGAGCACATCGAGTCAAAGTAACATTAATCCAACGTTTCGCTTGGAAGACGAGGACGATTATTCTTTGTATTCACCTGGACATTATTATCAACGATCTTCAGCTATTATTTCCAACGTAGGAACGTATAGCCCCAGTATGCTTAATCACGATTATGGTTCACAATTATTAACGCGTCAGAATTCTCATGATTCAAATTCAAATTCAGGAGATAGACCGAGTAATTTAGAAGTAGTTAACCGATTACGATCAAGCTTGAAACGATCAAATTATTCGTATAATTCTCCGAATAAAAGTGTTAGCAAAAATAATTCAGGTTCGGGTACACCAACAAATCCTACTCCACCAGATTCTCTGACATCCGAGGACTCTAGTTACGTTTCGGCTAAAGATAGTCAAATTTCTATAAGTAGGGTTCGATTTTCTCCGGTGACATTTGATAGAGATGGAGTATCGCGTGAGCACAGAGAAACATTACTTGATATTCCTGTACATGGACAAACTCAAGACGCTACTGTTCCGTTGCAAGCTAATCGACGAATAAATAGAGGTAGAAAACCAAGTATTTCTGAATTAGAAAGAGAATTTTTGTCATAGCATTGGCTTATTTAAAATCGTGAACATAATAAAAAATAACGCTCTAAAGAATTTGTCAATCTTGAAAGTAATATTCAATTACAAACGATACGAAATTGAAGAGTACATAACGCAGCAGAAATTTATTAAATCATTGTAACTATAGAAGATACAGCGATGCACGTTGTCAAAGCACTGCCTCCTGCAAAAGATTTTATCATGTATTAATGCAGGTCATTGAGTACAGTAAGAGTTTAACATTCCATATATATATATATATATATATTATATATATAATACTGAGATATCCTTATAAAAGACTCTTATATTCAATTAGACTGTTTTTAATTTTGGTGAAGAACTGGTATGTCTCATGTACGTTTTGTAGGAATAGTATGAATGCCAGAATTACATGGTAATATGCAACATTATAAAACGTTATTTAAATTCTACTTTATGTATTACAAATATTTTATTCATACATTCCGCACATTATGCATCTGCTGTTAGCATTGAACATGTAAATACTATATATTTCTATCATTCTCATGATCATCTAAAACATTTGAGACAAAAAATAAATATTTTAATTCAAATGTTCTCAGAGAAATCGTATATAAGATAATATATACGTAATTGTTATATTAAACAGTTGAAAACGATATTAATCCCCTTTTTTTAAATATTAAGAATTGAATTATATTTCATTGACTTGTTCATCTAATGCTACTTCAGAGAAATGAAACATTATTATTCCTTTGATTATATCATTATTAATGTTAACAGCAAATTTACATTCCACCAAACTTTTTTGTGACTGATAAATTAATTGAATGTTGAATAATTGTACAATGAAACATAATTAGGAAAACATTGATGATAGTTCAACAAAACTGTTTATAATTTTCCTTATGATTACACAAATTTTATATTGTAAACGATAGACAATATAGTAACTTCTTTTTAAATCACAATATTTTCCTAAGTTCTATAATGAGATCCTATGAGATCTACAATGAATTACATTTTTCTGTTGCCATTAAATTGTCATGTTTCATGTACAGTTTTATTATTCTTCAATTTTTATACAAATACCATGGCACTAGATACACGTGTGAAAAATTTGTACAGTAGAAATTTTAATGCATTTGTGAGTTAGCAACGTGATAGACTATATTTAATACGCTATGATGATTAAAAGTAACACTTCTTTTATATGTAAAAACAAGTATGCATTCAAGTGATTGGCGTACCTGTAGAAAAGTGTCTAACATGTTTAGTCTACCTATAAAGAACTACATACATATGTAGCTGTCTAAGGTGTGATATACTTTCAAAATTATTTTAAAACAAAAACACTCCATATACATAATCATCATTGTACATACAAGTATCGAGAACAGTTATTGTTTGCTTAATGATGTAAGAATAGTTCATACATTCCTTTATATCGGTCACGTTGTGTAAAGTATACTTAAAATATTTCTCAGATTTCTAAGTGCACGAGAATGTCCCAGAAATTATTTTTTACTTACTTAAGATACTAATATATAATCAGGATACCGGGTCTTGAAAAAGTGTAAATTTTTTTTCCTTTTTTCATTTAATCATAAAAAAGGGGAAAAAATCAATTCTTGTAAACCCTCTATTCTGAGTTATATTCTGTATTTTCACAAATATGAAAACAAAATGAGCTAAACTTAATTTCTTATTTGTGAATATGTTTAATTTATTGGTTCAGCAAAGAATAACAACTAACAAACTATTTGAATTAAACTTATGTAAACTAATCAAAACAACAAATTTATTTACTTGTTGCGTATATTCTACGCCGTTATACGGTATCAAAATAACTCATTTATCTCATTAACATCATGTAAAATGAAAAAGCGATAGTTTTGTTTCAAAAACTATATGTTTTTTATAATGATTTCCTGAATGATAATCAGTATTGTAGGATATGTCTCAATGTACATAAAATACAGTAGAGTTACAAAAAGAAAAAAGAGATAAACTTTGAAAAAGTATTTTTTTGGTAATTTCTAATATTTATTTGATATGTACAATGTAATCTTTTCTCAGTGTGCAGTATCAATTTTGATCTCTAATAGTTTCTTTTGTTATGTAATATTTGAAATACTTTACTCAGAATTTTCCAAAGAACAATTAATTGAATATACTGCAAAGACAATTGAGTCTTTCTTAAAATACTCTATTTAATTGGAACTAATATTATATAAAAATTGATTACATACAATGTTGAATGTTCAATTCAAAGTTCAATTTGTGAAATCTTTCATAAGTAAGGATAATTAATCAGTTGACTGAAATATTTATGATGTTATTAAAGACATAGAGTAAATATTTCATGGATATGCCTTTCTATGTTGTACAAAGATATTTTGCGGTGCTAGTATCATGTACTTAATACGTTAAGAGCAACAAAAAAATTGAAAATGCTTCCAAGGTAATTGAGAAATATTTAATGAAGTCTTAGAATGCTAACTAATATCAATAATTGTTGATAGTAACAATAACTTATACAAAACATAATATTAGGCAGCTATCAACTATTAATTATGTAATGGCGTATGATCGCCAACAGTGCTAGTCTAAGCTATATTTATTTTTTATATATTATAACTCTTTAGCTAAAAGTAAGAAGAAGAACTCAGTTTTGTATTTCATTAAAGACCATTTATAGACTATATGTTTATCTAGTAGAAAAAATGTATAAGGAAACAGTGTTCAGAACAACTATGTAAAAAGTAATTTAGCACATATACTAATAACATTAAATCCATTCTCTAATTCATATGCAACAAAACTTAAGTTATCTTTTATTAAATTTAGGATTGTTTTCTTCTTTTTTAAGCTAATTAATGCGACCAAATATTGTTGTTCTGAATGTGTTTCTTTCAATATAAATTTAAATTGTAAATATCTTCTCATTCAAGTTACACTAAAACTGCATGCAGCTTATAAATTAGTAATTTGTACAATGACACTTATGACCAAGAAGATAATTATGAAGTGTGCTTTTACTGTACACAAATTATATTTACTGTGTTATCTCCTCTATTCTTTATATGTTTATTTCATGTAAAATATACTAAACAATTTTGTTATTCCTAATCACATTTAAATGTAACCGATATTGAGGAGTTATCACAGTTCATTTATTATTTGATATTCATATGTGAAATTAATTCTTTGTCAGTATTTCTTTGTAATATATGAACTTAGAGGACGTAGAATGTACTGCAACCCGTAAATTCGTAATTACTAGCAATTTATTTAAATTTTAAATTACTCCATAGTTGTAAGAATACTACTAATAAGCTAAGTGCAATGTGTTCCACGTGTATTTAAGTAAAAAGTGACTGCTTTGGTGTGCGCCTTGAAAATAATGAAATGCAGAACCCAAAGCTTAAAAAAAGAAATCTTTTATGTAATATAATTCTAACAACAATTATAAGGAGTTATAGAAACTTCAAAGTTTTCTGTGGTAAATATAGTTTGCCAAACAAAGATATTAGGTACTGCATGACCATTAACATGTATAAACAGAAGAAGAAACAGGATGATCTAATATGAAAAAAGGAATAACAATTATTCATTTTGTTATACAAAATTAGAAGAAGTTATTTCATTAAAAAAATGCAATAACAAATGTCTTCAATTTTTTACTTAACAGGTTTAAATGTAACAGTGCATACCCAAAAAATTGAATGGGAACTGTATCAATGTGGTGTCTGATTTACACGAAAAATTCATGTATTTTTCCAAGCATTGTACATTACTCTATAAATATTAATTATATAAATTATAAATAGTAACCGGAGTATATATTATATTAATTACTACAATCACTGTAACATTGAAGCATCACAAATTGTAGGTGATGCCTTATTATTATTAATAAATCATTTCAAATAACATAAAAAATAAATCAATTTTTTTTTCTTATTACATTTTCACGTATTTGCCTTTATACATATATTATATATTTGAAAATCAAATGATTTTCTACTGTCTAAAGCCTAAATGAAAAAAAAAAGAATGCATTTTACATTACTTTTCATCTTCAAGAAGTGAAAATTATTGTGTTAATAATATCATAATTAACATTTCATTTTATGAAACATTTAAATCTTATTGTATTAAGCAGAATGATGTGAGAAATATGGATTTTCATAGCTGTAATTGCAAAAATATTACTATTACAGAAGGAATATTTGGAGAAATATGGAATGGTAACCACATAAATTATTTTCTTTCCTAAAAGTAACATTACATTGAAACTAATAATGAATTATAATAATTAGAAAACAAAGAGGATCAAGTATTTATTGATTCTGTACCAAAACCAGTAAAATCTTATACCATGGCAAATTCCAATCGCATGGAAGTTATTCTTATCACTTGGGGTGCTACAATTGTATCTTTAAAATGTCCAGACAAATATGGGTACTCTTCTGATATTGTTCTCGGTTTTGATGATCTACAAGGTATAATTTTATACTCATACCATTATAAACTAAGTAAATGTTTATAATATAATTCAATTTTATAGCATATATAAATCCAATAACAAATCCATTTATTGGTTGTATATTAGGCAGATGTGCAAATCGTATTAAAGATGGACAGATTACTATTAGAGGCAAAGATTATGAATTAACAAAAAACGATTTTAATAAGAAACATCATTTGCATGGAGGAGTAAACTCATTACTTGTATTATCCATATGTATATAAATAGTAAACCATTTCTATGTTATTTTATTAGACAAATGGATTTGGCCGTAAAGTATGGGATTCATACATTGCTGGATGCTCAGTTGTTATGAGTTACTTAAGTCCAGATGGGGAAGAAGGCTATCCAGGTGCAGTGTTAACTACAATAAGATTTAAATTAACTTCAGACAATAAATTAAATATTTGTATGAGAGCAACAACTTCTAAACCAACAATAGTGAACTTATCACATGGTTCTATGTTCAATTTAGCTGGACATGTAAGTAATAACATATTTTAAAATGTGTATTTAAATAAGCATGTAAAATTTAACAGGATGCTGGAGAAACAGAACTAAAAAATCATAAAGTATTATTAAACTGTGATCGTTGGACATTTGCAGACTATACCGACCCAGTTCCTACAGGTGCTATACGTGGTGTAGCTGGAACAGTTATGGACTTTCGAATACCGAGAGTTTTAGGAGATTATATGGAAAAAGTATCAAATTACTAAATATTACGGTATCTTTAATAAAATTTAAAACAGTAAAGTATTTATTTAATTCATAGGTACCTCCTGGTGAAGGCTATGACCACAATCTTTGTGTTACAAAAAATGAACAATCTGGCAGTTTATTTGTTGCTAAAGTTTGGCATGTAAAAAGTGGACGGTATACATGAATATACATTATATGCATCAATCTTTATTAAATAATACTATATTTTCGAATACTATATTTTAGTGTCTTAGAAGTATATTCAGATCAACGTGGATTACAGTTTTATACTGGAGGACACTTACCACCTCAAATTATTTCAGAATATTCGGAGAACTATGATTTGTTAGAAGATGTAAATATTTGTTATATCTTGAATAAGTTATATCTAGATTTGTAATATATATTTTATTATAGAGCAATGAAAATGAATATGTTGAAAGTTATAAAAGTGATGAAGATGATGAAGAAGAATCAAAAAGACAATATAAAAAAATAATAGCAATACCAAAAAAGTTGGAATTTCTTTTAGGAAAACGAGGAAGTCAATATAAAAAGTTCTGTGCTTTTAGCATTCAACCACAAAATTACCCTAATGCGATACATCATGTAAGTATATAAAAAGTAACATATAAAACTTGTAAAATGAGATACTATTTAATTAATACACAAAATTAATTGCTTTCAGTCACATTTTCCATGTTCTATACTGTACCCTGGTCAAATTTATTGTCATGATTTAACATACAAATTTGAAGTATGTCTTAGAAATTATATGTAACATGTCTTCAATTTTGTATGCATGCTTATCTGTTAAATTGTTATCGATTATAATTATATATTGTTACGTAAAATACATAAATACCTTGAATATAATGCGTCGTTGTGCGGTTAATATATTACTAAATACTATTGTTTGTTACTTTTACTTGCTTCTTTTTATTAAAAAATTTAGCCATAGCACCAATCATGCTACCAAAACTATTATGAATCATTAAAGTACGTTGAATCCATTGTGGAAGAGCTTTCGTTTTATGACAATAACGTTTATCTAATAATATTACCGTCGAATAATCATTGATATGTCGAATTGCTCGTCCAATACACTGATTGACTGCTTTCATACATGAATTTTCATATAAACTTTGACCAGCATTTGGTTTCTAATAAAAAAACAAAAAATATATAAATATAGTACAATGTGTATTGTATTGGGTAACTCAATTTGTTGTAATAAGAAAGAAAACATATACATACAACATTTTCATTTAAATATCTCATTTTCTCTTGTAGTTCTAATGATTTAATATTTGGATAAGGCATTCCTACAACTATAATACATCTTCCCAAATTATCAGAAAAATTCAATCCTTCGCTTAGTTTCCCACCTACTACACTAAATAATAATGAACCATTTTGTGGACTTTTCGGTCTTTCTATATGAACTGCGTATCGTTCCAAAATTTCATTGACCTAGAATTTATAATTCATTAAACATGTACAACTTCTACAAATATTTTATATTGAAGCTTATAAGTAAATGAAGACAATACCTGAGAAGATGATTTCGGTTCTCGAAGAACACATTTTTTTACCGAAATTTTTGCTATAATACCAGATTTTTCTAAGTGCTTGTACACTAATTCCTCGAAATTATAAGAGGGTAAAAATACTACAATGCCAGCGGGTACAATATTACATAAATTTAATAAAGCTCTCCCTAACTCATCTAACTGAAACACATTATTATCATTACTTCTTGTTACCTGATTTATTAGCACTATTTATGTTGCAATGCTATAAAGTAGTCTTTACCAATTTTGTATTCTGTCGATTTTGAAAATTAAATTCAAATTCAACACCTGTAGGACCATGAGTTACAACTGAGCATATTATATTTTCTTGAGGAACTACATGATCACATGAAAATGTAACAATTCTTTCAGATTCAGCACCTGCTGCTATAAATAACTGCTCTGTAAATTCATTCATTGGTGCCATTGTTCCACCAGCTAATATTACAGCTCTAGAATCTTGAACTATCAATAATTATCAATTAAAAATCAATTTCACATAAAATGATTGATTAATAATACCGATATTTTTAAATTTGTGTGCTTACTAATGTCATGGAAATGTGCTGCTGGATTTAATAACTGGAATTTTATAATACTTTGTCCAATAGTTGAGCAAGGAGCAAGAAATATGCGTCCATCAGTGCATCTATTTTGTAAACACTCTAAGAAACTTATTATTAATATTAAAGGGTTATTTGATTGTTCTTCATTCACTGATGCTGTGACTGTATCAGATGTACTGCATTCTGCAGGTTTAGCTTTAATAGAATTTAAAAACTGCTTTATACCAGATTTTTTTACATCATGACTATGGATTTTTACATTATTCTCATATTGTTCTACAAAGCTTTGTAATTTATGACTTAACCGAGAATTTTTAATAAATTTTAACAACTCGAATATATTTATTGTATCAATTTCTGTTTTTATTTCAAATTCTTCTATTTTGTAAGACTTTGACGTTGTTTCTGCACTTATAACGTCATCAGGATTTGATTTTGTAGTAGCTCCAAAAATAGTTAAAAGCTTTTTTAAACAAAAGCTTAACTGATTAAGGTATAGAAAATTTTTTGCAGAAAATAAAGTTTGATACCTAAAATTTATATTATTAATTTTAGTAATAGATAATAATTGTAATAATAATCATCAAAATAATTTATTACCTCTTTAAATATTGTGAAAGTTGACTATAACAGTGCAATAAATTTCTGCCTGTAATCATAACACTGTGCATTTTTTCAATAGCCTCAAGTAAATTATGGGCTTCATCAATTATCAATATATTTCTTTTTAAATTAATTCCTGAACTAATTCTAGTATTTTTATGCAATACAGAATTATATGGCACTAATATTAACTGACCACATGGAATAGCTTTTCTTGATGCATAGTATGGACAAGTTTTCAGATCTTCTCCCTTTTGTACAATCTCTTCAATATCCTGAATTTCTATTACTGTTTCCCCTATCAGTAAATCCTGATTTCCTGGCATAAAGGGACAACTAGTTGCTACTTTCTTTCTTTTAACATCTTTCTCCTCTTTAACAGTAGCTTTCTTCTTTTGTAATTGTAAACATTGTTCATTAATTAAACTTTGATGCTTTAGTCTTCTTATATTTTTATTAATACAATAATTTTGCCTAAAATTATTAGTAAAACCTTGTAGAGAAATTAGTCTCTTCAAAATATTTGAACTTTATTCAAAAACAAATAATGAGCTACCTAGATGCCAATGGAACAACAGATACATTTTTTGAATAAGGACTTTTCTTGATTTCTCTTATAAATTGTGATAATTGTGAATGAGTTCTAGAACAAAAAAAGATTTTAGTATTCTCAAAAATTTCTTCTTCCTCTTTGTCTTCATCCTCAGAACTTTCTGAATGCTGCGTTATATCATCCAAAAGTATCTCTTCTTCTATATTGGTTTCTTTATCATTAAGTTCATCAGCTGACTCCTTCTTTTCTATATCAATTTCATTTTTTATACGATTTATATTACTCTGACTATGTAATTTCTTCTTTCTGTTTACATTTTTAGTTGCTTCTTTTAGATTATTCTTCTTATGCTCATATTGAAGAATACTATTTAACTTTGCTTGAAGCAATTGTTTCTCCTTATTTAACTGTATTTGTTCAGTTTGTACAGAGAACCAATTATTAGATAAATTGGTACAATTTTTTATTTTTTCATCAAGATTAGAAATTGCTGCGGTCAATTGGTTCTTCTGTAGTTCTTCATGATCCAAAAGCCACTTTAAAGCACCACAGATAATTGACATGGATTTACCAGTACCAGTTGGACTTTCAAAGATTCCCAACTTAGCATTTTCCAAACAATTATACAATTCTTTCATAAATTGAACTTGAATGGAATATGGAGAAAAAGGAAAAGGAAATTCTTCAGTAGCTTGCATGTTGATTAATAATTATTCAAAGTTATATTAAGTATAATACTGTTAATCCTTACTAAGACTAATTATAGATTAATTATTTTACAATATTTTATTTAAACATACCACAATTGTTCCATACAACAAAATGTTCAGTGTTTACATACATATATATATAAATACTCTCCCCATGGAGGCCAAACCTTATCTGGGGGTATTTGAGACCCCATAAAATCATGACGCTCTAGACCAAAAATATATCCAGTCTTGGTGTATCTGTAGTCACTGCTATTAGAATCAAAGGTTAAACGTTTTTTTGTTTCTTTTAGAAGTCTAAATAGAAGTTTTTGTATCTTTCAAAAAACTGTGACTTACAATTTTCTGAGTTTAGAATGAAAATATGTATGTGCTTATATGACAAATACAATGAAGACTGTATGCGAGCGTATCATATATGATAGAATTTCATTTGTAGATTATTTAAGTGTAAGCGATACGTCGGCCTTCTTTTTTGGAAGTTTCCTCCTACAAATTTTAATCATTCTTTTTTTATTGTTTTTGTAGGGAATGGATTGTGCAGAACAAATATAAACCAGTGTGAAAACGTGAACATGCAATAATTTTTTGTACTTCATAAAAGAATTAATATAATTGCTAGTGTAATCATGGGTAAGTTAAAAACACTTACTTGTAAATTAATCAATTGTTTCCAATCATATGCTTACGTTTTAGAGGATGCTATGGAAGCACAGAAATGGCAACAACATTTATCTTTGTTGCGAGAACAATACATTAATTTATATAATACAAACACAGAACTGCAACGTGAATATGCTATTGTTACTGCAAGTAAACAAGATTCTGGATTTATTGGAAGACTTTTAACAATTATAGCATCACTATACAATCAACGTCGATATAGGTGTGTAATCTTTTAAGTTTATAACTTTATACATTAGCATTTTCATTAACAAATATTATGTTATAGTGATGTAACTATTAAATTAAAGGATCAAGAAATACCAGCACATAAGTTTATCTTATCTGCTAGAACAGATTTTTTCAGTGATCCAATGATTGCTGAAGCAACTACATTAGGTAATTAGTTAAAGGTTTAATAGAAACATATGTAAAAAAAAACTCATATGTATAATATAGAATATGTTTGTAGATTGGACTCATTTAGATCCTAATGTTGGATTGGTGTTATTAAAATGGATATATATGGGAAAAGTTGGTCAAGAAAATTTAACAGTAGATTTAATGAAAGCAGCTTCCAGTTTTCAATTGACAGAATTAGTTGAACTTTGCGAGAAATATTTAATTGGAAATGTGGGACTCAAAGATTGTGTACAATTGTATGCTATTGCTGAAGAATTAGGAACTCGACAATTAAAAGAGCATTGTAGCTCTTTGATTTCAGCACATTGGGTAAGATATTTATTATGTATTATGTTCATTACTTTGAATATTGATCAGTATTATAACATCAGTTTATTCAAAATTGATATGTTTAGGAAGATTTGAGTGGAGAAGATTTTAAAGAAATGCCTGGATCTTTATTGTACAAATTATTGCAAACAAAGAGTAAATACCCATTACATGCTGCTGTTAGATTGATGAGAGAAGATGTAGTGTTTTTGTATTTGGTGGAAAACAATACAGGGGTAAGTTAAAAATTTGTTAATATAAATATTGCTTATAAGCATGATGTATCATTTTGAAACATTGATTATATTTTATTTTCTGCATTTGAAAGTACTAAAAAGAATGATACAAACAAGGTATTAGAAGAAGAAAGATTATTTCGTAAAAAATGTTAATACTTTTTATATTACTTTTTAAAAACTTTTCAAACATATATATATTTCAATGTTTTCTTTTTTATCCTAGTAAGTACATAAACAGAAAAATTCATAACGATTTTGTAAATAATAATGTTACTGTGAGCAAAGCAATATGATATACATTCATAGTTTTCATTGATTCTGATGAATTGCATAAATGGAAACTACAAAAACAATACTCTGGTGGACCTACTGGGGCTCCTCTATCTTCACCAATAAAACAACCTTCTTCATAAGCTGTTTTCACAATTTCTTCGTTATCATTCCAATTATTATCTACATCATTGTAAATGGGAACTGTGTTTTTTTGAAGTGCACAATCCCTCTCTACAGTTGTTATTACAGATGCTGTAAAAAATGACAAAGTAATTAGTATAAAAATATATATATTTTTAAATATGATAAATATTTACTTACATTTAAATTTATAGTAAATAGTTTTCTTCTTACAAAGTGTTGATGATGGACAGTAAACTTGAAATCTAGAACTTCCATCAAATTGTGAACATAATAAATCAGTTTCTTCATTTCCTGGTTGTGATGGTAAACATTTGAAACATGAAATACCATCTGCAGTTATGGGTTTTATTATTGTGTCTAAAACTATTCAGTGTTTAAAGAATATAATTAAAAATATTCAGATATATTAAATACTAATTTTGTTAATTAAATAACATTAACAAATATTTTGAGTAGGTACATACATAGAAAAAATGCAGTAATTAGTAAAACCTTATTTGATTTTGTTTGAAAAGCCATCTTATTTATGTCCAAAATACAGTCAATTATTAGCAGAGTATTTATGTATATTTTTAAGAATATATTTTTTAAATATTATTTACAATTTTCGTAACAATTTATGTTTATTACTAAAATTTAATTGATCATTGTCATTTTACAAACCTGAAATAATTTTAATTAATTAAACATTAAATTTATTAAATATTATTACTTGTAACAGTTATTTATACATACTACAATTATAAAATTGGTTTTTAATGAAAAAAGAAAAAAAAACTTACAGATCTAAACAAATATCAATTGGTAAATATATCAAGGACTGTTGAATTCATAATTAAATTTCTCTTATATTATATAAAGTGTCATAAATTTACTAAGTAGAACATAATTTAATTAAACACTTTCACTTATTCCTAATAACATTAATTTATTAACATTCACCAAATGTCACATTGCGATGACAGAGTGTTTGTTAACTGTTCTCTTTGTTCTGCGACGAAATGCGTCCGTTTGACCGAAAGCTGACTGTGGTTAGGCGACCGTTTTCTACGCCACGTCATGATTTTTCTATCCTTTATAAACTGCCCGTTCTGTTTTATCAGAATGTAATCATCATATTTCTTTCCGTTTGCGTTTTAACGCCGTTATGTAGTCCTTAATAATAAATGTAGTATGTAGAAATCACTAATACGTGCACGTATAAGCATCCGCTACCCACTTCTACGCGCATCTCATTACGCATAAAATGCGAAGCAGTGGTTCTCAAAGAATACTTGAAAAACTTTATCTAAACCAGAAACTTTATAATATATATTTAATTAATCATTTTTTTATTTTTATTCTTTTTAGTTAACTAAAGCCGTTAATGCACTAGATCACAAAGGAGAATTACCATTGGAAGTTGCTTTAAAAACATGTCAACCATCATTAGCACGTACCTTAGTTAAGCATGGGGCTGATTTAAATGCAAAAGATTCAAAAGGACTTACTTTACTCCAAGCTGCTATTATTAAAGGAGATTCTTATTCAGCAGAATTTATAATAGAACAGTTGCAAAATAGTGGTAACGTACAACAGCTATGCAACCCTCTGAAACTTACTGGAAATACAAAAGACATAAAGAATCCTGAAGAACTAGAAGGATGTACTGTTTTACATTTGATAACAAAACATAGTTCAGAAAATATGTTATCGATCGCGTCCCGTTTGTTACAAGCTGGGATTGATCCTAATTTACAAAATCATAAAGGATGGTAATTTAATTGTTCCTATATTATTCAATTTTCATTAAAAATAATATATTAATTTATTGTCGTATTTGTTCTTGTAGGACTGCTTTACACAAGTGCATACAGGAAAGAAACGAACCGCTGTTTGATATTTTGATAGAATGTACAGATTTAAACTTGAACAAAACTACTAACGAGGATGATACTCCATTGTGCATCGCAATGAAATTAGATCCGTTTGGTCAATTTTTTGCTAAACAACTTTTAGATAAAGGTGTAACTTCTAATCCTATATATAAAAATACAGAAGACACTTTGCTACATGTTTTAATAAGAGAATGTAAAGAAGAAGCAGCACTGTTTTTAATCGAACATTGTAAAGATAATTTGATGAAAAAAAATAATGAAGGATATTCAGTTTTACACGAAGCTTGTAAAGTTGGTTCAAGAAACTTGACGCAAGCTTTATTAAAAAATGGTCTTCCAGTGGACGAAGTTGCATTTTCTACCGGTGATGCGCCGATACATATTGCTGTATCAAATTTATACTTTGATATTGTAGTAGAATTATTAGATGCACCTAATTCGAATTCTCAGTTAAATTTGAAAAATAATGCAAACGAAACACCTTTGAGCATAGCTATTAAAGCTCCATTTAAAAAAGGTAAAGATATTGTTTTGGCTTTGATAAAAGCTGGAGCAAATATCAACGAATATAATAAAGAAGGCTTAACGTTATTACATCAAGCAATATTAAAAGAGGATTCAGCAACGGCAATCTTTTTATTAGAAAATGGTGCAGACATGAACGCGAGGTATCTTTAATTTATTTAATATTTAAATTTAGCATTATTTAACCCACCATGTGATACTTAAAAATTTTAACTTAGGACTGCAAATGGAGAGGCCCCTTTACAACTTTCTGTGCACTGTAGACTAGGTGAAGTTGTTGAAGCTCTTTGTAAAAGAGGTGTGGATACTTCTGTAGGATGTCCGTTATGGGATGCATTGGATTCGGATCAAGAAGATATAGCATCTATTTTAGTTAAATATGGAGCTGATACTGATTGTTGGGGACCTGGTCCAGATGGTTGCCTACAAACATTATTGCATAGAGCAATTGATGAGAATAAAGAAGACATTGCACAATTTCTTATAAGAAGGTGTCTAATGCATTGGAAGATTGTTATAAAAAGTTGTAGTATAGCTTTTAAGTAATATTTCTATTTTAGTGGTTGCGATTTGAATGCTCCAAAAAAACTTGGTCCAGATGGCTCGGGAGGTGATGAAGCTAGAGATGAATGTACTCCATTGCACATAAGTTGTCAGTGGGGTTTAGAGCAAGTTGTGCAAACGCTTATTGAACACGATGCCGATATAAATGCTCGAGATATAGAAGGGAAAACTCCAGTTCATGTAGCCATACAAAATCAACATTCACAAATTATTTCTCTGTTGCTTTGTCATCCTAACATAGATTTAAACAAACGAGATAAAAAAGGTTTAACACCATTTGCAACAGCTTTGACATTCCGAAACAATAAGGCGGCACAAGCGATATTAGAACGATTACCTAAAGCTGCTGAACAGTATGACAACAAAGGTAGAAACTTTTTACATACTGCTATTCAAAAGAATGATATGGAAAGTATTTTGTTTCTATTATCTATACAGGTAGGTATGAAAATGCATATTTCAATTTAGTTGGAATTTTTCAATAAAACAACTAATTTTGTAGGTAGATGTAAATTCCAGAGTTCACGATGTTACACAAACTCCGCCTTTACATCTTGCTGCAATATCTGGAAATGAAATGTTAGTGCGAAGTTTAATTTTGGCTGGTGCGCGCGTTAATGATACGGATGCAAATAGAAATACCGCATTACACGCTGTTGCAAAAGCAGGACATGCTGCAGTTGCCTCTGCCTTATTGCAGGTAATACACAGTATCATAAATATTTATTTAGTAAACATCATTATTAACATCCGTTTTCTTCTTCTTCTTCTTAGAACAATATTAATTTTGATGCTGTAAATGCAGACGGCGACAATGCATTACATGTAGCTGTAAGAGAAGGTCATGTAGGAGTAGTAAGAACACTTTTAACTGAATGTACACTAGATGCAGAGGCGGTCAATCTTAAAGGAAGAAATGCTTTACATGAATTAGCCAGATGTGGAAAAGATAATGCAGCAACTATATGCGAACTTTTCTTAGAATGTATGTCACACTATCCAGTAAATAATGCAGGTAAAAATATATAAAAATATATTAAACTAAATATAAATATAAATGAATTCTAATAAAGATATTTTGTTTAAGACTTGGATGGTAATACTCCATTACTGATAGCTTATATGAAAGGCAATGGTCAACTTTGTCGTACGTTAGTAAAATCGGGTGCATGTTTAGCATCGATGAATAAAGAAGGAATTACAATTTTTAATTATCAAGTAGCAACGAAACAGTTACTGTATAGATTATTAGACTCGTTGACGCAAGAAGCACCATGGGCTGATAAAGATCTCTGTTTGGAATGTGGTACAAAATTCTCTCTCACAATGCGAAAACATCACTGGTACAAAAACTGTAACATATATTATATATATATATATATATATAATTTACATTTATATAAAACTAATTTTTTTTTTTTACTTTTTTTAGCCGTCACTGTGGTCGAGTTTTGTGCAATAAATGTTCTGGTCAAGATGTTCCAATTGTAAAATTCGGATTAAATAAACCAGTGCGTGTTTGTGCAGTATGTTTTGATGTATTACAAGTAGGTGCTGAATAATATAAGACTTCAAATAAAAGAAACATTCGGATGTAAATAAAATAAATGTCATTCCATATACATTTCTTATGAAGGCTATACCAAATGTTTTTATATAATTCTATATCAAGCATATTGTAACTCATTGTATTATATAATTCCTCTTGTTGAAATTTTGTTAAATTTATAGCTCTTAAATTTTAAATACAGATAAAGGAATATCAACATAAATTAATACTTACTTATAAATAACCATTTATTCCTAATGTTATATGTCTACAATGTATCGATTTACAAGATTCTTTAACAATGATTACACATTTCAATTGATTCACGGTCTTACTTAAGTAAACTGAACAGTTTCTCTGCTACACAATGATCTACACATTCTACATAATCGATTAATTCCTCAAGACAAGTTTCTTCTGTCTCAGGAGTTGAATTAACACGATCATTACATGTAGTTAGTTTCTCTTGCATAGTAGCACATTTAGCTCTTTTTGCACATTTTTCCTGGAAAAAATAAAATCATTTGTTATAAATGCAATAATTAAAAACTTCTACTATTTTGAATAAGTAACAGATTTTGAATTGTTAACAGAAAAGTTTCATTGTTATTATAATATAAGCATTATATAATAATTTTGACTTACCCGAAGCTGTTTTTGAGGATCAACTAATTCTCCGTCTTCCTCTTCAGCCTTTACGGTTGGGATATTACGTTTAAAGAAACTTTGTAGAAAAGACATTTTTAAAAACAACTTTTCTTTTACTTTAAGGTAGTTATTTTAAATTGACTTAAAATGTACAACAAATTACTAAGATGGAAATGCAAAATTTAATAGGCACAAAATACTGACTTTAGTTGACCATTTCATAGATGAACCATAGGTTAGGTTGTAATTGTAGCATTTACGCCCTCTTTCGAATTATAAAGAAACAGTAAATATATTAACCCTTCATCGGTAACAAATAAATATTACAGCTTGTAGATAATAAAAAATTGATTGATTATTTATTTATTTAGAATTATCAAAAAGTAATCAATTACTTTCTTCTCAGATGTAAATGAAATGAAGAAGATTTTTTTCTTATCAAAAGCAAACTACAAAAGTAAAACTGATTTTTTTGGGAGAATTTGTATTTTACTTTTCTTCGATATTTTCATAAGTATTAAGCTGTAATATAATTTTACTTTCATGAATATATTTTAAAATGTATTTTAATGTTATTTTGATACAAAGTATGGCGCTTATATACGTATTACGTATGCGCACGATAATGCGCAATTTTCTTTAGAAGCAGAAAGTTCATTTGCCAATAGGTTTCATGAAAATTCTCTTAGATCAAGACTGACCAATACGTGTATTAAATGCTACTCATTGTATGAGAAGAATTTCAACAATTATTTTGCAATACCGTTATTAAGCGTTAATTAGTAAATTATTGGTAAATATAACAGAATGCCAGTAGCAGGCGAAATTTTCAACTATTTTCTCGACGCAACTAAAATCTGTGAATCAAGACAGAATAGGACACGAAAAAAAATGTTACATATTTGGCTCAGTTGCACGCTTGGATGTTTCTTTGGGGTACTTTAGCCTATTAATTTATTGATAAAATAGTCTAAACATCGTCTTTATGATTATGAAAAATATCTTACTTTCACTGAAAATGTTCATATCATTTGTTTAGTAAAAATGATTAAAAGAACCGTCATGCTCTTTACAACAAGGATGGCGTCATCCGAAACTGTTCACGTAGTTTTATCAAAGCTATGAATTTGTTAACGTACAGTAAACGTATTCCATACATTGAATTAAAGTGAAATAAGTATCGGTAAATTATTTAGTTGACACACCATCGTTTGCAATACTGATTATAACTCAATAAAAATTAGGAAAATGCCAGGGTGCAGTGCGTTGTACTAACAGTCAAACATTGAAGTAGTTTTGCGCTGGTGTGTCGGAAAGGTAGTATCAATAAACCTATATTTTTTATGAAGAACGATATCAACGAAGAATAAAACGGAATGAGATATTGAAGCTAACACATAAATGACGTCCACATAGTAAATACAATATTATACAAGCAAGTTGAAAAATTACACTTTTGAAAAAACCGGGACGTATTTGTATAAAACTTAAGGATTGTGTTTCCCATAGAAAGAGGCATTGCTTCACTGGAATTTATACAAGGATATAACTTTAAAAGACGTGATTCACGGAATTCTTTTTACGAAATGGTTGTCACATTGTTTATTCATACGAAAGTACAACCTAAAATTTTTGAAACATTTAAGGTTATGTATTATTGAAACATGAATTTCTTGTATTCATAAGCAAAGCAATTCATCGGAGACACGAAATCATTCTGGTCGTAAGTTGAACAACATTTCTATCATATATTATGTTAAGCAATAATATTTCTTGTATTAGTATAAATTTGGAGCATTTAATCTTAAATGTACCATTTAATCTTCTTTTATTAGTTTGTTTATTTGAAATTTTTATTTTTTAACTATACAATAGTTTCAACATTCCATATATTATAATTATGTAGTAGGAACTTTGGAATTATAAAGACAAATATAACTTTACAAGTGATAATTAGATCTTATCTTATGCTAATATTTTCTGTATTGTTTTTCCTTGCAGTGCTATTATACATATATACTATTTAGTATTTTAGTATCTTTAAATACTTAAAAGGTTTATTATATAATGATAATGTAATTCTGATTTTATGTTTAGCAAGTTACGCGAGTGGATAATGCTTGGAGGCAATGAACGGAATGGAGAGACATGGGCATGGACATGGACATTCGCATGCACATTCACACCGTCATCGGCATTCACATGGAACTATACAAAATACATCACAAAATTCCAGTCAATCGTCGAAACATAGCCACGCTCATACACCGCATTCGCAAAAAGATACATCTGTTGCCCAACCAGCTCAGAAGCCAAGAAATTATAAATTATTAGTTGATCCATTTTTGGTGAAAGGTGCTACAAAATTATATAGATACGATGGTATGGTTCCAGGAGATCCAACTTATCCGGAAGTTCAACCTCGAGACCCGAGATCCCAATTAACACGAATTTGGACTCGTTTAGAACAGCTCGATTTACCTGTACCTAGGTTTAAAATTGACTCGAATTATTGTGGTGAACCGCCTCCGCTCGAAGTAACATTTTGCCATTTAAATGACAATATTGATAAAACTTTTTTATCGGATATGGTTCAAAAATTCGGCGCTGTGGAAGAGCTAATTGTTTATTATCATCCATTAACGAATAAGCATCTTGGAATTGCAAGGGTGGTGTTTGAAAGTACGAAGGCTTCTAAAGCTTGTGTAGAAAAATTAAATAATACATCTGTGATGGGTAAAGTTTTAAGAGTATTTCTTGATGCATTTGGGGATGAATGTAAAAAAATTTATGATGAATTAACTGCTGAAAAGAAGCCAGAAAAGAAAATAGAAAAAGAAATCAAGCCTGAAATTGAACAGGAGAAACAAACACCGATTGAAAAAATTATTCCCGAAGAAAGGGATGATTTTAAAAGTAATAAAAAGATGGTATCGAGTATAGAAAAGGTGAGGGATACGTATGCGGAGAATTCAAGATATAGTAAATATCGAGATTATCCTACTCCTAGTGGTAGTACTGGAAGCGATTTAGGCTATGGTACTGCGCCTAGCGAACTAAATTATTCTAGTAATTATTCTCAAAATTCAACTCCAGCTACGAATTATGATTTTTACTATAGCGGTTACCACCATCAACCTCCGAATAATTATTTACCAAGTATGCCTCAAGGTGTATCTCAGAATCTTCCGATCCAACAAAATTCTAGTATGTGGTGGGGAAATAGTACAGGAACTGCAACTTACGCATCATCATCTATGTGGCCTGTTCAGCATGGGACAAATTTAGATAATTCTAATTCTAACGTAGTTCCAATTTCCAAGGCTTCTAATATAAAAATGCATCAGACCCCGAAAAAAGAGAAAGAAAATCAGAACGTAACGAAAAATTCATCTCGGGATTCACCGGTGGAGACTCGTAAAACGTTAGATTTGGATACCAGAATCGCTATGTTATTAAAAGACAAGGCAGGGGGAATGGCACCTCCGTTCCTGCAATTTGGTAGCGATTCGGAAGACGAGAAAAAATCTGTTAACGCGGATAATGAAATACTTTCAGACCCACCGAGTCCGTTTTTATCTCATGAGATATACAAATCGTGTTTTGAAAAAATGAGGGAGAGAAATAAAGAACAATGGAAAGTGCATGAGAATAGCATTAATCAATTTTCTATCGACGAAGAGCTAGGAAGTGTGATAAGTTCGAGCGAAGATGAAGCATTATTGGGAAGTTACAGCCCTGCACCGGATGAAATCGAGCCTGAACCACCAAAAGAGCCACCACCTCCACCTCCGCCAGATGATGATAGAATGTCGTTAAGTCCGTTAAGTTCAGGAGATGAGAAAATTGAAGAGGTACGTATATTATAAATCGCAAATGAAATATATAATAATTATTTAAATATTCAGGTTATAGCTCAAACAGAACCTGCAAGCCAGTTGTATCCTGGAGCTGGTTATTCTGGTCATATAACCCATTATCCTCCCAATGATATGTATCATTGGCCTCGACCGGCACAGTATCCATACCCTTATGGAACAACATATTTACAAAGTCATTACCAACCAAATACTACATCATTCTCTGGAACAGTAGGAAATCATCAAGGAACAAATTATTATCCATCTTTTCAGTCAAGATTGCATGCTATGGCAAATCACAGCATTACGAAAGATAATCCACAGGTATATACTTATATACTCTAGATATAATAACACATTTTTGTTATTTAAAATGTTAATAAAAATGTGATTATCGAAAATCCAGGGTCCTACTATCAATGGGGTATTAAACAGAGTTGTAAATGAACTAAAACAAATTTTAAAAAAGGATTTTAATAAGAAAATGATTGAAAATACCGCGTTTAAATTATTTGAAGTATGGTGGGATGAAAAGAAATCAGAGAAAAGTCAAAATCAAGGAGGTGATAATACTACTGTTATTAGCAATAATAAAGAAGAGGGTTCAAAACCTCAGGGATTATCGCTACTGTTAGAACAAGGAACTCCACTTGGATTTAATTATGATGGATTTGGTTTGGGCATTAGAGCTAGCATGCCAAAGATGCCTTCTTTCAGGGTAAATTTCTTATTTCCATTATATATGAATTTCTATATAGTTAAATTAATATAATTATAATTACCTTACCTTACTTTTCAGCGCAAGATTAAAGCTCCAAGCCCGTTACCGCAAGATGAAGATAGTCGTCAGTCTGATCATGGTGATACTGAAATTATAGAAAGCGATAGCGATCTTGATCTAGAATCTGTACAAAAAATTGAAAGGCCAATTACATCTCTTCCAAGTGTTTCTTCGTCGTCGTCGTCGTCGTCGTCGACATCAAGTGAGAGCAGCAGCGAAGAAATTAGTTGCAGCGAATCTTCTAGTAGTTCGAGTGATAGTTCAGACGAAGAAGTATGTTCTGCGAACTATGAAGACGAGGTATTATATAATTACAATTGTTTTTATTAATACTCTAATGTGATACTTTCATATAATTATTTTTTATTTTCAGCAAGACACGGACAGCCGTATATCGGATCATCGTCCCCTTGCTTGCAATAGCGAAGATCCTGATATTTTAATGGAATTTGCTATTCAACGCTCGTTAGATTGTCCAACACCGTTTGGCAGAGAAACACCAATACCTGATATTAAAATAAAAGATGGAATCTTGAACGAGTTTCCGCAATGTGATAACGATGCTACCCCAATACCATCTCCGCTAAGATACGAAAACGATAAAGAAGAAAGTGAAGAGATGATTGAAAAATCTGTTGACGAGGAAATTCTTGAGAAACATGTAACGGTAAAAGAAGACGTAGAAGCAAAGGATATTGAGGATGAAACTGAAAATGAAGTACCGATTGCACATATTGGTATTTTAATGGTAACAAGCAAACAAGAACCGTGTGATATGCAAAAAATGGAAAATTCTGCAGCAGAAGCTTTAATAACGTTAGCTGGCCAAGATAATATTATAAGACATAGAAGTCCGGGACCTGTACAACCAAATATTATTAGAGCTCTTCAAACTATGTCTGAAAAATATATTAACGATGAACCCATATTAAAAGAATCAGAAAAGATCGAGATGTTTAGTGAGATACCTACTACCGATTCGGAGGAAGAAAGCTTAGAAATTAGAAGGTTAAGGTTTGTAAAATTATTTAACATACATATGATCATTATTATTATGTATTAAACGAATCAGTGTAAAAATTTAAATTATTTTGCATTGATTAGGTATCAAGCTGAAGCCGAACTTCGATTGAATGGTCAGCAGAGTCCAAATTCACAAGCTTCTCAAGTATTCATGGAACATTCATACTCATTGCCACCGGCACAATCAGAAATAGCGAAAACTGTACTTCGTGCACCTCCGGCACCGATAAAACCTATAAAAATAAAACCTTCAAAAATAATGAAATTAGCTAAGGGTAAAGATAAAACTCACAAAGTAGAAAAGCGAAAATATAATAAATATACCAAAATTCATACTCATCAAAATCATGAAGGAGAAAAAGAGAATATTGAAAATGAATTTGTTTATCAAAAATATCCGAAAAAAGTAGAGGAACCAACAGTAACGTATAAAGAACGTGATCTAATGTCGGAAATGGCTATTTTGTATGAATTTCTAACTAGAGGAATAGACGCGGAAGATGTGGAATATTTAAGACGAAGTTACGAAGCTTTGTTAGCCGATGATACTCAAGGTTATTGGTTAAACGATACGCATTGGGTTGATCATCCTCCAACCGATCTTCCAAGTCCTGCTAAACGAAGAAAACGAGATGAACTTAGATTACATACAAGTGGAAGTGCAAGAACGGAAGGATATTATAAAGTTGATGTACGAGAGAAAGCTAAACATAAGGTATGATTCCACATATGTATCAATATTTGATTAACTTCTAATTGATTCTCAATATTTAAGCATGAAATTTTAAAAAACTTTTTCTTTTTGTAGCATCACTATGCGCAAAGCATACAACGCAGTAACGATGTTGAGGATAGTAATGGCCCTTATGCTGGAGGTGATGGAACAATGAATGGTCCAAAGAATAATAATAAAACTTTAACCGGTAAAATGCAAGCTTTGTCTCGAGAAGCTCGAAGTAATCAACGTCGGTTATTAACGGCCTTCGGTATTGATACCGATAGTGATCTTCTTAAGTTTAATCAGTTGAAGGTAAGATTTTTCTAAATTCTTGTTATTAGTATTAATTTTTATAAAGCACATTTTATCACGTTCGTTTTATATATTACAGTTTAGGAAAAAACAATTGAAATTCGCGAAATCTGGCATACACGATTGGGGTTTATTCGCCATGGAACCAATAGCAGCTGATGAAATGGTCATTGAATATGTTGGTCAAATGGTTAGGCCAGTTGTTGCTGACTTAAGAGAGTCTCAATATGAAGCTACTGGTATTGGAAGTTCTTATCTTTTCCGCATCGATTTAGATACAATTATTGATGCAACGAAATGTGGAAACTTAGCACGATTTATTAATCATAGCTGCAATGTGAGTATTTATAACAAGTATCTATATTTCAAATGCAATTTTATTCTCTACAATCATCTTCTCTGATCAACTTGTAAATTCTGTCTTGTTTTTTTTTTCAGCCGAATTGTTACGCAAAAGTAATTACAATCGAAAGTCAAAAGAAAATTGTAATCTATAGTAAACAACCGATAGGAGTTAACGAGGAAATTACATACGATTATAAATTTCCATTGGAGGATGATAAAATCCCATGCTTATGTGGAGCACCACAATGTCGGGGTACTCTTAATTGAATCGTTCATGAAACTATATTGTTCATCCTTTTTTCCTGTCTTCTACATTTCATCACACTCCACTCATATTTTTGTAAATATTTCCCCATGTAAACATTTTATAAAATGCAATGGAAAAATGCTAAATTATGTTAATATGTACTCCTTTTCTTTTTTCTAATATCCTTCCCATTAATATGGTACGTTGAAATATTCAAGAGTGAACTCGAACAGCGTTATAATATTTATATTTTATCATTGTTTTTGTACATACGTAATTTAAAGACTTTATTCCTATTATGTTTCTGTTAAAAATAAAATGATCATTTGTTAAAAGACAACACTTAGTCGATATAAAGAAAATTTCCACTTCATAACGATCATTCAAATTAAAATATAAATATTTGGAAATAAAGCTATAACAATAAACTTTTTACATTTATTTTATCATTTTTTAATAATTTTGTTTGGGGTTTATTTTAAATGTACTTATTCAAATAAATGTAGTTTACCGCGCGCGCCGCTTCACTTTGGACTGTAGCGCCATCTATACGAAAGTGGCGGAAACTACTTGCCGAATAGTTTCCGCGACTTTGCAATAGGTGGCGCTAGTCAACTCCTCAACTAGTTACCGACTTATCGACATTTACAAACTTACTGTAAATTTAACTTTTACAAATTTACTGTAAAGATATATAACATTTATTTCTGTACCGAATCTATGAGCTCGTATGGAGCTTACGATCCTTTTCTCAATAAATAAAATAAAATATCGATATTTTTAAGACCACTAGCGCCATCTATACGAAAGTGGCGGAAACTAGTTGTCGAGTATAGATGGCGCTAGTGGCCCCAAAAATATCGATATTTTATTTTATTTATTGAGAAAAGGATCGTAAGCTCCATACGAGCTCATAGATTCGGTACAGCAATAAATGTTACATATCTTTACAGTAAATTTGTAAAAGTCAAATTTACAGTAAGTTTGTAAATGTCGATAAGTCGGTAACTAGTTGAGGAGTTGACTAGCGCCACCTATTGCAAAGTCGCGGAAACTATTCGGCAAGTAGTTTCCGCCACTTTCGTATAGGTGGCGCTAGTGTACCCCCTTTTTTTTCATTTAGTCTTGTTCTGTAGTCGCTGCAAAATGTAACAAAGTTTTGTCATTACAAATATCTCAATCGAATTTGATTACGGTAAGGTTATTTACAGAACATTTAGAATAATATTATCCATGTTTATTAAAAACATAATATAGTTACATAGGTTGTAATTAAAAAATATGGCAGATCGTCTAACACAATTACAAGATACTATAAATCAGGTAACGTAATATTATGTTTTTGAAATCAAGTTTATGTTAAAATGTTTTTCTAATAATTATATTCGTTGTTCTAGCAAGCTGAACATTTTTGTAATAGCGTAGGTATATTACAACAATATTCAACACCTAGTAAATTTCCCGGTTTCGATCGTGTTGGAACCCCACAACCACACCAACCTCAAGAAGGTATTTTTTATTCATTACTCATTTCCTTTTAGTTTAATCGTTTTCCATTATTGTTTATATATATAATCACATCTGTATTTTAGATTATGCAGCCTTATTTGCAACTCTAATAGCAAGATGTGCAAAAGATATTGATACTCTAATAGAAAGTTTACCAAGCGAAGAATCGTCGCAAGAATTACAAGTTGCAAGTCTTAGTCGTCTTGAACAAGAAAACCAGGAAGCTGGTGAACAGTTGGAGGAAGTTGTAAAACAAGGAGAAGCACTTTTGCAAAGGATCCAAGCTGCTTTGCAAGATATTGCTCAAAGTCAATTAGATATGCAAGATCCAGCATCTACATCTGTAATCAATATTAATCTTAATACTAATTCAGCTTTCAAACAAGATAACATAAACTCTGTAAATACTGTATCTTCAAGTAATCCACATCAGTTGTCAGATCCTTCGCCAAGTTCTGTTAATCAGTAATATATTTTTGTTAAAGTTTGCAAGAAAATGATTTTTATTAAGCATGTATGTATGTATGTACTAAAAGTAATGTATTAAATACAAGAGAAAATTTTTGTATTATCTTTTATAGAGACTTATAAATGTTTCACGAGGTATACAAATTCTTCCAATTAATTTCATGTTTTTCTTTCCTTCTGCTTGTTGTGCTAATAATTTCTTTCTTCTGGTAATATCACCACCATACTAAAAATAAGATAATAACAGGAAAATATACAGGCACAATGCAATGAAAAACTTACCAGTTTTGCAGTTACATCCTTCCTATATGCCTTTAATGTTTCTCTTGCAATGACTTTTGAATTAACAACAGCTTGAATTACTATCTCAAATAATTGGCGTGGAAGATTATTTACTAATTTTTCACATAACTCTCTTCCTTTTTGACGAGCTTTACTAAGATGTACAATAGTACTAAGTTCTTCAACTGGAGTTCCATTTAAAACAATACTTAACTGTATCATGCAGATATCAATATATTAAACAAATAGATTATATATCATTTTAATATGTAATTACTATAAATTCAGAAAATGACCTTCACTATATCCGAAACCTCATAATCAGATTCTTCATAATCGAAACTAGCATATCCTGATGTAGCACGTTTTAGTGTATCGTGAAGATCGATAATAACTTCATTTAGTGGCAACAGGAATTGGTATAATGTTCTACTATGGCCAACATCTTTTGTTAATAGTTGTACCCCTCGTTTCTCAAGGCATAGAGATAGCACAGTACCCGTATATTCAGCTGATTAAATAATTACAAATGATTTATTAGTTTTGTATTAAGTATATTTATGTTGTATAATATCGGACTATTAAATATACTTGGTGCTATGATAGTTCCTAGTATGAAGGGTTCATAAAACTCTGCCACAATTTGTGGATCAGGAAACTCTGCAGGATTATTAAATGTGATTATCTCGTTATTATTATGTTGCTTTATATTTTTCTTGCCAACAATTTTTGCTTTATATGTAACACTAGGTGCTGTAACAACTGCTAATGCATCATATTCCTGTTCAAGACGTTGCATGAAAACTTCCATGTGTAATAAACCCAAAAATCCAATTCTAAAACCTTGCCCAAGAGCTACACTAAAATAAAAAGATATGAAAAATTAATTAAATAAATGAAGTACACTTGAAATTAAAATATTTAAAAGTATACCTAGACTCTAGTGTGACAGAAACACTGCTATCATTTAATGTTAATTTTTCAATGGCAGTTCGCATATCATCAAACTTTGACTGATCATTTGGATAAACACCTGAGAAAACCATTGGTTTTGGTGATTTAAATCCTATTAGAGGTTCAGCAACAGCATTTTTTAAATGTAATGTATCACCAATCAATGCTTCTTTGGAAGATCTCATATTACAAGAAATACATCCTATTTGACCTGCAAATCTAGAATATATATTACTGAGTATTATGACAAAACTATAAAAAATGATAAAATATTCAAGAATAATATTTACAATTTATTTACATGTTCTTCAGAAGGTCTTAATAGTGAAAGATGTCTAATTTCATAAGATTTTTTAGTGTACATTGCAGTAACATACTGCTTTACAGATAAAAGTCCTTCTTTAACATATATTAATAAAATTGCTCCTTTGTATTTATCATACCAGCTATCAAATATCAAGGCCCTGAATGGCTTGTCTCTACATACATCAGGTGGTGGAATTCTTTCAACAATAGCATCCAAGACTTGAGGTACACCAGTACCTAATTTGGCAGATATTTTTAAAACTTTTGACTTTTCTATGTCAAATAATATCTTTAACTGTTCCATTACTCTTTCAGGATTAGCATATTTTAAGTCTATTTTGTTAATCACTGGTATTATAACTAGATTTTGTTTAATAGCTAAATGAAAATTAGCTACAGTTTGTGCTTGTACACCATCATTTGCATCTATTACTAGAACAACTCCTTGACAAGGTGCTAATGAACGATGTACTTCAGCAGAGAAATCTACATGACCAGGTGTATCTATTAAATTAAGAAGATATTTGATTCCATTGTATGTATAATTAAGAGAAGCTGTTTGAGCTTTAACTGTAATTCCACGCTCTTTTTCAACTTGTAACTTATCTAAAATTTGTTTTCCAGAATTTGCTTTAATTGCACCTGTTAATTCCAACAGTCTATCAGCAAGAGTGCTTTTGCCATGATCAACATGCGCTATGATACTAAAGTTACGAATATTTTCTATTGGTACTTCATATTCTTTATTCTTCTCTGGTTCTGTAGAATAGTATCTACTATAAATTAGCAAGTGCTGTCTAAAATAAAATACATCATGTAAAAATTTTGTTTCATTTTAAACAGTTTTAATATATATTTAATACTAACCTTTCAATTGTTTGTAAGAAGTTCAAATTTCTTTGAGAATGCCATACATGATAAATAATTCTACTTATTTTCATAATGAATTAATAATATTTACAATTGTATTTAATATAAAAAGCATTTATGTGATCATATAAAACAATCTTTAATATCCTTATTAAAGTATATTGTCAATATTATATTATATTTAACTTATAAAAAATATTTGTTAAAAACATTAATTGTTTATTGATAATGAGTGTAGTGGATATTTATATAATAGGTTTAATTCATGGAATTTCTATTCACCACTTTTCACTAGTTGGTATTTTGGTATCACTTGGTATGCAGTTGAAACCAGTGCAAAATTGTTATCTTTCCATTAACATGGTTTTGTTGTCATTTTAAGCTTGCATAGCTCCTAAATTGAACAAAAAAAAAAAGAAATAATATCTATAAATTTATTATTAATTTTAGAAGTATATAAATATGTCAATGAAACAAGCTGGTCAGGTAATATTTATATTCTATCAGAAAAAGATACTTTGTCAAAACTAACCTAAATAAATAATATACGTTATTAAAACATAAGTTATTATGCATTATATGAAAAAACACAAACAAACAAAAATTTATAAAAATGGATATTTTAGCGTTTATATTACATACCAAAAATAACGCGATGGTCAAAAGGAATTGGTGCTGAATTACCGGCAGAATATAAAAAGTTCTGGAAAGAGTGGAAATTACAACAACCGGCTGCTGTTCATTACATTAAAGAAGAAGGTACTTACATAAGAAATGAAGAGACAGAAGAAGTGTAAGGGCTTAATAAAGTTCTATAATTATTTTCTTCATAAGATCTTTGTTAATTTAATGTTAAATGAATTTGGTTTTCAGACGTCCAGTTCAAAATGTACCACTACGATTGCATTTTCCTAAAGAATTTCATGAGGGTTTATGGGGTGGTGAAGCTGTTGTCCAAGGTTTCAAAAAAAAACATAGATATGCTCGCAGAGCTCCTCACTTTTGGTTTCCTACCCTTAGAAAGTCTGTAGTTTATAGCGAAATTTTGGATAAACATATGAATGCAGTTGTTACCAATAGAACTATTAATTTAATTCATGAACATTATGGTTTTGACCACTATCTATTGAAGGTATGTTGAAAAGAAAAATATTCTTAAGCATATCTTCTAATATCATTCAACTGTTTATAGACTCCTGCTTGTGATTTGAAATCTGAGCTTGCACTTAAATTAAAACGTGAAATACTTATAGCATTGGCTGATAAAACTTTATATCCAAATGATCCTGTTAAAAAGGAAGAAATTTATAATAAATACAAGGAATATTTAACAGCAGTAAAGTATCATTTTAATGTTACTTCAATACTTTATTGAATTAATATTAATTTTTACGTAAAAAAAATTATACTTTTCATTTTAGTACACGCGAGAGGAAATTGAATGGTATGGTTTAACATTTACAGAAGCTTGTAAAAAGTGGACGAAACTAAATGAACAAATGCAACAAATACAACCTTTAAAACTCAAATATAGGTCTGAATTGATTGCAAAACTTAAAGAAGAAGAAGTTAAAAAAGCTGAAGAACAATTAGAGAAGTATGTATCTTTACATATGTATTGTTTCTTCTACGAGAGAATAGTATCATTCCGCGCAGCTAGACTGAGCTCATAAAGTTCCTCCACCCAGTAGCGCAACTTTACCTTAATTCGCTTTCCATGTACGTGGTGAACAAAATATACTAATGTAGCAACTTGTTTCTTTCAGATCTTCGATAAGTTGGAACGTAAAATGGAATCCTTTTAGCAGTAGAAAATCTGAGTAATACATGTGTAATGTGGCTGCATATAATAAATAAATAGGATATAAGACAAATTCATTTTTCTCATATTTACTACATCTCAAACACTGGTGTAACTGCAATATAAAAAAACGAAATTTTTTTATACATTTGTCACAATTTATTGTTTAATATACCAAACAATTGTTAATAATGGTATGATTTAAAAGAACACTTCTAAATATAATTAAAATTGATGTCTAAGAAAATAAATAATTATGATATTGAACATTCTATATCACCATCGTTTGGTAAACAGTTTAACAAAGAGGCAATGGCTCTTGTAATGTATGTCATCGTTCCGAAACTACCGCTTGGGGCACTATCATAAAAGTGTTGGCACACATATGCTGCCCCACCGCAAAGAAGATTTCCCATTGCAGTGGTTTCTCGTTGTTCTTTCGGTTTAGCGCAGCATAGGGTAGCATCGCCATCAATTTTCATCTAGATATTTCAAAATAATTATTGTAAATGCATTTTATCTATATTATATTATGCAATAAAAATTTACCTGGTCATCTAAAAAGATAGCATTGGCCTTATGAACTAACTGTTCAACAGCAATAAGTCCACCCAGGGAAGCTACTACATTATATTCAGTTACTAAAGTTAACACCATTAAAGCTTCGACGATTAACTGACGATATTCTGGTTGTGGTATAGTATTCAAAACAGTTTCTACTGCTAGTGCAAATTTTAATTCCCCTGGTGTCATTTCCTGTGTAAGATTTTGAGGTAGGACCCTACCCTCAATGGCTAAACCCTGGCACTATAATATTTAATTATATAAAAATTAAGATTTTAATTGAGCAAAAACTATACGTGCGTTTATAATACATACCCGTTCGAGCACTTGCCATACTCGAGGATAAAAATCACGCGGCACTCTATTTAACGCGCCATCCAACCTTCGTCGCCGTAACCACTGACCTTGACGATCTGGTTCTGTTTCACCACCATCAACTTGATCAGCAGTTAAGAAACCTCCAATTTGTGATTTCTAAAAGTGAAACGTTCGAACTATAATGAAACTGTTAAAAAATAACTGTCGTATAAACAAGTGCATTACCTTACTAACTTTGCTGGATTTACAACTGATAACGGAGAAGTTACCTCGACCAACTAAAAACAGCAATAAATTATTCTTCAGGTACCAATGCATTTAATCAAATAATTTCTATTCATAATAAACATACCGCTGCTAATTGCAAATTCTTTTCCGCTCATAATATGATGTAAAAGATTCTTCATCTCGAATGGTGATAAATTAAGCAAATGTTCAGATGCCTCTTCTCCGGTACATATTAAAGTTCTTGATAATTCCGTAGCCATTACTTGTATGATTAATCCTACTCTAAGTCTCAGCATCTCGTGAAACAACTGTGGTTCTGTTCTAATGAACATTGCTAAATAAACAAGCAACTCTTGAGTTAACATAGCGGTAGATTCATCGTCTCCATAAGCTTGATGAATTAATGCTCGCAATTCGTTTTCTGGTAATGGAGCAACAATAGTATGTTCGTTGGTTGGTGGCATTCCAACCGTAACTTGTTTCTGACGAACTAATAAATCAGTGACCGCTTTGGCTAGATCCTCGACACGTTTCCCTAGCATACCAGCAGTATGACGTACGATTCCCCACATTTTTTGTTGACAGGCTTTTTCGTAAAGATCTTTCAATAAATCTTTTATTAAAACAGGATGGCCTTCTTCCATCATGCCGGTATTGAAATATAGACCTTGTGAATCAACCTAATTTGGAAAATTATTTTTAAGTTTAAATTATATAACTTATCATAATTGATGTATATTTTTGATAACTTACAAGATATTGTAAAATATCTCCTTGCTCTTCTAAACTTTCAGTTTCTCGAAGCATTGATAATAGTTCTTCAACTTCGGTATCTGCATACTGAGTTTCCCCCATGCCCCTGGATCTATGCAACTTTGGAGAATTTGGCCATGACAATATATCATCTGTAGGAGACGGCGTGCGATCTGTAGCTGGTGGTGGAGGATTTGAAGTTAGCGTTGTATCTGTCACTTCAATAAATGGATTTGTATTTAAAATAGCAGAAGGTCTTCTATCCTCTCCTGCCATTCCAAGAATCTCAGCTACAAATTTATATAACCAATGCAAATCAATTTCTTTTTATTAAGTTTATTGAAATTTTTCAAATTTATTAACAAAACGGACATGTTAATGTTTTGCTCTTTTTTTTTTGTATGTACTTATTAAAATTTAAAAATTAGTCATTACTTGTTAGTAAACTTACATTCTTGTGAAACGGGAGAAACCACAGCTATGGAATATATTTAAGGATCCGCTTTAGGTAGCATGCAATCAGAATGTTAGGAATTTAAATCATTTATAATACTAATATACGAAATACATAAAACTTACGTTCTACAGCAATTGATCTCGTTTTCTTAATGGCACCTTTTACAGACATTCTACGTTTCAAATTCTTTGCACTTCGAATTACCGGTCTGTTAAGAAGACCTGTGCGATGAGGAAAGGCGCGCATCAAATGTTCTTCTAAATACTGTTGAACCTTAACAATTATATAAAAATATATGTAATAAGGTGTAATAACGTGTATCATATTTAGGAATATGAATTTTATGTACCTGAGGGTTTAGTTTATCCGGCCTACCGTCTTCAGAGCTTCCTAGGAAACTTAAATTTGTGATGCAGGAAGTGCTCAAGAAATCACTTAAATTTCCCAATGAGACTCGTGTACCATTGATATAACCACTTTTTAATTTCTTCATAGTAGTTATCATGGCTAATGGTATCTTTCCTTGATCTAAAAATAATGATTACATATGTAACATTTTAATATTTGTGTAAAAGTAATTAAAATAACTATTTTCTATATTGTTCTTTTAACATAACACTTATGAGGAAAATTTGATCCTATTATGCTTCTATGCTAAATGATGAATCTAAAGCTGCCTATGGCATACCTAGGTGATTATGAGTGGCAACAAGTGTTATAGTTGGCCTGCCGAGCATTTGCTTCCAGTTGATGGTGAGGAAGGCCAAGTTGGTTGTAAAAGTGTTGGCAAGGAGGGCTGCATCGTTTGTCGTGTAGTACTCCTCCGCATCAAAGTTCTAAGACATGCAACAAACGTGCATACCACCACACACATAAGCTGTCTCCTTAGGATATTAAATTATTTGAAGTGAAAATACATTGATTTTATTTATTTTCATTGAAATTTCTCAACATTAATCGATTTTGCTCATGATGAATATAAATAATAGCAACCCTTTGCATTACGTAATAAAAAATAACTAGCGAAATATTAACTTTATTTAGTTAATTAATCAAGACCTTCCAAAGCCACTAAGTAAAATTGATAGCAAAAACAAATGCACGCATGCAGGCAGACATGTTAGATGGTTTTGTTTTGGATTATGTGCTTATAAAATCTCAATAAAAAACAGAACTCAAACAGAAAATTTCATTATTTAAAAACCATATATTTTATCTCTGTTACTCTGAATTTTATAATGAAAAAAGAAATTTGATCTTTATAATTTCTCATGCATCAGAAAAAAAAGTAACACAGATGAAAACTATGGTTTCTAAATGTTAAATTACTGTACCTAGATGAATGTTCTTGAGGGGCATGAGCACAAGAGGCCGGCCTAACATGTTCTGCCAGCTAGACTTCAAGAAATTAATTTCGCCTTTGAATATGTCAATCATGAGCTCATAGTCCGATGCGATGTAGAAGCGGGTCATGTCTGTCAACTAATGTTTGATGCAAGAAGAGGCAACATAAGAAAAGAAATAAAAGTACAGAGAGCGGAACGGTACGATCAGTATATAAAAGAAAAAAAATACTTACCTGTGGAGTGAATGCAAATATTTTATCGTGTAGGGAATATAATTTACTGGTGCTCAAGATTCCTACATCTCTTGATTTACGTCCAGTCAATCCTAATTTTTTGTTTCGACCTGAAAATAAATACTTCAATTTAGGTGGAAACATTTAAAGAATATATAATAAATTAATATAATAACTGAAGTTCTTTTAAACCTACCCAAATAGGTATACAAATGACTAAGTACTTTTGCAGGTTGCACTTCTATCGGGGAAACTTCTGCGATTGTTTGAACATGAATATCATGCTGAGCTATTTTTTCTCTTATTTCAGAATCTTCTGCTAGTATAACAACTTGTACCACGACATCTGGTTTCTTTTCACTACACAATCGTCTATTCAATGGATCTAATTCTCCCACAGCAAGAAAACCCTATTATTAAAATAGTATATTGTAACTTGTAATTGCTATTTATAGTATTTTTCTTATATGTATTTACATGCTTACTTCTTGCAATAATTTTCCTAATATATACAGAGATTGAGCCCACATAAATGGACATCTACCTAATGCAACTCGTTTTTGACTACCTGGTTCAGCATATTCTGCTGATACATTTACAGCTTCTACAGAATATAATTCAGGTATTAATTTCATTCCGTCCTCCGTTTTGATCATTATTTCTTCTAATTGTTTCGAATATTCTGCTACTACTTCTTTATTGCCTTGGAAACAGTAATCCACGATCAAATAACAAAAGAACAAAGGCCATTCGCATTCTATGTTTTCAAACATTCGTAATTCCCACGGTTCGTAATAAAGTCTATTGAAAATATAATAAATTTATTAGTAAATGTTGATATCACATTCTGT
Organism: Osmia lignaria lignaria; assembly: GCF_051020975.1. NCBI lineage: Eukaryota > Metazoa > Arthropoda > Insecta > Hymenoptera > Megachilidae > Osmia > Osmia lignaria. The sequence continues at coordinate 7,935,583 of NC_135044.1, read as the reverse complement.
AACAATTCTTATTTTATTTTATCTTTTACCTGTTAGGATCTTCTTTTGGTGTTTTATATCCATCCCTCAGAAATCTTTTACATCCATAACGACCTTGTAATTTTTTAGTAATAGCATCTCTAGTTAATTGAATTAAACTAGGTTCATCTACGGCAAATGCCGGAAAGCTTATAACGGATAATAATCCGCTATCTAATTCCTTAGAGTTAGATTCACGTGGCAGCATGGACTGTAAAACTGCCTGGCACTTTTGTGCTTCATCTGCTAATACATGAATCACAGAGGTAGGTCCACCTCTTGCGCCAAATAAATCTAGCTCATTCATTGCTTCCATTGCAGCTTTTGCCATTCCAATACTGCTAGCATTTAATTCTGGTAATCCATGATTTGTTTTATCACCTCTCTCCCAAATTCCATAATCAGGAGTACAATAGGCTGACTCAATATAAAATACTAAGTTCTGAATGAATGCAACCTGAAGTTAAATTAGATAAATTAAGTGATGATTTTGAAGATTATTTTATACTTAATGCGCGATCTATGTATAGTTACCTCATCTAAATTGAAGACAATCTGTAAACCAGATGCTGTCATTTGTGCTAGAATCAATAAATACAAAGAAATTGCATCTATTTGAAGATGACCCCATTCTGTATCACCTACAACAGTTTGTCCATTAACAGAACTATATTTGGCATGTAAAGCATCATGTGGATTTTGAGTGATTTTAAATTGTTCAACTTTTTCTTTCTGTTGCATCATTGCCATTAATAGACCTCTCATTAATTTCACACAACTTTGTTCAAGTTCATACGTTTTAGCTCTATCTTCATCCGCATCTGCTATCTTCTTATATGCCATTGAAAGGCCCCATACAGCAAGAATGCAGTATATATTGTCACGGATCCATGCGTGATCATTATCAGGGCTAGCAGGGAAAAGTCCTGTAACTGCATTTTGATGTTTCATAATAATCTTATGAACAATTCTTTGGTAATAATCCAAACGAACACCAGAATTACGGCGGCTTCTCATTTTGAAGATTTGTACATCAATTCTAAAAATATTTTTAGTTTTATCTTATAAAGAATACATTAAACTCTTCTAATTTTTTCTTATGTTTATTGTGCTCTATTAAATTTAGAGGTTAAATATACTGCTTCACAATACTTTTGGAATACTTTGCTGAATTTTTACAGAACTATTAAGAAGTTCATGTATAGAAAGAAATTATTATATTAAGAATATAAACGTTCATGTTATTCACATGTTATAAAAGATTTATAAAACTTTCAGGACATGTATTACACATAAACATTTTGTACAATGTGAAACGAATGTCAAACGAAATAGCCCTCTATACAATTATAGGAGAATTACCGAACGGCAATGCTTGTATATAGGGCGGTCAGAAAATTGCTACATGCATTTTTACATAGCATCTGACAGAAACAATGAGTAACGAAAATCATTAAAAATATAATAAATTTATTAAAACTTAAAGAAAACCGAGCGATGGTAAAACATAATTTTAAATAAAGCCGTGCGCTATCTACTTGTTACAAACGTTCGAAAAAATATGGTGTAACATCTTATACATACAATTTTTAAACAAAACTTTTTAAAGGCTGAGAATTTATGACATACACTATATACATATTAGATATTGCAATCAACTAATTATATGATAACTTTAAAAACACAATAATTTAATAGAACATGCTAATTTATAAGTTATATACTGTAAAACAATTGTCATATAGCGTTATAAAAATATAATGTTCTATGCTGCTTAATAAACACAATATACAACCTAACAAATAATAATAAGTACTACAAACAACTTATGTCATTGATGATTTCTGCCATCATATTTTTGTCTTGTAAAGCTGCATCCAATTCTTCTTGGTCCCATTCCAAATTAACTTTTGATAACCGAGGTTCCTTTTTTCTTACTAATTTTAAAATACCTCTAGTTTCTATCAAGGAACATAAATTAAAGAACTCTGAAGCGTCAACGGCATGAATATTCCGTTTTTTGCAAACTTTTTTATACACTTCATGTAACTAAAATATTTACAATGATACAAATTAAAATTAATTTTCATCAACAAATATATTTATACCATTATAAACTTACTTTTCTCACTGTCACATCTTTAATTCTTCCTTTGTTTAAAATAAGTAGAAGAGAACACAATAACAACTTTTGTTGTAAAGGAAATGTGCTTTCTTCTTTTTCAATATTTTGAGATCCTCCATAAACATCATTTAAAACTGCAATGATTTCTTTTAAATCTACAGGTTTCTCTCCTGTAGGTTGCTTTTTAGGACTACTTGTATCTATTTCTATTACAGAAATGATCTTTTATTAAACATGATTATGTGCTACCTTAATTTAAAATCATTTTCTCAATAAATAACTTAACATACCTGTGTTATTCATTGGTTGTAACACTTGTTCCAATTTATGGGACTCTGCAAACTCAATTACTCTTCTACTGATATCCAATGCTCTTCTAATATCTCCAGAAATAGCAGCAACTTTTCCAGATAACATCTGTATTGCAGGTCCAGTGAATAAATCAGATACCTTTGCTTCACTTAATCTATCAGATATTATATTAGATATTTGCTGTTTTGTGTATGATGAAAAGTGCATCAACTTTGGTTTTAGTTCACATCTAGCCTGTAACCTTGGCAATATCCTATCTGTCAAATCCAAAGCATTAGCAATGCCAACCAGAATCAGTTTTGAATTATGCATTGATGGCCATTCGAAAATAGAATATAATACAGATTGATTTTTGCTTTCTAATTGATCTATTTCATCCAAAATCATTAATAACATTTTATGTTTAGAAATTAAGTATTTTTCAATAGCTGCTTTTTTGTCTTTTACAGTTTTTGATGTAGATAAACCCAATTCTTGAATAATTTTCGCATAAATTGTAGTTGCAGATTTCATAGTGGTACAATTAACATAGATAACTTTAAACTGTGATTTAAATTCAGGCTTTAACATTAATTTTGAAAGGCATGCTGTTTTTCCAGTACCAGGAGGTCCTGATACGTATAATGAGCCTGATGTTTCATTCTTTAAATGCCCTTCCATGAATTCTTGTAATTGATTTAGTTCCATTTCTCTGCCAGGCAAATTCTCAGGTACTGAACTATGTAAAGCTTTACGGGCATTTCGATACTTTTCAGAACTAAATAATTTTTTAGGGACTAATTTTTCTTCTTTGCCAGGGGGTGACATTATATTCAGCTTATCAAAAAGGGTAGAGGGTGTTGATGGAGATGATAGTGGCAATGTATTGCCCATTCTTTTTTGTTTTGGAGGTGTTGGAGTATGTTCTTCTGAAACAAATATTTTAATATTTTTCTTAATAATACATATAGAAAAGAGTTTAAAACTACAGAAAATTCAATTTACAAACCATCAGATCCGTCAGACTTCCGAGTACGTCGCGGAGTGTGGATGATTGTACTCTTATCACAAGATTTTATATTACTCTCCACCAAAACATTTTCTGAATCTGAATCTGATTCACTGCTACTTAAAGTAATTACTTTCTTTACAGTTGGTGTATATTTGTAAGAAGAATCTCTAGCAGTCGCATCGGTAAAATCTTGTATTATTGCATTACGTTTGCTTCCGTAAAATGAACATTTCTTTCGTACATTAAACGGAATTGTTGTTTGAATACCTGACATTTTTACGTATGTTTTAAGGCACTTACGGTATTAACATACACAAACTTTACTTTTTGGAAAAATTTGTCCTTTACAAACAGAGTAATATATGTTAAATACATACGTCAATTTTCTGACATTCTTATTCTGTTATTTTTTAACCTACAACGCTTTGTTCGCAAAACGATTACACAAAATATTTTTTTAAACACACTTTAATTGTCGCGTTTATTAATATTGCTTACTAAGTTTTAATATATAAAATACACTTATTTCTTATTCGTGCAACTGCATTGCGTATCACATGCTGTATGGCGCGGTTTTTCGCGGGAATACACTTTGAACGCGGGAAAACGCGGAAGCACATAGTTTCCACCGTCTTTAAACAGATGGCACAGGAATCGCTTTTTTATTCTGCCCTCTGGTAGTGATTTCTATAATTCGAGTTATACCCTACCTCTAACGACGCTGTTTCTCTACCATTTTGGCATTGAACGGTGGAAGAAGTTGAAGAAATAAATCTGAAAGTAATCAAGATATTCTAGAATAATCTAAAAACCTCACAGACTTAAAATGAGAGCGAAGGTAAGATAATATTAATACTTCGTATAAATGTTATTATTTTTATACAGTATCAGATATGAAATGTTTAAATACTTAATAATTGTTTCAGTAGTCATTTTCCTTCAGAACTTTCAGTTACCACATGTGTATTATACTTCTTTTATTTGAACATTATCTTTCAAAGTTAACAGTAATTTAATTTCGAGTGTTTCAATACAGAAAGTGATATATCGTTTTGAACATAGAATATTAGAAATTAATTAAGGTTACTTTAAACTTTCAGTGGCGAAAAAAGAGGATGCGTAGGCTAAAGCGTAAAAGGAGGAAGATGCGTGCGAGGTCTAAGTGAATCTTAATTCACAATCTCTGTAAGTATATTATGAATCATAAAAATTGCAAACACTTCAACAGTTTCAATACAAAGATTTTTATATATTAATTTTATAACATTTCAGCACTAGAAATAACACCAACCACATCAGGCTGCACATTGTTACTCCAACAACTTGACACTTAATGCGAATATTTCTAGTACAGAGAGCATTTTATTAATGTATGCTTCTTGTACAATTTAATAAATTGATCTTTTAAATTATATAAAACCTTATTCTTAACCCTTTCTGCATTGTAATTATTAAGGATTAATTCATTGTTGCCAACTTTATGTAATATAAATATAGGTTATGTATGAATTGTACGTATTTGTTGCCAATCAATATAAACATAACCTTGTTTCCTACATACTGCACCATGCGAATGCGTCTAATACAAACTTTATCGCGATCAAAGAAGTTATTATGTGAATATTCTAAACCTCGTACAAATAAAATTATAACGTATTCTTTATTAAAACAAGTTAAGAATTTTTCAACGAATAACCAAAAATGTATTAAGCATGATGATCAAAACCAGTCGCATAACCTACCCGGTTCAATTAATATCACTCATGAAATTTTTGAAGACAAAAATGCAGAAATTATCTACGACGTTAGTGAAACACAAGAAACAATTAATTTAGAAGACTTAAGAATTGAGAAGGAAGATCATGATCCTTATGAGGGTATCAATTTAGAACGTAAGTTAAGACATGTTGATGTTATTGTATTGGAAAACAATTATGTATAATATTTAACAAGATATTAATGAACTTAAAGGTGGCACAAATGGAGTATTTAAAATAGAGGATCTTGTATTATTACTACAAAAGGAAAATGCTAAAAATATCTTTGTGGCTTCAGTACCTCCTGAATTATCATATGTTGACTATATGGTTGTAGTTACAGGTAAATCAAATAAGCATATGCAAGCACTTGCTGAATTTGTTCGTAAAGTATATAAATTAAAAAGACATAAGACAGATTTGATACCAAAGATTGAAGGAAAAGATTCAAATCATTGGATAGCCTTAGATCTAGGTATGTTTCTTATTATATCTCATAATATTAATACTGTTTTTAAAATAATGTTATCATTTATTGCTTCCATTGTTTAGGAAATATAGCATTGCATATTTTTTCTAAATCTGCTAGACCATTATATGATTTAGAAACACTGTGGTCAGTTGGTCCTGATTATGATGATAAGTGTAAAAGCGCATCTGAAGATATTATGGAACAATACAATGCATTCCTGTCTGATTTGGAACCTCTTGAAAATGATGAACAAAATGAAGCTGTACAAGTTCAAAGTTCATAACAATTATGTAAACATTATACATTATAGTACCATTTTATTGTAAAAACTAAATAAATAGTAACAAATGGATGAGTGTTTTTAACTTTGCAGAATTATTTGTTTTATATTTTAATGATCTTTATCAAAATAAGGATCAGAAGTATTACAAAAACAAAACTTTGTTTACTTAATAAACTATAAATATCTTAAATGATAATAAAATGAGTATTATACAGGTTATTATATAATGATATCAAATTGATATACAACGTATTTCATAATTAATATTCCTACGGATGAACACCTCCCTCCCACCCGTGTTTTTTACTTCATTTGTATTTAACGCACTTGTCTGAAGCATTCGCCACTGAGGCAGCGTCCATATCGGAAGACGCTTTATCACTGACAAGCAAAATGGAATCTTATCGAATTATCAATTTCATTTCAAACGCTGACTAATCATTCGAATACATACGTACTTATTCTTTCTTCATTGAATTTGGTTTATATCTGATTCTTGATATCGTGTATTAAATAGAACGTGATAAGGATAATTTATCCTTACCATTTTTGGATCATTTGTGTCAACAGTTTTGCATTTTATTCGTGATTTATCTGATAAAAAGTAATTCTTCATACAGTAATTTAGAATAATATGATCCAGTGATAAAGAATTCTTTTAAAAAATTATTTAATTTTCTTGTGAATGAAAGGACGATTAGTTTTCAACACTGTTTAGGTAATGTATTTAAGTTTGTAATAAATAATTTATTTAATTCATTTAAATATTGAAATGTTTATATTTGAATATAAATTTCCGTCTGTTTTTCTTTACAAAAAAAAAAAAAAAAAGAAAAGTTATCCTTTGAACTTAATATGTATTTTGATACAAAAATTTTATTTTTCAGGCAATTACAAGATAATTTCAGGATATTTTAGACAGTATTATTACTGAAAAAAATAAAAGAAAGAAAAATGAAAAGATAGACAAAATTTGTCTAGTCTCAAAAGATGGCAAACAATTTAGATTCAGTTTGTGAAAAAAAATCAACTCGTTTTTTGCAAATTCCTTTGAAATCAACTGAACAGATTTATCTGGTTTTCTTGATCCCAACATTAATCTCTTGTATGATATATATAATTCATTTCTCTGCTGACTTAGTAGTTGCCGAGCAACATTTTAGAGAAAATAATCCAGTATGGGGATGTTGTACTATTGGTTTCATATATGCACCTGCAATTGCATACTTTATGTTAACTGTTTCAAGACCAGATTGGTGGATGACAGATGATGATAAATTGACAAAGGGCATATTTGGTTGGTTTTGCCTTCAATTTTGCCAGCTGATTGGCTTTGTTTTCTTTTGTCTTTACAGGTATTATTACTTAATGCTTAGAATTAACACTAATATTAAAAATCATTATTAATATGATTTGCAATTCTTTACTAGGTATGCAGGTCTCATGGTACTATGTATAGATGCTATTATTTTAACAGGGACAGAGAGAACAAAGACTCTAAACCTAGCAGCTGCTCCTGCAGCTATAGAATTATATTTTTTTTTACAAGCATGGTTTCAGGCTGCTCCTCAAGCTATTTTTCAAATACATTTGCTTTTTCGTGAAGGATCTTTCCACCAAAGTCATCAATCAGGTACTTTATCATGTTACACAGAACCTAATTGTAATTGAACTATAAATATAAAAATACCAAAAACGTTTTTACAGTTGTTGTAAAGGTGATTTCTATTCTTATGTCTGTTGTGATACTTGCTGTTCAAACTACCTCTTTTCAAAGATTTGAAAGTCAACGTATTAATGGTAGAAAATTACCATGGGCAATGTGGTTAAAAAAATATTGTGTTCAGGTACTTGAGTATAAGACATTATATGATTATATGTTATTTGTTCAAATATTAATTTAACTCTTATAAATAGGAAATTTGTGACCTTGAAGAAAAGACTCCTCTAAAATCATGCAATGTAAAAGAAGAAACTACTGTGCATGTAAATGAAGCAATACAAGATTCTGAAAATCAAAATGAATCTATAAAAATTGAAAATGAAGAAAAAGAACAATCAGGTTCTCACGTTCCTTTAGATCGTCAAGTGTCTGTAACACCTCCTTTACCACCAAAAAATGTACAAATTATACCACCTCCGACTCCTTTACGTGGAATTACTACAGTTGCACCTTTGCTTGTACCAGATGTACCAGCTCCACCAAGACCAGACTCTATTTGTACAGTTACAGAACATCAGGAATCCGAAACATTTATTAAATCATTGTCTGGTACAGAAATCAATGAAAAAGATAGCACACAAAATTTAAGAGTTCCGCAACGAAGATATTCGAAAAAAGGTTTAGAAGAAGATGATCCTGTTGGCAAATTTTTATGCTTTCTATGGTGGTTCTTTTTCATTCTAGCTCGTATACTCGCTATTGCTGTATTTAATGAATTTTATCCATTATACTTAGCCATTGTTCTTGGTGTACATTATATTGTAATGTTGATATATCTCTTTTATTATGTAAAATATTATGACATTATTACCTTTTTCGTTAATTTGTGGTTGGGATTAGTTTATATAATTAGTTTAATTGAATATAGAATCAAATTTAAATATGCAGACAAATGGGTATTGCCATATTATATCTTTGTATTAGTACAAAACACGTGTCTGACATTAACTTGGTATTTCAATGCAGATTGGGATGGATTTTGGTATACTTATATATTTTACGTAATTTTCGGAAGTATGTCGCTATGTGTTTCATCAACCATTATTTATTGTACTTTATTAAAACCAAAGAAACATAGGGTATATACCAGTTGACAAACGCATAAAATTTTTTCGTGGTAATAAGTTCATTGAGTTGTGATTATAAAAATGCTTTAATCTGTTTCTATATCATGTATTGATACTATTTTTTTGCATATTTATGTGAATTGTTTTCATTATCATGTTATATAGAAAGTAAAAGTAGATATAACAGAGAAATATTACATGGTAATAAGACTAATTATTACTCTTATTGCATGGTAATAAGAAATAAAATAATTCGTGTAATGACAAATTATAATTACAATTTTTAAATGTTAAACGAAACATTAAGGACTGATATTAATTATTAAATCTTAATATTAAAAATGTATTTTTCATACAATGTTATATATTACAGGTAGCTATTTGTATTAAATATTTATAGAAAATGTTCCAAACAATAATTATATTCGGCAGCATTTTTCCTTATTTATAAATTTTATACTTATATAATATTTACAGTATTATATACATATATATATATTATATAAATATACATATTACAGTATGTAATATATATACATACTAAAATATTTGTAAATACTTATTTAAATACTTACAAGTATTAAAATATGTTTATCTTTTTATCTATGTTTTCATCTCTGAAGATAATTTTGAGTAGGAATTTATTAAAAATTACTTACGTACGATATACAGAATATAAACTAAAAAATATATATGTAAAATATATCACATTATTTATATCTGACTGCTTAATTTTAAAAACACTTTAAAATCACTATGATTAAAGTGATATAATATCATTAATAGAGATGTATTAATAAATTTGATTTGGTAAATAACATGAGCCTTATCATACACCTATTCAGTTATATTCACATTGCTTACTTACACACATATGTCTTCTTTAGTTAAGAGAATGTAATTCTCACACATGTATATTAGAATCTCTATGAAGATTTCCTAATTGTGCTTCAAACAAGATATCATTTAATAACTTTTCAGCTATAATTCTTTGGTCTAATCTCATATTTCTAAGTTTTGCAGCAACATTTCGTCCAATTGCATCAAATTCATCTTCCACTACAAATGAATTATTATGTGATATTTTCAAGAGATCAGGAGATTCAATGTCTGACTTATGTTTATGATTTAATGGAGATTCAGTCCATTCATTAGACTGATCAAATGTTTCTTCATTTCCTAGTTGACATTCGTCCTAGATAAATATAAATGTTTAGATTAGAATAAAATTACATTTGTTTTTTAAAAATTAAGATCATAAATAGTGCACTTACTGTCTTATAACATTTCCTATATCCTCTTTTTGTTCTTACTATTTTTGGATATTTAGCAGCTGATAAATCAATGTATACCATGGCAGGTTTTCTTTGATTTGACTTACATTTAATTTTCTCAACCATAAAAGGATGTACTCTCTGCAGAATACTTTAATTAATGAACACAAAATAATTATGTTAACATTAAAATACTTCAAAAGCAAATACATCTTACTTTAATATGACTTAGAAAGTTTCCTGTAGATTTTAAATTTCCATTTAAGTGCTTTTGGCACTGTAAACAACGGACTGTTACATTAGTATCTTCTACTCTAATTACTGTAAAGAATTCTCCATCAAGAATGGCTGGTAATCGAATTGGAGTAAGAGTCATACTTTGTTGAGTATTTGATTGTATCTGTGTCATTTCATTAGGCTGATCCTGTTGATTTTGCTGCTGCTGCTGCTGCTGCTGCTGTTGTTGTTGTTGTTGTTGATGTTGATGTAAATTTGAAGTCTCATGATTTTCTTGATTTTCAACTTCAATTGCTTGAGAGGATACTTGTCTGCTTACTGCTTGAGATATCTCTCGCTGTTGATTTGTAGCATCAATCATGCATGTATCAAAACTTTCAATCTTTGGTTCGTACCTTTGCGTAGGAAATGTATCCATGTTCTTGCACTATATGCAAAATTTATTCTAACAAAACAGTAAATTAAATAAGAAGTTCAATAATTTAAGTAAAGTTCACATAAATAATACCTCCAACAAAATTATAGAACTATAATCTTTACTAACAGTTAAATGAAATACTATTATTTATCTTGGTTTCTTATTGAATTTTAGATAAGCTACTAGATAAGAGCATCATATGAAATAATAAATCTAAATCAGATAATAGATGAAACCTTGTATGTAATAATAAGGTAAAAAAACTTCAGTATTTCCTTACCAACTTTAAAAACAAAGCTATGCTAATGTAATGAGTAATTTTCCTGTTTTATAACAGAAAGTACTTGTGTAATGATGAAATATGCAGCACATTTCATAAAATGCTACAGATCTATATCAATTCAATTAAATGTATTCACTTAAGATCTATCACAATAGATACATACGTATATAAACAAACATATGGTAACACTGTGTGAAATAAATATTATAATTTGATTATAATTTCAACAAATTCATAGATGTAAACAGATAGTGAAGTGTAAATTTCCAAGGTATTTATTTTTAAAAAATTCGACGAGTCTAGGGACATTTCTTTCTCTTGTAGTGCCTACCCTTACAAATATGTTCTATATATTTTTGAAACATCCATTCTAGGTTGTGAATAACTTCAGTTTGTCGAGACAGTGAGAGCAATTTGGGTGCTTTTACCAAGATGAAAGTTGTTCTTAATTAATAACGGTTTCTTAAACAAATGCATCTAATTGGTGAATATGCAGAGAAATATCTGTGACGATATGTGGTACATTTGTGAGAATGGGAAGTGTTTTAAACATACTAAAATACAGTGAAAGAAAAATATCGTTGCTGTCTGTGCGGTGTATAGCATAGGAATGGTATCGCCGTCCAAAATTCAGCATCAAGAACACAAGCAGTCACCGAGAGAAAAGAAATTAAGCAAGCATTCACGTATGTTTAATATATGCACATATATTCTATAGAAACTAATGATTAATATCTGATGTATGAAAATAACCTGTAAACGGTTTTCTCTTACCTACTTCACAAAACATGTATTTAGGTAGAAAATCTTCCCTCCCTTTTCCGCGCAGTTACGTTATTATAACCGTTTTGGTACTTGTAGGGTAATTTCAATATGTGCAATAACTTTGTACATTTAACCGATAAAATGTTGTGTTGTTTAATTTCTTTTAACAATATTTTATTTCGACTCTTTGTCATTATATTTTTTTTTACCTCTTCACTGACGTCACTGAAGTGACGCGAACGTGTAATCGTGTCATCGAAATATATGGAATGGATAGAATTGTAAATATTGTTATTCTCTGATTTACACAAACTATTACATCTTTGTTTTGGAATATTTAAAAATTATACCCTATCAATCGTAGTAACATTAATATATTTCTGTGACATTTCAGATGGTCACACACAGAAAGATTTGAAACCATTGGAAGGAAAATCATTTTATTTGGATATAAAGAATCATGCTACTACAACCAAAATAGAATCAAAAATCAAAGATTTGGGAGGGGTAAGCGTTTAATTGTACTTGGATAATATTGGTCAAACATTCAGATTTTATCCTTGTAAAATTTTCCTATCGTTGGTTCATTATAATAACTTAGTCCATTCATAACTTGTTTCAGTACTTCTCCCCTCTATTTTTCTCGAGATTCATCACTTTCTTGCTTACTTTTGTACGCTTCTTTCGTCTGTCTCGCTTCTCGCCTGTCTCACTTATAACTACCATTTGTATATCGTATTAACGTCAACTTGTGTACGATCGTAACAAAAAAAATTCAAGGATAGATTCTAAAATCTTCGGAAAAATATATATCTTGGATACAGTTGTGTAAATATGAAATTTATTAATCCGATATCAACAAGATCTATAATCAAGATCGAGACAGAAATAAGCTTAGGATAACAGCAGTGAGACAGAATAAGGTTATTGGAGATGATTCTAATTTTACATCGTTCGCTTTCAATGCAACGAAAGATAATATCGTAATTACATGTACTTACTAATCAACGATAGAGATGATATAATTTGAAGGTATAAATTATCGTAAAATATTTCTGTTGACAAACAACCGCTAAAAAAACCGGGTCGCGTCGCGCCATCTTTAGGGTAATCCGTGAAGTACGACGAAGTGGGGCAGATTCGTCGCTTTCAACTGTTGTGTTGTGGTTTGAAAAAACAAAAAGTATGGACGCGAAAATACAGGAAAAAGCGATTTTCACGTATTCAACGAGACTAGAGTATCCGCTTTGTCGCAGTATTCGGCGAAGGAGAGCGAGCAAGAACGTAAAGCGCCGCCACCAGGCTCGTCTGCCAAGCTGTTAACGGCGAATGGCCATTTTGTGCGTGACAGTTCTCCCCCGCGAGTAACGATCTCGTTGCGCGTCCCAGCGCTCTTTTGCTTTCCCTCGATCCTTTCCTTTTGATCATTCAACGTATATCTCGATGAATTTACCTCCAGAAATATATTATCGTGAATTCCCTAGTAAAACGGTCCTAAACGCGAAAGGGAAAATATTTGGAAAATTGCAAACTGATAAACAGAACTGTTCGAGGAAGTTGTTTTCTGTGAAGCTTTCGTGCGTTTCGAGACCGCTTGACAGCAGTAATCGAGTGTAAATTCACTGATTATTCCAGTTTCCGTGGATTTACATTTTTACACGAACATTTCGTTCAAAACACTTAAAAATCGTTTCGTTTCGTTTGATCCCACGTGCTTCGTTATTGTCCTGGTTTTGCGGTTTCTAACGTATTATTAGAACGGTGTGTAACAATGCGGCAACCATTGTCAACTACATGAAGATTTCCATCTACGTACGGATGGCGAGCATTTCTGGAAATTCGTTTGATAGCGCGTTCCGTTGTGCTTGAGAAGAAAACGAAATTCTTTGACGTCAGCATACCGCGATGTAAACGTGTGTTTGTAAGTCCGTTAACGGATCACTTATCACCGAGCGTCTACATTCAATGGTATTTCCTTGGTGCAGCCTCCAATCTTATTCTTCTCAGTTAAATGATCAAAGACTTGGCAGCTTTTGTTCTCAGCTCATCTTGTTGTTGTTTCCTTCATTTTCATTTTCTCCCTTTATTTCTTTGCTACGCTTCATTTCACCAAGGTAATCATTTCATTTTTAGATATTCCATAGACCTTTTCTACTACGGTAATTGGAAATTCATCTAACATCTAGATAAAAGCTTGTCTAAATATGATTCATTTTGTTTTTTCTAGGTAATAGAATTATTTTTAGTACGAAGCGTTCATCTGGTAATTAGCGACAGGGTAGATAAAAGTGGTTACATAAATTTTGAAAAACATAAATGGGGTTGTGCCAGTGGAGGCAGCGGGGGACCTCCCTCGCTGAGGAGTTTAGAAACTCCAACCCCCATGCCAACTCCTCCGACACCATTTTTTAGTCCCGAGTGCCCCTTGTCTAATACAACCAATATACGGGGTCAAACTACCCAAAGATCTGTAAGTACTATGTTTGGATAAATCGTCGTTTCGATGAACACGTAATTTCAAATATAACATTTTACAGAAATCGCGAGTGGATGCAATGTTGGAACGTGCTCTGACACAGCCACAACAGTGTTCCGTGGATCCGCTTTACAACGCCCAAAGTTGGGGAATTCCTATTTGGGCAATTGACAAACTTCAGGTTTGGCTTGACAAAATCTATGCGTCTATCGAAGATACTAATCACTTAAAACGATTAAAGCGCTCAAATCAGCAGAGTTCGACTAAAGAATTGAAGGTCAGGCATCTTAAGGGTCCTTATTTAAAATTTGAATCCTTTCAAAGGTATGTTGTTCAATATAGAATCTGTATAACTATATTAAGTTATACAATTGTATAATTGTTTCTCTTTATTTAGGAATACTAGACCTGTGTTCGTTGAACTACCCGTGTGGCCAACACTGAATTTTCACGGGGATCCAGGCTCGTGTCCTTTCAATACGAAAAGACGAGAAAAGCTGGAAAAATTACGAAAAGAAGTAAAAGAAAATAGGGAAGGTATTCAGCGTATCAACCGAGAGGAGGTAACGTGAATTTTACATTTCATATGTTTCGTAAAGTTTTATTGATATTAAACGTACGATAATGCATTGTATTATAAACAGGATAAAGAAATGACTCGGCGGCCACGTACAACTGCTCGTACACGTAGAACAGAACAACTAGTGTCCGGTTATTGTGAAATCTGTCGTATTAGTTACCGAGATTTATCAAAACATGTACAAAGCGATCAACATCTAAGCTTCGTTCAAAACGATGACAATTTCTTGTCCTTGGATACGTTAATTAACGCAGGAGCCAACGTAGAAGCGTTTTTAAAGCTAAATAGAACAAAAGATATAGAGTACGTTAAATACATTGTATTTACTGATGTCGTTCCTTTTTGTCAAACATTAAATAATAAATGTACCTTTTTCTTTTTTTTTGGCAGAAAAGACTGCAATTTGTTTTCCAATGGAGATCGTAATCTTCATGATCCAGTACTGCCAGAAGGAAAAGTTACTAGAAATTCGAAAAGTTTAGGAGATTTTGATGTAGAAGATGTAAAGATGGGCCAGTGTAATGGAAATCGTAGGAATCTCAATTTGAAGCTAAGCTCGCCTCATAATTTACGTACCCGCGCGAAACACGAAAGTGGACATTTATTGAGGTCGAAAGGTAGCCCCTGGCACGAGGTCGACAAGGCGGAAAAGTTTTACGACAAATTCGAAGGTTTTACTATTAAGAAACGAGCAAAGGGAACAATATGGATCGAGGAGGACGAGCCAGGTGACAACTTCGCGCAAGAAGACGAATTGAAAGACTCGAAGCACAATGAGTACAAGATAAAAACGTTTACAGCGGAATTGGATGAGAAGTGTAACGACGAAAGGAATTGTAATATTGTGTGTAATAAACGGAAGGATCCGGGTAATCAGGTTATACAAAGGGCGGTAGTTACCTGCGGTGGTGAAGAGGACGGTGTCGGGAATACGGAATGCATCAAACAAGAACGAAGTCCTATAAAGAACAGGAATTACGAGCATATAAATGGAAGTATAAAAAATAATTGTAGTGCAAATACTTTAAGTACAAATGATCACAATGGTTTTGAGTCTTGCAGGGTGTGTAGGAGTGAAACTTCGAAAGAATTAAATTGCAAGGTACAACTTGAGAATAATGAATCCGGTACGAAAAAATTATCGGAAACGTGTGAGATCAATGGGAAGAGTATTATTTGTAATGGTCACACCATAAAGGAGGAACAGAAGGTTGAGAAAGCGTTGAACGATACAGAGAAGAACGAAACGAAGGATGATAAATCGAGGTATTTGAAAACAGCCAGAAGAGGCGGTAGGAGTACCAGGGGACGGCACAGGTTGTCCGTGGAGGAACGTCTGATCGAGGATAATCGTGCTTATTATAAAGTGGAAGTTTTAGGAAGTAAATTAAGGTCAAGTGTATTGTCGAATAATAATTCGCAATGTACTGTACAGAAAGAGGGGAATAGCGAGGAAAAGAAGGAAGTGCCATCTAGTGAAAAACCAGTAGTTGTACGATTTAAGCGTGTAAGAAAATCCGAATTGTCGTTGTTAAGCGACGAAGCGGAGTCTTTTATGTTCGGCGAACTTAAACGGGACGATTCGAGTGAGATAAGCGACGGAGATCAGAGTAGTTTTTTGCCGAGAGATACCGAAAGTGAATGCAACGGTACTGAAAACTCGATATGCCCTAGTTCGTCGCTCAACTCTAGTTCTTTTATAAAATCGGAAACCGTTGAGGAGGATTCGCAAGATTCGGTGAACTTGGGTCGAGCTAGGAAGAGAAGACGGACGCAGGCCGAGGCTCTTATCAAAGACAACGTTGATTACTACAAATTCGAAACCCCTGGAAGTAGATTAAGGTATCAGGCACCTTTGACCGGTATTAAGGAATCTTCGGCGCTAGATCAAATGGAGAAGATCGAAGATGGAATTAATACGGAAACGGTACAGAAAGATGTGGAGAAAATGTATCCGTCCAAACCCTCGCCAGAGGTTGAAAAAATGCAATTCTCCTTTGAGGCTATACCAAAATCCGAGCCATGGTATCAAACGTACCAACGGCAGGACAATGGTGCTGAATTTTGGCATTACTTTAGCGAAGGAGACACGCAAAAGCCGTTTCTTCTACCGTACGAGATCGAAAATTTTCACGAAATTTTATTGAAAAATCAAAGCAGAAACGAGAACAAGAAAAAAGGACGGGGACGAAGCGCGGGTTGTATCGGACGATCACCAAGGAAAAGCCCCCGTTGCCATGCATCCACGTTAGCCATCATGTCGACCATAATTAGGAAAAGAGAACAGCAACATCGACCTCCGAATTCGTGCAGGATGGAAGAGTGTCAGCCTACTGTTAGGTTACAGACGAACTCTTCTAAACCGGATCAAAAGGCTGAATTGAAATCAGACATTGACGAGGAATTGAAAAAAATGGTGAAGACCATCGACGAGATGCTGAATGCAAACGACGATCATTTGGAATTGGCTGACTCGTTCGAGCTGGACGCTACACAGATGGAATTGAATCCCAACGAGGCAACCATTCCCAAGGGACCACCTCCTAATTTGCTTGAATTACTGGACACTTGTCACGAGATTGCTAATTGTTTAGAAAACTCCTCGTGCGCGAGTTCCGAGTGCGGCGAAGGCAACGTCGAGTCGCCGTTGAAACGAAGGAAAAAGAGGAAAAACAGAACAGGATGGCCTGGTAATAAAATGAAGAAAAAGCTTCAAAGTAAACCTCTAGCTTACACGAACTGCGAGAGGAGAAATTTATTGGGAAAAGGTAGCGATGAGAATCAGAAAAATTGCAACGTGCGGGTCACGACGAACAGCTCGAACGGATTGACGGAAGTAGCTGATACGAGAATAGCCAGATCGGTCGGAAGTATAGGGCAAGATACTGAACAGATCTTAAGTTTTGACGAAAGAAAAACCGATGGATGTTTATTCGAAATGTACACCACCTCTGTTAACGAACCGAACGAGAAGAAAGATCAAAGTATAGAGATACTCGATAACTCTGTTTTACATATAAACGCGGAAGCTCGTATAGATTCAATTGCGTCTGATATTTGTAACGAGACCGACAGGGATTTCGTGCTCAACGAAAATTACACGTTCAGAAAAGATCTGACGGAGGTTGAAGAGATATCGGAGAACGATCCGGGGAACGATGAGAATCACGAGAATGTGTTTCGAAAGGATGTTAATTCCATATCCGAGCGACGCTTTATATCAAAAGCGGCTATAAAGAAACGACAGCGTGACAATACATCATCCGAAACTTGCGATTCTCGCGTGGACCTCGAGAAACATGAAATTTTATGCAGAAAGGACGAGTTACCAAGGAAACGTCAGCCGAAGAATCATTCGGAAATCTCCGACACCGAGATCGTGCATCGCAATAACGTGTACAAAAAGGGTAGAGTTACGTCGCGGAAACGGATATACTCGAAGAAGCGCGCGAAAAAGAACAATGTGTCTTCGGGCGCGGTGTTCGACGATGAGAACTGTAAAAAGGATTCTTATTTAAGTATTACGTGTAAAAAACAGAGTCTGAAAAGCGTGAAACGGCAAACAGATACCGTCGTGTCGTCGGAAGCCAGGGATTCCGACGTCGAGTGTACGTTATCCAGCCGAGTTAGTCCTACGATTATAACGAGTTCGGAGCTGAAACAAAGACGGTCGAGTATTGAATTTCAGCCGGTTGTTAGAATGATGAAGATCGACGATCAAGTCGAAACGGACCACAGTATTTTATCGGTAACGATCGCGAGTAACAGACGGTTAAGAAGTTCCAGTTCTTCGAGATCAAACGCTCAACCACCAAAAAAACGTTTGAAGACCAGCCGTGGTCAGTTCGGTAGGTGGTTGAAAAATAGCTGAAATCCTCGATAAACTTTCTGTTATAGATTAACTTTCAAAATCGAGATACGCTTTTTTTTTTGAGATCTCTTTGTTGAAATTTAATCTATATCGTTCGTCGACTGTACATTGTGTATAAAATATTATTTGTGTATGTAGAATAGTATTTAACATTATCGGCACCATTGATAGAGTTTTATTAATAATTTTCCTTAATGTCTGTTTCTGATAATGATTCTGTTCAGAACGTTGTACATTCTTTACCATACAGCCTTTGCATACTTGAACGAGAAATCTTTGGTATGCGTGTAATTCTGCGTTTATAAAGTGCTTTCCTTTCCTTTAATTTTACTTTACTCCGTATACGTGCCAAATAAGTACGTATAAAACTACTTTTTCATTCGTTAAGAACATATCGTGGAATACATGCAAGGCTGTATGAAAAAGCTTTATTGTAGCATAACGATTATTTTCTCTGTTACAAAATACATCATTGAATGTAACATTATGTATTGAATTCCCTCGCAGGGAGTACACCTACTAAATACTTTATTTCAAAGAAAAATAATGTATGTAAGCCTTTTATGATTTCAAAAAAGAGATGACTATTAAAGATATGAATTTTCCATTAAAAAAATGAAGAAGGTATTGTACACACTCCCGACCCATGTTTCACAAAGATGGTGCTAAATAATACCACGTTTAATTTAAATATTATTTGAAAATATACATTATGTGATACTTGAAGTAAAAGAATTTTTTTTTTAAATATGTTATTTTAATAATGTTACTTGATGTTTTCACGTTTTTCAAACTCTTCCTTTAAACTAGCAAGTTTCTTCTGTTTTTGTCTTCTCTTCAGAGAATCTCTTTTTTGCAATTTCTGTTCTTGACTTTCAAGGGATTCCTCCTTGTTAATCATATTATCCAATTTTGTTAATAATAGTTCTCTAGCAATTTTTCTATTTTCTGAACAACTTCTAGTCTCATGACATTTCACAGTTAATCCTGTGGGTATATGTTTTAAAACTACAGCATTACATGTTTTGTTAGTTGCTTGACCACCAGGTCCGCTTCCTCTTACAAATTGTTCTTTCAAGTCATGTTCTTCAAGCTTAGGTACCTTGGAATAGTCTAAAAAGCGTTTATAAGATTTGTATCGAATTTGACTATTAGTACTTAAAGCACTGATGAAACTAGTATTTTGACAACAGAATGACAAATGATTTTTGTTGAAAAAAATCTGCCAAAGAAAATGTTGAAAATATTTTACATTTGGTGATAACTTTAACGTTGTGGTAAACATTATGAGATCACATACATACAATTCAAGTACAGAAAAGTACTTATACCACTCGTTGTTCTTGAAGTAGCTTTTGTCCTTTCTGGAAAAAAAAATTTGTAGACAAATTTTAGGTTAAATTTAATAGATCACAGTTTAATAATATTTACAAGTTTTTTATTTTTACCTGTAATAGAAATTCAATTTGTTTTTGATCAGTAATATCTTTATTTTCTTTAAAACCTTTACGAATTCTGTACCGAAAATATAATGGGTCTGTGTATTTTACATTGTAACTGTAGCGTAATAAGTCTTTGTATAATCTCAAAATTGCTTGTCTCATTTTGTACTTTTATAACGAAATTAAAATACGTTCTTAAACTTTGTTATGTAATTTACATTACCCAAACGTGTAAATAAATTATTGGAAACTGAATATCCTAACCTGCCGCTACTAGCGCTCTGCTCTTACTGATACTATATGCTAATCAATTATTTAACGTAATTTTACATAATAACTTTATTAAAATATTGTATTAATAGCAATATTCTTATTCATAAATTAAATTAAAATTCAAAAGTAGATAAATTAAATATCAGTATATAAATAATTTATTTAAAAAGCTATAGTTTCAGTAAAAAATAGTTGAGAAATTGTTTTGTAAATATGATGTTTGGTTCTAATTCGACGCACAAACAAGCGTTGTTCTTAAAATTCTTGAAATTCCATCTCAAATAATTTCTGAATAATTTCTACACCATTCATTTGTAATTCTTTTGCTATCTCAATGATCAGTTCCTCTATCAATTTATCAGAGATCCTATTTAAGAATATTTTCATTATTTAAAGTTTATGGAATAAATATAATTTGATGTTCTTACCATGCTACAATGTTCCATGGTTTATTTTGAGTATTACTAGAATACATCGGCCTCGATTGACATTGTTTTTTATATTCCAATCTGTATGCTAAAAATTGTAACTCAATCTCTTTTGGAACAACTAATTTCACTTTTTCTTTGGTATTTAAATTTACAGTTTTTTTATCATCACTAGCCTAGAAATTTATTATAAAAATATTCTTAGTATTGTTGTTTGATTACATCGTCCAAATTGCTTACCCTTAATGTAATCTCATCTGCCTGACATGAAACATTACATTGTGTTGTTTTGGAAATTTTATCCATAGATGACATGCAAATCAATCGTACATTCCCACCGTGTTTATGATCTCCAGATGAGCTGTCATTGTACAAAAATATTTAATTCTACTATGCTCATTAACCAGATTATTTTATATTGTTATGTCCTTTTTACCCATTTAATTTCGAGCGTGATTGCTCACAATCTTCATCTCTCAAAAGTGCTTTAGTGTCAGAATCTTTAGGAGATTGGTATTTTTGCAAAAACTCCATTAATGTTTCCATTGAAGTTTCTGATACTGGTTTTACTTCTGATTCATTTTGCTATTAAAATTATTTATTATCAGAGTAATGCTTAAACTGCAATTTTTTTAAAAATCAGATCTATATTTTATCATTACCACTGTTACCTTTTTCGACACAAAAGTGATTAAATCGCTTATCACAGGAGCTAGAGTAGCCAAATGTTCTTTGGTGATAGCTGTTAATTTTTTTATTAAGTCATCGTTGTTAGCAACGTTTTTGACTTTCGTGTATATTTCATCGTTTTCTGTATGCTTTGACTGGCACATCTCTCCAGATGATTTCTTCTTTAATACAGCGGACTGTTGTTCCATACTCTTATATTTAACTTGAACATTCAAATTACTATCCTATTTTGTAAGATTATCTATTTTTTAAATTGCTTCTAGAATATTTAAAAAATTTATTATTAATATGTCTCACATTTTCAGTATCTATTGATACTCCATCCATCATGGTTTTAATATTTTCTTCCTTTAAGCAATTCATATTTTTCATGGAACCAGTTTGAGGAACGTCTTTAGAAGATGATGTACATGATATGGGACTAGGGTATAACAATTCTGGTACTGAACAACGTTGAGCATACATATTTTTCGATCCTACAACATTATTTTCTATTTTCTTTGGATGACTGAAGCCTGAAAACCACATTCTTAAATTAATAACATATTTAAAGTAATGTATTTTACGCAAAGTAAAATCTTAGATTTCATATACTTTTTCTCCTGAAATTATTCTTTTTCCTTTGATTATTTTTAGAAGATATTTTAATATCCATATTGTACATGCTTAGTCGACTGGACAAATGTTTTCGATTAAAGTGTCCTTTGTGTGGCGAAGATACCGGTACCAAACTCACAGTGGATTCACTATTTTTACATCGTGCTAGTCGATGTTTATTTTCTAAATATAATTTTAGTTTAGACAAAATAGTATCACATTTTTCTTGAAGATCCTTCCCCTGCAAGGAAAGAAAAATAATTTCTTAATACATTTTAATGTAAAGTAGTGAAATTTTAATATATATTAAATCTCTTTAATATGTATTACCAAAGACATAATAGTGGCATCTCCTGAACAAAAAGAATTGGCAGAGATCTCAACTTTATCACAAATATCTTTTAGATTGTAAACTATCTGTAATACCTCTTGAAGTTTTGTACTATGACCTTCGAGAATAGAGTTAGGAATATGTTTACAGTAAGCATTTAAAGCTTGAACTAGTAATTGATGAGCAGCAATCAATTTTTGTTTGATTATGTCTTGATGAAATATAATATTCTTATGATATTGTTTTAGTCCCATCCTGGAGGACACAATTCTGATGTGTTTTTGAATGCTTGCAACTAATCTGTTAAGATTGTATAGATAATTTCTTGAAAACCATATTGCAAACTCTATTGTTTGTTGTTGTCTTCTTTTTAAATCATTATCACCATCTGGTAAAGGAATTCTGGATAATCTAAATGAAATTTCATTTAATAACTCTGCAATTTTCTTTTGCATAGACAGAATTTTGTGTATTGTAAGTGGCTCTGGTTGTATATAAATAATACCATCTCTATTATTACTAGAATCTGAATTAGAATTGTTTTCAAACTGATTAGTTGCACGAAGAAGTTCATTTGTGTAACACTTTTTTTGCATAATTAAAGAATCAGACAGAGATTTTTTAGTTTTTGATTTAGCAACTTTTTTCAATCTTTCAGACTCTTTACAGTTAGAAACATCTTCTTGTAAAATTGGGATTAAAACATTAGTACTTTTATTACCTTTATCCTTTACTAACAACTTCTCTTTTGGAGAACTAATCTTTGTTTGATTTGCCTAAAGTCAAATGATATAATCTTTATTTTTTTTTTTTTATACAACAGATATAATCTGACTAAACATTTAAAGATACTTACTTCTATATAAATCTTTTCTCTCTTAATACCAGATTTATGAATTCCTTTGTTTCGTTCAGGGAGAGCATCTTCTTGGAGTCTCTTAAGTTCTCTATCTACATCTAGTATGTTTTCTTGCAAGAGACCTTTGATGCTTTGCATAGATTGATGATCATCTGTTTTATAAAAATCCAAATCATTTAACTCCTGTTCTTTTACAAATGAGGTCCAGATACGCTCCTCATCTTCTTTACGTCTTTGTCTTTGAACATTTTTCACTATGTGCTTAAAATGACTTTCAGGTATATACTGTAACAAGAAAAAATGTTTTTTTCCTTTTTTGCCTTATCCAACATACCTGTACACATCTGTACATATGTTTACTCATATTTATGCATAAAAATACCTTAAAGCTATAATCCTCCTTCATTTCAAAAGAAAGAAATTGTTCTTTGTCTTTATTACTCATCTCATTGATTTGTCTATTTTCTATAATAGAAGGCATTTTCTTTTGGTTAGATGAAAGTTTTGCAAAAGTATTTGTTGAATTTTTCACGTTCATACAAGAATATAATTAATAAAATATATCAAAGGCTGCATGAACTCTGAAAAAAAATCGAACGTATTTCTATTTTTCTTTGAATAATAATACGAAAGTTAATAAATTACTTTCTATTCGGTCTTGAACAGGAGTTAAATTGACATCTTGAGTCGATATTTTAACGAAAATACTTCAAGATATTCTTTCAAATTGAAATTAGGCCTGTATTAAACAATATAAATAAATATGTATAATGTATAATTTTCTTAAGTATAAAGATTAGATTTGTTTTCTGCAAATAATCATTGAATTATTATACATTTATTTATTTATATGTTATAAAATTTCAATATTGTTTCATTTCGATTTTTTTCAAAAAAAGAAAATGAAACAATTAAATCTCTCTTCGTTAAAGATGTCTGAAGGAACATTGAGAAATAAGTTACAATTGTTTTGCACAAAAGTCTATGGAAGTAAACGGTAGATAAAAATCTACAAAAGCATGGGTGCGGTTAAGGGTGTGCTGTCATTTGTTAAATATCGTTGGATCAATACTCCCGCGCGCAAGGATGTAGAAAACATAGATTGTTGTGAACAAGTTTTGTCCTGCGTATCTGAAATGGTCTACCTGACGATCTATACCTTTGCGCGCTTACTTTTAAAATCGTCCAAGTAACTAGTTTGATGATTGCAAATTTTTATTTCTTTATTATAACAATTATGAAAGTTTTATACGCGTACATGATAATTTGTAACTAATTAATGTATTTCGCATTTAATTATTCTGAGAAATGATTAAAATCATTTAATAGCTTGTCGTACAGGATCATGAAATTATTGTTAGCCTGTTATTCAATCCTTCGGTTGGCGCGATGTGACGTCAGAAAATTCAGGCGCAGAATCACGCTCCACCAAGCTCCTGATTACTTACGTACCGTCTCGATTTTTCGGCTTTTATTTCGCAAAACGTCTAGAAATTCGAGCGTAATTCGGTAAGGTATAAAAAGAGAACTTTAGCAATACTTTACAGAAATTCAATTCGCTTCACGATATTATATATTTTCTTAATTACATTTTTGATCATTTCATATTACTTATTTTTTCACAGTAATATTAAAATACACGGAATAACGATGTAACAGCGCGGGATGATCTTAATTCCGATAAAAAACATTATATTATCTTATTAACAGTCAATTAACACTATATCGTTGCACGATTACACAATTACTTTTTCATTCCATTAAATATTCAAAATAAACTAGTAATCATTTCCTTGTTACCATTATTATTTTAATTTATGATTTTGCAATTTTGTTTTTTCAGATTGAAAATATGATCTGCTTTTGAGGGGAAGCCTCTTTGTGACAATGGGTTTGTGAATTATTTTATTCATCTGTATGCTGTTAAGAAATTTTGCTAATCATTAGATTTGTTGTGAACAGTTTATGTCTTAATCTTTTATTTAAACATAAAACTTCTCAAAATGGCATCTAAAGTATTAGTTAAATTACCGACAGTGTCTTTTCCACAAGTAAGTATTGTATGTAACTTTTTAAAATATAAGATCTAAAATATTAAAACATAAATAATATTTTTAGGATAAAAAGCCACCATCAGACATAGTAACATTACCGGAAAGAAATGAGAATTTAAATCAAACTGTAAGACATCAAAGCATTAATGTTGATAGAGTTGCTCAGCTTGAGCAAAATATGAAATTTCTACAAGAGCAACATCAAGCGACGCTAGTTGCTTTACACCAAGAAGTAGATTCATTACGTCAAAAGAATAGAGGTAGAATGTTACAGTAGTAAATAAGTAACATATTTATTATAAGTAAATTCTAATATTCTGTAATTGCTATATAGATCTACAGTTTCAATTAGTATTTTCAAAAGGATCAACTTGCGTAGCTAGTACTCCTTCTTCCCCTGAAGATAATGGAACTGGGTTCATGAAAGCAAAGGTAATCTTTATAGATTAAATATGTTTTGATATTACATAAAAATTTTCTCGTCGTGTTTCCTTTTGCAGGGTAGCCCAGTGTGTGTAAACATTTCATCATTACAGGTGGAACTTTTAGAGAAAGATCTACAAGATACTAAGACATCGTTACAAGAGGCTAAAAATCAGAACCAATATTTATCTGAGATCATTGAACAACAAAATAAGTTAGTAATTGCAGAGGTTGTTAAGAAATATTTAATTAGTATAGAATTAAATAAAGACTTCTGTTTATTACAGAAAATTACAATCCATTGAAGAAGAAACGGTAAATAAACAATCATCGATGATAGACATAGGAATACAAGTGGAAAACAAAGTTGACCCAGCTCGAGCTGAATTAGTTTCGCGTTTAGAAGTTACAGAAGCGCTTGTAAAACGGTTGCGTAAACGGAATCAGGATCAGCGGAAAGAAATTGGAACGTTACAGGAATCATCGGCAAATACAAGCGGTAATAAAGGAGCCCGATCTCGGGACAGTCATCGTAGCCATCGTAGCCGCGGATCACCTACTAGTACCGCGCAAGAACAAGCTCCTAATAAATTTCCACCATTACAGAGCCAAAGTTACTGGCATCGTAGAGCACTTAGGTAATGTTTAAAATATATATTTTGTGTTTTATTACATGTAGTAATATTTTATCTTAATTTTAATTACCGTAGGAATGGAAGGAATCGACACGATAAACAAGATCATCAATCGGAAGTAGATTCTACCGTATTACCGCAACTTCTAAACGGTAACATGAAATCAGACACAATGATTTTCGAGTCTCCATTTTATCGGTCTCGAGGATATCGTAATTATTACCGCGATGAGAGCAATCGAAAATATAGGGGTCAAAGTTCTCAAAAAGATCGTAGAGATAGCGACAACTATCATCATCGACGAGATTTTAAGGATAGAAGTTCGAAGGTTCATCAAAAAGAACTTGCAGACTCAACGGAAGGATCGACGGAAGCTGATAATTCTACCGGTAGTAAATCATAAAGTAGAAGCAATCTGCTAACTGCATCCTAGACAAATAGCAGATTTTCTGTTCTCTACTTACAGGAAATTACAAATGACTAAGTATTATTAAAAAAAGACTCTGGCAGTGCTGTATTAATTAATAAGAAATGATCTACGTTTTCTTGTATTCGCTTTAATAAGATAGATATCGTCAGCTAACTACATATAACTTGCTGTAGATTAGTCATAACATCGGGTTGAGATTATACAATTTTCAGTGTAAAAATCTAGTCCAATTTTACTCGTATAGATGTCTTAGTATACAAGTAGAGGTTTCATGCTTTATCAATTAATATCAATTATACAGTTACTTGTGCTTCTGCAAGACAAACGAAAATATGTGATTATTCCATTTTTATCAAAAGGAGCACATAATAAACAAGTATCTTCCTTCTTGATAAAATAAATGATGTCAAGTATGATAATGGTATTTATGATGACAGTTATGATAAGAATAATGATCATGATGATAATAACAACAGTGGTAACAGTAGTAATATTAGACAACAAAAATAATAGAGATATGACCAATATTTATACGATGCTTGTTTCTCAAACTTAAAATGACCGAAGCTTAAGCTTAATATGCATGTATGTTTCGATATTGTGTATGTATGTATGTACGTGTTTTACACTTTTCCTTTCAGAATATCGAATAATTAGCCATACCGATTAAATGTTGTTTATACAATAATTTGGTGCAGTTCTGTTTTAAAAAAAAAGGCAACATATTGAGGAACTGTTCAGATCAAGTGTATATAGCATGTGTATTTTTTTATATTTTTTATTGAGTTTAAGTAATCATCTAACTACGTATACACTGTGTTTCATATGACAAGCGTGAGTTATGAACAGAAAACATAACTTTCCATATAATTATATTTAAGTATTATTTATTGTAATTGTAAAAAGCTATTAAACGTACCTTTCTGTTTTCCATTCATTCACTTTTCTCTCTCTTATTTAACTCTACTTATTTTATTCAAAATTTATAACAGTACATACTGAGTATGCCAAGCTTTTCTAAGAGAAATTTTGAATATTGCGGCTTTCTCTTACGCGTGCATCCTTTGACAATGGTCACGAAGCACTGAAGACACAGACGAGAAGGGAGAACCACTGAATTTTTAAAATGGTGAACGCCATTTCAACGGAAAATTGCGCGCTATTATTAAGTATTTTATTTTATGTATAAGTGAACGATTAAGGTCGAATGGCACGCATAACTGAGGTAATCAGATTTACAATTATTTTCTTTTGTTAGTGAATAATTTTTTAATTAATCTCGAATTTGTTTACATTTTTAAGGTAAAGTTTGGAGACTTTCAGGTACAAAAACGGTATAAAGAATTAGAACGAGAATTAAAACTGGCTTCTCTTAGACAGAAAAGTACCACGAATAAATCGTTACCATCTTTGTTATCTCATACATCTAATAATTATGTAGATTCATCCAACGGTGCTGCTAATGATAATGATATTGTTTCTTCGAGCAAAAATTTGAAAAATATATTTTCAAGGAAAGGATTTAGTACACAAAGCGATACTCAGAAAAATTATCTTATCATGCAGCCACCTAACAGTCATGTAATTCCTCGTACTTCTAAAAAAAGGAATGATACATTAATATACAATGCAAAAGTTTCTCCAATGTCACAGAACAACCGTATTCCTTCCTACCTGGAATTTAATAGGAAGAAACAAAATTTTGAACTTTCTAATACTACTAAACAACACACTAATTCTGTTAATTTTTCACAAATTAGTGCTGGTGATTCACAAATAAAGAATGTTAAAATTTTCATAAAATGGAAAGTTATGTTAACTGAACATGGTCAGTTAGTTATTAAAGGAATGTCACCATGGTAATTACTTTTAATTATGTATACATATTTTATTTAATATTTATCTAGTTTAATATTTATTCGTTTTGTTCATGATTTCAGTAATAAAATTTGTCAAAGTAAACCTATTGTGAGAAAATTATCAAGTATCAGTGTTGAATCTGTTGGCAAAGACTTGTACTATATACAGGGAAATATTGTTGACGATGAACATGGTAAAATATCTAATATGTGATTATACATATACTTATCTTTATATATATACTGTTTTTAATTTTATTTGTTATATTTAGAATTACCAGAATATGTCAAGGGCAAATTTTATAATGGATTTCCTGATGACTGGGAAAATGTTCATCAGATTTGGAGAATATTTGTACAACAAGGATGTAGAGCATCCTTTCGTTGGCCTACTCCTATTACAGACAGTGATGATGATTTGAAAAGTGAATTAACAGATCTTACATATCAACATTTTGAAGATTCTAAACAAGAAGTGTCAAATTTAGAATCTTCTAAAAAATCACAGTTGTCTGAACCTTATTCCGATTTTTCATTAAGTGCTTCACAGTGGGTAAATGATGGAACTTTTATTTTGAATAATTGCAAGAAAAAAGATTCATTTACACAAACATCACTTATTGGTGTAACTGAAAATTCGTTTTATCATGTTGACACTGATACTCCATTGAATCATTATATGTGCAATGGAGAATGTAATAAAAATCAGGAAAATGCAAATGTTAAGTATTTTCATACCAAAAATAAAGATAAATTAAAGGAAAAATTAAATATTATTTTAAACAATTTGTTGGATAAAAGCTCTCCTACAGAGTGCATTAATGAAATTATTGAGATAGCAAAATTTTTCAATTATCTTGTATCAGATGAAGATAATGAATTCAGTACAGAAGATTTAAAACTAAAGAATTACAGAAATGAGCACAATAAAGAAACAACTAATAAATCCGGAAAATCAGAATCGATTTCGATGATAAACGATGTAATACATAATAAAAACACGCCCAGTAATTCAATAATTAATCATAAATGCATTTCAAAAGAAGATAAAATTATAAATCACGACGAACTGTTATCAAAAAAACGGACTTTTACAGAAATGAGTAAGGATAATGATAATGATGATAGTTTTGAGAATAAAAATGAAGTTTATGCAGGAGTTCCTAGAATACCAGTGGAGCAACTATTACGAAAGAGGGAAGCGTTAAAACCTCATAAACGTAAAATAAAAAAGAGGGCACATGAAAAATATGATGTTACGTATAAGCCACGTGTTTCAAATATATCCTTAGCTGAACATTATGTCGATGGATCAAACTCTACACAGATGAATAACATACATTTTGACGATTCTAGTATTGATACTAAAAAATATAAAAGATGTTTTCAAAGCGCAAAAAGAAGAGATAGTAATTCAAATATTCAAAGTAAAATGATCAAACCTATCGATTTCGATATTACTGAAGTAGAACAGTCGAACAGACTGAATAATTTCAATAAAAGTAAAAATATGCACGAAGTACAAAAATGTTTCAAACGAAAAAATTCAACACCTATACACAAATCTATTAACAATTTTTGCAATTCTTTTGATGAAATGAAAAATGAAAAATCTAGGAGTACATTAACTGGAAACTGTACAAATACAGAAAACGAAACAAATTTTAATATAAGAGAAATGAGCGGAGGAGTAGATCTTAATATAAGAGAAACAAATTCTGCTATGGAAATTATTAATGAAAAGAATGATCAACATCACAATTATACATATTGCAAATCATCTACAGAATCCTTGTATCATAGCACTAGTAAAATTGCAAAACCTACAATAATTAGCTCGGTACCTACTAACATAGAAATGAGAGGTTTTAAAACAGGCTATTCTTTACGAAAACAAAAAACAGTTGCAGCTAAGAATGAAGATAAGGATACTAAAGATTTAAATAAAGAAAATGAAACTAGCAATTGGATACAGAAAAAGTCTCCTACAAATTTTCATGCTACCAGACAGGCTGATGCAACTTTGTTAAACAATAGCAAGAAAGATTTAGAAAAACATGTTGAAGGTCAGCTAGCTAATGGAGACTCTACTACTTTAAACGTGTCGCCTCAGTCTAATCTGAAAACTTTAAAAGATAATCATCAAGATACAAGGTATTCTAAACCGAAGTCACTAACTGCTTGGATACCGAAAGTATTATACAAGCCAAAATTATCCTTAATTTTCAAGGGCACATTGTTGAAGTAAGCGATTAAATACATTTTATATCTTATTAATGCAACCTACACTTCATTGTAATTTTTATCGTATAGCGATGCTGGTCACGTTCTGCACAAAAACTTTCAAACGAAAACCGTTCTTCGTCGAGTAACAGCAAAACTGATAGAAACAGTGGATCATGAATTCTATGAGTTAATTGGCGATTTAAATGATACAAAACATGGTAGACCATTAAAATATGATACTTATATACTGATAGTTATATTTCATTGATTAATTGAATTTTACTATATTTTGTACAGTTATACCTAAACAGTTGATAAATCATTGTCGTTATGGTTGTCCAACCAGAATAGATCAATTTTGCAAAACCTGGAAATCATTACAAAATATTTCAGATGATGATAGTTCAGATAGTACACTTGATATGAATAATTCGTCCACGAATGTTGTAAATGTCGGTGTAAGTTCGAAAGGCAGGAGAATTATGCGCCCATTAAATTATTGGACTGGTAATGAATTAAAAACTTTTTTATTTTCATATATTGAATAAGTCTTCATATTTCTTTATTTTTGTCATGTTTTACAGGAGAACGCGTTACGTTTAAAGATGACAATCCAGTATACTGTCCGTATACAGTCAGTATGCAATTCCTTTTATTCATTTATATTGTGTAATATTTCATAGAAAATACAATATTCCATGTTGCAGAGTTTTCAAGAAAAATTAGTTGATGAAAATACAAGTGATAAAAAACGAATTGACAGTAAAGTATCTAAAAAATTTGTAACGAAACATAAAAAAGGGAAAGATGTACGAACGCAAGAATCGGATCACTCTAGTGATAGTGAAAACGTTTCTCCTCGCAAGGTAATATTGTTTTTCTTATTTTTATTCTTTTTTTCATGCTTTTATTATATTTCATTTATCTTACTAGATAGAAAGATTGATTAAACAAACACCATCTAATTCTGTAAATATAAATAATAAACAGGCTGCACATTCAACAAATATAGAAAATTCGGTAAGTTATTAATTATGTATAGATTGAAAGAGAGATCTTGTAAATTGACATTAATTTCAAAGCGTGAACCACATCCGAGGCTCGATGAATCGAAATTGACCAAAACGTCGACGAAAGCCAACTTGGACATCTCAAAACAAATGTAATTTTCGAGAACATTATTAGTATCAATTTAACAATATATTCGACAGTAATATAATATACTTATTTAGGTTTCAGAGACCTAAGGTCTCATCTGGAAAACGTGACGTAATATGTACATATTATAAAGGTATTTCATCTAAAGACGACGTATTATCCGACGATTTGGAATCACATGTATAAAATAATATTCCCTAAAATAATTTTCATTTATACATTATATTTGTATGCTTCATCGTATATTTGATAATTAAAGTAATCCTATTATAGTTTTTAATAAAAGAGATTAAAATGTGTGCATTTGCTGTTCGCTTCAAAGTTTGGATAATAAAACAAAATTATAAGATAAAATTGTTTTATTATTTCATCGTGTAATTTAACAGTTGTATAAAGCATATAAGAAACACGTTGCATTCCTAAGTCAGTAACATAAGAACTGTATAACAACTTAATATCGATAAAATTAAAATGGAAGAAAAATATGTTATACATATATATATATACCAAGGCATGAATTAGTATACATTGTTATTGCAAAAAATAAATATATAAGTCAATTTCAAAGACGATTTTTCAAATCGTACTTAATGCACATCTTTTAAAGAGAATCGAGGGTATGTAGTGACATAATTGCATGTATGCAAGAATATGTTATTTTATTGTTTATCGAAATATATAAACGTGTAAGAGGTTGAAAATCATGTAGGAATCTGTGTATTATTACGATTTTTTGCTAAATGGGGTCGGCATTTTTGATTTTTTATACAATTCGATTAGTGCTGAAAGATAAGAGCACTTTTTCAGAGCAATGTAATTCTCGATTCTCTTCTAGATTCCTCTGGTATTTTTCTTATTATTATATCGTTTGATATAATAGAAAAAAAAAAAAAGAAAAAAAACATGATATATTATGGTGAAAACGAATTCGTTAGCTTTCATCATATAAAGGAGTACCATCTCCGCTGAGAGACATACTCCGTGGACTAGAATTGGTATGCGGTGTACCCCGAGGAGACTTGTAAGATGGAGTTCGCGTTGAAGTTCTATTGCGTGGGGTTGTTTTACCAACCGATTCCTCGTAGTTTCGTGGAGTCTTTCTACAATCGTCGTATCTTGGAGTAGAGCCACTAATGAAAAATTACAAAACAAAGGTAACGATAAATATTTTTACCGATTGATAAAGTCGAGGGGATACTCACGTGACTCGGGGACCGCTTTTTAATCGTGCCCATGCTTCCGCTGCTTTTTTCCAGTCCGTAGAATCTCCGGCTGCCGACATAGGAGGAGTAGGTCTGTGAGACGGAGTAGATCTGTGATGACCTGGAGTGGTTACCCCTGCAGGAGGAGGCGGATGAACGAATGGACCTTGCTGATGATTTGGCGTTTGCTGACCGTATCTAGGAGTTGGTTGACCATGATGCGGTGTATGATGCGGTGTCTGGTACGGAGTCATGAAAGGTGTTTGACCAGAAGGTGTGTAAGGTGTATTGGGATAAGTATGAACTCCACCGTATCCAGTCGCGCTCGCAGTTCCTGGTGTATGCGGAGGATAGTGATGGGGAGTCTGATTCGCTACTTGCGATAAAGAATGCAACATGTGATGAGGAAGATTTTGTGCGACTCTTTGTATAGCTTCTTGGTTCATTCCTGCAATATTGATATAAAAAATTAAAGGAACGTTTAAAGACTGAGAAGGATAAATCAAACGCTTACCGCTTACTGCACCTGGAGTGGTATGGTAAGGAGTTCTGGAAGTGATTGCACCACGTGGAGTACTTGGAGTAGATTGTCCAGGTACGGGATCGCGAAAATGTTCCTTGAACCACCGAAACAGGTCGTTTACTCGTCCAAACATTTGCCCCCTGAACCGGAATCCTTCCGGAGACACTGTTACGTACTCGTGTCGACATCGAGTTCGGGGAAGATAAGACAAAAGAAATTTTCCAGGATAATTCTGAAACGATACAGTTATATATCAGGCGGGCGTCCGAATATTGGAAGTATTATTATTAACCCGACATAAGCGTCGATGTTGAAACAAACCTTAGCGGCAGATATTATATACGGTATTCCTCCAGGATTTTCTTTCTTCTGTTCCTTCAGTATTTCCTCTGCTTTATCTTTGATACCTTCAACCGTGGACTTGTAATATTTAAAGTCCAATAATTCCGAGGCGTACGCAGCCATCGGATTGACGTGTCTCGCGATTATTTCATCCAAGTCCTCGAACTCCTCGTTTCCGATCCAGAGACTTTGTCCCAGGGAGAAGGCATTCTCTTTACCTTCCTCCCTTACATCAATATGCTGATAGATTTGATCGGTCACTTTCCACGTGACCGTCAAATGATCCGCACCCTTGCTACTTGGTCGAACTATCGCCTCTCCCTGTTTCATACTCTGCATCAATTTCTCAGCTTCGGCGAAACTGATATTGTGGAAAGAAGGATGAACGATTACTCGTTTCACGTACGTCTGACGTTGTTTCGCTTTCTTCGCGTCTTCCTCGACTTTAACATCTTTCTGTTCCGCATCCGTATCGTAGAACGGATCTCTCTGGGGTCTGAAAACAAATTTAAGTAGTTTCAATCTTTATTCAAAATGCTAGAAGAGAAAAAGTGAGAAGAACGTACCTCCATTCGTGATTCTTGTCAGCGAGATCGCTGCTTTTACTCGTACATTCG
Source organism: Osmia lignaria lignaria (assembly GCF_051020975.1). Classification (NCBI taxonomy): domain Eukaryota; kingdom Metazoa; phylum Arthropoda; class Insecta; order Hymenoptera; family Megachilidae; genus Osmia; species Osmia lignaria. Next base: position 7,900,842 of record NC_135044.1, on the reverse strand, counting down.
ACGCTGAATCGTTCTACTTCGATTTTAATTATCCGACAATGTATTATTTGCCCTATGCTCACTCTCTCCTCAGGATTCGCAACGTGTCTGTCGGACAAATTCTTTATATGAATATAACCGGATATACCGTTGTCCAATCTGAGCCTAACGCCGGTAGCTTTGCCAGGACAAGCCCCGGCGTCGAAATGATTCCACACTTCCGACAATTCAGGGAAATCGTTCTTCAGACAAAACGGGCATTGCCACAAACCCGTTTCGTCGTTCCTCACAGGATTAGCTTGGTCCAGTTGGTCGCCCTGTGGCTTCCTGTGACTTATTCCTACTACCGTCGCCAACACCAGTTTGCCAACGTAAAACGTTTCCGGCGTTTCTTTCGTTAGAATGTCGAACAATCTCTCCGCGGTGAGCGACTGATACGGTACGCGCAGATCCTTGTATCTACAATTCAATTCCGCCCTGATGTCGTACAATGTGACGCATTTATTCCCGAAACCTTGCCTCTCGAGCTCCTCCGCGAACGCGTCCAAATCGAGATCCTTCAATCGTTCAGGGGACTCGAGAATCTCTTCGAGGGCACCTGCGGGATTAGCGTCCTCGTCGTCGTATTCCAAAGCATCGACTGCCATTTTCCTCGCCCATTCGTACGTCTCCGGATGCACCCTGGAACCGTCTAGCACCTCCACGTACGCCTCAGTACTGTCCCCTAAGCTGTTCGTATCTATCTTGATAAAACCCGCGCAGTTAATAAACACCTTAGGCCCCATGTGACAAGCGGTGACAAGTTGCGTTCTATTCTCTAACCTCTGATTAGTTTGCTTCAGCATCTTGATCAACGCTTGCCCCTTCCTCGGACCTAATCCGCAGACAAATTGTACCAAGTTACCGGAATAGGCTTGTTGCACCGCTTTGTTTACGTCCACGCCAACTTCGTTCACGCGATTCACGAATTCCAAATATATATTATCCAGAAGCTCCTCCTTCGGTAATTGATCCTGCAAACCGTGATACTTGAGACACAAGATCTCCTCGTCCGCTGTGCATAATTGAGAAAATTCCACCAGAGGATCTTGCATTCTTCTGGCCAACGAGATAGCCTGCCGCAATAATTCTGGATAATCCCGAAATTCTGATACACCCTTGTTGCTGTTCGAATAGATTTTAGCGAGCTCGTTGTCGCAGATCTCCACCTGGATCGAAGGGAACTGCTCCTCCTCCGCCAGATTCGCGATACATTCTTTAACGTCGGCGGCGATCATCATCGCTTCTCGCGACTCACCGCCTATCACCACAACGTGTGGCTTTTTCGTCGCTATGAAATTTCGAATCGCCAACAGATCTGCCTCCTTCATCGTTTTCTCGTCCTCCCGGTGACTGTTCTTCCGTTTCATTAAATGGGGCAATCTCAAGTGATCCGTGCACTCTCCGTCCGGGGCGATTAGACAGGTGAACGCTGCTTGAGAGTAATCCGGAACGTATGCTAAACCCATAACCCGCAACCCTTTCCCGGTGTCCCATTCCTCGTCCTCCTCCTCGGGAAATTCGCAGGTGTACGGGGCGACTTTGATCCAATTGTACATCTTGCGGCAACAGGCTCTCATCACGCATTCCTTAGCTTCTGCTGTAAGATTCGTTCTAAGTTCCTTCTTCAAGCTCGGTATAACCATGCGAGTTAGCGCTGTCTCGACGCTTCCAACTCGCAAAGCATTCCAATCTTGAACGTTTTTACTAAACTCGTCTCTGTAATAGAGCTGCTTCGTTTCGTCCACGTAATTGTTGCTTGTATTCCCCTCGATGCTGTCGCTCAACGTGATCGTTATCAATTTATCCTCTTCAGCTATGATCAAGTTTAGAAATTGATCGCCGACCAAATCCCGCACGGGTTTGTCTTTCAAATATTTCATTCCATAAATCGGATGATTCTCGTCGATTTCTTTGATCCCTTTTCTCGTTGGCTTCACAGATATTTTTGCTCTTTCCATGTACATCTCTCTGACACATTTTCTTACCAAAGGTTCACGCGCTAATTGAATTGCTACCATTAATTGTGCTGCTTTTAGTACTTCCTCCGGTGTGGGGAGAATCTGACTACAGTATTCGTTGGCGATGGTCAAAGGTTCCGTAGGTTCTTGATCTACTTCGTGTCGCTGGTAATTGTCTCGTAAATTTTCAGCAAACTGTTCGGGAGTAAGACCAAATTTCTTTGCGAGACTATCGAGACCAGCTCGCCTGCAGATGGAATATGGACCACTTCGTACCGCCTGTTTCAACGTATCGTCTCCTTCGTCTTCTTCTTCAACTTCCACTTCCTCCTCTGGTGGAAGCTCGCCGTTCTCTTCCGCGTCTAGAATTTCTTGCTTTCGTTTTTGAATCCTCGCCTCTTTTCGAGCTTCTTTCTCCTTTTTTCGAGTAGCTTCCTGCATAGCTGGAACTTCATGACTGTAGTACAACATGAAATGATGATAAACATCGTTCAGTTCTTCGCTGGTTTGCACGTTCTTCAGCCGTTCTATATCGTCGTCTTTAATTACTCGCACGTTATCAGCTAAAGGTTCATCAGGATTTTTCATAATCTCGTCCAGCTGATAGTTTCTCATTTTCTCAAATAATTTTAATAAGTTTCCTTTTCTCTGACGAAGCTGACACCATTTCGCATCGAATTTATACACTTTCCAAAGATCGTTGATATTTAATTCAGGTAGAACGTATTCTTTTCTATAAAACGATATAAAAGGAACCTCGAAATGTTGATTTCGCATAAAGTCTAAAGCTTTCTTGATTTTGCCGATCGTTTGAGGCCCTTTTCGAGCTCTTTCCTTGGCTTCGGCATTTAAATGCGCGTCCTGAATCGATATATTTGGCCGACAAAACGCTTGTTTATAGATCCATTCTGCTTCGAGATCTAACTCGTCGGAACCTTCGGCAACTGGTGTAACAGGAACCGAACGGAGCTGCATTCTTTCTGGTATATCGGTATTACGTATTTCATTATCCATGTCAGTGAAATGACCGCGTTTAAGCTCACTAGGTTCATAAATTTCGAAAATACTTTTCCTCGTAGTTTTCTTCTTTAATTGTTTTTTGGGTCTTCTTGGCCTTTCGGCGTCCTCGTCGTCCATATATTCATCTTCCTCTTCTTCTTCTTCTTCCTCCTCCTCCTCATAATCCTCCTCACCGTATTTACCAAACTCATCGTAATCAAAATCGACACCGAAGATATCTTGGGCTTCTTGTAAAGCCGCATCGGAGAATATTGGCTTTTTCTTTTTACGTTTCTCAGCAATCGGTCTACCGTCATCGTCAACGATAAAATCATCCTCATCCGTGTATTCCCCTTCGCTTCCTTCTTCGTCGAACGTATCCAATTCGGGTCTGTGACTGCGCTCGCTTCTCCTCTCATCCTCCTAACGGACGATTAAGACAAAACAGATTAGAAAAACAAAGAGAACAAGTAAATAATAATCTCATACTTCTCTGTACATCTATTATTTATCTATTATCTATTAAATTAAATTAAATTATTATCTATTAAAGTATTTTTACATACCATGGTGACTTCTCTTTCCTGATAGATGTGCGAAAATAAATGTAACTATTAAGCATATGTTAGTAAGTTAAATGTGCACTAATAGAGGACACGTTAAAAGGATAACTTACATCTCCAGAGCCTTCGAAAAGCTCGTTCGCGATCGCATCTCTATCATCATCCACCTCTTTTTCCTGTTCCTCCTCGGATTCCTCATCTTGAATCCTGCGGAGGCGTTTGAAACGTTTCTAAAGTAAAGGATCATATCACTATACCTGTTTAATTTAAGATTTTTTTAAAAAACAAAGGTTTGCCAAAACTTACCCTTTCAACTTTAAATCCTAAATTTTCTTCAATCAGGTCATAATCTTCGTCTTCTAAACGATCGTCGAAATCTTCATCGTCGCTCTTTTTCCGCTTCTTAGATCCACCAGAAGCGTCGCTATCTTCCCCTTCGCTCTCTTCTATTGGATTGTCATCTATCAGGTCTTTAAGTTCCTCTCTCAAGCGGTCTTCGTCATCTGTAAATGAATAATTGAAAACGTTATACCGCTGTATAACAACTTTAGAAGAAACAATTGATCCAAAATAATGCAAAAGAATATTTGCAAAAAATTATGATACAACCTTGATACGTATTACTTTATCCTCACCTTCCTCTTCTTCTTCCTCACTTTCTTCCACAGCCTTTATTTTTTTGAGTTTTTTTTTCTCGTTATCGTTTAACTCCTCTTCCTCCTAAATTATAAAAATCATTGAATTAACGATAAAAGTATCATAGATAATTAAGAAGGAATTTCAAGGCATCGTAAACGTGATGAAATTAAATTAAAAGATGCAAATACCTCACTCTCCTCTGCTTCTGAGTCTAAGAAATCAGCCATTTTTATGACGATAACTTTTGCTTTTAATTAATGGAATTTGTGTTGAAACAGACAATTTGAGAAATTCTGGATCGAGCTCCAAAATCACCACTTACGCTCGATCCAAATGTATCCAGGTTGATCCAGGTGTCTTTCATTGAAAGAATGATTATCAGTCTCTCCTCTGAAACATTACACTGAGAACCACTGTTGCGGTCAGCACCCGCAATGAAATCAAGCTTCCTGTTCTATCGTTGAACGCAATGACTACAGATATAAAACGACAGAACATGTTTTTGTTCTCGAAGGGTTACGATTTTAGGGGATCTCAGACACCCCGAGGTAAAGATAGGTCTGCATTACACAGCACAGTTAGTATATAATATCTGTTTTCAGCCCCTCTTACTCGTAATCACAACTGAAAAGCCACAATTTTGACTCCCTTTGATTCTACTTTTTTTAGAAGTCAATTAAAATCAATGCCAGACCAAGAAATTATTATTAAAATAATTGTTTGACAAACTTGTACTTTAAAAAGACCGCCATAGAGAAGGAGGTGGGGTTAAAAATTCGATCGTAGCGCCGTCTATACGAGAACGGCTCAAACTACTCAACGAGTTACCGACTTACCGACATCCATAAGAAGAACACTGGCGCCACCTATCCGAAAGTGGCGGAAACTAGTCGTCGAGTAGTTTCCGCCACTTTCGTATAGATGGCGCTAGTGGTCTCAAAAATATCGATATTGTATTTTATTTATTGAGAAAAGGATCGTGAGCTCCATACGAGCTCATAGATCCGTTACAGCAATAAATGTTACATGTCTTTACAGCAAATTTGTAAAAGTCAAATTTACAGTAAATTTGTAAATGTCGATAAATCGATAACTGGTTGAGGAGTTGACTAGCGCCATCTATCCGAAAGTGGCGGAAACTACTTGTCGAGTAGTTTCCGCCACTTTCGTATAGATGGCGCTAGTGGTCCCTCTTCCGGAATTTGGCGGGAGATTTAATTTTGCAATTAAATTATAATTCACATTTTAACTTGTAAACCAAATGTAAAATATAAAAATAAGCATTTTTACCTAGCGATATTATTGAGAAGGTAATGTTAGTTTTAATAAGCTGTTCATAGGGACTAGCTGAGCTCGAAACGCTGAGTGATGGAGTATAGTTGTTGGTATTGAAGCAATTTATTTGTGTCAACATGCGTTAAACAGTTGCAGTGCAAAGTGTTTCACATTTTTATACTAATAAAGCCGAAGGTGCTTATTCTGGATGCATAAATTCAAGACCTTTCGAAAAAAAAGGACATGTTCAGTCTTGTTGGATTTGCAATCATTGTCGTCAGATGGGTTAATTAACCCCTCCATGGGTGTTACAAACCTGTATTGTTGAAATTGGTGAATCCGAAATTAGGTATATCGGCGTACAATTATTTTCATTATAGTGACACACTGTATGTAAATAAATACATTCTTGTCTGATAATTTATGGAATTGCACGTAATTGTTTACATCAAAGTTAGCCGGTGCAGTTTAAAAAAACATCCATTTCATGCATAATTAATATGTAATTGACGAATGGATAATCAATTATTTTAGAACTATACAAGGTTTTATAAAGTGTTAGAAGATATAATATATATACTAGATAAATTTATTCCGAAATATAAATGAAAGATATGAAATAAAGGGAATCAGATATCCGCAAATTCATATTTGCGTTTATACCACTACGAGGATGTTTAATAAGGCAATATCAGCATTTTTATGATTGCAATAATTCATTTATTCTGTTAACATTTTTTGTAATTCAAACATGTTTTCGGTGATATTAAATCTTCGAAAAATTTTAGAAGATGCTACAGGTATTTATATACTATATGCGCAATATTATTTTATATTTAATTACTTATAAATGAAATATTATAATGTTATAAATATGTTTTAAGTATTAGAATTCCTGTTTGTGAGAAGTTATACATCCTTCTCTATCAAATTTATCTCTTATTTATTATTTATTTTATACTTTGCAACATATATAATAATAGCTAACTTATATAATTTTCTTTTAAGTTGATTACATCGACGTGGATTTCACCCTTTGGTTATCATGGCTTTTAATGCCATTGTTAATAACATTCTTACTTCCACTTTTAATTGTGGTATTGTTGTACTTAACTGCATTAATATTATATGTATATAAGTTACACAGGTATGTGTTTATTAATTTGAATATCATTGAAGAATAAGCTTTGTATCTTTTATATTATATTTTACCTTAACAGAGCTAGACTAAGAAATGCATATGGAACTGATTGGAGGAATGCAGCTCGCAATGTAGTAGCTGCTGTGTGGGATGCACATGGGTGGATTTGGTATGGTATGTTAAACAATATTAATATTATTTTTCGAATGTTCTTGCAAATGAAAAATATTTAAAACTTTGAATCTTTCTGTTTCTTATAGGATATGAAGTAGTTGGATTAGAAAATATACCAGAAAATGAACCGGTACTCTTTGTGTATTATCATGGAGCTATTCCCATAGATCTTTATTATTTTATATCTAAAGTATTACTTCTGCATTCAAAATTGATTCATACAGTAGCAGATAGATTTCTCTTTAAATGTCCTGGATGGTCTATAATTTCTGATGTATTAAATGTCATACCTGGTACTGTACAAACATGTTCTACTATTTTAAAAGATGGAAACATGCTTGCTATTTCACCTGGTGGTGTCTATGAAGCTCAATTTGGAGATTCTTATTATCAATTATTGTGGAAAAAAAGAGTAGGTTTTGCAAAGGCTGCATTGGATGCTAAAGTGGTATGTTATTTTATTGTAAGCTGTGTTTTCTTTTTATGTTCAAATCAGTTTGAAACATTAATGTTTTTGTAACAGTGCATAATACCTTTGTTTACAAAAAATGTTAGAGAAGCATTTAGAACAGTAAGTTGGGGTAGAAGAATATGGTTGAGAATATATGCTGCAACTAGATTTCCTTTTGTACCTATTTATGGAGGGTTTCCAGTAAAGTTAACAACATATGTTGGTAAACCAATTCCGTATGACGGAAATCTTACTCCTGAAGAGTTACAGGCAAAGGTAAGAATAATACGAATAAAAATTTCGTGGATTTTATTAAAATTTCAACAGAATAAGCGAGATGGAAATTGTTATTTTAAGGTTGCAGATGCACTCAGAGATTTAATAAATCAGCATCAGAGAATACCCGGAAGTATATCATCAGCTTTATTGGAAAGAATATATGATATGGACAGAAAAAAATCATAACTTCCAACATTTATTTTGAATGTTACAAAAACTTAAATGTTGGTATATTTCCAAAATTTATACTTTAATATATGCTACTCATTGTTTTATACTAATACGTCTGTTACCAGCACTCAGTTAGAAATGCGTCCACAATGGAGTATTCTTTTAACAAAATAAAATATTATAACTTAAAACTATGCACGCCATTTATATATTATACTATTTTTTAGATTATATGACAGTCTATGTTTTAATGTGACACTGGTAACGAACGTGTTAAACACTAATGAGGTGGTATTGAATTAAAACGAGGGTAGTATAAAGAAGAAAACATTATTATTTGCTCTTTAAGTATTATGAATTATTTAATTACTTAATTAATTTGTTACGTCGATTTTTGATGAGTTTTATCTTAATTTACTGATACTACAAGATAGTGAATTAATAGATTTGTTCCAATTTTGATATATTTTTTTTTATATGAATCTTATTGAATAATATATACATTTTCATATTTATATCTTTATATAAATGGTTTATCTTATAAGCATTATAGGTCTTAACACATTACCTACAGCCCACAAATAAAACAGATTAGTACCTCTATTAGGAGGCTTTTGGTAGGTAAAGCGTTAACATGAAATATTGTTAATGTAAGTCATTTGTAAATACGTTTTACGGTGTAAGTTTTTATGGTACTATTGTGATTTATCAGTAATTCCGTGTATTATTTTACTTAGTAATTGTATGTGCAAGCAGTAATCAAATTTGAAAATCTATACTTGTTACTTTAAATAAAAATTATTTAACAGTGTAATATCATTTTGTGATGTTTAATTTTTACATTTTCTATGGAAATCTTTACATTTCTTGTTAGCTATAAAAATAATAATTTATACTTTAAATTTGCCGGGATCGGAAATGTTCGCATCGATCGTTAAATGTTAACCGGAAGATTTGAGATAGCAGCGAACCTAACGGCCGCTTTTCCAGTTAAAACTTCTTTCCCCAAGGGTATCTTCAGATACCTTGTTATATATACACGTATTCAGCGAATGGTATTGGACTGCCATCGTTTTTTGCAGCTCCAACAGTCACGTTTATGTGAATTCTGCTTACCGGTATAGACCGTTTAACTTCATATCATAAAATTTAATTATTTCTTTGTCAAGAATCTAATTTTGTACAACAGAAAATACGTAATCATGGGCGTGGATGTGGAAGTTCTTTCTCCTGGGGATGGTAAGTATTCTGTACACAGTATTCTACGATCTTTCACTTTTATTTCTCGATTGCTGTTTCTTTTTTCTTAATTTATACCTTACCGATTCCATTCTGTCTCGATTTTGAATAAATTTTAATAGCCATATTTCTATAAAAATGTGACTAAAAGTTTTTCTTAACAAAATTTATTTACAACCTTAAATCGATGGAAAGCATGCTTAGTCTGTGCCTTCTTCCAAAGAAGGCAATTTCGATTGATATTTGATACTTTCAATGAATATTTAAAATTTTAATATTCAACACTTTTCATTTATAATGCAACATTTTTTTTAAAATAGTGTTTGCTATATGTGTACAGGTCAGACTTATCCGAAAACTGGACAAACCGTAGTTGTTCATTATACAGGTAAATATCTTTGTAATTATTTTTATTATTACATCACTTGTGTTGCAATATTTAAACTACAAATTTTTTCTAATATATCTACAGTGTTATCACTTGAGATAAATTTTTTATGAGTGAGATATTGTGTGTTGAGAACAGAATAATTGATTTCCATTATGGATATATTTTTATTTTATATATTTAGAAATAGAAAAATAGTTCTGAATTCAAGCTACAATCTTAAAAATGTTCAACAGGTACTCTTCACAATGGGAAAAAATTTGACTCCAGCAGGGACCGTGGAGTGCCATTTAAGTTCAAAATAGGTAAAGGAGAAGTTATTAAAGGTTGGGACCAAGGAGTTGCTCAAATGTGTGTCGGAGAGCGTGCTAGGTTAACTTGTTCACCAGATTTTGCCTATGGTAGTCGAGGTCATCCTGGAGTATATCCTTTAATACAAAGTTCATAATTACTTATTATGTTAAGCTCTAGACTATAGGCTAAACTCTAAAAATATATTACATATATTTTAAATGTACAGACAGAATGTATTAATGTTTGTTTACAAATGTTCTTTTTCTTTAGTTATAAAAACTATGTCACAAAGTAATTAACATTTGAATTAGCAAGTGAAATATGCATTTAAAGTTTAGCCACTATGAAATATTTAATAATATGACTATTATAATATATTATCCTTGACAAAGACACACTATTCCTCCAAATGCAGTTCTTATCTTTGATGTGGAATTATTGAAGGTGGAGCCTTGAAGAGTTTTTCAAGATATACCAAATTGATTACACACATCAGAATCACTGATAACTAAACGCTTTAAATTACATTATGTTAAGTAGTTATTGCATGAGTGGTATGTCACATACTTAATTTGATTGCTCATAACAACAAAAACTTTCAACCATTTATTCTGTGTTCCACTATTGCACAAGCATACAATACTACAAATTACAGTTGTATGTACAGAAATGTCCAATAACTAATTAAGATGTGTGGAATGTTAGGATACTTTTTACACATTTTTATGTCGTAAATTAATCATTATACAATCTGTTTTGAGTCTGCTCTATTGCATTCCTATTATGAGTAATTAAATTAAAATAAATTTTGAAATATTCTACATATAATTCGATATCTGTGTTCACTCCAATTACTTAATACTTGATAACAATCGCCTGGATATTTTGTACAAAACCTTTCGATAATGCAAAAAGGAATGACTGTACTAATAATGTAATTGTATGGATCTTTACATGGAAAAATTCAATAAAAGCATTGTTTTGTCTCCAAATATAAATTATCTTTTTCCCCTAGATAAGGCTAGCCCTGCAGGCCAGACTTCAGGCAACTTTTTCATGTTGGGGTTATTTATTTGTTTAGTCTGGCAACGATGGTTTTTAATTTTGTTTCTATCCTGATCTTTATTCTTGATATAAAATAAGTAGTGCTAAGCTGTACAAAATAATTGAACATTAAACAATATACTTCAGCCTTTTATTTTTTACTCATTTATATAGTGTTATAATAAGCACATACGATAAACGTATAAATATAAATACGTTGTTTACAAAATATATTAAATATATATTTAACTTTTTAAGAATATAAAGGTACGTAGTAATTAAATAAAATTTGAATATAATAACCGAAGTACTTAATTTAATTCTGTAATGATATAATATTTTCTACATTTCTAACCTAACCTATACTAACCTAATTTCATGATTTATATTAGGGGTTAAATATCAACAATAAATAGAAATAATGGAGCCAGATTATAATGATGACCGTAGTGGTTGGACAGATGAAATAACAAGAACAACTGAAGATGGTGGTGGAGAAGATAGTTTTGATAATCCTCAAGAAATATTAAATGAATGTTTAAATAAATTTAAGACACCGGATTATATTATGGAACCTGGTATTTTTACACAGCTTAAAAGGTATATTTTATAAATACATCTTTTGTCCTTGACCAGTAAGTTCATATTTTTAAAGATGATAAGAAGTTTCATAGTTCTGAGTAATTAATATTTTTCCTTATGTAGATATTTTCAAGCTGGTGGAAATCCTGAGCAGGTCATAGAACTATTATCAAAAAATTATACAGCTTGTGCTCAATTGGCAAACCTTCTTGCAGAATGGCTTATTCTAGCTGGAGTTAAAGTTTCAGATGTTCAAGCAATGGTAGAAAATAACTTGAAAGACATGATATTGAAAACATTTGATCCTAAGAAAGCAGATAAAATTTTTACAGAGGAGGGTGAAGTGTGTATTTAAAATTTCTATACACATTAGATTAAAAATTACAATTCAATTTATGTTTAAAGCGTAATACTTTTCATGTTAGACTCCAGCTTGGTTAACAGAAATGATTCAGCATCCCACTTGGAGATCTCTTATTTATAGACTTGCAGAAGAATATCCTGATTGTTTGATGTTGAATTTCACAATAAAGGTAAAAACATGTTTTAAATCCATGATGTTTCTTGGTATACTTTTTATCAGACTGTGAAAGTATGAATATTAAATAATCAAATCTTTTTACAGCTTATATCTGATGCTGGATTTCAAGGGGAAATTACAAGTATTTCAACAGCTGCACAGCAGATTGAAGTATTTTCACGAGTTTTAAAAACTGCCATTGCTGGTTTTCTGCAAAATACAGAAGATTGGCAGTCAAGTATACAAGAATGTGCGGTTCGTAGTATTAATAGCGAAAATATTTTAATCATTTAGGACAAATAAGCATTTTGTAAGATTCATATATTTTTTATTAATAGAAAATGGTATGTCATGGACAGCACACATATGTCTATAGTCAAGTATTACTACAAATTCTTGCTCAAGAATCTCGTGGTGGATTTATGATGAAGAGACTTTCGCAGGAAATTACTAAATGTGCCCAACAGAAGTAAGAAAACATACCTGAATATTTTGATTGATTTTATGTATAAATTTTTAATATTTATATTTATAGTCATCATGACGTTACGCCAATAACAATGGCACTTAACGGAGCTTCGAATAGTCCGACTGCATGTCAAGCACTAGCGTCTATGTTATCACGGAATACTTTAAATCCTGCTGACATCAGTGTATTATTCAGAAATTATTCCACTGCCGAACCACCACCTATAGAATTGCTACGTAATCCTCAATTTTTGGGTAATCATGCAATTGTTTTACTTATTATTCTTCAATTTATAATACATACAAACTTACAGTTTCTTAATTAATTACAGAACTATTGGTCGATGCACTTTTTAAACCAGGTGTCAAAATTAATCCTGAACATAAATCGAAATATATACATTTATTAGCTTATGCAGCTAGTGTATGTGATATTCCAGCTAAAAAGGGACATTTGCGTAAACTAAACAAAGACGAACTAAAAACAACTATTCAAGCTATAGAGAAAGTTCATAATATTTGTAACATTAATAAAGGATCGACCGAATTGATAGCTGAATTACATACATTGTATCAATGTATAAGGTACAATTTATTTATTCCTATTTATAATACTGCTGTATTATTACGACAAATTTATAATTGAACAATCTTGTTTAGATTTCCTGTTGTGAGTGTTGGTATAATTAGATGGGTAGAATGTACTGTGACAGAACCATCGTACTTTAAATTATGTACAGAACATTGTCCTGTACACCTTGCATTGCTTGATGAAGTTGTAGTTTGTCATCCACTATTACATCTGAAAGTATTACAACTTCTTGTACAGTTATTTGAAAGTAAACAAGATGAACTAGAGATACTTGTACAGGTAAACGATACAAAATATTTATTAATTAATTAAGAAATCAATAAGAACTAATTGCACGTATATTTTAATATACAGTTGGAAATGAAAAAAATGTTGATCGATAGAATGGTCAATTTATTGAGTAAAGGTTGTGTAGTACCTGTAGTATGTTATATTAAACAGTGTTGGCAACGCGGAGATACCGATGTTTCTCTAATTAGATATTTCGTTACAGAGGTATAGTGAAATTATTTTGTTTATCGATAGCACCATAATCTTTAATGTACTTATATATTAATAATGTATTTATATTGCTAGGTTTTGGAAGCAATTGCTCCACCATATACTGCTGAATTTGTACATTTATTTTTACCTATGGTAGAAGATGAAGAAATTACGGGTTCGATGCGTGGTGATAGCGATAACGATCTTGTTTCAGAATTTATAAGTAAGTTCATAGGATGTTTTAAACAAGAATTATATTTAATATTTAAATTTGATAATGTTTTAGTACACTGTAAAGCACACTGCCCTACAATAAGGTGATGCACAAACGTGAAAAATGGACCAAATTAAAAAAGAACAGAAGTATTGTAAGAGATACATTTATTCCCTATTTCAATACATAAATTACTAATTTATTTGACTTTCTTTTCTTTTGTTACATACAATTCAAATGCTTGGGCATAAGTATGTTTGAAAGAGAATAACTCCTTTGCTCATCTGTGATACCATAACTTATAGTTTTTCTGTAACAAAAGCAGGTATTATTAACATCATATAACTTTTGTAAATTGCATAGTGTCATGAAACTTTTCATAAAAATAGTTGTTTAATAGTATGTTCAAACTTTTCTATTTCATCATGCAATAAAATTGTTAGATCTTTATGATTTAGGAAATTATGTTAAATATATTTTTTCCCCTTGCATATATCAGGCTATTACAGTACTTTGTCAATAAAGTATTATCCACATACAAAATGTAATCACACATCCTTAAAAAAATAATTAATATCACACAAACTTCAAATATGCAACTTCACACATTACTATAAACTTACAAACTCCCATTACTATTCCCTTTCCGCTGTAATACAAATATTTGTATGTAATGATTGTTTACTACTTATTGCATAAAAAAAAAATAGTAGACAGCAGAATCTTAATTTACACTTTACTACTTAGCCATTTGCCCTAACTATACTTACTAGCAGGTTTACCATCTTTCCACTGTGTGAATTTTATACTTGTTTCATCACGCTTTGAAGCTTCAACCTTTAAATCAGATTTCAAAGCTTGTCTTACAAGCTTGGCAGCTATTTGCGAGTAATTGATATAACTGAAATATGAATATAATCTTTTATAGTTCGGAAAATATCTCCAATAACATAGTTTACAGGTTACATAATATTCCTTTCTTTAATATTAATGTGTAATATTGATAGAAATATTTTTGAGAGAATATTTACTTTAATCCTGCTTGTCTCCACGCAGACATTTCTACTGTTTTATTTTGAAGAAATGACTTTTATTTAATTATAATGTAATTAAACTGCCGAATTACTTCAGACTCAGTTCAATTCGGATACTTCTACAGAACCAAAACTGTATAGCTCAACGAATAACTATAGATTCAAGAAGACTAGAGGGGTCTAACATACCCCTAGTGAGGATAGGTATACATTACAGAGCACAGTTAGTATATAATACCTGTTTTTAATCCCTCCTACTCGTAATCACAACTGAAAAGCCACAATTTTGACTCCCTTTGATTCTACTTTTTTTAGAAGTCAATCAAAATCAACGCCAGACCAAGAAATTATTATTAAAATAATTGTTTGACAAACTTGTACTTTAAAAAGACCGCCATAGAGAAGGAGGTGGGGTTAAAAATTCGATCGTAGCGCCATCTATACGCGAACGGCTTAAACTACTCAACGAGTTACCGACTTACCGACATCCACAAGAAGAACACTGGCGCCACCTATCCGAAAGTGGCGGAAACTAGTTGTCGAGTAGTTTCCGCCACTTTCGTATAGATGGCGCTAGTGGTCTTAAAAAATCGATATTTTATTTTATTTATTGAGAAAAGGATCGTAAGCTCGATACGAGCTCATAGATTCGGTACAGCAATAAATGTTACATAACTTTACAGTAAATTTGTAAAAGTCAAATTTACAGTAAGTTTGTAAATGTCGATAAGTCGGTAACTAGTTGAGGAGTTGACTAGCGCCATCTATCCGAAAGTGGCGGAAACTAGTTGTCGAGTAGTTTCCGCCACTTTCGGATAGATGGCGCTAGTGGCCTCAAAAATATCGATATTTTATTTTATTTATTGAGAAAAGGATCGTAAGCTTCATACGAGCTCATAGATTCGGTACAGCAATAAATGTTACATATCTTTACAGTAAATTTGTAAAAGTCAAATTTACAGTAAGTTTGTAAATGTCGATAAGTCGATAACTAGTTGAGAAGTTGACTAGCGCCATCTATCCGAAAGTCGCGGAAACGATTCGACGAGTAGTTTCCGCCACTTTCGTATAGATGGCGCTAGTGGTCCCTCTTCCAGAATTTGGCGGGAGATTTAATTTTGCAATTAAATTGTAGTTCACATTTTAATTTGAAAACCAAATGTAAAATATAAAAATAAGCAATTAAGGTTCTTCGAAAACCATCGAAAAGAAAGGCACGTTCCGTTTTGTTGAATCAGTAATCACCGATGTCATTTGGTCTAGATGGCAGTTTCATTACACCCGTCGTATTCAAGTTGTTAATCTAACATAAATCCAAGTTTATGTTTGAGGATTGATGACCTCAGGTGGTTTCAAATTTGAACGCTAAAATCGATCAACTGTCAGACAATACGTTAGTAGTAATATGGTGCAATTTTCCCTTTGTTTCATTACTTTAGCGATTGATAAATCGCTGAGAATATCTTATACGTACACGCAATTTCTTTAAGCGATTTTTATTTCATATAATTTAGCGATAAGTAAACAAAGAATTAACAATGTTTACACCATCAAAATTAACGGGGACAGATTTTGTCGATATGACTGTATTAAGTACACCCCAGCCACAAGCAA
Source organism: Osmia lignaria lignaria (assembly GCF_051020975.1). Taxonomy (NCBI): domain Eukaryota; kingdom Metazoa; phylum Arthropoda; class Insecta; order Hymenoptera; family Megachilidae; genus Osmia; species Osmia lignaria. Next base: position 7,884,699 of record NC_135044.1, on the reverse strand, counting down.
CTTCCACTGTTCAAAGAAAAAGCACGTGAGTTTTCCAGTTCTCTAAACTTTATGTTTGCCATTGCTCAATGCATGTAATGTGGTTTAACTGATGACAAAGGATCCTTTTGAAACTAAGTATCTTTCTTTTTTCAGATTAGAAAGTAAATTTATTAATAAAAATGTTAATGAAGCGGCATACAAACAATTAGTCACACATAAGAATGATGCAGCAAGGAAATCTGATGAATCTTCTCTTGGTATAATTAACAATATATCATCTTGTAAGTGTTTTGCATTCTTGTAAATTATACTGATTCATCTAATAGCTAATGTTCACAGTATTAGCTGATGTAAGCGAAGTAGGAGACCTAGAAAAGCAAAGTGACAATACAGTGGATGTAGAACGTGAATTTGCTAGGAGGTTGCTGCAGAGGTGTAGTGACATAAAAGCTACATCTGTTGCATATGGTAAACCCTTACTTTTACAAGTGTACTTTTATGATAACATACCTTCATTTATATTACTTATATTTCATGAATTTTGTAGACACAAACAAAGAAAATAATGCCAATATCCAAAACTTATCTGCTATACCTTCAATTGTTCCTGATCAGGGGCGAGCTTCAAGTTTTAATCAAACAAGTTCTCAGGGTGAAAGTACTTTGCATGCATCAGTGGATAAAACAAGCAGTGTAAGTTTTACTTACCAGAGAAACAATGTATCAGAATGATTTTACATATATTTTTACGTTTAGGTCGTTTTTGAACCAAATGAGATAAGTGCACGATCGTCAGAACTAACTAGAAGTTCGGAAAAATGTCGGTCATCCACGTCAAGCAAGAATGCAAATGCAATAACATTTGATGCAACCACTGCTGAATTAATGGCTCAATTTAATAACGAAGAATTTCGTCCTGCTTCTGAAATGGCCAGTCAGTTACTAGCTGATGAGCTATCTTGGCAGCAAAATTACCCCTATGCGCTTCCTGCAACAACTTCTACTGAAAAAGAATATTTAAATTTATCTTGCTTCTCTGGTATCATAGGTGAACTGGATTTATCAGTAGAGTAAGTTTCCGAAATTCTTATTTTATAAGTTTATTTCCTCTGCATAATGTGACCAAAATTTCAGATCTTGTGCTGGGCGCAAGGTATCTGTAGATGAATTTTTCAGAAGAAAATGTGGGAATTTCGGCGAATTATCGGATGATGCCATGGCGAGACCAAGTTTCGGTTTATCTATAACTAGTCCAAACAAGAAAGGTCAGCTGGTACCATTAGTTGATTCTACTATGATGACAGAAGGTATTATTCATTTTACTTTATTTAAAAAACCATTCCAGTATATGCAAAGAAGTCTATTTTTACAGAATCTTCAGTTGGATCGTATGCTGTTAAAGATAAAACTCAACAAAATATTCCGAATACTACGAAGGATATGGAAGAACAAAGTATTATGAGTTTGACTAGTATTGCCCAAGTACTGCAGGATATAGATAATGGTACACCAAGAAGACTAGTAGATCAACTTATAATGGCAAAGAAAAAGAGAAAACCTATGCTGATGCAAGACGAGAATGTGCCTAGAGATACCTACACGTTGTTGCCTTTAGGTCGAAAATCTATGCCTGTTACTCCAAGTAGAAAGACTGAAAATTTTAGTAAAGATGTGAAGTCGTTGAATTTTTCACCGAAATTGTCTCTGGATAGTAAAGTTGCCAACGAAATGGTAAATGTTAAACATTCAGTTCCTAGAACACTATCGTTTAGTTCTAATTCGGGTGCAAAGGTAAATTTTGAAACCGCGTGTCAGGAACTTAAAAAGGAAATAAATAGCGGAAGTTCACTATCTTCTTATAATAAAGGTACTATCTACATTAAAAATTACAAATTTTTTTATTTGAATTAATTCAAGAACGAGATTATTTATTTCAGATTTTAATTCATTCTTGGAGGATCCTAATCTATCTCTTCAGCAATACACCATAGAAAAAAGGGCATCACCTCGTACTCCAAAGATCAACACGTTACTTAATCAAGAGGGAAAAACCATTGACTTGCAAAATGAAGAAACAGGAAGAAAAGAAGATATAAAAGAGGAAAATGTTTCATATAAAGAGAAATCAGAAAATTCTACGCAAGATCTTTCAAGTTCGTCGGGAACTCAGACTTCTTTAAATAGTATGATATAGTAATATATAATTGTGACAGTTTGGAATTTATTTAATTTTTTTCTTTTTAATGCTAATTTTTTTTCATAGATGTTATCATTGGAAAAAATACGGAAGAACTATGTAATTGTGTTGTTAATATGTCTAGAGAAACTGATATCGAGCTTTTAAATAAAAGCGATAGGTGGGTCATTTGTTTATTAAGTGTAAATCAAGTTCAAGGAGACAAACACAATGTTCGGCTTACGTTACCGAAGGATGTGATCCTTATAAAACCAAATTCGAAGCAACATGCCAAGGTAAAAATATATTACAAATATTACAGGAATGTGAAAGCATCGCCATATTTATGTATTTTAGATTGCAGTGACGATAGTAAAAATGAGTAAACCAATTATAGCCGTTTTGAACATAACAGTATCGGATATGGTAACAAGATACGAGTGGATTATGAAACACATCATTTGTTTTAAACCGGAAGAAATTGATATAAGCATTATAAATCTTCCTGAAAAGAAAGAATTAGATTTTCAGTGTGTTATTGAAAACAGTATTACAGTTTTACCTGTTACAATAAAAAATAAGAACAACGTTGATGTTCCTATCAAGTTTTCTTTATTACAGGTGACAATGTTATCCAAATCATTTTGCAACAAAATTAATTAGACGATTTCTATGTTTGTATTGATTTTAGGATGAACCAGTGGTGTTTAATTTGGAAAATCTTAACGAATCACAACATGTGATGCTTAAACCTCAAGAATTATTTACTGCAAATATTAAGTGTAAAGGTATTTTGCAAAACAATGCGGAAACGAAACAACGATCTTTGCAACGATACTGTGCAACGCTAATAATTCAAGCAGGGATCAACTCGGAAAATGCTATTACAGTTACTACCATTCCACTTGTTGTACAAGTAGGAACTTGCAAAATACAAGTAATCGATACAGAGCTGCCTTTGATAGTCTCTTACAAACAAAGCAAACCGCTAACTATAATAAATCTTGGAACCACACCAGTATTAATATCCGCCTCGTTTGTACAAGATAACGATTCAACAAAGAGCTCGAAATACTTTTCGATACAGCCTGAAAATTTACTTGTACAACCCAATGAAACCGGTTGTTTCTATGTTACCTATAAACAACAGAACTCAGGCAGTTCAAAAATGTAAATCAACATTTTGGATATTTAATATAGTATTATAAATGGATCTGTATTAATTGTACAATATTCTTGTAGACATACAAAGATTAAATTAACCGCAGCCAATAACGTCTATTACTATTCTGTAATCGGTGAATCAAGTACGTGTACCGAAACAGAAAACGATCATCTTCGTTGTGAAACACCACAGTATTTGTCATCTGCTGGTTCTCCGTCGTCTCCGCACAGTGTGATTTCAAATAAGTAAGTTTAATATATACCTTACGACTATACTTTTATAAAAGATTATGTATTAATGTTTTATTGTGATAATAGATCCGGAACCTGTGGCAGAAATTCGCCTATTAGTACAGTATCAGGTTCAACTGTTGCCGGAGATAAAATTCCTATAAGAACAACTCATGCTGCTCTAGTATGGAACAGCATAAAAACAGGAAAATCAGATATCAAGGAATTTACTATTCGTAATACAAGCAATAATAAGATTAGGATTCAAGCTGTTATATCGGATAGCGAGAAAAATTTTCGGGTAACATATATAAATCACTACAAAATATGTATAATGTGAATTTTTGAAAACATTCATTCTTTCAGTTTCTTCGAGAACGACAAGCTGTAGGCACAACCACTGTGCTGCTTTTACAAGGTTTGGAAAGTAGGACATTGTCCGTTGTATTTAGCCCCCATCATTTGGGTGCAGCTAGTGGAAAAATAGTATTTAGACATTACGAACCTAGGAAAGAAGATGAATCGCGTCCTTCGAAAGTGGTGAATAAATTTATTTAATCCCTCTTTCCATATCAATGAATAATTTTAATTTACAATATACCATTTACAGCTATTTCTGTATGGCTATGGTGGCTATAGTAAAGTTGAAATTTCTGAAGCATTTAAAGACACAAGTGGAAAGATGTGGTTGTCACTAGGTACTTTAAATTCAGGAGGTTCTTTAAAGGCAAAGATAAAATTACAAAACACCGGAGACTTGTGTTCATACATAAAAATAAAATTAACACCAAAAGGTTATTCTTTTATAAATCAAAATGATAGTAATTAAAGGAATTGTTTTCTAATGTATATTTCAACACATTTAGCTGTGTATCCTACTATGGTTTCAAGTTGGCAAGTAAACCCAAAGGAATTATTACTGAATCCAAAGGAAATCCAATGGGTGACTTTAGAATTTTATCCACGAAAAGAAGACTTAGCGTTATTACAACGATCTGATGTATCTCATGTAGGAACAATATTAATTACACACGGTGACGAACCATCGCGTTGGCGAATTCGTAGGTAAGCGATAGTTCATTCGAAAAGCAACTACTAAACGCTAATTTTGAATGAAATTTCTAGACTGTATAACAAAATGAAAGAAACCGGTGAATTGAGTGGAAACGAAAACGAAGCATTTAGAAATATAGTTCATCCAATATGTAAAGCTTTTCCTGGAGAACGATTAATGTCAGATGTTAGCTCTATCCGAGATTCAGTGGTAAGCAGTTCGATACTTATTGTTTAATTTTACATAGTATTAAGTAATTTATTTACATGTTACTTAGCAAAATCTTGGAGACCTTTGCCGTGGCATTCGTCAACACGAGATAATGTTAACGATGGAAGCATACGCTGATGAGACTCTATCTGTTCTTCAGGACAACGCTGATGAATCACAAATGTTTTATTCTCTTTGTAGCGACAATAGTCATATATACGAAGGACACGGAGAAAGTTTTCTACCCTCTGAGTGAGTTCTAGTTAATATTTGAATGATCAAACTCGAATGAATATTTATATATAATTAAAAAATTTTCAGAACGTTTATAGGAAATAATACGCTTCAAAATGATATGAATACCGGTAATTTCATGATTAATCCATCCATCGTAATTTTATCTCCGCCGACAAAAACAGAAGCAATTGTAACAATAAGAAGTTCTTGTACTGTAGCACAACCGTTTGAAACTTCTTTATCAAATACAGAATACTTAAGTGTTGTCCCTGCCGAGGGAATGATACCCACGAGAAGAGATTTTCAATTAAAAATACAATGCAAACGAAAAGTCGAACGCAACTTTGATGCAGTTCTTGAAATTTATACAGAGAACAACAAGTTTGATGTACAGATAAGGGTCAATGTTAAACGATTGTAAATTGATACGTTAATTTTAAAAGATATTTATTATATAAAATATACTGTAATTTTGCATTTTTATATGGGCAATATTTCATTACTAATAAATTAGTTTTCAATAAACATGTTCTTTTTTTGTTACAGTCAGACATTAACTATTTTTTTCTTTAGAAGATTAGGTGCAGTATTTATTTTGAACTCTGTGTTATGTTGTGATTGAAGAGTTTGAATTATCTTAACTATATTTTCTACATCATTAATGCCACAGTGCAATCTTCCGTGTAAAGGAATTTTAAGAAATGTAAGCATGTCTTTCAAACTGCGTGGGTAATACTGAGTTGCTTCACAAAAGGTATCCTTTATATTTATCCACTTTTGAAAGTGTTCGGGTAAAGGTATATTGTCTAGTTCACATTGTGCAGGCAACATGGATTTCAAGTCCCAATCACCACAGGTTACAAACGCACAATCGTTTCCTTCTTTAAAATAATTGTGTTCTTCTAACCATTTGCAAAACTTGTCGAACACTTCTGGAAAATGAGGCTGATTTTTTACCATATCTTGTATGATCCCAGTAAGTTCTGTGCAAAATGAAGTAAGCTCTGGATGAACTTTTGGCTTGATGTATTCATGGAAAACATTTTCTGTATTCCAGGTTTTCGTTGACACCGCTGCACAAGGAAATTCTATAATTTCTTGGGGTTCCATTTTTTCATATTTCTTACATGTGCTTTCGAAATCAATTACAAGTAAATAATTAAAGTGCTGCTTAACTTCTTTATTTCCTTTGTAAATGGATCGAGGATATTTTTTAATCAGTCTATAAGCCATTGTTGATGAAAGTGGTACGGAATATTCCGGACTGTAAAATAGTTTTCGAATAAGGTTAGGAATAAGTACACTTAAACATATTTAGTATCGTGTTGCAAGTTAGTTTTTTTTACAAAATCAAATTATAATTTTGTAGCTTATAATATTTTTTACAGTACATACACATGATTCTCCAAATGTAATCATTAATGCATCAATGTGCATTTCGGCAAATGATTTATACCAATCATTTGCGTCCAATTTGAAAACCAAGTAGCGCGCTTGTACTGCCACTTGTAACGGCTTTTAAGGCGCCAAACTAATTCTTAACCTTACTGGCCGTTTTTTAAGAAACGTATAATAAACATTGAATATTAAACGATGTCGGCAAAGCCTATGACAAGTAACAATTTACCATGGTAAGGAGTTATATTTATTTTTTATATGCGTGCTAAAAAAATGCGTTAAATATTACTTTTACTATCTTACAGGGTCGAAAAATATCGACCGAAAAATTTGGACGATTTAATATCTCACGAAGAAATCATCAAAACGAGTTAGTATCTAATAATGTTATAAAAGGTATGAATTCTTTAGATATTTATTAATTAAATATTTCTTCTGTTATAGTAAATAAATTTATCGATGAAAATCAACTTCCTCATCTACTGTTTTACGGACCTCCCGGTACCGGAAAAACTAGCACTATACTTGCTTGTGCTCATAAGTTGTACACACCAGCTCAGTTTAATTCAATGGTTTTACCTTTAATTATATACTATTTCTATTTTAAAGAAATCATAATACCGTATTTAAATATCTGCAAATGTAGGTATTGGAAATGAATGCTTCAGATGACAGAGGTATTGGTATAGTGAGAGGACAGATTCTTAGTTTTGCAAGTACTGGTACACTGTATAAATCTGGTTTTAAATTAATTATTCTGGATGAAGCTGATGCTATGACCAATGATGCACAAAATGCTCTTAGGAGAAGTAAGTTTTCATTAGTAGTTTAAGTATAAATATAAGTATTAACCAGAGATTGTATTTTAGTAATTGAGAAGTATACAGAAAATGTAAGGTTTTGTATCATATGTAATTATCTTGGTAAAATTATCCCTGCTCTTCAATCTAGATGTACCAAGTTTAGATTTGGACCATTGTCTCCAGATCAAATTTTACCAAGATTAGAAACTATTATTAAAGAAGAAAAGTAAGTGTATATGATTTCTTGTGTACAATGCTGTAACAACTATCTATACATATGTGTTATAGTTTAAGTGTAAATGAAGATGGAAAAGAGGCATTAATGGCACTAAGTGGAGGAGATATGAGAAAAGTTTTAAATGTTCTTCAGAGTACATGGCTTGCTTTTGGTTCAGTCACAGAAGAAACTGTATATTCCTGTGTTGGTCATCCTCTTCCAGTTGATATAAAGAACATTATGAACTGGTTATTAAATGAATCATATGAATCCTGTTATTGCAGTATCCTTTTTTTGTTTTATATACATACACTGATTATCAATCTGTAAATTATGTTTTCTTTAACACGTGTATCCATAGAAATTCAAGACATAAAAGTGAAGAAAGGGCTGGCATTACAAGATATACTAACAGAACTCCATTTATTTGTAAATAAAAGTATGTTTTATGTTTATTATTATATTAGAAGGAATGCCAGATGTGTAATTATTTCTTTTCAGTTGAGTTTCCAGATTCGATACTTATTGATCTGGTAATTAAGCTGGCGGAAATAGAGAAGAGAGTATCTATTGGTTGCAGCGAGCCGGTGCAATTAAATGCTCTTGTTTCGGCGTTTCAAAATGCTCGTGACGTCGAAGCCTAGGTAATTTCAATTTACATTTTGTTACAAACAACTTTAAATTATTGATAAATAAACAATGGATGTTTCGATAAGAATATTTGTACCTCATGCGATAATCCCTTTCATGCTCCGTTGTTATTCTTTTTTCTTTCAAAATTCATAATAAATTACAATCTCTCGTGAGTTGTATCAACATAAGGAATCTTCAAAAATAAGTTGTAAAAGTCTAGGTCACAAATCGGTCGAGTCACCGTGAGCTTGGCTGGTCGTAAATTGTTATCTAGCCCTGGCTCGTCTAATCTCGATCATTCTCTGTTACGTGTACGAAACAGTTATAGAAAATTCATCTACGAAATGATAAGTTTCTTCATGGTGGCCGACGAACGTGCCTGGGTGTATTCGACGCAATCACCGTATGTCTGTGCTTGATCGTACAAGTGGAACAACGTCTGACAGTGGTCTGACAAATACCGCCCAATCAGCACGCGATCGTTCAAGCATCACGTCGACGAAAACATATCCAGAGTCCAAACATGCAATGCTGTTATTTTCTGTCCCAGTGATGCTCACTGATTTCATCGATCTTTGTTATCATAGAAATTATTTAACACTTTCAAATAGCCATATAAATCATTCAGAAATAAAGTATATATTATTTTGTGAATTAATTCAGCTTATCTTTGATGGAAACCTGTTTACTTTCAGACACACGGTAAGGAAGAGATACAGGGTGATCCATAGATGCATGACAAATACTTCAGAGAGGAATCTACACACTCCAACACGGTGTACATTAATTATTAAGTTTATTAATCTCGTTGAATCTTCTATGGAATCATCCTGCGTGTACAAGGACCTCGAATTTTGAAGTGAGCACCACTGAGACGCAACACAAGACGTAGGGGTGGTTCTTACGTTTCACCTCACGTGCAGTAAATTTTCTTCGAAGTAACAATTGAAATTATATTTCAGTTTATTCTTGAAACTGTAATCCTACTCCGATTATTCCGACATCCAAGCTTACGGAAAAGTAGAACAGTTTTCAGTTCATAATTTCGTCGTTATTAATGTCACGGTAATGAAATGTTTCGTCGCGTTTTAATTGTCCTCCCTGCAGGAAATATTTTATAACTTTTGTCGAAGCGTGCCACTTCTATCCTTCAATTTCTCTGTGCTTCAATTTGAGCAACAATTTTCGTTCTAGTTGATTGTAATTTAATGAAATTAGACGAGGAAACGATGTTAAACACATTCGATTAGCGAGCGAAAGAAATTGTAATTTTGGAGGGTCATTAATTAATTTGCATTATGTTAACGAGGAATACGTTAATGTTACAGTTGCAAATGGAAAGGGCGAGGCTGCTTACATGTATCGTGCCTTTGAAGGAAAGCGAAGCAGAAACCGCTGAAATCGTCGTAGTGTCAGTGGTACAAACCTGTATGTCCAATCCCTGCAAGTGGAATAACCCCACACTGGTCCAGCATACCATTAACTCCCTCTCCATTTTTCTCACTCTATCACAATTGTCTCTCTCGCTCCGCCACCAGGTATAAGTTCCTCTAATTCATTATATCTAACCGTCGTTTCCATCTATTTTTCTTAATTTTACTTCTTTTTTTAGCTAGCAGAATTTTTCATTTACTTCATTAATCTTAACACGTTGCCGGATATGTATAATTAATGGAAAAAAGGAGAGGACAAATTTTATGTTACATAAAAAATGTAACAGAATGTGGAATGATATTTTGAGATTGCTATAATAGAAAGTTTTCCGTATTTACTACTAGATGGAGCACAGGAAGTTAAAATTCTCGCTAGTGCTCGTCTGAATATCCATCACCACATGTAGAATTTATGAGAGGATTTTAATTGCGTTGAACTATTTAAAAAAGCTACGAATATGAACGTGTAAAGGTAGCAACAAGTTCATACGTACTAATTAATGATTGCTATAATTTGAAGCAAACATTTCACTTATTATTCAAGCGTGTAACGTCAATAATATCTCATATCGTATGCTGCAAAGGAATTTCTGATTAGGCGATGATAATTTCAAGCTGAACTGATCGTCACATTCATACTGAAATCAGATCCAATTGACGTTGACACGCACGAATTTCTCTCTCCTATGTGCACCCAGGTGGGGAATTCAGATGAAACATACATAGACGTATAGGAAAAAAAGGAAAACAAAAAATTGGATTCTCTGGTAATTTGTATTTCACAAGTTCGCAGTTTCTCTCATGCAAAGCATTCAACTATTTTAACAGGATGGGTGCACTCGAACGAGGGTGGATTTATTGTGCGCCAGGAAAAACAAGCAGACAATAAAGTGTAACCCGTCGACACAATGGTGTATCGACGATTTTCGAAAAATCTATCCACTACTCGGTTACTATGCGTTATATATCTACATCGGAAGATCCTTATTTCACGTAGAATTTTCCAAGAGATCGATGTGTTTTACAAGAGGAACCGCAGCAGGCCTCTGAATTGATAATTAAATAATACTCCGTGCTCGACATCAAACGAAACTTTCGGCTTAATAAGAACTTCCTTGGGTGTAGCGCTAGCACGTCGATTCTCTGAGTTATTTCAGCTTGAAAACTTGGCGCAGACATGCCCTTAACTTTCCGCTTCGAAATAACTAATTCAATTAGTATATCGGCACTGCTACACCCAGGGTTAACTACATCTTTCCCGGTGTATCTAATCTTCGTGCTAACGTTAACTCTGCCATTGCTAATCTACTCTTCAACCATTCGCCAAGGGAATCACCTAGTTTATAATAAGCAAACCCTGAACACTGCGTGACATTTCATTTTTTTTTTTTTTTTTCTTACTTTTTCAGGGAGAGTATAGAATGAGAATACATAGTTTCATGAGGAACACCGTGTATGCGTGTTAAATGATGTATCGTTGGGACTGGAGCCCAGGTACTCGGAGTCAGTCAAAAATCTCCCTTACAAAACCGATGATATTTCTCCTCGTTCCTGCGTAACGCGCAATAAACGTTTGAATAGATGAATACGAATGTTCGTCGCGGCGCACACTTTTGACAGAGTATTTGCCCGAGCATCGATCTACACCGGAGAAGTAAATCCTTTCGCAAGGCTCTCTAAATTGGGAACACGATTGCCGAGAGAAACAAAGTTGCCGGCTGTTCGATGAGGAGGAAATCAAAGCGGCGAAGATAAATAAATTAAGAAATAAGTGGTTACACCGTCAAAGAGGTACCTTGGCAATTTGTTTCTTAATTTAAAAAACAAATTCACGTTTGATCGTCCTTAGAATAGACTTCTATCAGATTGGCCCAGAAGTAATTTAGCGTGTACCTTTATGTTTCAGCAAATAAATTATTCGCTACGCGATACAACGCGTGAAGGGATTTTTAAGATGATTCTTGACACTCGACGGAAGTTGTGCAACTTGGTTCCCGTTGGAAGCATGATTCTAATGCTCATTAAGATTCAGGGTTGCGCTGAAAATAGCATCAAGATCGCGAATAAGAGAAACCGTGGCAAGGACAGGGTTCTCTGAGCCATGCACAAGTTCGTTTCGAAATAAGCTTGAGCCCTTTAAGCGTTGAATCGTGAAATTCGAGGAGCAATGGAAAGAAAGTTGTCCTGAAAATTTCGTCCGACACATTTGGATATCAAATATCGTTCGATCATTTTCACGTACTTTTTGCACAGTTGCAACGCGATCGATCGGTGCTCTCACCAGTTGGAAAGAGATCTCCAGCGTCTTTTACGAAGTTGATGCGTGACTAAGGAACTTGTTCCACGATAGTTCACAGGAACTTCGATCCTCGGCTAATTATCAGGCTACCAGCTCACTATTGTATCTCATCTGCTTTGTGTATCAACGAGCTCTTCGTTCCTGAGTTCGATTGATTGGAAAACTGCTGGCTTCGTCCTTTCAGCCTGCTCCTTTTCTTTTCTCTTTTTGCTCTTACCGAGCCTCGTGTTCGTAACACGAGAGAAGAAGGTAGCTTCTTATGGAAAAAGAACGAGTTACCGGAGGACTTTCACTAGAAGGTAACCGAGCGAACAAATCTTTGTACAGCTAGTGTGAGCTATGTTCTGAAGGATAAGTACACTGATAGGTAATTGATACTGCTATGATAACATTAATATTGCAGCCAGCTTTACCATAGAGTGAAGAAAAGCATTAACAGGAGATCAAGAAATGTCTCTTTTCAATAGCGACGAGGCGAGCTATGATAACTTCTTGAGATTAACGAGTCCCTTTTTAGGATTCCACGTCCCACTGAAACAAGGATCAGATGTGATGTTCATTGAAGAAAGGTAGCCGGTGGTATCGGAGTTTCATCTAGGCTCGTGGAGTGCGCACGGCACGCTGAAATAGGTGTACCATGGTGCGGCTCGATGCTGATCGCGGAGCTTGACCTGGAGAGGGGAGGATGGCGAAGTGGTGGCAATCGCTGTTTGGAAGGGGTTGGCGTTGTCGTTAGTGCCGTAAGTCGGCATTCAAGAGCCTAGGACCACTTTAAATGACTGTCAGATCTATCGGTTTGGAATTCAACCCCTTTTACAAGTCTACCGGTAAATTCGTCGGATGGTTCAGACCGTCCGGAACTTTCAAACAACTAATTTGTGGATGATTTTTCCAGCCTGGATCCTCCGTATTAAAGCATCGGTGGTGCAATTAGGAAATAGACTGCGACGGCTTGTTCCACCGACGCGACGAGGAGAGACATTTGGCTACGCGAGGCGGATACTTTTAATGGAGGCCTCGAAAAACACTGTCGCGCTTCAAGCGGCAGCAGGCATCGTTTGTCGCGGGAAATTTAGTATCATTATGTACTCTTCGACAATCGTGCTGTATTGTCTCCAGCGAAATGCTTCTCTTCGCTTTCAATTATAAAGAATATCTCTGCGTAAGTACAAGTTTCTTAGGCTCTCTGGTATCTATTCTGTTCTATTCTTATCCTGTTTGATTCCCTGTTCGATCATACGGTTCTCAGGCGATCAAACGCTTTTCGCCTCTAACGTAGGTACGTGGCAAGTTGCGGGACTTTTTAGTATCCCTAAAGGAGTGTCGGTTATTGTACTTGCGTCCATTTCTGTAACAGGTTATTTATACGAGTAACGTTTTGTTACAGGGGCAGCAGCAATCACTTACCGTCGAGCAAAGGTAGAACCAGTTTTGCGGCTTGTTGTCTAACTAATTCAAGAGAAGCGAACAGCCGCGGGTCGTAATCGATAATTCCCGCTCGAATCGTTTAACGACGCTTTATCAACGTCGTTTTGAGATCGGTAATTGTTATCTTGTCTTGCCTCCCCCCCCCCCCCCCTCTCTTTGGCGAGCAGAGCCGGGCGATTATTCTTCTTAATTAATTAGCGACGCTGGAAGAAAGCCGCGTCCCTCCAACCCTTGTGAAATTTATGCGAGACAAAGTAATACGCGCTCGCGGCACAGATATCGGTATTCGGTCTCTTTTAATTATCTCCTTGCGTCTTTCTCGAGCCGAGAGCAGATCTAAAATTCTTGGCTGGAAACGGTCCATTTACGTGTGTATTTGATTGCAGGCTATTCGAAGAGAAGCATTCACGAAGGTGGCGAGAAATACAAGAAGCGAAGGGGGTAGACAGGCAGGCAGGCAGGGAAAGTAGGACGAGCAACATCTTCGAGCCGTCTCCTCTGTTTCTCTTCCCTTCGAGGACGTAATAGTCGGTTTTCGCGTGCTCGAAATAAAATGTTACTAATAATTCAGCTACACGATGGAACCGTCGCTGGTCCCGTTAATCGTCCACTTCCTGCGCTTACGTTCGTCCCTTGTAGATGATTCAGGGTAAGTCTTAAGACCTCAGCTGCTCTTTTGAAATCATCGCACAATCCAGTTTTCTTGAAGATGCTTGAAATTCAACAAAAGCCCCCCCCCCCCTCTGGTAAAAATCATTCGTGCATCGACGCGTCCGGAGGAATACGTTCGACTCATGAATCACGTAATTTGCAGCTACATCCCCCATGGTTCCGAGGTTCCTCGACACGACACTGATCGAGGGGTTGAAGCTGGAGGGGATAGAGCAGCTGGGGTGGCTGGAGCTCGAATGCGAGCTCGTGGGTACCTACACGCTGGGTCTGGGTTTGGCCGGGTCGCGGTGGCTCCTGCGCAGCGGTCCAACGAGACAGAGTCAGAAGCGGAGGACAGAGTGGCGGAAGCGAAGGCGCGGCGAGGCGAGGCGAGGCGAGAGGCGACGAGTAAAAGCGAGGTAGCTGATGTGCGAGGAAGCAAGGAAGCAAGCAAGCAGGTAGGCAGGGAAAGCCTTTAGGCAGGCAAGCAGGCAAGCAAGAGCAAGCACAACCACCGGGTTTGCGAGCCACCCTCCGCCGGCCATCCAAATCGTTTCCCCCCACTCGCGACCGTTTCGTACACCCCTCTTCTCCGTGGTTCTTCGCACTCCTACTCGTTCTCCGGTGCTTTCAGCCGCCTTGTTCGTTCGTCTCGTCCAGTCCTCGCGATTACGAACCTCGACCTGTTCTCGGAGTGTCACGTCCTTAGTGCTCGCGACTGTTCCAGGATTCCAATCGCCTCGTATTCGCCAGTTTCCGGTGGCCAACGCAATCCTCTCACGATCGCTACACTGACCTGTCTCTCGTCTTGTCTAGCCGCGTTCTCGCCTCCTTTCCTCTGTTTTCTCTTCACTGGCATCGCTAAGACGGGGCCGGGGTGATCGTACGAACCAGCAAACGACAGAGAGGGGGCTCGTTCGTAACGCGGCACCCCGGGCTCCTCGGTTCCGCGTCTCTTCGGCCAATCCGCGCGGTTCACGGGCAAAACAGATCCGCGTCTCCGTGTACCGGGAACAGAGTACTTGGTGCCAAGTGACTATACCTTTCAGTGCGAGAATAACCAACATGACGATCGAGAGGCGCGACTACCACCTGGACGATACAACGACGCCTCCTTTGTGATTCAGCTACCGCCGGAACTGACCGGGGATACCAAGCGTGCACGTTGTGCCAGCGGACGTTCACACGCGCCTCTCCATCGGTTGCCAAGCCGGCTCGGCTATCCTCGCAGCGGACGAGACCCTTCGTACATAGGCCGGTCGTTCAACGTGGCCGATCCTTGGACATGTAAGTACAACTCTGCCCCTTTATTCTACTTTCATTTATGTATCTATGTATTTACCAAGTGTCCAAACCCGAGGGACCATTTCTAGACGTTCTACTTTAATTTGAAGTTTGAAAAGGATTCAAGAGAGATAGGGGTCCGCTTTAAACATCTACACCTGCAGAGCAAAGTGTTCAGAGGTGCAGCTACGCTCTACCGACGATCCGATATCCATCCTTGTTCCTTCTTTCGGTTCGATCGACTGGTCGTCCCAGGGGATCGGTTAAACGGAAAGCCAGGCGAAAATCGGTGAAAAGAGGCGGCGAGGGGCGGCCAGCCGATCGATCTGTTTGGCGGAAAGCGTGTGATACTGACAGAACTCGACCACGCGAGTAAACACTCCGAACTGGAGGAAAGGAATTGTGTCCTAGCTCGGTATAGCTTCGCGGCTTCAATATTCGAGAACGTAATCGCTCGACATTCCTCCGTGTTCACAGGATAAATCGAATGTACCTGGCTCGATAGAAACTAGCGTGCCTGCGGGTGGATGAGAAAAAGAGACTGTAACAAGCGGCTGGTGAACGTTCAAAGTACAGAGAAGATTGCGCAACTGCGAGGGATAAGGGTAGTCGGAGAAAAGGAAAAGAGAAAAATATTCGGCAAGATCGTAGAGAGGTGATAAAGGCCAGCGATCCTGTTGTATGTCCGCCTACGCGATTATCTTTGATCACCGGTTTTCTCCGAACGCTTTGATGAGTGGTTTCTTTGAGAGGGCTCGCGCTTCGATTATACGCGTCGCGCGGACAGCAACTCTGCGAACCCTGGGGATGCAGGGACGAGGAGAGACGAGGTGAGAAGAATCCTTTGGGTGTTGAACCGCGTCAACTTGTGCACGCGTGAAATGTGTATTTTCCGACGGTGCAACGTCCCGTGAAATGATATTTCAAATTGAAAATTCTACCCATAGGACTCGCTCTTTATCAACGAGGATACTATGCTCGCACATGATGCTACTGCATCGTTCAGTGATAACATAAAATATAATGGCATGTACATATTTGTACAGATGGAATTGCCATTAGATTCTTATAGTTGAGAATCAAAATATGATATTACTATTCTTTATTTTTTAATTTCTTAGGTCCAACGTTTCAAGGTTCGCTTTTAAAGCATTGTTTATCCACTTCTTTGTCACTTTTATCTCTTGAAAACAGTATTCCGAGCATCCCTGTTAATATCCGGCTTCCAAGTTCTTAGAGACTCCAAAGTTCCGTGTCTTCAAGGTAATAAACATTGGCAAGCGTTCAGAGAACGTCATTTTATCCTGGCGGTATTAATCTGCTCTCTATCTCGTGTGCAAACCTCT
This sequence comes from Osmia lignaria lignaria, assembly GCF_051020975.1. NCBI lineage: Eukaryota > Metazoa > Arthropoda > Insecta > Hymenoptera > Megachilidae > Osmia > Osmia lignaria. The sequence continues at coordinate 7,868,153 of NC_135044.1, read as the reverse complement.
GGACTTCATTAACGACAACGCGTGTGTTTCACTTTTGTAGAAATTTCTGCATACCGGACAGGGATTTAAGGATCCGCGTTTGGAGCTGCTGTGCACGAGGACACGTTCACGGTTGATCGTAAAATTTGCAAGAGGGCCATTTTCTGCGACGTTTTATCTGGTCGACGCAGGAAACAGAGGCGCTGCTTTGTTACGGTTATCTGAAAATGGATTAGCCTCGCAAGGTACACGCGTGTGAGATTTTACGGGGCACATTTAACGCGTTCGCTGGTATATAAGGGTCACCGGTGGCCAGCGTTGCAAATTTCATCAGACTACCTCGAGAGTTCAACTTTAGGACCATTTATAAAACATTAAACATTGTATAGTTTAATGAGAATTTTTTTTATATAGTATAACTAAATATAAGCATTATCAGCGAACGCGTTAATTGGCTGTGTTTCATGGGCGTGTGACTCGGGGGCGAATCCGTTCTTTCATCGATCAGCCTTCCAAATGAACGTGTCGCTAATATTCTCGTTATTCTTTAATTGACACTCTCCAAACGTAGTTAGACGAGAGCGATGCCTCGGGTAGCTTTGTCTATGTTCAGCTTAGGATTCTACAGGAATGAAGATTCCACTGAAGTGGAATTAGATTAGCCAGTTAGATACTAATTACTAGGCTATTCAAAACATGGAAAACTAAAGAGGTAGTAAACTAGTGGAAATCTAATTTGAGTATTTAGATCAGAATTCTATTTCTTCTGATATAATATTTCTCTTCTGAAAATACAATTCCGGTAATAAGTGTTTTTGCAATTTTTCAGCAGGATCTAGCGAGTTGAAGAAGCGAAGGATTAAGACAGTAATAGAGGATTCTATTGACAGAGGAGTACTTTTGGACAAAATATCTGTCTACGGATTGAGGAATTGACTGTTTTTTAGTAGCTGCTCGTTCGATTCATTGGTAGAGGATCTAGAAGGCTCGTAAACAGGGTCAAGATAGTATTTCATTCCCGCTTTCTATGGCCACTGTCGTTTTTAGCTACGTTTCCGATAACAATCCCACTATGCCGCTAACCTCCAGGAGGGATATATTCGAATCGATTCAATGCCAGCCAGGCTTTCGTGTCGCCCTGGGGCATTTACGAATCAAGGATCTGGAATTAAATTCGACAAATGCGAGCGATCATTAGGGAATATGTGCTTAGAAAGGTGTAACATGCCTCTCTGTTGCAAACTAGCCTAATTTTATTCAAAGCCTCGTTTGCGTTCAGTATCGACAGTCGTTGTTCAACTTAATTTCTTCAATTGTAAATATTCTTATAGATAAATTTGTCGTGTAATTTAAACAAGGAACCTCTTTCACTAGATTGCCATTATCTGCTCGAATAAATTTTTAATTCAACATTGTAACAAAAACGTTAATCGAGACGCGTTTCGTCTGCTCGTTCAAGGATCAACGGATCTCGATCGAACATCGTTCCAATAATGTTAGAAGCGTTCGAGCCAGTCCGAGTAAACACGTTCCCTTCTTTAATCTCGCCACCGGTCCAAACGTTGTGTATCCCTCGAAATCTCCCCACTGGTGGAGGTGGTGGCGGTTGCTCCATCTTGGAATTGCTTTACGTACGGTGAATTCGCAAGAGTCGCAGCCGAACGAGGAAGGAGAATCGACGGGGAAAACGATCGATTCGTCGGAGAGCCGTGGAGAGAACGATTGCCTGCCTCGTAGCTCGGAGGTTCCTTGATTTTCCCATTTCCTTTGCGCCTTGTACGCAGCTCGTTGCACGGTTTATACCTGGCCCCGGTAATTGAGCGATTCGATGCGATGCTCGACGACCGGTTGGTCCGATCCGGGGTCAAACTTGTACCATCGGCGAGAAAGCTTCAAAGGGGAATCTTATCTCGCGAACAAGTGGATGTCTTCACGGCTACCCTCTTATCCTAATCTTAGCCGAACTTATCGTCTCTCCGAGGACCTCCCTCGACCTTCTTTCTTTTCTGTCTTTTCTTTTTCACTCGAGGGCTAGCTACGGCTTCGCAAACGTCCATCAATCGTTCCATTTTTATCAACCGCAAGACTGAAACGGTGGCGAGACGGTATCGAGAATGCGGAGCTATTCCCGAAGGAACTTGGGAAATTTCGAACGTTGTTTTTTGATTTTTCCTTTGTTTGCGAATCGTTGGTTTAGGAAGAATTGGAATATTCGAATAGGTAAGATCCTCCGCGAGATATTTTTAAACTTATTTTATTTTCTTTTTATTTGAACAAAGTTTTTCTTTTTTTAGGAAATTTTATAACGAAGGATAATTCAGTGATAGGTTTCAAGAAAATACCAATTGGATAGAGTTTTATTAAGAGGATCATTAAAAATTGAAGAAGCAAGTATATTATGAATACAATATGAAGGAGAGTCTGGGGAGTAGACTCGTTTCTCGGCGTGAAGCATCGATCGACAGATCCAAGAATGTTTACAGAGAGCTGGGCTAGAGCGTTTACTGGCCTCCACGGAAAATATATCGTCGAAGCTCCGCTGGGGTCAGTTACAACCGCGGCTTTAATGCTCGTGGTGAACGCGCAACAAGGGGATACACGTGTACCACGTGTATCCCCTGTAATTTTGAATCAGATTGAAACGTCCTACACCACAGTGGAAAACTGTCAAGAGAATTCCACTCCGATGGTATAATGTCTCGGAAAAGATGAGCATTGAAACGAAGATTATTGCTGAGGTTCGTTTACAGACCCACCATGTTGTTCAAAGATGAATAGAACCGATGGTTGAATAGAACTGATTAACTTCGACTTCATAAAATCCAACAATGGTGAAGATTTCGAAACAATGAACTCTCCAAACGGTAGCATCGTTCTAGATCTTGGAATAATTCAAACGCAGCATCGAATTAATTACAGGAAATACTCGGTCGGAGGAGGAATGATGCATTTGCCTGTATGGAAGCTCGTCCACTTGGTAAAAAGTTTTAATTGAAAAGCACCGACTGTTTAGGACGAATCGATTGCGAACACCTGGAAAGCTGTGAGCGCATACCTGCCTGCTGGTACCACTCGAAATAATTTCGTAATTAAGCACAGATTGCTACGATTGTCTTGCTAGTGTTCTATCGGTAAGGCGTACGGAGAAGGAGGAGGAGCCCGCAATCCGATTATTCTTAACCACTCGGTTCAGAACCTTCAGGAGCAACTACGAATCAACGGGTTTGTTTGGTTCATTTGACTTACACGAAGGAGACACATGGAATGTTATAAAATAGATTATGATTGATGATAGCAATCCATAGTAATACCATTAATTAAGGTACACACCATAGTCTGAGCTGTTGCGAAAGAAGCGGAAGTTGAAGATTTCCATTCGTGTACCGTTTGAACGGTGTTAATTCCACGGCTACGGGCACGTGTCCTCTGGCAAATCCTGAAACGTGGCTGTGTAGAAGCCTCTGCTGGACACGTCTCGAAACTGGCCGATACACAACGGATTCTCACAGGTACGCGACGCTCTATTACCGCATGCATAATCGACCAATCGACCGTTCGGATTCCCAGAACTGACACCCGATTCGTATCCGGCCATTTCGACTGGATATGCGATTCAGACGTACCGACTGTTTCCGATGCTGTCCTCCACAAATTATTACCAGCGTCCAGCTGAACCGTGACCGGACTGTCGAGGATCTTTTTTTCATCAAGTTTGTCGAAACAACTGGAACACCTAGAATCAGGTCTGCGATCATGATTAGCCACGATACGCCATCGGGCCCGATCGTAATATCAGTTTGACACTTGGAGATCGATGAGAACGGGAAAATATCGTACGTCAGAGACTGTCGGAGAAAATTATTCAGCCGACGAGCATTACTGCTGGCCCGGATTATAAATCACAGGGAAGGAGTGGATGAATGGGGGCGAGAGTAAGAATGGGTCACTGATAATAATCCATGGAAAAGAGACACAGGATCCTCTCCCTCTCGATTACAGTTTCATATTGAATTTTTCATCGAGCCAGCGGTACGTGGACAGCCTCTTTCATCGTAATTAGATGTTCGAGCTGGCCGGTGAATAACGATACCGCGAGCTGCACAAGCTGGCTTTGCTTCCATGCATTTCGCCTCTTTCTCACCCCGTCACGCCTTCTTCGCTCTTTCCTTTTTATTTCTTTTCTCACGATATGCCGGGACACTAAGTCCGCTCACGTTCGGCGAGGTTCGTGCGCGCGCACGCTCGCGAACGGAACAGGTAACTCTCGAAGGAACTCCAGCAAAGTATCCTGTATTAAATTACAGACGGCCAGGCGTAAATCTTCGCCAAGAGAAGGAGAAGGGAGAGCGAGAATATGTTCGTGCGAGATGGAAACTTTCTTATTTTTTTCTTTATTTTTTGTTTCCCCCTTTCCTCTGTCTTTTCTTCTCTCTTTTTCTTCAACTTCTCGAACCAGCTTTGTATAATGGACGCCGGCTCTGTGTGCATCGTCCTCGGGATACTGGCTGCACCCCGTCACGCAGTCAGGATGTGCTTAAAGGACTAGGAACTTTCTGAACCGGGATCGCTTATTAATTCCCTTGCTGTATTCTCGCTCTTTCTTGCTGCTCCATGTTTCCATGGTGTATATCGATTAATTAGCACTTATCGGTTGTTAACACCAGCGAGTGGATGGCAGAGCGTTAGAGTACTTGCGAGAATGCCAGCTTCTCTCCGCCATCTGGCGGGAAATTCAGGAATTTCGCGACATCAAAGCTGTTGAGATTAACGTATATACTAATGTTAAGATTGTTTATGGCATGTACAACGTTGAAAGTTAAATTAGGACTTAGATAGGTTCTAAGTGCTTCGCAAAATCCACTCGTGGAACGATATTCTAGTTCGAAGAAGGATGAAAGGTTGAAAGTTGGCGGAACTGTAGCGATCAAAGCTAAAGGTAGCTTTGTGACGGGTTCAGCAGGCAGGATACGGGAACAGGAACAAAGGATGTATCGCGGGTACGGGAATTACGTACACACGGTGCGTCCGGATGGAAAAGAAAAGGCGACACGGTGGAATTTGAAAAGGATAAAATGGGAATTGTTGGAAACTTCACGGTTCGCCGCGAGCGCGTTCAGTGTTGCCCTCTGTATCGACAGAGTATCGCTCTTCTTAAGTTTCTCTTCAATTGTCGAACCGAGTCGATTCGTACAGGAAGCATCCTATCCTTTATCATTCTGATTCCTTGTTGTTTGTCCTCCTATCCTTTCTAGTTTACCTTTCACGCTCTACAATCGCAATTTCATGTATCCTCTTTCAACAGTAGGATGTATCGGACATCCACCACCTTGTGTTATTTTACGGGGTCGTAAAGGGGCGTCTGTAGAGCGGAGGGATGACGAAACGAGTCCCCGTGGCACGATGGAAATTATGAAACATTATTATGACGAAATACGGGAAGCAGAAGGAAATTTCGGTTTCTTTTCCTTTCGCTTATCTTTTCGCAGTCCCGACCCTCTCATTTTCCTCTCCCTCTGCGTATCTGTCGGTACCGCGAGCCGAGGAAGGGATACACCGTATCGAGGGATTCCCTTTGAAGCTCCTTTAATAAAATTGAAGTCCCGGAAACGATCTTCTCTCATTAATCTTTTTAGCGGTCCCACGAACTCGTCAAAGCGTTTATTTATTTCCGAGTAAGAAAAGGAGGAAGAAAGCGGAAGCAGATCAGAGTACTGGAGGAGGAAATAGAGAGGGAGAGGCGGAAAAATGAAAATCCGCTAGGTTCGGAGGTGCTTTCAACGAAATTAGAATTTCAAAAATGTCGGGCTAAATTTTCCTTCCCTCGTGCCCGCCCTCCGGGAGGCCGCCGCCTGACCCCGGCCCGATTATTAATCTCTTTTTCTCCACCTTTTGTCGGCCGACGCGTCTTCTCAACCCCTTTTCTTCTTCCATTTCTTTTTTTCTTCCTTCTTCCTCCTCGCTCTTTTGTTTCTGGCGAACGTCGATGAAGCGATTCGTCCGCGGCCTCATCTTTATTCATCGTGTACCAGGCCCGTACACATTGTACATTACTCCGGCGAACTATTAATTCTCGTTTGACACTCGGAGACCGATGGCACAGACACATCCTAGTACTTTTTACGGAATTTCCATGATCGATTACCGGCCGCTTGCACGGAACATATGTATCCTCTCACGATGTTTTGCCTTTCCTCCTTCCTGAAGGGACTCGACCGAGAGTAAACCGAGCGTCTACGTACCGCAGGGATCCACTCTGCATCGTTGCACGCGTGTACGTGTTGTTTGGATGGAAGAGATCCGAACAAACTTCATCGTCCCGTTTGCATATGGACTGTATCGGCAAGATCATTGGATAGGGAATACGTTTCGCGACGACTTTTCGCATGCGAGCTTCGTTGAAAATCCACCGGGGAACCGAGGGTATCTTCTACGAGATCGTCGAATAGATTGCTTTTCGTTTTATCGCATTTTTATCGTTTAATTCGATTAAATTCATGGCTCGTCGATCATTGATGAGGACAAGAGTTAGTCCAGCTTAATTTTCCGAATCTTTCTCGTTTCTGCCAGCCAATATAGCGGTCGAAATTTTTGGCAAGCTTTTCTTTCGACGCGAATTTCAATCTGCGCGGGGACGCAGCAGCGAAATTGTTGAACGAAAATATAATTACACCCTCGCAACTGTGTGGAACGTGTGCTCTCGAGAGTATTAAGGGAAAGGGGACACTGGCGCGTGGAATTATTACAATTACACGATCACGAATGAAATTGGAATGTAAAAGTAAAACGAGAGAAACCGTTGGCCGTATATCAGGACGCGATTCTCGCTAATCTGCTAATACAATTTCTCGGTTGGTCGTTGTCCTGCGCCGGAAATCGGCCAATTTAACTCGTCGCTGTCTCGGCTCGACCAGCCATATAATAAATAAGAAAGCTGGCAGACCAGCGTCGAGCCTGTGGCTTTTCTCCTCGTACGAAATTATGTATCTCCTCGCATAATTGCCGAGCCACCAAGAAGATCAGGAACAATGTCGAGCGGAAGCCGAAGCCGGATTCCATAGATCCGGGCTCGATTGATACGGATAATACGGATACCATTTCAGAATCAAGATAACTATCTTTTTACAAAAAAGAAAACGAAGATCCTGCACAGGATGCGGCAAACTTTTTAATTGCACGAAACACGGTCGCGCAACGAAAAGGGTGGTTCGAATTCTTTGGAAGAGCTGGATGAACCGGGACTTGAAGTGTTCAAATCCGCAACCGCTTAACGCAACGTACATATTTAGTTTCCGTACTTATGCACCGGGGGTACGTGTAAAATTTCCGGCAACAAGAATTTCTAATTAAATAATTTCAAAGTTTCCCCAGCCGCGCGAATTACCGGGGAGATACGGATATATCCGCTCGCAATTTTCTGTCTACTACCTTCATCGTACTTCCTCTGGAGCACTTTATAACGACTGGATCAAATATAAACTCGATTAACCGATATAATCTTCGTACTTTTTAATAATGCCCAACAAGCTATTATCTTCAAATAGTTTAGAGATATGGCTCTTTATACAGGGTGTTCGACAACAGGTGGGCAAAATTTTAAGGGGTGATTCTAGGGATCAAAATAAGACGAAAATCAAGAATAACGAAATAGCGTTTGCGGCTTTGTTTTCCAGTAATTAACGTTTAAAAATTCGAGTAAAAAGCGCCTGAAATCTGTAACCCGCCCAGCACCGACGACTGAGCGTCGGTGAAAAGCGCCTGAAACCTGCAACCCGCCCAGCACCGACGACTGAACGTTAGGTGTTGGGCGGGTTGCAGGTTTCAGGCGCTTTTTACTCGAATTTTTAAACGTTAATTACTGGAAAACAAAGCTATTTCGTTATTCTTGATTTTCGTCTTATTTTGATCCCTAGGATCACCCCTTAAAATTTTATCCACCTGTTGTCGAACACCCTGTATTATGGCTCCGATTTAGTCGCTGTTCATAGCCTTGAAACGAGCTGTACAATACCTGAAATTTCGTCTACGATACTTTAGACTTCTACGTTACGCTTGGGAGCGAGAAAATTATTACAATTAGCGAGTGTGAAACGGGTGGCGCGTTACAATACGCTCGGCGTAGGTGGAAACAAAACGCGCGTACATTCAGGTAGCGCCGATTTAATGACGTTACAGGTAGATTTAGTAACGGCCGGACACGTGACAGCTGCATTAAATTTTCGCATTAATTCGCTCCGGCCTCGCTTTCTCGTTTTTCCCCTGCCCTTCCGGCTCTATCCTCGCCGCGAATTAAACGTCCCGGAACCGATGGAGGAGGAGCTATCGCGATTATTTTTCCACCCCCCATCCCTTCGAGTTTCGCGCTCTTTTGTCCTGGACGCGCTTTTTGTTCGTACGGACGATTATTCGCGTTACGCTTCGAATTTATCATTACGATTCGGCTGGCCCTTTTACAAAGGGTCCTGAATAATACCGTACGAACGCATTGACAAAAAAAAAGACTGGGTAATTCTGTCCCTTCTTCCCCGCTCCTCCTCCTCCGACGGTCGAACCTTTTTTTCAGAATTTATGGCAAATTGGAAAAACGAACGGCACACTTGTTTCTGGCGTTCGAAACAAAAAGAAAGGGGAAAGAGAACGAGACGGGTAGCGGACGCTGTTGATTGAAAGTGACCTGCGTTCGTTAATTTGTTAATCTATCTATAGAGGGTCAACGAGAAAAAAAAACATGCACACATACATCGGCGCTTTTTGTTTGCCTCGCTCTTTATTTATAATGGATCGCCACCGCGATTCGTCATCCGAATTCCTGCCTGATTTTTTATTCACTACCAGCCTTTCATCCGCGAGACGATTCCCGTAGGAGCGCTTTTTCCCCTTCATTTTATTTTATTTTTTATTTTTAATATACGATCGTAACCGATCACAGTCGAAGCAAAACATCGAGGATTTGGCGACGACGAGAATTCCGATATTTATTCGCATTTCAATGGTGCGTTTAGAAAGTAATAAAACAAAATAAAAACTATGGGAAAAGAAGAGTTCGTTTCGACCGATTGAAATTACTCGCTATTTTTTAGCAGAGATAGAAAGCAATACATATAAAAAAAAAAATAAGAGAAGAAAAATTGTAACTCGACACTCTAGCAGAACTTTGCAGACGATGCTTTTGCCTTTATTTTGGCGGGATTGCTTCCGCTATGGAACAACGACTGATTCAGCAATAACTTATCGCAAAGACTGATACACACCCACCCCATTATCCGCAATACTCTCTTTTCTATCGTGTCGACATTTTCCGATATGCCTCCCTCTACCCTTGTTAAACACCGGCTGCGTGTACGCCTTTCCCGCGGTACCGCGTCGTATTCAACTTTCCACGGAATATTTCCTCTTCGGGGAAAATATTTCGGTCGTTTGACGCTTTGAATATTCGCAAAGCCTCGGTGATTACAACTTCTTTTTGACGTGTACGTTCAATCAAGTCTACGTTTGACGTTGCAACACTCACTGTTCTGTATTTACATTTAAGTAAAATCGCGGCAAGGTTCAACTTCCGTTCAATAATATTGCGATGATTTCAATTTATCATAGAGTTATTTTAAGAATTAATATCAAAATGGCCATTCCTGTATTTTGTTTACGCACCTCGAACTATTCTCATCCCTTGGACCGAGTTCATTTTTCAATGCTCGCCAGAGAGACGTTTCAGATATCGAAATTCGCTTCGCCACGCGATAGACGGATAATCAATAATACTATATATCGGTCGATTACCTGTTTCGTATTTCCGTCGAGACAGTTTCCTGTATCGTGCTGTGTGTTCAACATTAAACGATGCCCAGGATGGACTTCCTTCGGTTCCTTTAATCGACGAAGCAAACTTCTCTATGGGTCCTCCTTGGATTCCCAAAATAACGTAGTGAAATTTCCGAAGATTCAACTTGTTCGTTTGAGAGCAAAGGAATCGCCGATATCCTGTCACCGAGTTGCCGGAAAAGGAGGTGAGATTATGTTCATTTAACGAGTTACGTTGTCTTAGATGGTAATGTCGAACAGTTACTACGTCCCATAGATACAGAACAGTCGTTACCTTGCGGAAGTGTCTTCGGCTTAGGGAACCGAAGTACACTGGCGTCGGTGGCGGTGCCTTGTCAGGATCGAAATTGGCGTCAGGACGATAATTTTCCCCTTGTTATGTGCTACGCGTCGCTTCTCGGTGCACGGTTGTCAAATTATTGTCGCTTGGTAAACTCATCCCTCGATGACAGAATAGTTGTGACAATGTTAAACGGGTGCAAACCGCTGGATCGAGTGGGTCACAACTCAACCTCGGCGAGAACTTTCGTTTCTGGAAAAGCAAACGAACAATGGGTATTTGCATAACATAAAGGTACATAATAATTAAACAGTCGGTGGCAAAGGGAAAAGTTTCGAAACGGTATCCACTGACGTCGGTGATAAGAATGAATTTTATTTTAGGTCATCTCGATGCACTTGATTCCATCAATCGTAATATCCTCTGAAAGAAGCAGTTTTCCATATTAAAGGGTGTATACACATTGACCCGTTTACTTTTCGCGTCTTGTTTACCGTACCTCGTTGCGATACATTATTCAGCCTGTCAAGAAGAGGAGTATATCGATGAACGATCTTTATAAGATTTATCCTTTTGTGATTTATTCGATGGTAAAGTGCTTCATAATTAAACTATGGCATTCAATCGTTAAATACGTAGAACGACCAAGCTATATGCATGCATTCTGATGGATGGGAGTTTTCCATCCACCGTTTACTCTGCTCAAAGTGCTATACATTATATGTGCATCAGTGCACATTAGTTAAATGGAATCGATTGGCGTTACAATTTCTTCTTATTTACCCATCGTGATATTACCCTTCTTACGTTGTTCGACGATTAGTTTTTTTAACGAAGGTAGAGAGATGTACAAGGATGATGGTTCGAGGAAAATTAGGCGCACGCTTCTGCAGAAGGATTAATTTTCCAACGGTAACGGATAATACAGAGTCTGAAAATTCTTTGGAACGTTGGTGTTAGTAGTGAAAACGATCATTGGCAAGGCCGGTCTCTGCATGTGTAGTCTGCCGCGGTAAAAGCCGGTGACCTAAATGTCGCCTTTATGCCAGGGGCGTATCTGCCATACGCGCAGGTGCACCCTATCCCACGACCGCCCCCAGGATATTAGCAGTACTCTCCTCTCGACAATTTCTTCCTCATTCTCTCGCTACTATTCTTTACATCCCTGTTTCGTATCTGTCTATATATATTTTTCGTTATCGAGACGAACGAAAAATAGAAGGGTTTATCCGGTTGTTCATCTGCTTATCTGGTTGCCGATCTACGTCCATTTATCTATTCGTTCATTTATCTACATCTTTTTTTTTTTTTTTTTTTTTCTAGTTTCCACATCGACGGCTTTCATTTTCTGCTCTACATTTCTCGCGGCACGCCTCTCACCCGCCCGCCGTTCCCTACAACCTGCGCCGTCTCTCGTTTCAGTTTCTATTTTTCTTTCTTTATCTCCACTCTATCCTTCTTTCCTCCTATTCTTCCTGATTCGCCAACTTCTCTTTTGTATGAAATCCTCTTGAAAAATTTACGACGCGATAAATCATTGTTCGCTCGAAAAGGAAAACGTGAAAGAATTAGATCGCTTAAAAATGATTTCAGCCGTCACCTGCCATCCGATCTCCTCCTCCCTGTCGCGCGTATCGTGTCACCCGGGTGCACCATGGGTAAGCGGGCATTGCTTGAAAGGAATCGCTCAAGAGGAATTAATCATTTCGTTATTCTTCCCAGCGATTCTCTCGGCTCCTGTTATATTTCATATTTAACCAAAGATAATAGCGGCAACGGGATTCGGCAGCTAAATGGCTATAGATTTTCGCAAACAGAAATTTGATGTTACCTAGCCGGATCGAACAATTACCCTTTCCCGGATAACAACGGGCTTTTGTTCCCCTACAAGCTCTTCGTTAACTTCGACGTCCACGTATACCTGTACGCGCGTATCTACGTACCCGTGCTCTGCTGGATTCATAAAACAAGGGATTATTTCGCGTTTCTGAATTCTCCCGTTCGCATTCAACCAGCAAGATACGTGTACACTGCAGAACTGGAAAGTTAGCCACCGGGATGACACACAGGGGCAAGAGGGTACTCGGCTTGCACCGCCTGTCCTCATCTTTCATGCTCCCCAAACCTTTGCATTCACCTTTTTACAAGACATATGTACATTAGCATAATAGCGAATTGTTCTATCCATGGATGATGGATACCTTTTAAATATTAATAAATCCTCTTCTCATTGTATTTACGAGTTGTGTTCTAATAATTTAGTCCACGATTAGGTCAACCTAAATTTTCCAACTTTTCACTGCGGCGACCTTTCCCTTGCGCTCGGCCGTCCTCTTTACCTTTTTACCTGAGAAAATAAAAACTGTATGTAGAAACGTATACGTATGCATGTATGTATGATACAGGACGAGTTCGGTACTCGCACTGTATTTTAAGCGACTTGTAAAACAGATTTTGAATATTGCATAAATTCGAGTTCACGGCATTCGTGTTCGAGCTCCCTCTATTTTTCATAACATTTTTACCTCCGCAGAATATGATATCCTTTTTAACTGGTACAGGTTATGCTGAAAAATAAAAAAATCTTGATTCACGATGATTTGTACGAATGAAAGTGGAACATATTTTTTCGACAGTTTCGAGATACGTGCCTGGGAAAAATGTTGGAAAAAACGGGTTAATACAATAACCCGAGCCTCTGAATTAGTAAAACGTTAAAATAAACGTGGATAAGTTACACAGGAAGTAGAGGGCGGAGGGTGCTGGCGTAGCGATAAACGTACGCGGTGTAAGCATGTTGGATATTTTCGACTGAAAGCGTTGGGAAGTTTAAAATATATAATGCTGTTAAACGATAAATCAACCGTCCGTGTTGGCCGCGTATTGATCGAACGATGTTTCAACGCAACTTTTCGAAAGCAACTTATAAACGCCACTCGCAAGGTTGAGAACGTTTCAAAGCAATAACGCCAAGTGAAAAGTTAATCAACCGGTGCTTCTCTACTTCCTTTTAACTGTTCTCCTTCTTTCTCGCCTCTTATTCCTACCCTTCTAAAATCTCTTATCACTCCGTCCCTTTTTCCGCTTTATTCCTCGCTTCCACTCACCTGCTGCATATTTCAGTCGATCTTGAGACGCTCCAGAAGCACCAATGTTTCAAGATTTTTTTCTTCACGTCTTTTTAACGATTGAATCAAAAACAATGGCGTCGTTCCGTCGTCCCGTTCCTTGCATCCTGTTCCACCTGTTCCACCTGTTCCTTACATCCGGCGTAGCTAGGTTACCAGACGCTCCCCTAGGGAGCCCTAGGATGAAAATCTTAGTTACTTCAATGATCAAATTATCAATTATAATCGGATCGATGCTTTAATGAGCTTGGTTAGAACGGTAATAAACATAAAAAATTATAATAGAATTATCTCTATCGACGTTGCGCTTTGTATGCATTTATAATTATTCCAGAAATAAATGGAAATTTCCGATTATCGGGCAACGATCTTTGGCCGACGTCAGGTCACTGTTCCCGTTTTAATTATCCCCTGCACCGGCACCTCGAATAAGTATTATTGATCCACGATATTCACGGATACGAACTGTAATATTTACGAGGAGTTTGATAAAGTTACAAGACTCTCCATTCGTCCCTTCTTGCGCTTCTTGCTCTCGAAATAACGAGAAACTATTGACTTCGGTCGGTAAAAGAGACACGTACCTACGGGGCACGTGTGCAATGCGCATTCTGTGTCGGACAAGGCAACGCACAGGCTGTCGGTGAGTCCATTAGTTATGCCCTTGATTATGAGGGATGGTCTAGAAATTTTTCATCTACGAACAACAGACACGCTTTGTCAACCCCTTTGTAGCCGAGATAATGTCTCGCGCGGAGAGGGACGGAACCCTTTTCTTGGATTGGCTAATTTCCCTTTTTCCTAAGAATACTTCGTCTGCCCGTTTTTGCATCCACGCTGCACACCGGTTTCTAGGTTACGGAGACGAGAGAGGAATATACAGGGATCCTATTCTATTCGAGGCAGAGCAGCGCGTTTTGAAATGAATGAATCGGACGAAACACAAAGGAGTAACGGTAAATTTTAATTTTCACCGCTCAACGTTAGAACGGTTCGTGGAATGCCGATGAAAAACGAATTATACTGAAAAACTACTCTGCCAGGTATGTTTGCTGATTTTTATTATCATTTTACAGAGGCTTTTGTACCACAGGGCAAACGAGGCCACTTGTCTTTTTACTAATCAAATATCCGTACTCCTTTAGTCATTTCGAACATATGTATGTATGCAGGTATGAAATGAGGAAGAAGACAGGACGAACGAGAAAGAGAGAAGTTAATTAATTCTCAGTATGGAATGATAATAATAGTTCCACTTTATATTTTCTCTCTTTATGATTTCAAATTAAGCTTTGCATTTTTATCGATTCGTCTGGGACCTTGACCAGATTACTCGGATTAATTTCCTGGGAAATAATAGAAACACATTTCATACGATGGTCACGGTACCGTGATACGTTTATGAAGTCGGCTATGACCGGATTTTGTAGCGGTGTTTCGTGATTGCGCATTGATTTTTCGGCGGGGTTTATTTGAAGAACGACAGGGGTGGCTGTAAATTCCGCTAGGGCCCTGGCCGACACCCTGGCAAACAATTTTCCTGGATAAATGCACGATTCCTGCACGAATATTAATCCTATACAGGTGACAAGTGCACCGTAGCTCAGGTAAATTTACCAAGTTACATTTAACGATGAAACAGGATCGAAAATATCCAATGTACTGCTTTGTGGAAGTCAAATGAAAACGTTTTATTTATAATTGAAACTCTCATTTTTATGCATCACTTGTCGACGTCATAGCATTGAAATATCTGGTGAGCATGAATTTTTACCTCTGTACCGTTAATTCTTTGCACTCCTCAATTTGTCGAGCTTTGCCACTGATTTTCAGATAGGACGCTTGAAAGAAAAAATGAAACAGCTACGTTGTATGTGCGTCATCTCGTGTAGAACTTGGATGCCAGAAAATTGTTCCATTCTGATTAAAATGTTCCTCGCCACTGGTCTCCTCTATGTTTTTTTTTCCGCCGTAAATCATGGTACGCGGTTTGTAAGTAGGAGCAGGAAAATTTGTGGAACCGTTGCTCGAGGCTTTATGCGTTGCCCAGGAGATGCCTCTAATGGCGAGGTAAAAGATCCATGCAAAAATCCATATTTTAATCCTTTCCTATCGGTGATTTTATTTTTAGATTCTATACATTTCCTTAGATCCTGCAAATCTCAGAACTTAGCGAGGTCATTGTACAACCCTTTCTAAGGCAAAGCTGTCGAGCCAGCGCGTTGCAAGTTAAATAAATTTGCCAAGAAAATTATATATCAGAAGTAAAGTCGGATTGATTCGACGACACGGCGACAATCAACGGGACTCGGCCAATCAATCCTCCATTCCAGTATTTCTCGAGATGAGAGCTACGGTGATGGTGGTAGTACTTTGATTACCCTCTGCGAGAAGAAAAGGAGCCTTGGCTAGTCGCCGCTGTCGATGACACCCACATTCACTCGGTTAACTATATCTACCAGGTAGCACACCGTATTCGCAGTGCGTCCTCTGCAAGAGATGGAGGCTGTGTGTCTTTGTGTGGTCGCAATCACGAGGAGAGACGAGCACCGTTACACCGATATACAGAGGAGTAGGATGACGACTACGAGGGGGATAGGACGAGAAAGGGGTCGAAGGGAGAGTAAAAGAAGTCGTAGATTAATCGGGGACGCCTAACAATCGCGCGGTATTCTTCGTTCACGTGCCCGTTCCCTGGCTCCGACTCTCTTTTCCGCACGAAAGGATGAGGCCTCTGAATTCGACGAGGCCGTGGGTACCGGCGAAACAGCCGGGAGAAGAGTGGAAAAGTGGAGAATAGAGAAGAAAAAAAAAAAGGAGGAAATATATAATGGAGACTCCTGGCTCGAGCATGGATTGAAGCAGCAGCTACGCGAGTACGTGTGTTCCCGCTGACGCTCCTGCAAAAAGCTAAACGTCAGGGCTTTAGGTATACCTATACCACGGCTGGTTTGGTGATGTATGACGCGTGTACGGAAGCGGGATACCAGACCGATGGAGCGAGATTACCAACGACAGATAAGATCCTGATGATGCCAGGTCGCGCCAGCCGCTCTTATCCAGCTTCTGATAGACAAGCCCCGGGTAATACATGTGTTTGTTTTGTCGGTACGATCACGATATGTTTACGTGGCTCGATATAAATTGCAGGGAAACGAGGATTGAAAAAGAGGGGTTGAAACCCCGTGGCTGGTGGAATCAACGCGGTGATGAATGTACCATCGCATAAATTTCAGAATCGACTCGAGAACATGCTGAGCTGATACTTTTGTTTAGATTTCGATCACGGAATCCAGCTTCTGCGGTTCGATACGACCGGAGGATAAGATAACATTTAGCTTCCCCTAAGGAAGAACGTTGGAAAGAATTTGGATGAGAAACAGGTACACCGTTTTCATTGACCCGTGAGAACCGTCGTGGCCGGTCGATAGAAGACAAGATGGAATCCTTGGAATTTCAAAATTCCAACGAACCGGAGTAATTTTTCAATTTGTACGGTGTAACACGATATCGAGTGTCGGTATCGGATTATCGGGAACCTCTCCGAACTGAAACTTCGACAACGAGATTAATAACAGGGGACAAATTCTCTAAGTTTCAATTTCTGGCACGCCCTTTAGGCGAAAATTCAATTCTCGACGATGATTCGTACCTCAATCGTGTTTCACATTTTCTCGTTATCCTCGAACAACGTCGATCTCTACTTCTTTAACAAAGGAAAGAAAAAAACTATCCGAAACGAATCTACAGTGTAGAAAATGGGAACGTTAAAGGGTACGAAAAGGCACATTCATCAGAATCTCCTGTGCTATACACTGGTGTTGAATAAATTAATTTCTTACAGTCCAACGTCACCGTGGAACCGATGGAAAGAAAATTAGCAGCCAGATAAAATCCTGATGATGCCAGGTCGCGCCAGCTACGGTTTACTTACTCAGCTATTGCTACAGGAAGAGAGGATACGATACTGGGCCATGTTTGATCAACCGAGATTGCCTGTACTTTGACTGGCCAATCGATTAGTCCTCGACGATGAAAAACGAACCGTGGATAAATAATGTAAGACAGGCAGTAAATAATGTAACCGTGGGAACCGATGTAAGGGTGCTCTGGAATAGCGAACGTGTTTCATTTAAAATAACCAAGTGAACGGAGAAAGAGAAAAAGGATGTTGGTAATTTGAAAAGGTAAAAGAGCTAAGGCTGGGCAAGAAATACATGTATTTTGTTATCAAAAGGGATAACGATATAATCGGTCGAACCAAAGAAGCATTGAAATTTTGATCCTCTTTGATATCGTTTCTCGTATCGAGGATGAAAATTTTATCTGGTTCTGGCTGCCGGTGCTGCTACCGCTGCTGGCGTTTTATTTATTTAATGACCCAGGCCATAGGATGTAATTAAATACCTCGCTTTTGCTGCAGCAAAACGAGCCAGGCTTTCGGGCAAATATTAATCAACCGAGGGGATATTTCGTTTGCCAACCAACTAATGCACAATTGAAAACCGTCCGTCGAATATAATATCGCAAAATTGCGCGTTACCGTTTTATTTAGAGGCCTCCGGTAAGTCCTTCGCCGTCGAGCTTTTCCACGGTCCAGAAAGTTTGATTTTTGGCAACCGTCACCGCCATCACGTACAACACTTATTTCCTTCCCTTTTCAGTACCTCCTGGCACTTTTCCCTGCCAACGTCCAACTTGGTTCGATCGCATATGTGCAGGTTCCTATTCCGCCAATAGGTAGACACATTGCATCTGTCTCGTAACACCCGAGGGGATGTATGGTCGAATAGCAGGGAACGAGGAATCTATAGAAATCGCTTGGTTGCAATAAAAAAATCCACATGGTTGTTCGGTTTGCAAAACCAACAAGGGACACTGACCTCCTGTTTGCCTATGTTCTCCCTGCTCTTTCAAGAGTACGCTTTTGGTTTGTATTCAATTAAATCTATTCATTCTTTAAAGTTTCATTTGTTATATATCAGGTGTTGCATATCAAATGGTCACTGAAGGTCTGATATTTCGAAGACACTGCATGTCTGACTATTGGTTGATACATTCTCCTCATCAAACCCCAGTAAGTAAGTACAATATGACGTCCATAGGGGTCCATATAAGATCCTTGGATCCTCGAAAATAACGACTCTATTTAACACACGAGCCCAGTGGTGTAATCAAAGGTGCTAATTACTCTTCTCTCTATTTTTTTTCCAGAAGCTTCTCTTTAATCCACTGCAGATCCGTAATACATTCTGAAAATCCTCCATCTTCCGCGCAGCAATTTCCTCCTTATTTATTACCAGTAATTTTTAATATCGCGTTATTGCTGTTGCCCCACGCGGTACACCGGCAGGAACCTCGTTATGAAATCTCTCGTGTGGAAAGTGACTTATCCGCAAGCTTTCCCTCGCTTTTTCTACACTCCTACCGTATCTGCCTGTTGTATCACTTATATATCCTTGGTAATCGTCGCTTTTTCCTGGCACTTTTCCCTGTCCGATCGAAAGGTTGCATTCAACGAACGAGCCGTACACACGACTCGCGGACAAAGTGACGAGCCTAAAGCTGGATAGACATTGTCGAGGATCGAATGTAATGCTTCCCGAGCCAGTCGATCCCAATCCACTTCGAGCAAGGATAGCGTAGGTGAATTTTTCGAGCCACCTGATCAAAGGACGAAACTACTGAAAGCGAGCCAGAGTACCACGGGACTCTTTGGATCGCGTATAGGCCGATAGCACCAGGTTCAACCAACGATCGATTTGCGAGGCTTGCATACCAATCGAGATGAAAAGAGGAGGATCGCGAGAAGGTATAATTAAGCAACAGGTTGTAGCTTCTTCGTGGGAATTTACGAGGGATACCGAGGCGAGATGACCGATTCGCGGTCTCGTTGAATTACAACCGAGGATCCTATCTATCTGGCAAGCAACCGAAACCGTCCATATTGATCCGACAGGAATTGATCGTAAAAATAGTGCCGCGTGATCAATAACGCGGAAAGAGGAGCGTCGTTTGCCAACCGACCGGAAGGTGGCTCGAACCCTCCGTGCCCGGAATGATTTCGCGTCCTTATTTCGGGGGAAGATTAAAGGGTACCGATGGGAATTGTTAATGGAACTGAATCGAGCAAGAAGGCTGGAGTTGCCTAGTTTTTCCGACCGTACCTTCTGCCGCTTCCCCGGCCAAGAATTTCAATGTGCAGCCGAGCAGCATGGAAATTAACGAGCTTTTATCGGCGCACACCGCTGCCAGGAATAACGACAAAGTTTGACTTTTGCGGAAATCTTGACGCATACTTTCAGGAGGATATCTTGAAAAATTCTAATCCAGGTATGTTTATAAAAGACTCGATAGTCATCTTCAGCGTATCAATCTTCTCCTCTGGTACGCTATCTCGAAGGAAGTAAAGTCAGCAGGTCCAATTACAGGATTCGCTGGTGCGATCATCGATTCGAGAGGCTGTCGGCGAAAACACACGGCCAATTTATGTGGAGACCGTTGTACACAGCTGGTCTAAATGCGTTGTAACGGTGTATACAACCGAACTGGAGCGAAAGGGTGTTCGGTTGTTACGCAAAATCATTCTTTCCGACGGTGGATCTCCACCGGGTACCGCAACCATCTGCAAGAGAGGAGAGAGAGAGGAATCGTCGATCCACGATCCTTTGCCTATTCTTGGCCGACGATGGCCACCAGCCCCAATTTCGCATCGATGGAAACGAGCAGGAGAAAAAGAAGGAGGCCAGGCGGGGGGTGGATTGATCCACCGCGAAGAGGTCCTCTCAATCTGCAGTCGATTTTCTCGTGCACCGACCCAATTTCGATGCCGGTGCGGGCAATTTAACCCACGGCTGCTTCTTCCTTTCCGGTTGCTTGCTGGGACACCGGTTTTTCACTCTGGAATACCGATCGCAACCGATTCTCTAACTCCTTTACCTTCACGGGTCCACGTGCAACCGTGGCTTTATTTTCTGTTCTTTTATTTTGTTAAGAAACGGCGAGCACGGTTACTCGAGTACCTTCTATGTATTTATTCCTAGGACTGTTCACATGCCGGCTGGTCTATAGTTCAACGTCCACCTCGTTTGTTCTATTGTCCAGGGGAAAACCGGCGTGTTTGCGAAAATTCATTGTGAATTAACCGCCGGTAGTCTCAGAGGGAATCAGGGTACAGTGCCTGGTCCACCGTGTTATTGCTGGTTGTGCTACGAGCACCACGATCCCATATCGTTTCTCTTTGTTCGCTGTCGGACCAGCCACGCCGCGACTGGCATTCATAATTTACCGACAATTTAGAAAATCGCTTGATCCACTAAACGTTCACCGTTGGATGCTCTCCTCGCTATATCGAATGGACCGTGCGCGAAAGTTCCTTCCAGTTCCGGTGACACTGTTAGGTAGCAGGCAAATTACCATATTCCTCGACTGCCTTTGGCCCAGATTCTCTTCTTCGGTTTAATATACGAAGCATTTAGAGGCACGCGTACCATACGCAGTTTCTCGCTTAAATCCGCTTATCTTTTACGAGGATATCTCCTTGCCCGACCCTCCTTTTTGTCCCGACTTCATTTCCGTCCGTTTGTCATCGAAAACGGCCGAGGCAGCAGGAAAAATGATAAACGGACGAGATAAGCTAAGGGAACTGGTTATTCGTTACGGAAATGAGGAAACTTATCCCTCTTTCAGAGATAAATAGAAAGGGTTAAACAGAATTAACAGGATCCAGGATTCATCTTCGTTAAAAACCGACTATGTTACTTTAGTCTACCAAGGGATTTTTGAGTATTTTCAATTTTTGGACAAAATTAATAAGAATTATATTTTGATGTTTTCCAGGGTGAGGGGGCATGTTGATGTGTCGGCGGTTGCTGCTGATCGCAGCCGCGATCACGGCCTCGATCGAGGCTGGCTCCGCTAGTTACCATCCTGGAATATCCTCCGACTATTCCGGATATCCTGGTTACCCGGTCTATCCGAGCCTGACGTCGTCCGAGTCCTCGTCGAGTGTGACCACCACGCCGACGACCAGCCTGGAGAATGTGCCCGTCTGCAGGTACAGTTTGCGTTAGACGGTCTCGGTTGTTTAGAATAAGCCTGTCCAAGTAGGGTAATCGACTCCTGGAACACATGTTTTGGGTCCCCTTCCAACGCTGCTCCTTCAAGTAAGATGGGACGGTTCCGACTACCAAAGACGGTAGGAAAGACGGAGAGATGATAGTCGGAACCGTCCCACCTTACTTGAAGGAGCAGCGTTGGAAGGGGACCAAAAACATGTGTTCCAGGAGTAATTTCCCCTACTTGGACAGGCCTGGTTTAGAAAAATAGATATTTCATTTTATGTTCCTCACGCAGGCCGTCCGAGTACCTGTGCGGCACCGGGAACTGCGTCGCTCAGGACAAGTACTGCGATGGCGAAGATGACTGCGGCGACAAGTCCGACGAGCCGAGATACTGTAGCCGTGAGTTTTTCGTTCAACCCTTCTTCTTTCACTTGATATGAGAAAGTTTGATCGTACGCCTTCCGCGTGGCTTTTCAGCGTGCAATAGAACCTTGTACGGTGACGTTGGCCGGACCTACAGAGTGGAAGTACGTCGGCCAAGGGAGGATCGACTGCCGTTCTTGTGCCATCTGAACTTCACCGCCGCCGGTTCTGATCTAGGAGACCTAGTTCAGGTGGGAGACAAGAAAAAGAACAAAATAATTGCTGATCCTGTGGCGCAGTGGATGGACACTAAGTGGCGGATAATAATTTACTTGTCTACTACTAGGATACACATATACTCACGTGCACGTGTGGTGTTTTAGCGAAAATAGATTGTCTCTCGAAATTCTTTTTGTAAGTTTGTTTAGTTCAGTGTTTGTCCTTTTGATATGTTTCTTTAATGCTCGCTTCTCTGTGCGTGGAATGCAATGATATCAGTTTCGAAACTGTGATTACTCTTTTGCCGTTTCTAAAACATAGAAACCCAATGGAATATCCTTCAATGTTTTTCAATCTTGCACTCTAATAACCTTGTGTCTTGTATCAATTTCATGTCAGTAAATCAAACAAATGATTATATTCTATTAATGAAGTATAAAAATATATAATTGTCTTAATACGTTTGAAATTACAGCTAACATTCGACACGTTCACCGTCGGACGATTCACATCGTTCACGTCGGAGGGCTGTCCGGATGGTTACATGACCATCCGTGAGGAGGGTCGTCCAGCGACCGGAGGGCAATGGTGCGGTAGCGCGTGGGGATACACTGTTTACTACAGCGAAACGCCTTCCATCAATTTGACGCTGTATTTGCTGCGACTGTCCGAGCAGGTAAGGAACGATTTCTTTCCTTGGCAGGGTTAAATTAAACCATCTGAGTCTATCCGTGTCTTTCCATCTAAACTGTACAACCATGGAAAGGTATCGGGGTCACCCCCATTGATAAATTAAAGAAACCTCCAGTGTCTACGAATATAATTGATACTCAACTTGATTATTAACAGGGTATCGGCTACAATTTCGACTTCAAATTGTCGTACAAGTTCCTCAGACGTAGCGAGGCTCATCTCAGATACGGGAATAGCAGCATGTCCACGTGGCGAGGAGAGCTGGTGAACGGCACCTACTGCGACCGTGTCCTCACCAAATGCGACATCAGAGCCTGTCGACTTCAATCGCCGAATTATCCCGGTGTTTATCCCAGAAACGTGACCTGTTATTACCGGGTGGAACAGAATCGAGCACCGCCCGGACACCGGCCTTTGCTGGCTGTGAGTCAACGGAACAGTCATAAAATACACATTAAAGATCAGGTCGTGAAGTACGATCGCAGTCAGAGGATACTCAGGTACAATTCTCGTTGATCTTGCTATATGTACCAAGCCTCGAGTCGCTGCAATTATACAGGGATTAATTTATTTACCGCAGAGTCTGGGATGAATGCAACGTGGTGCAAGATTATTTGACGGTGTACGATGGTGGTTCGACCACCGACAAGGTGTTGGTTAGGCTTTGCGGAGGAGACGCCGTGCCGGATATCGTTAGCAGTCACAACACGATGCTCCTAGAGTTTCACACGTCCCCCTACGACAATCCTTTTCATCCGGTTCCTCTGTCGTTTCTACCGGGCTTTGAGCTCGAGGTTCAGGTACCGATTATCTAGTCCCAGTGTCCAAATTATTCTTACATTTTATTGCAATAAATGAACGTTGATTTACAGGTGCTCTTCGTGGACGAGAAATCGAGAAGTTTCGTGAAGGAGAACAACAATTGCGATTTTTATATATCCAGCGAAGAAAGTTTATCAGGTGTCGTGGAGAATCCTAAACACTCCTTACCTCCAAACACGACCTGCCGTTATCACTTCCAAGGCAAGCCGAACGAAATCGTTTGGCTGTCCTTTGTCAAATATTATGCTGCCACTGCTGATGCCGCCTCAAGCATCGACGTTGCTTCGGACTGTAACGCGAAGCTTCTCATATGGGACGGTGATCACACGATAGATAAATTAGTTTCCATGCGTAAGGTACTGGTCCAATTGATTATTTCCTTCAAACTCCTTTACTTGAATTGATTATTTATTCACAGAATATTACACTGATGGGGCAATTCTGCAAGGACGACACTCCTCGCTTATGCGATCACAGCCTGCTGCGAAACGGAAGTCGTCACGCGAGGCCTTGCAGTCTCGCGGAGAGCTACGTATCCAGCGGCAGGGATCTAACCCTGGAACATATTCTACATCAAGGAAGTGCACTTTATCCGATAAGCTTTGTACTGCGATACGAGTTCGTGCACGAGTCGGCTTCGTGTAACCACGTGTTCGGTCCCTCGTCGACATCATCCACGTCTTCCACGTCCTCATTATCCTCCTCCTCTTCACTCTCGTCGTCCGCCAAGTTAGGGAAATTCGCGTCGCCGAAAAGTGTGTTCTTCTATGGACGCGGTGGTGCGCAAAACGTTAGCTGTGTGTATCGTTTCGAGGCCGAGCCAGATCACAGGATAGAACTGTCTGTAACGAGAGCCTCGTTCGGAGAGAAAGGATGTTCCTCGTACGTGGACCCGTTGGTGAATAGGTGGACCTGCGACCGACGGGTCGTCGACGCAATGAAGATAGGCACCGCGGAGCTGGTCGTCGCCGAGTATCCCTGGCAAGGGGTTGAACTGGTACATATGTTTTAATATAATAACCATCTGATTACAGATCAATCTAACTTCATTTTCTCTTTTATCAAGGTCCGCGACTGTCTGTGTTCGAACGTCACCGAAAGGATCCTGCTGAGGACTCTAACATCCAACGTGGTTGAAGTTCGGTTCACGGTAACGCTGATGAACGTCACCCAAGACTACAAGGACTTCTTCTTCGAGGGAGAGTACCGTTTCGTTCCGTTAGGTGCGGATACCAGCGAGCAAGGATGTTCCACGAAACTGGAGGAACGCCGTTTACGCGGGACCAGCGGTGAAATATCCCTTCGAAGTCCGCTTCCGCGAGTTCTTCCTGGCGTTGCCGCGGTCGAGGAGATCCTTACCAACACGGAGGACTTAACCGCGACCCAGTGCGTGAACGAGCCGTGGCTGATCGAGCCGGAAGACGCGAGGATCAACTATTTGTACTTGAGGACCACCGGGTACAGCATCACTCTGGACAACGTTGAAGAATGCACCACGTTGAATCGCATCGTCGTTTACTCGGCGGCTAACACGAGGGATCGCAGCGTAATTTGTCCGGAGGGTGGTGTCGACACCGCTAGAACGGTGGACTTCTTCTCCGGGGGATGGAATTACAGCGCTGTGAACGCCAGTGTGGCAATGGCGCAACATTCCAGGAGCTTCGTCGTGGAATTTCTTCAAAGAGAGCCTGGTTTCTACGCTGTTACGTGGATGGCCATTTCCAAGAGATCCCCTAGCCCTAGCGTCGGGCCAAACGTTTTTACGATATTACCCCATGAAGATTGTCCTTACAGGTAAGACAGACCATCTTCCATGGTATAGGTATGATAATGAATACATTCGACTTAACGTTTTCTCAATTCGTTCCCTAGATGCCCGGAGATCCAGGCTTGTATCAGTTCAGTTTTATGGTGCGACGGTATTCGTCATTGTCCTTCCGGCTTCGACGAAGAGGAGGCCAACTGTTCTTATCGTTTCGGGGTGACGTTGCTTTACGTGGCCGTGGGCGCCGGTGCTCTAGGTATATTTTTGATCCTTCTACTTGCTACCGGCTGCCTCAAGTACTGCCTGTACCGACACAAGGCTCGGAAGAAAAAAAAGAACGTCGCTCTGAACGTGAACCATCTCCACGTGAATCACACCCATCACAACAACGGTCTTACCGGAAGCCGGCTTAGCGGACGGTACAACCTCGCCACACCGCAGGAGATGTATCTGGAGAATTACGGGAAGGATAGTATTTGTTGACAATACGCCATCATCGCCAATATCGAGACCACCGTGTGAATATACAGGATTTTTAAATACGCCTACCTCGCTGGCCTCTTTAATTCCCTTGCGAAGAGAAGAAAGAAAAGTAAAAGGATACCAGACGACGTATTCTGTCGACTGAATGTTCCCCAATTTGGTGGCGCGTGAATGCGCGTGAAAATATGTACGCAATAATCGTATTAAATTCCGTAGACCAATTTGAAGGCATTTAACGGACGAGCGGGTACAGAGTTCTTCGAATCTTCCGACGATGATTTACCTTTTGTCGAGGCGTAAATAACCATGTACTTATATCGAACAAATGGTAAATGAAATCGATGAAAAGTTCGAACGCTCGTGTATATGGTTCTCATGATAAAAACTGCGGTATTAAGTAGCTCTAGGAGAACACGTTTTCTTTTTTTTTTTTTTTTTTTTTTTTTTTTTAGGTTTAAAGCAACGCGTGAAAACGAGAAGCATACAGAGCGTGAGAGAACTATATAGTAGAAACTAAGGGAAGAGAAGAATGCGAGATACGTACGAGTATATGCTTTTAAAACGATGTAGGGAAAAAACTTGTAATTTGCATCGGGAGAGAATTTTTTATTACGGTCGGTTGCCGAACGAGTGCCACAAACGTCCACGACGAGAAACGACGCAGAACAGAATTTGGCGAAGAGAAGAAGATGAAGAAAGAAAACGGCCGGTCCTAGTACAAAGTCCTATAAACGATATTACATAAATCGCATGTGAACATCGGGGGGAAAAACGGAACTGAAAGAAATGAAACACGCTGTGATGTACTGGAAAAAAGAGAGGAAAGAAAACACGCCAGAAGAAGAGAGGAAAACATTTTTAAAAAGTCCAAAAAACAAACAAAAAAAGTGAAGAGAATTATTTCCACCGATATTTGTCAGTTTTTTTAAATCCGTTTTACTCTATAATTTTTATAATTAATTATCGGGTTTAAACGATATTCATATGCAATTTATTCTAAGGATCACGACCAAAATCAACCAACGCATTATCACGAAATCCTTCCGAATCGTTTTTATTAAACCGATCGGTGTAATCTGCGTCGATCCGTCGATAATTCCATCGTTTTTTCTAAGAAATACGGAACCACCATTTATGCGTTAACGTAAGAGTATAGCTCGATACAGTTCCTTTCGGATCAATTGATTTTCAATTTGATGCCGGGTCAGCCTATACTCCTGCGTTAACTCGCGAGAACGTAAATCTATCCAGATTTCATAAGTACATTAACGAAGATGATATAACATATAGTTAAATCACACATGTAACCCTAGGTTTGATATCGATGCGCGAGGCTTGACTGGGAATGTAGAGATCGATGTATAGTTGATTATCAGTTTAAACGAATGCGAAAAGAAACGAAGAAGAGAAGACGGGAACGACAACGCATACATTGTAACCCTATTACGAAAGTGTTAAATTACTAAAAAAAAAAAAAAAAAAAGAAAAAAAAGCCATCATTTCACGTACGCACACACGGAGCCACGTATGCAGAGAGGGTATTACCTACATACATACATACATACCACGTACACACACGTATGGTAAAAAAAAAAAAAAAGCGCGTATAACTTACGTCTGTATGCTGTGATAGAAGTAAGCGTATCAACAATCGGAAATAAATTTCTCGCGTGAATCAAGTGTTGGTTGTATGCGACCCTTTAAATCTTCTACTTCTGTTCAACTTCTTAGTCGAGATTAAGTGGCAGAGGCGAAGCCTCCCAGGCTTTGGTCTTGGAAGATTCAAAGAAGAACATAATTCCAGAAGAAATAAGCGATGGGACGCCTTTCAGTTAAGGAAAACTTAAATTCCATACGATCGCACGTGCCGTATGAATGAAAGACACGTCTTCGTTCACATTTTAACGATCTACTCGTATTCGAACGCAACGACCTAGTATCATACAATCAACTGGAATGGAGAACGCTCCTTTTCAGAAAGCTCAGATTTCATTATTCAAACCTTCTCTTGCTCGACCTTCGAACTAACGAGCACATTCGGTCTTAGTATTCAGCCACCTTTTTATTTTGAATGATGCGCTTTTGAAGAGCGATGTCGGTCAGTTATAAATATCTTCTCGTAAATGAAACCCTCGGTGCCGATCACCGTTGATCGTCTTCGGGAGAATCTATTCGAAAAACAGTTTCACCTTGTTTTGAAATTTTTCATTTCACTTGGTCGAGATTGTTCGGATGGTTACATACCTTGGAAATTCCTGTAGATGGTATTGTTTTATGGGATAGATAATCTGATGAATGTTCATGAAAATACAATACGATGCAAGTAATAGATTCAATTGCGATAGGTGTTCTAAGTTGATTTAATCATGAAAATAGAATATGGATGCGTGAAATCCAGTGATTACCAAGTGGTGCCTGTACCCGGTCCATCCATATTCTAGTTGTAATTGAAGTTCGTTACTTGGATCTTTGAATTGATTACATCCATCTTGTCTCCCGACGAGAGTGCTGTTGACTTTGAATGGACTCTGTCTTTTTAAATGGATTGGATGTTCCTTCATTTATTATAGGAAGTTATAGAAACTACGGTGTTCTTGTTTCAACGCGAGGAAGAAACATGGAGCAAATCTTGTGCTATTTAACGACAAGAAATGGGTAAGTATAATTTAAACATATCGAATGATCAATGTGAAAAAGTGTATTAACAAATGTTATATTACAATAATAGGGAATCAATGCCACACCGTGTTTTATCAGTAAAAATCGATCACGAAAATTGACTAGGATTGCTAGGTCGATTCGAACATCCCAACGCCTAATAGTAAATTTCTTCGTGAAAAGTGTAAAGTCATGACCGGAGTATTTTTGGTCGCGAACGTTCGAAGGAGATACGCTTCCGCGTTTGTTTTAACATCTGGATTATGGGATACGTTCACGTCTTCTAGGCTCATTTCTTCCGCGAGTTTTGTGAAATCCCATAATTTTATAGTAGAGTCTAACGAGCCTGAAAATGTATATCATTCAATAAGAAAGTTCTTTGAATTTTTTAAAAAGTGCAATCATGGTGATAGTACTTACCAGAGACTAACAAGTTTCCATCTCTGCTAAACGATAAACAATGAATAGTACCGGAATGACTTGACAAGGCGGCAACGAGATGACCGTGTGCCAAATCCCAAACTAAAACGCGGTGATCGGCTCCAGCCGACGCTAAAAATCGACCCTCTGCGGAAAAAGCAAGAGAATAAATCGGAGCTTTGTGTCCTGTCATTAATCTGACTTGGCTGCCAGTTACGCAGTCCCATAATCTTACTGTCATATCGCTGGAACCGGTCGCTACGTAATTCGAATTTGGATGAAACTGAACTACCTGAAAAATATTCACGGTCTTTCGTTGTACGTTAGAAAGGGATAATCAAGACGAACTTACATCTACATCCGAATAGTGACCGGCAAATATTCGAAGAGGTTGATGGGAATCGGTTGCCCATAGTCTGGCAGTTTTGTCGTGAGAGGAAGTTGCAAAGTAATAACCATGAGGTGAAAATCGAACGCACCATACTGGGAACAAATGTCCCTTGTAACATACCACGCAAGTCCATGTGTGTAAAGACCACAGCCTTACTGTAATACATTGCGTTAGAAATATTTACCCATCAAGTACAGCTATAAAAATGTAATCAATTTCACGTTATACCTGTACTGTCTTCTGAGGAAGAAAGAAGTAAATTTCTATCTGGACTGAACGATAAACTGTACACGGGACCATTGTGTCCGAATAAAGATCTAGATGTTTCCGCTGTACGATCATCCATCATTCTTACCAATACGTCGTCTGTAATTACCGTCATACGGTTTAAATGTTAGTAATGAAAATCTTGTAGTCAACGAATATTACCTGCTTCTCTATCAATGTCCTGTAATTGTTCGCCTGTCTTCATAAGTCTTAATTTTTGTGGAACTAAACTCCACACCTTTATACAAGAGTCACTGAATCCGATAGCTAGTAAACTCGAGTCTTCAGCTACTTCAGCCGCTGTTACACTATGTTTCATATTAGACGCGTGCTTAACTTTAATTCGACAAAATAATCTTCATGCGAACTTACGTATGAACTGTGTTTAAGAGTGTATAAAAGCATATAGATGGTAAGGTGTCTGGACCGAGTACAACGCGTTTCGATGCTTCTCTCAGTGCTTTTACCTTTTCCAATTTATCCGCATCTTTTCTGCACATAATTACATTGTGTTGCTTTTGCCGTATACGAAACGATGATACATTTACTAAGAAATTTCCTTACAAATTTGGTAAAGGCATTCTACCAACAGGTGGTGCATTCGGATCTGATTTGGTTTTCTTAGAAAACAGAGGATCCTTCTTGGCTTTCTTCTTTTTCGGTTTATCTCCATCTGCACCACCTGTATCGTCCTCCTCTTCCTCAGTTGGAGGCATACACTGAATGTCTGGCTCTTTTAAAAGTCCATAATATACTTTTGCCTTATTATCTGAAATGGAAAAACATGCTTTACCCGAATTCTCATTAATGTTGAATTTGAGAATTGCATTCCATGGTATTACCTTGTCTTGTTGCCTCACCAACCACTGCACCAGATGTAGCATCAATCTGTTGTTTGTTTCTTGCCACACCCTCGTACATATCAAAATATAAATGCTCCTGTATGATATTTAGTAATACACTGTGTTTCTTTTCTTGTAAATGTCTTTTTAATATTGAAAGAGTATCTCTTGACATTCTGATTATAAACTGATTGGACCTATAAAATGTTTTATTTCATTTATAGAACCAGATATAATTATTTATCCAAAAACCTTTGATATTACATACTTAAAGGTATCTGTTAATTCATTTCCAGCCATTTGTTCGCGTTTTGTTACATTAGATAATCTTTTCAAGTCATTTTGGTAATATTCTTCTAGATTTCCACCAAACTTTTCCAATAACTGTTTAGCTTCCTCAGAATGATTATTGTAAACCAATTCAAGGTACATATGTACCAAAACTGGATATAAAATTGTACCCAACTCATGCTGTTTAATAGCAAATTATACTTCATTATTTCTGTATACTTCTTGTTTAATTTGTACATACAATAACTTACTTTATATATATCTAAAGAACCTTCTACAAATTTCTTCAATTCGCTATATGCTTTCTCATAAAGTGCAGGATCTCCTTCGCTTTTATATGCAGAGAGTACACTGTTAACTTCAGAATCAGTCTGTTGAGCATCATCTGCAGATATATCAGTCAAATTAGCTTCTTTTTTGAATAATTCTTCCGTTCCCTGTGAAAATAACGCGTGAATAACTTATAATATATCAATGTTTATATACAAACAATAGGTTAGAAGGTATTTGGCATTGAAATTACTTGTAAAGTACCTTCAAATTGTATTTTCTAAGCAGTTGCAAAACTGCGAGCATAGTACTTTTGTCGTTGTCCATTTTCATTTAACAATTATGTCAACAATTCAAAATAATTTGTTCACAAATAAATCGTGCGAAACGTAGCACCACCTCCATCAGCCATACGCGCATTATGGCGCGTATATACCCTAAGCGCTCCAAACATCATTTCATGAACTATCATTTAGAATTCAACCAATGACAAACACGCACTGTCTAAAACCATAGTTGGCGAAGTGCTATAGAAATATTCGTGAAAAAATTAGAAACCATGCGAAGTCGGCCACTAATCGAAGGGAGACGGCAACAATCATTTGAGTCGTGTGATTTGATAAAATGATCCAAAGGTATGTAAAATGCAAAATATCAAAACAATAACAGAAAATATAAAAATTTAAAAGGAATAATTTGTGGTATTAAATTTTAGATTAACGTTATGAAGTAAATATATGTATTCACACCGATAAGAAGTGGTCAGTATTCCGAGAAAAATCACGTGGTACGTGAAAAACAAATTGTTAAAAATGATTCTTCGAAAAAGGATTTGGCCTCGTACTTTAAGTGACTTCTTTTCCATGATTTTTATATTGATCATCGTGCCTCTGTTATATTGGTTCGAATTATGGGTGGTATTACCGGCAATACATGAATACGCAACTTTGTTATTTATTTTACATTTTATCTTTGGAAATTTTATAATGTTAAATATTGTTGGAAATTTCACATATACAATTTTCTGTGATACCAGCACTAGAAGAGATATTATGCCAATAAGTGCTGCAAATACTAGAGACGGTTGGAGGTTATGTGCTTCTTGTGAAACTCTTGCACCTCCACGTTCGTGGCATTGCCCAACTTGTAACGTTTGCATTTTAAAGAGGGACCATCATTGCATTTTTACTGGGTGTTGTATCGGTCATTACAATCACCGATATTTTGTCATGTTTCTTTTGCATTTATTTATAGCAACAGTGTATAGCTTTTATTTCAACAATTTGTTCATTTGGGATAGGATACACTTTGAATTTCCTATGTCAATAATCAAAATTATTTTTCCTTTAGCTATATTTGTTTTTGGGTTCGATGGTTCTATTGACCAATTTTATCTACTTTTATACATTGTATCTACAGTTGGAATGTTGTACACCGGGGTTTTATGCATTTATCATTTCTGTCTAATATTTAATGGTAACGTAGCAAATGAAAGTAATAAAAAAATATGTACATATAATTTAGGTTGGAAACAAAATATAAAGGAAGTATTAGGTGATCGTTGGTATTTAGCACTGATAATTCCTTATGTAAAATCTCAGTTACCACATAATGGTGTAATATGGGATACATCAAGTTCATGGCAATATATCAATCGTAAGAGTAAATAATGCATTTCTTTATAAAAAATATATACATGTAAATGAACAACACAAATACATGAATGAAGTAAAACAATTTTTAAGATGGAGGAAACAAAATAAATTTCGTAAGGTTCATCAAGCTTATTATTATTATTTACAAAAATATAAATTTAAATACACATGTATTGATTAACTAATATTTATTATGGAATAAGTCATATAAATGTGAAGAATTATTACAAAAGATATGTCTTAGCACATCACTGAAAGAATTTAATTTTAATATTCACAAAGAAAGCTCAATTTAATAAAAAAATGTGAAATTTGTTCTTATTACATATAAATATAAATTTCATTACTGTAAATAGTTTCAATAAATATTATGTATAATGCATTGTACATTGATAAGACTAGTTTAAAACCACTATAAATGTATGATATAATACAATAAATTTAAAGGTTTCTTTTTTGTATATTTTTCATTTGAATGCAATAATCTTAAATATACAATGTTTGTATTGAGCACTGAAACTTTATATCTACAAGTAAACGCTAAGTTACAAAAAAAGTTTGAGTAAAAAGAAATTACTTGTACTTTACTAATTAAAATATAAGCAAAATAAATATACACTACTATGTTTTACATGGAACAACTATAGTCAACATAGTTAAGAAAACAATTAAAGCTATGTATCTATCAACACTACAGTCATGTATAAAAGAAAGGCAATCTATTAAAAGAGAACAAAATATGTACAATACAATCGTATCTCGATCACATTCTTATTCGTTTCTGTTGTACGTATGTTTTCCAAAATTCACAAGTTTTAGTTAATGAAAATAAAAATTACACTTTACCAAGCAAGCTGATATAGGCTCTTTTTCTGTAAGTTCTTTTTACTGCAAATTTTATGCAGACTAATATTAGTATGACAGCAGATGTAATATATAACACGACACAGATACTTATATCAAAAATTGTGAAATCCCATCCAATTTTTTTGGTGCTTGTATATTTACTAAGTACAAGCCTTTCTTGTCTTATTTTCATTTTATTATCGTTATCTTTACGCACGTCAACTGACCCATGATAATTTATTTCTTTGTAGCTATATTTGTTCTTGAGATAATGTAAAACATTTTCTTCATTCCAAGTACCATTTTCGTATTTGCAATTCAGACAATGTTCTACTGTTGGATATTGAATCTTTTTATGCTTTGGATCTTCGGTAGCATCACCTGCTAATCTTGCATTTACTTCATTATGAGCTGACCACAACCATAAAATACTCTCATTGTCGTTAGAAACATCAAACATTTTATTCTTTGCAGCCATTTGTACAAAATGTTGCGAACAATCGGCACATCCAAAAAAGTGTTTTATATATCCATGCATCGCTTCTAATATCTTTCTTGGTTCATGTTCGGTATTCTTTTTTACAGCAACATAATTAACTGTTAACATATGGAACATTGTCCAAAGACCACAGGGATATCCACGATATCCTTCCATACTCCCTTTGCACCCAATCCACTGTGGTGGCCCAGAATATATTGGAGACATTTCTTCTTCTGTGGATTTTATTATCTGACTAAATTCCTCTCCAGATATATTGTCCCGGTTTTTAATAATATCGCGAATTGTTTCTAGATAGATGTTACTATGTCTTAAAGGAAAATATTCAGCTAATACATTGAAATACTTTTTTAATGCATCCATTTTTTCTTCCTTGATTACTTTATGTAATGGAACTTCATGGCTGATAGAAAATCTCAAAGTATTTTCCAAATCCAATTGGTACAAATAATCATCAGTTATCTCTGCATTCTGTGATGCTGTCACTTGCAAATGTTTTGAATTGTTTGTATTTGAATTATGATTTTCATTTTCTATTGAATGACTTTTTGTAGAGCTTTGTTCATCTAGTTGTAAATTTTCTCCTCTTGAAGTCATGAATTCTTTAATGGTAGCAAAGACACCTTCTCTTGTAGGTACCCTAATTTTAAGAAACTTTTGTGTTTCATTACGACTGAAAGCTATTAAACTTGGAAAATTGGTAACTTTATTTGTTTCGCATAATAACTCATTATCAGATAAGACTCTTCTCATTTGTAATGTTGTAATTTTATGCATATCTAATATTACTTCTGCACCTAAATGCGAATCTGTCTTCTCAAACAATAAAAAGTAATATTTCACAGTACTCTGTACACCTTTCCAAACATTTGTTATTTCATAGTTTCTATAATAAAAGACACATAATTAATTTCAGTTATAAGAAGCAAAATACATATTAAAAATAAATATAAATTAATATACCTATATGGTGTAATATTAGGCCACGAAGTACCTCGTCCTTCTTGTTGTTCTTTTTCTAATAAATCAATTAAACTATGCCTAAACTCGTCGACATTATCATATTTTCCCATTACTAAACCCAATGAGGATGGATTTGCATTTACAGAAAAGTATTTAATCAATGGGTAGTGCATAATCTCGTATTCACGACAGATTTGATTATTATCATCGTCTGCACAATCTATTGCAGCAACTACTACAATATCTCTCCATCCTTAAAAAAAATAAATGAATTTTGTATATAATTAATTTCATTGCTTATCTTAATATGGAATAATTTATCGATTGTCAAATCTAAAGATAACATTCCTATAGACACTTTCTACATTATTCAAGATAAGCATATGTATATATATCAATGTAGATAATAATAATAACTCTTATATAATAATTTACTTACCGTAAATATCATTGGCGAACTGTTTCCATAAAGGTGCAAATCGAAAACAAAAACCGCACCAACTATTATAAAATTCGACCAACCAACCTTTTGTATCTCCATAGACAGAAGACTTAAAATTAGTCGCGTTTAAAATAACTACATTATCACTGGCATTGTACAATCCTTGGGTCGGTATTTGACTGTCATACGATTTTTTTGATACCGCGGCATTGCAACTCACTGTTATTATAACAATCAGCCATAATCTTAACAACAAATCAACACCAAAACGTTCCATATTTCTTACTCTTAATTACGCCTCTGGCAGAATAGAAATTTCGCGTTTCAGTGGGAAGGTAACCTCCTCCCACTCGGAGGCGGTCCCGAGGGAATTGACGACGTATGGGAGGAAACCACATATATATATATATATATATATATATATATATATAGTTCTTTAACCTGTGGCTCCCCATTCGTAGATAAACGTTTATGCTAGATTATACTAAAATTACTTTTAATATTAATATTTATTAATACTGAAGAGGTTGAGTAATGATAGATCTGAGATATATAGTCATTTATATCAAAAACACTGTTTATTAGTAGTTTCAATATGAATGACCGCTGCTTATACCTATACAAAATGAAAACAATAGGATGTCACCGTTAAGGATATATAAGGAGGTTTTGGGATGGTGGAGGGAATAGGGGTAAAGGTATTATATGTTTATTTATTTTATAAACACCTAATTACGGATATGTCATTTAACCAAATCAACTGATAAAGAATATGATCGGTATAAACCTTGGAGCACCTTACGCTCTTCCCTACTCATAAAAGATTTCGATGCTTCTTGAACATTTTTCGGAAACGTTCGACCAGTTTCACCCCCAACCACTGGCTTGTCCAGGTCGGGGGCCTGACGATCAACGATTTCGTACTGTCTTGAGTCTTGCAGTTCTTCTAGGCTTGAGACTTCTCAGCCGGTAATGAATGTGATTTCGGATCATATTCTTTGTCACAAGCGCGAAAAACCTTTGGATCTTCGAAATTCGAGCAAGACAAACATCTTCAGATATCTTGTCTTCAACTTTTCAAAACTTTCATTTTTTCAGAGTGAAACTTCAAACTTCCCTCTATCATCCAATACCTCTTGATTCAAAACCTTATAAACAAACAAACAGGTTAGAGAACTTACTTCTATTTTTTTAATTTTATTTTTTGTTTTGTTTCGTTCTTTTCTGTGTGTAATGTGTTTCATTTCTTTTTCTTTTCATATAAACATTTAGAAATACCATGATCTTTCCAGATTTTATATCACGTATTGCCAGTGATATTTACTGCCCAAACGGCTGGAATACAACTTCTTTTAAGCAAATAATTAAATTGTCAAAGAAAGATGCAAATTAAATTATATTCCAACCTTCACATATTAACGTCATATACTGTTACAATACGGTAAACCTTATCTTCATAAAAGTTTTGTTAGGAAGCGATAAAAACATTATGAAAATAAGGTTTCTTTATGTCCATTCTAACCTTACTGTTTCATGCAAAGAATATGCTACACCCTTTGCACATTAAATTATTTCTCATTAATTGATATTGTACAATATCGTTATTTAAATGCCATATATTAATTGCATATGATGCAGAATTAGGTAAGGTAAGAATAGTAGTAAGAATGTAGCGTTTGCATTTTTTGACCCGGTACAGTATTGTTAGAAGAAATTTGAGGTCAAAGGGTCAAGTCACACAAATGGTCTCCCAAACACCTGGCCTCTCGCATCACACTCGTGTCACTTAATATCGACCTGAAATTCATTAAGCAACAAAAACTATGATTGTTTGACCCATCTTACGGGTTACGCTTAGTTACTACCGTACGACTTATTGGATGCATTCCTTGATGCTCCTGCCTTCCATTCTTGCTAATTTAACTACTTATTTGTACTTAAACATTTTGCTTCAACTTAAATATAAGCGGTCTACGAAAATATGAATCCAAATTAAAGAAGTTTTTGGCATAAGTGACTGTTGTACAAATTTTTAAACCACTTATAAATTTTAATTCTATAGGAAGTACTAACTTGTATATCACTTTTTTTTACATTGTATACAAGCGACACGGCATTTAATGATTTTTCGTTTGCTTTGCTTCTACCAACCTTACACGATGGATCATAAAATTGTATTAGTATATTCTTACATAATAACTTATATTAATATTACTGCATTTATTAAATGTTAGAGATAACGAAAACAAGTCTAACATAATATGGTACATATTCATATTGTATGTATACGTATTCATGTGTGTGTACTGTAATATGTTGTTCTTTTAATTTCACAAAAAGGAAGAAAAAAAGAGGTTTCAGCGAATTATACAATATCAAATCAATGAGTTTTTTATTTCTGTATCCTGTGTGCATGAATCTATAGATTAATTGTATTTTCATGTGACAGAAGTATTATTTCAAAGGAGACACATATCCATGTAGACTGCTTATATTAGATTTTATAGAAGAACTAAAAGCAAACTTACGCGGAGAATAGGAGCGCGATCTGGATCTGTCGTAGCGTGAACGTCGACGACTGTAGTATGGACTGGGTGACCGTCGGTAGCTTCCTCTGTAACTACTTCTTTTTGAAAATATAAATTATTACAATTCTACTATTTTCTAAAAAGAAAATAATCGTATCGTCTAAGGTATTCGCGCTAAGTAACTTACTCCCTACGTCTAGATCCATCCCAGCCTCGGTCGTGCAAATGTGTAGGTTTTCCCATGTAAATTCCGGGCGTGGGTGTATGAGCTCGCTGTGTGATCGAGAAAGCTACCCTTATTCTTCGGCCATCAATTTCCATTCCTGTGCACTGTTCTCTTGCTACTTTAGCATCTTCTGCAGATTCAAAATATACAAAGCAAAATCCTCTGGACCGCCCGGTCTGAAATATAAATTTTTCAATTAGCTTTGATTAAGTAAGACAAGTACAATAAATATTACTTCGCTATACCATCTTCTCGCTTTATAAAATGAAATGTACGTGTGGCCAGAGGCCTTTAACGTTTCATTATAACCTTAATGCATGAACGTTCTAAATCTCTGGCATTTTACTATACCCCTTTCATAAAAGGGGTTACGGTTTGATTAAACAATGAATTCGCTGAAATAATGAATAAATACTTGAACATACGATACATCAATGTTTACATACCTTTGCATCGAATACAACTTGTACACGTTCAACAGGTCCGTGTTTGGAAAAGATGTGATATATTTGTTGTTCGGTTGTGAAAATAGAAAGTCCAAACACACCTAAGCAACGAGAGGGATTAGGATTGTCCCTGTTACCGACATGACGTCGTCTAGAAGACATTGGACTTCGAGAATGTGAACGATAAATGTTCCTATCGCGTTCCCGAGAATAACGGGAACGGGAATACGAACGAGATCTGCTTCGGGAATATCGTCCACCCCTGTAAGGAGTACGACTACGACTGCGACTACTACCACGATGACCTGCACTAGCGTATTTGCTACTACGATACGATTTTCTTCCTCTGGATACAGAACGGCTTCTTGATCTTGAATATTCTTTCACCGGCCGATGAGATTCTTTGCGTTCTCTTGATTTACGTGATCTTGAATGTGAACGTGAATCTCTTAAACCGCCGTCTGCTGTTCGTGGTCTTCGAGGACTTGCACTACGACTACCGCTTCTCTGGAAAATATAAATATTATAATTTCAATAAGAATAATTTTAAATTTCTTTGTATAATGTAACATATCTAATTTTACATTTGAATTTATGCAAAAGAAATGGAAGCTTAACCTTTCAGTCCATAGTTAATACATTGTATTTACTATAACGACTACAATTTGTGAAAAGCTGAACTTTAGGAATAATTTTTTAATCGATTCCACGCATTATTCAACGTTAAAACGTGACAATAATATTATTAAAAACACAATATAAGGGTAAAATACAGATGAACGTTTACGGATCGATAATGGCTGTAGTTAGCCGCATATCGTTATGGCTGCAATGTGTATAAAATTACACATAAAATTATTATTTTAGGAAACAAGGTATAGAAATTACCTCGATATCACTCATTATGGAAGTTTTAATATAAACAAATTTAACGAAATGTAGTAAAAATCAATGAAACGTTTGAAATAATACGGTGTAGCGTCAGTGTGTAGTAATGGCGTACAATCTTTGGGCCGTTTCAGCGGGTAACAACCGGAAATGATGATTCTAGGTATACAAATGCGAAATACGCCAACATCCGGTGTTGCCAAGAAACGATGGTTAACATTGAAAATGGCGAACTATTTAACAAAACGGCGCCAATTTAAACATGAAACATCGTTTAACACCATCGTAGGTTTGGCAAATGTTTTATTTAAATTTATAATCATTTCTATCAGATTAATTGTATACTATCAAACAAGTAATATGAAAGAATAAAACAAATCTATTTTGTTTATAAAAATTTCAAAGCTACTTGAACTATATTCAAGAATGATATGCCAAAAGAATTTAAAAAGAGAACATTAGGAAGCCTTACATTAGGATAAGTTATTTTCAATGTTTAAAGTATCTACTCTGAAGCGTATAAACAATTCATATTTAGACGAAAATTTTAAAGCAATGGGAGGAAAATTATGTAGGATTTAAATCTGAATAAAAAATTTAACAATGAAAACGTGTTTCCATAAAACCGCCAGTAGTGCATCTGCGCAGAAAGATGCGCGTGCTTCTGTGTCTAGAAAAACTTCAGATCGCATACTGCGACAGAACCAGAAACGAGGAAGATTCTCCGGTAGTCAGCAAACCATTTTTCTGTCGTCAAACGGATCAAGCTTTTTGTGAGACTTGGATCGGTCACAAAAAGCGGGATTCGCTTTTCGCATAGGAATTGGCCTGTTCAGGAGCCAGCTTATTTATATAAAACGTTTGAAAATTGTGAGTAAAGGTAGCAAGGTTTTTTTGATTTCGTATAGCGGACGATAGTGTGACCGGTTGGTTTATGCTCCCTATTGTCTCCGTTTGAAATAGAACATTGACAGTGATGAAAATCATTATTGACTTTATTCTCGTTTGAATCGTAATGAAACTTAACCTTTATACTTTATTGTTGTATTTTCTATGCATCAGATACTAGAATTAATCAATGAATTTTATTACAATCATGGCCGCCAGCCGGTTTTCCTACCGTTTTATACTGCACAGACCTTGTATTAATTAGTAATTAGAACAGACTAAAATATTATTAGGACTCTATTATTATTAAGATCTTATCATAATTTTATATATAATGTTATCTTTGTACTGTTTTATGTTTGTTTAAACATCAGATTTTTGTAAATGAGAAATTACTGAAATATATGATAAATTGGAAATATCATTTGACAGATCATTTAAAATGTTATTTATGCATTAAAAACATATTTGTATATTATTGTTATTACAATACAGATGATCAATTTAGATATTAAATTAATTTCAATTGTTTCAACTTTAGATATTTACAATATTTATAATTTGTATTTTTATAGATCAGATCTTGAGTAGATCAATAATTAAATTGCACTTGATATATATATATATTAAATGTAATTGAGATATTTGTTAATTAATTAAATCTATGTTTGAGTGTAATTTATGTTCGTTTATAGATTGCCAAAATGGAAGAAATGCATCAACCGCAACAGGTTGGGCCTAATATGATGGCCAATGTAGGTGGGGTTCCTAATCATTCAAATAATGTTAACCGGCGTAGCAGACTTCGATTGTCATTACATAGTTTAATGGTAGAGAAACTTCCAATAAGTGAGGCCGCTCAATTGGAGATGAAATCATTGTCCAACAAAACTCCAGTTTCTATTCTTCAGGAATTGCTTTCTCGTAGGGGTACAACACCAAAGTATGAACTAATACAAGTAGAGGGTGCTATCCATGAGCCTATTTTTCGTTATCGTGTCACTGTTGCTGATATTGTTGGTTTGTATCTAATTTTGATTTATTCTTTTTTTATATATAAAAAGAAATTATAAATGATAAGTATTTGACAATTGAAGCAGATCCAATTGTTTCAGCAATGGGGACTGGAAAGTCAAAAAAGGAAGCAAAACATGCTGCTGCAAGAGCTGTATTGGATAAGTTGTGTAGATTAAATAGCGAAGCTCCAGATTCTCCGCTCCAAAACAATATACCAGAGTAATAATTGATAATATTCAGTTGCATTACTTACTCGTTTTAGAGAATTAATACAATTTGTTTTATATAGTTCTGAGAATCTACAAGAATTATCAGGATACGGAGAAGAGAAAATAATCACAAATCCAATTGGAGCATTGCAAGAAATGTGTATGTCGCGTCATTGGCCCCCACCAAAATACACAATGGAAAACGAGGAAGGTCTTCCGCATGAAAGACAGTTTACCATTGTTTGTTCTATTTTAAAATATCGCGAAGTTGGTCAGGGAAGAAGTAAAAAAGTAGCAAAGAGGCATGCAGCTCATAAAATGTGGCAAGCTTTACATGATATGAATACAGAAAATTCCAATGTGGATGAAGATGAGGTAAGAATATTTTTTGTTTTTATGTCTAATCTGTTAAAGGTAATGTTAAAATTAAATATTAAGGTTGTTCATCTAATGGTGTAGTACATGTTTTTAAATTCATTCAATAATTATTTTATATACATATGTAATATTTTGAATGTAACAATAAGCTTATAAATAAAGTATATAGAGACTTTTTTAGAATATAGTAGTGAAAGTAACAAAAAATAAAACTTAAATGTATTTTTGTTATAAAATTTTGTACAACGTTTTTCGGTATGTATTTTTGTGATTTTCTGCTGTGTAAAACAATTATGACATGGAATGTATCTTGAGCATAAATCAGAGGATAGTTGTAGTAGGGTAATATCGACCACGTCTTTACATAGGTTGCTTCTGTGTCTATGATTGTGAATAGTTTTTGTTGTGTATGTGTGTGTATGTTTAGTGAAGTGGAAGTGATTTGGCACCCTATTATGAATATATATGAAATATATGCTACCTTTCTGTTCACCTTGAATCTATAACGGATAATTTTTAAAATAAGAAATGTGTGTAATATGTATGTGTATTGATACTGAAATCATTTACACAGCAATATATTTTCAACAGTAAACACGCTTGGATCATTTCCACTTCATGATACTCTTAATATAAGTGCAGTCATTGGTGAAACATCTCCAATGATGAGCATGTAATTAAATTTTTATTATTAATTGTCCGTTATAGGTTTTACAAAGAAATGCAAATGTGAATGCCCGTTATGCTGATCTGAAAGGTAGCAAAATTTCAACTCTAACAACTATTCATAGCCTTAAGGTTTCACAATTTCATAAAAGTCTGAAATCATCAACTGGTGTTAAACTTTTTGAATTACAGGTTTGTAGTTATAGTAAGCAAAAACAATTACTATATTAAACCTTTGAATATTATTATATTTTCTTTATTAATCCTTTTTGTTATAGAATACTTGTTTGAATGACGGCGATGTAAATCTGGTACAGTTTTTGCAAGAAATCGCTTCAGAGCAGCAATTTGAAGTAACTTATGTTGATATTGAAGAAAAATCTATCAGTGGTAAGTTATTTTTTTTACATTATATTAGTAACTACAGTTTTACCAAGTTGTTAATGAATATATTTTATTATTTAACTTACTATTCATTGAAAAAGTACATTTATTTTTCTGTAAGTATAAGATCCAGTAATACATCGTTTTCGGTTGTTGGAATATCCTCACGTAATTGTTCATTAAATGCCACTGCAATTAAGTGTGGTCTTTTTTGTTGTTTCTTTAAACACAAACCCAAAAATTTATCATAATAACCCATCCCATGTCCCAAACGTTTTCCTAGTTGACAAGTAATAACATAAAATTATTAGATTATAAATATTCTCTTCCTTAAGCAATTTGTAAATTAAAATCAACTTACCACTAGGAGAAAATGCAACACCTGGTAAAAGTATTAAATCCAACCCACCTATGACAAAGCATGCATCATTTTTTTATATTTTATTAATATTATTTTGAAAATAATAGTGAAATGGAATGAAGTATGATTGTTAAAAATTAACAGTTCTTACCAGTTTCCAAAGCATTTTCTCTGGGTTCATTAAAGCTTGGTTGTTTGATATTCCATTTAGTTACTGGTAGATTTTCGTAATCTTTCATTGAAAATAATTTAACCATTTCCATTTGTTTGCCTTTATATCTAGGAATAAATACTTCCTTCTTCATTTCGAACATATGTTTTAATATCGGTACTGTATTAATTTCATCATTTGTACTTAGGTATGAAGAAACCCTTTTGCTTTCTTGAAATTGTTTGAGAGAACATAACTGTACATAATTGAAAGTGATCAAGATTAATGGAATTTCTGAACAAAATATGACTTAACCTCTTACACTCTGATTATGGATAAATTACTTATTTCATTCATGGACTTACTTTTTCAAATACTATCCTTGATTGCCTTTGTTTCTCCTCAGCACTGAGTTGTGCAATGATAGTTTTCATTTTTTTTCGTAAGTTAAGTTTGGCAGAATTTATTCCACACATGATCCTGTATCCATACAACCCTTTAAAAAAAAAGGTACCTCATCTAACAGGTTTACATAAGCTAGAACTAACGTGTTTGTATTGAGAAACTGTAATGTGTGACCTCTGACATAGTTATCATAAATTGCTTATCACATTTAATGTATCTCAATCACTAATGTACATTTAACATAAGTTAATTGATTTCCCATTATATTTTATAATAATTTGTTATACCTTTCTTCTTATTTCTAATTTTCT
The DNA here is from genome assembly GCF_051020975.1 of Osmia lignaria lignaria. NCBI lineage: Eukaryota > Metazoa > Arthropoda > Insecta > Hymenoptera > Megachilidae > Osmia > Osmia lignaria. Next base: position 7,824,140 of record NC_135044.1, on the reverse strand, counting down.
TATTTTAACAATTTTGTCTGAAATAAGATCTGGATCAGAGTAGGAGAACATTTTTCCATTGTTACAGGTAAATGCCAGTGCCTTGTGCAACTGTCTACATTGCCAGTGGCAGTTTGCTACGGTTGTGGTGTTACCAGTAAAGATGCTCAAGCTAGTGCTGCTCAAAACGCTTTGGAATATCTGAAAATCATGACCAAGAAGTGAGCCAGCGCTTTGCTCCTGCCAGCTGTCACTATCAATTGTAAATCCCATAATAATTTGCTGTCCAAAAATCAGAACAACAATGCAGACTCGAAAATACTATCGGTAAACAATCAACCATTGGATAAGGGTAAAAATAGTCAAAAATTAGATCACGTGGGGAACAAGAGTAGATTATCAAAGTCATCGGTCAGAGCAGTAAATACTACAATATCCAATAAAGATGCTACGCTAAACACAATTACTACAGCATCGAACGTTACAGTTTCTACAAATAGAATAAATACATCTCTAAAAAAGAGTAATGGAAACAATGAGAATGTGAAATCTAACGAACAACATTCAAAGAATAATACTTCAATCTCAACCACAAATCAATCTAGCTCGAGCTTCGGTAACGTACGTGGTGTTACTGCGGTCTGTGTCGGTGGTAATGTTCCTCACGAGAGCGCATCGAAATCCAAAGATTATTCTACCAAAAAGTATTCCAGTGAAATCGATTCTAAAATGAAGAATTATCAGATACAATCCGATTACAAAGAACCTTCGGTGAACAGTCAGGACTACAAGGCAAGGAATAGCACACAAATGAACAATTTGTCGTCGAGGTTTGTAAATCAGTCGTCTGTTCAAGCTTTACACAGAGAGAATCATGGGACTTCTTCCAGTACTCAACATTCACGACCGGCATCACGGAACGATAATACAGCATTTGCTGTAGCTAGAAAGGCTTTGGAGCAACAGAATCCAGCATCGAAAATGGCACCGATTAATTTCCCACCGTTACGTGCCCCCCAGAGCATCGTAAACGTTCGTCATCCGTTCGTGACCGAAGCAAGAACCAAGCACAACGAGATAGCTGGTCCAAACACGAAATCGAAACTGAACGTAGCGTGTTCTTTGCAAAGTGGTGTGAAAGAGTTGGATCACAGCCGGCAAACGTTTCATAGTTACGGTACGTCGCAAATAGCTGGAATTCCAAATGTTCAAAGTTTAAGCAACGTTACAGCAAACATGTCGCCTTATCCTAGACCAGAAAGTTTTCCTCAACCGACCGTTGCTAGTGTGCTATTCCCAGATACTTCTCAGTTCCCTCAGTCACCTCCGTTCAGTACAACGCAAATTGGACAACTGAATCAGTATCAGACGTACGATCCTGGAAGCTTTGCGACTACACCGGTGAACGTGAATCCAGTAATCCCTCAGTTTTCCGCAGAAAGTTCGATCCCGTATCCGCAATACGATAATCCTCCTCAATTCGTGCAACCGAATCATTATCCGACAGCGGATATAGCGAACAGTCAGTATCAATATCAGGCAGCAAGTGTTGGACAATTACAGGACTCACCGATGTTCATTCAGAGCTTGCAGAGTCCGATTGCTGTAACTGATCAGTATGCTGCTCCTAATTACGCCAGAACTGTTAGGACAGAATTGATACCACGATTGAGGAGGCCGCCACGATTCAACAAGTAAAAATGATTTCTTTTCCACTCGATGATATGTATATATACATATTCTTAAACGATATTTCGTAACCGTGGAAGGGTGAATATCGAATTGCATGCAAATTTGCCAATTTACTTGACTGCACTATTGATAAATTACATGGAGAGGATGTGGTAAAAGTTATTTCAATTTCTGATCCATTTTGAAATAAATTTTAACCAGTCTGCATGAATCGATGTAAGTATTAAAGTGACGGCTGGTATTTTGGCAAAGTTGCACGCGTAAAAAAAAAACAGAAAAGAAAGAAAAAGACAAACAAATGTTGCCTGAAATGGTTTTATACACGTTATACAGAAGATCAAATAAAAAGAAAAATCATTTTCACTTGTTTCTATCATTTGATGTGTGACATGGCAGGACACAGTGAGTTGAACTCGATTATAATTTTATCATGTAACTTATCTAATATTGTGAAGAAATGAAGGAAAGAGGCGATTGCATGCAGTTTGTTAAATTGTACATAAAATTATGATTGTTAATAAGAATAGTTTGTAATTATATAGAATAGGGTGAACCGATTTCAATGGGTTTGATACATATTGTAAGGGTCAATGTTATGAGTAACTTTGCCTATGAAATATGAATGTTTTCCTCTGCGATATGAATTTTATTTTTTATTTTATATGTGAAAAACCTTCAAACGGTACAATATACGATGGCAAAAATTACTGATGGAACTGATGTTTATAACGTACCATCAAGATTTGTTGAAATCATTGAGGTTTACTTTGTTCTATATAATTATCGAATAGTCTCATTTCTATAAATACGTAGTAAGATGAGAAACGGTTCTGTACAAATTTGTTTTCGTCGAGATTGACTCATTGAAAGCAAATTTGTCGTAGCAAGTGGAGCAGAGCCCACAGTCATATAGTGCATGTGAAAATCCATGAGGATTTGTGAAATAAGAAAAGAAGAAAGAAGAAAAGAAGAAGAAGAAGAAGAAGAAGGAAAAGGAAAATACAGAAGCAACTGGATTATTATTATTATTATTATTATTATTATAATACGATAAGTCCTAGTTTTAATGAATGGTATTCTACAAGCTATACTTTGCATAGAATTAGTGGAGGTTTTCCAATATTTGAATATTAATTAGCTTATCGCTATGTTTTTAATGTGCTTCACTATCTATATATGGAATGGCGGTGTAACGATGTTCATTGCAATGCGATGGAAAACGATGAAAACGTGTTAACAAAGTGGTATTTTAAAAGGGAAGAAAATTAAAATTTCTCTCTTTCTCTCTCTCGTCGAATCCTATTTGCTTAATTTGAACATCGTATCTCCACCGAGGCGTATGCACAGTTCAAACGTAGCTTTCGGCGATCCGAGTATAAACAATGTATATGAAAGCGATCGCGTTAAACTAACGATATAATCTTTCAGTGGTGTATGTTTTTTCCTTTAATATGGTAGCTCATAAACTCATAAGCATCATATATTAAATATGCGTAAGGATTAATCGTTAAGAATTTTTCTTCACTAAGGTACACATCTCGTACAATGGAAACTATATACTCGTGTGTATTGAATTTTTCAATTGCCTAAGTGCGTCAACGTCACCGGATCAGACATTTATAACGTATAGAAAGAAGAAAGGGATGAATAACATCGCGAAAGATTCATAAATAACGAAGTAAAACGTAAGAGAAAGGGAAAAGTGATAGACGCGTTGCGTAGCAATGCACTTAAATCATAAATTGAACTTTATCGTCCAATTTATAGATTATATGAACGACGGAGAAAAATATTCCTTTAATGACGAATTAGAGCGAAAAAGGATCACCGAACACTGAGAATTTTTCTTCGGTTAAAGCCTAGAATCTGTGTGTGCATACGCAATTTCGTCCACCAACGATATCTCTTGTTTTCAAAATAATAATTACATAAATGTTAGCGTGTCGTATTCTTTCTTTGAATTCAAGCGTATAAAAGCGAGTCAAAAGTGAACGTAAGAAGTGAAATGTCACTTATGAAATAGTGTATGCATACTGTGTGATTTAATGATGCGACAGCAACGTTTAACGATGAGTAGTAAAATTGCGACCAACGTTTAATATATTGATAGTACAAAAAAGTTCTTTTTTTTTCTTTTTTTTGTAAAAGTAAGGCGTCGCAGAGGGCACGCGTGGAATGAATGAGAGAGAACTAGAAGAGCGTGAGTGGTACGATGTTTGATGACACACGAGTGGTCCCACAAGCCGATGAGATCAATGAAATTACTCGAAAGCGATAATGTCTTCAGAGTCCCTGGTTGGAGCATATTTCATACATACTTTTGGAAAATAGGCATTACTTACATGCAAAGTATAGAATGTGTATGCGTGTAGACAAAAGTTCATTGTTAGGTTGATACCGCAGACGATTATTTCTTTAAACATGAGAAACAAAGATATTAAAGAAGATGATTGATTCATTTCGAGCGAATTGAAATGAAATGATCTCTATGGGTGATGATGATTTTTTCTTATTGTAATTATTTTATTTATTTTTCTTTAGAGTTTGTGGAATTAGAAAAGCTCGTTGTGCCTTTTGTTTTAATTTCGTTTCTCATTTTTCTGACTGTAGAGCGCTGCTTCGCGTGGTGAGAATCTGACTAATGTATTTTTCGTGTGTAAGCGATTCATTTTCTTTTTCTTTTTTTTTTTCTTTTTTAGTGTCAATAGATATTTGATTCGTCGCGAATCATGAATTCGGATGACAAAACGAATGAAATACCGAACGACGTATCGTCATTGAAACGCGACGAAATTGTTTAGACTCGCCAGTTTCTAAGGGAACGTAACGTCGTAGGATGTGAAATTAGAAGAGGACGGTCTGCTGAATATCTACTCGGAGAATCGACCTTTTTTTCTAAACAAAACAGATTGTTTTTATATTTTGTTCATTAAAAAAATTAAAGTTTACGAGGGTACGGTCTTGCGGGGGTTTGTAATGCTTCAAATTGAAACTATATCTTTTTTATTTTAATATTCTTTTTCAATTCATTTTTGTTGTCATTGATGTTGTTACTGCCATGTAAGATCGTAGCTAATCGTAATTAGCTTAATTTTCATTCGATTCTAATATGTAGACGTACATAGAAGTTGAAAGCATGATTCTTCGAATTTTCTGAACCGCTAATTATAAAGAAAACTCGTCGATCTTCCTTGATTTTACCAGGAGGGTCTTCGAGATCGTTTTAGGATCGAGTCGATCCATCGATCGAAATCGTTAATTGATGTGATTAATTCGCTTTAGAATTAGTCGATTCGATTGACTGTCTTAAAATAAAAGAAAAAAAATCCCCTATAAATAAAAAAACATTGATTTATCGTATCCCGATACTGTTGATATTCTCTCGTCTGAGATTAGAGGGGATAGATAATTTGGGAAGAGACGAAAAATTAGCAAGTTGACGACCAAGCGTGACAAAAGAGAAAAATATTGTAATAGAGAGAGAAAAATAGACTTCCCAATCTTTTTCAACTACGGGGAAGCACTTCTTCGTGGACCAACCAGTACGTAGAAACGAGAAAAAGAAGACGAATTGTTTTTCGGTTCGATTCGATAAATAGTATGTACAATATTTTACAGTATTTCACAATTTATTGTTTATAGGACAAAATAGAGATCGTTTTCTTTTCCTCGTTGGTATCATTCACCACGGAAGTAGTCTTCTTAGTCTTGCGAAAGAAGAAATCGATTTCTAGCGATTCGAGAAGTCGATGGATATGCAAAGGACAAAAAAAATATATAATAAACCACGATGTAGCATTTTTCAAGGGGAATATAGTCGAATCTCGCGTGTTAAACGATATAAATAAAACAACTCTACATTACGATTCATTTTATTGTTCGAGCGCTGCTGCGTTTTGTATTATTCAAGAAAGCAACGGAGAGAAATGAAAGAAATAAATTCCTATAAATAGGAAGGCGTGTTTCGATGAAATTTACGATTCTATGCATTTTTCGTTGCATCTATGCATCTGCCACGAAATTCTATTCCTTTGTCCTATATTATACACTCGTGTAGAAAAAGAAAAAAATAGAAAACAATCACCGTCTCCTTTGATGTTACCAGTACGAATGAATATTTCATTTTTTTTTCTTTTAGATGAGTGAGACGGAAGAACCTTAAAAAATCAATGTCTGTCTGCGACAGAAAAGAGAAAACATTAAAACTTTAATGATGCATAGACGATATTTATGAATTTATTTATGGTTCTCTAAAACACTTGACTACCGATATTAAAAACTACAAGGAAATGTAGATATCCGTTTGTTCCTTGTCATAAGAAAAAAAAAGGGAAACAGTTTTATAAGATGTATAATATAAATGGTCCAAAATATCTGGATGTAATTTGTAATTTTTATACGTGAAGGGGGACACGTTACCGATCATTTCGTTCTCTTTTCTACCCTAGAATAATTTTTCATCCCTTTTTACTGCCTTCCTAACGATCTATCACCTATCCTCCCTTTTCTGTTCTTCTGTATGTTAAATTATCCTACGTTTGTAAAGTAATATACTGTCGGTTTTGTATAATCGAGACGGTGTACTGGCACCCAAAATGGACTTAAAACAGTATAGGGAGACCCGTTTCTATAAACGAGGGTCGTAAAATATCTATAATCAAGGTTGTTTTATGTATGATTGTGCGTGTAACATTGTTAATAAACTAACGATGCTTATGAAACTTTCACGTTTTATACCTCGACTTCCTTAGATAAAAATTATAAGACGCTGTCTTGAACTTGGCGCGTTTGTATGAGGTATATTACGTAAAAGATCTCCTATGAAAACTAGAATAGAACTTAAATATCAATCTATTATTAAACGTAAATATGATTTGTAAAGAACAATGGTAGATAACGAAAGTTTTGTCAAAACTCGAAAGCTATATATGTACATGTTCTTTTTGAAATACCCGCCATTGTTTTGAAAAGCCCGCCATAATTGTGAGACGCCATTGCCAGCTAGCAGTCGATCGCCGAACAGCGTTGCAAGAGGTCGGTAACCTACGCAGCTTATTACTTTTTATTAACATTGTAGCCATTCTATTAATTACATTGCAATTGTAAAATGTTTTACATGTGTCAGTGAAGCATTGAAATCATTTATTTTAAGAAAGAAACACCTATAATAACTTTCTATTTTGTTAATCTTACCAGTTACCACCAGGTGGTGCTAGCAACATTGTTTTTAAGGTGCGCGCATTAGTACAAAATTAAAAACCACCTAAAAATGAAGCTTGTATGTTTTCACCGTATTAAATTAATTGTTTTACAAGGACTTTGGTGTTCCATATCATGTGGCAGGCACTCCCATGTGGTGACTGGTTTATTCTGTGGTATTTTCTTCTATTTATCTTTTTCATTCTACAATAACCCTACTTAATATTTTTAATTTTCAAAAGATTGCATGGCTCACCAACTTCTGTATTTAGAACAAAAATATTGTTATAAATAGAAAATAACCACGTCAATACTTACGCAATTTTAACGTGTATAGTTGTATACGATAACACGTATATACGTCTGCAGAGAAATTCGTCGTTCTATTTTTAGCACCGTGCATTTAATACGGATTAATGTTAGGGTTAGAACACCGACGAATTTCCTGCGAAGCAACAAGTGCAATGTTTATGTATCAGAATACAACCGCCAAAATAATTCGGCGTCAAAAAACGACTAGGATGAATAACCTTAACATCTAAAAATAATCGAAACGATTCTTCGCGTGATGCTATTAATATCGCATAAACGAATTTTATTTCTCTTATAATAAAAAAGGAAATAAATTAAAAGAACGGTTTTCGTCTGTTGCAACTCTTTAATATTATTACAATATTCGAATTGCCTTGTCTTATATTTAAAATTATTTGTTTACAGGGATCGTCTGCTCGAAACAAAGAATCGATACATCGATGTTATCACTGTGCAAGTATAGAGATATACAAAAAAACGTGCGTACAAAATCGTAGAGAAAGGAAGGTGGTGTTTGAAACGGTGAGACATATGTATTTTGAACGGGGCGCGACGGGACGGATTCGATCAGTTTCTGCGTCGTTTCTTCTGTCTCTGGTGCAGTGTTATCGGCCTGTTATCGTCGTGCAACACGTGTCAATATAGGCGCGCGTTGGCCGCGACGCCGGGTGCATTCACCGACACATGCGCACATCAGCTGAACGAAACTCTTCATAAACCGGCGGGAACACGTTTCTCAGGACTCAGTGTACACGATGCCACGGATTGGCCGCGATAGACCACGTACCACGTACTACACAACGCTCTTCCTTTTCTTTGCTTTATCACGTTGTTGACGCGGCTGTTTTCGTCGCCGAGTTTTCGTCACGCGTACACCATACGCATAACCTTTATTTTCCGTTCGACGCACACGCTCGCGGTACACGCGTCGGATACAAAGAAGCGCGACCGATGCATCAGTTCACCGGCACACTCTCCCGCCAAGGCGTGCTTAAATTTTCGTTGAAGAAACCAGAGAAACGAGCTAACCAGAGAGATAGAATACTTCTAAAGGAATGACCGTTCGTTTGCTCCTGGAAGAAGATCATCGGAGGATCGACGAGTATCCGTCCCGTGGACACGGTAAGTGATTGTTTTTGTTTTGGTAGTCGTGTCAAACACGTGCGTGTCGCAAACGTTGATCTATACGAAGCGTCGGGGCGATGTTTATGTACAGTTCGAAGTTTATCTCTGACGAGTAGACGCGTCTTAACGTTGCTACGAAGGGACTGATGTAATATTAAATGGTGGCGTTGTAATATCAAGCGCTTCTAATACAACCAAATACAAGGGGGATTTATGATTTGTGTTTGCAACCAAGGGAATAACGAAGAAGCGATTTAAGTAAAGTATCGATCAGAAGAAAATAATCGAGTTTAAATTACGCGTTGTTTAGCGTGTCGTGTCACGTTGCGTTGGTAGACAGGTTTATAACTGTCGCCTTTCGTGATGAAGCGTAGAGTAGAAAGAAAAACATTTTATTTTCTCTCATCCGCTTCTTTTTTCCTTCCGTTGAAATTTCTTTGACTCACAGCATCCTTGCGTCGCAACCGCCCAAAATTATTCTTCCCGGTAACATAGACGCGTGGCAATGCCGTCGCGGAATTGCGCACTTCTTTCGTGGCACTGTGCCAATTTCAAAGTTCAGGTACTCGAGATCGCAGCTTACTATACATATGTACAAGGTGTCTCTTTTATTCATTGCGCTAGTTTTCAATACGAATCTTACCCATGAAAGCGGTAAACGTTGTGGTATTCGTTTCGAACGTAATATGTAGGTTCACTTTGGTAGGATTTAAAAATGGCGGCCACTTGAAAACGAGGCCAACTGGCCTCGTATGTTTGTGAGAACAGTTTTTGTGTTCTTTCAGAGTTGAAGATGTCCCTGAATGGATTCCTAGTTTATAAGAAAAAAATATTCTGTACGCTTTTTTTTATCTTGTTTACTGTTAATTTTCAAGGTAGTACTTTCTATTATAACCTGAAGTGAACAAATCTTTTTTTGCACATTATTCCAATCACTCGGAATTTTAAGCAGTAGGGTGAAGTACTCGTTACGTAACTTGTAAGATGGGCTCGATTTGACCTCGATCGAAGAGAGGTTGAAATACCGGTTCTAAAAATTTCCGAAAATTTATCAATTCGGTATTGTTGAATACATCGCATTGTTAAAGAAGCGCCAATACCTATGACTCATTTCTATTACGATACCGACTGATATAAACATGAAATTCAATTTCTTCGGAATCGAACATCCGATCGAAATGTATCTTGTGTTTCGCGTATAAGATCCTTATCGTCGATCAGATAACGCGTAGAAAAGAACAGGCAGCCGTTAATTTTCACCCCCACTCGATTAGCTGGCAATTGAACGAAGCGTTTCATTCACTAGAATAATATTATCGTAACGAATATTATTTACCGAATATGTACGCCGATGACCTAATGAAGCAAACACAAGTAGAATCAATTCCATCGCACAACTCATTATGAATAATTAATAAATGGACTTGTTTTTTATCGATCAGGTGTTGAACATCGCGTGAAATGTTTCTTCCTGGCAAAGAAAATCCGTCAAATTAGATAACTCCATCTGAGATTTCTTTGTTTTTATTTGTTAAATTAAACTCTTTCGGCTTCCACTTCGAGATCATGATTAATTCCTCGCCCCGAAACTGGCGTCTTTATATACGTGCATATAGATCTGGCTTCTGCATAGCTGTGAAAATTCGTGTACCTAAAACTTATGTGACCTCAGGATCATCCCCCGATGAATGAAATTTTATAATTGCCTTGGTTTCTCGAGCCGCGGGATAGATTAAGTTAATTCCCGCGAAAACAGAACCGCAGATGTTCGTGTACCGATTAATCATCCCCGACGGCTGCCGGTTCCAAAGGTGTCTGCTTTATATTGCGCGGTTATTTTGCGAGAAAACCTTCGAATAAATGATTCATTATTAACCGGTTTTGATAAGAAACATTCCGCGACAGACGGTCCGGTATCTTCGCATCGTTTATCTAGAGACGAAGAAATCGAACTTTTCGAATCGATAAGCAATCCGTTTTCGTCGCGTAAACATCGTCTCGAGGATCTGATCGATCCTAGGAGATTGTTCGATGGTCGTATAACGTGACCAGCTACGGAAGTAACCCGGAAATCCCGTAGAGCCATCAATCATTAGGTGTCTATTCGTTGCAGGAAAACGTCTTATCGATTCCCGGTGACGTGCTTTCCTCTTCTCTCGACGTATCACTCGGCGTTAACGATGCAAAACGCTCGTGGGAACGTTCTGTCAGAAACAGAGGAGGAGGCATGACCGCTCGTTAATTCTAATCTTTCTATGGTACCGCACACGAAAGTTGACCCTCGACTAAACGTTACGGGGCAAACGACCTTTAAACTTGAGTCAGAGTTCGTTGGCTCGAGCCCAGGAAAACGAACGAGGTGTAAAGGGTTTGTACCCAGTGTGTAACCGTAGGTTTCCTTTGGCCTGAGATTAAACGTAAGGTAGCTTTGAGGACCTGCTATCCTATCAGAGACGAACAGTACAATAACTCCCCCTACGCTTCCTGTTAATTAAGGGAAGCCTGAACTGCACGCGACCATACGCAGAAGAGTCTCGTGAAATCGACACGGGAAGCAAAGTCGAGGAAACGTCGCAGATAAAACGTTAAAAAAATAACACCAGTCGTCGTACAACGTACTTCGTGGCGCTACAATCAGATTTAGACCCGTCATATGTTTAATTGTCGAACAAGTGACAAAATATTTGTCACTTATTGCGTTGCGATTCGCTATCAAAAGTTTAAGACGTATCAACGTCACGAACTTCTAAACACTTCTCTTACGTATTTTGTAAACAGTAACCGCGTAAACGAGAAGTCAATGGATTTGTTTTTTCCTTTCTATGCTATTGATTTTAAAAAAATGAATTTCATTGTTTTGGTGAAACGAAAATAGCGCTGTTTTGATCATACTGGACACCCTGTATGTTTATCGAAGGCTTCTGTTTATATACGAAGCCACGGTGGTGGTGAGGCATGCACGTGAGAGAGTCAAATCGAGGACGAAGAGGATCGAAATGAGGAAAAGTAACGGGGCGAGTAACGGGTTGAATTTAACGCATCTTGCCGTTAAGAGCACGTTTGTAAGTCTAGTTCTTAGGTCAGGTTAGATCGTGTAACTTTACGACTGTGCGTTGATAATGTATGCTTTAACAAGAAAACACACTTGTTCCCACAAATTCATATCGACGATTATCGACTGTATCGATAATATAGAAAACTAGCATCGTCGGTAATAGTCTCGTTATCAAGTTCAGAGATTTTGTTTTCGATCACCGAGTACGATTATCTCGATTTCTTATCGATAACGTTGACGCGGTATGCTTTCTCGAGAATTACTATCGTCACGGAAAATGTAGCAGTCATCGTGTTTCCGAGAACACTGTTACCGTGTTCCGAGAACACGATGACTAACCATCTCCGTGGGAACAGAGACTGATGTAATAGAATTTCCGGAATTTACAGCGCATCGAATAATCGAATTGAAAATGTAATTTGCAATGGTCGATGAATATTCAAACCGTTCACGGTCCGCTCTTGATTCGATGAAACATTAATACGCTCCGATCCACCATGTATAACATAAATGAAATGGAATAATATTTGATCTGATCGAGCGCGAGCAAATGGACAGCGTGGATCGGGCCTGATTGACGAAACGGCGTCTCCCGCCCGCGAAAGTTTGAAACGCGCAACCGCGCATGCCCAACGCGGTGGGAGAGCCGCGCGATCTTCGTGGGGATGAAAAACGTGGTGGGGAAAAGTTTGTAGCGGTTAAACGCGAGACAGCAAGGGTATCGGCGCGTATATACCGGTACTAATGGTATGATCCAGCAAACACACGCTTCGAGCTCTCACGAGCGTTACGTTCAACTTCCAATGTGTCTCTCGTTCGCGATGATACCGTTTGATTTGCAAGTGTACCACCAGAGCACGCGTTCAACTAAATGGCTTACATAAGTTACGCGGTAACATTAATTTTTTGGAGATAAATCCCGCGCACGCCTCTCTGTTGACTATATCGTGAGTATTATACAGAACGAGATTCAACCAGGTGACGACAACTTCTCATTGGAGCGACGTTCCAGTGAAACTGATTCAGAGTTTGGCACTTTTTCGTTTATTTTCATGTACACGAAATAAAGTTGCCGACTCGCTCGATCGATGCGACCCGCTTGTTATTCGACGTAAACCACGAACAGTAGTAAGACAATAATTGAACGTTGATTTTAAATTATTGAATTGAAAAAAAAAGAAGAATTTAAAGAGACAAGATTTAAATGACAAAAGTGTGTCGTACATGAAAATACGAAGTTGGTGATGAGCATGGCTGTGACCCAGAAACAGTTCGAGGTGGTAACTTTATCATCGGAGTAGACGAATCTCGCAACGGTGCCAAGAAAGAAAAAAACGAAGTGGGGGATCAAGGAATGCGAACGTTGTTCTTTCGAATAAGACACGATTCGATCTTTGAAGTGGATCGATTACGAGTAAGAAATTTCGACCGCGAAGAGAATCCTCTTTCCTCACGACCGTTGCGATAGATCGAATAAATATCGAAACTTTAATTCGAGCAAGTGGAACGAGGAAATTAAAGGAAGAAAATTATTAACGATACAGATATATTTGATAAAGAGAATAGGAAAAAGAAGCGGGCAGACTCAAATGCGGCGTTTATCGTTGCCGGCAATAACGGTCAAAGATCGTTCGAAATATCCCGTCGAGTTTCGCTTCTGCGATTCGTCTGGTTCGTGGTTAAAGACTCCTCGACGTTCGAGTATCCCATCTGTAAAACGCGTAGTTCAGTATCACCGTGGAGTTGACGCACTGCCCGCGATCGTTGCATGATATCTCGTGTTTTTTGGAACACGCGGTCGTGTGTGTGTTCCACTCGCGTCTCGTGCTCTTATTTTTGCGGTGATTTTTTTTTTAAACGTACCTTTATTGAATAAATCGTGTACCGAAAGTGTGGTGAGCCGATCAAAGAAAGTGTCGTGATTTAATTACGCGGTGAAGATGGAGGATACAGAGGGGAAAATGATGCCGGGAACGAGCATATCCGTCTTCGTGTTAGCGAGCACGCTGTTTCTCGGCGGAGTCATTCTCGTGATCGGTTACATCGTTAGCCGGTTGTCACGGACGAACAAATCTTCGGATTCAACGAAAAGTAAGCATTGCCATGAATCAATTTCGCTAGGGAACACGTTTCAACGCTATCTAAGGGGGAAACAGTACCACGCTTGCGTGCTCATGGACCCTCTCACACGTTGCCGATCGCACGATTCTCTTTTCTTTTTTCTGCATTCCACTCGTACATATCCTGATTATCGTTTTCTAAGATAAAGCGAACCGTTAGACGAGTACGTTGGTTAAATAGGTCACGCGACAATGAAGCATGTCTAATTTCACGTACGTGAAGAATTCTCCTACTGTTTTTTATTCATAATTCTACGTAAATTTTATATCGACAAACATTTTTTTTTTCTCTCTCTCTTTTCTTACTCTGAAAACACTCGAGAACGTTAATCGTGAAATACCAACAAAATACATATTTGCGATTGTCAATTGCTATCGCGTGATAACTATAGTTGGTATTCGACCGCGGAATGCGCATTCGCGTTTCTCACGTTCAGAGGAAAGAGTTCGCACTAAAACGAGCGGAATATTTGAAATAAATATCATTCGAAAAGAAATTAAACGAGGTGTAACACGATCCGATAGCGTAACAACGTGCATTACTGGACGCTTGAATTCGTTCCCATGTTAATGCGCAAAGAATTGGCGGGAAATAATACATTTATGAAGAATGCAGTTTCGCCGACTGTACGTTATCTATAATTTCTTTAATCGCGCCAACGACTTCCGTGCGAACAGACTAAATATTAACACCGGTAATATTGTATGTAAAATAGTTACGTTTTCCTTGCTTCTTTCAAACGCACGTGTTTTTCGTCGTTCTAACAGAAAAGCCCTCGCACTTTGCGCTTCCTTCTAACGTTAGAAAAGTGTCCGTCGTTGATAATAATCGAATGGAATGAAATCGCCGTTTTAGACGCGTTAACGCGAGGTCAATCCGTGGAGTCGGTATTTTCGTTTGCCGACATAAAAGTATACCGCGGAAGGTTTTCAGTGTAGAAAAAGGGAATAGAAGGAGTGGAAGGGGTTAGAACGCGGTATGGGGTGAATCAAAGAGGACAAAGAGAGCTGAAACGCAGCTGCTTCAGCACACGCATGGTCCGTGTTGAAAATGCATTTCATTCTCGTTCACGAACAAAATGGACCACGCCGCGCGCATTAAAACGCGTCTAAATCTCCGAGACATTGTTCTCCCGTTTTTGTAGGTTAGGTTGGCCATACTTAACGTTTTCAGGACGGAAGGGATGCTGGTGCAAAATTCGTATATATATTTACTGATACAAACATTTTTTTATAATAATTCATCACATACATACGATAGTCGTTTAATTAATGATCATTTAAAGCGCAATGAATTGATAAAGCGATGATGCATTCGAATTCGTCGTTAAAAAGAACGTAATTGAAGTCGAGTAATCTTGAAAACCGGCGGGAAGCAGATTCGAAGCGTTCCTTGACGCGCGTTCGCGCCGATTCATCGAAGCGTGTCGATCGGCGTGCTAACGTGTGTGGTGAATTTTTTTTTCTTTCTTTTGCTTAATAAATTCGTGATAAAAAATATTCTGTCCCTATAATTTCGTTTCGCCCTAGTGTGGATCGTTTTAGCGGAGAAAGAACCACACGCAAATGACGACGGCCACCCTTGCGTATAAATAACACCGACATCGCGTGTGTATTTATACGCCCGTCTCGCGTGCGTACACGTGTACTTACGAGGAGAAACGCTCAGGGCCGTACGGACAGATACGCTGGGCGAATGAACAATCGACAGGGGGGTTATAGGGACCGATTCGGAAGAAAGACCTTCTATATTTATGGTAGAAGGAAGTGTTCGCACGTTACCTCGTCGATAGCTGGATTGAATTCGGAATTAGATTGATTTATGGCTATACAAAGGTTATCAATTTTCGTAAATTCTTTTTTCATTTTCGTATCATATCGTTTTTAAAATTTTATTTAGAATTTTCTGCAAACGATTTTTCTTATATTATACGTACAATACATTTTAAATATAAGAAAATATTTTGTTCACTATCTTTTTTAAAGCGGTGAAATTTTTTTACAAATATTGAAAAAATAAAAAAAGTGGGAATTTATTTGAATTCAAAACAATTACATCTAAACTTTAGTATACGTCTAATTCATTAAACAACTTGAATAATAAATGACGTTCGAATAATTCGTAATTAGAGTTTAATCGTCTCAAGGATTAATTGTTGAACGGTATTCTTTTCTTGCGACGAAGATAATAATGTTGAAATTATTGCGATTAATTGCAAATTCTTAATAGCGTCACGTGTTGTTCGATACCGGTGTAGAGGAGGGGGAGGGAAAAAAATTGTTGTCCGTAACGAGAGAAAGGTTAAACACGCGATTTCTGTCCCGTTGTGGCAGATAACATAAATTTGTCGCAGTGCGCTACATTTTCCGGGCCAGTGCGGTAAAACACGTCCCTGAAAACTCGCGACACGCACTGCGAATAGTGCACTGACCGCGGACAACTATTTCTATTTGTCGATCGCTTTTGCTTTCTCCCTCGAACAAAACGAAATATTATCTGAACATATGTACACCATGATTTTTAATACCCCGATTACACAAAAAAAGAAAAAAAGAATTATAAAAAAAAAGTCGTAAAGTAACATCGAAGAGGACATATGACACTGATAACTGAGTCTGCAATTTTCTTTTCCTTCTTCTTTATTGGTTTATTGAAATTGCATGTAGATTTTCAAGTACGTATATTATATAACGATGACTATTAAAATACATCTATTATGCAGAAATAAATGATTGTTTCACGCGATGACACGCGTGGGTCATCGTATATTGTCTAGTGTTGAATAATAACGCTGTTTCATAGCGTATAATGAATCATTGTCAGTAATATACCTGCTAATGTTTAGTTACCCTGAAAATAGGTACAATAGGAAAACTAGAAAATGAAATAGATAATTCATTCATTCTTTATCTCAGGATTAACCTAGGTAAATTTTAACAAAAACATCTCGATAAAATTTATAATTTAAAATAAGAAACTTGAAACCAATCATTTTGACCGATTTGCTAGTTCTAGCGTTTGTTTCTTAAAAATTACTCTCAAGTACCATTCAGCTTTGCATTGTTTCACTCGACCGGGTTAACGAGACGGTACACCATTCAAGAATCCCGCAAGTTGGAATAATAATGATTGACGAAACGGCTCGATGGTGTGAATTCACGGAGCAAGCGTTTTATTGTTTAATTTCCGGAGCGCGACTCGAAGGAGGAGAGGGATTCGAGACGGGTAATCTTGGAGAAAGGAACTCGTCATAGCTGACAAATATATTAGGGTTTCCGAGTGCCAGGTAATCGAACCTGGCGCCCGTCGATACAACTCGATCGCTTTTCAAACGGTCCAATTCGTTCGTGCCGACTGACACGTTCCCGCCGAGGCTACCTGATCGAAGCTATCCATTATAATTAACGATATTTATTGCTCAGCTGTTTGCAGACGCAGCAGAAAGTCACGGGGGGTTTTACCCGAAACCTTGATTACGAGGAGAAAGTAACGTAGCCTCTTCTGAATATATTTTCGTGGAAATGAGTCATTGCGCGATGACGATGACCCGGGGTAACAATTGGATCGTGCTACTTTATCTTCCGTAACATACATCAATCTCTTATTTTTTAAATTTCTTAAATTGTTTACATAATAGTACGATTTTGTCGAATAGTAGGAAATTTTTAAATGATTATTAATTATTTTAAATTCTCCACTTTCATTTTCTAAATCATAAACTATTTTTATAATACATGAAAAATTTGAGTAATTTTCCTTCGCTGTTTTAAGATTAAACAAAGATCTTTGAATTAATTAAATATCCTATTTATAATATTTATAAATATTAATATTATCCAATATTGTTTACGAATATTTACAAAATTTTCATTTTCTATGTAGTCAATTGGAGAAACACCGAAGGTGGGGTAAGGTGAATTCTAATAGGGTAGTTTTATCCTAGTTACTATCCCAATGACCAATCATAGCGCGTCCCTTTCGGTAGTCCAGGTCAAAGGATTTATAAGGGCCATCGACACCGCGGTTGGCTTTAGTGGACGCGTAACACCGGTGGCAGAAGCATTATCACCGGTTCTACGTAAACAGCGGTCTGTTGACGATTTTCCAGTTTCCTCGTCGATGTTTCACGTGGGTGCTCCGTTCCGTCTCGCTCTCTTTGTTTTGCTTTCGTTCTCGCCGATAAAGTGCGAACGATTAGCGTCACAGGCCGTAAACTGTGAAGGTTCGAGATATATACAGGAAAGAATCTTTGATCCGTACGAAAACAACAAAAGCTACGTCAATATGGACTGGTAAGGTTACTCGTCTCTTTGACGCGTATTTCTCCCCCCCTTTCCGTTCTTTTTCAAACAGCCGTCTGTAAAACGCGAGCAGTAGACGATTCTTTCATGCAACGATGATACGTTGGTCATTGGATTTTTAACCCTTCGCTACCTGTACGTTTATTTTCATTTATCTCCAGATAATTTCTATTACCAAATTTCATTTTTCCCCCTTCACAGGGATTTCTTTTTCATTTTGAAACCTGTCTCACAGCAATGTTCATCGTTTCTGTTACAGATGCCACAGAATCGGAAAAGGTGAAGTTCCAAGATTCGAGGGACTCCGCTAGAACGAGCACGACTTCCGGTACCGCGGCCGCCAATAAGCGCGCGAAGAACAAAAAGCGGCGGGAAACGCAACAGGAGTTCACTCATTCCTGGATGGTGGGCGCGTTGAAGGGTCATACCGCCACCGTCCTCGACATGAATTTCTCCAGCAACGGCAAGTTTCTCGCGAGTTGTGCCGAAGGTACGTGTCAGATAAACAAAATGAAACGAAATTAACAAATTTTCTACATCTTCGAGAAATGTTTCTCTATCAGTGGCCTTATCGAAATGTGCAAAGAATGATCTACCGTCTGGATCAAATTAAGCCTTCTCATCGTCGTTATCGGGTTGAAAGAAAGACAAAAATATCGTTTATTGTTATAGTATTTCCGTTATCTCAGGAAACGTTGCACAATGTTATAATAAAGTTCAAAGGCCTGTTGTTCAGAACTGACGAGTCATTTAATCAAACGGGTTAGATTTATTTTGCAGATTTCTTACGCTCGCAACAATTCTTACTATTGCGCGAGGAAATTGATAAAAATTTTATGTCCCTGATAGAGTCTCGTTCGAGGGAGAAAAATCTGTCGTTTGCAAACGGGTTTCATCGGATTTTCTATTTTTATTTGCATGTGTCGTTGTGTCGATAATAATAGCCAAAATCTCTGTCTCTTTTTTTTTTTTCTTTTCGTACGTCAAGAAGTACATGAAAAATATAATATATATATATATATACATATTTTTTTTTAACACTCGGAAGACGAACTGAAAGACGTGGAAAATTCTGTTCGATGGTCCATCATCGCCTAATTAATGAAATTATTCATATCTCGGCCGCGTAAGGGTTAAGATATTCGAGCGTCTTCTCGTGTCCTTTAATGGTTCATCTCGTCACTGTTCGTGGGTGACCCGTTGGCCATGGAAGATTTTCGTCGAGTTTCTCTTCTTTCTCCGGACGAGTTTAACCTCGAATCCACGCGTGCGACATAGGTGCGTGCCGAGAGGCATGAGTAACAGAGCGGTTTAAAAACGGTAGCCCCCCCAGGTGTATTCTTGGAAACAAGGTGTTACAACTGGAGAGTACAGAAATTTTTGTATCTTTTTCTTATTTCGCTTGCTTCATCCGGTCGTCTCTCGAACTTTGAAACCATCGAGGTTATCTTATTATTTATCCCATTAGAAAAACGTTAGATACTTTTTCTAGAATTAGAGGAAGGGGTTAAAATTTCAAGGTTATCAATCAGATAGGAAATAATTTTCTTTACCCACGGTTGCACCATCGCGAGGGTTGATCGCCCGTGTCAAGTTTAATTCGAAGAAACGATATATAGAATTCGGGGCCAGTGGTTGATGATCACCTTTGCGAGGCGTAACGTAACAGAAGTGGCTGGTTGTAACCGCCTAATAATAGCGCTACGTGGGAAATTCTCTGGCCTTAAATCAAGCCCACACTACGGAGCGACAAGAAAATTACTCTAACTCGCGATGAAGCGTCGTCATAAGCCGATAATTCGGTATACAAGATTAGCCGCGCCGGGGCCACGAGTGTTGCCTTATCCGATTCGAACGGGAAATCTAATTAGCGAACAACTTACAACTTAATTAGGAAAAAAAATTTTCTAATTGGTAAACTCTCGACGAGCCCTATACCTTGCTCTCTCCAGGGTAAATCGATATAAAAATTAACCCTCCAAAAAAAAAAAATGTTTTTTCTTGAACAGCATAGATCTTTTCTCTCCTTTTCTATCTCCGATTGCCCGGAGGTCAGGATTTCCTCGAAGAATCGACGTATGGAATGCGAACCGGATGATTTCATTAAATGACGCAACGGTACATATCGAAGAAGCCGGTCATTCCTTGCGAACGGGGATACCGTGTTCCGTTATCCCCACAGTCACACAGCCGATTCCCTCGTCTTCTCTTCTTCGTCGTCGTCTTCGTGTTGTGTCCCTTCTTTCGTTTCGCTTGGCGTGTGTGCGCGCGACCGATATCTTCTTCACCGATCCTGTTCTCTCCGCACGAAACCGTGTGTATATGTGTTACCCTCCGGAGAAACTGGAGCGATTCGTTTTATCGCGAACGGCTATGGTGTTCAGGGAATAGACGTCGGAAAAATTCACGTACCCGTTGCAAGGTCGAGGTGATTTCGTTTTTCCTGCTCGTTTGTTTCCTTGGAAAATTGCCTGCAGCTCTTTTCTGACGCAACTTCTGATGTAATCGAAGGGTGACCGCATCGACTTCGTCATCTTATTCTTTCCATTCGTGACGTTTTCCCGGATTCGAAGATTCATCGTTCGATTCAACAGTAATTTGACACTGGTAGATAATTGCTTTTGAAATTAGTCGGACAGGTGTGAAGAGTAATTAGGATAAATTTCGAGTTTGATAATTAGCGTATTCACGAGATATCGCTTGCTAATTAAATCTTCGATTGGCTATAGGTTCTCGTGTATAACGAAAAGTAGTCGAAGATCGTCGAAACTTTCAAAAATTTCTAATCTCGATTGAACATCCTCTCGGCATCTCTAGTACGGGACCATCCGAAAAGTTTCTCTATGTTTTGGCTCGCTTGGTGAACGCGTGTTCGTCCGCGACCAAGCGGAGAAAAGAAAGCGACCCTTTCCGTGACGCGGGTTTGGCGAAAGTTGCGTATTGCTGAATAAACGAGAAGCATTAAAACGGTTCGCCGTTTTTATTGCCCGCTGCTTTTTGTTCAACGATTTACTTGTAACTTTACTTTTTATAAACGTGACAAGAAAACAGTTAAATACGTTCTATCTACAGAATTAGAACAATTTCTCCGAACGATTCGGAGAAAGCTACATCCCTTATGTCTAAGTTATGTTCCTAGGGAAGCCTAGAAATTATTGTTTCATCTCTAATTAAAATAAAACAAATCGCCCCTCGCCTTATAAAATTAAATGGGATTTTCTTTTTTTTTTTTTAAGTTTTGTATATCTTGAAGCATGACATACGTGATCGGTGAAGAAAATAAATTATAAGACGAGGGGTTGATCCTTTTTTATATCCAATATCGACGAGCGTGTATAGCGTCGACACGATGAATCCTTATGCACAGACAAAAATTCATATACGTTACTTCATGCGTCCGTGGCAAGCTTTCACTTTCACACCTTTTTTTTTTCTTTCTTTTTTGAAGCAATTAATCGCGCACCACTCGCCGCGATTTTTGCAACGATCCTTTACCTCCCCGTTCGCGTCTTTTTCTCGTCATGAAACCGTGAAAATTTCATTAGAACGTCGTGGTTCTCGCTGGAATCGTAGCGAGTTGAATCGCATCGGTTCAAGGTAGATCTATGGGTCAAGAACGGTACCGATCTTATGCTCGTCTTCTGATCGTTCAAAGACAATTTAACAAGCGAACTTTCGTTGTTCATATTATAAAACAATGATTATCCTAACAAGAAACGTGTGTTAGAAAGTAGCTGAAAGGGCAGAGATGCATGCGCGTGGTGTGTAGTAAAAGTTTCTAACAGTATATATAAAGTAGGTTGTCAATTTGTAAATTTCATTGCCTGCCGGACGATGAACTGACGCATATATGTTTTTGTGTGTAACATAAAGATTGCGGCCTGCTCCTGAGAGAGGAGCTCCTGGTGGACCACGGGGAGAGCGACCGGTACGCCGGCTGTAAGGTGAACCGTGACACGCAGTCGTCGTCGTCGTCGTCGTCGTCGTCGTCGTCGTCGCCGTCGACAAAGACATCGCCAGGAAGTCGAAGCAAGTCGTCGAGCGTGTCAACGTCCTCTTCGACGACGTCCACGTCCGGAACTGCGTCCACGGTGGCGACCGTGACCGCATCCTCGACCACGACGAAAGAGGACCGAGCGATCCTGAGCCGAAGGCAACGCAAGAACCGCACCAGAGCACCGCGAGATCGACGCCGCGAGTTGTGCTACGACGAGCACGAGGACGAGCCCGCGACGCAGCAGGAGCATCATCGACACCATCATCGCCGGCAGCAGCACTATCCGAACAGTCCGTCGCGAGATTCTGTATCCGTTCAAATAAATAGCACCGACGGTAGAAAGTCTGGTTCCAGAAGAAACAAAGCTCAAAGCGATTCCCGTCGCGAAGAGAGGAAGAACGACGGTATCTTCCTGAGCCTGCAGAGAAAGGAACTGCATCATCTGAGCGACGCGGCGGTAGCCTCGTTGCTTCGGAGATACACGCTCACCGGGGAGCAGCTGGCTCACCTTGGTTACCCGGTCGAGTGCAGCTATTTCCCGGGCTACGCTGTGATCATAAATTATCTTCAGCATCCCATAGGACATCGGATTCGTAGCTATCATCATTTAGACGTGAACGCGCAAGAGTTCATCCCTGGAAGCGGTACCAGTTCCTGGACGATGGCGGAGAGCGAAGGAGACAGCGGACACTGCAGCGGTAGTTCAGTGGAGAGTTCCGATCTCGAGCAAGAAAGTTCCTCGGACAGCGACAAATACTCGGACATAGGCGAGTCCTCCTCCTCGTCCTCCACCACCGACTACTCCTGCCCTTGGTCGTCCTCGTCGTCGTCGTTCGCCTCGAGTTCTCAAGAATCGTCGCGAAGGTATTCCACTCCTGAACCTTACGAATTGGTGGTGGTAGAGCGTCGTTGCGCTAGGTGTTACAAGAGCTTCTACGTGAACCGAGAGAGCGGCGAGTACCTGCACGAGGAACGTTGCGTCTACCATTGGGGCAAACTTCGAAGCGGTCTCGTGGACGGTGCTCACAGCGAGACGTGGGAGTGTTGTCGAGGTCGTGAGACGGCTCGAGGCTGCACCAACGCCAGGATGCACGTGTGGACGGGTCTGGCACCCGGTTACAACGGTCCATTCGACGGTTACGTGCACACCAGACCGGCCAGGATCGTTCCGAAGGATGGTAACTACGGGGTTTACGCTCTCGACTGCGAGATGTGTTTCACGCGACGTGGCCTCGAATTGGCCAAGGTGACGGTGGTCGGTATGGACGGTAACGTAGTGTACGATGCCCTGGTGAAACCCGACGACGAAGTGATCGATTACAACACAAGGTTCAGCGGCATAACCGCGTCGGATTTGTCGAAGGCGTCGAAAACGTTGAGGGACGTTCAAAAGGACTTGACCAATTTCGTTCACGCCGAAACCATATTGATAGGTCACGGTCTGGAGAACGATCTTAGAGCGTTGAGATTGTTGCACGCAACGGTGATCGACACGTGTGTCGCGTTCCCCCACTTCCTCGGTTATCCATTTCGCAGTAGCTTAAAGACCCTCGCGAGGACAGTGTTGCGAAGGGAGATCCAAGTGGCGGAACACGACTCCATCGAGGACGCTAGAATCGTATTAGATCTCATGCTTAGAAGACTACAACACGATCTTTCGTGGGAGTGTTCCGAGCCATCGTGAAATAACCAACGAATAACGCGATTGTACATACTATCTTGGTGACTCGAATATATATACATAAATATGTACAGTGAATGGAACTCTGTCGGAGGTGATGGACCTCGGCACCCGAGAACTGAGCAAGTTTCGTCGAGTCTACCTAAGGTTTACCGGGCGATCACGCGGTCCTGTCGATATATCACTTTTTTTTGTCGTTTTTTCTTTAGTGTCGAAGAAACAGAGAAAAAAAAAGCGCTAACGAGAATCGAATCTGTCAGGACGGGATCCACGCTGATTCCCCAGCAACTCTTCCGTCAGTGTTCAGTTCCAAGTGAAGTCTGTGATATGTTACATATATACAGAAAGATAAAAAAAAAGAAAAGCTACACGTGTATGAGCGCGTTCCCAGGTTAAATATTCGTCGTTCAGGAACGCGTTCGGTCATTCGCACAGATAGTCTTATAGGCACACCATACTCCCATAACACACGATTCATACGTTCAATTTCATTTATGCGATACATTCAGTTTGTAAGGTGCGTCGTTGCCGAGGAAAAGGTTTAGCTCGATTTCAGTTGCGACCACTCGGTACCACACGAGTGATAGAATAATTTTTTTTTAATATTCTTTCTCTGTTTGTTTCCTCTTTTTTAAATGAATCTCACTTGTAACGTCGATAAGGGCTGTTCGTATTTTTCTCTCTCTTTTTTTTTTTGTTTCGTCCATCGATTCAATTTTGTTGAAGAAACAGAAGTACAAAGTAGACTGGTGTGAGATAGAAAAAAGAAAATGAAATGTCATTTTTTGGGATGATCGAGTTTGAAGTATGACAAGACACCCTTGAGTTCGTTTCGAGCCTGTATGCTGCGTTTCACGTTCGATTGCGTTCGCGGTGCATTTCTTTCACCCAAACAGTATACGAGCCACGTTGTTGATGTTGTTTTAAAACGTTCGATCAAGTACAATGGTTACAATTGTTAAATTTAAAGCAACATGACAGAAGTGTGAGAACACTAATAAAACGATTAAACAAAAGAAACAAAAGAATATTTCCTTTTTTATATTTCGATTAAGATACAAGTCCCATCTGCGAAACGTTTTCCTCGACAAACGCTCAACGCGTAAACTCATGTTAATAATAGGTATCTCGTGCTTGACATACTTTCATGAAGATATCATTACTCATATATACGTAGAGGATGCTTCAAAAAAGATGTACATCATGAAACCTGTACGATCCTATTCTCCGTGACAAAACAATTCGAAAAGTCCTTTATCATTTTTCAATCCGACGTTTCGTTTCGGAGATATAATAGATCAAAGATTGGGCGCTCCACTTCCGACCCCGCGCGCATGCGCAATCAGGCGACCAATCAGATGGTCGCGCAGGAGTGCGAGGATTCAAGATGGCGTCTCAGGATTTAAACTACTCGATCTTTAATCGACTGTATCTCCGAAACGGAGCATCGTATCGCAAAACGGTAAAGGACTTTTCGATTCCGTTTTTCACAGAGAATTCGTAGCTTTCACGATCTACATTTTTATTTAAAACACCCTGTATATATAGACACATTTATGCGCGTAGGATAAACACACACACGTTTTATACCTTACGACCTGTCTCATGTATATTTCATTCAGCGTTGTTTTTTCGTACACGTACAAAGCGAGAGGAGGACACGCGGCGTCATTGATGCTGGTAAGTGTCTCTCGGGCTTCCACCGAGCGGTTTGCATTTAAATTCTCCTCGATAAACGACCGCGTCTAGAAAATGTCGGTAAAACGAGGACACCGCGAATTCGAGATGTTCCTCGCGGATTTAACGAGTTTCCTTATATAAAATTTCAATTGCGTTTTGTTTCTTTTTCTCTATTCTTTTTGCTCGTGTCTTTTTTATCCCATTGACGACAGCAGAATTTTCGACGAGGCCTCTTCTCGAGAATCCGTGCATCCTTCGTTCGCCGCGTGATCGCCGTCGAATTTTTCGTAAAACAGAGGAAAGAACACGATTTGTCTTATCGTTCGACACACGGGTACGTGCCCGTTTCTCACTGGCTCGACCGTTTATCGATCGATTCCTTTTTCTTCTCTTTCCGTTCCGCTTTTTTCTCGTTCACGATGAAAACGCGAACGTGAGCGCGAAGTAAGAGCGTGGACAATTTTATAATCGGCGAACGATTATAATGTCCGTATCGAATTGGCCGCGGGTTTCCGTTTCGTACGTGTCGACGCGTGTAAATCATAATCGGATCGAGCCTGAGAACCACGTGTCCGATTTCGACTCACGCTCAAAATTAAACAGATAGATAATGTTCCGTGATTTTATATACACTGTTTATTACATTTGCAGCGAACCTTGTGTGCCCGTTTACCATATATAGGGTGTTCAAAACAATGGCTGTATCTTTATTTTCTTAGAGAAATACTATATAGAATTACAAATAATAATTTGA
The DNA here is from genome assembly GCF_051020975.1 of Osmia lignaria lignaria. Lineage (NCBI taxonomy): Eukaryota > Metazoa > Arthropoda > Insecta > Hymenoptera > Megachilidae > Osmia > Osmia lignaria. The sequence continues at coordinate 7,798,244 of NC_135044.1, read as the reverse complement.
ACTTGCCTGATAAGCTCTTTGTATTAATTTATGACGTATCAAATCACTGATTTCGAAAGGTATAATCTAGTAGTATTTGGATAGAACTCGTGATATATTAATTTGAATCTTAAACTTTCAACTTTGAACACCCTGTGTACACCGATACACAACCGCGATACCGTGCACGCGGTCATAAGTATTCAGCAACGGAAGATTTTGTATTCCCGACCTGGAGAACTAGGTTTCCGTGGTAAAAATAATCCTCGGAGGGTCGTGTGTTCGCCAACTCGAAGTTTTACTTAATTTTACCCGCCGTGATTATGCTTTTTTTTTTTTCTCACAAATTGTCTGCATCTTATTCACGCGATACCGCGTGCACCATCCCTAGTTTTAAGAATCCGTTCACGCGGTATCGCGTGTTCCACGACGGCAGCGAACGCGTGTCCGGTTTGTACATATATTTTCATGCCACGTTTTCTTTTTTCATTACGATCCTGTGTTCAGACTTTTTCGACAGGTGCAAAAAGTCATTTGTAATTCACGCACGCGCGTTATTCGCACGAGAATTCACTCGATACGAAAGCAATACCAGCGGTATCTCGATCGGTACGAACCGATTAGTTACCGGACGACCATGGAATAACTAATGGTTATAACTAATTGATTCATTAACCTTTCCGACCTCGGCACGAATTTTTTTTTTTCTACGCTGTAGTATATATAAACTTCGGCTTGTAAAATTCGTTTCTAAGCGTATCGTGTAAGCGAGTTATTTGACTTTGTAATAGGTAAAAGTGCGACTGAAAATTGTAAGTATCTCGGAAATTGTGAGGAAGCAATCTTTCAAAGTACATATATGTATATATATATTTTTTTTAATAATTAATACATTGACTGGGATTTCATTAAGTATATCAAGGAGTAATTTTTATAATTTATCGCTTCCATTTGTCGTTTCAGATTATTTTAATAAAAATTCACAACTTTCACATTTTTCTTTTCTTTTTCGCCGGTCAATGTGTTAATAGAATTTATTATGATTATTATACGAATGCTTACTCTTTTCATAAACCTGCGTATACTCGTTCGAATAACCGACGTTCTACTGCGTTAAATCATCGCTTTGTAAATAAGCACACTATTTATTTCATCGCGAGATAAAAAGAAAAGTACCTGGTGGCATTCTCGAATGAACGTTCCTTTGAAATTTTCGAGCTGTGAGATCTCGAAGGGCCTGAACTCGCGCAGGGCACCCGTTCGGAATTCACCGCGTTCATTAATTTCTTCATCAACCAAAATTGTTTATACTTTCGAATCATTCGCATTGAACGAAGTATTAAAAAAAAAAAAGAAAAGCAGGGAAAGTGTATGTAAATGAAGATGAAATTAGGTGAACGATTTAATTTGTTTAAAAAAAAAAAAAAAAAAAAAAACCAAGAAGAGCAATGTAATTTATACAGAAAACTTTTGCTACCAAAAAATATACGATCTACGTTTTTAAGATACCAGAACTGTTTGGGTATAAATTCGATCCATGAATCGTTGTTGAGAAGAAATACCAACGTGATTCTTTTTTTGTTTTAATATTATTATTTTGCCAGTTCGAACGTTTTCAAGCGAAGTCGCTTTCAAAATATCGTCGTACATCTTGCGGAAAGATCAAGTTATGCATTTCAATACAGTCGACGAGATCCTCCCTTGGTTATTGAGAAATTTTTCCTACGTTATCGCCGGTAGAGGATCTCGTTCCTTTTTAAGAAAGATTGCGTCGGAATGATGGTTTCTTGATGAATCATCCAGCCTTGAAACGATCTCGTTTAAATCCGTACGCGTTCCCGGATGAAATTCATGAATTTCTCGAAGTCATGAAAGAGAAATCATCCCCTTATTATTTATTCTTTATTATAATCCGTGACTTACGGAGAAAGAGACGAACGTCGTTGTAATGGATCGAAATAAAGAGTGAAAGAGAGAGAGAGAGAGAAAGAAAGAAATAAAAGAGGCCATCGTTGCGAGCGAATCCCTGTGAGTCCAGGACGTGTCCCTGAGATAAAACAATGGAAACGCTGCGACAGAGTCTGAAGCATATAATGAACTCTCTTGTTCTTGTCTCGTCTCCTCCTCCATATTTCTTTCACCTTTGTTTTCGATCGAACATAAAAGCGTATTGTGTTAACGCGACGATTAACCCTTTGCGCTCTGTAATTGTTCCAACAGTTACCGATTCAAGTCTACGGATCGTTATTAATCAATTCCGAATGCTACGGGCTAATTGATTCGAAAGCCGGCGAAATTGCTCGCGCAACTATGAAAAAATATAATTAGGACGAATCTCATCTTTGGTAATTAGTAGAATCTCAAGATACGCCTTGCTAATTACCACTAAATTCAATCTTAGATTATACTCGTTAGATTAGGTTTACCGGTTGTTACGAGATAATCGCGCCAGTTGAATTAAATTAGTCTTAGGTAAAATTCGGCAGCATAAGTTAGTCCTTACGGTAACCGAGATTTCTCTACTCGTAAGCTATGGTGGGCGTTGTCCCAAATGCTAAAGTACAGCCAGGAAAACAAAGCAATAAATAATGGTAACAATGAGAGATGATTTACAGTTTCAACGAAAACGTAGAAAATCTGTAGAATATTTTTACGAATAAATAGGTATAGAATCGGTAAGAAATTCGCCGATCCGAGCTCGTCTAATGAAAAAGAAATTTCTGAAGCCGAAGCCAGGCGAAACGTAAACTTTCCAAACGTTTCTGTTATTTCCGTCGCTCGAAAGCACTCGTGGGTTACGTAAGTTTTAACCTCGCATGATCGATGAATAGAAGACGACCGTAGGAATCGTACCGATCGTTTCTCGAATCGTTTCGTCGTTGATGGAGGCAAGGGCGGTTGGAATCGTAATTGATTTCTGATCGATGGCAACGTACTCATCGATTAACTTCGTCGATGACTCCATCGACCCGTTTTGTCGATACACTTGTACTTCGTCACGTACTCGTTCTTTTATACTCTTTTGTCTTAACAATCTTCCACGATCATCGAGGATCAAGTTCCAATCTTGGAACGGAAGTTTGACACTCTGCCAAACTGTCCCTGATTGTATATTTCTTTCTTCTATGGAATCCAGATATAAATCGAATGGGAAAGTACTTGTACGAGTACTAAATTAGTACTGAATCTGAGAAAGTAGACTAACCAGGCCAACTAATTGACCAGTGTAACTGGTGCAAGTAACTTAGTCTAGGAAAGTAGACTAGGATCATCGGGCTGGTTAATTGACCAGTGTAACTGGTGCAAGTAATTACAGCAATCCTTTGTCTTAGACGCCGGATAATTATAGCGTGATCAGAGGTCGTGTAAATAAATACCACCATCGTAATCATCAAAAACAATTTATTTTATTCAGAAAATTTTTTAAAAAAATCGATATCTCGAGCCAAAAAGATTATGATATTCGTGAAATGATATATCGATAATAGGTTCCTTTTTATTATATCTTAGAAAGAAAAATGAAATGTCAAAGTCAGGGATACGACATAGTATCTTCCTAGATTTCCAGAATGTCACGTGTTTTTCTGTCGCCTTCGTGAATGAATTAAAAAAGCAGTTGTACTCTTGAATTGACTCGTTAACGAGCTTGGATCGCGTCTATTTACCGTGGCTCGTTAAATATAACAATGTAGACAGACATGCAAAGGTGTGCAAAATACAGTAACGATCGTGTAGATTATATTGCCATCCTTAATTAAAACATCCTACTACATTAATAATACATTTGCTGCCCGTGCAAGAGTTCCAAAGAATTGTATAAACCACAGGCTCTTGCGAAATAATGACTAAACTTTTGAAATTGAATAATAAAAAAAGAAAAAAATTATGGAATATGAAAGAAAGCAATATTTTATACTGCCTCTCTTAAGATTATAGTAATCGTGTGCTTGTAAGTTAGGTTTCTCGTACTGCCTCTTAACACCTACATTAGCGTATCGCGATAGATTAAACGTAAGGTTTAATCGTAATTACAAGGTTCGTTAATCGGGGGGGGGGGGACATAATCACAGATTCCATGGCACGATTTCCCTGTTACTTCGCAGCCACTCGGGAATTATTAACAAATAAAAGACAAAGGCATCGCGAAATAATGAAACCAGTGAAACGGCTTTTTATTCCGTCCCGAGGAGGAGGAGGAGTAAATATTTGTGAACAAATTCAGACTGCAAAGGGTTAGAAGAGTATTTCCTTCTCAAATATTGAGAATCGTGCGATATCTTGGCTGTAAAACAGATTGTCAGAAATAACAGCGCGATCGTTGTTTCCGGGAGGTTTCGCGAAAGCCTCTCGAAAGAAAGTTCCATTCCGGGAGTCTCGTATTCTCTATGGTTCGTACGGTTAGGAGATAGGTTTCACGACACCTCGGCATCATCGCGATCCCACCGAACGCAAAGGTCATTCGTTACATCATTTCTCGTTCCGGGGAAATTGCTTCCGCCATTTCGTACTTTCTCTTTCTTTCTCTTGCCCCGAAAATTAACGCCTCTTGTCTGTTTCGCGCGAATCGCACCGCGATCGTCTGTTCGATTAGCGGTGGATCGTTAAGAGGCGCAAGAAATTTTGAAACGTTGCGCGATACTAAACGATCGAAATGTAAATATTTGTTAATCGACTGCGTCTTTGTTTCTTTGGGAATATACAATTAAGCAGAGCAAGTATTAACAAGTAGACGAGAGTTAGGTCGCTCTTTTCCATCGAACACCTGTTTTCGTTATCTGGAAATCAGCTGTTCGTGCGGGCTATCGAAGAAGCGGGAAATTTTCGTTTTTCAATGTCAAAGTGACCGTGTTAACATTGTAACGTTATCTTACAAGGAGAACTACCCAAGTGTTACACTCACTTATTAATGAAATTTTGCCAGCTTGTAGAGCTCGTCGAGCTGAACACACCTATACCCCCTTTTGGGGGCAGACGACTAATTGTTTAAAAGATATTAACAATTACAGTTAGTTACTCTTTACAATGACAAACTTACACATACAACTCGCAATCTAGAGATCCACGGTTCAAATCCTTGGTTCCCAACATTTCTTTTTTTTTAATGATAATTTATCTCTTTTTGAATAACTATTACATAAAAATTATCAAAAAAAAAAAAAAAAAACTTTTTGGGAATCAAGGATTTGAACTGAGGACCTTCAGATTGCGAGTCATGTGTTTAACCACGGAGCGGATCCATGACTCGCAATCTGAAGGTCCTCAGTTCAAATCCTTGATTCCCAAAAAGTTTTTTTTTTTTTTTTTTTTTGATAATTTTTATTTAATAGTTATTCAGAAAGAGACAAATTATCATTAAAAAAAAAAAAATGTTGGGAATCAAGGATTTGAACCGTGGATCTCTAGATTGCGAGTCTATCATACTTCTCAATGTAAGTAGTAACTAACTTTAATTATTAATATCTTTTAAACAATTAGTCGTCTGCCCACAAAACGGGGTATAGGCGTGTTCAGCTCGACGAGCTCTACAAGCTGGCAAAGTTTCATTAATAAATGAGTGTAACACTTGGCTAGTTCCCCTTGTTAGAAGGAAGCAATATTTGAAATTCGAGCAAACATTGACTCGGTTCTTCTCGATCCAGGGAAAATAATTTTAAACTAATTATCGATTTCCTATGTAAATAAGGTACGAGAAGAAATTAAACGAGAAAATTTATACGAATCTTGTTTCAGTTTATTTAACAGATTTTCCTCGAAGAAACTTCGTTTCCTAGTCGACCGGTATCAAGGAAAATAAAGGATCGCAACCGGATTTGCTTACAAAGGGAAAGTGCTGATCTTCGTTGAACACGGACGCATAATCTTCCAGAAGTACAGCAACGAGCTGTTATCGAGGCACTTTTTGTAATACGTAAACGCGTTTCCGACAAGTACCCGCGTCATTACGGCTTCGAGTAATCACGAAATCCATTAAGCGATTCTACCAATTGGTTAATAAATTAATTTTCCTTACAACCAGTATGCAATAAAGAGACGTTCGAGTATCTCGATAAATTTCAGTTATCGTATATAATTCTTATAATTCGGGACGCAATCTTTATTCCGCATTTCGACAGGTGCACCGCTAAATTAATTAGGAATTCCATCTTCAGATAATTCATGGAGACAAACATTGGAAAGATAAGTCATGTTCGATAACTTATATGGTATACCGAGGTTTCTCAAATATTGAAACAGTACACCGAACGATAATGACTCCTAATTATTTCGAGTGGTGCATGAATTAACTCTTAATTATTAACACGTTCGAACAAGAGGCTCGCGGTGCCACGATATTGCGCTATCAATTATCACAACACGAAAGATCCTCGCTCGATAAGGAGAACAATAAAATCGATGTGGAATCATGAATAATTTCCGCTTTTACAATCTTCTGTATTCGTTTACGAGCGCGAAACATGTAGATTCGTCTTTTTTTTTCTTAGCGACAACAGAGAATATTATCGCAAGATAAGCACGCTGCGAAGTTATAACGAAGCCTAATATCGTGGCAAACATCGTAAAACGCGACGAACGTTCTTTTAGGCCCGTTTCCACATCGATCGGGCACCGATGGAAAATACATTTTAGAAGAAATTCTACGACGCTATCCCGACGACCATGAGTTTCCAACGTCGTGGACGGTTCAGACGCTATTAATACCTTTTTGTAAGCCAACACACAAAGGCCGCCGTGATTTCTTCCTCGTCGACCTCGTTAATTATCAGCTTCAATTATTAAGCTTTATGTCTAAATTGAAATGTTTCACACTTTCGATGCTGTTTCACAACCCGTTACCTTTAATAAACAACTCTTTCCCGTGTATTCTTTCTGAGATAAAATTATTTTGCATATTTTTTCATTCCCGTTCTTCTGTTTCGTGACATTCAAGAGATGACTTTAGTTTGTTGAATATAAAACTAGAAACCAGTTCCTTCATCGCTAGACAGAAAACAGGTGCGAGACAAATTTTGTTTTCTGAATCGAAAACAAAATTTCTTTGTCTTCTATACAGATTCTTGTCGAGCGCGGAAGAAACATCTCTCACCATAGAAGTCTCCATCAGTTAGAGAAATAATAACGAGGAAATGTTGTATAACGTGGTAATTATTCCCTGCTTTTTTTCTTATCGCGACAGCACGCGTATCGAATGATCCTTGGGAGAGCACGAGAAAAGAGAGCCCTGTTGGTTATCTCCATGGAAAACGCCGATAGCCTAGCCGTGTCCGTGGACACGATTCTTACGAAATTTCCTCGCGACCCTCCGCAACGTCTTGACCAGCTCTTTCAAAAAGAATCTGCGTGTTTGTCGTTCCTATTATCGAACGATTTTACTGTAAAACCACCACGCTAACTCGCGTGTTCTCTACGCAATTGTTGCGCAATCCTAGCGATTATTAAATCCCGTTGCGTAAAATCCTCTTCGTAAACTCTCCCTTCGCCCAATTCGATTTCACGTCTCTTCCACGCATTTCGCATCTTTCCGTAACTCGTTCTGTGCGAACGAAATTTCAAGGTCCGTCGTGGATGGTCCTATTAAGATTCCGCTCAATTATCCGGAACGAAGGACTTCCGGGGACGATGGCAGAAGAGAAATCGTTAGGCTGTCGACGAGATTCGTTTCGAATTGATAGAACATTTCAGAGACAAAGACCTTTCGCATTCGATCTTGAAGTAATACCTTGAAGTATTTTAATGAATCTTCGTACGCTGATGGATTACTTTAGCGTAGACGTTTAGAAAGGAAAATTCAAGAAAAAATTCTTCAAACTGATACCTGAATCGCTACCCCTTTACCTGCTCCATTACAACAGGTACAATCAAACGAACACTCCGGTGGCAATAAACGGAAGCGTATCCCTGCAAATTGTGTTTAACGATTTTATAATCGTATCCTTCGGTCGTAAATGCGTTGATGGTAATATAAGAGGTACCTCACCGTTGAAATGTGAATTAATCCTTGGTGGTCGGAGGAAGCCACTCGTGCACCGATTGTTAAATTACACGGTGTCCAAATCATGCTCAACTTCGTACGAAAATTCAAAGTCCTTGTGGTTAAATAAAACTTGAGTTTGGAGCCACTGATGTCACTGAAACATCAGATAAATTTATGGTATAACAAGTGCGCGAAGTAGGGGAACGGTTCCTCTCGAGGTGGACAGTAGGAAGGTTCTTACCCGGGTCAGGGACGTTTTTCGGAGGCGTTGCCTCTCTTTATTAACAGCCACAAAGCCGGGTTGTTGAACCTGACGATTCTACCTCGACGAAACGGATTATTCGAGGTGAACGATCGGCCAGATTTAACACGCGAACAACGTTAGAAACTGTTTAAAGGCCGAGTTATACAACGACCAATGAGAGATAACTCTTTTAGACATTCCTGGCCTTTTTTCGTCTCCCGAGGACACTCGGAGATTGCTGAATCTGTACCGTTATGGTAACAGAGGTTTTCGTTTTCGATGCTTCCTATAGCTTCGAGGAGGCAACCGTACCAGTGTAAAGGTACAGCTCGATCAATTCTCTTCGAGTCTCGATTAAGGCCTGTTATATCGGCTAACTTGTATTTATGATTCCAAACACAAGCTCTATAGGCGTTTGGCTTTGATACCTGCTTTCACATAAGCTCGTGTCTCGCAATGACCGTACTTTCGCGATAACACGACAGCTTAATGTAATCTTACTCAAGATAATTAAAATGCGAACCCTCGATAAACCGAATTAGTGAACTTTCGAACGATACTGTATCTTTAATCTACCCAAGACAATACATTGCTGTGCAAGCTACGGTTCTACGAATCCCTGATGAAGCGCTACACATTAAATATAATAACGATTACAAACTGCTGAGTCGTTCCATTCGTTCAGCTGTCCAAGGAGGAACACCTTCGAGCGATTCGACTGGATGCTCAAGGTTCTGATGAAAATCTTGTTCGCTAAAATAGAGATCGTCTGTGACCAACGAATAGCCTCGCACAGATCATCCGGATGGTCAGGTTTGATGTAGGAGAAAAAAGGAGAGGATGCTGCTTTAACCAGGGCATGTCGGCCAAAGAGATAGGAGCATGTTTCCAAGGAGAAAATCTCCAGGTTTCGTGCGGCGCAACAACTTTCTTTCTTCGGATAAGGCGCGTGGGTACTTGGCGGGTCTCGAGGAAGTGTTTCCTATGGTAGAAACGATCACCAGGCGTGGAGACGCCAGGGAGGACAGGAACTTTCTCCACCTCCGTTGCTCGCAACTCTATCTTGGAAATCGTGGCCCTCTTCTACTCGCTCTTTCGCGTACAGGACGTTGAATAAAATAGGTTCAGAATATAGGGAACAGGGTGAACATACTTTGGTAAACTGTCCTCCATGATTTGAATCAGATTTTTATCATTCATCATAAGGAATTAATGACTTCATTCCATAGTTTCCTGTCTCTCTTCTTATCTACAAATGATTATCAAAATTCATGTGTAATCCAATTAAAGTATTAAAGAATATTTTAGGATTTACTTTCCATCCGTTCATTGACAACAACGAATCTCCTTGGCAGTCTAAAGAGTGATCCATGACACGAATAACGGTGTGCCTAGTTCGTGCCTTTCAAGGGTGTGAAATAAAAGCTTAATGATACAATAAACTTCCGTTTGCAAGTATAACGAAACATGTTTCACAATGCATATCGCAATGCTAGAACAGGTGTCGGTAAAAATAACTATAACATTATTTACTTAACTATTCAATCTGAAAAAAAAAACAATTAACTGATAACTTGTGTATTAGTAGAATAAAGACAATTGCCTCAATTTGATAACGATATAAAAGCCACAATCGTAACCGTGAAAAGAACATCCGAAGTAAACAGAAAATAACAGGACGAAGAGTGGAGATAATGGTGGTCAGATTAGAGTAAGTTATATCTTTTGCGGTATTTTGTGGGCCAACAAAACATTTTTCACGTAACTTCCATCCATGTTTCCTGTATTAGTTTATCGTTTTCATTGATTTTATCGATATTTCCTGTAAATGACGCATAAATCATCGCTGAAAGATTTAAAAAACATGCCATCTTTTGTAAGAGATAACGCGCATGCGCGCAGGCGACGCGCAGTTCGCGACTAAAATGCAACGATTTTTAGCAAACTCATTACACGACGGGGAGACGATCGTCTTACTTACATCTTGATGAACATTCTAATTGCTAGGCACCGTTCAATTTTCCGAGCCACTTATTATTTCTCATTGGCTGAATAACTCTGTTATACACTTCGACGAGCTCGTGGAACACTGTTCGCGTGATTCATCGTTTAGCGCTATTTTATCGACTTTCTTGAAAATTTCTCCTTCGTCTGACTGAGAAAAAAGAAAACGAAATCAATCGTATGTATTATAATTACGAGTTACTTTTAGAATTTACTTTTCTGGTATATAAATTAGCAATTACGAGGTTAAGTTTTTTCTGAGGTTTCGAAGTATGTTTAAAGGGACAAACTGAAGTTCCCTCTGGTCGAAACTCGTCGAACTTTTAACTAACCTGAACCTGTTCTCTTTTTATCCATGATCGATCGCGCGTCAGATGAATCGTGAACTATAACTTTTTATTCTTTTGCAAGTCAGAAAAAAATATTTTTTCGTTCATCGTATTTAGCAAAGTTTAGAGATTTACACGGTAAAGGTAATTGCTTATTGTTGACAGAACAGTTACGACAGATGTCCTACTTTTATTTAAGTTTCAACGAGTCTTGGCTGAAACCATCTACTTGAATTTCATGCCACGATGGCGAATGTAGGAGAACAAAGTCGCGAAAGGACGGTGAATTTTCGCTGATGACCAATAGAAAAAAATGTGTTTGCGATAGGCCGGTTAGAGACCATGAATGCATTAAATATTCCGGAGGGAGGTTAGGCTATTGTCGATTGAGAAATCAAACGGAAGACACGAACGTGGCTCACGTCGTTTGCCGATTGCGACATGCCGTCTTCGACATTACGTCAATTCCTGGCTCATATATTATCGATCAACCGATGATCCGAGCTTTTTCACGTTTATCTGTTCGTAGATTAAAAAATATACGTGCATATCATAAAAATATTTGCACGTTCATTTTTTATCATTGCCAAGTCGACGTCACTTGTCTTGATTATCAATCGAGTTGATATTTAAAGTATTCCATTGAAGTGATAAAAATCTACGTGTATTAAAAACAAACAGCGTGGGTGAGCCACAAGGGAACGACTTATATTTAGCAACTCGTATATTAACGTTGGGTATCGTTTTATTGCAATGTGCTACTCTCGTTCACCCCAGTCACGCTTTCTCCGACCAGTGCTAAACCGAGCTCTGCTTTTCCATTTGTACAATCTGCAGCAATTATATTTTAGTTCTTCGAGAAAGCGATACCCGATCTGTGTATCGATGTACTATTTACGTTTTTCATAAGTTTTTTCAAAATCTCTGATAAAAAAGGTACAATCGCTGAAAAATTTAATTTGAAGGTCAACATTTTATAAATAACCTACTTTTCGTTGACGTCATTTAAAGGACGTTACTTCGTACAAGACTAATGTGCAAGAAATTATTTGACCATGGAGTCAGTGATACGTGGAGCATCAAGGACAAATCATTCCTTTTCTACAAACGTGATTTCTCTTCGCTTCCTTACTTATATTTCAAAATATTTTAGATGATTTAAGTCAATACAGGCACGAATTATTTTTATAATTAAGGTCATAGATTCAAGGATTAATAATATGATATTTAATTTCGCGAACAGTTTAGTATTTGTTGACGCAAAATATAATAAATTCATTCAATAAATGATATGTCGAAACGCAAGTATCTGAAAATTCAAATTTTTGAAAATCAAATCTATCGCATCGAGTATCGAATCGAGTAGTCGATGTATCGAGAAGCTTGCTGAAAGTCGAAATCGTGAAAGTACGTAATGGCGATCAGTAGACGCTAGCAACAGCTGTTTTGTTGCACCAGCGTGGATATAAATGTGAAGTTTGTGCATTTCGTTGTTGATTTCATGGGACAAGTACTTTATTGAATCAATAACAGCAATTACAAATGAAAGAAAGCTTGTTTTTTATGTTGGAAGAGGAAATAACCATAAATTCTCACAAAGATATAGGTTATACGTTCTTTATGTTTCTTTAAAGATATCTTTAATCGCTAATGATGTCTATTTTATGAAAATTTACTAATGTAATAGAAGATTCGTTAATCTTCGAAAACAAGAATTCAGGAAGATGTCAAATTGGAACGAAAGCAGGGGTCCCATTCCACCGCGATGGCTCCACTGTCCACGAAAAGCGATCAAATTAATTCAAAATAAATTTCTTGCGTTTAAAACCCCACTGTCGTCTGCATTTGATAGCCAAGTGCCAGAAGAATGTCGTTTTACAGTGGATATGCTATTTGCGTCGTTAAAAAGTCAAAGGCTAAAATTAGGTCTATGGATTGATCTTACAAATACTACAAGATTTTATGACAAAAAGAGCTTGGAGGCGTATGGGTGTAAATATTTGAAACTACAATGCAGAGGACACGGCGAAACTCCTTCGGAAGAACAAACAAAGACTTTTGTCCAAGTTTGCAAAAATTTCATATCGTATAACCCACTGGAAATTATTGGCATTCATTGTACGCATGGTTTCAATAGAACTGGTTTCCTCATAATTAGTTACTTGGTAGAAAATGATGGTACTAGCGTAGATGCTGGCTTAGTAGAGTTTGCTACTGCAAGACCACCAGGAATATATAAAGCAGATTATATTCAAGAATTATATAAACGATACGATGATGTGGAAGATGCTCCTGATCCTCCAGCTAGACCAGCCTGGTGTTTAGAATATGATGATTCCAATGTACAAGATTCTGATGAAGGCCCTAGTACAAAAGATAATAGTTGCAATAAAGATGTACCTAATAAAAGAAGAAAGCGTGAACATAATAATAAAAATCCAGTATTCATGGCTGGTGTTCCCGGCGTAACTCCCGTTTTAGATGAAAGAAAATTACGTGGAATACAAAAACGTGTTCAAGATATGTGCAAATGGGAATCAACCGGATTTCCAGGTTCCCAACCAGTTTCAATGGATGAAAATAACATTAGATTATTACATGAAAAACCATACATGGTATCATGGAAGGCAGATGGAACAAGGTTAGATGAAAATGGATTTAAATTAATGAAAACAAGTTTAAAACATATTGTTTATTCTATTTGCTCAGGTATATGATGTTGATACAAGGGGATGGAGAAGTTTATTTTATAGATAGAGATAATAGCGTATTTCAAGTTAGTAGAATGACATTTCCACATCCAAAGAGTCATAGAACTCTTAGGGATACACTGTTAGATGGTGTAAGTACCTGTTACTGAGAAATTTACATATTCGGTTGAAATTGCGTAACAAGACTTCATAATGGTATTCTTTTAGGAAATGGTAATTGACAAGGCAGATGGTAAAGAGTATCCAAGATATTTAGCTTATGATGTGATCCTGTATGATGGGGAAGATGTGAGTTCATTACCATTCCACCCTGATCGTTTTTATACTATCCAACAAAATATTATGGGTGGTAGGCATAAAGCTCTGAAAGAAGGGAGAATACGAAAGGAAACGGAACCGTTTTCAATACGATCAAAGCACTTCTGGGACGTGACACAGGCTGATACTTTGTTAAGCGATAAATTTGCTAAACAGCTTGGCCACGAACCCGATGGTTTAATCTTTCAACCTGCTAAAGAACCATATTGTACAGGACCTTCTCCAGAGGTTCTAAAATGGAAACCTTTATCGCTTAATTCCGTTGATTTTAAATTAAAAATAGTTACAGAATCTGGTGAGGGTATCCTTCCAAAAAAAGTCGGACTTCTTTATGTAGGTGGATTAAATGTGCCATACAGTAAAATGAAAGTCACAAAACAAATAAAGGATTTAAATAATGCAATTATAGAATGTAAAATTGACAATGGTCAGTGGACTTTTATGCGCGAAAGAACAGATAAATCGTTTCCTAATTCTGCAAATACGGCTGATGCTGTATGCAGAAGTATCAGAAAACCAATAACGACTGAACGGCTCTTAGATTATATTAAAAGACATAGATTCGTACAAGATGATTCTGATCTTATGCCACCACCAAGGAGTAAACGTAGGAGTAACTAAGGGTATATTTATCGTGACATGTTAAATGATTTTAAAGTATGAACTACTTGTACCTAGGTTACTGTACCTTATCAAAGTAGTTTCACTGATGTAAAATCATAAGAGAATTTAAACTGTTCATTCAATAAAGAAGTTTTATAATAACTCGTGCATTCTTTTTTACCATTCTAGGTACCTTTACAAAGTTCCCTTCTTATAATAATTATTCCAAGTATTCAATTTTATAAGTAAAAAGACAATATAATTGTGAATCATTATTTTTCTGATTTTTTTTTTTTTTTTTTTTTTCAGATAGGACTGTTTTATTGTGGTGTACAAAAGAACTTACGGTGAAGGAAAAGCGATCGCTGCGGATTAATATAGAATTTGATCATGCAACATTAATACGTTGGTCTCCTGATGGGAAAGCTTTTATCATACATAAAGCCATGGCAAACGCTATTGAAGTCTATAAAATTGCAAAGAAACCAGATGGTACCTTGGCTTCTGCAACAAAAGCTCTAGAATTTCCTGAAGTACGTATTTCATTTTTCTCCCTTATTACCTTCTTAACATATAAATTTCATACTTATTGTTATTAATATTTTAGCATCATACCGAAGATGTTGTTGGAATGGATATTGCATTTACAGGAAAGTACATTATTACATGCAGCAAAGCAAATGATCTTGTATTATGGGACCTTAAAGGTCAGGTTCTTGCAACTGTAGAATTGCATCTTGGATCTACGTATCGAGCACGTATATCACCTTGTGGACGTTTTATTGGCACTTCTGGTTGGTAATAATCTTTTGTATTTAACTAATCATAAGATATAATAACAGTTACTTTAATCATACTAAACTTTCTTACGTAGGATTTGTTCCAGACCTAAACGTATGGGAAGCGGTATTCAGTAAGGCCGGAGAATTTACACAAGTGAGCAAGGCTTTCGATCTCGGCGGACATACGTCTGGAATACTCGATTTTACATTTAGTGCTGATAGCAGTCAAATGGCTACTATCTCAAAAGATGGAACTTTCCGTTTGTATAATACAAAAGGTGATAAATTAGAAAATCCGTTTCTTATAAAATAAGAGTAGCCTATTAAATTTTATTTTAATGTTCGACTTGGATTTTTTTAGTTGAGTTTAAGAAAGGAGAAGATCCGCGCATACTTCAAATTGGATTATGGGAAAATACAGCATCAGCTAATATTGCACTATCTCCAAATACTGAAGTGTTGGCAATAGCTCATGGATCCTCGTTAAGTTTTTATTCTACAATTACTGGCTTGTTAGACAATACTATAGAAGATATTTTTCAAGGTATTTTTTTTTTCTTTAGTCTATCTTACAAGTTTGTATTATAATTGTATTTATATTATAGGTCCCATTATGTGCCTAACTTTCGATGCTGTGGGAGAATACATCTTGGTTGCTGGCGATAGACATATAAAAGTTTTCCGTAATATCACTGGTTATCGAGTGGCGATTGAATCCGCAAAACGCAAGCTAACACAGAGACAAACGTCAGCAACTAAGGAACGACTGGAGAAACTTATCGAAGATAATAGAAAATTTTTACAGGCAATGGGAGAAAAGTGTCCTTAATGGAATAATTTTGATGTTCTTTATAATACCTCTATGATTTCGTTTACAAATATTAAAATACAACTTGAAATAACATTTTCCTCGCATAAAAATAAGATTGTAACATACTTTTATAATCTTGAATAAAGAAGTTCATACGAATTCGTTTGTTTAAAAAACAGATTGAAAGATAGATTTTGTATATCTAACTTCATTGCTTTTATAGTAAAAAATCGCTACATTAGTTCACCGAAAAGATATTTGTGTTTCGAAAAATGCGGTCAAAACATCTACGTGAATTTTCTGACCTTGAGCATGTAAATATTTGTGTTTGACAACATTACTTCGTTTCATTTCGATGACAGTTGTGCAACGTGACGGGATATGACTAAAGAAATAGAGGTTTGTAAATTAATATCAAAGATTATTTGTATTACACGTTCTTGAATATTGTATCAATTTCAGCAATCGACTTCAATGTTTGGGTGGGATTTGATAAATGATTTAGGGGCTTTACCAGAAAATGAAGAAATTAGTATGTATGCACTTATTACTTTGTAGATACCTTGTTTCAATTACCTTTAATTACACTTAAATTATATTTAAGAATCATACTATATAAATTTTTTTTTTTTTTTATCAGTTATAGATTTCCTTTTGGAAAGACTACAACGTGGTCAAATCTACACATGGGTTGGTTCACTACTTCTGACAATAAATCCTAATGATGAAGTATCAACATCACATCTGTACAATTTCTCAGAATTTGATAAGGATCTTAATTCATCTGAAGCTGCTTATGGGGCAGAACCTCATATATACACTGTCGCCGGTAGGGCACATTACAGCCTTACTCGAGAACTGGGGCAAAATTCTCAGGTAAAAAAATTCAATATGCATAAGGAAACTTTTTTTCTTAACTTATTATTACATTATGAATTAAGGTAATCATTATAAGCGGTGCAACTGGAACAGGAAAGACATTCAATGCCTGCAAGTGTTTAGAATTTCTTAGTAAGATTAACAAAAATGAAGTACTGTCTTTTAAAGGAGATTATACGCATAATATTGTGTTGAGAATCATGGATGCTTGTCGTTTAGTATCTGCTTTTACAACTGCATGCACTGAAAGGAATGAAGTAAGTTCAAGACATGGACAGCTTGTATGCCTTCATTATAAAGGTGACACCATTTCTGGTGCAACAATCAATTCATTTCTTTTGGAGAGAAGTAGGGTAACAAGAGGTTCAAATAATTTTCAAATTTTTTATCAGGTTGGAATTTTATCTTTTATTTTATTTTCTTTTTGTATACAAAAATGGTATCTATTAGAAGACTTAAAAAATATATTTCAGATGATATTTGGAATGTCATGTGGTGAACTTGAATCTTTTAATTTATCTAAGGATGAATGTTATGATATACTGAGTGTTATAAATTACAATAAAAGGAATTATTTTCAAGAAAGTTTTCAAGATACTTTAAAGGCGTTGGATGTATTAGGTTTCAAACCTGATCAAAAGAAAAATATTTTTCAAGTTCTTGCCTTGTTGCTTCATATGGGAAATATTAAATTTGTTGAAAATGGTGATAGTTGTATCATTGATACTAATAACAAAAGTATGTAAATAATTATTGGATACATAAAAGAGTAACGAAGGATTTCATAGAACTCCATTTCCAGAGTCCATGGAAGCTTTAAAAAGTACATGTACTTTGAGCACTTTAACCGAGGAAACGGTGACAGAACTACTCACTACCATTCTAATAAATCCACAAAGTACATGGCGGAAACATACCACATATCATCGGCATCTCGTTACCGTCGATGCATGTCGCAATAGACTGCATAGCATAATTAGACACATGTACGATCTTCTTTTTCACTGGGTCTTGAATCATACAAATGACGCTTTATGCGTAAAACATGAATTCTTTCAGTGGCTTGGTATGTTAAATTTAATTCTTTATTATAAATCTATTAAACTTGTTTATATACTTATGTATTTTAGGTGTATTAGATATATTTGGTTTCGAATCTTTCAATAAAAATGGTATAGAACAATTATGTGTCAATTACACTAACGAGAAGATACAGCAATATTTCATTGAAACCTATTTGGAAAAAAGTCGTAAAGATTTGGAAGAGGAAGGTTTTATTAAAGAAACTAATCCCCTGCATACTATTAATTTATATAAAGAACGTCTATATGTTATTGAAGAGGGATTATTCTTAACTTTAAATGATGTATGTAACAAAATTTGGATTCAATTTTGTAACAATTGATTTCAATATTTTTTTATATCATAGGCTTGTCAATCTCCTGTACCAACTAGCATATCTAAAATAATACAACTAGCATGCTCAAATTTACATAATGAACAAAATAAGTTTTTAGATGGAAAAGAAGGGAATTTTATTGTAGAACATTATTCAGGTCCTGTGTCATATTCCATTGATGATTTGTTATCTAAAAACACTGATAAGGTATTAAATACATTGATAAGGTATTAAATACTATAATCTAGTTCTAACATAATTTACTAATATATTTTTCTTTGCAGGTTCCAAACGAAATATCTATGATCTTTGACGTAAGTACAAATAAGTTCCTTCGTTCATTGATCAATATTGAAGAGGAACAATATTCACATACCGCAAAAACGTCTACTAGGAAGAGAACTATGCTTGCTAAATTGAAATATAATATAGACACGCTTATTAAAAAACTAAGCAAATGTGATTTGCATTATGTGCGATGCGTTAAGCCCAAGTAGAGTATATTTTTATATGATTATAGAAAGTACGTGTAAGTCAGCACAATTTTATATTTAACAATACTTTTACAGTCGATTAACAGCTAATGCTAATGAATGGGACCGAAAAGATTTTCGAAAGCAATTGGCTTCTATTGGTGTTTTTGATACGTTGCCACTGGCTAAATGTAAATATCCTGTTCGTCTGTGTTATCAAAACTTCTGTCAACGATATTCTAAAAGACCAACAGAAACTATGAATCCTAATAAATGTGAAATGATTTTGGAGTCGATTGTGCCTAAAAGAAAATTACACGCTCTAGTTCATTTTGGAAAACAATTGATATTTTTAACAGAGCCTGTCTTTCTCAAATTGGAATTCTACAGAAGAAATTACCGTATAAAGTGCGCTAATAAAATACAAATGTTCTGGTTAAAGCATAGTAAGTATCATTTCAGCTTCATTTACTTATACTTTTCTAATTAACTATTCCTTTTACAGGACACAAAAACGTACCCGTTATTTCAAAGTATTTGACAATCAGCGATCAAGTACAAGATGAATATGAAGTGAATAAAGAAATTACATCTGTTAAATTTATGCTTGATCAAGAATTGAACAAATCAAGTAATTCTGAAGATGATGATGTGTTTATTTCTAATTCAGTTTCACCTGACAGTGATGACTTAATAGATCATCTGAATGATGTAACAATAAATGAACCAGAAGACAATACTAAAAATACAACAGAAAATCTAGATGAAACTTCCACAACAAAAGAATCAAAGAACGAATCATGTACTTTGGAAAAATTACACGATATTATTACCATAGATCGTAAGTATCAATTTAAGGATATACACACTGAAAATAATTTACGTGATTAATTTTTTTTAAATTTCAGCCTTTTACAGGTGTAGTAGCAATACCGATATTAATTGTAACGACAACAATAACAATTCATTAAGGGAACACAATGAACATACAGCATTAGACTTTCCTGTAACAAATAGAGAATGTATTGTAAATACCTACAAACAAAAGTATTTCATGAATTCTGATACAGTTCGCATCATAGAAATAGGATCCTCTGTATTTTTTTATAAAAATAGGATTTTGAGTCGACGACGACTAGCCAAAGTAAGCATTTTAAAATTTCAATATTATTGTACAATAACAATGAACATAAAACAATATTTGTTGTAGATGCCGGTAAAGGTTCATACACGTGCTACGTGTTTGATTAATTCGCATGTAGTACCATATCACGAACTACCACAAGGATTACAAGACTGTCTTTAATAGAGTTTGAATTAATTGTTCTGCTGAAGTTAGTCGCTGTGTCAGGCTTTTTCTTATTATTGCTTTAATAAACATTTCTTATTATACTTACAGCGGACGCTATTAAACAAACGTGCTGCTGGGAGTAGGATCTTAAATAACAAAGGATAAATACATACTATACGAATACGGAGTACTGTTTTCTCGCTTTAACGAGGAAATATTAAAATTAATATATTTATATGTGTTTTGAAATAAGACGAAGTTATTTTAAAAAATTTTGTTTTCATAAAAATCGTCTGAAAGGTAAAAAAAATGTTTACATTATATACCGAGATGAGCATCCTTAAAAATTTGTTCCGTGATACAAATTTATAAATAACCGTACAGTAGATTGTATGTATCGAAGGTCCTTTTCTTTTTATCTTTAAGCATTAGTATTCTTCGCGATGCGACCAGTGCAAGGGTTGCTTGTAGATCGCTTCTTAAAATTTGATAATTTGCTCTTAAACTAACTCGCTTTAAATTACTCGAAGGTACAGGTCGTCCGCCAGCAAATGCGAATCTAAAATGAAATCACAGAAAGTACTGGTATAAGATACACTTATCTGTGATAAAATAAAAATCATACTTGTTTACTTTCATACCTTATTTCTCGCCTGGGACCTCGTAAAGTGGAATCGGGAAATGCTGTTTGCCGATCCCATATCAGTCGGCTGCTTGTTACAGGTCTAACGTTTACATACTTTATCTTACTTTTAATAATAATAGGGAGGGGAGTCGGTTTTTTATGTTCGTTCATTGTACTTTTATAAGGAATAGGTAGATAAGGTAATAAAGAATCTCCATAATGTTCCATAAAAACTTCAATGTCTAAGATATGTGCTTGTGATTTCAGAAGGGCACAGACAGAAAGCTGGAATTAAAGTATGTATTATTAATAAAAAGAAATATTAGTAGAAAGTATAATATGAAAGTCACTCACGGCTATCTTTTGCCAAAGAGCAGAACCAGGTGGGGCAAAGTTTAAAACAATATGAACAGAAAGTGGAGATTCTGGTTCGTGTTGGAAAAATATTAATGGCTGTATGCTTGCTATTAATTCCATAGCCATTGCCTTTTTTTTACTTCCATCTGTATTTTCTTTTTCTTCTTTTAAAAGCACATTCTCTAATGTTGGAATATATTTATCAGCGACAAACGGCCACCGAAGCATTAGTTTTAATGCGCATTCTTTAAAAAGCGTTTCAAGATTTGAATTTATAAAACTTTGTCCAAGAAGTAATTCTAACAGCAATTCAGTCAATTTGTCCACCTATAATCAACAGTATTTGAAATTCTGAAATCTCGCTTTCTCCATAGAAATGATCAATAAAATTTGCACAATCTTACTGCAGAACATTACCGAAGTTAAATGATAGGGGTAGACAGCTTCACTGTTGCTTGCAATAGCAATGATAAGTTGACAAGTTCTTGTAGATACTCTTGTATACTGTGCATTATTCGAAATTACCATGGACCTAGCAATTGACATTAATTTATCTATAACTCCTTCACCACCCAAATATGCATTGGTAGCACAATCATTAATTAAAACCTATGAACACATGTTCATATCAAATAAATGTTACATAGATCGATTGGGTAGACATACCTGAAAAGTTTTTTGAGATCCATTGAATAAAGTTTTCAATGCTTTCTTTGCATAATTATTACGTGCTTCTGTGAGTCTTACATCGCATATTTCTGATTCTACAAGAAAAACGTATTAATAATGATAAGTAAATAATGAAGTTTTGTAGGTGATTAAACTGACATGGGTATACCTTGAATAAAAGGTACATTGCTCTGTGATATATTAAGTGGCTCGTTTATTTTTTGTACTAAATTAACAATACGTTCATTAGGAACAAAAACCTTTGCTTCTGTATGATATTCTGGCATTGATTCTGGTGCACCTAATACTGGATCTACATCACACAGATTAGTAATGACAGCATTTACATCTGTAGACATTAAACGTTTCCTCTTGCTGTGTTTCAGCCTTGTTACACATTTCTGAAAATTGATTTGAAATATTGTATTTTATGAATTATAGAAATTCTAACTACTATAAATGTAACAATAATCATATGTACATGTAGAACTTCTCTAAGACGATATGAAGCATCCTCTGCAAGTCTTCGCAATAAAGAATCTGGCAAAGGATGCATTCCTAGCTCTTCCCCAATTGCAGATACCCATTCTGTGCTTAGCACAGCATATTTCCTTGCATTACTGTCAGCTGTATTATTGCTATTGGTATCTCCATTATTATTAACATAGGAATTGCTATATCCTGAACTAGTTTGATTAGTTAACATTTCTTTCATGATCACTTATTTTCTTCACGATAACAACGTATAAATTATTTGGTACCAAGGTTTTCATTAATCGATAAACAATCTTTTATCGCATTCTTTTCAGTATGAACTTTATTTCCTTTAAATTAATTGCTCATATATGTTTTTATAGGAGTAAAAAAATTGCACAGAACATTGCTTTTCGTTTATGTTTTGAAAACAATATGGCTGCCGTAACATAAATTTTATTCGTGCATTATAATTTCTCGATTACGCTGCATAATAAAAGTTTCAATATTACAAAATATTATGTGGAAAGGTAAAGAAACGTAAACAGGTATGTTTTATTAAATTTTTATTGTCAAAAAGAAATCGTTTGTGTCGATATAAATAAATAACTTATCCTCCTAGTAATTTCATGAAAGACGCTGGTGATTATGATTTCATTCTACAGATGTCAGTGTTATCAAACAAAGTTTTTCCCTGTCTTCGTCTGTTTCATAAAGAAGCTCATCTTCTGTCATTGTTACGTGAAAGCTGACGTTCCGTAAAATTTCAAGAGGCACGTCGACCAATCGGAAGTGTCGACGAAATTTACGCACAGAAATATCACTGACGTGTCCACGGAAAGGCGAGCTACTTCAAAGGTTCATGATTATTCTCGTTTCACGCAAGACGAAAACAACATTGGTAGACGAATTGTGTTAATTACAGTGCGATTTGTGAAATTAAGCAGCGTAATTATGGCGGCGGTGTTGAATAATTTTGTAAATTCCTTCACGAACAGATTGTAAGTATATTTCTATGAACGACGATATAACATTTTTTTCTTAAAATGACAATTCCGTCGTTAAACATAAATACATTATTTTCATCTTATCCTGACCCAAATCATTGGTAGTTTATTATTTTTATTTACGTCCTTGTTACTGATACGTGATGATTCGTGGTGATGTAACATCGAAGCCGTTACAGGAATGTCTTATTTTATAAAAATGATAAATGGTTTCTTTTTTACATGCGATTAAACAAAATTACTTATCATGATATGCGTTTTTCCTTATCTACGTTATTAGAATGTAATACGACCTTCGAGCGTAAACGTAGATTCCAGAACTTCATTAATCTGAATATTTCATGCAATGAAACTTTCATTTACGAGCATAGTTTCTTATGACGTGTTCCGAATCGAGTGTAATCAAGAGTTTTGACATTTGTAAAATCATAATTGATTATTCTAAACGTTCTTTGTCTTTTCATAATTTCCGCATATTTTTATATTTTTTCAGTATCTTGATTATTTATATGATTTCAATGTATGATTCTTCTGATGAATGCAAGAATAGTGAAATAATGAAAATGTAACAAATTTTTATTGTTGCAGGGAATCACCGGTTAGACAACACTTAAAAAATGTCTACGGTTGTCTGTCCTTATCAACATTATCAGCTGCTGCAGGAGCTTATATTCATTTATACACAGAGCTCCTGGAGGCTAATTTATTAACCACTCTTGGTACTTTTGGTCTTCTTTTTGCTTTAATTAGCACACCAGATAATGGAAAAAATCAAAAATTGCGGCTCAGCTATCTTCTGGGATTTGCATTTTTATCTGGGCTTGGATTGGGTCCTTTACTTCATTTGGTCATAAGTATTAATCCAAGTATTGTAATAACTGCGCTTATAGGTAAGTTAATAAATCATTTCTGTTTATTTAACCATTAAATATTGTTACATATTGTGATGTCACATTATGAAATGTGTTGCACAATATGTTTAATGTATGAGCATCAACTAACTTCTTGTATCATTAATTTTTCAGGAACGACCGTTGTGTTTGTATCATTCAGTATTTCTTCTCTTTTGGCTGAACGAGGTCGTTGGCTGTACCTTGGCGGTACTCTAATTAGCTTACTAAATATTATGGTTCTGTTTTCAATTCTCAATCTCTTCCTCCGTTGGTCTTTGTTTTACCAAGCCCATTTATATATTGGATTATTCTTGATGTGTGGTTTTGTCATTTATGACACGCAATTGATCATTGAAAAATACCACATGGGCAGCAAAGATTTTATTCTGCATTCATTTGATCTTTTCATAGATTTCATTAGTATTTTCCGTCACCTTCTTATAATCCTTACACAGAAGGTAAGAAAATACACCAGTGTATAGTAGTATATTTTTAGATTTTGTTTATTATTTACTTAATTTGTTACAGGAAATATCAAAAGAACAGCGTAAACGCAAGAATTAAGCGAGAGTAAAGGAGATTGTAAAGTATCATACCATTCAAGTAAATCCATGAGCTAGAGGTCTTCATCTAATCTAATCATATGTAAGACATATATATTTACTATGATACAATGAATTTAAATAACACAGCTTATCAATTATCAAGAAATTTTTAGATGTGCGTTGATCATAAGAACGCACTGTATTTATTTTGAATTACTTAGATGTCACTTCTTTTTTCAATTATCTATTACCTACTAGATTTATATACATGTATACATACATAGAGAAAAATTTATTGTACTATATTTTTATCTTTCAATAAACAAAATTTCCCAGCGTTTAGGGCGTTTTTAAATCGAACGGAAGTATTTTCATTTGAACGACTGAAATAAAATTTAAAAAAAACAACACAAGATTTGGAATTAAAGGACTGAAATCTTATTTATTAAAATGTAACTTTACACGTATGATCATCATTTACATGTGTATATAAAACACAAAAATTACACGTCACGCATCGATTTAGGTGAATATAAAAGATGTATGAGAAAACAAATCGATGATAATGAAATGTAACACACGAATGTGTTGCGAAAATGTACATACGTTGAGATTGTGTACAAAATGTGTACAATACGTCAATAAGTGATTAATCAATCACCTTTGAATACATTTAATACGGACGCTGACGATCCCTGTCTCTATCTCCACGGCTGAAAAAAGATGCAAGTAATAAAAATCTAAAGAAACATATTTTGGAATGTACAGATAAAGGAAAAGATATATAAACTAACCCGCCGCCGCCTCTCATTGGACCACCCCGACCTCCTCTTCCTCCCCTATCACCGCCACGAAAACTTCCTCGGCCGCCCCTGTCACCGCCACGACCGCCTCTGTCGCTTCTGAAACCACCACGGCCACCTCGATCACCACCGCGATTTCCTCGTCCACCACCACCACCTCCGCCGCCGCCACCACCAGCACCTTCCGGTTTTAGACTTTTGCAGAGATTACACTGATCTCTCCAAGCAAAGTTCGTGTTACCGCATTCTGGATTGGGACACCTAGGTAAACATTAAAGGCGTATGAAAAACTGTTTACCGTTTATATAAAACACATTTAATTTTAAAGAATAAGATAGTACCTCCAGTCTCCTCCACGACCTCCTCCATCGCGTCGGTCATCACCACTACCACGATGATGATCGTCTCTGTCACCACCACCTCCACGGCTTCCAAAACCACCTCGACCTCGACCTCCTCCTCCTCCACCGCCTCCACGACTTCCACCGCTACGGCTACCTTGCCAGTTACTCTTGTGTTGAGCAATTTGTACTTTTATAGTACGTCCTTTAAATTCTTTGCCGTCGAACCAGTCGATCGCAGAACGTGCAGCGTTCTGATCGTCGTAAGTCACGGTGGCTTCACCCTTTGATTTACCGGTGTTCTTGTCTTTGTACATCCACACTTTAGGTTTTCCGGTTCGTTTGTCATGCTAGACATTTAGAAATATTTGGAATTAGAAAAGACGCTGGTAGAATCTTTCTGTTTTTCTTTTCAAATTGTATTAAGTAAACTTACTTTGATTATACCAATAGCTCCAAAGTGTTGACAAATTTCTTCTTCCGAAATTGAAGGATCCATACCAGATACAAAAATAGTATCCTCTTGCGTAACCATTCCATCGTTGCCACCGCCACGGTCACCGTAGCCCCCTGTAATGTAATAAGAATTAATACATCTGGCCAGAATGGCATTCCTTGACGTAGGAATAATACTTGCAAAATCTACTGTCCCTAAACCTACTCAAGTCTAAGCTAACAAGTGGAAAATTTATATTGGGTTAAAAGACAACTAAATAACATATGTTTTTAAAGAAGAATCAAATCTTGGAAACTTTTTGAAACTTGGAATCTTTTATTTCCCCGTCGTATTTATTTTATGTTTAAAATAATTTTGACATTATAATTAAACTTAAATACTATACTGAGCAAACACTTTGCTCCCTTTTTGTCCTGAAGTAATTACTAATACTGTTTCAATGACCACTTCCCAAATACATTTTAAAATAATTTCTTTTGTGGTACACAATAAGAATCTTTTAATTCATGTATGTTTAGAAACATCAAATTATCGTGACATTAGCTTTAGTTTCCCTGAATACATGAATTTTATTTCACCTAATAAAAAGTGATACCTTTCCTTAATATTACTTCAAATTTTTGTAATTTGTTGAATTCGTGACATTTCTATTATCGTACCTTTATCGTATAAAATTATTTATTTAAAGATAATTCTTTTTTTTTTTTCTCTCTTTGACCCGTGCATTAACAAAAGTATTAGTACTCATTGGCCTAATATTCTTAGTAGCGTATAACAGTATGTAGAGAACACAAGGTTGCAGCTTAACATACAAAAGGGCTGCGATATTATTTTTGATTCTTACCATTTCCCTATATTGTACTTTCGGGGAAACCTTATTAACGATCAGGGATATATGTACTTTGTTCACCAGCTGCCTTTTATACTTCAATTCACGTGGGTAAAAAACAACTGAACCTTTATGCTACAATATATACCTTTTTATAAAGCTTCCTGTTTTGTTTTATATATACAAAATTAGACTTAACGTTCATAGAACGTTAATTATTTGAATAATAAACTTGATACGTTTGAAAACTAAAAGACAACATTACTTGTTTTCAATATAAATTTTATAACAAATAGAAACAAACTTTACTTATACCGATTGAAAAAGCAATTGGTGATTAAAGCAGCTTCTACAGAGCTGCGATAACATTTTCTTTCTTTTGTAAATTACACCATACTTTTCTGGTTGAATATTAGTTATCAAAGAAAAAAAAAAAATACCCCTAACAATGTTACATAGCAGCCCTTTCATATAATACAAGTAACCGAGTATTTAGATTTTAAATATTAGAGTGAAAGCTTGAATAGCACCAGACTAGTACAGACAGTCTGGTGCATTTACCTTTGTTATAACCACCACGGCCACCGCCACTGCTAAAACACAGAAGCAGATATACCAATGAGTTGACTCATGGACAGACTGATCGATCGATCGATGCATGGCGAATCAAATGCTGCTCGCCACCTCTCTTCTTGATGTACCTACTGTCTAAATGTCTGTAGTCACAATATTACTTAATACTAAATCAGTCATTTGTATCGTCATGTTAGTCTGTCGCGTCCAGCATGCAGAAATTACCTACGTACATACATATATATATACACAATACATAGTACCTTTGTAGCGGTACTACCAAAAGTATAAGAGCCATGCGATGCTCTTCGCACAACTACTAAGATATAAATTGATCAAGAAAATCCTATATGAAACTTTATTCTGTTCAGATCAGTTGTACTTATATTTGATGTCCGAAAAATTTAATAAGTGGCAGAGCAGATTATCCATCATGATAAAAAAATAATTAATTATACCAGAAGAATGACCATGTTGGTACAATAATATCCTACATCAAAAAAGAGGTAAAATATAACAAAATAGTACCAATATATTCAACGAAAATTCAACTTAATATTATTGCTCGATCACACATAGATAAGCAGAATAAAAAATTTGAAACGTCTTTTAATTGTCTAGTCGATTTCAATAACCCTAAGTGGTATTAAGACAACAGTGGCCCCAGTGGCAGTATAAACCGCTTTACAGGTATGATTAATATGAAACCTTTACGTATGCGCATAGTATTATTACATGTTGTAATAATGTAAAATCAGAATATATACCACACGTTATAACCATTTTGCGTCATTTGTCGTATACAACCTGTTTTTACCTTTACCAGTTATACCTGTGTGTTAAACCTGTAGGCACACTTTAAACATATTAACACCCAATGGGCATGAAACCATTTGGAAACAGACAACAAGAGTTTTCAGAACTGTCAAGAATTTCATTTCATACCATGATTACTTCAATAAACATATTTACCTCTTCACTGATTAATAATGTCATTGTATGACTGAAGTTTTACTTTTTTTTTTTTTTTTTCATTAGCCTTATAATATTTTCGCTTCATCATGTATGTATATGTAAATAATATAAGAAATGAACTTACTTATATCCACCACCAGAGCGGTCACTGTATCCCCCACGATCTCCGTATCTACCACCACCTCCTTGGCCTGAATACGTAAAAGCTTGCTTTAGCAAGGCTATACTTTTCCATAGATTACTTAAAAGTATTTAATATACCTCCACCATAGCCTCCACTGGAGCTATTACGATAGCTTCCACTGCTTCCACCTCCGTGCCCATAGGTTCCACTATAACCGCCACCTCCGCTATTACTTCCCGAACTGCCTCCACCACCATAACTGTTTGGGTTGTAATTGTTTTGATTTTGTGATTGATTGTAGTCTGGGCCACTGCTGGAATTGTAACTGTTGTAACTTCCATAATTGCTTCCACTGTTTGGTGGTGGTTGACTATATTGATTGTAACTGCCACCACCACCAGTAGAAGGCGGTGGATACGAAGTATCCTGACCACCAGAAGGTGGTGGTTGGCTGTACTGATTGTACCCATGCTGTTGGTAATTTGAATACTCTAAAACAGTTAAGAAAAACATATTGTTAAACCTTAATTGACAACTTTTATAATACGTTCTAATCTATATTACATTTAGAAAAACGACAGAATAACATGTGTAATAATGTAGTATTGCATAGAAGATAAAAAATTAAAGCAAAATGTAAAAATCAATTTATAC
Organism: Osmia lignaria lignaria; assembly: GCF_051020975.1. Lineage (NCBI taxonomy): Eukaryota > Metazoa > Arthropoda > Insecta > Hymenoptera > Megachilidae > Osmia > Osmia lignaria. Next base: position 7,769,123 of record NC_135044.1, on the reverse strand, counting down.
AAAATTAAGTGAAAAAAAAATTAAATAGGACGAGATACTTGAAATACTGATCAATAAGTTTACGCGGTGTGTGCCATAGAAGCGGAGAACACTGTTACAATTTTAGTATATATCAATCTTGATGAAATTTTATTTAACACTTACCTGTCATTTCTCAAGGGAACAATATAAAATAATTAATTAGAAATTAATTGCAAGCAGAGAAAAGCTATAAACGTGGCAATACTTGAAGCTCGATAGTATATATTTATTACCTAAGAAACTTCTTATTAAGAAATGTTCATTATGCATGATAAAAATCAATTTTCTATTATTAGAAAATGTATCATATTTTTTAACGTAAAAATTTCAAGTGTTTTTTACTTACGGCTGTCCGTCATCGTGCCTTCCTCCGGTAATCAAATTGCTACACGGTAGAAAAAGCACGTAATGGCGGGAATGGTGCGACTTTCCAACGACGAATCTGAACGATTCCAGTTCAATGGTTGAACGCGTTGATTCCTTGCCGGATATCGACCACGAAGAACGGAAGTCTTATTTTTTAGATGGCGCTGCGAGTACCGTCAATTTTATACCTTCAATTGATTAAGGTAGTAATACGCAGGAATTTTAATTCAAACCGTCAGCACGAAATCGTGAATTTTTATAATTACAAGTCCTTTTGGAAAAATTACAATATGGCGGAAGCAGGTATTCTGAATTTTATTAGGAACACATAACAGGACAAAAATTAAAACTGTTAAATTTTATGTTTTTATTATTCTTGTATCATAATACTACACTTATTTTAAGTTTTCAGTACAATCCATGATTTTGGTTTTGGTCTTAAACAAACTTCACTGCATTTTAATTAACAAAATATTCATGAGAGTTACAAATGATTCTTTATGCAGTGATATTTGTTTTTTGTTGCTGTCTTTGATATATAATATTTACACCGACAGTAACATAATTATGTTCATTTTAATAATCTCTGCCTAACTCCTAATAACTCGTTAAGGTATTAAACCTTTTCACACCTTACCTATTAATTTATGATATTTCAATACAAAATTAGCAATTAAGCAAATAAGATCAGTTACTTATTTATAAAAAATTACTTCCCGATGGTTCACAAAATCCATTAACGCGTATTAGATTTGTATGGATACACACGAAATATAAATACATTATTACATGGTATATATTAATAGTGTACAGCTTCTATCAGAAAAACTTTACATTTTCAAACAATGATAAAACCGAAAAGTACGAATGGTATATCTGTGAAAATAAAGACAATAAAAAACATGGTTTGCGTAATTATAACGGTCATCTGTACATACATTAGTGTTAGGAAAAAGGAAAACTTAATTGCGGCTATAAAAATTCTGATGCCAGATTAAAAGTTACATATAAACAGAAATGGAGAAATTGAAGATCACGAATTGGAATGTTGAGAGGGTGTTAATCCTCCGGTATGTTCAGGACTATGTTTCTGTTTTTTCCTCTTTTTCTCTTTCTTACGTTTTTTCCTAGCTTCTTTTTCTTCGTCGTGTCTTTTTTGTTTCTTATGCTTCTTCTCATGAGTATCCGAACCACCAATGTCCGTTGATGTTGCTTCTTGACCAGTAGGTACTTCTCCTGGTTTGTGTTTATGCTTTTTATGTTTATTTTTGTGTTTCCTTTGCGGAGCCTGATTAACATAGCGATACTGTTCTGGTAGCTGTAAAAATAATCAATTTTAATTTATGCCATCTATTTTAATGCATACATTTTTCTAATATAAGATTTGTTTGCTTACAGGCCCAGGATGTAAACGAAAACCAGCCAATTGAACGCTGGTCAAAGGTAACAATTCCTTTCCACCTATTGGAGGTTTCTCGATCACAGATCTTAACGAACTGAAAAATACAGGTATAACAGTAATAATAAAATATTTTAAACACGATAAATAAGAGATTATCAACATACCTATTATCCACATGACCAGGTCTATCTATAATTCCAGGTAAGTTAGGTAAAAATGAAGAAAGTTGTTCTTTAAGTTTTTTTCCACTAAATTTACTATAAGAATGTTCTAGGCCATAATAGGCCATTAAGTTAGTTGCCCCTGTTAGTTCGCTCTCTCCTATAAAATTTGTAGTAAGATTTATTATACATATATTTCAGAGGATTCATTAAAATACGAATGAAATATTACCAGGGGGTTCCTTCATTAAGTAAAATGGTCCACTGTGAACGATAGATGGGTTTTTACCCAGGGAAATGGTCGTTTTCAGTGTTCCTGTTGAATCCTGACGTGAAACAACAGGAGAACGTGCACCCCTGGGTGATGATTTTGGTGAATACTGCTCCACTTTGCTACGAAACTGATCGCCCATCATCATCCTTTGATTTTACTTCATGGCACCTTCACTATAATGAATAGGCTCTAACAAAGAGCACAAATAATGCTTCTAAGCTTGCTTTGCCCAATCGATATATGTTCACACTATACTAATACATCCAAGCACAATTTGGTGCTATGATAAAATGCACAGTCAATGCATAACCTTCATATTATCATATGCACATACCATGCAACACAATAACAATGGGAATACAACATTTGTTAAACTGCATGGTAAATCCACAATATGTGAGAAATGTCTGATAAATTTGTCAATTCAACTTTTATAGGACATATATCATAAGGTTGTGTAATTTGTTTCTGATTATAATTTACTCTTCCATGAATTAATTGACATATTAACTGATTGTTTTATCATTCATTTAGTTTGAACTGCAGGGTACAGTTCACGGAAAATGAAACAGTTGCTGTCACCAGTGATATTTCTCAAAGAATATTAGTTTTTAAACCAACAGTCAATTACAATTTTACATGGTTATAGTGTTTCTTTAAATAAATACATGATATAAATATTATGTATAAACTTATGTGTTAATTCATTTAAATCCATTATTTCTTCAGGTATTCCCACTAACCAATAAAAATCTTTTTCCTTACATTCATTTCTTACCAAAACACTACTGAATACAAAAATTTCTATGCTTTCCTCGTTTACGCTTACAATGCATATCAACCAGGCCCACCAAACTCTACTCTTCTGAATTAGATGCGGATCTTAGTTTGTCTCCCAGTCCACTTGAAGCGTTGATGTCGCCAACAACGGTAGCTGCCTGCGGCACCTACATGAAGCTAGCCGGAAGGAATAATAAAATATGATTATTTTTAATTTTTCTTAGTGTATTTCGTTTGTAAATCGTACGATTGTGACAATTACATCTTTTGTAATTAGCAATTCTATTGTAATCATAATGTGAGCCGAAACATTTTAGTAATTCTTTATAATAAACAGATTTTGTAATAACTGATAACTGTAATTGATTGGAAATCATTTGTGATTTACAAATATATCATTCTCATTATTTGTGAGTGAATAATTTCTTAATTATTTACAAGTTTGTTTTATAATAAATAATTGTAGTGCGCATGCGCTACAGATCTGGTCGTACCCATCACTACCACGAACAATTGAGTTTCACGATTTGTTCGTTTTTAGGTCTTATATTATGCTATTTGCTTTGGGGTCCCTTACATCCCGGTGGATTAATATCGGTATGCAGCGTCACCGGTACCTCGGGGTCTCAGATACCCCGAATGCCCTAGTGTCGATAAGCAAAGAGTGTCATCCGTGCTTCGGGGTTCCTGACACCCCAAGATGATATTATGTCGGTATGCAGAGATACTAACTGGTGCTTCGGGGTCTTTGGAACCCCGGATGCTATATTATTCATATGGAAAGGTAGTCATTGGCGCTTGGGGGTCCTTAAGACCACAATATGATATTAGGTCGGTACGCAGAGGGCGTCATCAACGCAACGGGGTCCCTAACACCCCTGGATAATATCAGGATCCGAACAAGTGAGTTTCACGATTTGTTCGGTTTTAGGTCTTATATTTCGCTAGATCCGGTCGTACCCACCACTATCCCGAACAAGAGAGTTTCACGATTTGTTCGTTTTTCGGTCTTATATTTCGGTAGATCCGGTCAAACCCATAACTATTCAGAACAAGTGAGTTTCACGATTTGTTCATTTTTCGTTCTTATATTTCGCTAGATCCGGTCAAACCCATCACTATTCCGAACAAGTGAGTTTCACGATTTGTTCGTTTTTCGTTCTTATATTTCGCTAGATCCGGTCAAACCCATCACTATTCCGAACAAGTAAGTTTCACGATTTGTTCGTTTTTCGTTCTTATATTTCGCTAGATCCGGTCAAACCCATCACTATTCCGAACAAGTGAGTTTCACGATTTGTTCGTTTTTCGTTCTTATATTTCGCTAGTTGCTTGGGGTCCCTGATACCCCTGTGGCAAACTATCGGTATGCAGTGTTATCGGTACCTCGGGGTCTCAGGTACCCCGAATGCCGTAGTGTCGGTAAGCAAAGAGTGTCGTCGGTGCTTTGGGGTCCTTGGCACCCCAGGAAGATATGTCGGTATGCAAACAGTGTCACTTGTGCTTCGGGGTCCCCGGAACCCCGGATGTTATATTATTCGTATGCAAAGATAGTCATCGTTTAGGGGTCCTTAATACCCCAATATGATATTAGGTCGGTGCGCAGAAGGTGTCATTAACGCAGCGGGGTCGCTAACACCCCGGATGATATCAGGTCCGTATGAAGAGGGCACAACCAGTATAATTTTTTTCCACAATTTATTTAATTTACTTCATTTACTTTTTTTGCTTATTAAATAAGTTCATCGTAGGGGACTAACATTTATGATAATATCCCTCTTCTGGGTCTCGGCCGAGGACCCCATTTATTTTACTTTCTCCAGTTATTTATATAATTTTATCACTCATTATAGGCCAAGGCCATCACAGTATCCCTTACATCCCTGTATTCCTTTCATCCCAGCACTCCTTACATCCCTACATTCTTTTCATCCCTTCATTCTTTTCATCCCTACATTATTATCATCCCTACATTCTTTTCATCCCTACATTATTATCATCCCTACATTCTTTTCATCCCTACATTCTTTTCATCCCTACATTCTTTTCATCCCTTACATCCCTACATTCTTTTCACCCCTACATTCTCTTCATCCCTTACATCCCTACATTCTTTTCACCCCTACATTCTCTTCATCCCTTACATCCCTACATTCTTTTCATCCCTTACATCCCTACATTCCTTTCATCCTTACATTCCTTATATCTCTGCATCCCTTATAATAAATATATTAACAAGACTGCTTTAAGTAAAGGTAAGTAAAGGTAAGTAAAGGTAAGTTAGTTCCTTTTTTCGGCACCAGAGGGCGCTGATTCGATGTCGAGATTTTAGTTCACATTTTTGCCGCTAGAGGGCCAAAATCGGGGCTTGATTTAGTTCCTTTTTCGTAAACCAGATGGCGCTGATCCGATGTCGAGATTTTAGTTCACATTTTTGCCGCTAGAGGGCCAAAATCGGTGCTTGATTTAGTTCTTTTTTCGTAAACCAGATGGCGCTGATCCGATGTCGAGATTTTAGTTCACATTTTTGCCGCTAGAGGGCCAAAATCGGTGCTTGATTTAGTTCCTTTTTCGAAAACCAGATGGCGCTGATTCGAGGTCGAGATTTTAGTTCACATTTTTGCCGCTAGAGGGCCAAAATCGGTGCTTGATTTAGTTCCTTTTTCGAAAACCAGATGGCGCTAAATTTATTTGTACTTTAGTTCTTTTTTTCGCCACTAGAGGGCGCTGTTACGAACGCCGAAAGCGTCTTTTCAAGAATGTAAGTGATAAAGGTATAGAAAGAATGCTGAGATGTAAGGGATGCAGAGGTGTAACGGAACGAGGGATGAATAGAATGTAGGGATGGAAAGAATGCAGGGATGTAAGTGATACAGAGGTGTAACGGGAGGGGGGATGTAAAGGAAAATGGTAGGGGTCCGGGGCTAGGGCCCCGGTCTCCACTGCACGCGGCATGAGGAGTGTCGGCATCGGGTGTGGCCCCCGATGTTGGCGGAGTTTGGCACATGGCGGAGGGTCAAAGGGCCCTCCCTACCGCCCTAGTGCAGGCCACCGTGGTGGTTTTAGTGGGTAAAAATCGCACACTACCTCCGGCCCCTCCCTAGGGGGGCTGAAGGTGTCTTTCTGAAGATTTCCACCACGTTAAAAAAAAAAAAAAAAAAAAAATGGGTATTTAAGGGTTGCAGGAATGTAAGGAATGCTGGGATGGAAGAAATGCAGGGATATAAGGGATACTGTGATGACACTCTTTGCTTGCCGACGCTACGGCATTCGGGGTAGCTGAGACCCCGAGGTACCGGTGACGCTGCATACCGATATTATTCCACCGGGGTGTCAGGGACCCCGTAGCAAAAAGCGAAATATAGGACTTAAAAACGAACAAATCGTGAAACTCACTTGTTCGAGGTAGTGATTATAAAACAAACTTGTAAATAATTAAGAAATTATTCACTCACAAACAATGAGAATGATATATTTGTAAATCACAAATGATTTCCAATCAATTACAACTATTAGTTATCACAAAATCTGTTTATTATAAGGAATTATTAAAAAGTTTCGGCTCACATCATGACTGAAATAAAATTGCTAATTACAAAAAAAGTAATTTGTCACAAACGTTAAAAACAGACTCACAATCAATCACAAACGGTTTACAAACGAAATACACTAAGAAGAATTAAAAATAATCATATTTTATTATTCCTTCCGGGTAGCTTCATGTAGGTGCTTGATCGGAACTAAATTGGAACTAAATTTGTAACGATTTCATACTCAAAACGAGCTATGTATATGAATAAGTTTTGACTGGTATAAATGTTTCCTTTATCGATTTTGATCTATCGATCTTTTTTAAATTTGAATATAAGGAAGTTTTAAAATACTGTATTAAGCACTTGGTTATTGTTAAAAATATCTAATAGAAGATTGTTGTAAATGCTGGGAATGTTTAATAAATTACAAGATAATTTATGTTGCGAGAAAGGATCAAGCGAAAACAGTTGAGAAACACTGAAGATAGTGATAGCGGTAGGAGGTGAACGTTGAGACTTGGGCCACGCTTGTCAGTCGTCGTGAAAGCGATTGTTGGCCGGGTGGATTGTTGTGATGATCTGTTTGTTTAAATTCATACAATGTCCAACCTTTTACGAAGTCTGGTCTTCGGAGTGCTTGTTAGTCTCGCGAACACCAGCATGCCTCATCTCTGGTACGAAACCTTACCAGCGGTGGCCTTAGACTATAAAGTTCATATCGATGCTGGGAAAGAAGATTGTTACTTTCAATATGTTAATTCGGGCGCAACTTTCTACGTAAATTTTCAGGTATACAGTTATTTTTAAGATACAATTACTTTGTTAAAAATACGTTTCCTTATTCGTTATAAAAGACTTCCAAAACACCTGGGTATTTTTACACCTCAATAAGTATTTAATTAATCTCAATATTTGACCATATGGTTCACTCTACATATTTTTACCAATTATTACTTAACTTTCATTAATTAGAATGAGAAAAGTATTAAATAATGGTTGTAAGTGCAGGTGGTACGAGGTGGAGATGGGAAAGCTGGTTTTGCGATAAGAAATCCAGATGGAATAATAGTTCATCCCTACCAGTGGGTTTCTAATTCGGATTACCAAGATACAGTGCAGAATGCTGGTTACTACAGTATTTGTATAGACAACCAATTTTCTAGATTTGCATCAAAATTAGTTAATTTATACATCACAGTAATCAGGTAATACATCTATAATTATACACAGTGTATTTGTAGTTTTATTAATGTTAATCGCTATTATTTATCATAGGTACGACGAATGGGATAGGTATTCGAGAGAACTGGAAGAACTGAATCTTTCTGTAGGGAACTTTACGGTATGTACCCTTTGTCCTTCTAGTTAGGAATAACGTATATATCAATGTTTTTACCTTTATAGTCGGCGCTAACTAATGTTGAGAGAAACATTAACGACATACTTCAGACTCAACATTTGAGTAGAAGTAGAGAAGCCAGAGATCTAAATTTATTACTGGATAACAATTCTTATGTCCAAACATGGTCCATCGCGCAAATAATCGTCATATTGGTAACGACAACGATACAGGTATATTTTGTAAGGAAATTATTCGAGGTGAAACCGTCTAAATATTCGAGAGCAGGTATATAAAGAAGAAATTTCTTTCACGATAAAAAAGTAACGTCAGATTTGTTGGATTTGTAAGTTAAATATGTAGCATGCTCTCTTCTTGGAGAGTTACCTGTTGTTCTTTGATCAAAGAAATTCGCTGTATTCTCAAAGATAGGATAATATTCCTTTTGTTAACAAGAAACTGCGAAAACACTGCATAAGACTGTCTCGTGTTTCGTACATCTACGTATGAAACATTCCATTGATCACCTTAAGGTATCCATTCATTTATTTTCTTTTATTCTCAGCTTTTTACTACGAATGTACGGACTATATATTTATGGATAAATAAAACTATTAAGGAACGTTTATAATTGCATTTATATCAGGATAATAAAGATTAACATACTTTTTTTATAGACTTCTTTAATTTTATTCGGCCCTTATGATACTCGACGAGTGGATAAGTATAAATAACATCATCTTGGTTTACTCGAAGTTGCGTCTTCAAGTCTTTCAGCGAATAGCAGATTATTGTTTCGTTTTTCTTTGCAACACGTTACCGTTCAACGCGAGAAGACGGTGTCTTTGCTTTAAATTTCTCGCGCGAACGTGTTCCGATGCAACTTCTTTCGTATAATTTCCAGGAAACCAGCCCTGTTCGCGGTTCAATAATTTTTCACCGTGATACCAACCGTCTGACATCTTTCTGAACACGTTTATAACGTCCCCTGAAAAATAGAGAAAATAATAATATTTGTAATTAGCATATTGATTAAGGAAGAAACGAGAAAAAGATCGCTCACCGGGATGCAACGATAATTCGTCCGGTTGGTTTGGAGAATAACAATACAAAGCTACCACTTGAGGACAATCCCATACTTCGTAGAGGGTTTCCTCAACCAATCCTCGATTCGATGGTGAAACAGCTTCCAACCACCTTTGCCTTTCCGTATCGCTCTCGCACGTTAATATATATTCGATTTGATGACCAGAATAATTTTCCAAAAGAGTTAACAGCATCGCGTTACGACCCGCGAACGGCGAATCCTCAGGAACAGACTCTAAAGCGATCAAACTCCTTTTACACGTATCTATTACAGTATACGTTGTATCGTGACTACTAAAAGAAGAAGCATGCGTTACGTACGAATGATATCCTATTTTACCTAAATAATATTTTCATAGATCATACTTGGACTTGTATTTTGCGACTAGAAGATAATCCGTGAGTAACAAAAGGTAGAGGTGCGTTTTGTTAAACCTTCGCCCGAATGTGAGCTTGTATTCCGCGTCGGTTTTGTTCGACAATTGTACAACAGGTCCAGTTTTAACCAGGTACTTGCCTTTCAATACGATAGGTTTAATTTTCGCGGAATACTCGAGTTTTCTATGAAACAGAAACGATGTATTTACAAAGAAGAATAGCAATGAACGATTTGAAAAAACGATCGTCACCTGGCTAAACTTTCCATTTCCGCTTCTTTCGCCGCGGCACGCGCACCCTCGTTACATTCGGTAACGACGTAACTTAAGCTCGACAAAACTCTCTCCCAGTGATGTCTGTCGACGTGTTCGGAGGACAATTTCGAGAGGACTGCATCGGCCAGCAAAGGAAGCCTGAATCAAACGCAATCGTGCAGTTTTTCTGAATTGATCGTTCGAGGAGCATTCGTCTCACCTGGTTATCCGTTGCATGGGTAACATTAAAAACGAATGTAACGACAAGCTTTGGCAAGCGGAACGTGCCTCAACTTGCGAGACCACGTCTAGAAACTTGAGACCCTTTCGCGACCTGAAAGAAACGACGTCGGATTTGAAATCGGTGGAAAGAAAGGGAAAGTGTCTGCTTAGTAATCTAGCTCACCGTAAATCTTTGAGCGTGCTGTCGATGCTAACTTGATTCGAGCAGTACGCTACATAAATATCTAAACATTTCTCGGCATACTTGAGCAGCACGTCCGGCAGTCCGTGCAGCATAGGATCCTGCCTCCATATGCTTTCCAGCTCTGCCAGACACTGTTCCGATGCGTGCAACACGCTAGGAATACCACCGAACAGCTTGTCCCTTTCGACGGGCGTTAAAATCTCGTTGATAGACGGCTCGTTGATGAACTCGTTCCTTAGAACTCGCAGGGAATTCAAGTACGAAGCTTCGGACGTTAGAATTTCAAACTTTGCTTCTTGAATCTTTCTCTCCTCCGTGGTTAGACGTTCTGATGGAAAAAGTAAAATTAGATCGTCGAATAAGAAGTGTCGCAACGTTTTAGGATAACGATGGTCGCTTACGTAGAAGACCGGTGTTTACTACTTGCACCGTTTGACACCACAACGTTCTGTGGCCTGGTTTCGCCAAGTCGGTCGTCGATTGCGATGGAATCATGTCCTCGACCTGTACGTGTCGATGGTTACTGCATTTGTGGGATAAACAGGATGCTTCTAGAAGCGTGTCATTACAATGGGATTTCTACCATTTAACAATTATCTCGAAAAGACATATTTCTAGAGTCATCCTGACGTTATTAGCCAACCTGTATCTAAGGGAACTACCTAAGTGTTACGCTCACTTATTAATGAAACTTTGCCACCTTGTAGAGCTCGTCGCCCTGAACACGCCTATACCACCTTTTTGGGGGCAGACGGCTAATTGTTTAAAAGATATTAACAATTAAAGTTAGTTACTCCTTACATTGAGAAGCAGTAAATTTTGATAATTTAAATATAACTTAAATTCTATGAAAATTAATTAGCTATTAATAAATGCAATGATTATAGCACAGTTGTAATAATTATTCAAAAAGAGTCAAATTATCATTAAAAAGAAAAAAGAAAAAAAAACTTGAAAACCATGGAGTTGAACCGTGGACAGTTAGATTGTCAGTCAAGCGTTTTACCGCGGAGCTAAGCATTTATATGTGTTAGTTTCTCATGCTTCTCAATGTAAGGTGTAACTAACTTTAATTGTTAATATCTTTTAAACAATTAGCCGTCTGCCCCCAAAAGGTGGTATAGGCGTGTTCAGGGCGACGAGCTCTACAAGGTGGCAAAGTTTCATTAATAAGTGTGCGTAACACTTGGATAGTTCCCCTTGAAAATCTTGAGAAGGGGGTAAGAGTTATCGGAAAAATTCTTGGGTCAAAACCTGAACGAATGGCCGAGATTTTTCCGGTTTGACCGGAAATGGCCGAAAACGGGTTGGTTCTATTTTCAGGTGTTACCTCCTCGTAGCCATCCGAATTGGAGTCGAACGCCCCTCGGGCAGCAGCGGCAGCGTAGAATTGATACAGCGGTTCCTGCTCGGCGAGTACGCTGTAGTGATCTGTACAGAATTACAGAAAGTTACGAAATCGAAGGGAACGAGAGAAGAATAAAGCTTACCTGTTTCTTCGTCGACGGAGGAATGATCGCCGGCGATTTTTGTCGAATCGCCAGGACCGTTCGCGGTGTAACCGTTCAGATAGAAAGTAGAAAATCCAGTGACGCTTTTCTTAAAATGCCTAGCGAAACCAAAGTATCTACCACCCTCTAAATTCGACTGATCGTTCTCCTCGCAGACATGTTCCTCGTCGACGGAGGTTCTTCTTCGCATACGACCGAGGCTTCCTTTCGTGATGCTCCAAGTTCTTCGAAGCATCTTTATCCTCCTGCCTAGGGTACGAGTGAGGCTGATTTCCCGCGGGGGCGGAGGATTCGGTCTGGTGGGTGCCTCCGAGTACTCGATCACGAATCGATTCGAGATCTTGTCCCTCTCGACGTTCTCCCCTTCGTTCCTCCGCTCCTCGATCTTCTCCGTCTCCGAATCGGTGCTGAAGTCATCCTGCTGGAAGGACTGCAAGCTCTCGTAGGTGCTGTCGTCGGATGCGTTCTCTGTAAAAAGGGTTCACAGGTGAACGATGGGAAAACTGGAGGGCGGATTTCAAATCGAATTTCCATCATAAGGAGAAGGAGAGGTTTTATCGATTAAATTCCCTGAAACGTCGGGAGGACCTTCGTGAACGTAGCAGGACGTCTCCTGGGTGTCCAAGTCCTCGTCCAGGTCGATGACCCTCATCTGAACGAGACCCTGCGTTCTCCATGAATTTTCCTGCCCGGTTCCTTCCTTCGGCTCTTCCCTCTTCCATTCCTCCACTTTCTCCGCACGGCCCACGAGCAAAACCGATCCGGTGCCAAGGCTTACAGCCACTTGAAATCATTGTTCACGGTCAAACGTCTATCGCGATTATGTCTGCGTGAACGGCCACGTATGTATTGCCCGACGTTTGTCCAAGATCCGAAGGCTAACCGAATCGAGCGGAGGAAAAAAGAAGAGATGCTTCGAATCAGCTACGGACGCGTCGAAGGAACAAAGCGTTCTCTCTTTTTCTTTTATTGCAATTTGGGCGGACGATGATTTTCGCGAAACGAGAAAAGCAGCTGAAGTTCGGTCTCTTGGACAGGTGTGTACAGGCATCGTAACAGGACGCACAGCTTACCTTGCGTGTTCGGACGTCGAAAAGTTTTCAAGGTCTGTTTCATTTCCACGACATTTTTGTCCGTCACGATGGAGTTTCGCGCGAAAAAAGACACGGTCGAAAGAGGAGCGGTCTCAAGCGTTTCGGAGGCGACGTCGATACATTTCGAGAAAGCGAGAGTGAACCACGGGAGGGGAATAAAGGGGAACGCGAGAAATCGAGGATGGTACGCGTATTACGCGGATATACTTAAGTCTGAAAGAAGGTAAAAAGCGAGGCGGGGCGACGCGACGCGACGAGCAGCGAGGCTCGGCCGTGACTGACACTGGCGAGAGCGCAATACGCGCTTTCACCTCGCGGCAATCTGTTCGTTCGAGTCCGGTTTCCAGGCTGAGCACTCGTCGATTAAATATTTTCACGTCTTTCGAATCATCGCCCACTCTCTCGGCGACAAGTTCTCCTCTATTGTTACACAGCCGCGAGGTCCATTTTCCCAAAATTTACACCAATTTGCAAATGAATCGGAGGAGAATCGTTGAACGCGATGGATTTTTTATGGAAGGAACATACGTTTGTGCAAAGATGCTCTCCTTGAAGCGATCCTCTGCAAAGGGTTAAGGAAGAAGCTAAAGGTGGGAGGATCGTTCCTCAGGAAACCTGACGGGAGATACCACGGTAGAATGCTTGCAATCGTGCAAGTTGTTCCATCGCGCTGATCCCGAGAAGAACATTTTCCTTTTTCAATGGAATCGCTATGGTCACCTTTTTCTCCGCGTGAAAGTGACGAAGCATTAGTAAACGATGCGTTTCCTGGTGTTTCGCGTTGAAATCGTACGATTATTCGTTGACGTGTGACTTCGAGGCGATGGTAACACTTTGACAAAAACGTGTGGCGGCCCCTGGTATAAGTACACTCGTTGACAGGCCGTGGGGCGACCATATACGAATGTTGGACTAATTGTTTAAAATATTTTATACTAATTGTTCTTCAAACATAAGCGTCTATATATAATGTGATACATCTGTATAAAAAATTTTTTTAAACTTTCCGAATTTTTTAAAAATCCATTTAACAATGAAAAATTCTGAAAAAATTCAGAAACACGTTGGTCGTGGAGCAGAATATTCCTGATTTTTTTCAACATTTTTCATACCTTACAACCAAAGATATAAAGCTTAAACTGTTAAACAGTTAAATTAAATATCTGACGAAAAAGCAAAAAACAATTGAATGGCTACGATCTACATACTTCCTAAAAACAAATGGTGCAAAGTTTTTTCTGGGTTTTTGTAATTGAATAAAACATTTATATCTTTTATAATCAAATGCAATAGATTTCTGTTGATTATTTATGTCACCTTTCTGTTTATTTTAGAATTATTACAACCACAACATTAGATATTATACATATTCTTTTGGTAAAGTTACAAAATACAAGGATTAGAACGTGATTTACCAAAAAGAAAAATTGATCGATGTAACTAATTTTGGATGGCTCAGGGTAAATAGTGGTACGAAACGTAAAAATATTGTGGAACATAATTGTGGAAGACTTAAAGATTCATAAAAATATACTTAACTTCTTAAATTACAACATTAATATTTTGCCTCAATGTCGAACATTCGTATATGGTCGCCCCACTGTGGGCCGTAGCGAAAGGGTTGAAAGTAGGTAAACGACACTGGAATCCATTTTCGTCTGAACGAAACAAGTTCGAAACCTACCTTGACTCGTGAAATCCCGCGTTGACTTGTTAGACGACTTCGACGAGCTTCTCCTAGATAATCTGGAACGTTGTCTTCTCCCATTTCGGGACCATCTTCGAGGCAATTTCTTCTTACTCGAGATCACCTGCGTCTCGCTTGCTATCCCACTGAATAAAGAAACAATGACTAGCATTTTAAGTATCGACAGAGAGAAAAGAAAATACATACGACGAATTGCTGTTCTTCTTCGGAAGCCGAGCAGGACCAAAGATCGATTCCTCCAGGTCCTCCCACTCGGATTCTTTCCCGTTCGTCCAGGTTGATCCGAGGATCGAGCCTGCCGTCGAACCTGCGTACAAACTGTTGACTCGTTCCTCGCCAGGCAGACCGACGTCATCGTAATCATCCTGATCGTTATCCAGCGCGTCGTCGCCGGTCTCCTCATCGTCCACGCTGGAATAATTGTTACCTTCGAACAGATGATAGTCGTCGTTTTCCTGGGTCTGATCCTTTTGGATCACGGTGTTATCGTTCCCGGTGACATTACGGGAATCGGTAACTTCGGGATCGTCGATCGGGGAAAGCAAAGTTACAACGTCGTCGTAGATAGACTCGGAATCCCTGCGAGTCGGTTCAAGGACGGTAGAAGATTCATCGGTGGAAGTAGTCGGTAAACCCACGTCATCGTAGTCGTCATCCTAATCGTTAAAACGATGATGTTATAAAATAAAATCTCGATAACTAATTGCTTGTTAACTTTCCGCATAGGTCTACGAGAACCTCATGCGGAAAGTCATCAAGAGTCTCCTCCCTACCACCATGGTTTCTCTTATTGTTGGATCTGAAAGTTCCGATCCCACAATATAAATGGTTATAGAAAAGAAACGAGCTAGGTGAAGAGGTAACCGTCCGAGTTGGTATAGGTAAGTTTCTAAATTGAAAGCATATGTTGAACGTTAGTCACCTGATTGATAAGATTCAGAGGGCCTACGTCATCGTACTGATCCTCGTCGACGTACTCGAGGGTTTCGTTCAGTGTAGATCGACCGAGGAGCACCGATAGGTTCTTGCTCTGATTACTCCATAAAAAGCTGGTGTTTGTGCGGAACGAGTCGTTCCCCTCGTACGCTCGATTTTCACTCGTTTTCACCCGCTGCTGGCTCGGCTCCAACGCTTTTGCCGATCGCGCTCTCAGCTCGGACAACAATTCGCGTTTCCGGCTTTCCTCGATTCTGCCTGGAATAAAGAACAGTGTCGAATTAGAAGAAATTCGAATGGAAAGAAAGAAATAAAGGATCGAAGGAAGAAACGTACGGGTAGTTTCTTCGTTCTCGTTGTCCCTTCCTGGCGAGAGGGAAGAGGAGGCGTCGAAGAAGAACTTCTCGCTCCTCGCGACGAGAAGAGGCAAGATGGCACACTTTTGCTCGTGCGTAATTACAGCCTGCTCCAAATTAAATTTCACCGTGTTTTCGTTCAGGATCAAATTCGGACTGGTCGCGGAGGCGACGTGAACGAAATTCGTCGGTGACGAGATGTTCAGACACCTGGATTCCTCTCTGGAGAGACTCCTCGATCTGAACCTGTCGTCGGCCATTACGTCCACCTTTTCCAAAGTCGACGGTTTCAACGAGTTCAACGACGAGCTTAGAGCGCTTTTCTTCTTCTTCCTTCTCTTCGATCCCTTCACCAGGTACTCCGGCACGAAATGCAACACGTTCTTCGCGAAATGATTCTTCTTTTTACCGCGATTAACGTCGCGTTCGTTATCGAGCAGCAGCTCCTTTGTTAGACTTTCGATCAGACGCTTTTCCTCGTCCAGTCTCGTTTCCGAGGAGCTTTTTCTCGTCAGCTCATTGGTGGGGAGCGATGTTGCGATAACATTTTTCGAGCACAAAGCTGTTGTTTCATCTTCGTTATTATCGCGAAGATTTGCTTCTCGACAAGCTATCAATTCTATCCTCTCGTAATCGTCCTCGTCGGCCTGCTCGATCAAACGATCGGATTCGCTGATAGAGTTCGGAAAAATCGCGTTTTCCTCGGCCGACGAGTCGTCCGACACTGGTTGTATATCTCGTCGACGAGTATCGTCTTCGCAGTAATCGGCGATCGTATCCGGTGAATTCTTTATCGGATCAGTATCGATATTGTTATCTATATCCACGGCGCGTTGTAAACAAACCACCTTCGTTTCCCCGGTGTTTCGATCCGTGATAAAAACCGACCTCTGCTCGCTGGATCCCGAGGGTTCCGCCTCCGGGCTAGGCGACGGTAAAACCAGCACATATTTCGCGCGCTCCTTCGACGAAAGGCTGCTCGCCGCGTCCACCTGAACGAACATTCGCACGTTCCCGCGATTCGTTAGTTCCCCGGTACACGTTGACATATCTCGTTAACGGTTTCGCGGAAATCTGCTCTCGAGTTACGCGATAGAAATCGTACCTAACTGTTTCGGACGAATATTTCCATGTGAAATGTTAGGATAAGGAAAACTTTCGAGAAGCATCTTTCAACGACGAGTTAACTCGTCATACGCGTCGTAGATGTATTCATCAATGACGAGTTAATTCGTTACATCCAACTAAAACGATTAACGCGTTCAACGCAAGCATCGGTTTCGTGAACGTTCGCAGCTGACGGTAAGAATAATTGACGAGTATGAAAGTAATAATCGAAAGCAAGACTGCTGGCGGTGAACGCGTCGAATCGTCTGTTCGTACCGCGAGATCTCGAGGCGCGGTTCGAATAGTTCCCGCGATCTCGACGCGCGACAGTTAATCGGAATTCCCAAGCTACGTTTTCTAACGGAAACGGGGTTATTCCAGTCGAAGCGAACCTTGAAACTGGATCTCCTGGCAGTGGTATCGTTGCAAGTTTCCCCTTTTCTCTTTGGCTCGTTCCGATCGTCGACGGGCAACAACTGCAGCGGTAAAGTTGCTCTCTTTAAAGCCAAACTGTCGAGGGTTGCATAGACGATCTTCTCCGAATTCGGTGACGGTTTTCCATCACCGTGTAGGAAGCTTCTGTTCGCTATCGGCGACAGACTCATTCTGTCCTCTTTTTTCCTCTCTTTCATCGAACCTAGCGTATCTTAACGTTTTTTTTTAAACGAACACATCCCGCGGGTTCTCAGCGCTTCAACGATTACACACAGAGACGCTGTTCCGGTGAACTAGCGATAACGAAACGTTTCGTCGCTCCGTTATCAAGTACCACTAATACGTACACGCGTTTCTCGATCGAACGTATTTCGTTTCGCACATCTGCCACCGTTCGCACAATTTTTCGACGCGTAAGCGGTACACGCGTCTGTTATCCTCCGGTTACGCGCGATTCAACCGCTCAGTCGAGTGTACCGCGTATTCGTTGAACAGTTAAACTTATGGACCGTTGCTCGACGCTCGACTCTCGCGAACCGTTCCGTTGCGGATGATTTCTTACTCTGATCACGTTGCACGAAATTCCGCGTTTGCGGCTCACCGAGCGAACGATAAGCGCGATCGGTTTAAAGAAAATATTTTCATTTCCGCACTGTCGCAACCGTAAACGTTGTGCCTCGTTGTTTCACGCTTTTTCATATAAACTCGTACCATCCCGGTTAACATCTTTTCGAAACGAACGATTCTCCAAGGTCCTCGTACGCGTTTCGGTTTGACAGAAGAATCACGAATTACATGTTTAACGTCTGACACAACGAACTTGACGTTAACGAGGCCACGGTTAAGGATTTGTCATCCACGGATCGCGGTTATCTACACGTGCATCAATGGTATTCGTCAGCCGAATAGGCGTGCACGACGATAAACGTGCCCGCAAAACGCACACTGGATTCGCGCGACGGCGCGGAGCGGAGTCGATCGAAACGATCGCCGATCGAGTGACAAATCACGCATACTCGTTGAATTTTTAAAGCGCTTTCTTTGCTCTGCCTCCGCGGCGACGGTCCCGCGTACCCGTTCGGCCATCCTCGACGGTTTTCGCCGACGCTCGTCGATCCCCTACACTGCCGTATCCCTGGAATTCCTTACCCACCCCTCCGCCCTACAATGCGCAAGTACTTTCCTTCGCTTCGTTCATCAACTGTCGCTGAACGAATCTATTTCTCGATTACGTTCGAACCATTACATAGATACGTACATTGCTACGAGGATCAATTATAGCTCCGTTTCCTTCTCTACAGCGATCGCGATACATTCGATGCACACGATCGAAACTACGTATTTTTTTTTTTTCAACGGTTGCGCTCGTGACTTCGCCAGTCCGGAATCGCTTCGAATAATTCCGCATTCCTTCCTGGATTTCACCAGTCCTTTCCTCCTCGCTCATTTCTCGCAACAACATTTCCCAAAATATATCAATATCCTCCTTGCTCGAACACGGCCCTGAAAAGCAGAGATTCCTGTATATAAACGCAAAGCGAACGAGCGGTAAAACGACGCATCAGCTAGTCGAAAATTCCTACATTCTTGCGCAGGTGAGTGTCGGCCGATGATGTGGCAGCTTGGCCCCATTCTCTTCTCGTCCATTTCATCGTCTCGACTTCCAACCGCTGGACCTGGCTGACCAGCAGGATTTGCGTCACCGATGATGCACTCTTACAATTCTTTCCGCCGATGTAGACCAACCAGCGAACATGACTAATGATTCAATTTCGAATCGGATAAAATTTCGTTAAATGAAATATTATTAATGACGAATGTAATGAAAAAGAAATTAGCAAAATAGGGATTAATTACATGTCATGTGACGGAAGTAAGAGCGTAAACTTGAACATTGACCGGTTCAAACTCCTCTGTGTATCGACAGATTCAGCTGTCGGTTTTTTATTATAATTGCTTGTCGTTTAAAAATCCAATCGGTCGGTAAGTGGGGGCATTGGTATTTAGTCGATCCCCAGGTAGATCCGTTGGTCAGAAGTTATTAAGAGAACGCTTCCGTAGTAACTGCACAAGATGTCTCTCGATCAGGTAATCAAAATTCCGTACTGTACCTTCGGTAGGTCCGTTCTCTCGAATTATCGTAAATTTTCAACGTAACGGTTAAGTCTTACTTTCAGCTAGAAGAACCTTGCGCTCTCCTGTGAATGTATAAAATTACGCTTTTATGCAAAGTCACGAACATTACGTAAAATTCTGTTGCATTGCGTGACAAAAAATGTAACCATCCCAATAACGGAAGAAAAACAAAGCTTGAATAATAATTTTACCTGTAGAAAGAGGAAACACGTTTAACACGCTATGTGATTTTTCAGAAATTTCAAGAAGCTGCAGAAGCTGTAAAATCTCTCACTAAACGTCCCTCGGACAATGAATTTTTGGAACTCTACGCACTGTACAAGCAAGCAACAGTGGGCAACGTTAATACCTGTACGTTGCTGTTTCGACGCATAATAAAAATTAAAAGGAATACGCTATATGTGTCGTCCGTTACAAGATAAACAATGATCTTACGTATAATTACAGCGAAGCCTGGCGCGTTGGACCTGAAGGGGAAAGCAAAGTGGGAAGCCTGGAAGTCGAAAGAGAATATGTCGAAGGATGATGCAAAAGAAGCGTATATCAAATTCGTTAACACGTTACAGCAAAAATACAAATAAAATGCTTACTAGCCTGTATTTCTGTCTGTATTGCAAGATTTTTAAAATAAAAATACAACTTGTCTAAACGTTCCTCTTCCAGTTTCGATTCGATTTAAAACCTTTCAGTCATGAACTATCGATTTCTAATACCGGCAATCTTCATTCATTCGTCTTTTACTTGGGCGGACTCGCCCAAGATGGCGCCCTCGCTCAAGATCCCGCCCATAGACTTACTATGTCTATGACTCCGCCCTCGCCCAAGATGGCGCCCCCGCCCAAGATGGCGCTCTCGCCCAAGATGGCATCCTCACCCAAGATGGCGTCCTCGCCCAAGATGGCGTCCTAGGAGGGCATCCCCTCCACCATCGCCCTGCGAAATTTAAATCGATTTTTGTAATTCTTGTATTCATTTATAATACAGATCATAAGTTTAAAACTATACATTCATTTTCATACAAATTCTTTTTCCAACCCTCTCCCACACACATCCTGATTTGCTCACATATTACTTGCCCATTTTCCCAGTGTCTACGAGCAATCTTGTTTAATTCGCGCCTTTTAACAGCGCCATAAAGTTAACAAATTCGTCTCTATTTTATTTAGTTCATGCGTGACATTTCAAATGGGTATTCGCGCGTTAACATGTATACAGTAGGGTGTTATGTGATTGTACGAATTTAAAACGAAATAAAAAGTTACATGTGTGCCAGATTTGTTTTAAATTTATTTAAAAATGACCATCTTACCTCTGGACACGAATACAGCGAAACTTATAACAACCACTCAAATTATAACTTCAGTATCTAGTGCCACAAAAGAATTAATAGAAAATGCATTAGATGCTGATGCAAAAAATATTGAAATTAACTTGGTATCTCACTATTCATTGCACATTAAAGAATATGTTTCACGTTTAAATTATCATGATGCTTCTGTTTTAATCTTTAGACAGATAACGGATGTACCCTAATAGAAGTGAAAGATGATGGTTGCGGCATTTCTAAAGTAGATGCTTCCTACATGGCTTTGTCATCATACACATCCAAAATTGTAACATTCTCTGATTTAGGTAAAAGAATATTAAGTTGTATAACAATACCAAACATTGTTCTCTAAATGTAATATTAATATCCTTTATAGATTCATTAGAAACTTATGGATTTCGGGGTGAAGCATTGCACGCATTGAGTGTTGTGTCAGATCTTAGAATTATATCAAAAACTAAACAAGATGAAGTAGCTGTTTCCTATGACATTGATCGCTATGGACATATTAAAAAAACTGAACCTTGTCATAGAGCTACAGGTAGCTAATAGAATATATATATCTTATTTTGCTTCTATTTTATTTTACTATATCTGTTTTTAGGGACAACAGTACAAGTGAAGCAATTGTTTAAGCATTTACCAGTAAGAAGACAAATAATTACTAATTCAAAAAGAGCAAATCAAGATATTAAAACATTGGAATCATTAGTTAAAAGTTATGGAATGTGTAAATTTGATGTACGAATAAGTTATAAAGTAGATAATATTATTAAATTTGCAAAACCTAGCACAGCTACTCTTGAAGAAGCAGTTACCTATGTTCTTGGTAGAAAGGTAACTTCCAATATGAGTTGGATAAATATTGAAAATACAGAGGTAACCATAGAAATTGTTAAATTATATATGTTCTCACATAAGCACATTTTAATTCCTTCAATTGTATTCTTCAGACTACTGGTAAATTAATGATTCCTTCCAAGGAATTGCAAAATGTATCTGAAGCATTTCAGTCTGGAGCACAATATATTTTTGTAAATAACAGACCTATTAAGCACAAGGAACTAGAAAAGGTATATAGTTAAACAAATTTTAACGTTATTTAAATTACTTATAGTTACAAAAGTGTTCGAAAATTATTTCCAGATGTTAACAAAAACAATTTCAACAGCGCTAGAACAGGATTCGTCGAGTAGGAAAAAACCAATATTTCTTTTGTACATTTTCACAAATTCTGGAAATATCGATGTTAATTTAGAACCAAACAAGACTAGTATTTTCTTCAAAGAAGAGGTAACTACATTTATAGAGTATAGTATGTAATAATAATTCATGTAAAGATTCCTACATCATGTTTCCTAATGTGTGTGTACACAGAGCGTAATTCTTAATACAGTACAAAGTTGCCTCGAAAATTTTTATGGAATTCGAAAACAAGTGCAAGAAGAAAATGTTTGTGATCAATCGCTCAATGAATATCAAGACTGTACGCAAAACGTGATTGTTCCGAACGTAGAAGACGAATGGCCAGCATGTAAAAAACGAAAATTATTGACAGAAGAAAATGTAACAGATAATAATGAGAAAGACGTATGCGTTCCTAAAAAATGTACCGAAATTGTAAGCAATTTAAAGTGTACTATCACTGATCATTCCAAAGATAACGAGCAAGCTGCAGTTTCTGAAAGAGACAAAAATTACGATATGGTACATTTGGATCTTCAAATGCCATCTTTAAATCTGAGTGACTCAGACTCAAATGAATCACAAAATCTTACATTACGTTACAAGGAATACGGTTCTCCGGAATTAGCGTTAGTTTTTTAATTATCGTATAATATACTGTAATATAACATTTGTATAGTACTGTTTCTTATCACTTTATAGTGCTAAAACTAAAAAAGGAGAAACCGACGATAGCCCTCCGATTGAATTATCTCAAAATCATGAAACGTTAAGTCAGTTACCAACTGTAGATTTGGGCGAAGATTTTAACTGGGATGATTGTTCTCACGTGGACACAACTGAGAAAGAAAACAAAAAGCAAAATGCAAATGTAAAAAGTGTGCATGAAGAGAATAAATTAAGGACAAAGAAATGTGTTACATTAAAAGAATGGAGCAAAGGGCACGTATCTGATTTAAAGGTAAATATTTGTTCATGAATTCGGTTATAGAAATATAATCAAGTGAATTAATTTTTACAGGGAGGCACGGATGTACAACCTTATAATTATTCCGAGTCAAACGAATCATCAGATAATGATACGCATCATAAAAATGTATGTGCAGGTTTTCTTAAATTTATGAAGCACATTAGACCCCAAGGTAATTATCAAGGAATTAATCAAACATCTTTACTCAATGTATGAATAATACTTTCAATTTTAGTTGCAAAACAAAACGATAATTTCACAGCAGCACAAATTGCAAATACGGTGACTAATCTTTGGAAAAGATTGTCATCCGAAGAACGTGGATATTATAGAGATCTAGCACGCGAGGAGGAGAGTGAACGCGAAAAAGAAAAGCAAGAAATGAAAGGGAAACACGTAACGGACGTTAATAAAAATAGAAATAGACTTTTAAAGGCGTTAGAGAAAATGAAAACCATGAACCCTGAGAATAACAAAAATCTGGTAATGAGAACCATTGTACCATGGGATGTAAACTTAACGAAAGTTACTGGAAGCTTTCTCGATAAGTAAATTTTCGCTTTGTCATATATTTATGAAATTATCATTTTTTTTTAACATTTAATATAAATATTTTTCAGTAATACATGTAAAAATACTAATGTCATTGTTGGATTATTACGTTCGAATTTGTGGATTGTTCACAAATCTTCGCATATTTGGATCTTAGACGCTACAACTTTGAAAAAGGAATTAAATATAGCCGATAGAAATGCTAGCGAGGTACGTCGAAATCAAGCAGTGATATTATTACTTGGTATCTAATATTTTTAACACTGTTTCTTTGCATATATTGAAAGGATACAGCTGAGAATATGGAGCAGCTTTTGAAACAGTGGTTTTCAATAAAGAACGACTTATCGTTATTGCATCCTATACATTCGTTGCCGCAAAATAACGATACTTCTTAATTTAAAATACTGTAATTATTTATACATTATTAAATTTGAAATAAAACCGTTCATGTTTAATCTTGTATGCATTTTATGTAACAGACAAAAATTAAATTTCGTTTTACCTCGAATATACACTGAAGTTACTAACTTCAATGTCATGGAGAACGCGGTTTATACGTTGGGTTGACAAAAAGCAATTCTGATTGGTCAATATGGTTGTCTTCCTAAATTCCTCATTATAAAATATGTGTTTAATAATGTATATTCATTTGTATTAACGAAGAATATTATTCACTATTCAGCAGAAGTTACAATCTTTGTATTACAATTATAAATTTTGTTGTTAATTTTTACTATTTTGTAGGAGGTCTATTCAAAGTTATTATTTAATTTATTTGTATGTTTCCGGTGGCAATTTGCTGCTATTTTATATATATATATATTGTATATATATGCAGTCTAATAGCCTAACGTAATATTAGAAAATTAATATTTAAGTTTCCTCTATCTGCATGAAAAACGTGGTAAAAGTTTTATGTTTTATATTCCATCAAATATCAGTTTTAGTAAAATAAATGAAAATATAAGAAGTGCAATTAATTGGGAATCGAAAATGAATATTTTAAGGAAACGACACCGATAATAAATTATCCTTTGAGGAGGATTATTAACGTTTGGAAGTTGATGGTTTTCAATCTATATATTTGAAGTTTGTGCTGGGTTGTTGGTTGCCATCTTGGACCTCGCTCGTTTGAGAAGCCGGCCGCCCGCAAAAATCTTTGAGTTTCACGCGTTCGCGCGGCCTCACGTACTCGGGAAGCAGGTTGCGTGATCTCACGAGGAATTTACTGATCTGTTGCGATCAATCTAATCAAGATTCGGGTCCGGAATGCATTAGGTGAGTCGAAAATAAGTCGAACGTTAATTTCCTGATTGCGATGGCGTGTGATTTATCTCGTACATGTGTGTTCGTGCTTTATGCCTGTGCGTGTTTCTAATCCGTGTATCGATAGGAGATAAATTTTTCCCTCGATTTTTCTTCCTTTATGAAAATATCAAATTTTTCCACGTGGAAATTCCACCTATACATGTACCACTATTCGTTCACCAAGTTGCACGTCTAAATCTATTGGAACGAAACGGTAATGTTCTAAAAACTTATAATCAATAGACATCTACAGAATAGTGTTCATTCATTCTAATCAACGTATTTTTACATTTGTTAGATTTTCCATTCTACCACCTATATTTTCACCTGATACTCTACTTTATATCATGTAATGATTCTTATTGAAGTTGTTTTGATTCTTCTAACCATGTAACTGGTTATTCTGATCAGATCCCCCTTTGAATGTTAATAAATACCTTCAGTGAAAAGTACACTACAAAATTTATAAGCTATTTCATATACTTTCCTCATATATTTGCTGATATTTATGAAAATTCAAGTTGAAATTGTTGGTTAATGAAGTACCCAAGTTCTTTCCTTGCTTTGTTATTTCAATTACATAGCTAGTATTGATTTTTACTCTGTACAAATAATTTTTATTCTGTACATTCTATTCAATATAGTCATCGCATTGCTAAATAATAAGGTTCATCTTTGTATGTGATCAATGTTCATACATCATTAATGTATCGAACATAGTGGTCGTAGTGTGAATGTATGTTTTATAAAATTTGGAGCAAAGAATGTATAAAAATTGAGCGATTGTTATACTTGTAATGCTTATACATGAACATTAAATTATTGTAATTAATTATAAATGCATTGTAATATTATGAATAAATGTGTGCTATCGAATTGTTTCAATGAATACCGATGTCTTTGATATTTAATGCATAACTTATTTGAAATATGGAAGCACAAGTTAATTAACTTAGAATTATTATCTTAAAATTCTGTATAGTTTTCTTAACAAATCATAATGTATTTAATGTTCTCCTTTTAATATAATTTTTTTTTAATGACTTAGGTGTATGTTTGTCCTCGCGCATTCGTAACTGGGTGAGTGGAGGAGATAAATTAACTACCTTTTATAATTTTTCGATAGACAACAGTGAAAGCATAGCAATCGACAAAACAAATAGCAGTAGTGATATATCAGAAAAAATGGCACTACCCAGTAGAGCGCGAGTTTACACCGATGTAAATGCACGTAAACCTAGAGATTACTGGGACTATGAATCTTATGTTGTCGATTGGGGGTAAGTGTATTAATCTTACAACAATCGGTGTATTTATATTTTAGTCCGCTTATTTATAATTGATTCCTTATTACATAGGCAACAAGATGATTATCAGTTAGTAAGAAAATTAGGCAGAGGAAAATATAGCGAAGTGTTTGAAGCAATTAATATCACAAATAATGAAAAATGTGTTGTAAAAATTTTAAAGGTACAAAAGAAATAAGTTAGATTGTAATGAATGAATTGTGATTATGTACAGTTTTTTTTTTAATTTTCATATGATTTTCATTTCTAGCCAGTAAAGAAGAAGAAAATAAAAAGGGAGATTAAAATCTTAGAAAATCTTAAAGGTGGGACCAACATAATTACTCTCCAAGCAGTTGTCAAAGATCCTGTATCAAGGACACCGGCACTGATTTTTGAACATGTCAACAACACAGACTTCAAGCAATTATACCAGACGCTAACAGACTACGACATAAGATACTACCTCTACGAATTATTAAAAGTGCGTGTATTGTTAAATGCAATGAAGTTCAAGTATCACTCCAATGCGAATCTTCGATATTATTGTTTCGATAGACGTAGGTGTATATCGTAGGTCGAAGAAAGAGTTCTTAAATGCTCAGTTTGTACAAATTTTCTTTACATTAATAACAATATTTATTGTAGTTGGCATAGTATTGTATATTTGTAAAAAGTAATTTACTATTTTTCCATTAGAAGAAAGAAATTTCTCTTTCGTTTTTCATAACATGATAGAAAACATTCTTAGAGATCGAGAAATTGTTTAAATTTTCGGACTCGTGAATCTTACATTAAGTAAGTAACGTCGATAGCGTTCAATTCATTTCGTAGTTATAAATGTAACTGTGTAATGGATTTATGAAAAAAAGAAATGAAAATAACGCATTAACGATACGTAACGTGTGATATTGTTTTTCTGTTTAGGCATTGGATTACTGTCATAGTATGGGAATAATGCACAGGGATGTGAAACCGCACAACGTAATGATAGATCATGAAAATCGAAAGTTGCGGTTAATCGATTGGGGTCTAGCAGAGTTCTATCATCCTGGTCAAGAATATAACGTACGAGTAGCCTCGCGTTATTTCAAAGGTCCAGAATTACTCGTAGATTTTCAGGTTCGTAAGTTGAAAATTGATTGATATTTCAATAGATAAATACATTGTTCAATTTTTATTCCAGATGTATGATTATTCGTTAGATATGTGGTCACTCGGATGCATGCTTGCCAGTATGATATTCAGGAAAGAACCGTTCTTTCATGGACACGATAATTATGACCAACTAGTTAGAATTGCAAAGGTTCTTGGAACCGAGGAACTGTTCGAATACCTTGAGAAGTACCATATCGAATTGGATCCTCGTTTCAACGACATCCTAGGACGACATTCGCGTAAACGTTGGGAACGTTTCATGCATTCGGAGAATCAGCATTTGGTATCACACGAAAGTCTTGATTTTCTTGACAAACTTTTGCGCTACGATCATTATGAGAGACTCACCGCACGCGAAGCTATGGAGCATCCCTATTTTTGTAAGTAAAAAGAAACATAAACTAGTTGAATAATTTCAAAGGAAAAGAAATGATCTCTCTATTTCCTTTCAATTATTCTAGATCCAATAGCGAAAGAACAAGGTCGATTAAACATGGTATCATCGTCACCTACTCCCGTAACAGGTTCGTTGCCTGTAGGTGAGTAACGGCCCAGGTAATGTCATCACCTCAATTTCCAATTTATAATTATTTAATCATATCATTCACGTATTGTTGAATCGACCATGAGAACGCCCCCCGAACTTTCCATTCGCGCATCACCGAATACGATGCGTGGTATCAGTTGAACATCCGTAAAGTTCGTAATTGATTCGAATTCGCAATTTCTATTTTATGATATTTATAATGAAAAAAAACGAAAAAAAAAATATGAAGGAAAAAAGATTGCCGGAAATACGAACAGGTCGTGTCAGTATAACAATGTACGAATACACGCAGTTCTATTACATGATTATTAGATATCGTCCGGCATATACAGTTTAGCTAATTCGCAATGGCAATCGTTGTCGCGTAAAGTGTTCGAAACGTTGAACGTAAAACACATTTATGTTAAAGTGAATCCTTAATATTAAGTATCTGTCGAGAATCGTTCCCATTGCGGATTAGATTGAAGCATTAAAAAGAAAAAAAGAAAAACCACACACACACACACTACGGTACGCTTTACGCAAGGTCGTTCCAGACACCTAAGTAACGAACAATTAAGTCTCTGCATTTTTGTCAAAATGTAAAACATCTTGTCGGTGATACTTGATTAACAGGATTCAGGAGTGTGGAATGACCGATGCGATTTATAGTCATATTATATTGAAAACGTACGAAATAAAGTAATATCGGTTCTCAACAACACATAAAGCGATCTTCTTTTTGCAACTCTCAATGCATATTTAATTTTTCATAGTACGTGGTACTTTTAGATTTCAAAAATTTTTAACGACCACCACGTCTTTTTTTTTCTTTCTTTTCTTTTTTATAGATATCTTCCTTTTCGATTTTAACAAGAAGATCGTTTCAGATGGTTATAGTGTAACTAGAGATGCGACTAAACAAATGTTTGATTTGAAATATTCAAACGATTCAAGTCTGTATGTCGTTTAGTGTCGATCGATCTAAAGCTAGAGTAAAATGTATTTAAAAAAAAAAAAAAATTGCTATCCTTTCTTCTATTGTCGCATCGAGAATCGGTTATCGTGATGCCTCGCCAATTATGCGATGAATGCATTTCTTCTCGATACTAGTAACAGGATGAAGTCGCACGCGCTGCGGTGATAAAATAACACCTGAGAGAAAATGTTTGATTCCTCCTTAACGAAACGATGGTTGATACACATTACAGAAATAATTTATTTAAACTGTCGAAATTTCACTATTCGCGGGGAAAATGTTATAATCTCTCTGTACAATATCAATCATAGTATCCGTTCGTCTAGTGAAAAAGCACTGACCTTGGAGTCGCAAGTTTAACCGCAACAAATATCATAAATTTAATTGTTTAATAAAAGTGTTAAAATAATTAACATAATCATCTGATAAAAGCTTTAGAATATTCAATAATTTAGAATTTCAATAATTTATTTGAAATTACAAAATACACTATAATTGATATTGTACAAGTTTAATTTCGAGGGAAAAAGAAAGGAGCGTGATACGCGTGTTACTTTCGTTGGAAGTTTCTCAATAATAGGTTAGGAAGGATTTGTATTATAATATTAAGTTTGGTCCGTATTAAACGACAACTGGACTTGAATTGCTCGGTCGTTTCAAAGCAGACATTTCTTTTCTTTTTTTTTCTTCTGTTTTTAGTCAGTATACGTATTTATGAGAGGAGCGTGCGAAGAATCAAACATTTTCGTTTAGGTATCGATACTTGTTGGCGCGAGGGGCTTAATCGAAACCTTAGGCGTGACTGTGAGCAGCGTGCCGGTTCATGGAACAGACGGACTGAAATATGTGGTGGGAAGAGTTGCAAATGGGACTCGGAAAACTCTAAAGTATTCATCACATCCGTTGCGTCTTTTACATACGATATTCGACTATTCGCTCGTTATGTACTAACGGCTGATCTATTCATTCCACCTGAACTTGCGAAATCAAGAAGAAAAGTACTAATTCGTATGACGGTGGACCATTCTTTATGTAAATGGCGATTATATTCTGACATGGTATATAAAGTTCTACATTTTAGACATTCCTTGTTCTTTAATCCGGGAATCACTTGAACGAACTTATTTTTTTTTTTTTCTTGTAACGGAAGCGATCCGCTGTGTATATGATTCAAGTCGAACGGCTATAGACGGAAAAAAAAAATTAATTTATGTGTTCGTTGACTGTAGTATAACTGCGAATGGTTTAGAAACGAAGCTGTGTAGAATGGCAGAATGAAATAATCTATCAGATCAGAGTACGTGCTCCGTCCATATTGGCCGGTGTACGTGTGCCATTGAAATATTTGTATGTTGCCTTTTTTCCATCTTGTGATTTATGATTAACCGTGTTTCATTGACGCTACTACCAAACGCCATGGTCACGGGAAATTCGTAAACGCGTAAAGATACGATTAGATCATGTTATGCCATTTGGAAGATCGTCCGTTACTATACAAGCCATCGTAATTAAGACGATATACGAAGCAAAAGCCACGTGTATTTGCATCCACACATACATACACACACACACACGCGCGCACACACACATACATACATACATACATAAAGCACGTGCTCACACTTATACATGTACCTTTAGGCCGCTCGGTTTAGTACTTTTAACGATGATAAAAATGTTCGTTTATATCTGATACAATGATAGTTGAATAAAATGTTTGTTATAGCCAAGTACTCTTTGTGCTCTGTGAATACCTATGTATCCAGTAATAGACACGTTACCAACGCGTTGGTTAAAAGAAAAAAAAGAAAAAGGCATCGTTAATCGAGAAACGAGAATGCGATTTTTCAAACGCTAGTCCCCCTCTTGTTAACTTCAATGCTCATCTACGTTTCTCGGTTATTCCGACGCGCGTAGTTCGCATCGAAATCCATAATTCGCGCGATTCAATTCAAACATCGATCGAAGCGAGAATTCACAGGCACGTTAAAAAACACTTGGCGTCAGCAAAAGCCTACACACGAACGATACACGCGCCGATAACGAACCGAAACATTTGTATTGCTGTACATTTGTACGCTTGATGCGCTGATCAAAGAAATTACACGAATTATTTCGTATACAGCATTACCAATGTGTTTCTTATAAATTGAACGAGTAATTATTTATATACGAATTTAAGTCAATTTATTGTGTACATTTGAAGAGAAAAGAAAAGAAAAAAAAACGTTCACCACTAGAAGAAGATGGGGAAGAGAGAAAGTGCGAGGGAGAGGGAAAGAGAAATGACGTACTTTTGAAGAATGTATAGGAATTATAGCACACTCCACTTGTATACCATGTCCTTTCGTATTATTTCGAAAGAATTCGTCAGTTCCTATACGTATAAATTGCGCATAAAGTACGGTCAATTCGATATATATATATATATATGTATAATGTATATATGTATGCGTGCGCATACGCACACATACGTATATACGTATATAGGAAACACGTATATACGCTAGCGTATTACAAATGCGTACCCTACCAAGCGGAGTGTGAATTTAAATTCGAGCATTATGTGCCCTCGAATATTATCGGCTAAGTAGTAATGTTCGCTTTTTATTCTGATCACTGCGCCGTTTTTGCCTTATTCTCATGTATTTTAAGATTTCACATGTATATATGTATATTTTATTTTTCAATAATGCTAACAAAAAAAAAATATATATACATATATATATACGTGTACGCAGATAAGCGAAAATAAGCGAGAGAGTACATAGATGTGCGAGGTGGAATACTGCGCTATAGATGTTAAACATGTAAAAAAAAAAAAAAAAAAAAATATGAAGGAATACTCCGTGTACGAGTAAAGTATAAATACAATTTTATTTATTATGCTTATAATAATTGTCGTATCGCTAGTACACGACAAATAATCTAATTTCAAGTCATCTTCACGTGGCAAGAACGGCGCAAATGTAATTGTTTATCCAAGTTTGATAACCTTCCCTGTTCATGCGTTAAGTTTACGATAATCTAGTTTAGTTTTATAGAAGAAAAAAAAAAAGAAACTATTGAATAATTGCTATTTAAATCTGCAAACGAACTCAAAACGGAAAGAAGAAAATTAAGATAACGAATTGTCACTAATATAATTAATATATTACGCTGGATATTTTAACTTCGATAATTTTAACTTGCAACGTCATAATTTTCTTATTACGTACATATACATTGAAAGCAAAAATGTGATGTCAAATGGAAATCACTGGAAACGCCGTTCAATCGTCATCGTTCATTTATAGGCCAGTCTTAAAAATTCTTTCACATTTACCTTCGAGAACGGCTGTATCCTGAGAGAAGAAAGTGCACTGAATGTTTCATCGTACACAAATGTATATTCAAATTTTATATACTTTCATTATAATGCCAAAGCGATAAAGTAAAATTTGTTTACAGACTTTTTCAACATTTTCCTGTTTTTCTCTTCGATTGCATAGAGATTACTTAGATTCTTCGTTTGTTTAAACGCGGGATAGTGTAAAACAAAGTATTTTGACGTGGTTGAGGTATGACAATAAAAATTAGCCAAAGTGCACGAAAATGCTTTGACTTGAACCTGTCATCGATCGTTGAAGCATTATAACAAAAGAAAAAGAAAAAAAAAATAACCCATTTTTATATTATGCAATATGTTTTTTCATGTTTTTGCAATGTTTACTCGGGGAATTATTGATACGATGGCAAAATAAAGTAATGACAAAACGTTTACAGATTTGTTTTGTGCGGACATGAGACATTTGTGCGTACCATATAATGTAACGATAACATGTATGATTTACAGCAACAAAAAGAAACGTTGTAACGATACTAAAATACCAGTGCTGTATAGAACTACTTAAAAAAAAGAAGCAAATACAATTTCGTTTGTATTAAAAAAAAAAAACAACGTTACAATTCATTTTGTAATTTTAAAATCAAACACCTATGATTGTTTTTTCTTTAAACTCTTTGTTAAATATACATACGTAAAGATTCGTATAATTTAAGTATGTATGCATATTATTTTCCTTTATCTTCTATTTTTTTACTAAATATAAGTATCGTTATTTTAATATTATATTTTGAAAATACGCAAAGGAATTAAATAAGTTAACAATACGTATACCACTTACTACAGATAAAGAAAGACTAGACATGCTTTGTTCTCGAAGGGCCATGATTTTGGGGGTCGCAAACACTCCCTTGGCAAGGTTAGATCTGCAAAAATTTAACTATAATATGGAAAACATAAAATTAAATTTTCCGCCAGAAAGGGAGTTCCAAATGTCGGCCTTCCGGACAGCCGCAGTATGGGGACGTGGGAGCCGCACGCTGTGTAGAAATAACTGAACCACAATTCATTTTGCTTAGCGTCGTTCGGGACGAATTCTTACCAGAGAACAGTCCACGCATGGACAAAGTCGGCAACGAACTGAACGCCGAGAGCTAAGCTCCCCTCCCGAGCGCCGAACAGGAGTGGGGGAACGCAGTACGCGCAACTACTTCGGTGGTTGCGCCATCTATACGAAAACGGCGCAAACTATTCGACAACTTATCGGCCGGTTTACCGACACTGACACGACCACTAGCGCCATCTACCGGGTAATCCCGGAAACTAATTTGTCGGTAAACCGGTCAATAAGTTGTCGAATAGTTTCAACCACTTTTGTATAGATGGTGCTACGGTCGAAAAAAAAAGTATATACTCTTTACCCCTTTACAGTCAAATTCAATGTTGTTGGATCTGTAGACATTGTTTTTTAGTAAAAGTGCTTCATTTTCAACAATGAACGAAGTAGAGAAATTGCAAGAACGAGTTAAAGAACTTGAAAGCAAGTTACTCGAAGAGCAGAGCAAAAATATGTCTATAACAAGAGAAAAGATAGAACATATGTCAAGCGAAGTTGTTGATTCTAATCCTTACAGGTAATTACCAGCTTCTTTTGTAATGACAAATATTTTGTATCTATCTCCGACTTTTTTTATACAGAAAATGCAAAGTATATAATATTAATGTAAGAATTCTATTTTTTGGGTAGTCGATTGATGGCATTGAAACGCATGGGTATAGTAGACAACTATGAAAGGATAAGAGAATTAACTATTGCTATAGTTGGAGTAGGTGGAGTTGGCAGTGTGACTGCAGAAATGCTAACAAGATGTGGAATAGGAAAGGTAGTAATTCTCTTGTAAATCACGAATTTTTTATCCTTTAAATAATAAACAATTTGAATTTCAGTTAATTCTTTTCGACTATGATAAGGTAGAAATGGCAAATATGAACAGACTTTTCTTTCAACCACACCAAGCTGGTCAAAGTAAAGTAGAAGCAGCAGCAAAAACATTGCAATACATTAATCCTGATGTAGATATTGATACCCATAATTATAACATTACTACAGTAGATCATTTTGAAGATTTCATGAACACTTTAAGGTATAAGATGATTTTTCATAGATTAGAATTACAAGACACTGTAGTAGATATTAAATTTCATTTTTAGCACGTCGAGTTTGAATAAGGGACCGGTAGATTTGGTATTAAGTTGTGTGGACAATTTTGAAGCAAGGATGGCAATTAATGCTGCTTGTAATGAACTGAATCAGAAATGGTTTGAAAGTGGAGTCTCTGAAAATGCTGTTTCTGGTCACATTCAGTTCATCATTCCCGGGGAAACGGCTTGTTTTGCGGTGATTAAAAGTCAACAAATTACTACTTAAGATTTGAATGTCGATAGTTTTACCTCACTTCACTTTTAGTGCGCTCCTCCATTGGTAGTAGCAGAGAACATAGATGAAAAAACGTTAAAACGAGATGGCGTATGCGCAGCATCATTACCTACAACAATGGGCATTGTGGCAGGGTTTTTAGTTCAGAATACATTGAAATACCTTTTAAATTTTGGAGATGTGACCTATTATTTAGGTTACAATGCAATGCAAGATTTCTTCCCTAAGATGATATTAAGACCAAATCCACACTGTGAGGATAGATATTGTAGAGAACGTCAGCAGGAGTATGCGTTGAAACCAAAACCGGAAGAAAAAAAGGAAGAAATAGTTGACGATAAGCCCCTGCATGAAGATAATGAATGGGGTACGTGTCATACAAAATATGATACTATACTATACAAAAAACTAGAAGGCATAATTAAATTTCTCATACGATTCTTAGGAATTTCTCTCGTCGATGAACAAGATGGACAGGTAGATGAAAGTGATCGTCCATTGTCATTAGGCGTAAGAGAAGCGTATAGCGTACCGACGCCTACGACGGATCCGTCAGCCAATCAATTTCTGTCCGAATCTGAAGCTAGTCTAGAAGATTTAATGCAACAAATGAAATATATTTAAATGTTGCTTTTGCACATTATATATGCATTCCATTCGCACCTTTTGTAACGTTTTTACAATTCCTAAATAATATTCCAAATTGTTACCTTTTCGTATTTATTATCTGTTGGACTTATCAAAGAATTAAAAACTTATTTACGTGCAATATGACTTTGTATAATAAAAATACAAATCTATTAAAATTAGACGTCGAAACGTTCGAAACACAGATTTTGTCCCTCTTCCTCGTAATCTTCTCTAGTTACTAAAAGAGTTGGAAGTATTGGATCTTTGGATAATGTTTTACCACCATGCCATGCGTACGTGATGGGGCTGAAAATGACGTAATGATAAGTAATGTATCCGTCGAAAATTTCTAACAATACTGAAATATTTTTATACTTTTCGGGTAAATAAACATTTATCGTGTATTCAGCAGGGGCTAGACTCCTAACTTCTTTGTATATTCTTTCCTGAAATCCTGGAAACTTTGCATTACCCCCGGTAAGAATAATGTTAGATAAAAGGTGTGGCCATGTCTCTTCGTCGCATCCTTTTAGACAGTCCATAATTGCTTCTGGAATACCCATTTGTCGGATGCCAACGTCCGACGGAAAAAATAAAATTTCGGGTATAGCAAATCTTTCGTTACTTAAACGCAGAGTTTGTAGTTCATTAGGAGGTTCTGGATTTTTAAGGTAACCACGTCTCAACGTCGTGTAATCTGGCAAAACATAATCTTTGATTATAGGATTGTTTTCCAGTTTACTCTTGGCAATTTCCATATCTTTGAAAAATTCTTGAGACACGAAACAGGAATCCTCCTTCACCTGATTTATCACATAAGTTTCATCCATGACATGAAGCTGTCTGTAAGATATTATTTCTTTAAGATGGTTCGTAAGTAGCTTTCCACCCACGTCGATGCGTCTGATACCTTCTTTAACTTTGGTATCATTTATATAAGGAACTATGTGAGTAAAACTATAACCGCTATCAACTACTATGCAACACTTTGTATTAGGATTTTCCGTTCTATACTGATAACAAGAAAGAGTAGAAGCATTAATTCTTAAGAGACTTTGACATTCGTATTCTTCGAAAAATATTTCTGTCGTTGCTTCTTGAACCGTTGGAAAATTGAACAAAGGCTCGGTGACAATTACAGAAAGCTGATTTAAATTCACCGGGCAACATTCTTTCGAGAATACGTAGTCCCAGACAGTTTTTTGGACGTCCCAATTGACAAGATACCCTTTTTGAAATGGTAAAATGTAAAACAATCCTGACGCGTCTCGACATTCTTCGATTTGATTTCCCACAAAAGGTCTTCGCCGTTCGCTTTTCGCTTTCATTATACAATTAGGAACCAATCTAAAAGTGAAAACATTAAGATTCATGTCATTTTTAAACCTTTTAAACATTTTGAACCTAACCTTGTTTCATTGTTGATACTCACTTGGGGTTATCGGAAGAAGCTAACCCTACTTTTGTCGTGCAAGCGCCATTGTCAAGAACAAAAATGGAGTTACTCATATTAAAGAAACGATTAAACAATTAGAAAATGTTCAACTGTGCTTTCCTTTTTCTCTGGTACGTTGTAAAAGTGTCATCCAGTTTCATCGAATATATTTCTTTAATACATGCACTGACAGAAATGTCGCTTACCGGCAGATTCAAAGGGCTTCAATATGGCGCCCTCGATTCTTGCGCCATCTACCGGCAGCAGGAGGAAGCAATTCCTTCAGATCCATACTCTATTATAGTGCCCTAGGCCTGACGCCCCCACCTCGATGCACCTCCATTCTATCCATTCCACCCCCATGCGACCGGAAGGTTAAAGGTACGCGATTTTATTTTTTACAAAGCTCTATTACAATAAAAGACTCTATCTCAGAAAATCGCGAATAATCATTGCAATCCTACACCATATGATTTTCATAATATATACATGTATATATCTTTTAATTTGAGATATAAAAAGCGAATAGTCTAAGCAATATTTAATTGTCGAGTTGACAAAGTAGAGCCAGCCCTCTTTTAATCCAATGTTTTACAGGACGGTCGGTATCCAAAAGAATGGATATCACGTAATTCGTTGAGTGTCCAGTTGTTTTGAGAACACCATAACGAGCCGAAGTTATGTAAAGGGGGCATTGGTAGCGTTCATTTATATAAAGCAAATTTACTTCGCACGGTTTCATCCAAATAATTGGAATGAGATCCCAGAGGATTTTTGGATGACTTTCAGCAAGTAACATGCTTGTTAGATCCCATCTCGCGCCCGCCAAATACATTCCATAAACGTAAACGCCATCCGTGGGCGCAGTCTCTGAATCGCGGATAGGAAGTACCTAAAAATCAAAGAAACTTTTACTCTACCGATAACGTTAGATAATTTAAAAAATAATGAAAACCTGAAAATCGAAATCAATTTTGTCGATAGGTATTTTGTATTTTCTTGCAAAGTTTTGCATCGTTGCCGTAAGAAAAGCATGGACAAACGAGAATCCGGATATCCAAAACGTCTGCGGTATACCATTCGTCAACCATTTCCGAAAGAAGTTCAATCGAAGCAAAAAGTCATTGATGAAGTTTGGCAATGGTTTTAAAGTTGGATAGGCGCACGCTTTTACCCAAGATGGTGGTATCCTCGCGTGTAATATATGAACGGCTAGAATCTACAATCATAAATTAGATTATATTGTAACTACATATTGGTAAATAATCAAGGTTTCTCATGTTACTTCTATCGCAGGTGTCATCACTATCAACCCTTTCACCGCTTTCTCCAGCAACACGAGGGACTGTCGTATTTCGCGTAAAAGAGTGTTGTATCTTTCCAGTTCTTGTATCAGAACCGTGTTCATAGATTCCATGTACATAACGGGATACAGTTTTTGCGCCTCCTCGATGTCGAATAATTCAGGCATTCGTTTATATATATCTTTCTTCATACTCAACAGCATTTCGTCCTGCTTAGAAGTATCACCCACCGTGACCGTTCCTCGGATTAACATCATGGACTGAAAGAAATCATTTGCTAGTTCAAGATCCCGCGTAATGCCTGCGTTCATATGTAGTCCCAGTGCTTCTGGCGGTGGATTCAGAGGAATTCCTTGAATTTGTTTAATATAATCCTCGTATTCGTGTCTAAGTATTATAATATGCGTATTAATATCTTTCTGTCTGAAACAGATGGACAGAGAGAGAAACAAATACCTTTTTGGTAGAGCATATTCGGGTCCGGTATCCGCGAAAGAATAATTAGCATCGGTAATTACATCTTGGTTGTAGAAATCTTGCAATATCGTGTTCAAACATCTTCGATCTCTGTCGTCGGTGACCCTTCCGCCATAATTACATTCGCCGGTTAAATATACGATCGCTTTGAAGGGTACCTCTTTGTAACCGTTCACGTATAGTTGAAGCTGTTGGGCGGATATTTGAAGATCGGATTCATTGAAACCTGCGAGAAATCGAGTCACCTGATGAACCATGTGTACTTAAATATGGATAATTAATCCTTTCGCTACGACGGGCGAAAGACATGCAGACAGGCTGCTAGTAGCGAAAGGGTTAAAGAAACGAACCATATCTGATGTTCCATCCCTGCGCGCCATAATTCCGTCTTTCCTGGACCACGGCATGGAAGAAGCACAAAGCGTAAAGCAACTTGGAGTACGCACGCTTCTTTCTTGGATCGGTGTCGAAAAAATCCGGATCCCTTGCTGCCTCGGCCTTGTACGACCTCATGATGTTATTTTGCAACCCCGTAGGCGGTTCGTTGGTCATTTTAACGCCGTTTTGCAAGATGGTGATCGGAAAGTGTTCCGAAGGATAACTGGTTAGCCAAAGGCGGAAGTTGGAGTGCGTGTTCGATGGGTCAAGTTTCTCGCAGATGCTCTCCAAAGTTGCCATCCAAGAGGCCGCCAAGTGACAGTTTTGCAAGCACACCCACTCGCCGTCGCTCTGCGCTTTTATTATCAATTTTTCAGCGATCGGCCCTTGTCCTTGGCCCAGCGAGATCGACTCAAACCTGTCGGTGAAGTTGGTACTCTCGGCGTATTTCGTTAGCGCTTCCATTGGGTCGGAACCAGGTGACAAGATGAAGATCAACGGTATCAGGAAGCTGGAATCGGCGAAGGACTTGGAGATGTCGAACGGTGGAGGTACGATGAAATTCAGACCCATTCCAGCTTTCACGAATCGTTGTATCTGCAATGATTTTCGTTGTAAGATGAAAAATATTCCAGGAATTTTCCGGGACCGAACTCAAGGCTAATGCAGGGACATTTTCCTAGCCCTTGAAGCTAGAGGGTTATTTTTCCCTCTTACACATCAATTATAATCTTATCATTAAAATTAGTAATAAATTACTCACCCAGGTCATATCCTAAAATAATCTATATTTCTCCTTATCCTTACCATAATCATCACTTTATCGGTTCTGATTATTCTCGTAACGATCAGCTTCTGAAAGGGAGTCAAAACTGCCTCCCAAGGATGTGGTAACGGCGAGTCTTCTGGATTCAATAAATCATAATAATTTTTCCAGTCGCTTAGATGGTCAAGGAAACTTTGCTGAAACTTGGCGAAACTCGATAAAACGTTGGATCTGCAAATCTCGGCCCAGGATTTATCTGGAAGCCAAGCTGGCGCTGGATTGCCCGGAATGGCAGCCAGGGCGACACCTCCGGTTAAGAAGAACATTATCTCTTCTTGCGTGATCGCATTTTTCGACAGTAAAATCGTCACGTACAGGACGAACGAATACAGGAGCTAAAGAGAAAAAAATTGACTCGTTATTTCAAATGGAATAACTCTTCTTACGATTTACCTTATCTTTTTCGAACAACGATCTGCAAACGTTTTGGTACAAATTATAGGTGAAAGTTTCCCGCAGAAACATGAGCCTCCTCTCGAGGATGTTGCTTTTGTTCGCGGTGTCGATCGACGTCACGTACAAATTAATGAACCAGCTCAAAGAATACTGATACATGGGATCGATGTTGGGTAGATCGGTGATAGTGTAATAAAGAGCAGCGCTGTGTATAGCGATCGGCCTGTAACTCAAACGGAACCTTTCGATTTGTACTTCCGTCTTCTTCGCGCTGGATTGTTTCTTCAATATATCAGCCGACAAAAGTTTCGACGAGTCCAGAATCTCTATCGCTTCCTCGTCTTCTAAGATACTCGCACCAGACGCGGACAGGGTCTTCAGTATATTGTCCTCGACTTGCTTCAAGGCTTTCTTATTCGCCGCATTTTGGATAATCAAGTATTCTCGTTTCTCTTGTAAATCGGGCCTCTCCTTCGCCACCACGATACCTAACAGTTGATCCTCCAACGCGTCGATGGTTAAAGCGAAATTGATGATGGTCACCTTGTTGAAGACCTCCGGCAGATAGTGCGGATTCCGCAGCTTCGTCGTGATGTACAATTTGAATCGCAAATTATATTCGATCACCTTCTCGCCGAGGGTGATGTGCCACAAGGGGCCCAATTTGTATATCGCTTTGGTCAATATCGGATCGAGGGGTGGCGTTAACTCCTCCCCGACGTTTTCTATCAGTACCGGTTTGCCTGTGATTAAGGAATTCAATTGTAATCCCATTGGGAAATAAATAAATAAACTACTACTACTACTGCTACTGTGATTAAGGAAAAAAGTTTCAAGTACCGTACTCCAAAGCACGCTCTATAACATTCATGTAATTGGCGTCTGTTAATTTGACAATTTCCAGTTTGTTCTGCTTCTCCATGTTCCGAATCCATTTGTTCGCTTGGCTCTGAGGATCGATGAACAAACTCCAGCGTTTAGAATTGTCCATGATGATGGCGTTCTCGGTGGAGAAGGAATCCCGCGGCAGACCGAATATGTTCCAAGAATTAATCTTTATCTCGGTACCAAGTACCTGGACGAAGTCGTAATTATCGGTGCAAGGTATCTTCAAGTTTTTAACGTGGCTCATCCATTTCAGCAGGCTCTCTTCGCGATAGGCGGTGGTGAACGGTCCTAAATACGCGATCATACCGCAGGAAATTAAAATGTCGCCTGGTAAAGAATCGTAAGACATTTGTAAATTCGCTGCGGCCGTCATCCAACGATCTTTTTCTCCTCCTAATCCGCTGATTAATTTCTCCGCTCGAATCAGCTTGTTCCTGCAGTTTGCTACCTAAATCGACGCACAGAGAAATGATAGTTTCAATGAATAAACTATAATTTTTCAGGTAAACATGAAACAAGAAAGAGAAGCAGCGATCGCGACATATTACCTCGTTCTCCAGTTGAATTTTCTTCTCGAGAATCGCTTGCAAACTTTGATGAAGAACAGCGAGTCTCTCGGTCAACTTGGCGAGCATTTCGCGTCTCTCGTTGAGAAACTTGATGGTGTTCTCGTAGTCCCTTTGCGCGTCGTCGAGTTTCATCCTCTTCGGGCCTACAACTTTCGCTACCTCGTCGTACAAAACCATCGCTCTCACCCATTTGCACAGCCCTTCGGCCGCTGACGACGCTCTCGCTACCACTTTTGGTTCAAAGGTTTTATTCGTCAGGTAGGTCGTCTTGATTTCCTGCGGATACATCAAATTCGTTAAGAACTGTCCCGAGCGAGCGGACAACAGAAGAAGAAGACGGATACGTGTATTATGTTGGCGGGGATATTGTCTTTGTCGTATTGCCGTAAGGTCTCCAAGAACCTTATGTCGCCTAACAAACGTTTACTAGGTCCCCAGTAGTCGTTGAACTTTTTACCAGTTGTAGGATCTTCGACTCTAGCGGGAGGTATAGCTAACATCACGCACACAGCGGCCATTACGAGCTTCACTCCGGCGGGAGGGCTTCTCATCGTCCTTACGACGGCTATGTCGGCTGGCTTTAAAGTGTTCAGAGCGGCTAACAATCGAAAATGAATAACGATTAATGAAAATGAATCACGAGAGATGATAAACGCTCGTATACCTATCGCGTCGTCCAAAGCAGGAAGAACCTCCGCAAGATCAGCTTCGCATTCCGTCTTCAACTTCTTCGCGACTTCAGCCTGAACGTTCGCCATGTCTTCGTCCCTCTTCACCAACAGCCTCGCTTTCGCCACGCTCACATTTTCGGTCTCGATTTTCTTCATCGTCTCAGTCGTCTCTTTAGCAGACGCCTCGAGCTGAGGTCTCAACCGCGAAAGAGTTATCTTCATTTGGCCAATTTGTTGGGCCGCGTACTCCAGTTTATCCAGTCCGCTGATGTATCGATCTCTATCGTGCAAAAAAAAGAAAATTACACTTTATTCACGTTCTTTATCGTCGCGTCGTATCGTCGTACCTTGCAAGTATGAGTTCCTGCTGCTTCTCCTCCATCAATTCTGCGTACGTTCGTATAAGATCCAGAAATCCCGCGGTGGTGACGTACGTTTTCCTACCGGTGGCGTTATAAAATCTCGTGCTCACGTCTTTCGCGCAAACGTGGAAGTATTTGCAGGCAACCACCGCGTTTATCTTCACCTGTTCCTCGATGTTGATGTCAGTTGTGCTGCGTAGAGCCACCTGTTCCAGAGCATCCTCCGGCCATACGTCGAACCAGTCGATGGTGCAACAGTTCACCAAGCTAGGATAGAGTCGAAGCCTGATTCGGAAACTGTCGCCGATGGGACTGAAGCAGAGCATGATG
Organism: Osmia lignaria lignaria; assembly: GCF_051020975.1. Taxonomy (NCBI): domain Eukaryota; kingdom Metazoa; phylum Arthropoda; class Insecta; order Hymenoptera; family Megachilidae; genus Osmia; species Osmia lignaria. The sequence goes on along the minus strand of NC_135044.1, from coordinate 7,726,497 downwards.
TGCAGTTTCTCTTTGCATCGGTTCACGAAGTAAGCCAGCACCGACAGGACCGATATGTCCAGGTTACGATTACCGCCTTGAGCGGCTAGCCGCGTCGCCTCGATGAGCTCTTGCCTCTCCTCGATGGTGAAGAGATTCGGAACTTCGCCGGAATTTAACAAACTGTCTATGTCGTTCAGGAAGATCTCGCTTTTGATTTGTCCTTCGGTTAAGAGAAACACGTGATCTTTGCCCGCGCCACCGGAGTTCGTGAGGACCTGGAAAAAGAATAGGTTTTTAGGCGTTAGGCAAGAAATAGCTTGGAGATTAATTAAAATTAAATAAAGAACCTTCTTTATATCGTCTCGCCATTCTTGCACGCCATAGGTGCTGCCGATCTCCGGCTGGAACAGACCGTGACCGACCATGCTGGACGCCAATTTGGTCAACGACTGTCTTCCGGATCCACCCACGCCGACCATCAACAAGCTCCCGCAAGGGATCACCAGTATACGACAAATCCTCGCGAGATGTTCCAGAGCGTAACGGAAGAGAACGATATCTATCTTGCGTCTATGAGTGAGATTATAGTCTTCCAGATAGGAGATCGCCACTTCGGTGTACTCGTCCATCGACTTCACCTCTTCGTAACGACGATCGGTGGGAATCGTGTCGACGTCCATGAAATTCCCGAATATCAGACTCCGTAGACTTTCCTCCGTTAATTGATCCTTGAATTTCGGCAGGTAATCGAACGCCGAGTCGAACGACTCCTTCAGATTACCGCTAACTACTTCCTTGATCTTCAAGAAGAGCCACTGCCTGTCGTCTTGATCCACCAGTCGATCCCCGAACACCCTTAGAATCTCGTGGACCCAGAGTCTCGTGAAATCCGTCTTGGACTCGACGGATTCCTCTTTGATCATTGTACACCCAGTGATCACGCGAGCGAAATCACGGAGATTGAATAAATAGTGAGACTTCGTCGGGGTCGGTCTGAGCTCCGCTCGAGCGTTCTGAAAAATATTCTGCGTGGCGCGTACGATGTCCATGATGGTCCCCATCACCGCAGTGGTGAAACCGTTTCTTTGCAATCCTACGAACGCTATATTCGTAAATATTCGAGTAACAGTATCCTCGGAGAAATTGCTGATGCTGTATAGATTGAAGTGTCGCAAGAACCTTTGGTAGACTTCCTGTCTGCTACCACCTGGAGGTGCCATCGCGCAGACGAACATGGTGTCGTAGATGTGTATAATCTCTGGTTTCTTCAGATCGAACCAAACCTTGTGATCGAAGAACTGACGAAGGAGTTCGATGGGCGGTTGGGAGCCGTACATCTCTTTCGCGGGCATGTTCACGTCGTCGATGAAGACGATGCACTGTGTGCCAGCCAGAGGACCGAACTGATTCCTCCGTCTTTTGTACAATTTCAGGACGATTAGTTCCTGCGTCTGTGCGGCAGTTATGTTAGGCGTGAACGTTACGAAATTCGGTAGGTATTCCTTCTCGCTCAATCTGTTCATGATCAGATCCTTTATGTAGAAACTTTTCCCAGTGCCTGTTTCACCGTACAGAAGGAAACGTTTCCGGTGTTGCACGTGCATAAGGAACAACGTTTGATACTTGACGGTATCGATGGTAGGGACCATCAGTTGAACGATACTCTCGGTCTCCAGAAGTTCTTGCTGCCTTGCCACGTCGGCGAACCGTCTCCAAGCACCTCGACCACGATACGTGTAAAAGCAATCGTGTATCGGCTCTTCGGTTGGAATAGAAATTAACGCATCGACGAGAAACTCTGGAAGCGGATGTCCCTTCTGCTCGTTCTTCCAGAAGGTCAGATAATAATCGTTGAATTTCAAGCGAGAATCGTAGCTCAATGTACCGGCTGCACCCCAGACAATAGACATCAACATGGTCGCCTGTAACCAAGGTAAAACGAATTGATCGAAAGTCTTTGGATTCTGCTCGACCGCGTCCTCCATGAACATCTCGAATAGATGCATGGTTGATACGACTTGATGGATTTGTCCGGCGTTCATGGTGACGCGGCATTGCTTTCGGATGAACTCCAAACAAGGATCGATCAGCCAGTAAAACAATTGCTGGATGTATTCTTTGTTATCCTGCGACCAAGCTGGGTTTAAGTTGTTCATCCAGGATCGAAAGAACGGCTTCCAGCCTAGGACCCGTGGTTCTATGTAAATCATGCCGCAACGGGAGACGGTAGCGGGGGAGGCGTGAAAAAGATCCATCGCTTCGAAGATCATCGACATTACGCCGGACATTTGCATTATCTCGCCGGAGGTTAAGCAGAGTTTCTTGTTATCGTCGAGCACGGTGTTGAGGTTCTCGATCCAAACGGCGTCCACCGGCCCGTCGAAAATGATCCATTTCCTGTCGGGAGTATCCTCGGTGCAGTACCTTCGGAAGGCAACCGCGCAGACACCGTCGGTCCACTCGGAGGAGACCGGATCGAAGAAACCGTACAATTGTCCTAAGGTTATAGATTTCGGATTGATAGTGAAATACTTGGTCGTTGCTCCATTCTTCTCGCCCCATTCGTCCATCAAGGTTAGAGCATCGGCCAGAGTGTAGAGGACAGAAGTTTTCCCGCCGAAAGGATCGCCGACCAGCATGAATCCGTGTCGGACGATCATCATCTCGAACGTCTGGATGATCTTCAATAGAAAACCATCCACCGGTTGCAGATTCCGTTTCCGTGCTATCTCTCGAACAGCTCTTAGCAGGACGTCGTAACTAGGCGAGGGAAGCTCCAGGCCGGGGAACAAATCGGAGACTATGCCTTGGAAGAGCGGAACGTCGTGAGCCAAGAATTTCGGTAGATTCACGTCGATGACGGATCGAAGCAACAAGACAGACTCGTTCTCCTCGGGAAATTGTAGCTTGATGTTTTGAGCAGCCGTTAAGACAGTCTTCACAGCTCGCATACCGTAATCGTAATGAGATTGCGTGGAGAGTTGCTCGGAGCAGAGCTTGTACGTTGTGACGATTTTTGTGGAGAGCTCTCGAGCGGTGCCAAAGCCGGACGAGTAGAGGAATATCTCGGCAATCATGGCGTAATCGGGCACCATCATCGCCACCGTTCGGAAGAGTACTTTAAGATTATCGGGCAGCTCTGTGCGACCCGCGTAGCCGGGATTCATCGTGATGCAAACGTAAACGGATGGATTTAATCTCAGTTCGGTACCTTCGAACACGAACGTTTCCAGTTTACCGCGTACGGCTTGGATGATGCAGAGGATTTGTTGCGCGACTACCGATAGCACTTCGAGCTCGATTCTGTTGAACTCGTCGAAGCAGGACCACGCGCCACACGAGGCGAGACCTTTGAAGAATTTCCCCATGTTCTTATAGTCGAGTCCCTCGGAGCAGTTGAATACTACACACTGAACGGCGATCGCTCTGCTCAGATCCTTCGTCGTTTCCGTCTTTCCGGTACCGGCAGGACCTTCCGGCGCTCCGTTCAGGTGCAACGAGTACGCGCCGATTAACGTGCGATAACATCTACGAGAAAGTTTAAACGATGAAGATTCGACGAAAGCGAAGTGAAAATTCGTACATCGTACGAATCCATACCTATCAGTTAAAGGGGTAATAACGAGTCGAGGACAATTTCCAAGATACTCGTACGCATAGGACACCGCCGTGTAAATAATTCTAACAAACACGTCGTCTTCCCAGTAGTAGCGAAGCTGCGATAACCATTCGAAATCCAGTTCGCTTCTGATCTTTTTGTCGATCAGCATTTTCACCACGTCCATCGCGTGAACGTCAAGCGTGATTAGAGCGTTTAACGTGGTTCGATTTTGTTTCGACAACTGTCCTGCGTACAGATCAAACTCGCGTGTAACGATTCCAAACCTGAATTTTCAAAGTTATACTACCTTTAACCAGCTCCACCATGTCTAAGATTTGATTTCTTAGTTTCGAATGCAACGTTTCCATCGTCGAAGCTATACGAGTCATAAGGCTGTTTTGAACTTGCATGCTCCAGTAAATTTGCGCGACGCATAGAACGACCATACCGGGCCATATAAGCACCCATACGTTTCGTTTGTTCACCTCGTAATCTAGGTAGCTCATCAGGATTTCGTGTCGTATAGATTTCACCATTTGTTCCTCGACCTGACAAACACGAATAATGCTCGGTAATAACCCTTTGAGTGCTATCGATGTATAATAAATGTAAAAATTGTCAATGAATAGTTTGGAAGCTTGAAAAATGTTTATCCTCACCGCGGCAATATAACGAGAGTCTACTGTAATATTAATATTAGCTGTGATGTTGGAGAGGGCGTTCACTTTTGGGTAGTTCACACTAGCGAAAAAGTACTAGGAGAGCTTCGCCAAGAAATATTCAACACTCAAGGGGATAATAAAAGGAACTAAGTAAAATTGTGGTGATTTTTTACTTGAACGAGCCAGCGTTCCACGCAACCTCTCGCTGCAGCGGTCGAGATCTGCTCCTGCACGTTTACTTCTTCGCCATCCTCGCTGAACATCGAATATATCTCCATTTCGTCGCTGAATCTATAAAGAGAAATTCGTCGAGATTGTTCTTGCTGCTTTGATGATTTAACACAATTTACCCCAATTTATTTATTCCCTCGAAGCATTTTCGAAGATGCGGTTGTACGCGAAGGGGTTCCTTCGTTTCAGAGAGTATTTCCAGCATATCGTCGTTACTCAAGAAGAAGAAACGCGGGAAGTATAGTCTCTTTTTCTCCAAGTAATTCAACACCCCGTCGTTGACTTTTTCCATTAAGATGTTCGCTTCCGTCATGATTTCTAAAAGACCCACCTAAAAGCACGCCTCGATCTCGACGCTGCGTTGAAAGCGTTCACTTACAGAGCCGGCTGTTTCTCGGACGCGAGGATCCCTGGAGACGCCGGTCATCGCGCTACGAAATATTCTGTCCACTTGAACGAACAGTATTTCCTCCTCGGGCAATTGCGCCACGATATCTTTGCTCGAAAAGATCGGCAATAAATACATCCATTGCACTTGTACCTGAATAACGAGACAGGTGGCTAGAGTTTAGGCGCCTCTGTGGAAGACTTTGAGCGTACTTTGGTCCATTCGTCGATCGTCGATCGCATCCGAAGTAAGAGAGCGTAGAATTCTTTCACCTCTTCCTCGATACGTTTGACGAACGCTGATCCACGCATCGCTTGGACTTTTACGATCTGCTCCTCCAACAGGGCTTGAATATCGTCCAGTTGCGTTAAAATGTTTACCCCGGAGTCTTTGTACTGTACGGTGGTAAATATCACGTCGTCCCATTCGCTGATCAACTTCGCTAGCAACTCTTCGAGCATCAGTTGCTTCGTTGCGCTTGTACTTATCATTTCGTACCTAAAACGAGCAGGAGATCGTTGTACGCGTTATGTTCCTGTCTTGGAAAATTTCATGCGTAAAAATTACTTTTGAATAAATAATAGTTTTATAATTAAAAATTAATTAAATTAAAATTATAATGGTGAACTTATAATTACTTTTCTAAATCGTCCATCAAGTCCATTTTTAGAATCTTTCGAAAGGTCGTTCCAGCGTCGGGGGTAAGATCGAAGCCAGCTATAACCGACATATCGTCCCAGTGGGTCTGCCGCAAAGCAGGATTCCGGAACACCGCCAACAGCGGTATATAATACTGCATAAAGAAATAAGAATAAAAAATTATTCCAAGGAACAATGCGGACAATTTACCTTGAACCATTTCACATTCTCGATAAGCTGATTACAGAGGTTCAGAGGCGCTGGTTGTTGAAACGGATCCGGATCGTCCGGCGATCCGATGAAACTAAGAAAAATAATTACTGTCTTATCTCACGACGCATACGATCTTATACAACCTTACCAATAAGGATAACTCATTGCGAGTTCCATTTTGATTTTCGTCTTGTACTGTTTATTGATCTTATTGAAATCGGTGAAGTATTCGGTGGTTTTGTTTTCGATCACGTTCGAGTCGAGATACTCGAACGGCCCATCCAACCAAACGTCGCGGTGTCTTTGCCACTGAAAGCCGCGGTAAATCAGATCGTAATACGGCATTATGTTCTCTTTCAGCTCTTTGATGCGCGGATACTGAGAGACAGCGTATTGGAAAAGCTTCTCCTCTTCGTTGATCCACGTCACCCTCTCGTCCGCGCGATCCAAGTCCCGCGCGAATTTTCGCATGTATTCTATGTACTCGTGTATTCGATTCGCGTCGTTCATATCGTTCATTATTTCTAATCTGTGTAACAGTCATTCTAACAGTTAGATAATCTAAGGATTGGAAAGGATTAGTTCTATCGGCCGAAAAGAGCAGTTAATTCCTAGCCGAACAACTCACCTAGGAAACATACTTTCAACGTCCGCGTTCAAGCTCTCGACCTTTCTATGAAGCTTCTCCTCCAGCTCGTACTTCGTTTGTTCGTACACCGCGCTGTTTTGTTCGAATATCGGTCTTATCCGCTTTAGCCAATGTACAGTGGTATTATTTAACTCTATGTGATCTTTGGACAATGCAGTCATTTCGATCAACGAAGCCAGCATGCGCAACGACACAGTGATTTTCTCTTCCAGCGCCTTCATCAACGTCGATGCAGCCATTAACATGTATTCGCCTAAAATGGAAGCGTTTCTTTTTTGTTTCAACCCTAGATTATTCGACAGAAAATTTACCCAATTCTAGTAATTCTTTGGTAGTAGTGGGCACGTTCAAGGCTCGTTCTCTTATGTCTTCGAACGCGTTGCAAATTTCAGTGTTGTAGTTCCAATGAGTTTTAATGAGTTCCTCGATGATTAATTCGCGCACCTGTCCCGTGTAATGGAGAAGACCTACTTTCGCATCCACCTGGTAAATCGTTCCCGTGGGAAAGTACTCGTGATCCAGCTGGAAAATGTATTTCTCGATTAGTTAATTAGAGTTTGGGAGCTTGAAAAATGTTTACCCTCACAAAAAAATCACAAAAATCGCGACCAATCGTTTAATAGCGGAGCTTCGCTCCAATAATTTTATTACTCGATCGTATTAATTACCATGCCGTTTATATCTCGGATAAATCGATTAAAATCTTCCACCTTGGCCACGCATTCTTGGAAAGTGTGCCCTGTACCAACTGTGTAAGTGGTAATGTTTTTGTGTGTTCCCGGATCGAAAACAACTTTGAACTTCTCACGTAGTTCGTCGACGTAATCGTTTAAGGGTTGAAAAGTATGTTGTAGAACTTCAGCGAGCCGTTGATGAGTTTCTTCCAGATACCATTCAGGTAAAACGACTTTGATGTAGGCGCGATCGATTTTCACGCCTACCCATGAATCTAACGGCGGTAATTGTTGACCAATGTTACCGATATTTCCAACAATAGTGCGGAATGCCATGTAAATTTCATGCAACGTTGGGCTAAGAAACAACTCGTTGTTCTCGCATTTTAATTGCACCTGCAAAGATAAAATATTTCTTTAAACGATGGATAAAATTCAATTTTGGGTAGTTTTCATATTGATCAATAAAGCGTGTAAGTTGTATACTTTTAGTAATGGTACGGTGTGCGGGTCATTTAAGATTTCAAGTAGATATACGATGGTGTTTATCATGCATGTTTCCACTTGAAGGCCGAGCAGATTATTTGCACAGTTGAGGAACGGTCGCATCGAGGGTGGAGGTACGTCGTGAAGATAGCGCGGTTGAGAGATAAGTCGCACGATGTCACCATAGTAGCCACTGCTCACTGCGAGAGCGCCTTTTTTCGTATCCGTTTCCACCAAATCCAAGAATCTTAAACGTTCCAGAAAATGTTAAATGTGTTGAACATTAATTGTACGTTTCGTTTGTACGCTTATGTAATAAGTGAATGGATAAAATTCATTGCAAACATGGCGCGAATGTGAAAATTCGCGACATCGCGATTGCACATGCACATGCGCATACGCATGCGCAACGCTTGTAGGAATTCAAATATACAACCTGTTAAAATCAAGATAACCAAGCTTCCGATAACGTCCGAAATCGCAAATCCATCGTGGCATCAGGGTGTACGTTTTAGCAACAATATTCCTCATCAATCTATGGGGTAGATAATATTGTCTTTTTACCGCGCAACGATTTTTCAAATACTTAGGATACAGATCTGTCCGGCCGGCTAGCTTAAACGGCGGGAATCCTTTCAAATCCTCGTTACACGTTTCTTGACATTCGATCGCTACCACTTGTTTCACAGTTGCATCGTGCATCGCTTCGTAATAACGTCTTTTGGTTTCTTCCATTTGTTCCTCAAAAATACCCGCATATTTGTTTCGAAGACTGGGCGTCACTAAATTGCGTATGTTGTTCTCCCACTCCTAAACGACGTAATATCGAATCGTGTAGAAATATTTCGATTGCGAATATTCGCGCGCATTTTGAAATCTCGCATACAAGTAGAAGAGTATTCGAGGGTAATTTGTTCGCAAACTCTTTCAGCTTTTCGAAATAGAAACTCTGAGGCTGTTGTAATCGACACTTGCGAGTCGTTTGACACTTGTTCCCTTTTTTCTCGTGTTCGATCTTCGTTCTAGCGATTACTGATTTTAATACGTCGCGCATTTCTTCGGTGTCAACCTTGAAAAAAATATTTTGACATACAATACGCGTAATGGAATTAACAACGATTCAACAAAAAAATAAACCGTGAAAATATACCGTTTGTAACCTAAAAGCGTTCGACCTCTTAAGAAATTCTTTAAATTCCGATTGACCGCTTAAATTATGGGTCAAGACCGTTTCGCTGGACATAGTTCCACTTTCCATCGTATCCGTCATTTTTGTTAATTGCTTTTATTTTAATTGCACGTAAATTATGTTTCAACGCGAACGCAAAACTTTTCGGTTGATAGACGGAGTCGGACCAAGCGAATTGGCAATTGTTTTTCGCGAATCGATCGATCGAAAGTAATCAAATATGGCGGCATGGCGGGATATTAGATCGATAACTACGAAAATTCAAGTACAATAAATATGTAATTCTTGCAAAACATTCGCCTTTTTTTATTTCATATGTACATACGTGACGCACACGTTCGTGTTCAACTCGGTACAATTTGAAACGACGGTCAACAAACGATAACAAGATTCAAAATAAATGCATCTGGTTATATGCTTAACGAAAGGGATTATATTGTTTGAACGCGTAGAGTCGTGTAAACGATACGATAGCAAAAAAATCTCGCGGTAAAAGAAAAAAGAGAACGATCGTTTGGAAAACAACAATTCGTTTCGTTTTTCCTATACGCATTATCGCGATAAACAATTGGAAAACCAACAGTCTAGGATGTTCGGTAAAAACAAATAGGTCGTACAAACAGGATGGAAGTATAGAGCGCTATAATGTACAAGTATGATCCTTAATCGTACTAGAAATCACACCGTTCCCTTCCCTTTTGTTTTTCTCGTAATCGTAGGTATTAGTTGACTAGAACTTCGAATATCACGTCATTAGAACTCTATTCAACGTTCTTGTCGAGTATGGTAATAAAACGATCGAATAAGATCCTGAGATAAATCTGATATTTCGTCATTTCATGAATAACATTGTGGAAGATAATGTTTTATCTCACTTTCTCTCTCGATTAAACGGATTAAACGGATCTCTAACTATCGAACACGTTTCGATAGAGTATTTCCTTCTATAAATTTGAAAATGATCGGAGAAAGATCGTAAAGACGTTCGTTAAGACAGGCGTTAATTTTCTTTCTTTCCTCAAACGTTTCTCGCTTGCTGTCTCGAATTTCTTCGTTCGCGATGCTTCGTTATCTTAACTTAGAACCAAATTACACAATCGTTCCGTTCGTTAGCGTTTACAGTTATATACAAAGGGCACGCTTGAACACGCTTTCCATGCATCTCGAACAGTCAACAAGCTACGCGATTCGATCACAATCTCGGCATTTATGTTTTACAATGCTAGATCTGTGATTTATGCTTACAACGATACCGAAGCGATGGCTATGTACAAAGATGTTCCGCGATGCCTGACAGCGCATTTACGTGTATCATAAGATAACGCTTATAGTACAAAGGGATTAACAGTAACGCTGGCATTAGCTATCACTCCCTATGATCTTAGAACGATCATAGGATATGTACAAGATGGTAGAAACAAAAGTGCGCAACCAGCTACCTTTTATGTACAGGCTGTTCGATAGAAATGATGTAAACCCACCGTTTTTGGTTTCAGATGTCCAGCACTACATTCATCTATTCGTCTAATCTATTATATTTGCAATAGCAAATTAATATAAGTCCGACGAGTACGATGCACCTTTTTAGATTTGACACCAGCTTTTCTTTTTCAAACACCCTGTACATACAATATACGTAGACTTATCTATAATATGTATAGCAAATTTGACCGAGGAAGATAAAAAATAATTTCGTATTATTGCCATGTGTATCTCGCAGCGTCTATCTAAGTTTATCGCGAAACATTTATGGTAGATTCACACCATGAAATACAAATAACTATCTCTGTAGTCCTAGCTATTCCGTACACCACGATTCGCGGCCGTTAAACTGTACAATATATTTGAAATAATAAACAGAGCGAAGCCATAAAAAATAGAGGAATTATGTATAATATGATTTGAAACGCGTATCTAGTTTTATAACAGCGTTTACAATGATTGACGGGCTTTTGTTTCCTGAAACTCGGAGAAATATTCTTCTAACTATACAGGGTGTTGATGATCAAAGAAAGAGCTATCTTTTCCTTAATCGCGTGAACACCGATAGCTATGTATACGTTGAAAATAAATCACGAACAAGTGTTAATCCCCGTATATGTACGGTAATTCGGTTTGTTGGTAATGCGGCTCAAGCACGAACGATCTAACGGTACTAGTGTATGAATAATTATAATACTTTTCTCGTTACGCTTTTCTTTATAAAATAAAATTTACAAATAAATTTAACAAATCTACGTACTACGAAAGCAGCCTATAACAATCCAATGCAAAACGAAAACTCAATACAAAAAGACACTATTTAACGTAAGTGTATTATCATCTTTGTCTCTTAATATAATCCGTTGTTTAATCATATCACAATAAAGAATATATATATTAGTATCTGTGTACCTCAAGCTATCTTTTATGCAAAATAAATCGAACTGAATTTATGTATACGCGTATATGTATATATGTATATGCATGTATGATATACGCGGATGTCGGTGTCTCTGAAAATTCCTTTCTTCAAACGATACAAAGAATTAGACTAAAAAAATAACGTTTCCCTTCTCGAAGTTAAAACTGGTTTCGATATCGTAGAAAATATTTGTACAAGGAAACAAAAGGAATCTCTTTGCTTTACATTTTACAGACGTACCGAGTAATCGAATTTCAATCACTGTTTGATCATAATGGCAAAAGATCGATCAGATTAGCACGAGGTTGTGTCAGTGACTCGGGAAAGAATTCCGTCAGTTTATCGTACAATTCGATCCTTAATGTATGAATATCGCGCGTCGTCGGACAATACAACGACGTTGTATCCATGTTAACTAAATTTCCTAATACGGCGTCTGAACTGTTCGAATTTGCGGCTTCTCCTAGTAAGGAGTTTTGTTCTCTGAATAAAATAGACGTTAACAATTGAAACTGTAACGAAGAAATGCATAAATTTCAGAATGCGGTATAAAACAATGTGTATTGAATCCTTTTGCTGACAAGAATAATTGTTTAGTACCTCTTTTGTTTGTTCCACATCGTTATGATCGATGATTTCCGATACCTTTGTCTGCAAGTATTCCAACGCTTCGACGCTGTTGTTCAAAGCCAGCTCTTCAAACTTGTGCTTTCGTATTAGTAACTTGCATCGTTTTAGGATCTGCTCGTGGGACGGTCTGCATAATTTCAATTGCCAAAAATCGTCGAGCCGTAAGTTTGGAAGACAAGCTCGTCCGGGATTCCCTCCGAACAAATAGTGAACCTGATACGTATAAAGAATTACATACCAAGCAGGAGAACTTGGCGAACATATGGTAAAAAAAGAGACAAACCTTTTTCACGTGATCGTAAACTAATTGATGGGCGAATCGTGGACACGGTTCGAAATCTTGCATTCTATTCCAATATTTTTCTCCGATGTTATCGTTTCGATAGATGCAAGACCACCTGTTCTTCTTAATATTGTACACCCAAAAAGAATGCTGCACGCTATCGGACCTCTTTACTTTGTCCTTACTTAAACCCTAAGCAATCGAAAGACATTGAAAGATGTTTCTATTTCATTTCTATCTATTTCTAACGATAACGGTAAAAGTTTGACCAAACGAACCGATAGAACGTATATCTCTCCCAACTCAGGATCAATGGTCGCTCTTTGCGTGAAGCCTGCTGTTGGAACGTGATTCGAGTCTTTTGCACCAAAATCGTTGAAGATGTGCTCGATATGGTTTGTGTCAACTTCGTAGGTAAAAAAATCGCTGAGATCTTCTTTACCCCTTTGACCCGCGAAAATGTATAATTTTCGCGATCCCTGGAGAAAAGAAAAGTACAGTTTTACAATTTCAAACTGAACGTCGTCGTATTATACAATTGTTCGGATATATACCGAATGGAATAACATAGAATGACCGGCTCTGGACATAACTGTTGGTACATTAGGTGGACACGGTCTGGCAATATCACAGGCAAGTCTGTTCCAAGTACCGGTCGGTACATGGTAAGAATACAATCCAGAAAAGATTGGTTCGGTTGAACTCGACATCATACCGTGTTCTTCGGAACTGGAAATTAAATAAATGGTTTAAAATATTGATCGTTATAATAGCATCGATAAACTTACTTCGTCGGGGAGACTAAAATGCGACCGCCAAATATGTAAATGGTGCGTTTCTCAATGTCCATGGACATCTGATGATCGAAAATTAATTGAGGACCCCCTACAGCTCCCGTATCTTCCGATATTTGTGTCCATTTGTTCGATTCGATATCGTATACGTAAAAATCACTCTTCAAGTTATCCGGCGTTCTATATCCGGCATCCAAATATCTACCAAGCGTAAAAAGTTGTCTACGTTTCGGATCAAGGCACATTTTGTGACAAGACCTTGCGCTCGGGCCACCCTACAATTTCATCTTTAAATTCTCTATCAAAGCTTACATGGATCCTTTATTGATAACTCACCACAGCTTCTGTATCCTTACATATAAGGGTCCACTTATTAGAAGCTATACTATAGGACCACAAATCTGAGAGGTCCTGATTTCCATCCCAACCTCCGAACAAGTATAAAAGTTCCGCGGTTGGATCAAGCACCATTTGATGACCGCCCCTCATTCCTGGCTTAATATCGTTCGATGATAATTTTGTCCAAACTGCTCTATACGTCTGAGCGTTGATGTAATCGTTTAAAAGACCCACTGTAGCATAATACATTGTATAAATTTTTAGTAAAAACAATTTTTTTTTAGGAGAAACTGAACAGAAAGAACTCACTCATTACGGCGTTACTTATAAAACATTCGGCTTGTAAATGATCACCCTTTGTAACTAATAAATCGTATAACCCTGTCAATCTAGAATCTTCCAGTGGAACACCGGTAACTCTTTGTAAAGTCTCTACAATCTCTGGTTGTTCAAGCTTTCTGAAGTGTTTCATACACAACCTTATTACCTCTTTTTGGCGATACTGAAACGTGAAATAAGTCGTTTTTACCGTGTATATACGCATTAATTATTGAAAATTGTCGTAGTATGTTTACCGCGTTGAGCCATTCAATACTGGGCCTCACAATTTTGTAATCATCTGTGCCAGTTAAGCGTACGTGCCAGATAGAGAAATTAAAACTAGGACCCCACGATTGCAATGGAAGAATCTTTATATACCTAACTGGAAAGTAATTTTCCTCGTTTCCTAATATGTGTTTTAAATCAAATGTTTCTGGTATAGAATCATTTTTTAGTCCACTAAAAAAAAGAAAATTGCTGATCAGCACAAATATCTATCAGTTTAAACAATAAACATTGTACTCACCTTTCTAAAAGTTCCATCATATTTTCTGCTTCTAAACCACCGTACACTTTAAACTTTTTTATGTTACATACATGTGTTTTTTCATATTTACCAAATGTAATTTTTTTCACGATCGAAGGACATTGTAATTTTAATATAAGAAACTGAAAAATTAGGACCTTCATTGTATACATTTTTCTTTGGTTAAATAATTTGAACGGCAAAAAAACGTTAAGCTTATTCAACGAATTAATCGAAAATTCGTAATTCGAATATCTTTAAAAAAGTTGTTATAAATTTTGTTCGATTTTCTAAACGTAAACCATATTACTTTCGAACAATGTTTACCTGTGGGTGATTGTCAATATCAGAAGACCAGCGCGACGTTTGATCCGATGGTTTATCTACAAGAATATTCCTAAAAAAAGAAAATGGAAATATTAAGTTAATTGTTTATAAGAAATCCGGCGTAATTGGTTCAATTATTTATTGTATAATTCTAATATATAGTGTCTTGTACCTAATCATAACCGTTAATTTAGGTTAGGGAATCGTTAGTTAGTAACAACTCTATATCAATTCATAATTACAATGTTTCTATTCGAAAAAAAATTGTTTAATCGTTAAGAAACCCTTACTCTGGCACGTAAGAAGAAGAAAAGCTGGAGCACTTGTAAATTTTGAACTCCAAAACTTTCTGAAAGTTGCTATTCTCGTTGGCCGCCATGTTACACAAATGACATAAGCTTTAGCACTAAATGTGCGTGCCATTTTTATAGATACATTATCTAAGGATGATCGCCATGTGAAAACATGACCCGGTGAACATATTGTAACGTTATGACAATATAAACGATCTACTTGAAATTCTATATGGTTTTAACTGAAATCCCTTCTCATTTATTTATAACTATTGTACGCATGTAAAAGTGCTGTTTGTTAAATTCAAATTACGTATTTGTAATAAATGTATATAACACTTCAGAATTTCCATTTATTTACACTAACGAATTCATAAATACATATATATATATATAGATATAGATATACGTGTATATATATATATATATTCTATTTCTCTCCTATACATTCAATGTTTATGTAGCAGAGTGTCGACATTTATGATGAATACAAAAAATATACACAATTTACAGTTTATAGGCCAAGGGCAGAAAGTTACAACCAACAAAATATTTATGTTGTCTGTGTATGTGTATATATGCATGTGTATAAGTTCATACGCGTCGGTTAAAGTAAATTAAATGTACTCTTATAAATAATACACATCTCTTCACTGTAGTATCGGTAGCCTTTCTAGAAGATACTACCTAATTAATTGGCCCCTCCTGACAATGTTACGTTGTTTATTGCCATATTGACGAAGATTTCTTAAATCGTTCTGCCCTACCCATGATAACTAAAACGTCGATCTTTCGGCGGGTAAGTGTTTCAAACGATACTCGTGATCGTGTCGTATCAGACGAGCGTAGCGTGTTTCGAAGCGCTTAGTAATTAACATCGAATCAAATCGCTTGTCCACGAAACGTAAACGAAACAACATTCACGGAACTGCGAATAATTGTTCTTAAACATTCACTTGATTACGCTTACAATTTATGTACAGTCAAGTATTATCGAGTTTAACTCAATTCGAAACCAGCACCAGCTTGGATCGCGTATAAAAGTTTTTCGCGCAACGTTTTCTCGTCCGGAAACTCCGGGAGCTTTAGTAGATTCATACAGGTACTGGAAGTTGGTAAACGATCGACGCTGCCCGCGTGTTGGATGCAAAACGGTGGATCAAGTTCCTAAAAGAAATAAAGATAGATGAAGGTATCGGTTCACCAGGAATTGTTTAATCGATTCGTACCTTGAATCCAAGTAAAGGGGGTCGACTGCAACTCGTTACAAACTTGAGCAACTGTCCTTTCTGTTGGTCACTGAACTCGTTGACGACTTTCCAAAAGGCAGTGATCGTCGGATGATCGGGGGCGTAGCCTCCCGTGTAGTTTGTATGCAATTTTAAGTCGTTCACGTCGACCGGAATCTGTGCACCTGATATCAATACTTGCAGCTCTTTGTTATTAAACATTTGCAACCAATCGAGAGGGATCACGCTACCGATGCCCTGTTTGAACGCGTAACACTGCGCCCTGATCTGCTTGTTCAGTTTGTAATCAGCCATCAAATGAATATACTCGATCCGGTTGTGATTCGTCACGGGTATATTCGCACCGCTCGGCTTCAACTCGTCGATTCGTCGTTCGCCCAGCTCGTCCGACAATACGGTGAAGTCCAAACCGAGATCGGCAACGTCTCCTTTGTAACTTTTCAAATATAATAGATTCCTGTACATGATCGGATCTAAGGAAGCTAAATGATGAACGTCAACGTCCGATTGACGACCAACGATTTTCGAGAGGAAAAACTCGGCGAACGGTAGTTCGACCAACAAATTCTCGTACAAAGCTTTTCCAAGAATTCTACCGATAAAATAATAATGTTTCGGGAAATCGTCGACCAACAATTGTACCGTAGGATTTGGATACAGCATGTTATCCTTGGTGAGCCTGAAAAAGCCTCTGTTAGGGTCGAAGCTGGTTTTTAACAATTCCGATAAAAATTCTCTAAACAGACCACCACCGTCTACGCCGGCCTCTTCAAGTCCGGCTGTATTAACCAGCTGTACGCGCATTTTTAATCGTAATTCTGGCTCGTTTTCCGGTGACAATTTTTCAAACGCGTCCTCGTACAGATAGTTCCTTCTTACCGATATTTGTATCGACGGTCCTTGCATGAAGTGGGTCAATTCACCTTGCTGTTCCGTTTTGTCACGATAAATCAGCGACTGAAATACCACAACTCGGTCGTTAAATGGCACAACAAACGGTATCTCGCGTAGCAGCGTCAATGTTCGAACTTCCTTTGCTGATAGCGGCGGTCCTTCCTCTAGCTCTTCGCGCGTGAACACCCGAAGACCTTGGAAGGGTACGTATCCCCTGAGCCTGCGTCTGCGAAACGTGAAATCTTGAGGTTTGTCGATCGGTATCGCGATATTCGATGCTATCCAGTGTCCGTCAGGACAAAATTGCCTCCGTAAATCTCGCATGTGCAACTGCCGTAGCAAACCGACCGTGACTTTAAACAAATGCGTCCACATTTGGGTATCCTGTTGGCTCTGTATTGGACAGGACGGACCGAGAACAGCGGTCTTGTAATCGTCCCGTACGGTCGGTCGATTGTCGGGAAACGCAAGCTCGACCAAACCCAAGCAAACTCCTTTCAAATGACTCGACAGCATTACCAGTTCCGACGTTGTAAACGGCATCGTATGTTGTCCGTTTGTATCTAACGGTTGCTCGGTTGCTTGAATAAAAAATTCCGTATCGTGTAACGTTGCTATAAGCAGACTAAATAGCGAACAAAATACGGCTAACAGTGGTACGATTTTCTTTGTGTCTTCGGTAGAGAGACTGATCCCTCGCGAGATAATCTGCAGAAGAGGCGTTGCTCCTCCGAACAACGATACTTGACAAACCGATAGCAGCGCGGTCCATAAATTCTTTAAGAAGACCGGCTTGAAAGCGAGCATATATAATAGTTTATACTTATGGATGGCTAATTTGTTGGTGATTAGCAAGTGATGACAGAGCTGGCACAACGGTTGCAACACGTCAGGGTCTACGCTACGATCCACGGCTAAGAGTATTCCCTGAACCCGTTGCTGTTCGTTCAACATTTCTATGCATTGATGCAAAATATCAGCTTGTTCTTGATCGATCATGCTGGTATTTGATTCCGAATCCGAATCATCCGCTTGTTCCATGCTTTCTTCGACAGCCAAAGGTATTATCGTCGAACTCATGGACGCGAGGACTTGCAAATAATTGATGAGAACATCTTTAGATTTGCATGTAACTGTAATAGAAAGAATGAACTTCGTTAGATAATGTCTTCTTCGTTAGATATTTCATTTTATATATACTTACAAAATCGATTCGATTCCAAAGACAAAATGGAATAAAGTAAACTTAACGTGGGCTCTATTTCGATTCTATTGATGCATTCGATTAATTGAGTATACGGAAATTCTACGAATTCAGATAACGATGGAATGACGAACATTCTAATTGGATCGGACAGCCTGGGTGACAGTATACTTTTACAAAATTCTTGCAGAACAAGCATAGAAAAATCGTCGTCCTGTTCTAGATAAGAAATTAAATCCAATGGTCGTTTTATCATATCCATCAAACATTTCGAAATTGGAGTTGGTGCGACAGGCGTTGATTCCAACATACACGGAACTTTATCATCTATCAATTTTCTTAATTGATCAAAGTATTTATGTTTTATCAAATAGATAAAGATGTTTTCTAAATACTTATAACTATTCTCACGTAGAACTTTTTCCGTATCTTCTCGGCTTGTAAATGTTTCTAATGATCTCAATGGTATAGCCAAAGAATAAGCTCCACTCATTAAGGCTTCAGAGTTGTGTTGCATACACATACGAAGAATCCATCTATAAGAATAATGTATTTTATCCGTATTATCACACAAGAAATGAAAGAATATACTTATGATATTGTTCTTGGAATTTACCTTAATTTCCATAACCATTTGGCAGAGGTTACACATTTTTGTTTAATTTCTTGCTGATGTTTTAAAAAATGTTGTAATATCCAAACTAGCCTGCTAGCATCCAAATTATGATCATAAAAGAATAGTAATTTTCGAAAATACAGTGCTAACTCATCTAGATTTAAATTTTTGCGTCCACTTATTTGTTGCTCTTCATCAAACTCTTTTCTCTTGGCTGTCTTATTATGTTTCCTTATGATGAAACCACGAGCAAGGGCTTGAATTTTTAATGCAGCATTATGTCTTTTACGCTGTTGCTCCCTTTTCAAACGTTCTAATTGCGCGTGCTGCAACAGAACAGACTTCTCATCCCTTCTGCTTGCACCTGCTAAATTTTGTTGAGGTTTGCGCCTGTAATCTCCTTCAAAACTGTACATGATGTGCCGACTTCTTTTCACTAACATAACATGCCTATCCTATCCTTCTTTCTACAAGAAATATTTTAATAACAATTAGTAGTGTGTATTTTAATATTTCTATTAATGTGTTTAAGAACAATGAACATTTCTATATACTTTACCACTCAGGAGAATCGATGACGATACCTTTAACCGATGATTTCTAAGTCTTACTAATATCTCTTAAATACAAATATTTTGCAGAAAAGTGTCATGTCTTAAAAACTGTGAAATCTGACAAATATTTCACGGGTTATCCTCACATTCTGCAGATTACTCAACGTGATTCCAAAATGAATGGCATCGTTGATTTTGCTCAAAATTTTAATTTACTTCTGCGTGTAGTCAAATTTTTTTTTTTTTCCTTTACAAGGTTAACATCTACAACAAATTACTGCTTCCCTTGATTTATAATTCGGTACGATTTATGTCGATGATCGAATGACGGGCATACTCTCAAAAATGAAAGTATGTTAGCAAAAAAACAACTATCTATTAACACCAGACCGTACGTATACGTCTAGTCATCAAATGTTCGCCATATTTTATTTCACAGTCAAATTGAAACATGCATATAAGTATGCGCAGGCGCGCTATAATTGCGTATATGCATATAAATATAACATTAATTTAACCGGATGATGATTAACGAACATATTCTTTTACAATCTCTTCCGTTTCTATAACAATTTATCAGTTCCCATATGTATGATAGTGATGTGTTCTAATAATAAAAAAATGACCATTTTGACTTATTTTAAACTGTAAGAACGTTCTTTCTCACTTTAATTACACTCACTGTTGCATTTTTGAGAAATTTATTTAAAAATACGATGCGACTTGAAAGAAAAGTACGCAAGTATCGGTCGCACATGGCACGATATTTTATAAAAACCGCTCAATATATAATACAAGCGAGTAGTTTTGGATTGGAGAAAATGATTTGAAAATAATGATTCGAATTAGGATTGGTTTAAACTGTTGATAATCGTAATCATTATAACGTTAATACTTTGCAATTTTGTTAATAATTTACTTCTAGAAGAAAATGCATTTACACTTTTATTAAAAATGTTTTTTTATGTTCTTATTGATTGTAAAGGAATAAAAAAAAAGAAATTGAAAATATGCAGCTGATTTAAGAACGCGTTCTTTGATCTGTTGTGTAAAATTAAATGAAAAATGGCCGGGAAGATGGCGGCGGCAGAGTTAAAACATGATAATGTTTCATCTTATGAAACTGTGAAGAGAAATGTATCGACAGTGACACTACATAGAGAAATAGAATGTTATCAATTCCGATTGTTAGACTTATTTTACTATTTGACTTCTGTCAGTTTTTTTTTCATGGACTTAGCAACAGGTGAATGAAGAATAAAAGTTTACTATACTTGTCTTTGTTTTAATGAAAGATAATGAAGTTTATCAATGAATATGTGTTAATAAATATAAAGAATCATTGACAAATCAATTTATGTTCACAACATTCTATGTATAACGTGAAATGTAAAAGGTTTTATAATTCTATATACATTGTTTATACTTGTATACTTTTTGTGATATAATGACAGTTATGGTATTGTTGTAATTATGCCACTAATTTTATTCAGTTTTTATTATCATTTATTTATATTTAATACCGTATATAAGGAGTATGGACTTCGATTAAACATTTTTCCTTTTTTTATTAAAACCATTCATACACAAATGATAACTTTTTAACTTTTATATAAACAGTAAACATAGATTGTAACATGAAAAAAAATCAAACTTTTTAAAATAATAAAAAATATTAATGTATTTATTGCATGCATGTAAAAAGCCTATAAAATACTTTTGTTATAGATAGTATTATATTTATGGAATACTTTTTGCAAGGCCAGTTTATTTGGGGATGCTTTGCTTTGAGTTTTACAATTCTACCTGCAGGTGTTATTCAGATGTTTAGCTTGAGATGGTATCACAGTGATGGTTCTATTAAAAGTATACATTGGGCATTACATTTTTTGTTCTTAGGAGTATTACACAGGTATTATTTTAAAACTTATTTATATCAGTTTATAATTTACTTTTTTGTTCCTTTTTTTTTTGAGAGAGAACAATTTTATTTCTAGGTATTTAATTTTACTTTACGCTACAATATATTCGTTAAGGAGCAAACGATTTGTGAAGGATAAAAATTGGGTATATAGACAGGAAAGTGACATATGCATGCTACACTTATTTGAGTCTTTTATGGGAGCTGCTCCGCAATTAATATTGCAATTATATGTCATGGCAGTATTACATCGTACACCACCATGCACAAGTAAGAACAGTTAACATGGTTATTTTAATTATAAAATCCTACAGCTGTTATCTCTATGGTAAAAATCGCTATTGCTTAAGTATCATTACCAAGCGTTAAATGCATAAATTTATCACATTAATGGTTTCATCTCTATTATTAAATACTTGTACTTATTAAATGGGTAAATAGGAGAAAAGTTTAAAGTCATTTTCGTAAACCTTATTAATTTTATCAAGCAGTGACCTAGGAACGTTTTGCATGTATTCTTTAACTAAAGTAGTTGTTGTAACTCCACGTGGATTTATATTTTTCAAATCATTTTTTTCATACAGATATTGATTTAAACCTAACTCTTGTATTAAGAACTTTTGATCCCTATCAAAAGTATCAAATTTCAAAATGTAGTTATACTTGATTAGACAAGGTTCACATGTATCGACAAACGGTGCCCAATGTTCGTCAAAGTATTTTTCTTCTGCTATGAACTGAAGAAATTCTGTAAATGTTGGTTCAAGTTGGGTTTCATTTGGTTTTCTATATTGATGATACTTGTGTGCAATGTGACGTCCGAATCTTTTATAATAATAATCTCTTCCTTCGATGTGTTCTAACTTGTCCCTATATGCGGATACAAGACGTTCAAACGGGTGGCGTACAATTAGAAATTTTTTCGTTTTATTTAATTTCTGTAATGAAAAATATGATTTTGAAAAATATCTCTGCGATAAAAATGTAATTTTAACATTATGGATTATTTATATATCACATACTTGATATGCCCTCTTGATATCTCGATCGCGTGGAAATGCTTTTCTAACAATGGTATTTATCTGTAGCACATCTCGACGAATTAATTCCATAGCTGTCTCTGTTAATACACCTCCAAGTGTAGCAAAATGTTTCATCCAAGTAGAACTTGCTGCCTTATAGATGGGGCACCATGATATCCCGTGTTCTCTACAGAATTTTAAATTTGAATAAATACATATATTTTAAAAAACAAGTATGGTAGATCATTCCATACTCACGTATCAATAATCATATTAGACAGTACATTGTCCAGATTTGAATCACTTCTACTAATGATTTGACAATACTGTTCTAATTCATTTTTTCTATTACTTAATTGAGTCCTTACGTTTTTCATTTCTTCCATTGATAGAGTAGTTACAATAGATTTGTTATTAATTAAACTGCTGTGTTTGTAATTTTGGCTATTAATATAACTTATGATTTTCAAGTGTTTACTTGTATGTAAACACGAGTTGCAGAGTAAACTCAGTAAAAGTATAAATGACATAAATATTATGGTAAATATCATAACTAACTTCGGTAAGGTAAATTGCCTCTGTAAAGAAAACACATTTTCAGTATAAAAGTATTCTATTATTTATCAGTAAATAAAGGAGTACTTACTTGTAATCCTGAAAACATGTTACTAGAAATGTATAAATACTTTGTTTCTAACAATAACAAACGTATTATTGAGCTAAGTTTTGAATTTACGAATTTGATTCTTTCTTTACATACATAGAGCCTTCAATAACAAGATTATAACACTTTTCATAATGTTATAATTTAAGAAAAAACTGAAATTCAGAGGCTCCATAGTTTGACTTCCTTTTGTCCGCCCCCTAAAGATAACAAAGACAGGAGCAAAGATATCATTGACAGCCTTCTATCTGCTTTGATAGAATACATCAAGATTCAATTTAACATTCTATTTGAAAAGCATGCAGGGCTATAACTTTAAAAATAATGTTCTCTTGCCTGAGTAGGGTGGGTGTTTCAGGTGCTGAAAATAGAATGGCTTTCACTGTCACTGTTGCTTATCAGAGGATTTGAGAAAATCCATCGTTTTGACAAAATGAGAACTTAAATGACACATGAGAAATTAAATGTTATTCAAAGTGTGAATTTTTATAATTTTTAAACGAATAATCGAACAGGTTTATCTGCCATGGTGTCCTTTTGTTCTTTGAGCTGGGCTATCGGTACATACACAAGAGCAATGCAGAAAATAAACCCAGGTCATAACGAAGCCACATGGGTTGTATTAACTCTACAAGGTCTCTGGCGAGCTGGAATGCTAATATCTAGGATAGCTGTGTTGGTTCTAACAGCCCTTTGTCTAAGAGAATGGTCTTTATTGTTTCTTGGTAAGCATACCGTTGTAACACCATTCAAAATAATTTTATACAGCCAATCACAATGTGCATTCCCTCTCTAATTATTACAGGACTCCATTGGCTGTTAATGACCATTTGGGTGATTCTTCAGAACACAGACTTTTGCCCTACCGTTTGGGAAGAACGTATTTATAATTGTATCATAGGATTTATTTATTGCTTCGACTTTTTCAATTTGCGCGTAGGCAAGTCTCGGTACAGAGTACTTGTTTTTTATTCGATCATCGTGACAGAGAACGTGGTGTTCTTAATCGTGTACGTATTGTGTTTCAAAGATGCTATAAAGTCTGAGGAGATAGCGATAATAACGAGCTTGATAATCGGAGGGATGATGATCGGCTTGTCGAGTATGCTAGTTTATTACGGAAAATTTCACCCGTCGAAGTTCGGAGACGCGTCTAAGAGGAACGACGAGAAGAGGTCCGAGATGGTAACCAACAAAGCCGCCACTCCTAGATCTTTCAAACAGTATTATCCGAACACGTTCGCATCCTCGTCCTGTTCTATCGATCGCTCTCAAGTGGCCACCTCGGAAGAAGCCACGACGGATAAACAATTTTTGTTAACAAACATCGTGCAGAACTCGGAATGCGCGGAAAGCGGCGTCGCGAATCAAAGCTGCACCACCGAGAACGAATCGCAGACTGCCGTTTGCGTTGTGTCCGAATGCGAGTCGGCGCACAGCAACTTTTCAAAAGACAAGAACGTTTCATCGAACGCATTAGCGAAGAACGCTTTTCCTGTATCGGAAAAGGACGATGAGTGCAACGACGCCAAGGAGGACGTTCATCGTCAAAAACGTAGAGGCATTTGTTTACCAACGACGCACGGTTTGGACATAGACAAAGATGTAACCACGGAAGACGACTCTTGTCTCCCGTTGCAAAAGAGACGGGCGATCTGTTTCTCGACCCGGCTGATCCTGGAGATGGAGGACAACTCGGAGGAGAAGGTTGCTGGGGATAAGAAACGCGACGAGTTAAAGGAACGTTCTCTCGCCGACGTATGCGACGATCTGAACGGTATCGCCGTACTGAGGGACAGATTGAAAACACCGACGATGTTCAACAACGCTTGCGAGAAAATTTCCGAAACGGAGAAGCTGTCGAAAGACGAGACGATGAGCTGCGTTACCTCAATACACGATTACGAGAACGTTTGCCCGTTAGGTGTAGCCAGACCGCCCTGGTGTATACGTAGTTGGAAGGGTTACACGGACATAGAGACCTACATCCACGACGACAGCGTGGTTAGGGACAGAAGGAGAGACACTTTAACGAGCACCACCACCGGCACCACTTACAGTTCCGAGTTTTCCGACACTACGTGCGCCAGTTCGCTGTTGCGAGGAATTCTGAAGCAAGACGACTACCTGGACACGCTCGCGTACGATTTGATAGATCCTCGGGAATCGAAGACCATCTACACCGAGGATGTCCCTGGCAAACGGGCCTCCGACATGGACGAACAAAACTCGATGCTTTACATCGCTAAACCGGTGGTGATCGACGAGAAAGGCGGAATGTTCGCGTTGGACACAATCTTGGAGGAGCACGACGAAATCTCGACGGACGAGTACGCTCGACCGGGTTGCGATTCGGTCAGCACTCTGGTGAACACGATAGATCAGATTAGGAAGTATACGGCTGAGAATTCACCTAGACACGTGTACCATACAACCGGTACGCAGTGGGAGGATTTCGATCCGAAGAATTTAATCAAGAAGGCACAGCTGACCAGAGCGTTGTTCAAGAACGATCTGAAGGATTCTGGTCCCTGTAACGGGAATTATATTAATCGTTTAGACGACTCGGAGGCTGTAGTCCGAGGGAAGTGCGAGATAGACGCTATTAAGGATTTAGTAAGATATTGTGCTATAGAATCGATCAGGAAGACACCGTTGATTGACGCGATACTGTCCGATTCGCCGATTCTAGGAAACAAAGCGAAGCTGCAGAAGCAGCAGGTTTCCATCGCTTATAGAAAAGACGAGGAGTCGAAGGAGAATGATCTGTACGTTGAGATGAGTCCTCTGGTACCTGTTGAAAACATTAAGGTTGTACATAATAATTTATCCGAGCCCCCTGTATCCTGTAACGTAACGTTCGCTAAGCCTGCCGAAGATAAATCTCCGGACACCGTGGCAAATATTTCCCCGCAGTCGACGAAGAATCATCGGGACGGGGAGAGGTTCGAAGCGAGCTGCGAGAAGCGTAGAAAAGCTATCAACTTTCCCAGACGAAAGTTTTCTCTGTTGAAAGAAAAGTTCGAGTCGAAATCGCAGCTGGTATACGTTGTCACGCCGAACAACGCTATTAAAATTGGACAACCAGCCGTCTCCGCCGACTCGGAGGCGTCGAAGAGAAACGTATCGGTGATCTTGAAGAAGACGTCCGACTGTACGAGGCACGATAAAGAAAATTTAGCTCCTATCGGTCGTGCCAAACGTACCTCGTCGAACGACAGGTCTCAGGTAAACGGAGAGAATACTGACTTGATCTACGAGAACGACAAGTCTTTGTGCAATAGTGATTTAAATTTAAAAGAGAGAAGGCATATATTCTTGGAGCAGGTTCTATCGCCACCGAAACTTTTGACCTGGAACAAAAGAAAATCCCTTGGCGGGAGCAGCGTGAAAAAGTTGTAGGATTAATAGTTTTAAGTATCAGAATATACTCGTTTCGTAGGGTAAAACTTTTTTACGAAAGTGATATTTAGTTTTACATTATAAAGTTTCTATTTTTTTACCGTGTTTTATCGATTAGCTTTTGTTCCTGTTGGAAATAATGTTGTACATTTATCTTAAAATCGATCATGACACGATGACAAATTTCTCAATATACATACGTGTATAAATCGTTTTTTATACTATCGAGACAATTCAATTGAAACTAGTATTGTGTTTTTTTTTTTTTTTTCTACATAGGTAACGAAGGAAGATAATGCTTTCTTTTATTAAGTTTTATTACGTATGTAAATCAATTGCATCTCATTGCCAAGTACGATATTACGCTATATAATATTGTAAATCTGCAATAATTATACATACGAAAATTATTTTTATATACAGCAATGTTATATATAATAAAAGACTTTTTACATAATGTTGTTACGTTCCTTTAAATGGCACGTGTTCGTTATACATAGAGAAACGGTATTTAAATGAATGCGATAACGTCAGTGTATAAAGATATTACTTATCGAAATCGTACGATATTGCAATAAAAAAAATAGTGCTATTTTTGATCGTAAAGTGACGTTCAACATATACTTGTTCGTTTAAATTCTCATTTTTAGAGACGTATCATTTGCTACACTATCGTTTACATGATTCTTAATTACACTTTCTTCAACTAAATTTCTTATTAAAAGTGATTGTATCGTGCAACGTGTCGTTTAACAATGCAAAGTGAAAAATATCATGGAGAAGTACGTATAATAACTTACTCGAATAGAAGAAATGAACGAATGAAATTAAAAAACTAATCAGTCTTTTCAGTTGAATCTTTCGTATTTCCCCTAACTGTGTGATATGTACTATAATCGGCAGTTAAGAGAATTTTATTAAAGCATATTTTTATACGTATCGTTCACGTACCATGCTTTATGAACACTGTATCGTATTTGACAAGTTCTGAATTTTGTAAATTTTTCTTTAAATGAATTCGTCGCGTAATGAAAATAAAAATTGAAATCCGAAGACATTTTAAATGCTTTTACAGACGCATTGCAATTCTATATGATTATTTCGACGCAGAGATGTTCGCTTTCAAATTAACGTACTCTGCCCGTTACTTACGTTTCCGTCATACTTTTTTATCCACTGGATGTGACAAATAAGCGGTAAGCTACGCAAGTTATTGCATATACGTGTTCCAAGAGAATTCTTTCGTATCTCTTGAGCGACTTGATGGAGAGACTTGCCTTTTGCCTCGGGGATAAGTAGAAATACGTAAACTATAGTGATGAGGCACATAAAACTGTAAAACAGATACGATCCGGCTAACGTTAACGACTCTGAAAGAAGAAAACCATGAAGTATTAAGAAGACCCATGATTGATGATACATTTGGAAGATACAGAAATTTCAATAGAAAAACTTACTGGCCATCGCGCTAACCGATTCTGTGGCAATAATATACGTTATCCATATAACGATGGAAATAAAACTGATGCATCTTCCTCGTACCGCTGCAGGGAAAACTTCGGTGAGATTCAACAGGGGCACTGGACCAAGTCCTAACGTGTACGCTGCTTCGTACACGAGCAACGTTATTACCGCTAAAATACGTAAACCACCGGTGAGACCCTCGGATACAATGATATTCTGGGTCTGCAATGAAACAGTTATCGTTAAAACGAATCTCACCGAGTGAGACGCAAAGAAGTCGAAAAAGAATGGCTTATACTTCGCAAGACGCTTTGATTTGTGTCCACGTTTCTGGACTAGGGGCAATAACGGCTAACGGAGTTGGCAGTAAGGGAAACGGTGGCGGAGATCCGGTAGGTAAAACATTTTGGACTTTAACATCCTCGGTGTGATGATTCTTGCAGTGAGTATTTACAATGTCTAAATTGTCGTCGCCTCTGTCTATAGTGGCGAGTAAAGATAACAATGATATCGTTGTCATGCAAATAGTCGCCGACGTGATTAATGCTGTTCGACGTCCGCATCTTTCAATGATGACGAGAGACAACATCGTGCTGAAAACCTTGACGATGCCAAGTGATATTAATGCCGTAACTTCAGCGATGTCTGTAAACAAGGAATACGATGGAAATGAACACGTTTCAAACAAAAGGATTATAATCCGGAATACTTACTGGAACAAATGCCTAATAGCGCGAACAATCTTGGGGCGTAATATAAAACTTGCCGTTTACCGGTGCTTTGTTGCAGTATCAGCAAGAAAGCCATAATTGTCAGAGTCTCGAATACCGTGTACCAAGCATTTTTCGACGACGTCTTCGAAACGTTTGCCATTCTTTTGTAAAGTAGAAACGGCGGAGATCGTTGAAGAAATATGATGGTGACGATACACGCGGCCAGGGCAGGCACAGCCGTTATGCCAATGGAAAATCGCCACTGATAATCTATGTTTTTCACAGCGGCAGCGATAACGGAAATCAAAAATCCGGCAGCCGTGCCTAGTTGATACAACATTATATTGTATCCGCGTTTATTCGAATCGGACACCTCCGCCATATATACGCAGTGAGCTACCGCTGAAACGGATCCTGAATATCCGCAAATTATCCGTGCGATAAGTAATAAGATATAATGATTTGCCAGTGCCGACAATGTTGCGCCGAAGGTCAGGAAAATTAGCGTCGATATCATCGTCCAGCGTCGTCCAAACGAATCGATTAGAAAACCTAAAATATGTATTATCGTTAGCGTGATATATTTTCGTTTTACAATTTCGATAAGCTATCTTTGTAGACGTACCACCGGTTAAACCACCAAGAAGAGCTCCAATGAACCAAATGCTTATTACAAAATCTTTTTCAAAGCAGTTCAAGTTAAACTCGTGCTTGATCAAAGGAGCTATAGGTTTTGCAATACCCATATCGCATCCAAAAGCAATACCTGCCAGAATTGCAACCGTAGAGACAAACACATTTTGATTCCCTGATGTTAACGGCGTCAAATTTTCATTCTGCTTTGGAAGCGGTTTTCTCAGAGTTTTCGTGGGTAGACATTGATAATTTTCATTTGGTACTTTACTTATAGATGTTTCGACAGTTTTGTTCGCACTGTTTAACAATATTGCTGTATCTTCTTCGTCTGACATGATTCTTGAATACAATAATCGATAGCTATTGCTTTTACATCCTGAAAAGTTAGGAATACGTTGTATAACAAAGGATATGTAAAAAGACAGTTAATTTCAAAATAAGCAAGCGATAAGTTTGTGGTCTTTTTCGGTACGAATTATGACAAAAAGGAATTGTTTTGCGCGTTTATACGATCAGCTTGTATTATAGGAAATCATTTTAATAGAATACTCACCAATTACGCGGAACAAGAATGTAAAACAGGATTGCTGTTTACTTCAGTCGATTTGACATTTGCGGTTTGGATTTGTACGTAGATATAGGAATTGACAGTTCTCGTGACATTTAACCTCGTAACGCCATCTTGCGAAGACTTACAAACAAGAAGACGCGACGCTGTGCGCAGACGCGAGGCACAGCCTCACTTTCCCTTTCGGCGTCAGACCGCATCTATCGGAAATCTGAATAAAAAGTAATGCTAAATACGAATAAGCGTATAAAATTAAAGGGAACCTTGAAATACTTGTTCACTTTCGTTGACGAAAGAATCGAACGAAAATTCGAAGAATACGTAAAAGTGAACAAATGAATATGGAATTAAGTTTAGATCGAAATAGTACTTTTGAGCGATTCAAGTTCTCGAATTTTCTCGTGGATGTCGCTGTTTGTATCTTTTCGCGTGGCTCCGCCCTTTGAGTGCATCGCGCGCTGCATGTCGAATATCATAGTAGTTAGTCGGCTATCGGACTCGAGTCGTTCAAGGTATCTAAAGAAAAGTCGAATGTTTTCCGCTTCTTTCGGTGGTTACACGTCCGTCACGTTCGGGCATTGCCGTATCTGGTACTTTATCAATGAATAATTCAGCTATTTCTCCCATGCTGAGAACCACTGACATTTCGTATAATTCATGCCAAGGCGGAGACGAGCACTCCGTAGATGTGTTATGTGGTTCAATTCGAAGACTTCCTCGATTGTTGCTCGGGGATATCTAGAGATCGTACGTGAAATCTATGTCGGTGGTAGACGTGGTGGGGTAAACGACTTATTAACATCGCAAGTATCGCGAAAACGATTTTACAACGGGAGTGCCGGTGCATGAGTGGTTTAGTGATCAATGAACTCTGCGGTGCTGTATATTGGGGCGTGCTGCCAGTGGTACCCATTAAGCCGGCAGATGTACGTAAAACAGAAAACATTATTTTTAAGTATCTCGTACCTATACTCTGATTGATTTCTTACTTCCGAAGTTATAGTTTAAAGCCCCACCTTTCTACGCTCGATCTTCCGTTCATTTCTGATACTCGAGTTGCTATCAGGAGCGTTCGAATTTTTTTTAAGTTTCATTCAAATAATTTGTTTCTATATCGAATTTTTTGAATTGTAATTTTAAAATAAAGAAAACTTTCGTTGCTTAGCGTAGTTATCGAATCGATATTTTATGATATACTGTCACGTTATTCGAATTATAAAATCGTTCGTTAATCGACAAATCAACACTTTCAACCCTTTAGACCGCAGCCAATCTCTTTACGTATTCCATTAGTGCTGTTCGATTAGTAGCGTAATCGGTATAATCACGGTCTTGACGTAACATCGTCAAGTCTTCTCGTTCGGATACTCTAAGGCTGGATCATCAAGCGATAAATAAATAAATAAATATCCTGTATATAATATCACTATGAATGATGTAAACAAACGTAAGTAATGTTTTTCTCGATGTGCGGCAAAGCAGAAAAAACTTTATTAATTATTTCCTGCGTAATCTTTTACTATCAATTTATTTTTAATGTTCGTCGAAGGCGCTTTGCTTGTATCGATAATTTTATCAGATTATTTGTAATTTTTAAGCAGCTTTTTTTTTCAAAAAAAAAGTTTCATTATTTTTTTTTTTCAAATGTGGAATGTAAAGGGTTTTCTCATAGACATAGGTGTGTTTAATATTTTGTTGCAGATGACAACATAATAGAAAATTATAAATTAAATTTTCCATAAGGAAATAAATAGAGGTGGTCAAGAGATGATGAACGATATAGAAAGTATAAGCATGAAGGGCAGTGGAGGATCCAAGATGCCTCATAGTCATTCGACTCCGGCAGGTGTAGATGGAGGTAGTAGAACTCCTCCTACAACACCTAGAAAAGCCGGGAAGATGCTTGCTGTTCGTGTACAAATGTTGGATGATACAATTACAATGTTTCAAGTTCAGGTTTGTATTTTTACTGTGTGACAGAATTAATGCAAACATAAAAAGAATTACAAGAATCATTGTTTATCCATTTGAAAGAGAAGTTGTCTATATATCCCTATGCTTTATACATACATTGAAAAATCATTTACCATGTATTGTCTATGCGCATAACACTCTTAAATGAACTATTGGAGCATATAATTGGTTATACTGTGCC
Organism: Osmia lignaria lignaria; assembly: GCF_051020975.1. Classification (NCBI taxonomy): domain Eukaryota; kingdom Metazoa; phylum Arthropoda; class Insecta; order Hymenoptera; family Megachilidae; genus Osmia; species Osmia lignaria. Next base: position 7,694,803 of record NC_135044.1, on the reverse strand, counting down.
TCATGAAGTACGTGTATTGATGTATTGATTATTCATAAAACTTTACTTGAAGCATCTAAAACCTATTTCCACTTAGCAAGTTACCAAACAATTGATAAGAAAATAGAAAATTGATTTTTCATTAAATAAAAACGATAAACGAATAAACGTTATTTTCTGTGTATTTAAATTTTAGGCAAAAGCATTAGGAAGAGTGTTATTCGATCAGGTTTGCAAGCAGCTACATCTTTTGGAAGCTGATTATTTCGGTCTCGAGTATCAGGAACCTAATGGAACAAAAGTAAGCAACAGCCAAATGTTTCCTGACACAAAAAGTTGAGCTAATTGATACTAATTTGTAATTGTTTGATTGCAGTACTGGTTAGATTTAGAGAAGCCTGTTTGTAGGCAAGTAGGATTGTCTTTAATCGATCCTCTTTTGAGATTTTGCGTGAAATTTTATACGCCAGACCCAGCACAATTGGAAGAGGAGTTTACAAGATATTTATTTTGCCTTCAAATCAAACGAGATTTAGCTCAAGGTTTATTACAGTGCAATGATAATACAGCAGCTTTGATGGCCAGTTATATCGTTCAAGGTAATGTTTGTTTCTTTAACCCTTTGATGACGATCGACGCTTATGCGTGTCCAAACATAATTTTCATAGAAATTTATAATTCTGTACTTATTGTGTTGTGAGGTATATTTTTCGAACAGAAAACGATTAATCTTTTCAGCCGAATGTGGAGATTACGTAATAGAGGATTATCCGGATCACACATATTTGTCAACGTACAAATTTGTGCCTCATCAAGATCAAGAATTGGAACGTCGCATAATGGAGAATCATAAGAAACACGCGTAAGATTAATTCAACTTGAAAGAAAATTTCAATCAATTGCAATGTTGAAAGTGTTGTATATTTTAAACAGCGGTCAATCTCCGGCAGAAGCGGATCTGAATCTGTTAGAAACGGCGCGTCGCTGCGAGTTGTACGGAATGAAAATGCATCCGGCAAAAGTACGTATTACGAAATTTAGGCAAAAGCATTAGGAAGAAATTTTTTCAAATTAAAAATTTTATATCATATAAATTTAAATTAATTAAAAAAATTATAATTGAAGGATCACGAAAGTGTACCTCTGAATCTGGCAGTGGCACACATGGGAATTGTAGTCTTTCAAAATTACACCAAGATAAATACGTTCAGTTGGGCGAAGATTAGGAAGATCAGTTTTAAAAGGAAACGATTTTTGATCAAACTTCATCCAGAGGGTTACGTGAGTATAGAAATTTCGACGAAGCAATCGTGGAATAAATACGAATACCTCACGTTGAAGAATCTATTTTTTTTCGCAGGGTTATTATAAAGATACGGTGGAGTTCTTTTTCGAGGGTCGTAACGAGTGTAAAAATTTCTGGAAAAAATGCGTAGAGAATCATGGATTTTTCCGTTGCTCGGTGGTAAAACGAGTGGTACGGCAGAAAACCCGTGTTCTCAGCCGCGGCTCGTCGTTTAGGTACGTAACGATTCGATTAACAGGAAATTAAACGGGAAAACATGGAAGTATATTAAGAAAATTTTCTCGTTGTCGCGTGAACACAGGTACAGCGGCAAAACTCAGAAGCAAATCGTTGAATTCGTACGAGACAATTACGTGAAGAGGCAGACGTTTCAAAGGTAAGTTCGATGAACGGGGGTATGAAATGCGATTCAGTGATTGGCCGATCAAGAAATATTCTTGAACATATCAGTATTGTGTAGATAGTGCATGCACACCGTTATGTACTTGTCCCCCCCCTTTTAATGCTGGTTTTTACACCGTTGAGACTGTATATTTTAATTAACAAGCGCACTGATCTTGCGTGGGTAAGACGGGAGGTGGCACGGTCTTGCTTTTGCCGGGACATTAATTGGTATTTATCATGTTTATCGTTGCTCTAATTTCCGTAGAATGAAATGTTTACTATGTTCGTTTTGTACTTACGTGTGTCAGTGTTGCCTGCTCGGACAGGGGTGGCGGGGAGTCAGGCTCACCATCAGGCACGATAACCCGAATGATCAATGTACCCTATTTTTTGATAGTGTCATCACTAATTCTCGTCGTTGTAACACCTAATAATACACCGCAAAGTACCATTTTACTTCACTGTCCCGACGTGTTTTCTTTACCAACGAGATATTATATTACTTGTCCATACATAGCAGTAGCCTGCTCTACAATAGAGAATAGATCAATTTTCTTTATAATTATACTTCGTTATGTTCCTTGTACATACATATATACAGTTAACAGGTGCGATATACACAATTGTTCACTGTGCATTGTCGGTGTAACTCTCAGTCGGACAACGTTACTAATAATAGCGAAGAAACGTTCCGTATGCGTGGCTGAAACGAGCATACGAAACGATTATTCTTCTAAAAAAAACTACTAGTCTTCTGTAGACACCGGGATTTCAATTTCATGCAAAATTTATGAGGCAAACAAAAAAGGGAAGGAAACAAAAGTCTAAAGAATATACAAGCTGTTTTAGAAGAGATGTACCGCACTGTTGCGGCTGTAAATTGTTCGTGGCGAAAGAACCGAAAAAATTCCTTTTTCATTTATTTTGCTACAAAGAATCATCACCGTTTCGTGATGTACATCTGTTTCGTGACAGCCTGTATACTTTTCGTATAGTTTTTGCCGACGCTTTTTATCTTTATCGTTTTGAGGGCATAATCGATTATAGCCTTTTAATCGTCAGTATTTTGCTCGTTGAAACGTGAACAACGCGTGAGAAAAAGTTGGTGAAATAGTGAAATTTCCGGGAGAGAGAGAGAGACCCTTGAAACGATAACTATCGATCGAATAGTAAGCGATCTATGAAAATAGACGTAGGCTACCGTCTCGCGAAGAGGTGGTAGAGAAATAAAAGGAGAAAATATATAAGTTAGTTCTGGACAGGCTTGGCATTTGGTAGCCTAAGTCTGATGCTGAACTTGACTCTCTCTTGCTCGCAGGTCCAATTCGTTCCGGCAGACTAGCAGTGGTAGGGCATTGCAGGGCTTGGAGGGGGGAGGTTATCGTGGGGCCACTCCAAGCAGCTCCCTTATGGGCAGCTCCAGCATCTCTGCCCACCCCCTCCTGCCCCTCGGCGATCCTGGTATGTACCATGACCGACACCAACCTCCACGAGAAACGCTTTCTTTGCCTCTCTTTCATTTTCGTTTCTTTTTCTCTTTTTTTCTTTTTTCTTTTTTCTTTTAATTTACCTATCAAACGATTCAAGTATCTACGATTTCCTTCTTTTCTCTTCTACTTCTACTTTTTCATCATCTTTTTTCTCTCACCTCTCCTACGTTTTTATTTCATCGTTCGTCATCGTTCTTTCTTCTCTTTTTCGTTCACCCCCCGTTTTTTCCGTTCTCCGAGTAATCGTACGTGCAGAGTATCGTAATGGTAGAGCAAGTAGAGTTGGCGTATTACGAATTAGAACGCTTCTATACCGAGTTTACCCGGAGTTCAGCTTGTCCACGTGTCTCGTAAGAACGTTATTTCCGCAACATTGTCAGAGTGCACGAGCAGAGTTCGTGAGAAGATCTGCGAGTGGTAATTCGTTAACTCGGAGATCTCTCGACAGACACGAGGATCGGATCGAACGAACGAACGAAATACGATAAAACAAACAGATAGGTAACTAGATGGATGTATAAGTAGATAATCATATGTAATATACATACACATACAGATAGAAAGAGAAAGAAGAAAATAATAACGAAGAGTGTGATCCAGAATGGAGGAGAAAAAAGTAATTAAAACGAATAATGGAATGTATTTCAGCACTGGAAACCCCAGCTCTGTCTCTATCATGCGGCTCGATGACACTGGATTCTCCGACGACTGTGACGAGTGTCTCGATGGGAGGGACGATTCACCGTCGCGAAGACACAGCTACGTCGTTTCGGACACTTACGTCCATCGACGTCCATTCCCCGGCCACACCCAGCCAGGTCCCAGCACCGCGGCAGATGCTTCTTACCAGCCAGCAACGGATTTCATCAGCAGGTCGTATCAGCCCCTCTAACAGCAGTCCTCCCGAATTCCCCCCGCCGCGACCCATGCCCAGACATCCCTGGCAGCGATCGGCCAGTTGCCGCGAACTGTACGCTTCTAGCTTCGAGGATTCAGGGAAAGCACGATCAAAGGACGAGAAAGCGTCCGGCGAACAGAATTCCTTCGAACCGTTCCGTTTGCCTTCTCAAGGCGAGCTAGACAATCCGGTGACGCGTTACGGCGAGGAGAGTAATCGTTCGTACAGCGCGGCTAGCTCGAAATTACCCTCGCTCGATCACGACTCGGTGCCCGATCGGGTGTACAGTAGCTCGTACCCGGGTACGTCATCGCTCTCCACCGAGTCAGGCCACGAGGAGTCTGGCCCGGCGGCGGATCTTTCGCACGACGATCTCTCGCACGATTCGTACGAGCTTCTTGAACGCGAGCACGAATTTGAATATCCTGAATCGTACTCGAGCCCACGGGACGACGACGAGGAGGAGGAAGAGAACGGTGGCGCGATATCGGACCGTAGCGACCAAGGAATCGAGCACGAGATGTTCCAAATGGACTCCGAGACCGATTCCTTCGTCAAGCACAGATCGATCAAATCGTCGGACAAGCAACACTTCAAATCCGTGCTCGTCGATCTAAAGAACGCGAGGGCAAAGTCAATCGATCGGTACTCGTCGGTCACCGCTGCCAACAAATCCGTAGACGGTGATTACGTGACCGTAGAATCTAGAATACAACGATCTAGCACTCAGATCGAACGAAAATTCGAGACGCGACACGTTAATTCGGTAGATCAAACGCAGCCGCAACAATCACAGCCCCAACAACAACAACAACAGCAAAGTAAATATCTTCCTGTTTCGCACCAGGATTCCGCGAAGAAAGATCCGGTCGTGTTACAGGTACAGAAACAAAAGATGTCGGTGCTTAACGAGTTGAAAAATTTCAAGCCTAAATATAAGATCACTCACGTAGATTCGGAGGTATTGCGAGACGAGGGTATCATGCGTCCAAAATCTAGGATAGACGATGATTTGAGCCCGGTCGACGGTACCGGCAAATCGATCGTAGATCATCAGAGAGCCAGGACGGTTAGGGCGCGTAGCATAGCGAGTTTGGAGGATCACGTGTCGAGGGTGTACGTGGAAACTGGTAGCTTAGGGCGCGGGGGACACAACAAGGCTAGGGAAAGAAAATCGAATCGCGAAAACGACGCGAAGGCCGTCAACGAGAAGACGTCGTCCAAGTCGCAAGAGAGAGCGAAAGGAGGTGGGGAGGGTCACGGGAAAAAGTTGGAGAAAATGGATTCGAGGGATCGTAAATCGGACGGACACGGTCGTCGTAGCGTGGATCGAATAGACATCCGAGAACTGCGACGAAGCATCGAGAGATTAGACGTACGCGAGAGGAGTTACGAACGATTAGACTCGAAGGAGAAGTCGTTCCGTTACGCGGATCGTTACGAGTGGCGAGGGAAGAGCGTGGAGCGTTTAGATTGTCAGACGCTTCGAGGTAGCACGGAATACTTGAACAGAAGTCCGAAAGAGAAGAGCGGTCATCGGCGTTCCGAGTCGAAGGAACGTCGAGAGAGAAGCGTGGAACGATTAGACTCGAGAGAGAAGAGGAAGAGTCCTGGAAGCAAGAGCAACACCACGATCGACTACAATCAAAGGCACACCTTGGAGCGTTTCGACTCCGGCAACAGGAGTCCGTTCGAGCGTATCTCCGTGAAGAAACACCGAGGGAAGAGCGTGGAGAGATTGGACTCGCAGGAGAAGCCCACCTTCGACTTCGACCCTGTGACGATCGAGCGTCTGAAGGGTTTGGAGCGTAGCAACTCGAAGGACAACAGAGGACACGATCGAAAGTCGGAGTCGAGAAACGAGCGGAGACACACGGAGCGGGCTGATTCGCGGGAAAGAAAATACCTGGACCGATTCGACTCGAGGTCGAGCGGCAGGAGTCTCGAGTGTATCGAGCAGGAGATATCCGAGTGGAGGCGAAGCAGCATCGAAAGGATCGAGTACAAGGATTCGAGGAAGAGTGGCAAGGCACGAGCGGAACGGGGCAAGTCGGAGGAGAAGCCTCGGGAGAGGGATGACTGGAGGAGTTTAGAGAAAGCGCGGAAGGACGAGGAGAAACGTGAGCGGGAACGGGAACGAGAACGACAGGCGAGGCTGTCGATCGAGTCGAGGACGGACACGGTGATCGGAGTGCCTATGGAGATGGAGAGCTTCAAATCGAAGACGGTGTTCACCGAGTACGAGCCGAAGATCGTCGGAGGCGTGGTGCTGGGCTTCGACGACACGATACCGGGTCACACCCCCGTCGAGCGCACCAAGAGCGACCCGAATCCCGCGCGACAGCGCCTCGGCTCCAACAGCAAGCGACACATATTGATGCATCAAAAGTCGATCGACTTAACGCCGGCCGATTCCGGTGACGAGGATCCGTTCTCCGACAGCGCAGCTATGCAAAAGACCAACATAGAGATACCTTACACGCTGCACAAGCGACACGTGATGAACGGTACCGCGTCCGACGACAAGTCGGAATCGGACAGCGGGAAAACCTCGAAAAAAGTCACCGGCTCCGTTCGCGATTTACCTAAACTACCACTGAAGATGATCACCGACATTTCCTGTTTCGATTTGTCCAAGTTGTCCTCGATAGACAAGACCGGCAGCAAAGTGTCACCGGACAAAGCGAAAAGCGCGACGATCACGCCGACCAGGCCGAAATCAATCTTGAGTCCATCCGACAAGCCGAAGAGTATATTGAGCCCTACGTCGAAATTGTCACCGACCGACGCGAAGAACGTGATCTGCAGTTTCTCGCCCAGTAACAGAAGTCCTTCGAAGGGAGATAAACAGTCGATCAGATCCGCTTCGTTCGACAAACACACGACGACCGCGGAGATCGTGATCGAGGAGCGAAGTTGCGTCAAGTCGTCCAGCTTGGACAAGAAATCGTCGAAACTCTCCCCGATCGAGCCGAACGTGACGATCGTTTCGCCGTTGGAGAAACGGTCGCCGAAGGTCTCCCCCACGGATCCGAACGTCACGATCGTGTCGATGTTGCAGAAGAAACGTTCTCCGGATGCGTCGAAGAGCAGCGCGATAGGAACGCAGAGATCGTTCGACTCAAGGATGAAAGCGTTCAACTTCGCCGACGTGGTCGGAATGGAGATGAAGCTGAAGCTGGAGCGTAAAGCGAAGTCCGAGGTCGAGAAAGACAGTTTGAAAACGCCGGACGACAGTCTGGAGAAGCAGGACAGCATCGAGAAGATACCATTGCCGGAGATCCCTAAGCCGGTTATAGGAAAATCCGACGAAGAGGCTTCGACCGTGGCTGACTCTTCGGAGAAGCAAAAAGAAGAGGAAATAAAGGAAGGCAAGAGTAGCTCAGGATCTCCTGGTGCGAGTTTGGAGAAACCAAAGGTTCCCGAGAAACCAAAGATTCCCGAGAAACCAAAGATTCCCGAGAAACCAAAGACTCTGGAAAAGCCGAGCATTCCGGAGAAGACGAAGCGGATCTTGGAGAAGATGGAATCGAAATTCTCGGCGATGAAGATGGCTGGGCCGAAGATCATCGACACGGGCTTCGACGATTTCGTCGACCCGGTGGCTGATCTGCCGTTGGACGAAGTTCCCGTGAAGCCTGTGTTGGAACTGGACAGCTTGAAGGTTCCCGAATTCGTTCCTTTCATGTCGAGGCCGCACGGCGAGCCGTTGCGCTCCAAGTCATTGTCGTTGGCCGAGGAGAAGGCACCGATCGACACGTTGCTCTCGCCGGAGGTGGAGAACAAGCACTTCGTCCCGGATGTTTCGCCGAAAAGGGCGAAAAAGGCGAAGCCGGAGCCGAAGAAGGATTTCAAGAAGCAGTCGAAATCTTTGGAAGGGGATAAGCCTCCCCTGAAGAAGGCCGGCTCGAAGGAGGCGCGTACACCGACGGCCAGTTCGAAGATCGACAAATCCAAATTGAAGCTGGGAGAGATGCCGCAGGAGATCATTATAATCGACTCGACGGACGTGGCGCCGGAAGTGAGCATAGTTCAGAAGGGTAGGTCGAAGTCTGTTGGTAGACTGTCGGAGAAGGCGTACTCGACGCCGTCCAAGGAAGAGAAAGAGGAGAGCAAGAGCGGTCGGGCAAAGTCTGCCTCGGTCGACGACGATACGATAAAGACAGCCACGGTCGTCACGAAGACCGAGAAGTCTAGGCCGAAATCGTTGGGCATTTCTAAGAGTCTGGGCAGTACCGAGAAGAAGGATTCCGTGGAGAAGATCTCGCCGAAGAGAACAATCGTCTCGAAAGCTTCCTCTTCTAGAAGCGAGGCAAGATCTCCGACTTCGTGCAAGGAGCCGCCTAGACAGCGAGATCCTAGGATAACGCGCTCGAAAACCGAGGTAAAAACAGACACGGACGCGGAGGAGATTTTCGAGGCGCGAGAACGCGAAGAAGCGAACGAAGAAACGACGGCGAAAGACGCGAAGAAGAGTTCGATCGCGCAGGAACTATCGGAAACACCGGTGGTTCTGCGTAAAGCAGGTCAGACGCCGGTGCTGTTCGCTCGTGCTCGTCTGGGTCTGTCGGAAGGGAGTGGAATCGGAGCGTTGCAGAGACAGGGTGCGACCCAGTCGCCGACCGCTCAGAGGAGAGCGAAATCCTTGGACGCGCCGGTGATCGCGGTGCACAGACTTCCGCCGACGAACGCGTTCTCCAGCAAAGACGACACCGTCGACGTTTCGGAGAATGCCGAGGAACAGGAAGAAGGTAGGGAGCAACAGGAGGGTGCAGTTGTATCGGCGAAGGTGCACTCCATTCAGACGGAGGTGTCGCCGAATCACAGATCGGACAGTACCGATCACACCACCGTACCGGAGATCTTCACCGACTCTCTGTCAGTGACGGAAACCTCGGCACAGTATTTGGAGTCGCCTCTCACCGAGTGCAACGAGATCACCGCGAGCGCGGATCTTATTCCCTACGAAAGGGACATCGTGCAGCCGGAATCGGACGAGAAGGAGCATAAGACGATGCTGGAGACGGTGAGGGTGGACGAGAGAACGAAATTCATCGATCAGAGTTCCGTGGAGTCCGGTGCCGATCAAGAGGTCCCGCTCGATAAAACGGTCAGAGCAGAGAAGATCGATCTGCTTAGTATTTCGAAGACCATAGAAGGTTCCCTACCGCGTACCAACGTGGAAACTTTTTCGGTCGCGAAGGAGGCATCGCCGGAACGCGTCGTGAGCGCGACGGATACGACTGGAAGAATGTCCATAGAGAGGGATGATCTACCGGATGTGACGGTAACCAGCGTGAACGTAGCTCGGGAAGAGGATCAACCGCCTAGGCCGATCGATTTCGACGAGGGTCAAGAAATGGTGAAATCACCGATCCAAATTTCCATCGAGGAATGTTCCGACATCGAGGACGACGGCGATGAAGAAGAAGAAGAGGAGGAGGAGGAGGAGGAGGGCGAGATGGTTCACAGTGACGATCAGGAAGACGATCAAGGGACGCAGGAGCAAGATGGCGACGACAATCGTCCTCTGGACTCCGCAGACACTAGCGAGGACACCTTAGACGCTCTCGACACCCAAGTCCATATGAGAGGCATCGATAGCGAGCTCAGTTCGCCGGATTATGGCGTCGACAAAATGGACGAGAAAACTTTGGTAGAGGTCGAATTGACGCCCGAGTATTTGGAGATGAGAAGAGAGGACGAGGACGGTGCCGAAGAGTTACCAGAGGACGAGGAGCCCGAAAGAGAAACGAGGACGAAGGAGTCGCCGGAGGGGAGTGGAAATCGTTTGTCCATCGAGAAGAAGCTCAGGTTAAGCAGCGAACGTTCGAGAAGCGAAGAGACCAGTACTTGGACGCCGGATCGCGAAGATCCAGAGTCGAGTTCCTGTTCGATTGCTCGGCCGCTTGGTATAGGGCAGATTCAGCCGATAGTGGATCGTCGAGAAATCGCTAGGGCGAAGAGTGGTCGGGGTTCGTTGGAAGAGGAGGGTGGTTCTCAAGTTGCAAGCAAACCAGAGTCGAGTTCGACCTGGAAACCCTTTCCCTTGGAGAGTTCCGGTAGTTCGAGCACGGAGGACGGTTGGCCGGCGCAGGACGAGAACAACGCCGCTCAGTCGCAGTCGGAGGACAGCAACGGACAGAACGAGGATAGCTTTCAAGAGGATCTCGCCGATTTCCCTGGCAGTTTTATCTACCCAACCGGCCCGGATATTTTAACCAGTTGCGGCACGTTCGCGTTGACGCGAACCCTCTCGAGGATATCCGAGAGGTCCACCACTTCGGAGCAAGACAAGAGCGACCTCGAGGACTCGTTCAAGCCCAGCTCGAGGTCTCCGAGCTTGGACGACGAGTCGTTGATGTCCAGCGACCATCAACCCTCTCTATCTTCCGACCCGCCGTCCGGTACCGCTATCCCTTCCGTTTCGGACGATCGGCGCACCTCCTCCGAACTCCCAGACATTCCGATCGACGTGGTAGGCATGGGACAGGAAGAAGATTTGAGATCTCCGAAATCACCTGGAAGATCGAAGCTACAGACTCAGAGCTCAGAAGATTGGCCGTCGCCTCCTAGTTCGCCGGTCTTCGACCCACCCGTGGTTAGCCACGTGGAGACCTTCTACATGGAGATCAAGCCCGAGGAAGCGGTGAAAGTGACGGTGACCGATAGCACGGAGACACCTGGTCGATTCGATCACGACAGCGACTCTAGCGACGAGAACAGAACGCTTCACGACGATTTGCACTCCACCTTCCTGGAAGACGGGCAAAGTTCTACCTCCGCGACCACCGTCGACGGTACCGTGAAAATAGCGGTGAAACCAAAGTCGAACTCTTACATCACCGGTTCGTCGCACAGCGAGGACACATCTATGGGCTTGTCTATGTCCGAATGGTCCAGTTCGAACAACACGGTGCGCCAATTTTGCCAGTACTCCGGCACCAAGTCCGACGACAATTCTCTGGCGGAGCTGGGTGCCTCGATATCGGACTGGTCGGGCAGCACCACCGTCGTGCCTCAACAGTATTACTCTTCGGTGGCCGGGGACAAGAGCCAAAGCGACACGACCACTACCTCGGACAAGAGCGTCACCAGCACCAGGTCGAATTCAAAACGCAGAACAACCGACGTCTCTCCTCCGACTTCTTCGTCGCCCCCCTTACCACCTCCACCGCCTCCCACGCTTCCCGACCAGCAGGAAGCATTAGACGACGAACCGTCGTCGAGGGAGGATCAGTCGTCCCGGGACGAACAATTGGACGAAGCAAGGAGGTTCATCGAGAGCCAGTTCGACGAACAGCGTCGCGCGGTGTCGCGACGCAGCGAGCCAGACCAGGAAGTTACCGCGAAATCTTACACCGACGTGTCGCCTCCACGGATCACTCTACGGAACGAATTCGACGAAGCGATCGACGACGATTTTCGGACGATGTCCGACGACGGAGACGCGCCCCTACCGATCCTGCAGGAAGAGGAGGAGCTCGACGAGCAAGAGGAACGCGCGCGAGAGGAGGAGGATCGTTTGTACGACAACGTGCCGGCGATGAAGTATTCGAGCAGCGATCAGATTCGCATGGAGGTGGCGCGAGGAGACAGTTCCGAGGACATGCACGAAAAGTACGCCGATCTGGCGTTGACCTCTCGAACGACAGGCGACGACGATTGGTCGTTCGAGGAGGAACGGGAAACGATGTTAGAGAAGGAGAAACCTCGTTCGAGCTCGAAGTTCGAGCGAGGTTTCTCCGAGCCGATGGAGACGGTCAGGTACCACGAGACCAGGTCCACCGAGCGACCCGTGATCGTCCCCATCCGAGCTAAATCCACCCCGTACTATTCGACCACAAGTCTCAGCGGCGAGTCCACCACCTCCAGCCCCCCGATGCAAATCAGAACGCAGATACGAACGAAAACGATGCCGTACTCGTCGAGTAGAAGCCCCCAGAGCGAGGGGGACACCTCGTCGAGCATGGACAGTCCGGTTCACACGCCGGTTCGCGGTCAAATCGCGGTTCGACGACGAAGGCGGGAGAACCTGAAGAGACGCCATCGAGTGATGGTCGATCTCGAGGTGAAGGACGGTCAGATCATATCTAGCACCGATTCGAGCTTCGACGTGGCCACCATACCACCGCCTTTGCTCGTCGAACGGCCGAGTCCCGACGTCGACGACGACGAGGACGACGAGGAGGAGTACTCGGAAACGAAAGAGGAACAGAATCGACGCCAACAGCAGCGTTGACGCGACTTTCGCGTCGACCAGCGAAACGCGTGACATCCACGCGTCGTTCGACGGAAAAGAGGAGATATCAAAAAACTTATCGAACCTGTCGCGCCAGCCGATATATAATTAGTACGTTTGTTACTCGTTTTAGAATATTCGATCGAATTTCATATACGATTGCTGGGATCCGGCAACACGCGTCAATAGGAAAGAAGGAAGCGACGGCTACACTCGTTAACGATAAATAGAGTCTAGGGAATATAGGACGATGAAAAAGAAAAAAAAAGATCTCGAGATCGATTTACCTCTGGGGAGAGGGAAAGGGAGAAGGCGGTGAAAAGGGATGCTGCTTGAATTTCATGAGAAGGACAATCATTGTTGGAAGTAAGCGATAGCATCGTGGGGTCGAAGGAAAGAAAATGCGAACAGGGTGGAAAAGAGGAATTGTCTGTTTTCTGATTCGAGAATCGAACGGTTGATAGGCGGTCGGGTATGATTTCGTCATAGTTTAGTTCGTGGTCTCGTGTTTTAGGACGGAGGACAAGTTGCTCAACGTAGGTACTTAATTAAAGACGATTGCCGCGCGATTTTGTTGAATATACGCGCGGGTATATCGTTGTGGAATTGTGAATCATGGTGCGAGTTGCGGTCGAAACGGAACGCGCGGAATATATCACGGTAGGTTTAATGAAACGTTCGTTTATCGAAAGATCGAATCGCGATCGATCCGCAGCGTTCGTCTTCTTCGCTTTTTCTCCCGACGAGAAGGGGCTCTCTACGCGGTCCGTCGTCCGAACGAGGAAAAGATTCGTTATCTTCATCTTTGTCTCCTCGATTTTCAGTCTTCTTCTACTCGTTCACGAATATTTCGTGAATTATTCAACGAATAGCGGTTTTTAATCGACGATGATCGCGAATAAATCCGCGTCCCTGGAGAACGTATCGAAGCGAGGAGATGTCTTCTTGGACGATCGAGGTCAGACCTTTCTCAAGGTTTCCATCATCGTAACGGGGCAGGGTTGTTGTTACGATAGTCAAGTCAATTATAAAGTTTCGTCGATCGATGAAAGTAATCCCAGACGCTGCTTGCTTTAAAAATACCGATTACCTTGAAACAAACGAAGGAGCCCGGCCTCGACGTTACTAATTCCCGTTGGCATCTACTTTTTCTCCGCATCTTTCAAAGCGAATTTATTCGCGGTGATCGAAGGACAAACACGCGACTCGACGAGAAACAATGAAATTGCGATTGGTTTCGAGTCTCCGTGCTTTCCGCGCGCATCGCGTTAGCTGTCACTTCATTTTCGTGCCTTCTATCCATCAGTTCCGACAAGGGTTACCCGATAAAATCGATCCCGGCTAAATTTGTCGATCGATCGTTGTTAATATAACAACGAGTTTACGAGAGAGAAAAAAAAAAAATAAATAAAACGGAGGGTTGGGTTAAAGCGACGTTAAAGCGCGCGTTCGTTAGTCGAAGCGTAAGGGGGTTCGATTAAAAATAATTTTCCTCGTTGCTCGCGTTTGAAACCTCGTCGAGAACCTTGATTACGCCAGCTCGTTTTCTCCTCCGTGGAAACGAATTTCTTCGTTTTCGTCGAATTTTCATTTCCGACGGCACCGTCGAGAGACGCACCATCGAAAGCAATAATAATTAAAACGTATATATCCGTAAGACGCTGATAGGCTGCGATTGAACGGTCGACGGAGGCAAGGCTAGTGTACTTCGAAACGCTACGAAACTTAGAAAAAGCTACAAAATTGCGCGAGACAGTGGATAGAATCGCGAAAGAAAGACGAATCGTTGGGATTTTTCGAAACGAGACGATTTCACCGTCCGACCGTCACGCTTCCTCTCACTCGTCCCTCCGATTTTACGCTTAACGTATCACTCTGGTTTACAAACTAGCGACACACACAGACACACACACGATGGTGTATATATAGTTGAGAAAGATTTTTCCCTTACAACGACGCGACGTTTGAATATTTGACGAAGAAAGCGTGCCGGTCAGGGGGTGGAGACTGAGTTCAACCCTTTCCCTGCGGCGTATACTCGGAGATTGATCGATGAATAATTTCCTCGTTACTCGATTCAAGGGGCTCGACTCTCACGGGTCACCGATTCAATTTAACCCTTTCATGCACGAATTTTTCTGTTTAAACAATTCGTTTTAATTCCACTCGTGTAAAGGGTTTTCGGGGTCGCTGATTGCGAATCTGTAATTAGATTTTCAAAATTTAACATGGCGAATATAAAATTTTGAATACAAGGGAAATGGTTGAGTTAAGGGATTCTCGTCTCGAATCGTTCCGTGATCGATCGTAGATGAAAAGCGCAAACGTCGAGACAGGAAGCGCGTGTACATACATAATCGAGACGAAAGTTGGGGCGCGCGGCTGGATTTCCTGCAAAGATGAGGAACGAAGCGCGTCGTGTTCGATGCTGTCCGCCGTTGTAATCACGGACGGACGATCGTTGATAATCACGTTATCGTTGAAAAAAAACTAATCGTTAATCACCACCGTGACCCATTAATCGCTCCCCCCCCCCAATCCATTAGTCATTGTTACGCTATTAACGCTACACTTAATCGATTACAAGGTTACCGTTACTACATCCGTAGAGGAGCGCAGTTAAGGTTATACGAAATGAGAAGAAATGAAACTAAACTACGTATCGAAAGTTATAGTAGTAGGTAACGAAGAAGAGAGAATAAATATTAATATATGAAATTAGAAGGGCGACTGGCGAGTACCGATCGCACGATGCCGAGGGTTCAAGTCGGTTTTTTCACCGGCGAGTAAACGACATTCATTTCATTCCGATAGATCGACGACGAACTCTCAAACGATTATATCGTTCGAATTTCGTTTGCATCGGATTCGATCCGCGAAACCGTAATTAGCTTCTCTGGATCTCTTCGGTTTTGCATGCGGATCACTGATCGGCAGGGATCACGATACGATTGAACGAGCATAAAACGATCAAATTTATCACTATTATTATTACTTTCCCCCGGGGAAAGATCCAGAGGTACGGTTCTGCCGATCGTCTCCAATCGAAAGGCCTTTCTAAAAGAAAATACGAAGCGAAATAGGAAAAGAAAAGAGTATCGTCGTATCCTCGATCTATCCGTAACGAGTTCCTGTATCGGTTTAATTCTTGACTTATCCTCGTCTTGCATTTGTGCATTGTCAGTCCTGTCCTGCCATCGATATTACTACACACGCACGCGTCTCCTCGAGCACTGTTCTTTTTGTATCCCTTACGTTCTTGGTTTCTCTGTTTCTTCGTGTGTCATCGTATCATCGTATCAACTGTCCCCCCGATCACCTTCGCTCATTCATTTCTCTTCTCTTCTATTTGTTTTCTCGCTTTCCTTTTTATTTCTTCTTATTGTTCGTTATCTGTTTCGTACGCGTGCGTGTTGCTTGATTATGCAACGCGTATGTGCAGCCTCGTGATATCGTTGCGCTCGAAGTTTTCGGATCTGTCTGAATCGAACAGAGCCCAAATAAAAATGGCCCGTTTATCAAACCGAGCCAGCTAAAATTTCAGCCGTTCGATCCGCGTTCGATCAGCTTCTACTCGTCTAGGGGGTGTAACGCGGATCGGATGCTTCCATCGTTTCTCGTCCATAAGCAACCTGCGAATATATCCTCACCGTTCAACGAGAAAGAGACTGTTTTAACAATCGAAAACCTCGAGCTCGACGCGAGGCTGATAGAGTTGATCGGTTTTGTATCGAAGTTAGCAAAACGACTGAGAACATTTGATTCGTTACGATATGAACGATACGTGTATTATATGCCAGTTGTATACGCTAAGGGTGTATATGTATTTGCATATAATATATGTATACATACATACTTATATATATATATATATATATATTTATATTTAATTATAGACATAAGAGATATAGTATGCAAGGGTCGTGATACCTGCAATAGGGATCAAGGTATTAGACGTAAAACATGTGCGGATAACTTGTACGGTTATGCGAGTTCCCGGTTGCAGCACGAACACGTTACGGTTTCTTTTACCAATTTTCGGATGAAGTTCCTTTTAGCACCCCCTTTTAATTGACTTCAAAATCCTCAGGCAAACATCTCATGCATAATAGAGTCACGTAGCGCGGAAATTCTCATCACCCCCATCTTACTCTTCTAGACCACAACGAGATTTTTAATTCGAGAGTGCATTTTTTCGGTCGCCATCTCATTTCGCAACTCTACGAACCAATATCATCTCGCCATAATCAATGGCAAAAAATCCTATTAGGTGTTAGGTTTGTTTTTGTTCATTTTACTGCAGAATCCCCCCCCCCCAAATAATTTCTGCACCTTCACATTAATGTTTTTCTGACTTACAACACATGAGAAGTTTGCCAGGTAATTTTTAAGTCAATTGGAGGGGGGTGCTAAAAGGAACCCTTACCCAATTATCTCGCGTTTCACGCGCGTACGGCACGACGCTCGAACGATACAATCCGGGATAGAGGGTTTTTTCCTTTTCGTCTTCCCGTACCGAGACCGGAAGTCGGTTTGTAACGACGCGACGGCTGGAAACGGTTCTTACGTTATACTCTACGTGTGCTTTTCGACAGGTGGTGATCCGAACAATCGTTGGAGCTACGCGAACGGCTACGTGAACTCGCCGGCTTGGCACGTGCCACTTCGCGTGGCACAGATTCGTAACGTAATGGTTCACGCAACGCCACGCACCCTGACCAATCGATTCCTACCGGCATACCCACATTGAGAACACCCCGGGCCAAAGAAACAAATAAAGAAGTACCACGCTACAGCTCTGAGAGAGAAATCGGGGGCCTTCCTTATCACACGGTAGACACACACGAAACCGGACCGAGAGAAGATACGCCATCTTCGATCTAACATCTTCGATGATTCGTTCACGTTTATGCGAATCCCCGTGAGGCCTGTCTCGTGGACCGCGGAGAAGAACGGGGACGCGAGTAGCGCGTCTCTCTCCATGGTCCGCCACCGATTTATCTTACCCGACTGGACCGATTAGGATCGTAGGCGCCGAGAAAGCGACATTGTCCAGAGAAATTTCGCCGGTACTTGTTCCATGAGCGAACACGTAAGGGTCGATTTTTATCGAATAGAATAGCAGGGCCGAATTAAGGGAAGCAAGGTCCTAGAAATTTTAATCTGGTCCTAATCGGTAGCCTTCAGACGAAAACTTTCGTTGGATATAAATCGACCTTTCGAATTTCTCTCGGCACGAATCGTTCTTTCTTGCCGCGTTCAGTCGCGTGCCGTCGTCTCGCGGCCGAAGCTTTATTTCTCTTCCGTTTAGCCACCCATCCTCCAGATCCTCCATCTATTCACCCAGCTCTGATTAGAACGTTCGTTTCTCACCATGTTCACGATGCCTCTCACGCATGCACTTGCACCCATAGAAGATAGAAGAACGTTAGTTTGATCCCCTTCGATCCTCCCGATTCTCACCCCTCGAAGCTGTACAGACGGTCTCCGTTCTTTCTTCCACCCCCGACGCGAATACCATAGCGAGCCCGTTCGTTTCTTTAGTCCCTGTAAATTGCATCGAGAATCCTCTGCCCCCGTTTTTTCACTTACCACGCGCCAGCCAAAATTAGTTTGCCACTCTAGTTTGGACCGTTTCGATTCCCCTCTGTATTTTGCGCAGAGATGTGAATTTTTGTTTGCGAGACGTCGACGCGCCTCCGTTAGGTTCGGGGAAAAATCTTTCGATAAACGTTTCAAGCATCGGAGACGCGATGAAACTAAACTCACATCTCTAGTTGCAGTGTGGTACTCTTTGATTTTCTCCCGCATCGTAACGCGTGCAACACACTTGCGTTGGAATCGTGTGCTCGATTGTTCTCTACTACATTAGGAACCTTGTGAACCATTACGTAGCGAAAACCCTTTCACACGATTCACCAATCGATAAAATCCGATATCTATATCTCACTTTGTCACGATCTTTCACCTGTCCCACGGGATAACACGACGTCTAAACACGTACACGTTACATGCAAACTTGCACTCCGTACACCGATCGACACATTTTGCAACCTATCTGTGTGTGTATGACACCATATAATTCTACGTTATCTACGTTCTCTCTTCGTTCCCTCTATCCCACCTGTTCAATCAACTTTGTCGTTCTCTTTCTAACGTGGCCTTCTTCCAGGTGGTCGATCTCGTTCTTCCTTTTCCTACCGTGTCGCGCGCGTTCAACCCCTCTGCCTTTCGTGCCTCCAGTCAACCACGAGTGTACATTTTTGGAATTTTATTAATAAGGCGCTGAGCGCAGGAGCGCGCCGGGGTTGAAATTTTCGAGGAGAAATTAGCGACACAACGGGTCCTAATTTGAATTAATTAGGAACCGAAATTCATTTTTAGAGCAGAGAAAATTTTGCGAGATTCAATTTTCTCTAACGATAGACTGGGGACAGAAATCGCGAGGCAAGGGGGTTGATCGCGGAAATACCTCGGTGAATCTATAAACAACCCTGAAGCTTTTTCGCCGTCGTTTGAAGAATCGTTGACGATCTTTTCTTTTTCTTTTCCACGATCGAAGTATCACGATACTCTTTACACGCTCTCGGACTCTTAATCGTTCGTGGAACGGTGCCAAATTTTTGCTCCAGAATCAAAAGACTCGAACGGTCGCGTTCGGACCGACGTTTTGACTTTCGTCAGAGACGGATGTCTTCCACGGAACGTTCAATCGGATAACTTTTATAAACTTTTTATACGTGTCGCTCGACGGACTTTAGGGAAAGATTCGTAGAACAGACTGTGTCGCGCTTCCGTGTTTCGTTTCTTTTTTTTTTCTTTCAACTTCACCGTCGAATGAATTTAACCCTGTGCAGTTGAAATTTCTTCTCTAAATTTGAAAAAATACAAGACGATGCGTGGATCTTGATTTCCGAAAGAAAAATTTCGGATCAACCGGAGGGCTGACTGCAAAGGGTTAAAGAAATGCAGAAAAAGCAAGGGTTGCTTCGAAGAAGAGTAAAACGCGTGTCTGTCGTGTCGGCGCTCCTGCAATTTTGTAATTTATCTACCTTCGTCGCGATCGTTTATCGACATACCGTACTCGTTAACTTTCTCCCTTTCTCTCTCTCTCTCTATATATACATATATTTATATATATATACACACACGTATACATATATACATATACATACGATCCGACAATGCGCGGTGATTTCCCTTCGAAGAAGAGAAATTCTCTCGATACTCTCTGGTAGTTCGTTGACAGCCGCGGCTGAAGAAACATGGGGTAGGTAGATTATAAATTGGGGGAGGGAATTGGGGAAGGGGGGAATTAAAACAAAAATGAATAAAAGGGGAATCACGGCGTTCGAGGGAAGGGAAGTTTGCATTCCAAACGTAGGAAATCTATTGTACATTGATTATTGATACATTAATTATGATAATAATAAATTATATACAAAGTCAGATGATCCAAAGGTCTTCTGTGATTCCGTTTTTCAGTTTCGTTTTCGTATCAGTTTCTTCGACCCGTTTCTCGTTGTTTCTTCTTTCTTTCGAGTTGGTTACAAGATTTTTTCGTTACTTCTTCTTTCTCTGACTACCCTCTTTCTAGTATTCTCCGATATTTTTCTCGGTTCGAGTTTAACCCTTTGCGCTCTGCACAACTTTTATTCCTTCCATTCGTCGTTGATATTAATCATTCGTTTTAGATTTTTAGATTTTTTGTGGACGGATCGAATTAATTTACGTTGATAACTTTGTCATTGCGAGTGTTCAGAATTTCAAACGGTGGTGAAATTTGGTATTGGCGAGCGCAGGGGGTTGACACCCCTATTCTTAGAGATATTATTCTCCCAGTCCTTGCGCGTCGTCCTCTTTCCGTTCTTCATTACCGTATCTTTTTATCGCACTCCCGGATTTGTTGGTCGACCGGATGACAATACCATGTGTGAGTAATCCCTAACAGTGCCTATCTTTACTGTCAGTGATATGTTTTCGGCGATTCGTTCACTTGCTCGATAGTTGCACACCCTTGTTTCGTTTCTTCATTTCTCTTATAGTTTACCGATTTCTGCAAAGAGCGTTGCATCATTCACTTTGCACGAACACGTTCTTCGTCCGAATATTTTTTTTTTTTTGTTAAATACTGCAACATGGAATGGCAACACGAACAAACTACACATTTCTATTCGATATTTTCATTTGCTTCGAAGTACTTAGTCGTTGTACATTGTCTAATCTTTCGCTGCGACACTTCGGCATGTCTTGCGTTCGTCCAAGGATTATTATGATAGTTGAATATTATTTTATCTATGTTTTTTTTTTTTCATAGAACATATCGTCGCACGAGTAACGTAGATTAGCAAACGTTTTATGACAGAAAAATCTGTTTTCCTTCCTGCACGATCAACTACGTGTCTTCGTGTTAGAAAGAATGACTGAATCTCGATCCAATATCCTTGCTCGATTTTTCTCTCATTCTCTCTCTCTCTGTTTTTTTTTTTTTTAATCCCCTCGTTATCGAGAAAACAGTCAGCGAAGCAAAAGTCGAAAGAAGCTGACATTTCAGTGCACCGTAGCATGCCATTCGAATTTATACTTTGTTCCATCAGCGTTTATTATTATTATTATTTTTCAAGCGTCGTGTTTTTACTCTTTGTGGTTTCTTAACAATCCATGAGAAATTGTTTAGAGAATACCTTCTCTTACCTGCCTTCGTTTACAGATACCGAGACAGATAAGCAGGGGACACCAAAGAAACAGGAGAACAATAATTCCATGTACTCCAATGATAAATCACCGGAGAAACGTACGAACGGTGTGCTGGACACTAGTAACACGAGTATGGTGAACACTCCGGATCTTAGCCCCGTGAAAAATGTACGGAACGGAGAGCTGGAGGATCCGGAAGTCCGAAAAACTAAGGTATTTAAAGAAATAATTATAGAGGAGTTAATTTTCGACCTTCCAACCTTCCCCCTAAGCTTCCACGAGTTTCAGAGTTCCAGGGTTCCTACCCCTCGCTCTTCCCCAGAGCCCAGTCTCTCCCCTTAACCCAAATGGGGATTTGAATATATATATATATATCTTTTTTTATCACTTGCAATAGGATTATATTAAATATCAAAAATAAAAATTTGGCAGTTAATGGATTAATATTGATATTAATATTTTCACTGTTAACGTTTACAGAGATGGCCTACCGACAAGGCTTACTACATAGCGAAAGAACTCTTGATGACCGAACGAACCTACAAGAAGGACCTCGACGTGATAAACGTGGTACGTACCAGATGGATAAAAAATCGTAATAAATTATCGAATAATTGCAATTTTTGTCGGATAGTGGTTCAGAGAAGAGGTATCTCGAGAGACGGGATTAGAGGGCGAAGCGGTTGTTTCGCTGATCGAGCTTTTAGCGGACGTTCACGGTCCTTGCCTTCAAGAAATGGAGTCCAGATTGGAACGGTGGGAGAGTAACGCTCGTCACAACATCGGTGATTTTCTCTACAACACCTTGTTGAACGTCCTACCGCTTTACGATCAATATCTGGAGAACCTAATACCCGTACTCGAGAAGATGGAATATTATACGAGGACGTCGCGACGGTTCGATCAACTCTGCCGGGACTTCGAAGCACAGAAACATTGTTATCTACCCTTAACTTCATTCCTTTTAAAACCGTTGCAACGATTGTTGCACTACAACAGTATTATCGATAGTGAGTCGTCTTAGAAAAAGAATCTGTACCGAGATCCTGCTAGCTAGAAATTTAATCAAAACGATATCGTCTGTTTAGGATTATTAGACCATTATCCGAAAGATCATACAGATTTCGAGGATTGCTTGGCAGCTAGAGATCGATTAGGAGAAACACTGCTGGAAGGTCTTAGTATAATTAATCAAGCAGTAAGTGTATCTCAATCGTTTCCTTTAAAGACACTCGAAATCATTTGATAATCATCCTTTCTCGGTTTTGCAAACGTAGGAGAATCTGGTTCAGTTATGCGAGATGCAAAGGGACATCAGCGGTTTCGACAACCTGGTCCAGGCAGGTCGTAGATTCATTAGACAGGGCTGCTTACAGAAATATAGTCGCAAAGGTTTCCAACAAAGGATGTTTTTCTTGGTGAGCATTTAACTGAACAAACGTCTATCGTCGCGTTTGCTAATTTTCAATTTCTTTTTTTTAGTTCTCAGACATATTACTGTACACATTCCGTACTCAACAACCGACCCAATGCTTCCGGGTGCACGGTCAGCTTCCGTTGAAAGGAATGAAGATCCGTGAAAGCGACAACAAGACCGGATCAGACTTTGCGTTTGTAATAGACGGTCAGGGAAATCAGTGAGTACCTTGATCGTGGCTCTGTATTTCGTTCAACCGAATTATCGTGAATTAACGTAACGAGGTGTTAAAAGGACAGTCTCTGTATGGTCATTAAGAGGTCAATTGGCTGTATAGCGGGTTCACTTAAGCCAGCCGTTCTGTCAATTTGTAAAACGTTCCAGATGGATCGTTGAACATTATGGCGGCGAGCAATTGCCTGTAAAGACTTTCTCTCGCTTCTCGTTAAGTCTCTTTCTAACTGCCAAAATCTAACACCGTTTTGCGCCAAACATTTCCATAGATCTCTGACGGTTGCCGCTAGCAACGAAGAGGAGAAGGAGAGATGGTTGGAAGATTTGTCTCAAGCCATAGCGCAAGCTGATGCCGATCCAAAAATGCCTTACATGAACCTGAGATCTTGTAGTAAGCTTTAATAATTCCTAATCGTTGAGTAGCATCGAATGGATTGATTATACGCCTGATCGATCATCAGGTTCGGCTGACGAAATGGGTGACGGTGTTGGATTAGAAGGGGACAGAGGAAGCTGCGGGGGTGCGAAGGATTCTCAACGAAGCAACACCACCGTCCACGTTTGCTGGCATCGAAACACCAGTATCAGTTACAGCGATCAATTGCGAGCGTTTCAAGTATGCGAAAGCCTCGTCTCTGGATTTTAATCGACCGAGTGTACCTGAATTGTATTCCTCCTTTCAGAACCAACTCAGCGGATTTCTGCTACGGAAATTCAAGAACAGCAACGGTTGGCAAAAACTCTGGGTGGTATTCACGAATTTTTGTTTGTTTTTTTACAAATCGCACCGGGACGACTTCCCGTTGGCTAATTTGCCGTTGCTCGGTTACACCGTAACCACGCCGTCCGAGAAGGACGGCATCAACAAGGATTTCGTTTTTAAGCTACAATTTAAGAACCACGTTTATTTCTTCCGCGCTGAGAGCGACTACACCTTTGGGAGGTGAGGATCGTTCTTGAAACGATACGATTGAAAGCTTTGATTCATAAAAACGTAACGATCTTTCAGGTGGATCGAAGTGATCCGAAGCGCCACCCAACAGAGCCACGTGTCGATAAACTTCATAGGAAAGGAAGGATATTAACGCGAAGAAACTTTTCGACGGAATTGGCATTTTACGCCGGCGTTGTTTTCAAAGGTTTTTAATTTTATAACGTAGTATTTAAAGCGAAGAAATCTCAAGCACCCGTCAGGGAAGTAACTCGTCGTGTACGGGACGAACGTAAATGAAACTTTGCGGCCTTATTCGTGAATTCAAATCAAATCGTTGCGATCGAAACTGTGATCGACAATCAAATCGAATATCGGAAATGTTCTAGAATGCATTTAACCGATTCTGCATTTCGAAGCCCGATATCAAAACCCATCGCGTTCTTGTCGTTTTCCTTGAACTTTGATGACTGACGCGTTCGCGTAGATACGCTTTTAGCTGATAATCGGGATATAAATAATCATTGTTTAGGTCCGGACGTATCGCGTTCGTTGGAAACATTTTTACGAAAACGGATAGAAAAATCGTCTGTCCAGAATTGCTAGATATTAACGTAAAACCTTGGACCAATTTTATATAACATAATTTCATTAGCGATTCGCGTGTCTTGATGGAAAGAAAAGACAATAATTTTTCGTTAGCGTACTAGCGTTGTTTCTCGTTGCTAAATGAATATTAACGAACGACGCGGAGACATTTTCTCTCGCTCTATTATCGGTAAGATTTGTAATTTTACACGTTTTCTTGTTACGTATTTAACCGTGATTCTTTCGAGGCAATATTACGCAAAGACTGGCTACGCGATTTCAATAGATAAAAAGGGAAAGAATGTTCACCATGCGGGTAAGCATTTCTTTTTATGGCGGGAGAATCTACGAGACGACATGAATATACATATCTACTACGTAAACGTCAAGCGACAAAGAGATGCGAGTAATTTAACGGTTATCTGTTTTTTAGTTATTACGATTGTTTTGTTATAATATAGAATTTAATCGATAATATATATATATATATACATATATAAAAATCAAAGAAGAGAATTAGTTTTATACCGAAAGAATCGTACTCAGAAGCGCGTATTCGACGCCGATAGACACGTCTATCCAAGTTTCTCTTCCGGATATGTGTAACACCCGTTATTTTCGACAATTTATTCGTGTACCTGGCGCGTACGAGCGCCCGTTCGAATTGCCAAATTTGTACGTTTATTTGAAAAAAGCCAACAACGATTATCGTTTAACGTAACGTTCTGTAACGTATACGTTATGTAACATTATGTATCGATATTTCGCAATAAACGTACATTAATACTTTTAATCAGTCTCGTGCTGGTTGATCGACAGCCAGCTATGTACACGTGCGCGAGCGAACACCGAACTTGCGAGTCTTTTTTCTTCTTAATTTATACCGTTTAACGCGTCTTTTATAGACTGTCGACAGAAAAAAAAGGAGAAGGAACTCCTTACGGTACGATAGCCCGAGGGCAATATGGACAAAGGATTCGTTTAATCTCGTGAAAAAATCGCGTGGAAATACCCATAATGAAACGGCAGCGATCGCGAGCGATACCCGTTAATCGCTTCTTCGATATCAGAATTCGTATTAAGTTTGTAGCGAGTCGAGCTGGTCAAACGAGTTCTCTATGCGCGAAGAGAAAACGCAAACTGTCCTTGTAAGCGATAAATCGAGGAAAACCGATTGTGTCGACGTTTATATTTAAAACGATGCCGGATCAACGATGATCTTTTGGTAATCGTGAAAGCGATGCACCGTTTCTAAGAAAACAAACAATCTCGTTAGCGATATCGAAGACGCGGAAAGAATTGTATAATCGTGTTCGGACGTAATCGATGGAATGTTATGCGATTTGGGTCAATGTCTAAAACGCAATGCGAAAGGTTATCGGCATTACCGTCATACGAGCGAAACTTTTGTCCGATTATCGTCGGGTATCGTTCGTTAAATCGATCAGAAGGAATTCTAATTGATACCCGATTCCAAAGGGGAACATTGATGGTACCCAACGGTACCCACCTCGTTCATCCTCGAAAACGTTTCGCACCGTGCTAAGTGACGGACGGCGAGGCGTCTATCCAAAGAAAAGAGAGAAAAGAAACGTGTACACGAAATTTCCAATGACGTAATTCGCGAATCGGCTGATTTTACAGATTCTTATCCGTCGAATTTTTTTCTATCACAATCTGGGAGATCCCCCGCGGCGTACCATCCTTTCGATAACTATGTTTTACTTTTATTTTTATCGCTTAGTGTACTAATCACTGGATGAATGAATATATGAACAAAAAAAAAAAAAAGATGCATCGAAGGATACGCGAGAAAGTATGAAGATCCTCGTTATGCAGGCTCAAGGATTCCACGTCTGACAGATATGACAGACGGACGTGACATAGATATCCAGGATACCGATTGAAAATCTTTTCCTTCTATATCAATCACCGAAAGGATCTTGTTTTGGACTTTATTTTGTAAACGGTTCCATCGAAAATGTTAATGAATGCGAGCGTTTCACGTGATCGTGGATGTTCAAGTTCAACGACGTTGATCAGTTAGAGGAGGGAGAGGAAGTATCCTCTTTAGATTAAAAGCATAAGTCGTCGATTTTACCTTAGCCTTGGCCAGCGGCTGTTTTTTTGCCCTCGTTGAGTGCCGTTTCACGCTCGGATCTCTGTTCGAAGAAGCGAGGACGGTTTACAGGAAGCCGCGGGAAATTAGAGTGGGAGGGACGATATAAAGATGAGCGTCCGACGAACAATCGGAATAGAAGAATCAATCCCGACATCATGCTGAGATATCGAACGGTCGGGCTTTTCGCCCTGCTGGCCATTGTCTGCGTTCAGGCGCAAGGTACCGTTTTTTAATATTACTAAACCACTCGAATCGTTTCTGTTAGATATAAGAGTAATTGTACCGTCGTAATTGTGATAGTTATATTAGTGGCAATTTTGAATATTCCAAACTATAAAGTTATAATTTAACGCTAACTGTTTTCCTTTTAGACACTCGTTACCATGTTCGGTTATTTGAGTTAGCAAGAATAGTGCCATCGTTAACATAGTCAAATTTGCACACCGCGCGACGCGAATACAAGTGACGCTATTATGTACCCCGAGTTATATTCTCGTCGTGTTTTCCAATCCCCAAATTAAGATTACGTAATTCACGCGGTATGTTTTTCATTTAGATGAAGAAATAAGAATACCAAGGACGAAACGTAGTCCGCATGGATTTGATCTAGATCTGGGCAAAGCCCTCAGTGGCGGTGGTGGTTTAGGCGGAGGATTCGGAGGTGGATTTGGTGGAGGATTCGGTGGTGGCGGTGGTGGCGGCGGCGGCGGCGGCGGCGGCAGCGGCGGCGGCGGTGGTTATGGAGGCGGTGGTGGTTTCGGATCCGGCGGTGGATTAGGCAAAGGAGGCGGACTTGGTGGAGGATTAGGAGGCGGACTTGGTGGAGGATTAGGAGGCGGTGGAGGATTAGGAGGCGGTGGATCTGGTTGCAGCACCGGACTGTGTGGTGAGTATTCAAATAATTTTAATACCCATACCTGAGAGCAGGTTTAAAAGAATGAATTGTACAGGTTCCGGGGCTGGAGGAGGACACGGAGGTGCTAGTGGCAAAGGTGGTGGATGTAGCTCCGGAAATTGCGGAGGTGCCGGAGGAGGAGGTGGCGCCGGATCCGGTGCTGGAGGTGGATACGGCAGCGGTGGTGGAAAAGGTGGTGGTTCTGGTGCCGGAGGATTCGGTGGCGCCGGATCCGGAGGCTATGGTGGATCCGGTGCTGGAGGAGGATACGGCAGCGCTGGTGGAAAAGGTGGTGGTTCTGGTGCCGGAGGATACGGCGGGACTGGTGCTGGTAGCGGTGGTTATGGTGGTTCTGGCGCTGGCGCTGGAAGTGGTGGCTACGGAGGTAAATATTGTATAAACTTTATCAGAACCCATCATTCTTACCTACGTACAATTTTCATATGTTTTCTGCTGATTAGGAGCAGGATCAGGATCAGGATTAGGATCAGGATCAGGATTAGGATCAGGATCAGGATTAGGATCAGGATCAGGATCTGGTGGTGTAGTAAAGACTGGAAGTTATGGATACGGTGGTGCAGGCGCTGGGGGTGGTGCTGGCGCTGGAGGTGGCGCTGGCGCTGGAGGTGGTGCAGGCGCCGGAGGCGGCGCTGGGGGCTATGGTCATGGAGGTGCTGGTAGCGGGGGCTATGGTAGTGCCGGCGCTGGTAGCGGTGGCTATGGTGGTGCTGGAGGCGGAGGCGGCGGACGTGGAGGTGGTGGTGCCGGAGCTGGTGGACATGGAGGTGCTGGTGCCGGAGGCTATGGTGGTTCTGGCGCTGGTAGCGGGGGGTATGGTAGCGCTGGCGCTGGTAGCGGTGGCTATGGTAGTGCTGGAGGCGGAGGCGGAGGCGGTGGACGTGGAGGTGGTGGTGCCGGAGGTGGTGGACATGGAGGTGCTGGTGCCGGAGGCTTTGGTGGTGCCGGAGCAGGAGGCAGTGCTGGGGGCTATGGCGGTGGTCATGGAGGCGCCGGTAGCAGTGGCTACGGTGGTGCTGGCGCTGGTAGCGGCGGCTATGGCAGTGGTGGTACTGGTAGCGGCGGATATGGCGGATCTGGTGCCGGAAGCGGCGGATATGGCGGATCGGGTGCCGGAAGCGGCGGGTATGGCGGATCTGGTGCCGGAAGCGGCGGATACGGCGGAGCTGGCGCAGGAGGCGGCGGATATGGCGGTTCTGGTGCTGGTGGTGGCGGATATGGCGGTTCTGGTGCTGGTGGTGGCGGCCTCGGCGGTAGCAAAGGCGGTTACGCAGGTTCGAGTGCCAGTGCGAACGCGAACGCGAATGCGAACGCCTTTGCAAGCGCAAGCGCAAGTGCACATGCGAATGCACTTGCAGGTGCGAGCGCCTCGGCGAACGCGAATGCGAACGCAAACGCCGGCGGTCTTGGAGGCCACGGGGGCTTCGGAGGATACGACGGTTTAGACGGCCATGGAGTCCCGTAGGTTCAATTATTTATATTAATAAAACGAATGCGAATAAGGGAATTAATTTACTGATTACATTTTGATTAGTCTGCTGAACCGGATGGGCGATATCAACGAGGGCGCCAACGAGGGCGGTTCCGTGGACAAGGCGAAGGGTGTCTACAGTAGCAGCTCAGCGAACCTCGATTCATCTGGAAAAGGAACGTACAAAGTGTCAGCGGGCAAAGTGCCGTAAATCATCTCTGAAGAAAACCAGATCGATTCACGATCGATGACTTCCCTCGAAGTCGAGCAAGATCGCATCCGTGATCAATTGTAATTTCTACTGTGATTCGTACATTTTTTAAGTCTCGAAATAATATCTACGAATTAATTTTCGTATCGTGTATCACCTAAACGCGTGCTATCATTATGCTTAACGTTCGCAAGCGAATCTAGGACGATGCTAACATCCGCTTTAAAAGCGCAGCTGCGCGTTCTTTGTAAATTGTACAACTCGAATAAACAATTAATCCTTACATCCGTTAAACTTTATACTTACGTCCGATACATGCTGTTCAGTTATTATTAAGGATAAAATTGACAGAACGAGAGTTATGCAATCCCACCGTTTTCTCGATACAACGTTATTTAATTGTAATCTTTTTTTTTTAAAGAACATACACGAGCGGAGATTCTCAAGGTAGAGGTAATTTAGAACGTGTTATTAGCAATATTAATGTGTTGCATATTTATGTGATTCGAGGACTGATAAAATCGTCTTCCGAGCTCGTTGCTTACCACACCATCGATATATTTAACCACAGATTCGCGCTTCGTTCAATGCTATTATGAATAATTCAGGAGTTTACACATGTAGAACGGATCGGTAACTGTTGGCATCCTAATCATTTCTGAAATTACAAATAATTGATGCTTACAGGCTTGAAATAGACCTCTAAATATATCCATTTCTATTTGGAACACGTTCTTTTATCGTTCAATCAATTAACAAAAAAATAAGATTATATTACTTTAAAAAAATTCCAAAGAAAAGGATCTCTTTGTTTATATTCTTTTATTTTCCTATAGCAATAACTCACATTCGTCTATAAATTCAACCACCTGATGGGCTCTATCATTATTTATTGACTATCGATAACGATCGGTATATAATTATACCGCAATCAATTCGAAGAATCATTAACTGTCGAGCTAAACAGGATCCTATCCATGAAAAATACAATAATTTATTCTGCACGGGATTAAAAACGATGAGTAAGTAAAATAAATTATGATTAAACGTACAATTTAACGTAGCTCGTTTAAACAAATTGTGTAAAATATAATTTAATTCCAGTTAGTTGTAAACGTCCCCTTCTTCCATTTTCGATAGTGTCCTTTAATTTCATTAATTATCCTTTCACAGCTGCACCTGCACCTGCACTTGCACCTGCGCCTGCCCAGCCTGAAACGATGTTCGCTCTTTTAGAAACATACTTATGGACTGTTAATAAAAACGATAAAAGGAAAGTTTATTGGAATTTACTGTTGGCACTGCTGCTCGCGTAAGCGGATGCGCCGCTGGAGGCCCAGGAACCGGTACCAGCTTGACTTCCTGCACCGCTGGAGCCCCAATTTCTGCTATTCCCTTGCCCGAAACTGGGTTCTGAAACAGAGAAAACCTTGAGAAATAAAAAATGTAAGTACTCGATAGCAGTCCATTGCTTAATTAAAAGTTATAGAGATAATTGAAACGTCGTAATCGAGATACAAAAGGTTACGTTACATACGATAACAATGTTACGTTTATAACGTTGAATTACGCAACGTTGTGTACGTTAAGAGAGCGGAAGCTATCCGACGTGATCAAAGATTCTCATTAATTAACAAGCAGTGGTTCTGATTTATGTTTAATTGTGAGGGAGGCTTCATCAATCAACCGGTCGTACTCGATGATTCTTTGGCCGTGTTCGACAGCGGACCTTGACGCATTTTCCCATCACACGCCACTTTACATTCATTCAATTACATTAATCTCGATCTAAGATGCCTGTCCTTTGACCTTTCGCGATCCGACGCATCTTGTTTTCCGTTACGCATCGAGGAATCGGAATTCGCGTAACGACTATCCTTTATTATTTCAATTTCTACATCAGTCATTCATACCTGCAGGGCCGGATGTCGAGCCGGAGTTCGAATTGGCATAGCTGGAAGCCAGAGCGCCGCTAAACGCGCCACCGAACGATCCTGCGTGATCGGCTCCACCTTGCCCAGACAATTTTCCAAAGTCTCCGGAGCCAACTCCGACGCCTCCACCGCTTCCCAAGCCACGATTTATTCCAGACGGGCTCTTGACACCTCCAACGCCGACTGATCCAGAATTCGAGCCCGTGCCAGGATAAGGATGGTAGGATCCAGAGCCTTGCGGTGCAGTTTGACCATTGAAAAATGGATTTCCACCACTCTTGTCGCCTCCTTGACTGCCTGCTCCTCCAGGCAGCGAGTGATCTGTGTCGGTAATTGGGATATCGCCTCGCGAGATTCCCAAACCGGTGAAGAAAGGATTGTCTTTTCCGATAGGTTTCGAGGGACTTCCTGCCGAAGGAGCAGCGTTTCCGGTGCCAGTAGGAGCTGTTCCCGAACTCCAGGTTCCAGCTAGCGCCGTGCCCGTCAGGAACGGATTTCCCTGGCCAATAGGCTTATTGGTAGTTGTTGCAAACGGACCACCTAAAACATTTTAAGTTCTGATACGTGGATTTCACAAAAAGGGAATTTAGTTTCTATCTGATATTTACTGTGTTCGAGACTCGGGACTTTTCCGCTTAGGAAGGGATTCCATTGATACGATCCATCTGGAACACCTCCAGGACCTTTATTCTCGTTTTGAATCTTATCGACGTACGATGGTCCTCCGGAACCAGGTGCACAGTTATTGGCTCCTTGCAAGCAGCTAGGTCCACCGCCTCCAGAGGGTGGAACGCTTCCTCCAGGAAATACTGGCTGAGAACTCTGTGAGTAATCATTCGGGGATGCACCGAAACCTACTGGTCCAGAAATTTTGTCAATGCCAACAGGAGCACCTTGTTGGTCACAAGGTTTGTGATCCGGAGATCCATTTTGATTACATCCACCTCCGCCGCCGCAGTTTTGATTGCCACCTCCACAGCCACCTGTGCCACCAGTAGGTTGCGCTCCTGATGGAACTTGGTTCGATGGGTAGTTGTTTATTCCTGGTGAGCCTGGAGGGGCTCCGTGAGGACCGCTGGAATACGGGGATTTTGTTGTGCCAGTACCTCCATATGGTGCAGGTTGGTAAGTAGGCTTCGTTGGTCCAGAACTCCCATAAGGACTGCTACCACAATTTTGACTGCCACTTGTACAGCCACCTGTAGGTTGCGTTCCTGATGGAACTTGGTTCGACGGGTAGTTGTTTATTCCTGGTGAGCCTGGAGAGGCTCCGTGAGGACCGCTGGAATACGGGGATTTTGTTGTGCCAGTACCTCCATATGGTGCAGGTTGGTAAGTAGGCTTCGTTGGTCCAGAACTCCCATAAGGACTGCTACCACAATTTTGACTGCCACTTGCACAGCCACCTGTAGGTTGCGTTCCTGATAGAACTTGGTTCGACGGGTAGTTGTTTATTCCTGGTGAGCCTGGAGAGGCTCCGTGAGGACCGCTGGAATACGGGGATTTTGTTGTGCCAGTACCTCCATATGGTGCAGGTTGGTAAGTAGGCTTCGTTGGTCCAGAACTCCCATAAGGACTGCTACCACAATTTTGACTGCCACTTGCACAGCCACCTGTAGGTTGCGCTCCTGATGGAACTTGGTTCGACGGGTAGTTGTTTATTCCTGGTGAGCCTGGAGAGGCTCCGTGAGGACCGCTGGAATACGGGGATTTTGTTGTGCCAGTACCTCCATATGGTGCAGGTTGGTAAGTAGGCTTCGTTGGTCCAGAACTCCCATAAGGACTGCTACCACAATTTTGACTGCCACTTGCACAGCCACCTGTAGGTTGCGTTCCTGATGGAACTTGGTTCGATGGGTAGTTGTTTATTCCTGGTGAGCCTGGAGGGGCTCCGTGAGGACCACTGGAATACGGGGATTTTGTTGTGCCAGTACCTCCATATGGTGCAGGTTGGTAAGTAGGCTTCGTTGGTCCAGAACTCCCATAAGGACTGCTACCACAATTTTGACTGCCATCTGCACAGCCACCTGCTGTGCCACCTGTTGGTTGTGTGCCTAATGGAACTTGGTTCGACGGATAGTTGTTTATTCCTGGTGAGCCTGGAGAGGTTCCACGAGGACCGCTGGAATACGGGGATTTTGTTGTGCCAGTACCTCCATAAGGTGCAGGTTGATAAGCAGGCTTCGTTGTTCCTGTACCTTTAGGACGTTTCACTCCGACCGGACTACCCGGAGCAGGATTAACATTTATATAAAATATATTACTCTCTCCGTTGGCAGTAGGACGTCCAGGTTTGGAGCCTACACCTGTTGGCGTACTTGTGGATGGATGTGCATTTCCAGAACCAAATGCTGGCTTACCCGTTGACGGAAATGATCCACTTCCAGAATTAGGTTTGTTTCCGTATGCATTTGGCGTAGTTTCAGGCCTCGAAGAACTCCCCTTAACGCCAGAATAAGTGGGTTTCTTTGGAGCCTCATAAGAGGTGCTTCCACTTGGATAGCTTGATGTTTCTGTGTTTGTTCCAGCGAAAGCTGTGCTCGAAGCAGTCCCACTTCCAATGCTATTAGGGCTTTGAGGACTTCCTGGATATCGTGGGCTTCCAGGTGTTCCATTAGGCACACCTGTGTTTGGTCCATGACCAGTATTACTTGGGCTACTTCCAGGATATCCTTGTCCACTTGTTGGTCCGTATGAAGGTCCATGTGGGTTTCCTTGAGGTGATCCACTACTTGGATATTGTCCTGGTCCACTTGGTGGTCCATACGATGGTTTAGATGGACTACCTTGAGGTGAACCACTACTCGGATATTGTCCTGGTCCACTTGCTGGCCCGTACAATGGTTTAGATGGACTACCTAGAGGTGAACCACTACTCGGATATTGTCCTGGTCCACTTGCTGGCCCGTACGATGGTTTAGATGGACTACCTAGAGGTGATCCACTGCTTGGATATTGTCCTGGTCCACTTGCTGGCCCGTAAGATGGTTTAGATGGACTACCTAGAGGTGATCCACTGCTTGGATATTGTCCTGGTCCACTTGCTGGCCCATACGACGGTTTAGATGGACTACCTTGAGGTGAACCACTACTCGGATATTGTCCTGGTCCACTTGCTGGTCCATACGATGGTTTAGATGGACTACCTTGAGGTGAACCACTACTCGGATATTGTCCTGGTCCACTTGCTGGCCCGTACGATGGTTTAGATGGACTACCTAGAGGTGATCCACTGCTTGGATATTGTCCTGGTCCACTTGCTGGCCCATACGATGGTTTAGATGGACTACCTTGAGGTGAACCACTGCTTGGATATTGTCCGGGTCCACTTGCTGGACCATACGATGGTCCAGATGGACTACTTTGAGACGATCCACTGCTAGGATATTGTCCTTGTTGAGAAGCACCTCCGCAATTGCTGTACGGACCAGAACATCCTGTTGGAGATCCCTGCGGACCGTATCCTCCGGCGGAATAATTAGGAAATTCTTGTTTCTGAACGTTCCCAGTATTGCCTCCAGGGCCGAATGAGATGGGAACTTGTTTCAAAGGACCAGCACCGCTTGAACCTTTATCGAAAATCGATTTACAATTATTTATAATACACTATTACCATTCGCTATGCTCGTTCAACCGTCCAAAGTGGTTATTAAAGTTATATCAGACCTTGGGCACAGCTCGAGCCAGGTTGCTGACTGTTGGAGCATCCAGAACCTGTTTCTGGTTTATTATTCCAACTTCCACCGGGCTGACCAGGTGCACCCGGTTGGGCCGCACCTCCAGGGCCTGTGTTCCAGGTACTGCCAGTTTGTGGAGCAGTTCCAAATGGTCCAGGCTTCGAACCGCTTTGTCCCTGATTCCAACTAGGTTTGGGAGTTGCTCCAACGCCAGAGTTCCAACTTGATGGTCCCTGAGTACCAACACCCGGGGCCGGGGACGCCTTGTTCCATGGAGAACCTCCCGTTGGACTTCCACTTCCAGGATATCCATGTTTGACTGGTGACCCAAACGGTGTTCCACTTCCTACGTTACTCACGCTACTTGCAGAGCTGCCAGCGGCCGTAGATGGCACCTGACCACCAGGAGTAACAATCCCAACTTTCTGTATCCCTGCAGGGGAACCAGTTTTACTTCCATGCCCGTGGCTGTACTTATCTCTGTACTGGCCATCGTCTCCGTCATCGCACTCGTCTTCGTTCCTTTCCTCCGGTTCCGTTTCCTCTTCCTCCTTTTCCCAATAATCGTCGTCTTCCCACTTACATTTCTGGCAGCCTTTGCCTCCGTTACCAGGCTGATTATCAGCGGATCCACTGTTGTAGCTCCGAATTCCTTTGTGTCCCTCGTGGCCAGCGTCCACACCCGGAAGAATGCCACCGAGCGCGGATGTGCCGGCAGATGCGCTCGCATAAGCATTCGCGGACGCGAAAGCGCCACCTAGACAAAGAATTTTAATAAAAACCATCCCGATAAAGAATTTATCAATTTCAATTCAAGTATGCTTCCAATTACGATACGTACCGTACGCTAAGCCGCCGATCCCATTGTTCGTACCTTTTACTCCTGCAAACATAAAATTAAACTTTTATAGGATAACGGGAAAAAAAAGGGAACAGGATTTATTTCGGTTACCTGATCCAGAGATGATCGTGGCGATGAAAAAGACAATACCGATCCTTTCGAGATGACTAATCGCCATGATCGAGTCCTCAGTCGTTCGACACGAGCCTCGAAGCATTGCAACGCGTGCTTTGATCGAATACTTCTATATATAAGGATACCCCCGGCAGTGAAAGGATCGTACACTACGCCAGCATCATCCCCGACCGCGAAGATTCACGCCGCTGCTACCACGATGTGGGTGGCAATGAGTAATAATTGTTCAGCTCTTTCTTTGCAGACAAACGACTGGTTTCAGTCAGCCGGCCGGCTTTCTGGCGACTACGTCATCCAACTTTAGGAGTTTCCACGAGATGCACCATTCCCCTCACGTTTCGCTTAACAAGAAGGAAGGAGGATTATGCAAATCGGAGGGTAGCCTAGCCTCGCTTCCTTCGAATTTATGACGACGTGCACAACATTATATTACGTTCGCATTCCTCTCCAGCAATGATGCAACTTGATCCTGTGTACGTTTGTCAAACCTATTGATTTAATTTTATTATAGCCACTCCGAGAAGCTGCTTCGTGGCGGAATGTCAAAAGTTGTAAGAGTTGAAAAACATACGTGATTTATAATACTGTGAATAACTCTTTAAGTTAAAAATCAACATTGAGCTAAGAAAAAACGAAGAATGTTGGGAATGGTGATTTAGTTCCGCGATCAAGAGACAGTGTTTCTTGTCGAAATTTCTAGATAAAGTTTCCATGTCTGTGAACATGTCAACCATTGAAACAATAAATAATACTTTTCATTGTAATTTAATGCGTGAATAATTCTATGCATTTCTATGAATCGCAACGAAGTAAACGGAGAATAATTGTGTAATTGAATTGCATGATCGCAGAATTATTTATAGATCGATGCGGTGTTAACGACGATCCTTCAAACGTCGATATCCTGCGTACGAGATTCTATCGGGATATTGGGAAAATCCGTGAACATTAAATCCTAGAAATTTTTGTACTTAATCGGCAATGTAGCATTCTTGCTGTCTCAGAATGCGTATTTATATATATTAGAAACAGACATTGAAAAAGTATATTAAAATCCTTTGTGTTACGATAAAAAAATAGACAAGAGACACTTTTGTATTGGAGAAAGAACAAAATTTTCTCAGCAAACAGTTAATATCTAAAGCGAGTAGGTTCGTTAATTAATTAGTAAAGTGAATAATGAGCTCGATTCGAATGTCGGATATACAAATAATTAATTATTGCTTCCTAAACTTGCATCCCTTCATTCTTTTCATCCCTACATTCTCTTCAGCCCTACATTCTTTTCATACCTACATTCTTCTCATCCCTACATTCTTCTCATCCCTACATTCTCTTCATCCATACATTCTTTCCATCCCTACATTCTTTTTATCCCTACATACTCTTCAGCCCTACATTCTTTTCATCCCTACATTCTCTTCAGCCCTACATTCTTTTCATCCCTACATTCCTTTCATCCCTACATTCCTTACATCGCTTCATCCCTTATATCCCTACATTCCTTACATCTCTTTATTCCTTACATCCCGACATTCCTTATATCTCTTTATTCCTTACATCCCTACATTCTTTTCATCCCTACATTCCTCACATCTCTACATCCCTTACATCTCTGCATTCCTCACATTCCTGCCTTCTTTATATCCCAACATCCCTTACATCCCTGCATCCCGTATATGCCTGTATCCTTTACATCCTTGTATCCCGTATATGCCTGTATTCTTTACATCCTTGTATCACTCATATTCCTGCATTCCATACATTCCAGCATTTTTTGCGGCTATAAGGCCTGCGATTTTATACAACTTTAGTTCCCCTTTTCGCCACCAGAGGGCGCTGACTCGACATCGAGATTTTAGTTCACATTTTTGCCGCTAGAGGGCCAAAACCGCTGCTTGATTTAGTTCCTTTTTTCAAAACCAGAGGGCGCTGATTCGACGTCGAAATTTTAGTTCACATTTTTGCCGCTAGAGGGCCAAAATCGCTGCTTGATTTAGTTCCTTTTTTCAAAACCAGATGGCGCTGATTCGACGTCGAAATTTTAGTTCTAATTTTGGCCGCTAGGAGGCGCTGTTTTTTGAAATTTTCGCGAAATTCCAACTTACTTTTACTTACCTTTACTTACCTTTACTTACCTTCACTCGAAGCAGTCTTTATAATATATTTATTATAAGGGATGCAGAGATGTAAAGAATGTAGGGATAAAAAGAATGTAGAGATGTAGGGGATGCAGAGGATGAAGTGATGTGAGGAATGTAGGGATGAAAAGAGTGTAGGGATGAAAGGAGTGTAGGGATGAAAAGAATGTAGGGATGAAAGCAATGTAGTGATGAAAAGAATGTAGGGATGTAGGGGATGAAGTGATGTGAGGAATGTAGGGATGAATGGAGTGTAGGGATGAAAAGAATGTAAGGATGAAAGCAATGTAGTGATGAAAAGAATGTAGGGATGTAGGGGATGTAGGGGATGAAGTGATGTGAGGAATGTAGGGATGAAAAGAATGTAGGGATGAAAGCAATGTAGTGATGAAAAGAATGTAGGGATGTAGGGGATGTAGGGGATGAAGTGATGTGAGGAATGTAGGGATGAAAAGAATGTAGGGATGAAAGCAATGTAGTGATGAAAAGAATGTAGGGATGTAGGGGATGTAGGGGATGAAGTGATGTGAGGAATGTAGGGATGAAAAGAGTGTACGGATGAAAAGAATGTAGGGATGAAAGCAATGTAGTGATGAAAAGAATGTAGGGATGTAGGGGATGAAGGGGATGAAGTGATGTGAGGAATGTAGGGATGAAAAGAGTGTAGGGATGAAAGGAGTGTAGGGATGTAAGGGATGCAGAGGTGTAACGGAACGAGGGATGTAAAGGAATTCCGGGGCTGGGGCCCCGGTCTCCACTGCACGCGGCCCGAGGAGTGCCGGCATCGGGCGTGGCCCTTGATGTCGGCGGAGTTTGGCACATGGTGGAGGGTCAAAGGACCCTCCCTTCCGCTCTAGTGCAGGCCACCGTGGTGGTTTTAGTGGGTACAAATCCCACACTATCTCCGGTCCCTCCCCAGGGGGGCTGAAGGTGTCTTTCTGAAGATTTCCACCACGTTAAAAAAAAAAAAAAAAAAAAAAGGGTATTTAAGGATTGCAGGAATATAAGGAACGCTGGGTTGAAAGGAATGCAGGGATGTAAGTGATACTGAGATGGCGTTGGCCTATAATGAGGGGTAAAATTGTATAAATAACTCGAAAAAGTAAAATAAATCGGGTCCCCGGCTGAGACCCGGCAGAGGGATATAATCATAAATGTTATTCCCGTTCGATGAGCTTATTTAATAAGCAAAAAAAAATAAATAAAGTAAATTAAATAAACTCCGGGAAAAAATTATACTGGTTGTGCCCTCTTCGTACAGACCTGATATCATATTGGGGTATTAAGGACCCCTAAACACAGGTGACTATCTTTGCATACCAATAATATAGCATCCGGGGTGCCAGGGACCCCGAAGCTCCAGAGAATATCTCTGCATACCAATAATATAGCATCCGGGGTGCCAGGGACCCCGAAGCTCCAGTGAATATCTCTGCATACCAATAATATAGCATCCGGGGTGCCAGGGACCCCGAAGCTCAAGTGAATATCTCTGCATACCGACATATCTTCCTGGGGTATCAGGAACCCCGCAGCACCTGTGATACTGTTTGCATACCGACATTTTAGCATCCGGGGTGTCAGGGACCCCAAAGCACCAACGACACTCATTGCTTACCGACACTATATGGCATTCGGGGTACCTGAGACCCCGAGGTACCGGTTACACTGCATACCAATATTATGCCACAGGGGTGTCAGGGACCCCAAGCAACTAGCGAAATATAAGACCTAAAAACGAACAAATCGTGAAACTCACTTGTTCGGAATAGTGATGGGTTTGACCGGATCTAGCGAAATATAAGAACGAAAAACGAACAAATCGTGAAACTAACTTGTTCGGAATAGTGATGGGTTTGACCGGATCTAGCGAAATATAAGAACGAAAAATGAACAAATCGTGAAACTCACTTGTTCGGAATAGTGATGGGTTTGACCGGATCTAGCGAAATATAAGAACGAAAAACGAACAAATCGTGAAACTAACTTGTTCGGAATAGTGATGGGTTTGACCGGATCTAGCGAAATATAAGAACGAAAAATGAACAAATCGTGAAACTCCATTGTTCCGGATAGTGATGGGTACGACCTGATTCGATGTCTGGGGTGTCTGGGACCCCGAAGCACCGTTGACTCTCTCTGTATGCTGACATTATCCCATTCGGGGTGTACGAGACCCCGAAGCACCTGTGATACTCTGCATACCAACATTATGGTATTTGGGGTATTAGAGACCCCAAGCACCTGTGATACTCTACTACCGACATTATGGCATGCGCGGTGTTAGGAACCCCTACTAGTGGTTGCGCTCAGTGAATACCAATACGAATCCGCCGGGGTGTCTGGGACCCCAACGCACCTGTATTACTTTGCATACCGACATTATGGCATCCGGGTTATCAAGGACCCCGAACCACCTGTGATACTCTACATACCGACATTATAGCATCCGGGGTGTCACGGACCCTTAAGCACCTGTGAAATTCAGCATACCGACATTGTGGGCATCGGGGTATTAGGGACCCCGAAGCACCTGTGATGCTCTGCATACCGACATTATGGCATCTGGGGTATTAAGGACCCCAATGGCGCTCAGTGCATACTAATTGTAACCCCTTGAAATCAAAGGCATGTCCAGTCTTTTGCCTCTGTAGTCACTGGCGTGTATAAGAGCGACATTAATGTTTCAAGTGGACAGAGGGATGAACTAAAATCCGCATCAAATTCTCAAGAGTTTGGAGAGCCTGATGAGAGGAAAAACTTCTATGGTAAGGTTTTAATTTCGTTCAACGGTGTACTTTAAGTAGGTAAGTTTCGTTTATTGTTTTCAACATCATTTCAACTAACTACTTTACGCGTACATTATTGCCGCCAGATTATTTTACTTGGCTAAATTAAGGAAAAGTGGCTCGTTTGCTTATTCTAAAAGTAGCATTCCCGCGTTATTCGAATATTTCGTTTGAATAATTAACAATAAAACGTAGTTTGGTACCAAATTTTGTCGTTACACAATTTAAAGAAACTGTAGCACAAGTTAAGTACGATTGAAAATACTTGCGAATTACCATTTAAGAGATAAACGTTTTAATTGTATACCTAACCCCTAGTCGACGTAGAGCAACTCCAAAGATCGCTAACAGTATTTGTTTAGAACTGATAGTCTTTGTATCGCACGTATTTCAGAATAAGCATTAAGTTCTTACATTATGGCCGACTCCGATGACGAATACGATAGAAAAAGAAGAGACAAATTCAGAGGAGAAAGAACAGAATCCTATTCTAGAGAGGGCCGCAGAGATGACCGAAGAAGAGATGATTGGGTTGATAGGTAACTATCAGGCTTACAAGTACTTAAGTATTCGTTGACAGATAAGGAATATATTATGGTACCAGTAAGAACTACTATGGTATAAGCAGATTCTTATAATTTTAACAGTACCAATTATTCCAGAGAATGGTCCAGTCGACCCAGGCAACGTCCAGATTACAGAGAATACCGTGGTGGAGGGGGTGGAGGAAGGGACAGATACAGCCCTGCTAGATCTCAAGAAATGGCACCTCCTATGAAAAGAATAAGAGCTGATTGGGATGATCGACCAAGATATGGGCACGATTATTATGGGGGTGGAGCAGGCGGTGCAACCTCTTGGGGTCCCGATCACTATCCACCTCCACACCATAGTAATCATCATTATGGAAACCATGGTAACAGTAGCAGGTTTGTGTTTCTTATGTCATTTTTGTAGAGATGTTCTTTTTTTCTTGTGAATTTGTTCTTGATTTATGAACAGGATTGTCATGAAAAAAAGAGGTTGTACTGTAACTATGCAAAAGAGGAGTCGATTTACTCCAAGATTGTTGGCTCGTCTGAGGTAGCGCTTACACATTTTCCGTCGTTTAATTAATTATAATCTCTTTCTTTTTTTATACTTTACGCAGTCGAGAGGTTGCCGGTAACTTCAGCAATTCCAATGTTGAAACTCAACCTCCAATGATGTCGTTTAAAGCGTTCCTTGGAACACAGGAGGATACGATTACGGACGAGGAAGCAATTAAGCGGTATAATGAATATAAATTGGAATTCAGGAGACAACAGTTGAACGAATTCTTCGTTGCGCACAAGGATGAGGAATGGTATATTTCATTTTTTTCTTCTTCTAATCTATTTATATTGTTCGCAGTTTGTCATAGAGCTGTCATACTTTTATTGTGGACATAAGAATAATTAATTTCTACAGTGGTTTAATGTTCATCTTTTTTTTTCTACGTATCCGAATGCTGAATTTTTAGTCAGTGTTTTTTTTTTTTCCCCCAAAGAAAGTAGCATTGAAAATTGTATTCACTGTAGAAAGTAATTGATAAATCCTAATTAAACTACCATTGTCTCTGTCCAGACACGTATGCGCGTAGGTGCGTACGTACTTTGGACAGAAAGACGCGAGGGTGTAGTAGTTTTATAATTTTTGCTAAATTGCAGACACAGTTTTATCGGTAATTGCAAGCAATATGACCAGCTCTGTCTATCCCTACAGCGTACAGCCAGCCACGTCTTATGCCTTGGGCACAGGTCACCTCGCTCGTTTATTTTTTCGTACGATATTTTATGTATACCGCGTATCGCGCATCACAGAAGAATCGAGGTGTCTATTAGGTAGTTAAATAGAAATGCGAGCTGGGCGCGCAAAGCCCAAACATGCTCGTGGTAGGCCGCGTTCTAAACCCGTTTAATTATTTCTATCATTTGAGAAAATACGCTATTATCATGATAGACCTCTGTGTCGACGAGAAAACTGAATACGAGTAAAAGTATCAGAATACAGGTGAGACTTCATTCTGTAACTGACAATGTTGACAGTACGAAATGATAACTTCTTTATAATCGTCTCGAGAAAAAGGATAGAAGTAATGCTTATTCACGAGGAATGATTCGCTCTAGATACGGATGGGAAACGTAATAACTTTGTATTCGATCCAACGCCTAACGCGACAGATTTTTTCAAACATACGATTTTACCTCAATTATACATGTAATTATGAACGATTTCAAGAGGATATATTCTCAATATAACATTATATTGAGAAGTTATTTGAACTTTCATACAACTTTTTTCAAACACACATCAGTAGGATATTGTTCGTTTGCGTTAACTGATGAAGAATTATTTTAACCTCGATATTGATGTAAACCTTTCTTTGTCGATTATTAGGTTCAAAATAAAATATCATCCTGAAGAGTCGGTAAAGAGAAAGGACGAACAAGTGTCAGCGCTTAAGGTACAATTTCCTGATTTCTAATTGATTTCAACTTATTGTTTTTGTCAATGTATCATTTTATTCCATAGAAACGGGTCGAAGTTTTCTTGGAAATGCTTGAAGTGGAAGAAATAGACAAAGTTTCCGTCGACGCCGACCAAGCTGATGCCTTGTTACATCTGTTAGATGCTGTGGTTATTAAATTGGAAGGTGGAACTGAAGAAGATTTGCAGGTGTTAGAGGTAAAACCAACGAATCCTCTTATATCGAAGGATACGAATAAGGATAAAGAAGATATAAAGAACAAAATTGGAAGCGATAAAAAAGTGGAGAACAGGTACGATGATAAATTAATGGAAGAAAACTGTCCAAGAAGTGATATTAATTTAACTTAACTTTACAGCGATGTAAGTAAGACAGAGGAAACTTCACCGGTAGAGAAAACGAAAAACGGTCAGACTGTAGATAATGAGAAGAGTTTGGAAAAGGAGGAAACTTCGATAGAAGAGGCCGAGAAATCAGAAGAGAATGTAGAAGAAACAAAGAAGGAGGATGGTATGGACGGCATAGGTATACGTCTACTTTTGTTGAAAATTAAATAACTTGTATTTGATCGTGATTCTAAATTTTATTATGATGAAAAACAGCTAAACTAGAGGAAATCAACGCTAAGAAAAGGAAACGAACCGATAGCAACAGTAGCAGCAGCAGTAGTAGTAGTAGCAGTAGTTCCTCAGGTAGCGACAGCAACAAAGCTGACACGCCTAAAGCAGAAACTTGTAAGTTCGAATGATACAATCATCGCGTAGAATTGCTATTTATAATCTAATCGTTTGTTCTCCAGCTGTGACCGAAAAGACAGACACGAATAACGAAAACATGGACGCGCAGGATGGCAAAGAAGACGACCGCGAAGCTAAACCCGA
The DNA here is from genome assembly GCF_051020975.1 of Osmia lignaria lignaria. Taxonomy (NCBI): domain Eukaryota; kingdom Metazoa; phylum Arthropoda; class Insecta; order Hymenoptera; family Megachilidae; genus Osmia; species Osmia lignaria. Next base: position 7,651,013 of record NC_135044.1, on the reverse strand, counting down.
TAAGGAAACGTCAGAGGCTAAGAAGTCCACGATGGAACCGGAAGCTGTAATCGATCTAGCCAGTGAAGATAAAGAGAAAGAACCTAGAGCGTTGCACAAAACCAGTAGCATCTTCCTTCGCAATTTAGCTCCAACAATCACAAAGGCAGAAGTCGAAGCGGTTAGTTATTTACTAAATAAGTTTTCTTTTGCATAATTAAACAAGTTAATTTATTAGATGTGCAAACGCTTCCCTGGATTCTTACGAGTTGCCATAGCGGATCCTCAACCAGAGAGGAGATGGTTTAGAAGAGGATGGGTGTCTTTTGAAAGACAAGTAAACATAAAAGAGATATGTTGGAGCTTGAATAATATTCGAGTAAGTTTACACCCTTTATCATAGTAAAAGAGAAAAATAAGTATTTTTAATTGATATATACTTTGCATAGTTGAGGGACTGTGAGCTTGGTGCTATAGTGAATCGAGATCTGTCACGACGCATCCGTACGGTGAATGGTTTGACGTCCCATAAACAGATAGTCAGACACGACATCAAATTAAGTGCCAAAATTGTTCACAATTTGGACAACAGGGTCGGTCTATGGAGCGACGAGAAGAAGGACGATAATGCAGCGAAGCAAGAAGATGACAATAAAGAAAATAAAAGCATGCAAAATGTATAGGAAGTTGAACAAGTTGCATGAGTTTTAATTCGTAGCTGATTAATGCAGATAATTTTCATGGAAATGTTTTTATTTATATTTTCACAGGCGTTTGGATTGTCATCGAAAAATCCTGTACTGAAGAATATCACCGATTATCTGATAGAAGAGGCATCAGCGGAAGAAGAAGAATTATTAGGAATGTCCGGTGATCAAGAAGAGGGACAATTGGGAGGCGACGGGGATGGACCGATCGAAAGAGACCCGACCTTAATCAAGGTGCGTCTTACAGGATAACAAAGATTCGACTAGATTCTTAAAACTTGTCTTCTCATTTAGGTTTTGGATAGATTGATTCTTTATTTACGAATAGTTCATTCGGTCGATTACTACAATCATTGCGAGTATCCTAACGAAGACGAAATGCCGAACAGATGTGGAATAATGCACGTCAGAGGTTCGCCTCCGACAGCCAAAGTATCCAGCACAGAATTATCGGAATATTGTCGCAATTTTGAGAACAAAATGGCTGCATTCTTGCAACCTGTTGCCACTTTATCTCAAGAGGAGTACGATAAACTGGGCGCCAAAAATGCTGAAGCGTATCCTTTTTATATGTAACAGCTGTTCTACGAAGAAATTATTCTACTATGTCCAAAAAAAAATCGATTTTTTGGCTCCCCCTTCCCCCCGTCCCCCTATGGTTAAATAATAGATTTTGTGATCCCATTGTTATCGTACATGATTTATCCTTAACTCTGCGATCAGTGAGGTTGAAAAATTCGTACAAGCGAACACTCAGGAATTGTCGAAGGACAAGTGGCTATGCCCGCTTAGCGGGAAGAAATTCAAAGGACCAGATTTCATCCGGAAGCACATATTCAACAAACACGCGGAAAAGGTGGCGGAGGTGAAGGCGGAAGCGGAATATTTCAACAATTATTTGAGAGATCCAAAGAGACCTCAGCTTCCAGAGCATCCGGGGAACAAAGCACCCCCGAGGGAAACTACACGCGAGGGTTTTACCCCCTACGGATGTAGCACGTAAGTGTGTACGCGTAATTGGCGTAATGCACTATTGAATTCTAAATTAAATGATTGAATTGCACAGATTTGGAGGATACGGAGGAGGTTACAACGTGAGTAGAGGAGGTTACGGATCCAGTTACAGTGCGGGATTCGGTGGAGGATTTGGAATGCCGCGTCCTACCCGCGGTGGATTCAATAGAGGACGGTGAGACATCTTGTTTGTAATTATCTCTCGGACGAATTAAGTGCCATTGTTGAATCTGTACCAGAGTAAAATGCGTTTTAAAACTGTCTCGATTTTCGAGTAAACGATCCCTTTACACACACCGTCTGTCAGAGTCAGTATCGAAATTTGATTTGGTCGTATTGAACATGGCGATACACGCTGTTTTACAGGGCTGCACCGGATTCAACTTCGAGGCCTATTGTTAGTTATAATGATTTGGACCAGCTAGACATGGACATGTTCTAAGTTTTATCGGGTACACTGCTCAAATTGTTTTGTAAGAAATTTCGAGAAAAAATAATGCAATATTGGATACATGTGCTAACAGATTTATGTCTGGATTATGTAACACACTAGCATCTATCGTGTTACAAAATCAGCACATTTCTTTCCTATTTAGTACGGAATTAAGTTTACAATTTATGTACATAAAAAGGATACGGGAATAAAGTAACGTGTATTTTAATTAAAAAGAAAAATATATATACATATATAAAAGAAAAGAAAAAGAGACTGTTCATACCGTCCTCTTTTTTTTGTTAAAGAAACGGAAAACAGAACAGAGACAGACACTGTAATCTTACAAGAGAAGAAATATATAACAAATAAAATTATTTGTTACTATAATTATACATGTGCCTTTATTTCATATCCCATGTTCTCCGTTCGTATCCTATGTCCAGTTGGTCGTATATCGCGCTCTTAACTTATTGCATGTAACATAATTAAAAATAGAAAAACGTTTCTAACTGTTATTAAACGTTACAGCGGCGGTGGTGGAGACTTTCGACCAGTCATTCATTATCGCGATCTCGACGCGCCGAGAGAACCGGACGAATTCCTATAAAACTGCTTCGTTACGAATGAACGTTTCGACGATTCGAAGGACGCTGCTCTGAAAACAATACCCCGAAACGTGTGCGTATCATATAATTTGTATATATTTTATTCAAAGGAGAAACATTTCGTTTAGGTAAAAATAGACTAGGTAGAAACTCAGCGGCGATGAAATTCTGACGTCGCATACATTTAAAAGAGAAAAAAAAAAAGAAAAATACTTTATACAAAACATCGAGGAATCATTAATTGTATACAAAAATATAGCTACGTATACGTAATCTTCTTGTACGTGTGTGTATAAGTACGATTTCACGAGTAAAAAATAATCGACCTTCCAAGTTAAGATCTTTCTTATATGAATACACACACACACAGAGAGACACACACAGAGACGTACATATATTATATATATCTTATTCACAATAGGTGAAGAATAATGTTAAGACACGCAAGAAAATAATCATTGTGGTAAAAAGAATTGCTACTGTAATTGGAAATATAACGTATAAATAAAAATGAAGAAAGTATAGTTTCCTAATTATTATCCCGGTGTTAAGTATTTACGATTGTCAAAACCATTTATTACGTACCACTGCGTGTGCCTATACAACACAATTATGTACAATTACTTACACGGTTATCTGTTATAGAAAAAGAATACTGTAACGCGTGATTATCGGCTAGGAAATTCGATCTTTACAATGCCTCTCGTCGGTCCCGTCCCCGCAATCGTCGACACCGTTGCACTTCATTCCTTTCGTGATGCATCTGTTGTTTCTAAAAAACGAGAAGAAGTAGTTTCATCTACGGTTGGAAGAATGTAATATCTCTTCGGTTCGTTGTAATCGACTTACTGGCATGTAAATTCGTGCTTGTTGCACCGTCCTTGGCATCCGTGGGGTTCGTCGGATCCGTCGAGACAGTCCGGCAGGCCGTCGCAAAAACGCGCTTTCAATATGCACTGCCCATTGCTGCACGTGAACTCGTTTCCCGATGGACATGCTGATATCAAAAGAGACCTTGTTGCGATGGTATAAATTCAAAGGGAAGCAACGTTTTTGCGTGCATTCAAACTAGACTTACGGCGATTGAAAAAATTAATTTCCTATTTAAAAGCGTATCGCAAGCCTATTAACAAACGAGCTGTATTTCGTTTTATCTTTCGATGCATCGTGTTAAATCAAAAGCAGTATTGTGTGTAGGTGAAATCAAAGAGAGCGTTGTGCGTGTACTAATTTCGTGAAAAGAGTGCAAACGGCGGGTAAAACGGTTTAACCCTTTTCGCTTCGAGTAGTAATATACAGGGTGTTCCAGAAATGGCTCTGTACCGTTTTGCACCGCAGAAAAGATGGTCACCCAATTCGAACATCAAGCGTGAAACATGCGAAAGATTGAATTTTTACGGTATAAATGTACTCACACCAACCGAGATTACGACCTACGAAGAGAAACAGAAAAAAAAACAAGAGAACAAAGTTGAGAAAGACCTTCACCGAGAGGAAAAAGAATAGAAAAAGATCGAGGTAAAGGATGATAGACGGTCGACGAACTATGCAGTGATCTCACGGAAAACAATTTACAATTATCCAGCGTGTTTCACACGGCTAACAACAATAGTTTATAATTATTTTGACAAGTCGATAATTCGTCGAGTCGTCTACGCTTTTCTCCTTTCCCGTCTCGCGCAACGAGCGAGTCGTTACGCGTAATCTTACCTAACGTGCAATTAATCTCGTCGGCCGCGTCCCAGCAATCTATCTTGCCGTCGCATCTCTTTTCCAACGGAAGGCAGGAAGTCTCGTTACCGCACTGGAAATGCGTCTCCGGGTCGCAGACTGCAAGAAAAGGCATGATTTTTGTGAATCGTTTCGGATCATTTCGAGTAAAAAATGGCAAACCGAAGCCTCGCAAACAATGGAACGGTGAGAAAGCGGTAAAGCCGATAATAACAGAAGGTTATACACCGTCGGGTGAAAGAAACTGGGCTAATGCGACGCGCGTAAGGTGTCTCGACAAGAAATTACATCTTTCCTTTGAGACATCCTGTACTTACGTACCGCAATTGTACTCGTCCGAATGGTCGTAACAATTCATATGACCGTCGCAACGTTTGTCGACGGGGATGCAGAGGGTGTTCGAGCAGGTCCACTCGTCGTCCAGACAATAGTGCTCGATGTCCACGCACCTTTGGAAAAGAATAGAGAAACGTCGAATAAGGAGGAACGAAGGAGAATTTCACGTGATACGAACCTAAAAGCATCCACGTCGAGACGATGACACTTTTGTTTGTTGACCAGACAAAAGCCGGCGCATCCAGTCGGATCGCGGGGGTCGAGGCTGACCCGACAGATCGGTACCTCCTCGTCGACCAACGCCACGCAAACTTCCTCCGGCAAACAATCGTCGCAGTATCGAGTCGAATTCACGGTCTGAGTACTGGCGGCTTCCGTTTCGATTTCCACCATGGTGTTCTCCGGAAGCGATTGATCACCGTTCGAAAGAATACTCGCCGCGACGGTATTCGCAGGTGTCGTCGAAGTATAGTTCAATTCCCTGCTGCTCGTGTCGTGCAAAAACGTGCCTGCCAGCAGCGTGTTCCCGTTCGACGATTCGTTCGTCGACGATTTCAGGTACTGTTGAATCATTTGCAGCTTTTCGGGTTCTGTAAGAGGATGATTGATGGGTTACAAGTGATTTAGCAATGGGGCGAACTTTTGGATGATTGGATGAATCTGATAGCCCTTGGTGAAACCTATTGATTTGGAACTTTTACCAATCTATATGCCAGGACACCTCACTAGCCCTAATGGGAGTTCCCAAAGGGCTAGGACCCTAAACGGGGTATCATTAGATAGGTCCTTCCAAGGTCTATTTCAAAAAATTGTTCACTTTTCGCTTCCCAGCTTACGGACAACTAGAGAGATTTCACCGTAATTGGAACGACGGGCATCTGCATAACAGCGTGCCACTTTAACGAGCATCAACAGCTCGGTTAAAGAATGGTATTGCCCGGTCAGAAATAACTCTGCCGCTTGGAAAATAAACGGTCAACGCCACTTGCCGTTCCTCGTCATACGCGCGACTCGAAGATCGTTTCTGCATCGTTTGGTCGAGTTGAATCGCGGGAGCAAACGCGAGCCACGGTTGACCCACTGGTTAAATTCATCTCGTTCCCGCAATTATTTCGCTGCGTCGAATGAAACCTCGGCCCGACGATTGGTCCACGCGGTTCGAGCAGGCTTAATTACCCGGCAAAGAACGGTCGTTTATTTTAACGCTCACCGAAAACGATGTAGAGTGCCATGGCGCCGATTCCCAGCAGCGTTACTATCAGAATCAAGAGGAGGACGAGCGATCTGGTGCATCCGGAAGTCTCGATGGGACGCGCCAGATGCATGGTCCAACCGTGACGATGTTTCCGAAGTCTGGCCGGATGCGGGGGTGGTTCTCCTCGGACGCTTCTTCGCAAGTTGATGCGATTTTGGGAGGACGGAGTTTGGCTTCCCAGCGGCAGGGAATTGGCCCTCTGAAAGAAACGAACGATATCGGTTTAGTTACTTTTCACCTGTGCAACGACAGAGAGCATCACCTGATATTCTGCCATGGATACCGCATTATCCGACGACTGACACTTCTGCCCGCCGATTCCTCGATATCTAAACGTTTTATCTATTTTCCGATATCATCTGCAAAACTAGTTTCCAGAAGCAAACACGGGCGCGGCAGGATGACTATCAGATATTAATGATTCATCGGTAAAAAGACGAGCTATTTCCAATTACCCTTTCGATAAGCTAATTCTCGTTTCAAAGAACTTTCTTCGAACTGTCATCGTTTCCGCTTCCATACCCGCGATCCCTGGCGGGACAAAATTAGACGCGACGTCGGTGAACGATATTTTTTCGCACGATTATGAGGATTTATTTGCTCGCGAGTATATTAGTGTTACGAGAGCGTAAGAAGCTGTCGAGGCAATGGTTCGCGTCGAACTGACTATCGGTTCGCGCTCTCGGTCTTTACCTGCCTGCGTTAACCCATTTGCATCTTTATTCAGCAAAAAATTTCTTTTTCAACGAAAATTTCTTTCCTGGAAATTCTCCGGTCTCGAATTTCAGCTACCGATCGAGCAAAGTGTTCTTTGGTTATCAAAGTTACACCTTTATTACTTAATTACTAAAGGATTTTATCATCCTCGGAACTGTGCATAAAAGATTTTTTTCGAAATAGATCAGCTTGTAAATCGCAGGATTTTCCTTCGGTTTGATTTCACGCAGGTTCGCTCGCGGAAAACTCGAAGCGTGGCGCGATGTGGGCAGACGGATCAACGCGTCTGGCTATAGATAGACGTTTTCCACTTCCGTTCCGTTTTGGTTGTTTAGAGCGGACAAGCGCCAGACGCGACAACTGCGTTCGAGCAAAAGAACACCGACCGGTGTTATTAAAATTAACCAGTGTGATTATCGGGTTTAATTTTCCGAATAATTATACCAAGTTTTTTTCGTTGCTACGATAATTACAGCCGTCGTACGACGATAGAGTTGAAAACTAAAAGGCCGGGACGAGAAAAGAAATGACGCGATGTTCGAGCCGCGAAACGGAATTGCAAATAACGAAGGATACTCTCTTGAGACTATACTCGACGTCTCTGTTTAGAATACAAATGAAACTGAAAGCGTTTCGCTCAGTGATGGGATTCAAATAATTATTTAACAACCGGTTCGGTGCGGTACTGATGAAAAAATAGTTGATTATTTCGTACACGTATGGAATTATACGAATGAGTGGCGGGGAAAATGTATGTTACAACCAGGGCTGGCTCAAGGCTTTTCTCAAATAATAATTCGTATCGACTTTTTTAGAATTAGGGTCTATTTTGTAAAGTATTTCGTTGCCTTGGTACATAACAAAAAGGTCCATTTTTAATTCCTTGAATCGTCTTGATGCATTGACATCGTACATTTAACAAATGTACAAGAGAACTTATTTTATAATAAGGAAATAAAAAAGATGTCTCTTATATTAAAGTTCAAGAACTGATTTCTAAGTTCTTTGTAAGATATTAAATCAGCTGTAGGGAATAGTAGAAATTAAGTTTGAATTATATTGTCCGGGACAGCGCGAACGCAGTCCCGACTACCAAAAATTATACGCCCGAGATACCCACATTAGGGGTATTCGCAAGGGTCAGCCTAACCGTAGTGCAATGGAAAAGCCTCGCCCTGGAGGAACCGCCTTCTTGATCACGGTAACCTCTGCGCCAGGTAAGTATGCTTTCCTCCGCTTCGAGCGTCAACTTATCCTATCCCCTGCGCTACTTCTGCTGCGAGAAAGGCGTACCGCTCGACGCCACCTACCGGTCAGCCCAAGCGGCTCCCCAATGGAACAACGGTTCTCAACCTACTTTCACTCTCGCGCAAGTGATTCTCAACCTATCATCTACCACTAAAAACTAAATTAACATTTTTCTGCTATAAACATAAATTTATTAGACATTTGCATTATTTTACTTCTGAATATTTCCAATTGACCATATATCATGTAAAACTAATGGTACCTGTTGCGATTGTGTATAAACGACAGAGTTACAAACGTAAGCTAATTTTTAAACTAATAAAATAATTAAAAAATTTTTAAATACAAATTAAAAAATAAGGAACTGGAAACCACTAATTTGAACCCTTTTGGTAGTTCTAGTGTTAAACTAATAAAATAATTAAAAAATTTTTAAATAAAAATTACAAAATAAGGAACTGGAAACCACTAATTTGGATCCTTTTGGTAGTTCTAGTGTTAAACTAATAAAATAATTTAAAAATTTTTAAATAAAAATTACAAAATAAGGAACTGGAAACCACTAATTTGGATCCTTTTGGTAGTTCTAGTGTTGAACTAATAAAATAATTTAAAAATTTTTAAATAAAAATTAAAAAATAAGGAACTGGAAACCACTGATTTTTACCCCTTTGATAGTTCTAGTGTTAAACTAATAAAATAATTAAAAAATAATTGCACTCACCTGAAAGGAAGAGTGTTCCTTGACATCGGTGAAGAATATATTAGACGTCTCCTTCGCGTACCAGCGATCCTGAGAGTAGATAGAGTTCACCCTCATCCCCGTTCGCGTTTTCTTCTCCGATGAAACTACGTCGTTTCCCTTCATCTCCGTCGGCTTGACAAGATTCCGATGTCCATTGTTTCGCTCGTACTCGATCAGCTTCGATCCTGCTACCTTTTCCGAGATGCTAAACACCGAGGACAAGTTGTTGCATCCGTTCACCTCGTCCATCCTTTTTACAGACGACACCGCGGGTATATCGGATAAATGACTCGGATCGAGTATCGTTAGAGGAGCTTTTGACTCCACCGCGTACGAACTTTGCTGATTGTCTCTGTTCTTCCTTAGAACCGTGTCGTTTTCATCGTTCGTCGAGGAGGCAGCCTTGTTCCTACAGTGTTTGCAGTCTTTCTTTCTGCGTCTTCTGTTCGGTTTGCATTCGATCTGCAAGGTAGTCGATTGGCCGAATGCATCGTCGACGAGGACCGTGTTTCCTGGCCCGACTTCCGCCTCCTGGGTGCACGCGTTCCTCCTTCGGTTCGTCAGACGAACGGAGGAACTGGTGGCGAGCGAATCGAGGCCGACACCTCGACGAAAAGGCAAGGTGTGATTGCGTCGAAACGCACCGGATATCTCTGTTTCGTCTTCTCGAGACGCGTAATCGACGATGTCGAACGAACGCTGAACGCTGGTCTTTGATCGAAGATCCTCGACGTCGGACGACGTCGATACCTCTTCTATCCCGGGTAAAATGTCCTCGTACACGTGGTTATCCGTGTCCGTTTCTTCGAGCCTGCTCGACGAACGGAAACTGAAGGAGCGCGGATTCGCGGTCTCTTCGAGCCGCGGTTGTTGCTCCTCCTCGAAAGCTTGGTTCTCCATCTGAAAACGATAAAGGATCGAATTTTCGAGCGCATCTTCTCTCTACGATCGAGGATCGCTGATCGATTCGTGACAACTTACGCTCCCCTACGAAAGAACACGGTGTACACTTAAAGATAATTAAACGTTTCGTGGGCTGCGTCGGCCAATTATCGTGTCCCCGATGATCGGCGGCCCGTTTTTTCCACCGTCCGCTTAGCTCGAGGAAACGAACCACCAACGATTCGTTTATCGATTCGTTTATCGAATGTGGGTAGAGAAAAAACCGGACGCTCCCACGACAACCGATTCAGAACCTCTTTATGACCGCTAAATTAATCGATATTGCGAGCTACGATATTGCACCACCTTCCCTCCACCGTCCATTTAACATTCCACAGCGACTTTTGCTCTCTCTCTCTCCTTTTTCCTCGATCTTCTCCGATACGCTTCGCAAAGAGAAATAAACGATCGCAATTATGATTCGCGGAACGTTTCTTATTCAATCGAATTTCATTTCCAGATAAACGATTTCGAATGTGGTTCCAAGTGGAAACCTTATTAGGTAGAAGATTTCGGTTTCGCTTTCGTTCCGGAGGGAAATGTAGGTGGAAAAACCGGGCAATTAACGATCGGCAATCTTCCGAGCGATAAGTAAATAGCGCGAGGGGCCGTAAATTGAACGGCGAAAGAGAGTTGCGACGAACGAGGGAGCGGAATTAAGCATCTAGTTGGGGAGCATCCCGACGATTGTCGCAATTATCGCGACTTGACTCTCCGATTGATCCCGCCAAGTCTCTGACGTCATCGACCTCGTGGATCTTCGATGGATCCTCTGCGATCGCGAGCTCACCATTTCCTTTCGTTCTCTCTTAAAATTGCTCCGATTTTTTCGCCAACTATTTCAACGCGTTCTCATGATTCCCAATAAAGCGCAATTAATTTCAGGCTTGGAAATGAATAGCAGTAAAGGGAAGAAATCCGGAGGAAAGCGATCGAATCGATATAACTAATCTCCGTCGCGTTTTCATTACCAACCAAACGATTCGGGATTAATTCCACGCATCAATCGAGTCTGAGTCAACCGGTGGTGACGCATTACGCGAAACTAACAGGATCGAGTATCGCCGATTGAATGATAATAAGGGAAACGCGTTTCCAACGAACTAGTCACCGAATGGCACGAAGAAAATCCTGACAGCCTCGAATATCATTCGAGGACGGTATGGCGCGAGACCATGCGGAACCACTTTCCAAGGTGAGCTTCCTGTTAATCGAACAAAGTCGACGAAGAAAGAATGTCAAGTTGCATCGTGAAAAGAGCCGAATAAGATGGTCGAAAGTACCCATAAACCATAAAAAAAAAAAAAAACGTCACGTTTTTCGTTCACTTTCTCCTACGTTCGTGGATGAAAAATTGTAAAATAAATTTTGTAGATTTGCAAATTTTTAAATTGAAACCCGAAGCTATAAAAAATCAAAACCTCTATAAAACATACGTGTTTCAAAGGTAAAGGGAAATTAAGGTTGCGTTCGATAAGCATCGGAAGGAAATGGAGCGTTTTCCAAAGGGGTGCGCGTCAGCTGCAGCGAACCCTTTACCAAGGCGTTTCATCGTTAATTGGTTAACCTCTAATTGAACGGACAGTGAATAGAACGGTGCAACGTAAGAAGAGACGGCAGCCTTAGAAGCGTAGATGAGAACTAATTAGCCATTGCACGGCTCGACTGATCGTTTCACTCGCCACCTTTTCTGAGCAAAAAACTTGAAACAAACTTTTGATCGTTAGAAAGAAAATCGATATGCAAAGGTCAGAGCCGGATAAAGGAACCAACGTGTTTCTGAAAAAGCGATATAAAAGAAGGTAAAGAAGAAGAATCGAGAAGGGATGTCGTAGGGATATCTGGTGGCGCGTGGCGGACCCTTCGAGATACCGATTCCTCCTCGAGCTCGTTCCGGTCGAGCGTGTACGGTAATTGCTTCGGTCGTTGATTAATCGGGAAGCGATTTCGACGGTCCGCCTTGCGCGTAGACAATTAGCAAGGAAACGTACACGAGCCAGCACGTGTGTGGTTACGCGGCACTCGGCGATTAGTCACGTTGGGAAGACGCGTGCCCATAGTGCCCATCCACTCGCGGGCAAACTTGTGCCCCTAGCTTGCGTTTGATCCCGAGATCATTTTTAACAGCAAAGAACAGGTTAACTAACTTTGAAAACTTGGCAATCGAAAAATCGAGCTACAATCGATCGATAAATTTCTCCTTCGGATCTTGTTTTAAAGGAGAAAGATGGCCGTTTTGGAAGACGTGCTAATGAAGTATCGTAACGTTTGAGAGAACGTGTAGTTAGGCGTGGAAACCGGTTGTTTGGTCGCACGTGTCGCACCATATGTCGGTGCACAGGGTGGGCAAGGGCTAACATTACGAACGCCGCTATACGTTACATCAGAGGGTGGTGAATCGAGGATATTCGTTGCAAATTATTTGCAGACATCGCCTCGGACCTGTTCTCCACCCTCGAACGCGATCAAACGGCGACGGGTATCGATTTGATTGGCTATCTTTTCCCTAATTAATACAACTCGTTTTAACCACCGCGAATGTAGAGATCTAGCGAAATCGTCCCTGACGAGTCGCATGCCTTCGGAATTCTTTGACTCGATCGTTCGGCAACGATAGAACCAGCGATTCCTCTCCGTTATTCCTTTCTCGTGTACCCAGTGATATCGTGGAAACAACAATAGAGCATTATACGAGAGCGTGGCCCTGTTACAGCCACGACTCGCTCGAATTTTTCGACACAGTATCGCGATTACGACATTCCCTCTTTCCACGGTGGCCCTCGATCCGGCCCATTAATCCGTGCCTTTCGTTCCGCGCTTATTATCATCGCTGCCTCCTCCTATTTGCTTTGCTAATTCCTCGATTCGGATCGAGGAACTAACGGCCGTTAGATATCGAAGCTTCTTGGTAAGAAACACGACGGCGGTCTGTGCTCCTTTCGCGATCGAATCAGACTTCCATAGGGGCCTTCTTTGCTACATTGTCATTCTCCCTGGAGATGCACGGTGTGTCGACGTTCGGGAAGAAACGTTTTTTCTTCAATTTAAAAATACCCTCTTCCACCCATAACAAAGTTTCAAAAGTTATTTAATACCCCCGTTAACGAACTCTTTCGTGGGAAACGCTGAAACGTTGGTTGCGGAACAAAAACCGCATAGCAGGAAAAACGGTGTAGAACCTTCGATAACAACGTGTTCGATGCATCGATCACGGCAACAGTTGCGATATCCTTTCGATCGGAAAAGTGGAACGATCTTAATGAACGGAAATTCCTTCGCGTGAATTTCATTCCGCTTCGCGTCCGCGGGTTTCCTCGTCCCGCGATGACAAAACGCGCTTCTCTCTGCGGGTTTAACATTCCCGATCTATCCGGTGCATCGTTTCGCAATTGTAAGAAATGTAAGTGATTGGCTAAGAATAAAACGGCGGACGATGGCAGCTGCTTCTGTTTGCGATTCAATTATATAACTCCTTGAATAGAAAATATTTACTTGGATAATCAAGGCCTTATCGTAATCCGTGATGTTAAATAATCAATTACATTCAACTCGAATGGTAAAGTAGAAGTATTAGTGCTTTATCAGAGGTTCTTTCAAGAGGGGATGTAGCTCAGTGGTAGAGCGTTCGCTTTGCATGTGAAAGGCCCCGGGTTCGATCCCCGGCATCTCCAATCTTTTTTTTTTCATAATATCATATTTTTTAAATTATTAATTTACACAAGAATAAAAAATATTTTTTAAGTATTTTATCGTTAAGTATCCTGATGTATCCTTTCATCGGAATGAACTGATAGAAAAATGATATTTATGAATGATAATTTTTCCGACTCAAGTCGAAGCTATTTCTTTCGTCAGGCTGCGATTTCAGGTCGGAATAGTTCGGAACCACTTCGTCTTATTATATCCACTAATAAGCGCGGTATATTGCGTCGATTATCCGCTATAAGTATAGGGTCGAAAACTGTGGGCTATCGGCAGTGAGCATTGCTCGATCGCAGCGTCACCGCCATGAACACACTCGTAATTTATAAACTCGACTATAATAGCCAGCTTTCGCTTTCTCTGCCTACTACCCTAGCCCTATCCTTCGATTCTCTTCACCGGGGCCGATGGGCGAATAAATCACGAGCCTCGTAGAGAAGAGAAAAGAAATCGAGCAACATTGCCCGAGATTTTCGGTGGCCGACTTATTCGTCTGGCTCGATTCGAAGATGACCGTCTCACGATCTCGTCTAGCTGGATTAATTAAACTCGATCATCGGACAATCGACTGCTCCCTCGACACACATCGAGTTAAATGGAAGTCAAGTACGGTGGAGTCGAAGAAAAATCGGGGAAAGATAGAAACGGAGGACGGGTTAGGAAGTTGAATAGATATCGAGGATCGATAAGTGGGTTAGGATTATCAGGTAAATCCGCGGTAAATTCTGACGACGACCCTGACGGTAGGAACAGGTTTCCCGATGGAATCTCGCGAGTACGCATCCTTTGTACCTGTGCGTTTACGCGAGGGAATGCGCTGAGATTATCGCGTCAATTAATGCTCGCGCGAGCGGTTCCATACGCGGAGCGCGGTTTCCAGCGTGAATTCCCAAGGGAAAAGGCCCCTGAATCGAAGGGCGAATTAAGGGGCAAGAGTAGGAGACAATTCGCAAAGGCGAAGGAAAAGTGATGATAAAAATAAAAAGGAAAGAAAACGATTCTCGAAGAGTGCCACACAGGGTTCTTTTGATCGCAGCCAAGGATATAAATACTCTCTGTGCGTGCAACTAGAGTCGAGGCACAGCTGTCCCTCGGCTCTTTTCCATTTTCTCAATCCTAATCGCCTAGATTACACGCTCGATCCTGCTTCCTCGTTCGCTCGCACGGTTTCTCCTAATTGCTTCTAATTATAATACCAACCATCTATTTCGAGCTATCCCAACTATCAATGCGCGCAGACCTTTTCATCCACCGACGTTCATTTATCGAACGCAAGAATTCGTGAAGAGAAGAGAATTTTCCTCGGTCCTCGTGCGGCGAGCATTACCGTCGACGAGAATGATTCTTATGATAATAAGGGCAATGGGCGTTGAGGAAAGAGAAGAGAGAGGCGACCAGCTGACAATGGGACGAAAGAAAACGTTACGCTTGGCCGCGCTTCGCTAACCGAGGGTTACGCGTTCGCTTTTATTTACACCTGGCGCGTTCACGTGTCTACCTGTACCGATACATCGCGGCAGGGACACCCACGCGAGTTACCGCACCGATTATGCACGGAATTTCCTCCATTTTCTCCACCAACTTTGAACCGAATAGTAGATATAACTACTCTTTGGCTAGAGTGCACGCGACGAGATATAAATACAGAGTAGGCCGAATGCAGGAAGAGTTGCTCGCGATGCTTTCACTTTTACCTAGGTTCGTCTATCGCTTCAACAGGTGCATCAATCGACGATTTCAATTTCAATTTCCAAATTTCCCGCGCAAATTTTTAAACCGCCCATCACGTGACCTAACCTCCGTTACCGAATAAGGTAGCGCGCGCTTCGTTATTCGAATCTCTGGTCGTTTCAACGAGCGCGTGTGAACGTTTTTCGAAAAGAGATTAACGAAGAATGTTAACGAGGAGCGCACTCGAAGCAGTGGAAGCACTCGAGTGTACGCGCCGTTCCCAACAATGAAGGAACTTCTTTGTTCGAGGGAAGACCGCGAACGTCTTCGCGGTTACCGCCGGCTACGATCCACGGCAACGACACAAAAGCTGACTGTAATCTGTTATCCTACTGTGACGATCGATTCGACGTTATTGCGGTTACTCTGCAGAAAATCGAGCGCGAAGTAGCTCGGCTCTGCGTAGAATATGAAGCAGACGTAGAGATTGAGAGAAAGAATAGATTTGATACGCTGGACGTAACAATTTCATCCGCCTTTATATTCCCATCGTTATCGTGAAAATCGCGATCACGGGTTCGCGGTACACGGGAAAACAATGAGAGATACCAACGAAACACGGCTATGCTGTTTAGAAGCGCTTGGGACGCGGTAAACCCTCCGGCTAGTGACACTGTACGCATGCAATATGCATAAGTCGTGCCAGTTTGCCAACAGTCGCGTGCATAGCCGGATACAATAATCGTTCGTGGGAACTACGGTAAACACAAACATTCTCTTATCATTTGTTTTAGCTAGATACTGCTCGATTCGAGAAAAGAAGTAACTGCATATGTAGGTGAACGTAAAATCTTACAAGACACGGCCTTACTAATACCGTGTTCTTATATCAGTTGCTTAACTCGAAGCTGCAGTCGAATGTAAACAACGAGACAATTCGATAGTTAGGTCGCTTCCCGGAAGTGCGACGAGATTAATAACGAGAGCAAAACATGAATGGGCTGCTCGGAACGAAAGACCATTTAATCGTGAATGACATTCTCCCAAAAGTATTTTTAAGTTTCTAGGAACGGTAACCGAATGCGGTTTTCAAAGAAATCAGTTTCTTTAAGTAAGCTGAGAACGCTATCGAAACGCGAGTGTCATCGGAGTATATAACTGCACGTATGTACCTTTGGTTCGTTACGGGAATCTCATGTTCTCCGGAAGTGTTCTCCGTACAAAGGACGCTGTCACTTTCGCTCAGGGTCAAGTTCGTTCCACTGGTCGACGTACTTTCCGATCATCGTTGACATCCACCAAGTGTCACATTTTGATCACGGAAATTCTTAACTCAAATAACGTGTAATCGTAGTTGGCGCGCACTCGTCGCGTACCGACACTTACACGTTCAACGCCGCGCGCACTGTGCTGTAAATGATCGCGTGGCGAAAATACGCCGGCCCGGCATTCTCAGTTGTCAGGTATACAAGCCGTAGCAACCAATCGCGAAACAGTCGCACGCTCTACCGGCCAATGGGATCGTCACACTGCTTCACACGTGACAGTCGGCAAAGTAGGGAACGACATCAAAATGGGTAAAAAAATTTCAAATTGGCAAAATCCATTTTCACAGATATTTCCTTTTGCAAAATGGAGCTTATTTGCAAAATGTGGCCTAAATTGGAGCATGACGGTTTTCCGAAGTTTCACCTCAAAATGGTTGTCAGCGTGGTTCTTGTATATGATAATTTGGATATCATTTACAGATTTCTACTTTTTACAAGAGTTAGCTGGGAGGTGCAGCACCATACTGGGCACAAGTCAACCCCCAGGGTGAATATTCTTTATTCTTCGAAGATAATTAGCGCACGGATTATTGCTAATAGCATTTTCTTGGAAAAATATAATGCTTAGATGAACTATCTCAATAGTATGCAACAGCAAGTTTCCAGCACCCTCTAGATTTTCTAGTTGGAACAACATATAAAATGTTAATAATAAAATTAAATTATCTACTTATTGTATAATTATTTGCATAAGATATCCACAAGCATATAAATGTATATATTCTTTACTTTCTATACCGATAGATGTAACTTTTATATTTACCAATAAAATTCTTCAAGTATTTACAATTATAGTTAATGTCACTCCCTTCAACAAATTATATAATGATTTATGAAGACTTCTTCGCAAGAAGTTTCAAATAAACTACTATTGCTAAAAATATATTTAGTCGTAGTAAGTAGGTTTCCTACCATAGAATCGTATAGTATAAGATCAATAAATTAGAATGGTTTCGTCACAGCACAAGATCGAATAGATTGTGAAACTTTTTGATCTTGTGGCTGTTTCTTCATTTACCGTGATATCGAAGTGTAACGTATTTTATATGTGCATGACATTGCGATTAAAAACATGATAACGATACGTGCAAGAAGCTGTTTAAAGAAATAAATGATCTCGTAGTGCATAACTACAAGTAGTGGTATCAGACGCATGAGCGATTTTAACACTTAAGTAGTATAGATCAAATAATATCCTTTGTGAACGATAGATCTCAGAATTTTCATAATTTCTCATGAAGAAATGATGTGCCAGATTCAACGCGTTTGTAAGTAATCGCAAGTTGAACAACGTATAGTGACAATCATCCGAACAAACAACTATTATAAATAAGAACATGAGTTCCGTTTGGAAACGACTGCAACGAGTAAACAAGAGAGCTGCAAAGTTTGAATTCACCGTTTCTTATCATGAAGTTACTTTAGAAACAACTACAAAATGGTAAGCATACCGTAATTTTTTAATTCCTCTGGCTGATACCAGTTATTACAAATTTCTATGTATATTGTATGTAGGAAACCAAACAAGCTAAGTGTTGTATGGACAAGACGTAGTAGAAGAGTTAGCTCAGAACCATTGGATTGGGAGCCAAGTTTAAGCGATCCCTTAAAAGGGGTTATTAGTTGGGCAGTTCCTGACAATCACACAGTTTCAGTGACTCTGTTTAAAGATCCAAGGACCCATGAATTAGAGGATAAAGATTGGACATTTGTGATTGAAGATGTAAGAAAAATATTTTACACAGAAGTAATTGAAAAGGATGTTCCTATTAATTGTCTGTATAAATAGGTCTCTTCTACCGGTAAAAGAAGGCATGTGGCTGCAACAAACATAAATATGAAGAAATATGCAACTTTAGAATCTAGTCAGCAACAACTTAAATTGGATTTGAAACCTACTTCGAAGAAAATCGTTAGCGCTACATTAGAATGTACTTTATCGTGCGTTTTCTTACGAGAAGGCAAAGCGACGTAAGAATATAATATCACTGATACTTGCATTTATAATTGGTTGATAAAATTTAATATTTGCCGCTTTGTTTCATCAGGGACGAGGATATGCAGAGTATGGCTAGTTTAATGTCGGTTAACAATAACAGCGATATCGCACCTTTAGATGATTTTGATAACGAAGATATACCCGAAGACGTCGAAGAAGTCTGCGTTAAAAATCTCGATGAAATCTTAGATATATCTGCTCAACTTGATCTAATGACTAGTAGTCTTACTGAAAGTGAATTACCTAGTACACCGATAAGTGGTAAGTTTCGGTGAATGTACATTTATTTATAAGTATCTACCGATATTTAATATATTCATTTAACAGTGGCAAGTTTATCAAAGGATGATACTACACCTGTAAATGAAACAGATCGCTTCATACGCGATATTAGTCTAACAGGCATTGGTGATTCTTTTAAAGAAAAATCTCCTTTAAAGGACAATGTTGCAGTTGAAAACAAGTATGTTGAAATGGTTAATATAATTAAATATGAACTGTACAAAAATTGATTCAGTTTTCAAGGAATATTTTGTATTATTGTTGTAGTAAAAACATTGAACATAGTACTCTATCAAGATTACCATTGCAACCGTTAGAATTCACGAAGAACGACGGCAATATTCCTAAGTTAAAAGAAATAACACCAGGTCAAGATCTCTTAGAATGGTGTAAAGAGGTAACAAAAGATTATCCTGGTGTGAAAGTTACTAATCTTACAACATCTTGGAGAAATGGAATGGCATTTTGTGCAATTGTACATCATTTTAGACCTGATCTTATGTGCGTATATATTAAATATTTTTTCACTAATATTTAAATAATTAATCGATGCAGAAAGTTAACGAGAAGATATTTATACTTGTATTGTAAACAAAGATATATTAATTCATGGCTTTGGCAATGTGCCAAAAATTTTATTTATTTGTTCTATTTATAAATGGTTGGCACGTGATTCTTTATCTTCTTCTTTTTAACAGTATGTGTTTCTAATTTTAACAAAAAATTATTCAGTTTATATTTGTATGTAAATTTACAGAGATATAGATTCGTTGTTACCGCATGATGTCAAAGGTAACTGTAAAAAAGCATTTGATGCTGGACAAGCTCTTGGTATACCAAGAGTAATAGAACCATCAGATATGGATATATTAACTGTACCTGACAAATTAGCTGTGATGACATATTTATATCAGTTGAGAGCACATTTCACTGGTCATGAATTAGAGGTACATTTTATTCTTTCATTGTTTCATATTGTACATTTGTCACCAATTATACTTTTTTCTATTTTTTTATGTTTAGGTACATCAAATAGGTAAAACTGCAGATGAATCTTCTTACATGATTGGTAGATTTAATACAGACAATAATTCAGATGTGAGTGTGCAACTATTCGGTCAAGAAATAATTAATTTACGGAAGAAAGATCAAGCGGAATATAAAAATAATAAAGCAGACGCTAATAGACGGTAAATGATCACTTACAAGAGAAAAAAAAGAGAAAGGAACAAAAATAATAGAAAAATTCCAACTATGTTTTTCCAGATCAAACCCGTTTGATAATAAAAAGGAGGATGTTAATATTGACTCCCTAAAGAATCAGTTACACTTAAGTTTAAATATAGAAAATCAAGATCATGATCAATGCAACAAAGATAAATCTCCGTCGAGTGTTAAAGATGTTAAGGATATTATACTAGCCAGTTCAAAAAGTATTCTAGAAAAAGTGTTATCACCGACTAAAGAAAAATCTTTATCTAGAGAAAAAGTATGTAACTGTTTTTCTTTACAATATACAGATAATTATTATGTATTAATTATTTGATATAATATTATGAACTGTTTTTAAGCTTATAATGTTAGGTACTAATTCGAATTTACTATAGAGTAAATCTCCGCCAAGAATATTGCAAGTTCAACAACGACCTATATTAATGACTCGTCGCCAATTAACTGATCCGTTTGGATCAGACGAAGAAGAGGAAAACATTCAAATAATTGATGATAAATGGCCTCAGTCGGTGACAATGAACAAATCGGAAACACCAATTCGTGATGTCAGTATACCTTTTCTAAAAACTTGTATAAATATACTTCAGCTTATTTATTACATTGAATTTACTTGGGTTGTACAGGATTCAATGATCGCAAATGAAAGGGGAAATCATACCGAGTGTCAGAGTATATCATCACCTCAAGGAGAACATCGTTCTCAGCATGTAATTAGCTTTCCATTATTTTCTAGGATTTCATGTAGTGTTGCAACTAATTTATCACCCTTTTTTTTATATATCAGCCATTAGTCAGTCGGCATGATGAATTAAGAGAACGTGCCAGACAACTATTAGAACAGGCTAGGAATACAAAGTCAGCTGGCCTTGTTTCTGCTGCTGCTAGTCCTATCGAGGTTTTATTTTATTTTCAATTTTATGGTTTTTCTGTGAAATAGTTGTACATATACGTATATGTTTTGTTGTAACCCATGTTCGTTTTTTTCATTAATCTTTATGAGACTATATAATCGAAAATAATTATATTTGATCGCTTATAGAGTCAGAATGATGATGAAAGACAGCAACAATTACGTGAAAGGGCAAGACGTTTAATCGCTGAAGTAAAAATGGGGGTTAATATTACTTCGAGTCAAGTTAGCGATGACAATAGCAGTGACAGACGATCAATGGATGATCAGAATAATAGTCCAAGACGAAGTATCACACCGTCTACTCCTGGTGATAAATTTAGTACAAAGGTTGGCGATTATTATTTTATTTTTTTTATACAAGTATAACAAGTATACCATATATATATCAATTTTTATACATTTATATTTCAGTCTGAATACAATGGAAATATATTAGGAAGTACGAGTGTCATAGATGGCGACAAAAAGATCACATCTCCTCTGTACTCGTTTTCCAAAATAATTGAAAGAATTTCACCAGATAAAACTAGTCCCGATGGTACTTCATATGCACTCAGAGGGGTATGTTTTTAATCAATTTTTAAAACACAATTCAATTTATAATAATACTTATTGTTTATCCAGTTGGGGAAGGATATGACATCGTACATTCAAAATGAATTAGAGGCATTAGAAAGAGAACAAACTCAAATAGATATTCAAGCTGGTAAACTTGAAAAACAGCTTCGGGATGCTATGGAAAGTGATAACGAAGATGAAACTGAAAGACTGATGTCTCTATGGTTTACTCTTGTTAATAAGAAAAATGCACTTCTAAGAAGGCAAATGCAATTAAATATATTGTAAGCAGTGATATTTCTCTATCTTCTGATTAATTAAGTATATACGAAAAATTAAATGAATAATATTTTAGAGAAAAGGAAGATGATTTAGAACGACGATTTGAATTGTTAAATCGTGAATTGAGGAGTATACTAGCGGTTGAAGATTGGAGAAAAACTCCTGAACAAAAAATGCGAGAAAATTTACTATTAGAAGAATTAGTTTCTATTGTGAACAAGAGAGACGAGCTAGTTCATCATCTTGATACACAAGAAAGAGCGTATGTATAATACTTTTATTAAACATACATTAAGATATAAGTGTAATAATTTATATTTTATTACATTATTATAGTATAGAAGATGATGACGAAATAGAACGCGACCTATCTAGAGCTGGGTTAGCTCAACGAAACAAAAGTTGTGTGATACAATGAAAACTTAATTCTCTGTTCTCCTTATTAAAACGATAAGTGACAGGTATGATTTCAGTTTGTTACCTATTATTCAGAAAAATGACTAGTTTTAAGTTGAAATAATTATAGGTATGATTCATTTTGCTGTGGGGTTGCCAAAGAAGACGTAAAATTTTTCTTTGACATAGAGTCAACAATTTTATAATCGATAAAACAATAATATTTAGGAAGTTATTTTGTACTATCAAGTGCAATACAAATTGTACAATCATTGTTCCATATTTATACGTGCATTATTAAGTATTGCATTAACATGATAGCACTTTTGACAGTGGATCGAAGGTTCAGATTAAAAATTGTTCCGTCGAAGAAACTACAAATTAAATAAAATCTGTTACGATGTTATGATAGTTGTAAAAAAAAAGTATGTTATTCTAGGGAAGAAAAACAGTTTTGATTATATTACAGTATGTCCATGCATGATTAAAGCGTCTCATGAAAAGGCAATAGTAAAGAAGTTACTGATGTTCTGATCTAAATAAGGTGCTGGAATCTTTGAATCAGAGGGAAATATGGGGAAAAAAAAATATGTTGCAATGTGTAGTTTATCGCTTCTGCAACTTGATAATATCATAAATTATATTAATCGCTTGAAAATAAGCGAAAAGTTACTAATTGCTACGAAGTAATCCAAAAATTATATTAATATTCAAAAATTTAGCAATGAATTTTAATCGATTATACTGTTAATTTTATAATTTATGATACTCTTTTTAGATTATATTTATTTTATTTGTGCCATATAGATAGCTTAATTTTTATTTATAAATGTTACTATACGTTTACGAAATATTTGCCATTTTATGTAATATGCAATTTTGCATAAGATTATACTATTGATTATTTATTACTAAATTTGTTATTAGTAATGTATGGAGGCCTAATCAATTTCATACATACTGAAAATTTGTAAATGAAAATTACTGCATACTTGTTTTTAAAAAACGGATTGGTAAATAATGGTAACTTATTAAAAAAAAAAAAAGGCATGAAAAATTGCTACATATATCACAAATATTCATGTTTCAAATTGTATAATGTTTAATTGTAATAATTTACATAATTACATATGCTTCGAAACACGATATAGCATTTTATTGATGTAGCACAAAATAAATTTATGAAGTATTTAATCGTCAAAAGTTTTAATTAAAAAATGAATTATTTTCTATTATTTGGTTCTTCAATTCTCTCACTGAAATGTGATTGTGCAATTAAAAAAATAAGTATACAGTGTTTACATTTCTTGATTAAAAGTAAAATGTTCCTTTTATCCTTTACATGTAAATATATCTTATACATGTAAAATTAATGCAATACTTATTGTTATTAAGTATTAAGAAAACGCTCTCTTAAAGGCATTGGTATTCGTTTTTGGAAAATCTAAATTTCAATTGATGTGGTATAATGTAATGGAATTGGTGCTGGCATATCATACTGAATGTAACTGCCATAATCGATCATCATTAAATACATATGAAAAAGGATACTATTGCCAAGTGTGCATGTACTAATTAGAAAGTAATTTCTTTTTTACTTTTTAAAACACTACATTGAATATCATTTCTGTTGTTAGTGTGTAAAAATAACAATATCAGAAGCTGGAGAACAAATTGTAATCTTTCATTAATTTCTATGAATGAAGCATATTTTTGTTTCATGTTTATGTAGTGAATATTATTGTATATATGTAATGACATTATTAAGCTATGGCATATTAAACAACTGAAATCTGTTAATTTCCATTTAATAGATATTCAAATGTGGAATGTTCGTAGAAATCTCGTGTTGCAATATTAAGGTGTAACTATAATTGAATACTCTAATGGAAAATATTCAATTTTATGACTAATTTAGCAATAATTTATCATTTTAGTGCCTATGACTATTTATATTGGTATGTGAGAGTGCAAGGTTATGTATAATATAACAGGTGAGGTAATACATGTGCATAATTCCATGTTTGCGATCATACAGTGTATCTCATAATTATTGAAGCAATTGACGTGGATCAATAAAAAAAAAAATTTCATTGATGTTTCATATAACTCGATCATTAACATTGTTTTAAAAGTGAATAATGGAGATAAATACAAACATCAAAGTACAAACAATTTTTCAATACTTATATATTTTCTAATCAGTGGAATGAAGTATTTAAGTTAGGTTGAGATACTCTGTATGTATATTTCTGTATAAAACCAGCTTTCTGTTTTCATATCATTATTGTGCTAACATGTAACTTATTTTATTTATTATCGTTACGAACGCCGTCTTTAATAGAATATAATTGTATAAGCAATGATAATTCTTGCCAATGTTTTCCATTAAGAAGAATCGCGATCTTCTTAATTTGAAAGGTAACACGAAGTACTTCATGTGAAAGAAACAAGCGTATAATGTGTCAAAAAGTATCACGCAATAGCTATTGATAAATTAAAGCAAATAAAGCACTATAAAAAATATCAATAATTGTTGCAATACTTTTCCGTACCTTTCTAACATGACGAAGTTGTACCCAGGGTGTTCGGCTGTGAGTGGATATTCTTCGAAGGGGTGGTAGTTGGGGTGCTTCTGAATAACTTTTTCTGCTACCAAAATGTAAGTTGAGGCTTAATTTTTGAATTAGTAAACGAAAAACATGCGAAAGTATCGGCGACGAGAACCACGCTCAACCTTATTCACGAACAAACCGCGCGCCATGTCAATTCGTAGCCGACACTCTCGCGGCTGCGCCTGCGCACTGCGCGCCATGTCAATTCGGAACCGACGCTCTCGCGGCTGCGCCTGCGTACTGCGCGCCATGTCAATTCGGAACCGACGCTCTCGCGGCTGCGCCTGCGCACTGCGCGCGCTTTGATTGCTCGCTGTTTTTAATTAACAATTCAAAAATTAAGCCCCAACGAGCATTTTGGTAAAGGAAAAAGTTGTTCACAATTACCTCAGCTACCACTCCCTTAAGAAATGCCCACCCCTAATCGAACATGCTGTATATACATTAATACTATTTAAATATGTAATAACACGAACGTTTATGTTTTGTGAGAAATATGGTATTTGTAATTTTAATAATGTTAAATAATTGTACACTTTAATATAAGTTTGAAATTCTATAAATGCAGTATAATACAATATAATTTGTTAAAATTTTAAGTAGAATTAAAAACATTTTTATCACTGATAATTCAATATCTGAAAAATTAATTTTAAATCGTAATTTACTTATTTTTATTACAAATATCTTACGATTAGTTTCATTTTTAAAGCCACAAGAAATATATATTGTTTTGAACTTTCAGATTATTTATTTTGTTCCCCGAGAAACAAACTTTTTAATTTGTTATTTTCTTTTAAATAATTAAATAATAATTTTACTAACCGTATAAATGGTACAGAATTTTACATTTTAGCAACGTAATTCGATGGAAAAAGGCCTATTTTACCTTTCAGCCTACCGTTCCACCAACCACCTTCATCTGAAACAGAAAATATAATTCGTTATGGAAGTATAATTTAGTATCGTATTAGACTGATAATTAAAAACTTACGTTCTTTCAGTAGTTCGATAACATCGCCTTCTTTAAGTTCTAATTCATCAAGATCTTGAGGACTGTAGTTGTATAAAGCTTTCACTTTGGGTAACTGTAGTCTAGGTTTTGGAACTCGAGACACACTTGCCTCGTTATTATTATTTACTGTTTGTTTAGTGTTCGATTCTTTAACCGTTTGCATTTCCTTGTTACATGTTGTACTTTTATTGTTTTTATGATCGTTATTAACGGATGGAAGTTGAAATCCTGAAGGTATAGTTGACGTTTGAGGCGGTGGTGGTTCAGAGGGTGGAGGTGGAAATTTCAATAGACCTATTTAATTATAATACATTCATGAAGTTATTATACTTGTTAATGTTTCAATTGACATTAATATTATGTAATTACGAACTGACCACGTGGTACAGACTTCGGATTGGTGAACATGCCCATCAGAGGCATAGAATTATTTGTTATTCTTCCTGGTTTCGTTATTTGTTTCTTCTCTTGTGTCGGTAATTTTGAAACTGGAGGACGCAAACTAGGCCTGTTTGACGGCACCACAGGCTTATGCTGTTGATGCACATTTTGATTTCTTTCTATAATTACAGGCCGATTAGGTGGCAGTGTTGGTTTGTTTGTATTTGATTGAGGAACAGCTGATGAAAAAGACTTATTATTATTCGGCCTATGATGTTGTTTATTTCTTAACGTCGTTGTAGATAGGTTTGTATTTGGTTCTGAAATATGAAATTTATAAAAATCAGTCAAAAAACTTGGAAATAATTTTATTTATAACTCACTAGTTGTATTTGGTAATCCTGGTCCAATCCAAACATTAAGGATTTTTCCATTTGGTTTCAAAATCTCCTTATCACCATAATCAATTTGGGTGAACTTTACTTGTCTTGTACCCCCACCACCCCAACCTTCTTTTTTCACCTTAAACTCTAAACTGTAATGAAAGTACATATTACAATTATTCTATTTTAATTATTAAACTAGTAATCTTGGTTTATGAATTGTCATATAAATCTTACTTATTACTAAATTTGATGTTCAAGGTGTGCCCAGTTTCTTTAAGATATCTCTTATTAAGACTAATTAAAAATTCCGTCTTAAACACTAATTCCAACAAACTGCAGTAATCTTCCTTTGTATGAATAATAAGAAAATCATCCTGAAATCATTCAAATCAAATCATTTTTTCCTACCTCGGAGGATTACCAATTTTTTATATAGAAGTGATATTTTACTTACTTGAAGAGTACTCAATGACACGTGACTAATTTGATTGAACGAAAGCTTTCTTTTTATAACTTCTACCAATTTTTTCTTCTCCAGACCCTTTTTAATTTGTTCCCGACCGATTAAGTATAAATATTTATTCGTTAAGATAAGATCCCTTCTACTCATCTGTAACGTACCATCAATTTATTCAATACAAAACGTTCCTTAATTTAATTTTCATACGAAGGTATGCAAGTACCTTAAATCTTCGATCGTATTTCTTCGCTACCTCAGCGAAGAAAACTTTTTCTCTTCTACCAACTAAATTCATCAACTGTGGTTTTCCTTCTAACCCTATGTAATCGCCAACAAAATTTCTATTCAGGCTAGCTCTTCTCCGTTCTTTTCTATCAAATAACAAATCAGCCGCTTCCTGTTTCTCTTCATTTTGCCGTTTTCTTGCGAAATACTTTTTAAATGCTCTTTGAATCACTCTTGCGTACGAATTATACTTTCTATCTCTCGCTTCCTCCAACATAAACAGCTGATTGAAAAAGAGAAAAATTGCAGAGCAAACCTAAATTTACCATCTTTAGAAAGTGAAGTTTAAACTTACGCTTTCAGGGGCCTTTATGAACAATTTCGTTCTACCTAGCTGATACTGGGATCGATCAACGTGAAGATTTTGTAATATCCATTCTACTCCTTGTTTATCATCCCCCGACCAACGTGGCCAAGTTTGTTTCGTGAGGATTCCGTATCTATATAAAAATTTAGAGAACGATCTTCTGTATGCGAAACCAGCTCTACGTACTCTTATATTTTCCTTTAAACCCAAATATTCTACCTACGTGGCACAAGACAGAGAAAACATTGTTATGAAAATGCCAGCTTTTCATATATGCAATTACGTAAAGTTGTAGCATATTTATGAAAGAATAATACCTGATGTTTCACTCTAACTGGATCCCAATCTCGAGGTCTTTTCGTCTCGTTCGGTTTGATACACCTGATGTAATGTGGAGTACATTTCATCAACTGATTGACCAATTGACTAGCTTGCTCTCGTATTTTATTACCAGCAGTG
The DNA here is from genome assembly GCF_051020975.1 of Osmia lignaria lignaria. NCBI lineage: Eukaryota > Metazoa > Arthropoda > Insecta > Hymenoptera > Megachilidae > Osmia > Osmia lignaria. Next base: position 7,623,026 of record NC_135044.1, on the reverse strand, counting down.
GTAGGCCTCGACTTGAGCGTTTTTGTTTTATTCGCTTGAGTATCGTGTAAATATAATGTGCGAATTAAGGAGCTGAAATTTCAAATGAAATTATTTTATGAAACTTGAAGTTTTTTTTTTAGAAATGATTGAGTCACTTACTTTGTACTGGTCTGCATTAATTCCACGAGATCTAAGAATAGTACGTCACGATTTTTATCACAAAATCCATCGACTGAATAAGAGACCATTCCAGCATAGTGAGAAATAGCGAATCCCTCGCTTGTACTTTGGTAATGTTCATGTTTATTAGCTACCACTGATAGTTTCTGTAATTTTTCATTTAAAATTCATTAAATAACAAATACCGAATTTTCTATAAGAAACATCGAGTTTATTACTTTCTGCAAATCTGCATCAGCTCCGGTGCTACCTCCATGAAGGGTAGCACATACGTCATCCAGCACCAAGAAAAGCCCTGGTAATCGTTTCCCTTCCAAAAGATCCACTACAATTGCATTGTTGAAATATTCAATCGGTGTCCATTTAATATTTTCCGCTACGTATTCCTCCTGAAACCCAGTGAGAAAAAGAGAAAAAATGAATAAACAGTTGTTCCCGAATGATTTATTGCGTTAAATCGAGAGCCACCCAAGTGTGATCGCTCGCGTAAAAACAGTATTACATTTCGCCACGATAGAAAGGAAAGTGTTAACGACGTGATCGCGGCTCTATTAAAAATCACTTTTCATTTCGATCAGCTGCACAGCGTTTCGTACGGACAACTCGGAAGATCGTAAATAAATAAGAAGACTAATAAATTAAAAAAAAAAAAAAACTTTTATCTCTTTCCTCTAATTATTCCAACTTTCATGGAAAAATAATGAATCATTCTGCCGGTTAAGATTTCCAATTACAACTTCCATTAAAATTCATTTTTTTAGAAATCTAGAAGCCAGAGAGGAGAAGTTAAGGAAATGTAAAATTGGAAAGTAGCTTTGTTCGAAGAGTTACATTTGAATATCCGTGTTATTCGGAGACAATCGAATCTCTCACGGTCTGTATCGATAAAATACGTGGTTCCGCTCCGAATCATGGTTCAAGCATTTCGTGACAAATGATGACTTTTTAGCGGCGAGCAATTTAGTCGTCTCCGTGTTCTCTTGAGTGGCTTGCCTTTTTTTTCTTTTTCTTTTCTTTTTTCTTTTAACTCGGTCTAGTTGCGGTGAGCATCGAGAGGTGACGGCAAAAGTGGTACGATTCTTTTCGTTTCAACCCGAGGCGAGTACTCTATTTCCATGCGGACGACAATCTCGTTTAACCGAAGCTTATTTATCGGTCGCTCGACAATGCGGCCATCTCTGCCCGCTTATTTATGCTTCCTTAAGGGGTTTATCCCCGTTTCACCGATCATTTTTCACGCCATTTTAAAAAAAATCATCCTCTATCCGCTTGAATATTAATACAAAACGCCCGAGTACTTGTTATTCGGTACTACACCATAGAGAAAGCTCTTCCTAATTGTACAGAATATTAAAACTGTCATTAAAGGGAAAGTTTCGCTATTTTATTAGCGGATATCGTTCCAAAGTGTTTATGTTCTTTAAATGCAACGTTGTCGCCTATTGTTCAGAGAGAAAATTATTTTTTCTTTTTATTTCTTTTCTCCAAAAAATGAGCTATCTTTTATTCCCTTTATGGAGAGCCATAAACTTTATCATGAGAATCTCGAAACGTTAACGAAGGTAGATAAACTTGCCGAGGTATAAAATCTGAAGTGAGATTCGTTAAAAATGTGAATGCTCATTAGCGGTGCACCGCATCTTCGCTTTGTTCTTAATTGAAAGATACTTGAAAATTTTTTTTTTTTTTTAATAATTTACTAATAAAACATTTTTAATAGATGTGGAATTATTGTTTATTGATAAAAGTTAAAGAAGATCGTCTGGAAATTTTCACCGCAATTAACCCAGAATGCGTGTATATCTCGCACATTATCTCTAGGCTTCTTTAATTTTCTCATTCCGTAACAATGGCGAACAGTTTCTCATACACGTTTCTGTCTTTTCAACCAATTACCTTACATGCGTTAAGAGTCTTTCCTTTTTTTTCTCTATTTTCTAGTAACGGTTCACCGTATGGTGACACATGTAACAATGTGATACAATTTCAATTAATGAAAACTAAATAATAGACGAGTAAGATACAAAATTGGCAGTGCAGTGTTTAGAAAATAAAATTAATACAAAGAAGAAAAAATATTTAACCCTTAGCTAGCACTATGGGGTAATTCAGCTTTCTTTTCCTTTTTAGCTAAAATTCGCCCTTTTAACTCTTTAAATAAATTTTTGAAACCATGATTTTTGTACCACTTTTTCCCTTAAAATGTTGGACCAATTAAAATTTTACCTCTTTATATGAAAACTTGAAAAAGTTATTTTTTCGAGTTAAAATAATGAACAGCTTCTTGGCAGGAAATATTTCAGTGGTTGGAGTTTTAAACGGTGAAATCAACCACCTAAGGGTTATTAATAACAAATTGATACTGTAACGTTTAAAAATCATATTCATTATTAATGTTGAAGAGAGAGAGAGAGGAAGGCACGACTTCCTACGAGCATAATTTCAAGTAGAGGATATCCGTTCTTAATAGATCAGACGATAGAATGATATTTGGAACAAGATGCTGTTCTTGTATCTTAAGGCGATAATTGTATCCGATCCGCTTGGAATTATTTAAAATTAGAAAAATTAAAATATCATCGCGATACTGATCAAAATTTATTCGACTCCTCCCTATGAAAGGATAATGATTCGAATGGAAACGAATAAATCGAAAATTTCGTAATTGCAAACACGGAAGATAGGGAACGATACCAATTGTGGTAGTTAGACGGGCAAGTTGTGGCCAAAGTTGCGGAAGGGGTACATAAACAAAGAGAAAGACGAAAAGGAGAAAGCAAAGGACAGAGAACGAACGTTTCACTTAGCTATTTCATTACCTTCACTCGATCCTTGGCCGCAGTGCAAACAGAACCATCGTCTGTGCAACTTGTTTATCGAATTCATCATTTTCGCTTTTTTCTTATTGTTTTTAATCGAATCGGTTTCGTCGATGAATCAGTGAGGCGCGATATTTCCGCGCGAATCATGATCATTAGATTTTACGATGGATACGAAACGTTAAAATACAGGATATCGAATAAAACATTCTTATTGTGAGTGCTGATTATTTTCAATAATTTTAATCTCGTTTCTATCGTTGATAAATTATTATTATCGTTAAACATTGGATATCCTCGCATCGGAGTGACGTAAATGAATTTTTAGATAGCCATCGAAGACCGCAACTGTACCCGCAACACCTATCGATATAGGGAATATCAAATTTAACCCATTTTCATCCTATACTTCAGGTACGAAAGAAACGATATTTTTTAATAGGAATATCCTTGAAAATAAATTATACGATACGTTTGATAACGATGGCAATTGTGTTATTTATTTCTAGATTTTTAATTATCAATATTCTAATGAAAATTGAAAATAAAAAATCACCCCCATTGATCCTTTATCTATAAATCGTCTTAATTATAATTATTGCACTCGATTAATTATAATCGAAGGATCAACGAATAGAGGGATTAAGAAAAATAATTCCTAAGTTTACATAATACGGTTAGAAATGGAAACGGAAGCGGAGAAAAACGAAAGAAGAGGTGCAGAGGTATGATGTAGCGAAAATGAAACTTCGAAAGGATAGAAACGCGAACACAACCGGTAGAAACTAAAGCCATTTGACAGGCCAAGTCCACGTGGACTCTTACGTTCACCAAGTATAAATCGAGTACGTTCACCAGGCCAACGAATGCACTTGCACTTTTTAAGAGAACCTGTTTCCGCTGCAACGCGAACTTACATTGAAAGAACCACACCCACCGGGGCTAACCAGAGACCATAGATCTCTTTGGAAAGGAGGACTTTTCCGTTACTTTGCTAGGGTGAACAGTAAGGTATGATTACAAAGATTGCTGTGAGATACTTTCTTGGACACGCAACGATATCCTACTAGAGTGTCACACTTGTGAAAAAGAAGAAAAAGTACGGTCTATGTAACGAAGAACATTATTAATCATTTTTAAAATGCAATTTTAAATTATCATTCAAATTTGTATCATTAAATATTGGAAATTATTAATTGAGAATAGGATGTATTTATGTGCATATGTTGTACCACTTGAATATCCTCACGGACGTGTACATTTACACACAAAAGATGAATGAGCTATTTTAAAGGCTAGAATTACAACTGTACTCGATTATATTGAGTCATAAGGCAAGAGGAACTCGATGCTTCCTAGACGAGTCATTATGTTTGGTAATTTCGTAATTTGAAAAAATTTTCTGTCCAATTTTCTACTTCCTTCGATGTCATTTGATGTATTTTGTTATTCCATACAAAAAATTATTATGGTACTTGATAAAAAATTGATCGGTTCAAAAGATATCTTAGGGAGAGACCTCTAGGCTCTCCCTGTCTCTCCCTAAGATATCTTTTGATTAATTAATTTTTAACCGAAGTACCTTAATAATTTTTTGTAGATAATTAAAAGACGCTTCGATTGACGTATAGAAATGTATATAGTTCCATTAGAAAAAAAGAACAAAGTTGACTTTGAGGTCTTTGGAACACCTCCACTTCCGGTACCGACACGCGCATTAACATAGAAGCAACGCAAGTAAATTCGTATTATTTGATTCCTTTTTTTTTGTGAGGCTGCTGTTGAGAACAAGTAAAACTTTCACTGCATTTATAATAACGCGTTCCGTGTATGCTATACTATGTTGCTGACCAGGAACGTTAATGTTTCCCCTTCTTCCTGGGTGAAAACGAACAATACTCTTCGTTGCAAAAAAAAAAAAAAAAAAAGAAATTGCCTTCTGTATCAAATGTACGAAAATATAATGAAATAAGAATGACATTTTTTATTATTGAATTAAATTGCTTTTCAGAATGTTAGCAGCAGCAAATTACTACAAGACGACTGTACTTTTTGTACTTATACAACGATCATTCTCAGCTATGGTTCTTCCCAGGCCACCTTCTTCACCGAATCATATTCAACACATTGATCGAAGAATGAACGATCGAAATCTGTACGAAGGAAAGCCTGTACAGGATTTTTCCCAAAATCCCAATATCGAAAGGACAAATACCAACGATTACAGGTATTTCATTTAATTATTCTCTACGGATTACTAATTCTATTGTTAACTACACTCCATTATTATTTAACTACACTCCGTTTAAACATAATATTGCTTAAACGGTATTCCATAAATGTTCTTCCTCAAGAAAATAACGAGTTGTAACTCCATTGTTTCAAGATTATGAAATTTTTGTCGTGGGACTCGACCTAATTAATTAAGTGAAAAACTAAGTCACAATAGAGACACAGGAAATAAAGAGAAAAGGCCTGGAGATAATTATAATAAGTTAACTGGTCATTCATAAAAAGAAAAATGATTGAATTATTTTAATATTTCAAGTAATATAATTCTTGTTCAGTCTTGTAGAAATCGAGCTTCAAAGCCCGGACGAAATGGACACGACGAATCTTCAAAACATAGTACACGCAATGTTGAAACAATCTGAGAAAGTTCATAACAATAGCTATCCAAATCCAGAAGTGATACCGCATTCCATTTTTGGTGTCAGAGACGTTGGTTTAACTTCGACCTTCAAGCTAAATACGTTCAATGAGGACAGACGTGTCTTGATAGAGTCACCAAAGATACCGACTTACGACGAGAAGTTGTATTATTTAAAAAACAACAGACCAAAAGTTTACGTGAACGTGAGAGGCCATAGCGGTACGTTTAGAAAGGATCCGGCTTTAGAAACGACCTCTACTAACGACGCTATAGGATTCCTTCGAGTTACACCGCCGTTTCAAAGACAAACGAACTCCAAGTCTCGGTACGTTAAAAAGAATCGTTCACCAAAGAAATACGACAGGAATCATGGACATCAAAGGAATCGTTCGTGGACAGATGCTAAAAGGTTAAACAGATTAGCATCGATTTACAATTTCGAAGCTCCCGCTACTACCGAAGGTTCTATGGTGACTTCCAGTGAATTACCAAAGCAAATACCTGCACCCCCATCAAAATTTCATAGCAGGACGCTTATGGCGCAAACTACACCCGTTCAAAATTATGCTTTGAGAAGAACAGATGTATTACCAGGCTACAGCTTCTCCTGATGAACGATAATCTATACAATTGATGAACATTGTCGCTGTGCAAGGAATTCCTGAAGTATCGCTATTAAGCAAGTGATAGTAAATAAATTGTATATAATGAGGCTCAAGAAGACAGACGATTGTAACACATAAATATGACGTTTAATAAATTATTATTTAACGCGAACCGATTCTCACGTACTACTTCTAGAAAATAATAATCTGAAATTTAAAGTACTTACCTGTTCAGCCTTTAAAGTTAACTCAATGAAAATCTGCTGTAGTTTTTCGTTGACAAAATTAATACAAAATTGTTCGAAACCATTTTTCTCGAAGATCTCAAAACCATAAATGTCCAGAATCCCAATCTCAAGACCTCCTGTATTTGTCTCCATAGCTGAGTTCACTTTCTGTAAATGAAAACGATAAAATGAAAAATGATGAAGTTGTAAAGAATTCTCTATGAAAATGTAAACATACTTTAACTAAATAATCAAAGAGTCTAGCATAGATGTTCTTTGCCAAGGCATCACGGGTATAAAGAGCCTGCTCTACATTTAAAATAACATCAACACTTTCAGACTGAGCTCCCCATTTAGATTCAAATTTTCGAGACGTTAATTTACAAGCCAACTGTTCCGCCGATACTTGAAGCAAATAAGCTGGAAAATCAAGAGCTGTAAAAGAAAGAAACACACTGTTATTAAGTTTTCATATTCTGTATATTCATTAATTGAAATCGCTAACATTATTTTTGTAATAATTATTTATTTAATTAAAGAATACTTACACTGTTTATCATAAATTTCTGAATTATTTCCCTTTTCGATAAATTGAATATTTCCTAAATGAAGTATTCCTGCAACGAGCCTCAAAATATCGATTACTTCCACGTCGCTTATCCCCATTACACTAAGCCCTATAGAAAACAAATATAGCAATTATTTATACCGAACCAGTGAATCTGTAAAGCTTTGATTGTCAAAATTGTACCCTTTAAGGTTTCTTGAAAGTCATGGGCGTCATTCATTCCTTCGACCCTATAATTTCCACCATAACTGAGGTATTGATAATAGTCCAAATTAGTTAATCCAAATTCAGCTATAAAACGTAATATTATCATTATTTTTTTTTTTAAATATATACGTATCTCTATTGATTTTCATTTAATATGTACATTTCATTTGCTGATTTGCCCCAGTTACAAGTTGATAAAATATATGAAAATTCCTTTCACCATGGTTATGGCAAGTAACTCTGGATTTTTCCAACAAAAAATTTAAAATTTTTCCACCGACCGATAGACCACCGGAATCAAATTGCATCTTCACGTATTTTCCCTATAAAAACAATGTATGTGTGTTACGACAAATATAGATTTAGTTTTTGAAAATATTGGCAATATATTTTTCATAAAAATTGATGGTAAAAGTAAGGGATCTTAAAACATACATACAAATCTGCTACTATTGTTATTCCGTGTGGTTTTTGCATTGCCAAAAGCTTCCAACAGAGGATTGGATTCTAGAATTACATCTTTTACTCTTTGAACTCGCGCGCCACCACCGCTAACTCTTGCTATATAGGACATAATATATTTAGCTGCAACTGTTTTTCCAGCACCAGACTCTCCGCTGCAAAATAAAATATGTATATGGTTACTATAATTAACTCGTTTCCCAACAGAATTAAATAGAGTGTCTCACCTAATGATAACACATTGACTTTCCTTATCAATTAACATATTTCTATACATATCATCTGTTAATCCATAAATATGTGGAGGATTTTCATATGGTGCCTGAAACAATAAAAATGATCAATTAAAAACTAACTCTAGTTTCCATAACATTTTAAACTTTTATTTATTCTATATGATAGAAATAAGAAAATTGATTTATTTACCGCTCCTTGATAAATTTCTATCTCCTTTTCTCCAAAATACGGCATCTGTTTGAAAGGATTCACCGATACCAGTACGCATCCTATACACGTCTGATAATTATTAAGGAAATTATTTTCACATTTAATTAAGAATTAGATACACTTTTATATTTATCTTTATATAGTTAAAATACAATTCTTTTATTTGTTATTTCTCAAATATTGCATTTTTGAGTTAAGTCACTGTTCTCGCCAGGGTATGATATATTACAAAAAGGGTGTTCCAGAACTACCGTTGGTCCCTTAAAGCGATGGTAGCTGGGGTGATTCTGAACAACATTTTCCTTTGCGAAAATGTTGTTTGAAGCTTCGTTTTTGAATTATTAAAGAAAAACACTGACCAATCAGAGCGCGGGCTCAGGGACGCGGCCTCGACTACGAAAACTAAGAAATTTATTTTTTACAAATTACAATTATCCGTAACACGAAAAAGCTTTTAAAGTATCATATCTAGCACAGTCATCGGATAAAGCAATCAGTAAAGCCATAATGATAATTCCTACAAACGGCTATATTTTCATTCATCAGTCGTGTGACGTCATCAACTGTCTAATGATAGCGAGACACGAAAGGATACAAATATATAATCGTCCATATATCTTTTTCGAAGATTTTCTACAATAGCGTCTTCATTAATTTTCGGGAGCAGAACCATATCATCCACTCCGGAAACTTTAACATTTTGACTCTGCCAATGATACACCTGAAACAACAACAAAACATAAATACTACGATCGGTCGTTGTTTTTGTCACAACATTGAGGATGGAGTACGCGATATCGCCTGACAACAAATGCATTATCTACTTATTCGTGTGTTCATAATAAAAGGTACATTGAAAATAATATATTTTCGAGCTCTCGAAATTAATGGGTTAATAAACCTTAAGTCTAATATCAATTACAATGAAGCGAGGGAAGTCATACATTTAAATCCCATTACGGCTTCTGTGCTGCAAGTACCTGTACTTATTCTCCTCAATACATACCTAATCATCGGTTCATCGACATCAACATATAATTTATTATGTTCGATACAATAAATTTTCAAATACAAGTAATATTCTTAGATAGAACGAAGTTTTGCCGGCTGCGTGTACTGGTTTTCACAGCCCACGCCGACCGGTAACGTGTTGTAACGTTTAAATTATGAAAACGTTCAACTGACACAATTTTCTTGATCGAGAATTTTTTTCACGTAACGACCATAGTCAGATTGCCGTTGCGCGTTCCTTTGTTTCCCCGCGGACGGGAAGTGATTCATTTTCTCTCGGTTCAATGACAACATAAAATAAAGATACATATTAACGGTATTTATGTAACGTGAGAATAATTTCGTCCAATTACACGACGAACAAGCGTTAAAATTTCAAGGAAACGAGCAAAAAAGTTTTCGATTAAAAAAATAAAAGATTCTTAGAATATTGAATCATTTGCGTTGTCATTTAAATCGATAAATTTATTGATAGGGATAAAGAAAATCTTTTATGAATGAGTAGCGTACAACTTAGGCTTCCCTAAGATAAGGAGAAGCGTGAGGGGAAATATGTCCCACCACATGCCTTATGTGCCCATGTTTACGTGCGAGGACAGGAGGTTCTAGGTTAGGCTATCCCGACGATCTTCCGGGTATTTCCCAAGGTTCTTCCTGGGTTCTTCCTGGCTTCTCCTTGGGTTTTCCTTGGTTTCTTTAAACACCGAAAACAAATGGTGGGGGACTCTTCTCTCTACCTTTCCCCTTAACTAAGAGAAGCCTACGATGCACTCGAGTGTCTTTCTAGGCTCTACGGTTAATTAATTTTATCCTAATTCGTGCTAAAATATAGTACATTCAATTACTAGGGTAATGTACACTTAAAAATTTCGCGTGTCAAAAAGTATCATTAAGGTAAGTCATATCTTATCTACCTAAAACAAAGTTATCTTATCTCATAGATTATGTAGGTAAATATTTTATTACGGTTTACATCAAGTTGGATCGTACTTATACATTTTAAAAATGTCAGTTTGATACTTTTAAATTCATTAACAATAAACAATCGTTGTAGTCTTCATTTTCATTGTCTAAAACCTGTTTAACCGTTAACCACTTTAGAAATTTCTACTACTTTCGCTGAAAGAAATCTAAATATTTATCTATCTGGTGTTCGCTCAACCGTACACGTGAAACCGTGCAACATAATTTTTCAATGCTTACCATGTTAGAGAATTAGGCAGTAAACGGTTTTTCAGTTAAGATCCTTTACAGCAAAGAAGAATACAAAAGACAAGCACTCAACAGTTTGCAATTACTAATAACGTCATCTGTGCTGTACGAATTCACGCAAGTGTATCACTTAGAATTATTGGAACACACAGTGATTTGAACATTTGAGGATTAACAGAGCGAACCTAACCGTACGACGGTATGACGAGCACTGGTCGGATGAGTCAGTGCGCCGGTCGGAGAAAACCATCATCATGCCATGAAACATCAGTCTGAGAAACAAGCTCATCATTTGTAATTGTTTAAGAATGTTGTTCTCGTATAAACGTTTATCATTTGCGTCATACGGGCGACATGATCATTGTAGCTTTTATTCGGTCCTAACTGCATCATTATTTCTATGGTACACGTTATTTATGTAGCAAATAATACGAATGAATTGACTGCGATGTTTGTGGTTTGTTTTTCTATTTTACCTCTGCTGTATTTTTTCGTTAATTTGTGCATTACTTTTAAAGTGATACGAGCGTCGAAAACTTTACCGACAGTCCCTAGAAAAATCCCTAGAAACGAGAATACACCATTTTTCGTTCTTGTTGAACAGATTCCAAAGAAATTTGACGGACTTGTTCAGCCATTCTTTGGGTCGGATAGAGCAAAACGAGCACTCAGGGAATGGTGTATAAGATTTCGTTTAGAAAAATAATGAGAACTACGATTTTATTGATTTTTCACTCGCGAAAGACGTCAAAAAGGTAAAACAGACCACAAATTTAGTTCCTCGTTTTTTCTGCAGGGCGCAGTTCATTCGTTTAGTACGCTCGACAGTGCAATCATTCGCAGCTCGTGTAAGTGATTAAATTGTGTATTAGGTATCAAAAATATAAGAAACAGAAGACAAAGTTGAAAAGAAGACCGGAATCATGACTTCTGGCATCATTTCCATATTGTCTTCAGAAATGCGTAAGCTGAAAATTTATACCCTATTTTGTCGATACAGATACGAATTAAAATAACATATTTCTCATTTATTCTACTTTTATGATGATAATTTATTAAATACCATTAATATCTTATGTATTTTTCTATCCTTTTTATTATTTCGGTGCTTTAAAGTGAAAAAAGTAATCCCGACCTTATTTCAATATGGCGTTGATAATTTTCAACGAATCTTTCCATTCTTTTAATGTTAAAGTTTCAAAGCAATTCGAAGTTTCTACCAATGCCTGTGATTGGTCGTTCCATCATGGCGTCCTCCTATTTCGACCAATGAGATTCATCGTTGAAGGGTGTGATGCGCGGAGTGTGATGGACTGCAACAGCAACAGCCTCTTCGAAGCTTCGTCCGTTTGGCACGTGTCTGCAACAGGTAAGATTAAATTATCTTTAAATATTAAATTAAATTGCCGATCGGGTGTTAACAGTACAAAAAGCAGAAAGAAACATCGAAGAGAAAATAATACTATCTATAGTCACTGATCATAGAGTGTGCGACAGAACATCTAAGAAAGTAAGGTTCTCAGTGCGTCACTGTAATTTTCTAAAAAACACTGACATATTTTCGTTTCATTTATTTTTCATAAACATATACATCGTCTTAACATAAATTATTCTCTTCAATTCTATTTCATTGCTTCAAAAGTATCACATGACGTGAATAACCTGAAATTCGTGTACAGGTTGTTTGTTAAGCAGCTGCTGTTTTATATATTTATAGCAATCAATGAAACAGCAGTATAAAATGACCGGCTCTTCACTGATATTCTAGAAAATATGCAATATTTTTGGTATTATAATTACAAAATTTTAGGATTAAATTTAGTATTATCAATAGTTGGGAAGTGATCGATTGAGTTGTAAAAGCAACGTTCATAGATGGCAGGGGAATGGAATAAAATACGGACTTAGGATATTTTTCTACATCCTAAGTAATCTTATTCCAAGCTATGGTAATGCAAAGAGTGACATTACCGTAGTAAAACGTATCGCAAAATTTTGAGTCCTAACTTTCGAATTACCAAAAATCCTCCTCGCAAATATTATCTCGCTATCTGAAAAATTACTTCTGGCTGGGATGTTGACATTAAGGAGGGAAATTTTTCTAAGGTAGGAATTGGATCAAGTTTGCCAGGCTCTTCCTTGTCTTTATTTTTCCATTTCCTAATGCAACTTTGAGGCAGATAGTGTTCAATTATACCATTGTCTCCGCTGGAGTCGGAAACCTCCTGATCATTGGATACATTTCTTTGTTTCTTAATCTGCAATACAAATCATTATACCGTGTAAGCTTCTTTATACGATCCTTTACGTGTATGTGACGCCGATAGCGAAACTCTGATTAATTAAAGAATGGGAATAGTTAATTTTCAGATTAGTCAAAGGATTATTTTTATCATTATTTAAAGTATCCGATATACGAAATATATTAAATCACTTAGGTGAACTTCTTAATAGGGGAAACTGAAACTCGTTGCGCAATTCTGTCAATTAGTTTAATTAATTCGATGCTATTTTCAACATACCTGCAGCCAATAATCCACTAAGATCCAGCCTTGTATGAGATATATGGTCATACAAAAGATGGAGAATAGAGACATGATAAAATTATGAATAAAAATAGGATGATTTAACAATTCCTCGTCTTTGATTTTCGTTAAATCAAGATACATATCCACGTGTTTCATTTCAATTATTCCGGCTGATAGCAATAAAACAGCTGCTATAAAGCAATCTGTAACAGCCTTTATACGTTTGTAATAATTAATTTATGGATAGTAATTAAATTTCGAGATTTTCATTAAGGATAGCGAAATTAAATTAAAATTAAGTTAATTACTTTGATGAGTTTAACTTATAAGTACAAGAAAAGATAAACTGTATAAAATTACTAACAATTTGAGGTCGTTTTATTAAAATATCCGTGAAAAGCCAAAGAGCTGCAAATATAATGCTTGTAAAAATACATATTGGATAGATGTAAAAAATTGGATTCTTTTCTTGAGGTAGAAAAGGAATAGATTCATCATCTTTTCGATTCACTCTGTTCGCCTCATGATGGGCATGATGAAACACCTCTAAAGCGAGGCAGATAATCTAAATTACAAAGTGTTAATAGATTTTTGTATAAGTACTTTTACAAACAAAAATCATAGGTTTTTAAATCTAAAATTTCTTTATCAATTTCACATGGAAAGGATAATACAATTGTTTGTTCCAAGGAAGAACCGGTCATTTTGTATTAAGAATATCGATGAAACATTTACATAGTTATTTTTATTATACTTTAAGATTTAAATCGACATATCATAGTTGCCATTTCTTGATACTTTTATGTCATGAAATTATATCAGACTCTTTGGATTTCGAAATCTGCCATTTGATATGAAACAGCCTAATGGAATTTGGTTATTACACGAACCTTGAAGAATCGCAAATATTATGATATTCATGAAACGTTGACATAGTAATTTTCATCGGCTCCGAAGCTTTGAATTCATGTGTCATAAGTACCATTTTGTGGTACTTTTATGTCATGAAATCGTGTCGTACTTTCTATCTGTTTCGAAATCTGCCATTTGATGTAACAAGCTAATGCTTCGTCAAACACATTATACATATAAGCATTCTAAAAAAAGTAATAAGATAAAAAAAATGAAAATTAGTTTAATGGAACGTACATATCTAGTTAATCGTCTAAAGATTAAGATTTCCATTAGATATGCAGGAAAAATTGGAACAGACGTAATGAAACACCAAACTACGTTACACTATCAAAATATATTGCATTTGCGATTCTGAATGGTTTAGAATTACAAGAAAATACGGAACAGAAAAGAGCGTAGAGAAGAAAAGAAACGAATGACAAGTAAGAAAACGCTGACATGCGTGTTTTCGTGATATGCGCGTGTCGAGATACGAGTACCGTGTCCAATTGCATAATAATATCCTTAGGTACTCTGACTGAATCATTCGTGCGATATTTCGTTAAATCGCTGGAGAAAATTGGGTCACGCTGTTGCGATCGTGAGGATATTGATGCGCGTCTCCGATTCGCTTCCTGCTTGCAACTAGACAATGGAAAGAATGATTTAAATACACGCGAAATCGGATCGGAGACAACGGTGACTGACGAACAAGAGGAAGGGTCTGTGTCATCAGACAATATTTGTGTTATTGGGAGACACGCAATTGCGTTTCATAAATATTTTCGCATTCTCCGCTCGTGTCATTTAACATGACTTTTTGGCATACTTTTTTATACGTACTGTTGAAAAGAAAAGGGAAGAGATCTTATTTAATAAAAGGAGACCTTATTTAATTTAACTTATGAAGTAAATTAAAACAATAGATGTACTTCATAATATAATCATTTTTAAATATTGGGTAATTTCTTACGCATTGAAAGAGGTGTAGGCTAGCGTGAACGATGTGAGAAAGATTTCGGTCTCGTTTAAATTTTACTCTGTTACTGTGATAAATACTGGCAGTTTTTGCCATCTTACGAAGGTTTCCCAGTTCGTAAGCGTCATTTTCATCCGATGATCTGTTACTGTTCATTATTTTTACGATTGAGAGTTATAATCTTTCATAAAATTTGACTAAAATCTGAAATGAAATTGCAGTTAATCAAATTGATTCTAGAATCAATCGATATCAATAATTTACTGCATTCATTAACTTTTTAATATTAAATTAATAATCCTATATTAATCCTATGTCATATTTTTGGTAATTTTTTTTTGAAAAGTCTATCCTAATATCATAAAAAATATAAAACAGTATGAATTAGCTGTACACCTCTTTTTGGAATGATTTTATAAGAATTTGTAGTGACATTGAGTTTCTCTTCTCGAAAGAAAAACCTTTCCCTTAAAAGAAAGTGAAATGAACAAAGAAACGATGACAGTAATGCAATCCCCTAATGGCAATCAAATATCTTTCTAATAGTTCGAAGAATTCTTCAAACGAATTCCTACGAATAGTTCACGGCTTCTTTGGCAATCACGCGTATAGGAAGGAAAAAGGAATGATTTTATTCGAGTTTCTGTGCCGGATATTGCGCAAGATATCACACTCGAACGAATCGTAATAGTTATTACGAGGCGGCATAAAGCGTTCGCTTTCATTAAGGAAAGTATTTCTATTTTGAAAGCCCGTTAAGGGCTATCGTCACGACTTTGCTTTTCTTTGTCGCTCTCGTTAATCGTTTCTCGTACGATTTCGAAATATCGCTTCGAAGGTGCTTGGAAAATTTCTAAAAGATGATTCAAACCTCTGGGAATCCGTGATCGTAACTGTGATCTAGTTCGAGGCGCGATAAAAAAATAGAAATTGTGAGAAATAGCAGAAACGTTAGAGAGAATGATTGAGACGTATGAAGTGCTGTTTAACAAATTGATGGCATAAAAGTGGTGCAAAATAACGTTTATATTACATGAATTCTTTTTACTGTTGCCTTTTTTCTTTATGATTAAATATTATTTTATTTAGAATTAATTTCAATTTTTGGACCAAGTTTATCAACCTCAAAGAACCTTCAATAATTTAATAGCCCCAGGCTTCAGAAATCTTAACAGGGTCTTGCCTACAAGTATCAACCAGCCATTTTGTATAATTACTATTAATGAAGGGTTTATGCAGTAATTTTAATGAATTCGTAAGCTTTAAATTGATATGACATAAGTGTTATTTTATAATACTTTTATGTCATCAAATCGTGTCAAGATATTCTATATTCCTAACCCTAACCCTAACCCAAGACTCGTCATTTAAGGTAATGTTTATCTAAGTGCAAGTTATTTGATATTATGACACGTGTTAACAATATAAATGATCTTTTCAATTGGTCCCATTGGCATATTACGACGTGACTAGCTTCTCATCAGCTTGTAGGGTAATAACACGTGGATACACCGTGCTCGTGCCTCATCAATGGCGCCATAGTTCCTTTCTCCATCATCATCATCATCATCATCATCTGAATAACCTTGACAATCCAATCGTTGAGAAAAATTCTCTATAATTTTTCTATCGGCATTTCCGAGTCGCAGGATGATTATTATGAAAATTGCACCGAAGCATTGTAAAAGACTATGAAAACTTTAATCCTTGCGTACTGAACATACACTGTGTATTCACATAAATTACGTAGAAAAATATATAGAAAATTTAGATATTAATTGGAATGAAATAAAAATAAAATATTAGAAAATAACCACCTGTTCTATTGGCAAGAAGAAACATTCTTTCGAACAAAGCGTGCGCGACGAGTTATCTACCACCCTTGTATCCGCAATGGAGGGTAGAAAAGGGTTGTTTGTATTTCCCACTGAGGGAAATGTGTGTCAACAACGAAACGTGCTTGACATAGCGAAGGAATGTTTTGATGGAAACGAAAGACGCGAGTGTAATAAAAGTTATTATTTGAAAATCAATAATGGGTGAGTCGTGTAATCAGTGCAGATAACTTCTGATTCTTTGAGAATTATATTGTTATATTGTCGCGATAGGGGTAAACATTTTTCAAGCTTCCAAACTCTAATTAATTAATCATTTACAATTTTTACTTGTCGGACACCCGAGCCCGTAATATCGGGTACCCGCACAAACCCTAATCTGTTTCGAAATCTGCCATTTGATATGCAACAGCCTAATACATTCATTGCTGTATAGCGAACGCGTTATTAACGTGTACAAACGGTCTCGTTGAACACTGAGCTCTTTGTGAAAGAATTTAATATTCATGCAGGCGTAGGTTGCATCTTTGCAACGAAATTGCATCCGACGGCTTCCGTGGCTCGTAAACGCCTCTTTAACGCTTTTCCTCGTGTTTTTTAACGATTCAATAACGCAACTCGGTAAACGTTGATTAAGCAAAAAAAAAAAACATTGTTTTAGTGCTGACTTGTCGTTCTCCGTGGAAACCTAAATCCATAGTTTAATCCTTTGCTTGCTTTTAATTAAAGCATTCATTAGCAAACGTAGCTTGTTTCCGTTTGAAAAAGAAAGAAAGTTCTTATAATGAAATTTGACTAAGGAATTTTAAAATACGGGTTAATCGTTTCGTATTAAACGGTACTGATTAGAAGTGATAACGAAAGAATTAATAATATAGGATTCTTACCCCTCGGATGGCGGACCATGGAGAGAGCTCAGTTTTAATTTAATTTTACATTTCTAAACTTTACACTATTCCTCTAAAAATTATTCTCCCAATATATGACATTTTTTCGCTTAAAAATGAATAATTAGTTGGCTAAATAGAATAATTAGGGTATGTCAGAGCCCAGTTCACCGGTTAAAGGTTAATGTATTCAATGGACACTGTAATCTTCGAGATGCTAATGTTCCACTTAACAGTGGTTGTGTTTCGAATAATTCGACGAGGAAATATTAAATTGTAATTGGGTCTTTATATTAGGTCATTGCATACGAAACGGCCGATTTCGAGGCATAAAAATTCGACATAATTTGATAATATAAAAGTACCGTAAAATGGCGTTTATACGACATAAATTCACAGCCCAAAGCTGAATGAAAGTAACTACATAAAAAAAAAAAAAAAAGAAGCTACGAATCCAACGTTCTCAGATCCAAATACAAAATCGATAATTTGATCTCTTTAACGTAATTGTAAATGAGAGTATCGAGGAATAATTACACAAATAATATTAATGCGGGCTGCTGTACATCCAGTCGTTAATAATAAATAACGCACTCAGCAACCGGTCTTTTAAGAGTAAATAGTAGCTTGATTCGTAATATTTACAAACGCACATTGATCCTCATCTATTTCTGTTTGGACACGATTGTATGCAGTTCCAGTTAAATCTTCAGGGTATTGGAATCACGGTTAATTGTCTGGAATGCACTGGGTATCGGACTTTAATCTTCGTTACTTCGTAATTGCGCGCCGTAGAAATATAAATTTCACAGCCGTTTTTCCAATTAAAAATCAGACGAACACCGTATTAAGTACTATGACGCAAATCATCTTAAATGACTCAGAATTTCACTTTGAAATGATTTCTACGGTATTTCTGGAGGTTTTGGAAGAATTTTGTGAATTAGAACAATTATCTGTGTTAATTAGTGGTTCCAGGCTATTAAGCCTTCGAGGACTCGCTTGACTGATTGAAATTTATTTTACATAAAATTAAGTAACATTTAATTGCAAAGAAAGAGGGCAATAGTAAAAGGAAATTTCTTTTCATATTTTTTGACATAGTAAATGAGAGGCTTATAAGGGGGCCCCCCTCAAAATTAAGGCCCGAGTTGTAGTCCCCCTTAAATCCCCCTTAACTATTTTATGTCAATATAAGTTGAGAACAAGCGGTCACTAGAATTTTTATTCCATGATATTAAAAATTAATTATGGAAATTGTGGTAACACAGAAATAATTAGCTGTAACGTAAAATTCTTAGAACAAGTGTCGTCAGAAGCTCGTTCGAAATATCCTTAGCAATCTCGAGCGTGAATAAACTTCATCGCGGCATCGAGGAGTCAAGCAATCAATTAACTAATGTACTAATTACTGCTACGAGTCGACAGCTGTGAGCACGGTTCAAAGGAAGCTGGTGTTGAATGAGACCTTTATAATCACAGAAAAGTGCCATCTTGTAGAGTTCCAACTGGTACACATTCTGCCACTTTTATAAGCCATTTCTACGCTCTCTTGAAACGCAACGAGAGACCTCGTTAAACTTCATTTTCTTGGAGCTTCTTGCTTTAATTAAACCATTCCGGTGTGCCACATTATTTTCCTAGTTTTCCTCGAACGTGTGAAACCTACTGCCAATCATTAATCGTTAATTAATCAAAGTCATTAATATAAATATAAATTTTTCATATTTTTCACTGTAATCCATTTCTTTCATTTTAGATCACTTTAATTTAATTAATCTTAAGTTATGAATATGAGGAGAAAAGTGACAATTATTTTTCCAAATTTTTTTTTCTAAATTTTCATTTCCAAATAGCGGTTTCACGTTTGTTCGCACATTTTCTTTCTTTCCCCTCGCGTTACACGACCGTGGTTCGCGATCCGCTTCGCGAGCATGGCAAAGTTGCAGCTGCAACTGCAGCTCGTTCGTAGGGTCATCCACGGTGCAGGAAACAGGAAATCCTGAGAAGTGAAACCAAGCAGAAACGTCGGGAACACACAGTGCCGCCACTGTCTAAGGATTCATAGCGGTAAGACAAGATTGAGTTCTGCTTGCGTTTCACTCAGAAATCTCCTATACTAATTTTTGACAGTGAAAGATGCGAAGTTGTGGTATATCGAGTTTTATATATGGTTTAAATTGGAAAGAAAACTTTTCACCCCTTCTCGGCGAAATCAGCCAGCACCACGCGACGGTGAGGGGCTTAATAGTTTAACTAAAATATTAAATATCTTTTTTCTAAATTTCAGTACGTGGTACACTGAATTTCTTCTGCGAAGCAGTATAAATTTCCAATGCGTTTACTTTTGCTTTCCGTTGGTGCATTAAAATGCACAGTTAATATACCCGTACCGCGAAAGAAGAAAAAAAAATGCAACGAGAAAGTAAAGAATCGTATATACAAGGTATACCAGGGTATCTGAGCGATTGCTTCGATCGTAAATCGCGACTGCTAATCACGAAATAACTAGTCGGCCATGCTGGTTGCTATAGATCGTTCGATAATATGAAATAACGAGTCTTATAGAAAGCATATTGCACAACGTCCTTAACGAATGCTTTACACTTGCATCGTTCTTTTTTCGATACAAGATCTTGACTTCGGTATGCGCCGGCTGTAGCGCCGGGACACGAGCGAAACGCATTCTTCGAAATTATCAATTCGCATGCTTGCATAGGTTCTTATGTCATAGCCGGGTAGAAATAGATGAAAATAATCCCGGTGAGAAGTTGTAGAAGTTGAATTCGATTGAAAGGAAATTAAAACTCGATTAATCTTATTGATCTTATTATAATATTATAGTTATTAGAATAATTCAAAATTTGAATTTTTACATATTTTTCTTCGAACGAGAGATCGAAAATTTATAATATTAGAAATATTTTACTTATTTTTAATAAATACGAAGGCATAAATATTTGTAATTTAGTATTTGAATGGTTAACGTCTGGATTACCTAAAGTAAAGATTAAATTTCCATCAGTCGTAGAATTTAAAAATAAGTAACAAGCATAATAAGGAAAGTGGTCGTATTATGGTCCCGTACTGAGTATGACCTGTTTCTGAAAGTTTCCATGAAAAATGACAAATAATACCCTAAACTAGACTTTCGTGTGATATTTTGTACAACAAGCAGGTTTTACTATTTTATTTTTAAAATGACGTTAAATCACAATTAACGTATCATTTTTTAATTTTATCTTTACCTTTAGAAATAAGAAACAAAAAAGATTTCTCGTTACAAATAAAATTTCACCATGACGTCTTATGACATCATCGGTCCTCAAGGTATTGGAATACTTTCTATAGCGACTGTACGTTTCCAGCTGCACAAGATCTCGCTGCAACTGCAAGAACCGTGCATGAAAATTGCCACGTGCATTTAGAAATAACGAAAGGAGCAGGTACAGGGTAACAGGTGAGCCGAGCTTGGATGGTGCAATTAAAAATTCAGCATCTCGTTTGAGCGGAACGGGAAGGGCCGGTTGTGTACCGGCCCAAGAGGCGCAGCAACTCCTCTTGCAGATCCGAGTCCTCCAATTTCTGGTAAACTTCCGCAAATTCCTCGTCTGCGCCCTCTGCCAGTTCCCTCGTCGATCTTCCGGCTGGCTAACCGACAATTAAACTTTCATAACCTGTTCATTAGCGCGAATTAACGCGGTGCGCTAACTCATCTGGATTCCGCTAATGCAACGCACTTAATTTACAGGGACGTCCGTGCTGCTTCACCCTGGGGGTGTGTGTTTGCTCTCCATCTCCCCGGAGGACGCGTCGACGAAACGGAGACAGAGGATAAGCGAGATCATAAACGGCACAGGAGAGAGAGAGACGGGATGATTCGTGCGGGGCGAGGGAGAGAGAGGGGAATAAATGATAGAGGAACGACAGAGGGACATTTAGAGACTGATGGCGCAAACCTTTTAGGCAAACTAATGCATCGAACCTGTTACTACCACTGTACATTCCCTTCTCCCTTTGTACAACAGTGTACTCGTGTGTACCCACCAGTTGGATTCGTTATACAGGATACATGCCTTCTGCCAAAGTTTCGGTACCTCACCTTTAGGGCGATGAATAGTATTGGATGTCGAAGAAATTTTATTGGGGGTCGTTTCAATGCGTATAATGAAAGAATAACAAAGACAAGGCAAAGGTAATAAAATGTAATTGAGCACAAGCCGGAGGATCGCGAACCTAACGGGAAGTATATTACCCTCTTTAGTTCCATCGTTTCAGAAATATTTGTTTTATGTTTTTTTACCATTCAGGTAAAATCAAAACGTACAATAATTTAAAAAAATAATATTAAGAATTCTGATTTTATACTGTAACCAAATTCTCATTGAAATACTCTAGAAATATTTCTTATGCAATTCATGAGATACCATAAGCTAGAAGTAAAGTGAGAAAATGAGCAGTGACCTTTGGGGCCCTGTGATAAACGAGGCCTTGAGCTGCAGCCCCAATTAAAGCACGTATGTATGTACATAGGTATATAAGGTCTTCCCTGTTAGCCGAGAAGGAATACACGTGTGTGGCAATTACTTGCTCGTTCCCGCCTACCTGTTCGACTAGTGCGTGTACACATAATTACAGTAGGGAATTCGCAATTATTAATTTAGCTGATACACCACAGACCTATATGCCGACCGTCTCTTTTGCAGGTGATGAGAACCATTTCGGAGTAGAAATTAATGTTCAACCTTGTGTACCATTTAAACTCTTTTATTACGCATGGAACATTGACGCATTATGATATCGTTGAGAAATTGCTGTCAAATAAATTCATTTAAGAAGACTATATACATTGTACCACTTTGTATAGGAACAAAAAAAAAAAAACGAAATGGAAGATCTAACGGCTGTCCGACTTAATTACAAGTCAGCATATGGAGCGGACCCCCGAGTTATACTCCCCTTTCCTCCCGTAGTATGAATATCGCATTAAGTCATGAGTGAGAGATAACTTCGGGCAGGGGTGTGCCCCAATGGGAAACTACGAATTTAATAGAATAATAAATGGACCCGTCTGCGTAGTCCCAATACCATGGGATGATATCGTACGCGAAAGACCGCCATACGATAATTTTGACTTTTTCTTTTTTACCAGCAGTTTAATTTTCTTCGATATTTCTCCGGTACCCAGCGCCGGATTAAGAGGAGCCCCGGGCCTCTTGTTACAGAAGGTTTCATTACAAATTTTCCATTTACTATGTCAAAAAATATTAATTGAAGTTACTTTATCTTTAATTTTATTTAAAAGAAATTTTAATTTCTGAACCAGGTTTATCAACCAAGGTTGAGGGTGATAGCCCTAAGGCCCCAGAAATCATAATTCAGCCCTGCAGCTGACAAAAACCAGGATATATCCACGCCGTATTCGTAATAACATATTGGAAATATATGTAAGTAGGAAGTTGACTGGTTCGAACTTTTATAACAGTAATCACGATAATGGTCGATATCGTGGTGGATCTTTTAAAAAATTTTAAACCACACATTATGGATCGTAATATCACGCCTTACGAAAGATACAACGTTTCGGATCGTGGATGCTGCGTTGTTCGGACGTTCCTTTATCCGGATCGAAATTTTCCTCGTGTAGCCGGAGCATTATAGCGGCTTTCTGCGGCCAAGTTTACAAAATAAACAGAACCGTCCCGTATATCCGCCTCGAGGGACGATCGTCGAGCACGTGCAGTGAATTTGTTTGAAACGTTGTAAAAATTTACCATGGAAGTGCGTAGAATCTTCTGGATTTAGCTTCTCATACGATAACAAGTGGTAAGTTTAAATTGAAAAATGCAACAGTTAAATACTGAATTAGTACTATATTATAATACGTAGGTTCGTTTTTAGATCAAACAACTGAACCTACCTCCTCCAATGTAGGAAGGGGGTTGAAAAATATTCTGAAAAGCGTGGGCAACGTTGTTCGCTCTCCGTGCAATTTTCAGCGCACAGACAACACGAACGGTCAGGGCGCATGTTAGCACAGTTTACAGAATAAACACTCACGGTTGGTAGATCGGAAAGGACGAGGCGAGGAGGTAGAGGCAGCGTCCGTTGTGCACTGATAACACAATTAGCTTGTCTCGTCATGCGCGACCTCTGATAAGGGATTCCCTCGTCCTCTCTGAACCATCATCTCCCACCAGCCGAATTTCTCGTCGCTTCTCTATTTGACCGAGTGCCTCTCTATTACTCTCGTCCACTTTAGTCGCTCGTCAGTCGAGTAAATCCAGACGAGAAGATCCCTTGGGAGTACATGGCGTTTCAGGGACGCGCGATAAAGGGGCGAGGGGATAGTTTAACCCTCTCCTCCTCTGTGCGAGAAGGGACACAACACACGGGGTGAACCGACCCTAACGTTAATACCTTCCGGCAGGTTTTCTTCACTTGATTTATTCCACAGGGGACTGGAATCGCGTGGCACGGTACGCACGTGCGTGCACACGCACGATCGTGCCGGTTTTCGCACGAACACCAGCGAATCCGAGGTACGTCGAAAGGGGGAGGACCTGATGCTACCGACCGAGAGATACTTTAACGAAGTCCACCGATGTCCAGATCGTGCCCTCACCGACAAATTTCGCGAGGGATTAACCCCTGTATATAATATACTCGTTCACGGGAACACGGGTGTGTTTGGTGAATCGAGGAAACTAAGCTAATCCGTTGGTAAATTGTGGAACAAGAATTTTTATTACGGTTGGGGGAAAATCAGGTAAACGGGTATTTGTTAACAGGTGGATGTAAAGACGGTATAAGTTTAGGAAATATTTTCTTGGATAAACCAATAAAATGCAAAAATATAAATTTTGAATTTAGGTATCTACCCTGTTGAAAAGTAATTAAACCAATTTTAACGTAAATTTATACATATAGATTGCAAAACGATGATTTCGCTTAAAAAGGAGTATGTCAGTAATATTTTTAACCTAACCTAACCTAATCTCATCTGTTGACCAATCACAAAAAGTTTCTCAAAGGATAGATTCCTGAATTTTAAATTTGTATTGTCATCCTCCATTTCAGAAATACTTTTCATTCGCATAGGTTTCGATTCAAAAAATTGGTTTCCCAGAGGTAAAGTTTAGATATTTATTTTTTCTTAATTATTAATAGAAAATTCGATACGTCTATCAGCAGTGATCTCCGGCGTTAAAAGTCGCGATAGAGAAAAAAAAATTCCTTTGAATGATATTTTTGGGGTCAATCGCGCATGGTGGTGGCACGAAGGCAAAGGGAGCATCGTGTCACGGTGGCTGCGATTGAAGAGAAGAGGCCACCGGGAAGCGGTAGCCATAGGCGGAGGCGCAGTGGAGCATAGGGGGTGGCAGCGGTATACGGTAATAGCATAAATTCGTGGTTGTGTAGTCGGCTCACTGGATGCCGACAAGGAGGGGGAAGGTACAGGCCAGGAACAGCCCGAGTGTCGGAAGAAACGACAGTCGCCACTCGACGTCTGCATCGAACGGAAGGTAGCTGCTCTGTGCGCGAACCGTGTATCCGTTCTTCGATCCAGAATAAAAACTGGTTTCAACGTGGATCATGATCCCGATGAAACCGATCGCGACGGATAAACAGCCATTGAACTGTCGTAGTTCGTACATTCTATCACGGATTCGTGAACGTTGAAAGGTACGCGAAAAAAGGACACTTTCTATTTTTTATGCGAATCATCGTGAATGTAATAAACAGTGACAAGTAAAAACGATATAACAATCGAGAAACATTCTTCGAAGTGCATCGATCGTCGGTAAAGGATCGGTGTGATTGATTTTGGAATAAAGAACTCGTGATTGTGGCGGGAACGAGAAGAGGGATTCGAACGTGGCACGAATGCCAACCGAAAAAAAGAAGAGCCCGTGAAAGTGTCGGTGCGCGGGACAGAATCGAGAGGACACGTTTACCAGGGCCGACCGATCGAATACGATCTATCGGTGGAACAGGTGCGAGCCACGTTTCCGTAGCTTGAGAACCAGGTAGCCCTCGGCTGAAGTTAACCACGAAGAAAGGAGACCGTGTGAAACGAGACGCCTCGACACGAGCAAGGATGTGACCAGAGAATAGACAGGGTAACAGGATTTTTCTCGTGCTAGTGACAAAAGTTCTCTGAATCGGCCGACTTTTACCTCTATAAGAAACGCCTCGTGCCTGTGACAGTGAATTCTTTTTTCTTTCTATCTCCTTCCACGTGTGTTTCTTCGTTTTCGTACCTGACCAGTACGCAGCTGATCGTTCTAGTGTTGTATGAATCGTAAGAAAACTGACGCGTAACGGCCGTGTTTGTTGACATCGAGGAAAAGTGATTCGCCAGTTTGTAAATAGACCAGAGAGGGCGCGAACCACGCGAGAAACCAGGAACGAGGAAAAGATCACGCTCAATAGACGTTTCATCAGATAACGTCGAAAAAGCTAGTTCGAGACAGGAATTCGAATGGTGAGTTTATTTTTTTCTCTATTTATTTATTCTCTAGCTACCTGTTTTGAAATTACGCGGGGAACGTTGAACTCGGTGTTGTCGAGTGGTTTTACATATTTTTTTAAAGGGTGAATTTTCAAATAGCTGGATTGAGAAGCATGCATAAATAACAGCTGTGTGTCGAGTTATTCAGGAATAGTAAAGAAATAAACTTGTACTATTCTGAGTGGTTCTGTTTTATAAGTTGATGTTGGTTTTATTTCGAATCATCTGGAACGATAGCTTTTTCTGACGAGTCGTTAAGTAACGATCTGTCATTAAACGTTGAATAAAAAAAAGAAGACGTTCTTGCGATTTTAGTGTAGACTTTGAAAGTGAATATTTAGAACCAGTTGTCTGTCGGCCATTTAAATGGACTGTGTTTACTTTTGAACAGAAAGAAACTACTGTTCCACTTCGTATTTCAAATTATTTATCCAGCTGTTCCTGGTTAGACGGTTTTGAACGTTTTCAAAATTATTCTCCTAATAATGTAGGTGAAAAAATGTTTAATTAACTAGTTTACACTTGAGAAAAATCAAATACTATATTTAGAGGTAAATGAAAATTAGAAGCAAAAATAATTAGTAAATAATTACTACTCTGTTTATTACAATATTTAGGATATTTACTATATTAGGGTACAAAAAGGGTATAACGGGAGGGAGGGTTAACGAGTTAATGAATAATTTAAATTTAATTTCGAAATTTTAAGCATAGCAAAGTTCGAGTGTGCAATTTTAGTCAAAGCAAATTTCTCTAAATTTAGTTAATCTCGATTATTATTGACTCTGTATCCCCCACAGTTAACGAACCAATTGCAATTAAATTCCAAACCTATTGAAGCAATTAAATTATGATATGGGATGAATATTTTCTTGGAAATTTTAGCAAGGCACACATTTGTGTACATTAGATAAGTAGCTTGGCCTGATTGTGGAAGGGTTCCGTGGTATTTGTCAGCGATACTTCCGCGATTCTAACATCGACAAGTGGATTGAGGTTATTGTTACGGGCAATAAATCGATGGCCGCGATGATTGAGACAGTTACGTTGACCGTTTGCTATCTCGATTAATGGCAGTTCGGAGTGGACGGTAGCGCATGTATGTTTGTAAACAAATGACGTGATGTATTGGAAGCACAGCCGGCTGTTGATATCACGGCTCTTTGCGTAATTATTCTGTTTCTCGTTCGCCGTTTGCTGTTCATTCACACGAGAGATAGATCACGTCCGAGGAGCGTACCGGAAGAAAATAAAATACGATCCGTATGTGCACGCGTAGCTTGAAACCGAGAATAGAAAGCAGGAAATGCGAAAATCTCGTAGAAAGTCATTCGTTTCGGAGTTACGATATTTAACCCAGTGACGAACGTAAGCGGACTAGCGGCTACCAGCCGACGCTGCTGCGCCATTTTGAAACGCGTCAATAACCTATACGGGAGGATTAATCTCCTTTTTTCAAATTTCTGATATATGAAAGTTAGCGTACCATAATTTTTGTAGATTAGAATCACAATTGATCCTGCGACCGTCATTAACCCTAAAAATTAATTATAATAATATGTTCTTAATTAAGATCTTAATTGTATCGTAACGTAGGTTTGTAAAGAAACAAATTATCAGAATAATAATTGTATCGTGACGGTGAAAAAAGAAGATTGAAACTTTTGCATATTTCCAATCACTGTACCGAAATTGATAGTACTCGACGGAAGAGAATTTCCATCAACGACTACACCCGTGTAACCAGAGCAGTCCAGGATACACGTATGGATGATCGATTAAAACCGTAGCACGAAATCGTGTTTTTGTTTCTTTGCAAATCCTATCTGGCGAGGTTCATCGAGCCGCCAATAAAACTCAATAATCCGTCCCGGAAATATCGGTCCCCTTTGTTCCCTCTGGACTAAAAGGATGAGTCGTACACCCAGGGAGAACCAGACGAGAAAAGGAAGCGGAAATATTTCACCGCGAGTTGGACGTTAATCTGACGTTGAACGTATATCTGCCCTGTGACTCTCTTCTAATGGTCAAAGACATTAAGTTCCTAACTTTTTACGGTATTATCTGTCCCCCCCCCCTTCCCACTACGCCAGTTTATCATCGTTCCTTGCTTCATTATCTTTCCTCGATGAGGACTCATCCCCAAAGCATACAAAATACCGACCGGTACGGTTTCCAGTGGTTCTCATCCTTTAACTTCTTTCTGCATTAATTGTAAGTTGAGAAAGACAATGTTCCTACAACCAGGTAGAATTATCCCTGTAACGGTATTTAACGGTCGCTTACGTAGCCTGGGAAACGCAGGAACAGCCATTTCCATACGCTAAATTTTATAATTACCGGCTTTGACCCACCGGAGAGAGACAAAATCAAGTTCAACGTCGAATCGGTCCTCGGATCGTAAACAGATTATTCTCATGGGACAAACGACCGCGGATAAATAATTCCTTGTGATAGGTTCGGAACGTATTGTACCTACAGTTTCGATTTCCCATTGGTTCGCCAGGATTTTAGAAGGGTTGTAAAACGAAATTTGACCGGTAGGAAAACTGGGTATAAATACCGGCTTAAGGGGAGGGCGAGGTTGGGCTACCCCAAGGAAACCTGAAATTTAATTATTAAAATCGTGTAATAAAAAATACACCATCATCGAGTGGGCAAATTTTTATATGGATATACTATTATTGAGTAATTATTACTGGGGGTCCTCGCCGGGGTGATAGGCACTGAGTATATTTGTTATAACATTTTTATAAACTTTATTTCTTTAAGTTATCTTTGTAATTAACATTCCTGTCGTCATTACAATAACAATTCATTATACGATCATTGAACAACCATTTTTAGTCTGTTGCAATGATCAGTCGTATCTCAGGAAAATACAAATTGAGTACACAAAACAAGTTATTCGACAATTAATACGTTGTATCGTTCTAAGATAAACCTTGAACTTTCTATCGCATACCCACGAACTTATTAGGGGGTATACCAAAGTTTTTATCTTCTTTGCAAGTTTTTGCTTTATTTTTGTACCATATACAGGGTGTTTTATAAAGGTTTCTGAAATTTAATAGTTAATCGTCGTTTGATACAATTTTTCATTGTAACTATAATTAATTCGTGGAAACTTCTTTGTAAGCAGGAAACTCGAATTTAAAATGTTTTATGGGACGAAGTACTTTTTCTTATTTTCTCGGTAATCTTCTGGTTATGTTTTACAAGCCGATACCTGTTCCGTGAACCGAGTCCTAAAATTTCGAGTAGCTGATCGATAAGAAGCGTGTCCCGAAGACAAGTTCGGCCCTCGAGGTCAGAGATACCAGGTTAATGGAGGTCAGGATCCGCGTTCAGGTCGCGTCGAGGCCATAGAAAAGTAGATTGCGATCATTCGTCGTGAGCCTCCTGTACTTTGACTCGTTCTTCTTACTAAAGCTGTCGGTGCAGCTTACAGTCACGCAGGTGTAAGCCTTATGACAATATTATGACTATCTATGACGAACCGTTCCGTTTTATGTCCCTACTCGTGGAGCTCTTTGAGTTTATCCATCAATTTTTCACTACATCACTACATAAAAGTAAAATAAAATAGCATACATGATATATAAATTTGAAGCTTAAGATTTAGCCTTAAAGTAAAAAGTCCCTGGTTTTCGCTAGGAAAAAATTTTATCCTATTAGTTTTAATACTATAAAGTTAGGTGTAGGCATGATAATCGAATCTATACTTGATGTCACGAGAGCCCATAACTGCGAAAAGACCAGTTTTCGTTCTTTTCTGCGCATTGTCGCTCTGATTGGCGATACTTCCAGCGGAAGTGGAAAGCGATTGGCGGATCGCTTTCTCCCACCATCGCTGCGTTCCCCCACCATCTTCCAACCTGCGCGCTTAGTTATGGACTCTCGTGACCTCAAGTATATTATCCATTTTATTCATTATTATCCTAATCAATTCGCTTTGAAATGAATACTAAACATAGTAACTCTGGATGATTTAGGTTATGGAATCTTATTTCCCTACGCCGCCATTTTTCCTAGAGAAGCCTACTATGCTTAGTGCTGTACAGGACGATGTTCTTTAAGCGCAAGTTAGGTATTATGGCAACAGCACGAATAACTGCTCCTCGCCTTAATATTACTTCACACGCGACTGCACATTGTGTGCATACATTTGCATTCTGTATATAGTCATACACACGGGGTTAACCCAGCGATTGTACAACACTTTCTAACGTGGACTCGATCGGAATATCGGATTCGGCGTCGATCTTGATCGTGCAGGACGATCGCCACCAGATTCATCTCACGTTCTTCTTTTTTCTTCTTGCGGTTTAACGACAAAAGTGCACGCGAATTGGTACCATTGGCTCGACCATGACACTCTTTTTTTATTTTTATTTCCAAGCTGTCCGTGTAACCGTCAAAGAAATTCATCGGGAATGTGAGCAAATTTTCGATGAACCCGACCGACATATCGGACGTGGTGAAAGAAATCGCGTTGATTGAAATGCGATTTCGTAAATCATGCCAGTCGGATCCTCTTTAGTGGGTTAATTAAGACGATTTTCCTTTTTACGGGTCGCTCGTGGATCATTCGAGTTTCCCAATAATTAATGCCCGATAAAATTTATGGATCGTTTTGCAATTACCCATTGGCTTTTAGACGAACCGAATGAAATACGATCAAAGATGCTTAACGAGGCGAGAAAACGGAGGATAGTTTTTTATTACTTTGATGCCAATCGGTGTCGTAGCCTGTTAAGTTTTCAATGATAAACGGTCTGAAGGTTTGCGACCTGTTGATTACATAATTGTTATTTATTGTTTTCTTTTTCCTCTTTACTGCATTTGCAACTAGCATCAGTGGCGTAACTAGGTAGGGGCCAGAGTGGTCCTGAACAATTTCTTTATCTTATTTATTTATCCGATTTTTCTTAGATTAAATTTCAGAGCTTAAATATTTAAAACCATCATCGAAATATAGTTACCCTCCATCAATTTAAATGATAGCCTTTCCAAAACACCCTTTGTCTGAATGATATTCAGTTATCTATAATACCAGACACGACCCCTGGAAAATACGTGTATCCATCGTAGCCAGAAATCCATAGTTGAATTTAAATGTAAGTTTAGATTTATTCTGGCTACAGAAAAGGCCACAGCTGCGCTTAGACCGTATCGGTTTCGAACGAAATCTCTCGTATAGATGTACCGTATACAAACGTATAGAAAGAGGGTGGTTGGAAGGGGTCGATAATTGTGACAGAAATTCAATCCTTTGGATGCTGAACCTAATGCCCGGTACTGACCACCAATTCAATCAAGTGCCGACCAATCGTAGTCCTCGATACAGGATTTTAGCCTAGGATCGTGGCGAGGGATTTTGTTACGGTTCGGTGGGGCTAAATAAAATACCATGGAACGTGTATGTATATCGTCGAAACGAAAATAGGGATTAACTATTCAATGGTAAGCGGGGAAAAGTCGAACTGTAGTTGTATGAAAGCCTTCCATCACATTTCATCTAAATTACTATTTCCATTTCCACTTTATTATATTTTCCTTATTTTGAAAATAAAATCCTGAGAATTATAATTCTTTTTCCCTTGACGCCATTTTTTCCTAGGAAAAAGGAGAGAGCCCTCCATGCTCAGGGGTGTGCAAAAGGGAATATTTCACCGTTCCGTTTTATTTTTTTATATTTTTTATAGGTTCTCCTTAGATCTAAAACAAATTGACCTCCGTTGCCCCAGGGTGTACATAGCACCTTGTCGATTCTAAACCCAACAGAGAAACGTTATTATTGCGATCACGGATATAGCGTGAAACTAAATTTCTCGACTTTTCTTTGTATCGGCACTGATGCGGAGAGAGCGTGTTTCGCAGGTCTCTCAGTCGCTACGTAACCCAGCCCGTAACAAATTAACAGCACACGTGTTTCGCATTCGCATCGGCCTACTCCAAAGACGGTAATAGAACTTTACGAACTGGTGTTTCAAAGATGAAATCAATCGAATCACCGTATCTCTTCTCTTCGCTTGTAAGAAAGTTATAATACCTCGAAATATGAGGACCAATCACGTTTCCTTTAAAGTAGAAATCGAAGAAAAAGCTAGTCTACCGACCACTCGACAGTTTAATGTTACGGTAAATGTGTGCTCTAACAGTTTCGAGAAGGTGTGATGTTCGAAGAAACCGTTTGTCCTATCAACTATTCGAGCAAACTGTACACTCGCGATCAAATCATGATTCCCTAAGGAAAATGATGATTCAGGAGAAATAAGAATTTTTCAAATTTTCATTCTGACATTAATATTAAAAATAATTTTTTTAAAGCCTTCGTGACATTTTTACGAGTACCATGACTTTTGAATAAAACTGTATATAACCGTGTGTTATACTTTCTCGTATTATAAACGGTTTTCACGTTCAAGGGCTGATTGTTGGTCAGCGTATTCGGTAAATCCTGCAATATGTAGGCGTTGATTTTTACCAAGCCTCGGTTTGGCACACGAGCCTCGTCTTTTGACCTCATTCGGGGATCGTGTTGCGACGGTGTTGCAGCTCGGTCACGAAGAAGGTAAATTCTTCGAAACGGAGAAAGGCCGAATGAAATAGTAACGAGGAAGACGAGGTTGGAAAATATTAGAAGGTTACTCCGTTGCTTGTTAACCTGGGGGGCGAAGTTACGTAATGTCAGGATGTCCGTTCGTCTGGTTCATAAGGCATTCAGTGAGCAGCTACCGCTTCCACCTCGCCGGAACAGTTTTAAATCGCGCCTCGGAGCAACAGAGTACTGAGCTTTTTCCGGTTGACTCTTAGCCTGTTCCGTGGCACGTGAACAAAATGATCAGTGATGTAGGAGAAAAAAAATAATATTAAAAATCTTTGATGCTAATATTAGTATAAAATACGATAGGTTTAAAAAATATTTTACCATCTTTTAGAACAGAATAATTTTTTAAGAATTCGACTCGAGATTTTTTTTTCTTGAGAAGCTAGATAGATTAATTTTCCTTTTTCCTTAAAAAAGAAAAAATAATGTTTTCAACGTTACAGAATAATTTTTTAAGAATTCGACTCGAGTTTTTTTTTTGAGAAGCTAGATTCCTTTTTCCTTAAAAAAGAAAAAATAATGTTTTCAACGTTACAGAATAATTTTTTAAGAATTCGACTCGAGTTTTTTTTTTGAGAAGCTAGATTCCTTTTTCCTTAAAAAAGAAAAAATAATGTTTTCAACGTTACAGAATAATTTTTTAAGAATTCGACTCGAGTTTTTTTTTTGAGAAGCTAGATTCCTTTTTCCTTAAAAAAGAAAAAATAATGTTTTCAACGTTACAGAATAATTTTTTAAGAATTCGACTCGAGTTTTTTTTTTGAGAAGCTAGATTCCTTTTTCCTTAAAAAAGAAAAAATAATGTTTTCAACGTTACAGAATAATTTTTTAAGAATTCGACTCGAGTTTTTTTTTCTTGAGAAGCTAGATAGATTAATTTTCCTATTTCCTTAAAAAAGAAAAAATAATGTTTTCAACGTTACAGAATAATTTTTTAAGAATTCGACTCGAGTTTTTTTTTCTTGAGAAGCTAGATAGATTAATTTTCCTTTTTCCTTAAAAAAGAAAAAATAATGTTTTCGACCTTCCAATCCTTATTGGAGGCTCTTAAAAATATGAACCACAGTATCCAGAGTGAATAAAATTCTAATTTCCTTCGTCAGCATCGATTTTCACGAAAGACAGGATATTACCAGCATTCTCACGATCGCAATTTCTCTTTTTGCAACAATCATCGTGTGCTGGATCCCTCCTCTAGTTCCACTTGTTCGTCAATGGCTAACGGAATAGAGAAAACAATAGGAATCTACGTAGCTCGTCCAGTACAGCAATTCCTGGGATTATTGTATTAACTTTACCTCGGTGTAAATGCTTCTTTTGTTAGGATCTTATCCTTTCACCACCAGATTTCAAGGATTTCCTTCGTTCCTTACTTACCTGTCTCTCCTGTAAGATCAATCGAACGAACATGATCACGGTGTACAGGTAGAGTGGTTGATCCCAGCTATTTAAATCTCTGTTTACCTGTCGCACGAGTCGATTCCAGGTATTTAAATCTCTCTTACCTGTCGCACAAGTCGATCCAGCTATTTAAATCTTAATTGCCTGACACATAAATTGATCGGATTCTTGAAACACGGGTCGATTCTCTTGTCTTTACAACCTTCTCTCCCTATTCAGATTTAGAATTTGTCATAGGTGGTCATTAACCTTACAATATCTTATAACAGTAAAATTAAAAACATGATTTATATAAAATTGCATTATTTTAAAATAGCTGTTGGATATAATGCATTGAAAATTCTAAACGAATTAGATCCAACTATTGTTCTCCATTTCATAAAACAAAACGCTGCTGCATTTAGCACACTGACGACGAATGAAAAATTTGATGCAGTGGATAAATCTTTTCTTTTTGCCACAATAAGGCATTACGGTCCTTCCGGTTGGCCAAGCATCCATATAATTCGTCGTGCTCACATGCTTCAGTTGGTCACTGTTCCAGTCAATCATCTGGGTCACGTTTTTATCCCACATTTAATGCAAAGCGAATCAATTAGACGATCTTTGATTACGAGGGGTGTGTACACACGCCCCTCGTCATCTGGATAAATGATCAACGAAGCCCTTTTCCTCTGATGCCTTGTTAAATTAATTTTCCCACGAACGTTGACGGAATAATCAATTTTTATTACAAATTCCATTTAAACAACAAAAAAATTGTCTTCCTTTAATTATTATAAAAATTGTCGGTGATATTTTCCATTTCCGTTTCCCCTATCCAATTATTTTCTCCGAAAGGAGTTTCGCATCGTAAACCCGAATTACCGGCAATAAAGTGAATAAGACGTTAAAATCGAGCTTTCCTTTTCTACCGGCACGAACGAAAGCCATAGGCGCGAAGATTTCTTCGGCGTCGACTAGGAAATCTAGGGATATCCAGATGGAAGAAATTCGATCGAGGGGAAAATCCCGTCGTACTCGTAATTATTGGCAACACTGGCCACGATGTTGCCACGAAGGTACATAAAGTGGGCCAACCAGTGTGTGGGTCAGTGCCAAACCACGTCTCGGACTCGATCTCGAGGGATGAGGCTTTCTCAGGGCCAGCGACCGCTACCGGATCAACTTCGGATACTACTACCGATCGATCGATATTGAGATCGATCTACGACACTTGGCTAGTGTTACATCGTTGTATAATTTGTAATTAATTACCACAACCACAGTCAAATAATTTGTCTCGCAAGGATAAGTCTAGCTGAAAGTTAGAAACCCGAGTTAACACATTGGGTCAGGCAGGATTTTTTTAAGTCCACCGTGGATTTTTTTAAGTTGTAAAATTTGGTAGTAAATGGTAATCTTGTCCTCAAATTTGGTATCAGGTCTTTTCGTGAATTTCTTCTTTTAAATAAGGGTATTTATCATTTTAGGGTAGGAAAAATTTCACCCTGTAGAAAATTATAGGAATTTATTCTTAACGAGTATCTCTTCGATGGAGTAAATTTGCAGACTCTAATAGTTATCGATAGATATTGTTATTTGAAATATTAAAAGTTTTATTAGGTATCAGGTATTTTCGTGAATTTCTTCTTTTAAATAAGGGTATTTATCATTTTAGGGTAGGAAAAATTTCATCCTGTAGAAAATTATATGAATTTATTCTTAACGAGTATCTCATCTCTTCGATGGAGTAAATTTGCAAACTCTAATAGTTATCGATAGATATTGATATTTGAAAGTTATCGATAGATATTGATATTTGGTATCAGGTCTTTTCGTGAATTTCTTCTTTTAAATAAGGGTATTTATCATTTTAGGGTAGGAAAAATTTCACCCTGTAGAAAATTATAGGAATTTATTCTTAACGAGTATCTCTTCGATGGAGTAAATTTGCAGACTCTAATAGTTATCGATAGATATTGATATTTGAAATATTAAAAGTTTTATTAGGTTTTAATACACTCGAGCAGAATATGTACTTGTTAGAGTATTCGTTCACCGACAGCTTTTATGGAGAACTTTTCTCCGCTAGACTTCGGGCCACGAGTTCTCGCGTTTAATTGGAGCTTCGAACAGTATCGGTGAATGAGAAGGAAAGGTTAATTAGGAAGGAGGCTAATTGGCGAAGTAGTTGGAAGAAGGGAGTAAAACGAGGAGCTCTGTAATTGGGATTCTGATCTTGAATAGATTATTAGTGGATGAGGTAGTTCGATAACGATTGAAGTTTGGAGGAGAAACTGAGAAATGATTTTCCCTTGAACTAATATAGAAAATTGAGTCTATTATCTTTAACCATCAGAGTTATGACAGATATTACTCCTTAGAATATTAAAAATCTTATTTGTTATAATAAACAAATAGATTTATGTATATTTACTTGACGTAGTCGACAGTATATTAAACGCAACAAAGTTTAATAAAAAAGAAAATTAATAAACTTTTTCGCGGGAGTAACGAAGCCTCTCCCTATATCGCCATTTTCCTTATTGTTAGAGGAACCTATCATGCAAGCAAAAGACCGCGTTAACAACCATCAGGGTTTTTTTTTTTTTCTGGTATGAGCGATACTTAAATCACTTTGAGACACGATGCTCCGTGCAAAGCGGTCTCACCAGCCTAAGGCTGTCGGTCACTGACACTGTTTCACAACGGGCTCGACGGTCGTGTGTCACGTAAGGTAGAATCGAAAAATAAGTGAAAGATTCGTAAAATTCAAAACAGTCTTGCGACTAGCTTCCTTAAAATGGTATTCGAGTCCAGTTTACCAATTCGAGTCATCGAGAATAACTAAATAAACGAAATTTGAATATCTGGACACATTGGGCGGTTTATTTTTCAGTAAAAGACACAAAGGATCTAAAGTTGTACCATGGGGTTCATTGTCTCGTTCGATTAACCAAGGCAGAGTGCGAAAGGCCACCTTCACCTGGTGAAGGAGCTTGGCTTTTCCGCGACCTTGAGGAGTTTCAGTAAAAAAGTGGCGACGAACGTCGAGAAGGCAACGTTTCGCTACCATAACAACTCTCCAAAGAATATTCTAAAATTTAAGATCACCCACTGAACGATAGAACCAGATATTCCACGCGCCATTATTCCTTGAGATTCTTCTACCTTTCTTTTCTTTTTTACTTCTCACAAGCTCGCATAAAAGTTACCTTCGTTTTATCTGTTTTCTGGCTGTTCAGGCCAATTCAACCTATTTAACCTAAAATATTTTTCAAATTTTTAGTTATATCAATTCTTGAAATCTTTATAATTTTTTATATGAAATATCTAATTTTTTAACGCTGGAAGGAGGCATCGAAATCCCGATGGGAAAAGTTTGTCCCACGCGTCTAGGAGGGTTAACAGTCGGGTCAATTCGTCAACTAAACCAGTTAATCGGAAGAACAGATGCGATCGTTTGAACCGATAGCCCGTTTAACTGAATTATCCGAGATCGATCGAGCCCGTTTATTGGCTTTCTCGAAACGAATCTGGAAGATTCCCTACGGGTACAAGTCGGTCGATCCTTATCAAATTGCATTTCAAGTTGGCCAGACGAAAGAAGGGAACAAATCTGGAAAGGTAATTATCTCGATTTCGAGACGCTGCCGCTGCGAAAGCTTGGCAAAATTAAACTCGTAATTCGAGCGACGACTTTTGTTTCAATTAAGAAACGGTAATGGCTGTTTCGCGTACTTTCCAAGCGTTGCTCTGTTCAGATTACTTTACGTCTCATTGTATTTAAATCGGTTGCAGTTTGCGTTTGCTATCGATCTAAAACCGAGACGAAGGAAATGCAAATGAGAAGAGGAGTTTCCGCGACTCCTATAAATCTGGCTAGTTTAATACTGTTCCTTGGAATTTTCTTGCTGTTTTTCTTCGTTCTGTTCGATATCAATCTTGTGATTAACGTAGGCACCAAGTATCTTCATAAATTTTCATAACTGTAATCTGTAAAGTAGAGCAGATGTGCCCAGTGTGCTAAGGAAGGAATATTGTTATCTAATTCAATCTAATTCAAGTGGTAATTAATGAAAATATTCTAAAATCATCCAAATTTACCAGAGTACACTTTAAAATGAATACTGAGAGATTGACGAAGAGAAGAACCAATCGAGACACGTGTCTGAGGCATAAAGTCTCAAAGCTGTCGTGTCTGAAACGTTGGAAAGCTGAAAAGGCTTGTGTCTAAGAAAACCGCAATGAAAGCTTGATCAGCGTCGAGCTCGAGGAAAGATGCTGCTGTACTCAGAAACTGAAACTCTTCTTCTTCCCATCCTCTCTTTCAATAATATATCTTTGGCCGTAGGCCAAAACTTTCCAGACAGTTGGGCGCATTACTTGACATGGCACGAGGCAACGTTATCGAAGGAAAAAGCTCATCCCGGTGGGAATAATATTTATGGTTGGCGAACGTTGATGGAAAGAGGATGGTATAGGATCGTCGACATTGAAACCGAACAGAAGCGAGACTAGCTACCGTGTCTGCCTTATCTTTGGCCCTTTCCCCTTGTTATCCACCGTTCTCTCTGATATTGTGGCTCATAATGCGACTTCTGTAGGTGTACTAAAGAAAAATAAGGATAACGCTGAGCAATTTGTGCCAGGTTTCACCTTTTAAACCGATAACGACAGGAAATTCTCTGTACTTTAGGATGTATCTGAAAGAATGCTATGTTTTATGGAGCTATAACGTGTACTCTGAGGTACTGTGTTAAGTTTGAGAATTTTTCTAACATTATTAATTATGGAAAAATAATTCTAAAGGATATATATTATTTTTCTCATCGAGAATTAGGACCGAAGGAGTGACCTTAGTTACTTCTAATTAGAAATACTTAGATGAATGAATTACTTTTGAAAATTTTAATAACAAATTTTTGAATATGTCGGAGTTGAAGAAAAACTGGTCCCATAAAAAGGAATTCTTGTTGATTTAGTTGACAGTAGCCGAGGACCAAAGGCTTCTGGACTTATTTCGGCTTATCTCGGCTCAATTTGTTATCACGTGACATAGAAAATTATAGAATTTATGGATTTCTTTGGAGCCGCAGCAGATGCTGCCCGCTCCACGATAAATTTAAGCAAAGAAGTAGGGTGAGCTGTCGTGTGGTAGCAAGATTTATGCGTAAAATTCAGGAGCGGCGCGTTTAAAACGTTTGCGGTAAAGGGAAAAGGGATTTGTATTTGAACACGTGTTTCTGGAGTACACTCGAAAGAAAAATTAATATTTATTTCAGCAAGTGCTATAACTAATTATTCGATTTCTAGCAATTTATTGATAAGCAATAAATTTTTATATTGCAAACAATTCTTAAAATTTTTAAATTCTGAAATTCTAAAATTCTTGAAATTCTAAAATCTGAATGTGGAGTTGATTCATCCCAGAAGACCAAAAACAGTTTCAAATATTTTGACTATTAGCAGAAGGGTTAATGCAAAAGATGTCTCAAGTTCACAGTTATTTTTAATCGTCTTGTAAAAAGTTTACGGACTACGTCTCTCATTAAACCGTGTTTTCGATACGTAAAATGTTTCGCAATGGTACAACATTCAACATGACAAAAACAATGAATAGTCTATCAAGAGCGCAGATAAACTCGGGACGCACAGTAAAACGATGACAGCCGGCATTTTATTTGTCGCATGACTTTGATCTCGTGTAACAATTTGTTTTAATAGACTGGAAAATCCCGTTTGTTCTTCAAGGACATTTATTATATCCCTGTCGTACCGTGTTTATGAAACTCCATTATGAAAAATAAGGAAAATTTTCACGACGAAGAAGAATTATTTTTAATGTTGTGTCTTTCATCTGTACTCAAAGATCATCGTCACCGATAGCTATTATGTATCTCAAAAATAGTATCGTTGTTCAACGAGCCAGCATCGAAGATTAAAGTGACCATGATGTGATAAAGCGTAGTCACATGCTGGATTATTAACGACAAAGTAATCAACGGCAACAGCCGAGAAATTTATAGCTTTTTAAACGCTAGATCAACAGACACCGCTCAACAGAGGAGGGAACGATGGCAATAAAAACGTGTATTTTAGTTGAGCAAAATTCAAACGGATTCTGGGTTTCATTGGCCGATTCGTTATTGGAAAATTTACGATTCACTCCTGGCGAAATTCGTCGTTAAGTTTAATGGGGCTGATTCACCCCCCTCGAAACAATGAGCGTTCTATTCTATAAATTTCTTTCTCCACAGTGACTATTAATGTAATAGTAATTAATTACTGTAATTCTGTTAATAATTGCTTCGATGAATTAATCTTTGATTCATTAATTAATGTAATTTTAAATATAGTTAATTCATTATAATTATTCGAGTAAAGCTAATTTACGATATGTAGAGAGAAAAAAGGTGTATTCTTCAACATGGTACTTCTTTTCTAAGAGTGTGCGAAAGATGGGGAAAAATGAAGGAAAATAGATCAAGTCTTCCTCCTTTCATGGTTCGCGTGTATCTTCG
Source organism: Osmia lignaria lignaria (assembly GCF_051020975.1). Lineage (NCBI taxonomy): Eukaryota > Metazoa > Arthropoda > Insecta > Hymenoptera > Megachilidae > Osmia > Osmia lignaria. The sequence continues at coordinate 7,582,495 of NC_135044.1, read as the reverse complement.
ATCATAAGAGTGTTATATCGGAAATTCAGCACCTTTTCGATGGAAGAGATAGCGTGAAAAAAGTCGAGTGTCATTCTTGTGCCAACTTCCTCTTTCTTTGAAATATCTCTCGCCATCGGTCGATTTAGCACGTTTCTTCGCATCGCGAAACATATACATTTATTTCATTCTTACTCTCTTTAAAGAATCTTTTTCTGACAATTATAAGATAAAATATTAAAATTCTATTAAAAATACAAAACTTTTTTTCTTCATTTTTTTGCACTCTTCGTCATATATTATAATAATTAAATTATAGAGTATTGGAGGAAATTTTATAATTTTGAGGCATCAATTTTTCTCTACATATTTCGCCAATTTGTTTTTGGAAACGTAGAAAATTTGGTTTATAGAGGATTAACTTTTTTACCATGAATGACAATGTAATAATTAAATTGCGAGACATACGAGCGATTTGTATCTCATGTCAGACCGGAAGTGGGTCATATCGCCGTCACGATTGCAGGAGTTCACACTTTCATGACACAGTGATTGTGTTTCATTACGAGAAAACAAATATGAGAAGCATTTATTACGCTGAGAGTAAACTTAATATGCATTACGCATTTAAATAAAAAAAACGGATAAACAAATATTCTTCAATTTTAAAGCAAAAAAATTATTATGCATGGGTTTGGGTATTAATTTATTTAAAGAAATTTTGTATTTTGTTATTAAAATTGTTACATTTTCTACTTTGTAACAATTGGTGTAACTATGTGGACTGGCCCCCTCGTCATTTTAAGATTTGAAAATGAAATTTCAGATTTTTGAAATTCCGAAATTTCAGAATAACAAAATTTCCAAATTTCTAGGGGACCTGACCCATCCCAAAATATCCTAGTTACGTCAATGTTTTGTACCATTTATAAATAATTGCAATTCACAGAATCTTCAATTAAATAGCTTTAATGCTAGTACATTTCGAACGAGAGTATTACGTCTTGCAAAGATTCCATTCTACTTTGATAGAGGCATTCAATGATTATCTCTCCGTATTTAGAACAAAAATGCTACGAATGAGTGATTCACGATGGTTTAGTAATAAACGAGAACGAACTTAACGCAATAAAAGCACATTTCACGCGCTATTAACCGTAGACGGGTAGAATGGTGTGTCTATGACATTACAGATGCATTGTAGCCTGTTTCGTTAAAAAGTTTCATTTAGCTATTAATTAATTTTCCTTCGGTGTAAAAATTGCAATTCCTCTGTAACAAATATTACCTGCTAGTACCTGTTCATTTAAAAACATTCTTAATTCTTGATGCCCAAATTTTTCCCTAATGCTTATTAAATATTTCTAATTCACTTTCATTATTTATAAATATTTTCAAAGATTAAAAATAATGTTTACTCATTTTTGAAAGAATATTTCCATAATTTCCTGATTTTTCCCTAATGCTTACTAAATATTTCTAAATCACATTTATCATTTATAAATATTTTCAAAGATTAAAAATAATGTTTACTCATTTTTGAAAGGATATTTCCATAATTTCCTGATTTTTCCCATTTTTACGATTAGTCATTTCTTTAATTTCTCTTTTACTTTCACGTGATTTAAACGATAAGAATTCGAGCCAGGTGGGTAACGCGATTCGAGTTGACTACCTTGGAAGATCAATTGCCTTCCTTGGATCGCACTTAAATAATACACATTATTGTTGCTTTATGACGTCGAGTGCTGACAGATTAATTACCTTACATAAAACTTCGCTGATGGCACTAAAGCGAGACAGTTGGTCCCAAGGTCCCGGTCGCAGTTACGTACACACCGTACCCATAAATATTAAGGAAAAAGGGGGATTGTTAATGTCAATATTGTTGTACGGTTTATTCCGTTGTCATACGTGAGATCTACAGCGGCGGATTAAGGGGAGCTTTAAGGGAACCCCCTTCCAAGCCTTTCATTTACTATATGTCAAAAAATGACATTATCTTTACTGTTGTCCTTTCGCTTTACGATTAAATGTTATTTAATTTTTATTTAGAATAAATTTCAATCACCCATGGGGGACCCCAAAACATTAACCCCTTCGGCTATGATTTTTTCGATAATTAGCAAAAAATTTATTGTTTCAATTTAAAAAATTAAAAATGGGAATAAGCTAGAATTAAGGAAAATGAAATTTAAATTATCTTAGTCTTCAACATAGCAGAGTAACCTTTACAATCCAGCAATTCTCAACTATTATATTACACATATTCTATAAAGTACCCAGGGGATAAATGATAAAGTTCAAGCTGGTTTCATGGCATTTGGACAATGGTGCTATGTATCATTTTTTTTTTTTTTCTTTTTTCACTCCTGATAGATCCCGTTGGAACACGTTAATTCTTTCTAAAGCGTGCGTGTTCCTTTTCCCTTTTCAATATTTCCACGTGAAAGAAGTTCAATGTGCTGGCAGCTCGGTATAAAAGTCTTAAAGGCATGTACGTACACAACGAAACACACTCGTCGTAATCGTAGTTCAATGCACACGAATATTGAAAGCGTGTTCCTTGAAGGGGGCAGGTTCACAGCTCAACGGGCAAGAATGTTTTTGTCAGGTTCCGAAGAAGGCACCAGCCCTCCTCGTATATCCTGTATTTATTAGATTCCGTAAGAGTATCGTGAATCCTGTGCGATGAAAGAAGGAATAATTTTACAAACGCGATACGACTTTTTTGCAATTCGAAGGATAAAATAATGAGGATAAACAATGCGCCAAAGTTCCTTAAAGAACACTCTCTAAGGATTAATGTTACACGATTTCTCGTTCATCAAACGGTGTCTCAAGGTTTTATAGAAAATTCTTGTAAATGAAAGTATGTGGATTGATGCAAGAACATTTGCAACGATCAAAGTAGTATGATGTGATTTTTCATGGTTGATGTATGCCGTGGATTTCATGGCTGCTTAAAAGAAAAAATGTATAAATACCTGTGCAAAAATGTGGTATGCTATAAATAATTATTGTTTAGAGAGATTTAATTACATAATACATAGGTGAATTGAGGAGGTGAATGGCGGACCATGGAGAGAGCCCCTATTGTAATTGAATTTTGTATTTCAATTTTTGTATTGAATTTTCTAAATTTGTTTAGAAATACGAAATTTAGTGAAAACTGGTTAAAATTTATAGATTCCTGTGGTAGAATCTTTCAGGTAGCCAACAGGTTATTCCAAAGAGAAACGATTTACGTTATTTCACCTGGTTTTATCTTTCTCTTCTACTCGTGTTAGAATAAAGCTATATGAAATAAGATAAAAAGATGTAATGTCGGGATACAGTCGTGTGGCGAGAAAAATACATTTGTTTCTAAATATAGGAGGTCGTTGGACCGATTTAGACATCCTTCCTCGGATATGTTTTTTAGTGTTAGAAAGAAAGATGGAATGTAGGGTCGTTGGGATTCTCTTAACAGCGAATGGTTCTTCCATTTTTACTGGCCACCTAGTGCAACGGCTCTACAGAAATATCCCAATAAAGTTGGAAATATTGCCGTGTTTTTCGGGAAATAAACTTTTATTTCGTGCAGGTTAAACCACGGCCAATCGAGAAATATAAAAAACCTAAAACGAGGCTTCTTTTATATCCTGAATTGAATTTATCGTGAAAGCTATTGCATTTTAAACGTGCGAATGGGACGGCAAATGAGAAATCTTGGTATAACTGTTCATTTTATTCAGACATTTTATGTTTAATATTTTTTAAATGGTGAAGAAACGAACTTCTGTTTGAAAAATGATTCATAATATTGTTGCCCTTTTCCTTTACAATTCAATTCTATTTAATTGTACTTGGAATAAATAAAACTTTTCAAAGGGGAAGGTTCGACATCCCCTATTTTTTCAATGTAGAAAAGCTTTCCATCTGGAAATTTGAATATCTGACTCTTTTTGTAACATTGCACGTATTTTGAAGGCCTGAGTCACGATTGACCCACTCGCCGTCATTAATTAAGGTGATCAAATTTATTTGTCCACCCTATGTGTTACAAGTTTTCATACCGACGAGAGAGGTGTAGAATATAAAGAATTCGCGCGTTAACTTTACATCTGTGCCAATATTTCTCCAGTCGTCCATATAAATACTTTGAAACTCATTCCGCAGTGGGTAATAATTCATTCGGTGTGCCAACGTTCAGATACGCCTCGACTATGCAGGCTGTCAACGGGATGCTAAGTTTACCGAGTGTTGCTAATTAATTTCCACCAATTATCATTGGCACGTTATCGGCGCGCACTAGTAGAATGCACCGCGTCCCGTCGCGGCCCAAATGCGCGAGATTACTTTTAACGTACCGTAGAATTACACAATTTCACGGTGCTTCCAGCGGTGATTTTTCTTTTCGACGATCACGTTCCTCGAAACAATGGTATCGCGATAATTCATTTTCTAGAAGGCAATCTCGAACGAGCAGAGCGAATAGGTGTAGCGGAATATCTGAACGAGTGAAAGGACTGTGATTCTGTAATGTGCAACGTTCCATTGATTTAACCCTTTCGCTACGACGCGGCAGGAAATGTTTCCATACATTTGCTTATCAACACATTAGATAACGGTATTCAATTTTCGCCCATGAATCATTTTTTATTTAGAAATAAAATAATATAATTTTCAATTATTAAATGTTGTAAAATTTCGTACGCGAGTGATGGGAGGCATGGGACCCTTCTAGGGGGAGGGTGAAAGCTTCGGAAAGGGGTTGCTCACTCGAATAGTTTGAAACCCAAGGAATTCTTCAGGGAGGGCCACGAACACGGGGACTTATGGCATCGCCATTTTTCTTGGGGAAGTCTACCATTCTCGGTACTGTACTTAATTCCAAGTTTCCAAATCATATTCCACTTAATTGACTATTAAGTGTCTATAGTAATTAAACTTCATGTTTTTACAGTAACATGTACAAAACAAAATTTATATTGCTCTGAACCAAAAGTAAAGACACTTACAAGGAGAACTACCCAAGTGTTACACTTACTTATTAATGAAACTTTGCCAGCTTGTAGAGCTCGTCGAGCTGAACACGCCTATACCCCCTTTTGGGGGCAAACGGCTAATTGTTTAAAAGATATTAACAATTACAGTTAGTTACTCCTTACATTCTGAAGTATGACAAACTTACACATACAATTCGCAATCTAGAGATCCACGGTTCAAATCCTTGGTTCCCAACATTTTTTTTCTTTTTTTTAAATGATAATTTGTCTCTTTTTGAATAACTATTACATAAAAATTATCAAAAAAAAAAAAATTTTTTTGGGAATTAAGGATTTGAACCGAGGACCTTCAGATTGCGAGTCATGTGTTTAACCACGGAGCGGATCCATGACTCGCAATCTGAAGGTCCTCAGTTCAAATCCTTGATTCCCAAAATTTTTTTTTTTTTTTTTTTGATAATTTTTATGTAATAGTTATTCAGAAAGAGACAAATTATCATTAAAAAAAGAAAAAAAAATGTTGGGAATCAAGGATTTGAACCGTGGATCTCTAGATTGCGAGTCTGTCATACTTCTCAATGTAAGTAGTAACTAACTTTAATTATTAATATCTTTTAAACAATTAGTTGTGTGCCCACAAAACGGGGTATAGGCGTGTTCAGCTCGACGAGCTCTACAAGCTGACAAAGTTTCATTAATAAGTGAGTGTAACACTTGGGTAGTTCCCCTTGTTAGTCAGAAAATAACGGGGTCAATAATGGGACCGAGACTTATATGATATCTTTGTTTCCTGTGTCTGAGAACGTCTTCGTAATGCATACTTCGATCCTGAGTAACGTTAAACCTCGCACGAGCACTGCGTGAAACCCGTGATACCTGTAATTCACACAAGTGCTCTATTACAGTAGTCCAAGTAAATGCTGATTCAGAAGTAAACAGTGCATAATATGATCATCGACACTAATAAAGGAAGTGTAAGGAAAAAGGAAAATTAATCGAGGTAACGATACTAAATGAATAAAAGATCAATCAATCGTATTTGATTGAAAATACTTAAATTCTCCAAATACAAATATAAACCGTATTACTTTGAATAGCGTGTTTACGTTACACTAAAACGTGCTAATCCCTCTTCGTTGATGGTCCATGAATCCCAAAGAAAGCCGACAGAAAATGAGTGAAATGCAGGAAGACACAACACGAGGATAAAAGAGACGGCAGAATAAACAGAAATTTAGTCATCCAGACTCATCAGTCAGACTCAAGGGCAGGTGTCTACGATTAAAAGTATCAGGGACTCGGTGTTAACCTGGCGAATCGCCAAAAGACTTAATTCTCGCGGCGACCCAGACGAACTTTCGGTCATGCTGATTATTACTACCTCTTTCCAACCTCGTTGGCTATCGGCCAAGCATGTTGGAAACGTCCGCCGGAATTCTCATCGCGGACACGTTTGATTCTTGCGCGTCGTACGCCACGTGGATTTTTGATCACCAAAGGGTGATAAAAGAATAAGGAATTGCCGATACTTTTTCGTATAACTTTTGAATAATGCAATCAGAGACTTTTTGTTGCAAATAAAACAGTGCCGGATTAGGCGTCCGCCTAAGGTCTCCATAGTTATACAAGCTTAATTTTATAAATTTTATTTGAGGTACTTTTTGTGAAGGGATTTCGGAGCCCCGATAAATATCCAATCAGGTTCGAACGAATGAACTAGATAAAATGTAGGAAATGGAGGGGGGAAAAAACATGGCAACGATCGCAAGAAAGCCGCGAGCATACCGCAGGAAGCTAGTACGATACACGTACGAATACACTGATCCTGGAGCATCGCGATATATACTAGTGGCGAACCGAGAAAAAAATAAAAAGAGTAAGAAGAAGAAGAAGAAGCTGCCGCCTCCTCCGGGAGAAGAGGCCTCGAGGTCGTGGCTGCGTAGTTCCTTACGTTGGCTCCCACGAGCTCAGCCACCAACAGTCGCTTTCCAGATCAGATTCATTGACCCCGCTGAATCTCTCTCTTTCTCTCTCATCGATGCTGCATTTTCTTCGCGACAACGACACACCAACAATCGGAGGGAAATTAATAGTGAAAAAAAAAAAATTAAAAAAGAAATTTACCATTATCGTGTCTACAATTAATGGAATCTCAAGTTGAAGAGCGACCACTGAACGATTTCTTGCAGTCGCTTCGGTGAGGATTTCACGGTTACGGGGTGATAACAGCGGAGATGAATGGATGAATTTCAGGAATTGTTTCTTCTGACCGATAAGAGAATGTTTGTTGATAAAAGGTCATTTGTTATACGTTTCTGACGAATCGTCAGATGATTTTGTTCTAATTTTAATTTTAACATGTTTTAATATTTACAAGAAAAATAACATGGATATTTTATGGATCGAAATAACAGTTATATTGTGGGTAGTGAATTGGACACACTTGTAGTGTCATAGGAATTAACTATGAATTTATGAGGTATCGCCTGTTACAGAGCTATAAAAAGTACATTGAAACAAATTGTTTGTGCGTGTATCTGGACTATAATTAATTGGAAAAAAGGGGGGGAGTAGAGATCAGATTCAGCTTGTTTATATCGAAGGGTTTCGAGCTGGCGCCCTAGCAGAGAAAATAAATGACGGAGCAAACAGGAAGTGAGAAGAGTATGGAAAATGTTCCGTGCCCTAGGCACAATGCCAATGCCCGTGAACCGAGAATCTATGAAGGTCTTTCAGTCGATTATCCATCGAAATTGTTTCGTACACGCGTAAAGGTAGCCTCGAGTATTGCACAACTTTCGTGAAGAAAGAAATTTACTTTCGTAACGCACATTAGCGATGATCGTACGTGGTATTTTGAGAATTATTTTGCAAACATTCGATAATTATTTGGCAAAATGTTGTAGTATCTTTAAAGAGCTGATTAAAGACGGCGGTACCGGGTCACTTTTGACCCACATCTGGAATTTTATCATAGAAAGGAAAAGTGTGTTAAAATAATAAAAAAATATTATTTTCTTTTATTCATATTGAATTCCATCGTATTCGTTGTGATTGGCGTAGGTCAAAAATGACCCTGTATTCACTTAGCAAGGGTTAAAATCGAGAAAAAAGAATGTAAAGGAGCAGGAAAAAAATCATGCTTCGAATATGTATCTTTGGAATTGGAACACGATCGTTGGCTGCCGATCGAACAGAACCTGGATAGCAGAGAAACCAAGAGAAGCTGGTTTTACTAATCAGCCGAGAAACGCCACGATTACAATCCCGTGGAATGTGCTTAGAGCCGTCGTTTCGAAAGGCTTCTACTCTCACGTTCTAATGGCCGTATGTCTTTCCACACATATGTATAGGTATCCGAGGCGATCATGTGTACAGCCTCTGTGCACCGGCTACAAGGAATTTGTCTAATAGTGGCGAGAAATCGTTTTTAATGTACAGGGTGTCCCGACGAAGTACAGTGCTGAGCATAGTAGGCTTCTTTAGGGAAGAGGGCGCTGGAGGATAGAGATCCCAACCTAACCTGACACTTTAGTGTTACTATGGAAATTACAATTTTATTACTGCATGATTACAATTTTTAATATATAGAGATATTTATTATTTTATTGATAACGACGGTATTCGTTTATATAGGGGGTTTTGATTATATTGAGAAATCGTTTCTAATGTACAGGGTGTCCTGACGAAGTACAGTGCTGAGCATAGTAGCCTTCTTTAGGGAAGAGGGCGCTGGAGGATAGAGATCCCAACCTAACCTGACACTTTAGTGTTACTTTAGAAATTACAATTTTATTACTGCATGATTACAATTTTTAATATATAGAGATATTTATTATTTTATTGATAACGAAGGTATTCGTTTATATAGGGGGTTTTGATTATACTGAAATTTTTACAACGATCAATAAAAATTTCTCCTTTTAAATTTTTATTGAATTATATTTTTGAAATAATCAATATTAAAATAAGTGTTTCACCGTGTATACGATTCTCGACCTCCTTAGATCAGAGAGCGTTTGATATATTCCTTGGAATTGTTTCGAAATCATTGCCATTATCCTACAGAATTTCATGTAAATCATAAAGATTAATATTACACGTAATTGGATTAACAATCGCTTATAGTTCGCCGGTGATCTTGGAAGAAGAATGGTATTTAGCACGACCTCGAAGTTGTGTAAGTTTGTAACGTTGCCAGGAATTAATTGATTTCTTTATTAATTCATAGAAAGTATCATTTTTATTAAGTGAAAGTACATACTATTATAAAATATTATAATTAAGTACCTCATTAATTTAATTATCTTGTTCATCTAAAATATCCTAGTCATCAGTGATAGTTCAATGTCGTAATTAATGATGTTCATGCTCCACGGTTAGGATTCTTCGAAAATGAGTGTCCTTTGAAAGGATTTCGTAGTAAAAAGCTATTTAAGGAGAGGCCAAAGCTGTCATGAATGATTACAGATTCGAGAGGCGCATGACAGGTTGGTCTCGTGTTCAACGAAAGTTCATGAAGACACTGTCTGCATTGTTTGTCTCGAGGTCTTTGTAATTATGTTTACCCAACACTGTATATTTCCAGCTTATTAGTTGCAGGGTATTATAAAAATTTAGAAATTTAGAAATTTTTCACTTCCTACGTTTTTGAATTCACAAAATTCTAAAATTTTCAAAAAGCAGAATTTCATAATTTCCAAATAGCAGAATTTCAGAATTTCTAAATAGGAGAATTTCAGAATTCTAGAATTTCCAAATTTCAGAATCCAAAATGCCACGTTTCCAAAATTTAGAAATTCCCAAATTTCGTAAAGAAGGTCCAAGTCAATAATCTATCACAGGGAAGATATAATTGAAAGTGGATTAATAGGTACATTTTTCTCTAATAAAATGCGTAGTAAGTGATCTAAATTTATGCGCACTTCCGTTTAGATTACCATGATTCACGTTGAATCAACATATATCTCGTTACTATTCTAAATTCTCTGCATTGGCGTCTTGTAAACGACATAAAATTCGCGAACAATCAGGCTGGGGAAGTTGTTTGAAAAGATGTTAAACCCTGTCTTTTCGATTTATTTGAACCGGTTTGGTTACTAGTTCTCTTTAGCAACGTAGAACGAAGCAGAATAAGTGGTATTATGAGGATACAAATTACCAAGATTAATCAGTTCGATCATTTGATTAAACTCTCCTGTTAAACGAATAAACACAAACGAAGGTGAAATTGTTAAAAAATTTCTAATTTTAATTTATCCATATTTTTATTCAAAATTTTCAGATACCATCGTATACATCTCTGATAGTTCGTTTATCAGGTGTTGCTTTCATAATTTAATGATCCAAAGGATGGACTGACAAAATTTTTACATCGTTAAAGGCTCGAGTAATTTCTGTAATTATTTACCGTTGATTGGATTCCGGTAATTTCGCTACTCAACGTACATGTAACATGTGTGTACGTGTTAATGATTTAACGAACCGTAGAGAAAATTTGCACGGTAGAAGGCTACCTCGTTACTAAATTAGAGAAAACTTGATAAATGAGATATGGCAATTTTTTTAACTTCTCTTCAAATTTACCTTACTTTAATTACAGTCTTTAATTTTTTGCAAAATGGTGTCATTTTTTTTTTTACTAAAATTCTAAAATTTTAGAAATCTGAAATTTTTTAGTTGTGGAATAATCGATGGGCCAGCACATATTTGGGGGCGGGGGGGTACCCAGTTACGCCAATGGGCGTATGTAACCCTTTAGATGCAATGAGGTCGCTGTTATAAATAATTTGGATTTATCAGAAACGAATGGAAATTCGTTCAACAAAGTAGTAACTTATACATATATGTATACTCGTTGCGAGTTGAAACGAGCGTGCGACGATAACGCTATCGAGAACTCGTTGCATTGACAATCCAATGATTCAAAAAGCCGCTGTTTGAAGTAGCGTTTTCCTTATCTCGCAGAGAAAGCTCTTGATATCGAGACGTTGTTCGACTTGTAACAGCAATGAAAGGGGCTAAGCCATTGAGGAACGCGGATAAGAAACAACACGATCCCATGTAAGAAAGAAACTACATACTAGCAAGTATCGGTGAAAGATCGTTTCAAATGCCGTATAGAAAGAGCAAGCGGTAGCTAGAACTTTCATTGCTCGCAAGAAAAGAAGAAGGAAATTTTTTATCCTCGATTATGCAACGGAAGCTGCAGAATCTGATATAACGTAATCTAATTTACAATTATAATTCGAAGGTTTTTATGAAAGGTATAGTTTGTTTTCAGAATAAATTTCCAAAAATACTCGGAACTTGTAGAAATTTATTTATTGAACGATATTATAGTTCCTCAATTTTTGGAGGGAATTATTTTTGAATCTTGAAAAATTCAATTTAAAATAAGAAATACTGAAATTTTTAAATGATTTATTATCCCTCGGACGGCGGACCATGGAGAGAGCCCGAATTTTTATTTAATTTGTACTTCATATTATTTCCATTTTTCAAATTTTTTCTTTAAAAATTATACGTTTAACTTTTGACTGATCTAGGCTCCGCTGTTCGAGGGTTAATAATTAAAATAAAACAAAGAAAATGGAAATGGACCCAAATTTCTTCAGGATTTACGTCGAAAAATAATGGTAACCCATCCTCTGTAAAAAAGAATAAAAAAAATATCCTGGCACGTGGAAATGCAAAATCCTTATGTTTTCCAAGTGTTTTCCGTCTCTCGTAAATGACGTCTTGTGGGTAAACGTTCAACTATACAAACCGCGATCTCATTCGTCTGAAATAATATCATCGTTCCCTCTTTCGATTTGTTTAAGTACGCGGAAATCAAACTGGATCGCGTAATTTATAACGTTATTTTTGATTTCCCGTGATTCACTCGTGGTCCACCCGCAAAAGGCGCGATCTGCAGCGAGAGAGTTCAGAATTTTTGAAAACTAACGTCGACCAGAAATGGAGATCTGAATTTATTAATATAAGAAATCTTAATCCCCTTCTGAACCCTATATAATATTTCGTTAAAATTCACCTATTGCTAGAAAAATATTGGTAAAAATTATAACAGATCTGTTAAATCATGTTTATTTATCGTACATTGTTTTTACCGGATAAATGAAAATAAATTTTCAAGTAAATTCGCTTGAAAAGTGCGTCACGTTCAGAAACAATATTTAATCCTTGAAATATCACATTATTTTCCTCTCCTGATTTGAAATAAACCTCGTTGAAATTAAAATAAGCGACGTATAAAAATGGAGCAAAGGATTGGGTTATGTATTACCTGAAATAACGAGAAATATACGTTAGTAGATTAAATTATACGTAACTAGGTTTACATTTTATATTTAACCCTTGAACAGCTGCGTCTGGGTCAATCGAAATCCAAATTTATAAAATATATATATACATTTAACCTCAAGTTAAATGCATTTTAAATAATTTTAGAAGAAACGGTGTAAAATTTAGAAAATTAAGATAATGTGGAATATAAAATTAAATTAAAATTGGGGCTCTCTCCATGGTCCGCCGTCCGGAAGGGTAATTATCGACACAAGTGATAAACGTGAAATATTTCACTTATTGAAAAAATAAAATTTGTACATGATGAGATCAGGACTAAATAGAGGGAATTCCCATCATTATAACGCAGTTAGTCCCTTAATAGCCCTTAATAGAGACAGACACTGTTCACACGCATCTTTAGATAATTGTGTACAGGAATGTAGCACATTCTTCCTAATATCTCATCGAACAAGAATTCCAAGGCATACGAGCATTCAACTTTCATTTCTCAAGTAAATCATATCATTGACACTACTACTGTTCATTGCTAACTGGTTATGCAAACTTAAGGGATCATTCTGATGATTAGATTTTATATTATTTTCAACTTCAAAATAAGCGTGCATCGATTACAAACTGATGAACGCTTTTTGTTGAGGGTGCCAGCTTGCATTTTGGGCAGGACCCACCTTAGCCCCCACTTTACCCTTTACCAACTGAAGAGACACGAGGTGATACATTGTCGTTTTCCTTTCCTCTTCCGTTTGTTTTCTAAGTGGATTTAGATCTCGAACCGGGTTACCATCGAACAGGAACAAAATGAATTCGATTTGGAAATAGAAATTAGGGTCGAGGACATAGAAACACATCTCTTTGTCCAGTTGAACGAAGTGAAAGAAGTTCAGGGAAAGTGTGACGAATAGGAATTTAATTACGTTTTCCTTTCCTTTCGTTTTAATGGGCTGGGGTAATCCACGATTTGTGAAATATTTCCGAATACGATTAAGATAATTCATTCATCTGAATATTTTCGACTGCATTTCACTTTTGTAATTTTAGAAATTTAATGTAAATTTGTTTATATTTTCTATGATATCATATTCGTATTTTTAATTATAAAAAATATTTTATAAATAAACAATTCAATTTATTTATTAAAAATCTATTTTTTTTTTCTTTTTAATTGATCGAATATCAAAATATGAGAGGATTTAGCAATTTTACTAGCTTCACAGCACAGGGACATTGAAAACGAAAGTACAGGAGAGAAGCAGATGAAAGGAGCAGAAAAAGGGAATTCATGGATACCGATTAGCATGGAATTTATTTCGATCACGAATTTAGCAGGCGCCATCCCACGTTCTCTTTCTCTCTCTCTTCTCCTTTTTTTTTTTATTGTTCTTTTCCATCAAAGCATCGATGCCTGACACGTTCTTGAAACCGAATCTCGTGTTTGTATGGCCTATTCAGGACGTAGACATAATCGTGGCGTGGCTGCATAACGGTAAAAACAGATCTGCGTGCATTCACTTTTCCCCGTTCCTTGCTTGTGCAGTTTCTATTGCATATGTACGCGAACGAACACAGCTGTGGGTATGCAATACCTTTTCAAACTGACGAATCATCGATCCGTGCAATCGTCGTGTACAAATAACTCGAACTGTGTTACCCTTTCCTTTCGAGACACTTCAATGCTGCCAATTTACATTCTCACGCGATGTACTCTCAATTCTCTGTTAAATAAAAAATTGAAAAGAATTTAAATTTGAAATTTGGAAATTTTTAATTTAATAATTAAAAATTATATTATTTTGTTTCTAGATCACTATGGATATTAATATTCCCAAAATTAAGATTCTGACAATTCCTCCTTTCTCTACATTCTTTTTCTTCAAGAAAATCTAAACTTAAATTAAACTGAAAATTTTGGAGGATCTGAAATATAATTCCATCAAACTATACCAATCTAAAATACAGAACGAAATCATTTCCAAACAGAAGAAGGGAGATTAACAGTCATTTACATTTGTTTTGTCTGGTTAAATACGATTTTATTCATCGTTCGCCGTATTATCGTCCCAGTAAATAGACGATATCTCTTTCTGTTTCCAGACGAATCCGATGTGCCGAGTTTCGAGGGGAAGGTGACGAGCAGGTTTCAGACGAGAATCTTCAAGATAGCTCGAACGAATCCCGCAAGAAACCTGAAATAAAGCAAACATGCTTATGATAAGCCAGAGACGAAGGCATCCCCGTTGGAGGATGCTACTCACCGTCGTTATTTTATCCGACCTCGTTAGGCATTGCGAACCGATCTCGACGAAACGGTTAACGGACACCTCCGGTTCATCATCATCCTCCTCCTCGTCGTTGTCGTCGCCGACGTTATCGAGAAGCAGTTCCTCCGAAACGAGATCGCAGAATCTTGGCTCACCGAGCGATCTAGCTTGGCAAGCATGGCTGCTATTGGACTCGCAAAACGGAGGACAATCCAGCTTAGATTCCGCCACATTTCTCCGACGAATAACACCGAAAAGTGTTTTCATCGCGCCTGAACTGCCAGCGTTACCACCTTGCCCGGACGGCTACCACGCTGACACGATGGGCAGATGCGTGAAGAGCGTGAACATTGACCATCAAGCTCATCTTGGCTTTCTTCTACAACGATTGAACACCCGATACGGCAATCGAGGGGGCAGTTCCGAGTTCCCATCGCCAAATAACAATCCAAAGAAATCCAGCGGACCGTTGCAATTAAACATTCCTCTGTTCTCGCTGGTGGACACCGAGCCGGCCCAATCGGATCCCGAGGAAACCAGAGGCTCGTTCAGATTCCCGATAATTGTACCCCCCGAAGAGGAGATCGATTCCAACGAAGAGGAAGAACGATCGACGGAGATCGGTACCACTTACGAGACGACGACACAGACGACAACGACCACTCCTGGAACCAGCACGACGTCCGATCCGACGACCACATCTGACGCGACCACTTCCGACACCACCGTTTCCGATACAACATCTGACGCGACGTCATCCCAGTCGACGACGTACGGCGACGATACGAGCACCTACGATACAACGATCTACGAAAGCAGCACCTACGAAACTACCGCCTACGATACGACGTCTTACGAGAACAGCACGGAAATGGAGAAGGATGAGACCTCTCCCGATAGCTTAAACACCACGACCATTCAAAACGACGTTTAATCGTGCTACCTTGATCTTCATGGGTTCTTTTCAGAATTTCGAATTAGCCCTAGTGCCAATTCGTCTAACGGAGACTCGACGGTTCAAGGGACTCTGAAGTGTCTAACGAGCTGACTTGCTTGGTGACCAGATAAGCGTTGACTTTCATGGTGAAAGTTCTTCAAAGAGAAATGACCGTTTACGGTGAAATGTTGAAAAATTAAGATTCTGAAATGATATACTGAATCATTGAACGATGGTAGATGACGAAAGGGGTAAGACAGTAGAAGAGTGATCTAGAAAATACCAAAGTCTTTTACTGTTAGACTTAGAACAGCCTCGGCTTAATCACCTTGCCCGGCTTAACTTTTGAAAAAGTTTCTTTTACAACTGTCGCTTTAACGATATCATTTACCAGCGCCGTCCGCATTTGTAAGTCTATATCACATTTATAATCGAGAAACGTTTGATTAATCACACGGCCCACCTTGAACGGAGCGCGTTCAACGTCTGAACTCTTTCGCACGGTGATACGTGTATCGTGATAGACGTACAGAAGGATACTCGTGTGATCCATCTAATTTTGTAACTGTGTGTCAGGAATATCTCTCGTCTTGGTTATAAGTTTTTAAAGGAAGGCTTTTATTTCAAAAATGGGTGAGTTTAAAGTGTTGCCTGTTTGGAATTTATATAAAAGAGTGTTAGATAAAAAAAATGGAATTTCAAGTTATCTATCTGCTATCTTATACTATTAGGATAATAACACTAATGGTGATAGTTAATTTTCTAATTACAAATTTCAAGCTTTCTATTTGCCACCTTGCATCATTAGAATACTGTTACTAATAGTAATAATTAATTTTCAAGTTATAAATTTCAAGCTTTCTATTTGTCATCCTACGTTATTAGTATCATCATACCAATTGCCATACTAGTAATGTAAGGTAGCAAATAGAAAGTTTGAAATTTGAAATTGTAAAATTAACTATTTCATTGTAAACAAAATATCTATGGTACATGTATCGCTATGCGAAAGAGGCTGTTACTGGTACGGGTGTACATATACAATTTGTACAAACACTTATGATGTAGTAATCGTATAATAATGATTGTGCTATATGATGTATACTTAATTCTAATTTATGTATGAGCATAATAACATACATAATTGTACAGTAAGGCATTGTCCTTAATCACATATTACACGTAGTCGATTAAACTATAAGCGGCACTGGTCTCTCTGGAATTCTGCTCTCCAAGAAGCTGATCCAGAGATCTTATCGATTATCAATTCGACGTATCAATTCTTAAGGCCTAGATTCTTTTTTTTTTTCCAATATATCGGAATGTTCAACGAGTAACCATATAATTAAATGCGTAAACAAGCAACCGTGTGTCCGTGTTTAATATAGAGAATAATAAATTGCTCGATGAGATTAATTGTATAAATTGCTTAGCACAATACTGTGATACCGGAGGAAAGCAGGAGACGTGTAAGTAAGTTGCGAATACATTGTAGCAAGCGTGTTACGTTAATTACGATTAAGTTCTGCCGAATTGAATTTCACATCGCGAGATATTATTAGAGAATTATAATAGGTCGTGTTATGGAAAATGTCAAATTTTTCTAAAGAGGAATGAAAATTGTTTCTCAAATTCTTACGAATATTTTATTCGTCGAAATAGGTAGCAAATTGTATAGTCTTTTGCATTGGCGTATTTAGGATATTTTCTGGGATCCCATAGAAATTTTGTAAATTAGTAATTCTAAACATCTGGAATTTTGGAAATCTGATATTTCATTTCGAAATTCTAAAATTCTGGAATTTCAGAATCTTAAAATTTTTTAATTATAATTTTTCAAGACAAACGAAAAGAAATAATTTTTTGCAAATTTTCTAAACAAAAATTAGTGCACTCTTACGAATAACAAATTATTTCGACGAATAAAACGTTTGTTAAAATTTCAAAAATGATTTCATTTCTCCTCGAAAAATCCGATATTTCATATTACGAAATGAAACACCTAATATCTTGATTTTTCCGAGGATAGTAAGATGTTTTATATTCTACTATTAGACGAAGCGATTGATAGAGCAGGATAGAAACGTAACAATGTATATTTATCGAGATACTTTCGATTTGATAGCTGGTAAAAATAACCAGTGCAATGAATATCATCGATACATGAAATAGAATCATGTGACATTTAAAATCAGTAGCTGTATCAATTGATATCGATGTTAGATGATTTATTCAATTCAGTGGCATTGGCGTAACTAGATATAAAACCAGGGTGGACCTGCCCCCCTCAAAAATGTCTATTGGTCCTTCACCATTCTAAGATTCAAAAATTTTAGAATTATAAAATTCTAATATTTACACTTAACATTGTTAATAAAACTAAGGGATTTGGCCCACTCCATCCAGAAATCCTAATTACGCCAATGCTTTGTAGGAAGGTTCATATGGTCGCGTGCAACTTAGGCTTCCCTTAATTAACACATTAATTGTCATATTAGATGATACTTACCTACATTATTAAAATTTTTTTTACTTCTATATTAAGTAGTAGCGCAACTAGGGGGGTCAGAAATCTCGGTTGACCCCTCGTTAAGAAATTAAGAAACTTTGTTTTTTAATAATTACCGCAATATTTTCGAAAGTTTCAGAAGACGTGGTTGGGAATAATAAAAAATTAGGAATCTTATTAGTATTCTCAGAATACTAAGTGTTTCTTAAAAATAGAAATATTATCTAATAAAATTTGTAGGAATTTCAATATGGCAGTCAATGTGTTAAAAAGAAATATCTCACTACCTGCTTTATTTGTCCATATTCTTTATAAATACACGAAACTAGGAGGTTTTAAATTATGCTCTCCTTTTCTCTCCCGCCTTTTCTGGTTCCTCCCACATTAAAAGCAGGTAGTGGGAGGCTCTTTATTTTATATTTACCCTAGGTTGCACCTGACTGTACATATTTATCAATACAAAAAAAATATTGTATCCATTGTCAACAGTGGTTCCCTAGCGCTATGAAAAGGGAACAGGTAGGCTAGAATTTTCGAAAGGGCGTTTACCTGCGTTAGTTTACTGCATAAAACATACTACCTGCAATGGAAAATTATTTAGCTGAACGAGACGAGTGACTTAGAGTGATAGCATACAATTATACTACGCTCATTTGCTGTTATAATTAAAGATAAACTATTGATAAGAAAATTGAACAATATTTTACAAAATTCTAAAAGAAAAAAAATTAAGTGACAAAAATGTTCACTCAGAATAATTCTGAACGACCTAATTATTAGGTCCTAATACATAACTGAACATTATATCATCGATTAACGATTCTTAAGAGTATCGTTTGATTTTCTTAGATTTAAAACGACATTGAAGTAGGATCTTCTAATTTGTAATAACCGTTTTAACGTCGACTGAATCATTAATTATCGCGCAACTCGTGCCTTGAGTAAGTAAAATTCAACTTCGCTAATTAAGTAATCAGGGGCAGAGGTGTTAATTATGTGTCCAATACTGCCAAACCTATTATGTCAATTTAGTGCTGTCACGATCAGTCTTCGATTCCATTGCACCAAATGCTGTACTAACGCAAGTTTAAAAAAAAGAAAAGATTAATGTTGACATAGTCAATGAATAATGCCAACTACTTAAATTTTAAAGTACTTTGCTGGAGCACCAAAAAGGGGTGTATTATTGTATGATAATGCAATCTCGCATCGATTGAGATTTTCTTGTCAAATTATTGAATTTTCATTAATTTTTCTAATTTTTTTCATAACTTCTTACAGAGCGATCTGGTTAACAAACTAAAATATTTTTCAAAAAAAGGGTGTCTACTCTATTCTCTGAACTTAAATTTCCCAGTATGGCTTATATTTTTAGATTTTAATAAAGAGGTTTTTGCAATAGTGAATTAAAAAAGGAAGGCATCATTGGCGTAACTAGGATATTTTTCTAAAGTGGGCTAGGTGTACAGAATTTTAGAATCTTAAAATAGTGAAGACGCTAGTCCACATTTTTGGAGGGCCATTCTGACCTCTACCTAGTTATGCCAATGGTAAAGCACAAAGAGTGATAAACCATTACTCAATTTTTCTGCAAAAATTTTCCACTTTCTACAACGAATTCTAAATGTTAGTTAACTTAGTGTCAGAATATCCTCCGAAGCTACTGTATTTTTAGCGGTTTTTTTTTTTTTATTTTCTACACGTCGCGATTGAAAACGTCGAGGCATGCAAACCGAAAATACATCTCCAGAATACCGCGCCGTTATACAAAGAACGCGTCGATACGCGAAACTTCTGTTATGAAAACAATAAGTCGGCGACAAGGTCGTGTTTAATCATGTTTTATCGTGCACGAAATGTACGCGCAATAAGAAACGATCACATATTGTATATATCGTGGCCATGGATCACTGTCCGACACGAACGGTGACATCTCTTTGTACTCGTTGACGATACGCTATCGATAAGAACGAATTATAATAAGATACATCGTCGATTAATCTTCGCAGTGCAAACAGTGGAATAAAACGATTCTACGAAATGCTTAGTAGATCCGAACGATCTGCGTGTGTATAGTTGAATCACGAATTACCATCATTGTCTTCAATTGAATCTTGAACTTTTAAATCAGCTTCGAAGTATTAGTGTGTAAAAGATATTTGGTATGATATTCACAGATGAATTTATTTATGGAAATCAATGGAAATTTAGAAGAAAAAAAAAAACATTAAAAATACTGTTTTGGTATTTCTATTACTTAATAGAAAAAGAAAAATTTTTAAAAAATCATATAGGTACTGGAATCAATATTTTTTATATATTAAATTAATACCTAATGCTTTTATTTAATTTATCTTATATTAATTATTCGATTTTTATTCGGTATTTAAAAAAAAAAAGAGGAAAGAGTTTATAATAAAAGCAATGTATAGATTCATCTATGTGTGCCATTTCAAATACTTTTGTTGCATCCTTAAACGCGCGGAATCTGGGTTCACGAACTCAGGAAATATGCTTGTGACCCCGGTATATCGAATCAGACTGATTTTAGCGGTATTGCTTTTTATTTATAGAACACGAAATCACACGTCTTCTGTCGTGAAAAATCTCGAAAGGTAAATCGCTGTTCCCCTCAGCGACCAAGTATTGTTCATACAGCTTTATCATATACACGTCGTCATGTCTACTCTTATGGTATGAAGAGACACAAATTGTTGAAATTATGCTTTTCGTTTGGTTTTCCATGAAAGAAAACTGCGAACAATATACCGTGAAATTTAATATCGCAACATATGGAAAGGGAAACATACAATATCTAAATGTCTCCTACTATTTCTTCAACTTTTTGTAGCTTTTAATATGTTCAGTTTAAGTTCATAAGCATAATTATTTTTTAAACTTTTAAATTTTTACATAATCTTCAGATTCAACTTTTACATAAAGTTTTTTATATTCTCAATGACTTCAGCTTGAATTGAACAGTATTAGATGTGTTTTAAAAATTACCACAATTTTTTGTAGAATTTTCAACATTTCACGTCTCCGATATAATTGAGTCAAAGCTTACACCTACATTGTATAGCTAAAACAGGTATCTACATAATATGAATGTTTTTAATTTGAGAATTATTCTATATCAACGTTTTGACCATGGTATTCAAAAGAATAAAAATTAGTCCGTAATATCGTTAACTTTTCCAATCATCGTTACAACCGTTTTCTATACAGTTTTACCTGTAAAATTATTAATCCAAAAAGACACGGGATAGAATGCATACAATAAAAATTAGAATTCTTTATATTTTATTTTCAATGAATTTTTCTTTACGTGGGTCTCACACGTACATTGAATTTTAACAAAATTAAAAATTTAATATCATGGCCAGTAATTTTATCGTTCTGCGTATACTTCGATGTGGTGTGTAATCTCTCTCATGTATCTGAATGTTAATTTGTGTACATATTAATTTTATTAAGAATTGTATATATAATGGTATAATTAAGAAGCATCAACAGCATCTTAATGCGTATTAATTGTAACTGTATTAAATATTATTGTATTATTTATAACTAAATATATTGATGTATATTATACATGTCGTGTTGTGTAGGAGCTGTTAGATTGCAAAAGGAAGAAGTTATAAAATCACTTGATGTTGATCTTACATCAAAATATTGTGATTTGTTATTATTTACAACCTGTCCAGGCACAATAAGCAATTATGTTATAAATGATTTTATTCATTAAATACTTTGAAGTTTACATAACTTAAATTTGTTAATGAAACTGGATATTATAATGTACTACTAGATGTAGTCTTTATTCCTTTAAATCCTGTGGCTAAAAAGAATTTTTCTGTAGATTCATCTCTTGTGGCTTCAGGCCTTACATTTCTAACATGTTTAAAAAATTTTAGAAGATCTTTCTCTAATTGTTGAGACTTTTCACCATCCCAAACTTTACAGACAAATGTTCCATCTAGGCATGTAATTTGTAAAGCAAATTTCAATGCAGTATATGCCAGCTTTATTATATTTTCATGATCCATGGCTTTTATACCAGATGCATTTGGAGCCATATCCGATAAAACCACATGGGCTTTTTCATCTTTTAATAGTTTTAGAAGTTCCTTTTGTGAAGTTATATTAGTGAAATCCATATTACCCAATAAAGTTGCACCTTTAATTGGATACATTGGTATTTTGTCTATTCCAATCACAGTTCCAACATCACCATCATGTTTACCATTTGCATTTGTCATTTTGATGGCAACTTGGGTCCAGCTGCCAGGAGCAGCACCACAATCAATCACAGTTTGTCCAGGTTTTAAAATCTTAAACCTTTCATTGATTTCTAATAATTTGAATGCACTTCTGCATCTATAGCTTTCTTTTTTTGACTTTTCTACATAAGGATCTTTTAACTGCCTCGTAAGCCATAACTGTGAACTATGTTTCTTTCCTTTTAAATTTTTCGCTGTTTCTTTAAATAATTTAGCAGATGTATGAATATCTTTTGCTATTAAAAAATTGCTATATAAACTTTTCATCTTTGATTATCAATATAACCTCAAATAATATAACTTGTATTAAAAAGTATGTACACAAATTAATTAAATGTTTTGATTATTTACTTGTACTCTCATATTGATTACTATTCAATCGTACAAGGAGAATTTCCATGTACACATTTTCCTGTAATTAAATTCATAACACTAAACACAAGTTTTTATAACTACATAAATAAAAGTTGTGCTCCGATTCTATAGTATCAGCTGATTAAAACGGAAGAATACGCATGCGTAGAAACCCTATGATGGTGACGGAACTTCGTAGTTACGAAAAGTATTTGATGTTGCTTGCCGGCGAAGATGTGATAGAATTCCACGAGTAAACCGATCATTCGAGCTAATGTTGCAATTAAATAAGTGATTTGCAATGAACTTAACGACAGGAAATCCTCACGGCAATGGCTTGCTCTATGCTGGTTTCAATCAGGACCAGGGTATGTGACCGAGTGTACTACATTTGACAGTCCGGTCATATACTGTCAAATTTATTTTTTTATACCTAACCTCTGTATTAACGTCTGCCCTGCAAACTTATCAAAACTTTATTTTTTATGTAATCAATATCGCTCTGATGTTAAACAGAACATTTTCAGATGATATTATATGTTAAAAATAATTAAAAATACATAAATATAATGCCATTTTCTCTTTTCTAACCTAATTCGTGTAAAATTTATGTCAAATTCGGATAATAAATTTGTATTAAATTTGACTTATCGATTAGATTTAAGCTATCTTCTTTATAAAGATTTTATGTAAATTACTGTCTTAATTATTTACATTTTTCTTATAAATAAATTTACATAGAAGTACATTATTTTTAAATTAATAATCTGTATAATTGTAATATTAAATGAAAGATTTATTTATAATATTATAGGTTTTATTTAAGTTATTAGAAAATTTATTTCTTGTATCACATCTTCTTTTTACATTCTTTTGTGTATATCATGTGATATGACATTATTTCATAAAGAGCTCCTTGATAATCATTCAAATGTAATGGTTTTATCTCAAGTCCCTATGTGTTTGCTTCAATGTATGTATCAAATGCCATATTGCATTTTCAAAGAAAAAAGATAAATATATATATACTACTGAAACAGATATTAATATCATTATTATGCATGTAATCTTTTCACTTATAGGATGTTTTGCTTGCGGTATGGAAAATGGCTTCAGAGTATATAACTGTGATCCCTTAAAGGAAAAGGCACGTCTTTTTAGTGATGGAGGTCTTGGTTATGTGGAAATGCTGTTTAGGTGTAACTATTTAGCCCTAGTTGGCAGTGGTGCAAAACCCATGTACCCAACAAATAAAGGTAAAACATTTGATGTTTTCAGGAATGAAAGATAAAAGAATAAATTACTTATCTTACATAATACTTGCAGTTATGATATGGGATGACCTGAAAAAATCTCCAGCAATTACTTTAGAGTTTAATGCTCCAGTGAAGGGTGTCAAACTGAGAAGAGATAGGATAGTAGTAATTTTAGAAGGTGTTATAAAAGTTTATACATTCACACAAAATCCTCAACAGCTTCATGTTTTTGAGACCAACCCAAATCCTAGGGGTCTGTGTGTATTATGTCCAAATAGTAGTAATTCCCTGCTTGCTTTTCCTGGTAGAAAAAATGGTCATGTACAAGGTAAAGTTTTGTATAATAGATTTCTCAACTTCTTCAATTCTTTTTTCTCACAAACCAATTTTTATTTTCTTCCTTTCACAGTGATAGATTTGGCTAATACAGAAAAGCAACCATTAAATATAGAAGCTCATGAAACACCATTATCGTGTATAGCTTTAAACTTACAAGGTACTAGATTGGCTACTGCTTCAGAGAAAGGTACTTTGATAAGAGTATTTGAAACGCAGAGTGGAAATATGATTAATGAATTGAGAAGAGGAGCTAATCATGCAAATATTTATTGGTAAATAATAATAAAGCACTGTTAAAATTCGTTTTCATATCATCATTAGTGATTTTATTAATTTATGTCATTACAGCATCAATTTTAATCATGATTCAACTTGGTTATGTGTAGCAAGTGATCATGGTACTGTACACGTTTTTGCTGTAGAAGATCAAAAATTAAATCGTCAATCTAGTTTAGCATCTGCCACTTTCCTGCCAAAATACTTTAGTTCAAGCTGGAGCTTTTGTAAATTTCAAGTTCCAGGTGGTCCCCAATGTATGTGTGCGTTTGGAACTGATAACAATAGTATTATAGGTCAGTAACATATTGCGGTGGTATTTTAATTCTTCAACATTTTTTTTTATGATAATTTTTCATTATTTTACAGTAATATGTGCAGATGGTAGTTATTATAAATTCGTATTCAACAATAAAGGTGAATGCACGAGAGATTTCTATGCACAGTTCCTTGAATTAACTGACGACAAAATGTGATTGGAGAATGAAGAGGAGGTAAACTCCTGAGTATAGGAAATTTGAAAAATTTGTACGTTATTTAATTTTCTGTATTATATAGCAATAATCGAAGGAAGAGAGTATATTTTAATACGTTTTCAGTGTTCGTGAAATTTACAAGGTATAGTTTGCATGGAATACTGTTTGTTATTTAAAGTCGTACTATGTGGTACAGGACCAAACGGAAAGTACTATTATTTGTTGGTGTTACGTGCACGGTGCGTGAATTATTGATAACAAATTGAAAATGAACTTTAAGGAATACTATAACATGTTGTTATTAACTTGTTATGTGGGCCTATTCTACTTATGGAACTACAGGTTCCTGAATGTTAAAAAGAAAATGAAAAAGAATATTTGAAATTTCATTGAACGCGTCATTGTAAAAAGTAGTTTTCTTACACAATTAAAACAATTTATTGTTAACGCTGACGCAAAATTATGATATGAAAAATATCATCGCAAAGGTAATCAAATCATGTTTTGTAGGATATATTTTGTTAATAATTCAATCATGTGTTTTTTTTATATTTATTTTATAAAATTATTAATCTTCCGTTTAACGTCATGGATCGTATATTATGCCTGAACCCGCTTCATATCCACCTATCATGAACAACTATAACGTTTGACTAATCATCGAATCGGTTTTTAATGATTAGCCAAATAAATAATGGGACGTATATAACGTAATAGAGTTTTGTAATCTTTATTTTTATGATCTCCATACATTTAATATACATATACACAAGAAATAACTACATTCACTTGTTAATATTGAAATATTACCAGAAAATATCAACGTTATTGTAGTATCATTAAGAACTTGACATCGAGTTTTAAAATAAAACTGAATATGAGACGAAACTCTGTATGTTGTTTATAATAAAATATCGATGATCAGATACAAGCGATGTATTTTGTCTTCTTCTTTGTTATTTCGAATCATAATCTTACGCAACTCTAGCAATTAAAATCAGTCTTACATAAGTAGAGAATATCATCAGGTGTAAACTTAAACCTTGAATGAAACGTCGTTATCAATTTAAAAAAATTATGTATATGATGGCAATAATTAAAATGAAAAATATATTACGATATATGCGTCGCCGCTTTTTCGATATGCAATTTTATTATTAAAAAATTTCAGAACAATGTTTAAACTTCTCCGCGTTGTTCAAAATGTATTTTGAATCTAATTTCAAATTACGAAACAACGCGAGTTGTTCAAATATCAATTGTAACGCATGAGCAAGATATAATACATGTAATAATATGAAGCAAGCTTTTTGTACTGCAGATCACTTTTGAGCTTCGTGAAATAAACGTCTTCGTCATGTCATGTATACGATAATGTACAGTGTTTTTCCAACATAAATATCCCACATTTTCTTTGTCGTTAAATTGTTAATTTTTCTTTTCTGGACAAAGACGATGTGTTCGAATTCGTATAATTTTCGTAACCATTCGTATGACCATTAAATCGTACGTCTCTTCCATTTGAAATTTCGAAATTTGTTTAAAAAACACTGTCATTTGAAAGTTATCTCTCAGTACCGAGAGTATTGTAATCAAATGCGATTTCACATTTATTGTAACGAATAAAATCGATTTTCTGTAGCTACTTCAATAAATTTTTGTAATATCTTTAAACCTCGTACGGTTTGTTTGCTTGTACCGGTACGGCTTTCGGTTTTTGTACGACCGGAACTACAGGCTTTTTCTTTACGCCGTGAAGAATGTGAGTTAATCCTTTCTTCGTCTCGAGACTCTTGTAAGTGCTGTACACAACAAACCACACGTATGAGCTGGTAATTACGAGAAACAGAACGATCATACCTGAAATAATGAAGTTTATCAAGCATACGTGATATAAAAGAATTATTTAAAAAATATCTACGTACGTTCACAAATATCTGCTTTACCACCAAGGGTAGCGATAAAGGGGCAGTCTTGTTCAACCAGGAACAAGGAAATTGTCAACGCTGATATTATAGTCATCATGACCATCATCCAAGGCGCCATGAAGTGACGATTATTCTATCAGAAGAAATGACTTTTTCTTAATCAAAAAATTACTCTGACATGCGACTGTGTAAAATGTTATTACCGTTAGCGCACCGTACAGAAGCAATATAGTGGATATAAAATGTATCACCGTGATGACAAGTCCGCAATACATCGAGTAAACCGTTTCTGGAACGATGAAGAATCCGCTCAAAATTTGTCGAAAATGAATGAAATTAAATAGAACGGTATCGAGATAAATGTATGAGAGGAAAGACTTGTTAGGAAATAATTCTTATGGCTTTTTGTAAAATAATAAAACATAAAGCTGTTTGGAGTATGTACCCAGTAAACAATTTGCGCGCAGATTGGCAGCAGATCTGACAGAATCTGTCTACAAATCCGTAGCCATCTTTTTCTGTATTTGGCTTGATAGAATCAAACGCTCATACTTCGGAAAAAGATTTTAAATACCATTTATATAGTCACTGTTCCGTTTAAAATTTAAATGGCTGAAGTTGCAGGATCTGCTCGGTTTCTGCCGCCAATCTGCTTTAACAGGTTTTGTTATATTTCTGCCGCGAATCTGCTACAATAGCTGAATTTAACGCATCCTGCATCAAATCTGTTGCGATTCTGTTTATAAAACCTTCTAACAGGAATTCGACAGAATCTGCTATTCGCAGGATTGGCTGACTGGCTATAATTTTACAAGCACCAGTTGCATTGTGATGAGCCATATCCATTTTCCTAGTATTAAGGTGGTTAGAGGATATGTCTTCTAAAGCTTCTCTCTCCAGAGCATCTTCTGTATCTCTTACCACCATTTCTTGAATTCCCATTGCATGTGCCAGTGCGAGCACGAAAAATATCATACTGAAGCCTGATGTAAACTGTATCGAAGAAAGAAATTTATAGTGAGAGCAATCATTGTTGAATTATAACAGTGAATAATTATTGTATTTACCAATTGAAACACAGCTATTAACACTGTGCCTTGTTTCAAGTTGAAATAGTGTAAAAAGTTTTTTAACAGTCCCACTTTCATTTTGTTTAATTTATAATAAAACTTGGAAATATTCTTCCTGAAACTAAAAGGAAACAATTTCAGGAGAATATTTATAATAATTTGTTTAATAAGATTTATTATTTGTATCCAAATGTTTGATTTTAATTTCTTCAATTTCAAATCTTATTAATTATCAAAAATAATGAAAAAAAGTCATCATTAGATTGGAGTCGCTGCGATCGTTTTGCTTACAATAACGATAACAACAACACGAAAAAAAAGGGAGGCCTCCCCGCTACATTGAGGATGTAATTAAGTGGTCACCCTTTCCCTCAAAGGGAAAGGAAACTATGCATGTTGTCACTCACCTGGCAGAAAAAGGAGCACAGAATATTACTAAAACGTAGCTCACAATGAGAATCAATAACTTTCACTGTTTCTCGCTTGGCTGAAAGCGAAAGATTTGATTGTCGAGAGAAGTGGTATCATACGAAGTCGAAGGATCTTGAAGAAGAAATATTATCCCTCTTGGTCAAGTATGCTCGAAATTACACAGTAACACGAAATTCGGATATTTTTTCTGTGTTTTTTCTTCGTGGACCAGTGTACTTTCGACGCGTAAAACACAAGTTTATTTCGTCCAGGAGGTAGGAGCGTAACCCCTGGTGGTAGATTGCACGACATGCGCACAAGTCGAGCCACTGCCGCATCCTTCAAGGTGCATCCATTCCAACTTGATCATTGATTGATACTGCCGCAAAATTATTAATTTCTGTTCTTGTAAATCCGTTTTAAACAGAATATTATTTTGACATTTTATCGCGATCGAAATTTTTAGAATTTGGGAGTTTTAGGAATTTTGGAATTGGGAATATTTTTTAAAAATAATATGCACTTAAAAATTGTTTAAATATCGAAAATTTTTATTTTAATAAAATTTATAAAATTAATGTTTATTTAATTTGAATAACTTCCAGGGAAACAATATTTAAAATTCCCAAGATTTTAATTTTTTAACTACAGAAATCATATATCACTTGGGTTACGTATCGACAATATCAGGAAAGTTTGAATTGCAGTTTGAAAGTTAGTTCGATGGCTGAATCATCTTTAAAGTAGTCATAGAAACGCGACGCTGGGGTGGTTCATATTGAATGGGGGTAACTTTAGCGATTGTCTTTTCGAGGTGTCACGAAACAGTACGCTTCTAGTTGACGCGTCGATAGTTTGAAGGAGGCTAACATGGACCGGAAATATCAGAGGGTTGAAAAGGGGGTGGGCGCGTTCCATCATCCACCAAGAGCAAAGTACAGTGAAGAGACGAAAAATCTGATTAAACGTAAGCAAATTTATCATAAAAAACAAAAGTGAAAAATGGTAAGAATTAAGGGTTAGTTTTGTTTTATTATAGTTTTAATGGAGGAGTCTAAAGTGAGCATGATGAAGAGAAAATCAATTCAAGAAGCACTCGACAGGGGTGATTCCTTACCGCTTCCCACGGATAAATCAAAACAGAATGCGAATAAACGTAACACGGAGTATCGGGTAAATTTGATAGGTTTATTTATAAATATTACACGCACTAACCGTTTTATTATTTTTACAGGTCACGATGCCTTCTATTTGGAAGAAACGAACTCAGGATGTCATCATTCAAAGTGGCGCATACGAGAGAGAACAATATAGAAGGACATCCCCTCTTCGTAAGATACTTCAAAATTTGTATAATTATAATGCTGTAAAATATCTTTTTATTATTGATAAAATTTAGGAAGTAAAGAAAAGCAAAAGCGTCATCTGGCATGTATCATGGCATACGGAAAAGATATGCCAGAAACTCCTCATGGACCAAAAGTTCTTCACAAAGCAAGACGAGAGCGACGTTCGTCAGACGATGTAAATCCTATCGATGAGTGTAAGTAACAGAAATAAATTAATATCTAACATTACTACACTAATATTTTATTTTTTATTTTGTAGTGGTACGAGGGATTCAGGAGAGAATGGAATTTTTAAGCGACATGGAGAGCCTTGGAATGGGAAAAAAATATCGTCCTATGATACAACAAGAAATAGCACAAAAATTGCGTTTAATCGAATCAGTGGACAAGGAAAAATCCAAGGAAATCAGGAAGGAGATAAGGGAACTTGATAAACCATTACCGAAACCATTTCCATTAGGACAATTGGATGATAATTAATAATTTTTGTATTTACCACTCTTTTGTATCTAAGTAATTTATATTTTTTTATTGTGTTTACCGAATACGCTGCATATACATGTAATACAAAACGCTAGAGATTTGAATTTGTCGCGTTTAAATCGATTCGTTAAATCGACGCCTTCGAGTCGAGTATTTAAGAAGGCGCATGCGCGGCGGGAGAAGTCGGAGTCAGCCGGCCGGAGAAACCGCGTCAGTCGTCAGTTGTGCGCCACACGGCAATGGCGTATGTTGTTGGTGGTTTTGTATTATCGTTCGTACTTTGCCGACAGCTGATATCGTGGTCTTTTCAAAACAGACAACGCGTGTGCACATAAATCATTACTCGAAAGATCATCGTATACGTAACTGTAATTTCGAAAAGCCGTGGTATTACGATCTCGCAGAATCCTGGATGATCTACAAGTGATCCAATATGGCGTCGACCGATCTGTCGTTCGGTAAATGATGAACCCGTGTACCATACACACCTTTGACAAGGTCTTCCCGAGGTCGTCCGGTTTTTAAAAGCAACCTTTCCACCCTTTTAACAATGTCGCTATAATATTACGATCTTCTGATATATTTTTCTTTCTTAAAATCTTTTATATATTCAAAATTATTTTGTAAACATCTTTTAAGAAATTATACTTTTTTAAGTTAAGTCCAAGCACATATTGAAAATTTATCAGATAATCGTTAATACAAAGATCGATGTACAAATAAAAAAATATAATATTTAATATCATTACGTATGCTATTTGAGGTTAACAAGTTTGAGCAATAACGGTTTCCTCGTTTACGTAAATGCCCGATGGTTTTCCCAACAATTATTGACCTTCGCGTTATAATATTATTTTTCTTTCCCTTTTCTTTTTTTGTGAAAAGTGACACTTGGTAATTTTCCGTGAAGTGATTTACTTTTATTTTGCTTTTCGTCGCCGTGCCCAACCAGGCTGCATACCAGCGTTCTACAGAGAAGTCTACGAGAAGATCTGCTCTCCCACGAGTGGAAATGTGGAACGAGAGGTGTTTAAATCCCTTCTTGTCAAGTCCCAGCTGAGTAGCTCCGTTCTCAGCCAGGTATGTTTCTCTCTTTAAGTCTTTCTCATTTCTTTCTCCTTATTGTCGCGTAGCTACCACCACATTCAAGAAGAGAGAGTCGAATGTTTTAACTTTGTAATTTCTTCGCACGTCGTACTGTTAGGTTAATGCTACCGTTACAGATATACGATTAACTTCTCCCGGATCGAATGACGATCAGCCATTGATTTATGGCGGATAAGAACCAGCTTTTTTCATGAAACTTAAAATTGCTTAATTTTTAATTTTTCACACTATGGAATGAAAATAAAAGATAGCTATTATTTAAAATAATAGCAATTTTCTTCTTTCTTTTTTTATTAGTATAAAGTGCAATAATTTAAATTCTATCAAAGAAGTAAATGAATTATATCTGTTCTACAAATCTTGTTTAAAATCATTCTATACTGCATGCATTATGATAAATGTTTTAAATGGTCATTCGTACGTCCTTGTCATGCTTATCACATTAGTTAATACAAATTGCATCGAACCGGTTAGATAACGAAGCAAATGTACATACAACGGTATATGTATAGACGACGCGTCGAAACAGATGCCACGTGAATAAATATTCTGCATAGCGGTTCATAACGAGATAAACCGTTCCGGAATTTTTTCACGACCGTGACCAGACTCGATAAGCCTAGAAAGGATTCTTATCTATAGTTAACTAGGTCCTTACGAAACAAAAGGGACCAAACTGGATTCGGAGCGTACAATCACTTCTGATTTGCATCGTATGCGATACATACGGTGTCTTGTCTGAATCACTGGGGTCACGTTAAATACGCATACTTGTAGATATGATTCAATCTTTTAAAGATGAGTAATTCGATATTCTATCATGTTCGATGTGTATTCATTTTAGAAATCTGGAATTTTGGAATTCGGAAAATCTGAAAATTTTTAGAATTTTCGAACTCTGGAATTATGGTAATTCCGTATTTTGGAATTGTGAAATTTTCAAACTCTAGAATTCTGATACTTTTATCAATTTTAGAACTTTGGAATTTTTTAATTTTCAAATTGTTGAGTTCTGATATTTTGAAACTTTGATGATTTGTCATTTGAAAATTCTGAACCAGAATTCTAATCTTAAAATTTTAGAATTGCGAAGGTCCACATTTGGGAGGGGGCAGTCCAGATTTTTAGAAGGGGTAGGCCCACCCTCTTTCCCATCTAGTTATTCTTATAATTATTTATTATTAACCACATATTAAAGGATATAAATACATAAAAATATCGCAGAAATTTCATAAATTAGTGACAAAAGAAAAATTCAAATTTTCATAGTCTGATCAAATTGTCATTAATTAATGAAGATAGTATCGCCCTTGTAATACCATTCATATAAACACTTTTTTATCGTTTATAAATATTTTGCATTCGATGAATAATTTCAGTCTTCACAGTCAATTATATTGTCCCGAGACTGGAATGAGTGTATCATCATTATTTTATCATTAACACGCCCGCTAACGATAGTCTGCACGGACGCCCCTTTGTAATAGTGGAAGATTACGTAGTAGGGTCAGCTACAGTCGTAAATACACATTACAAATATTCCATATCTCTATGCTTGTAAATTATCATTTATTATGTTTTACTACTTATGTCCGCCAATTATTAATTTATCTCTGGTGATTTCTTAATGAAATTTCAAACTTGCGCAATAACGATTAATACAATTAGGATTTATTTTTAACATTGCATAAATGCTTGTAAAAATAATTAAATTGAAAATACAACGAGTTTATCTATAATACTTGATGAAATAAAAGTAATCATCGTTCGATGGTTACTTTTAATGAAATCATGAAAATTAAGATGTTGAAAATTTCTGTTTGAAAATCGCTATTTTCCCGATAGAAGCCTGATTTGATCGCGGGTGTACACGATATCATACGACGTAACAGGGATTGAACGTCGCGTCTCGTTCATTGACTAATGACACAATCAAAATAACGTTACGTGGGTCGCCGCTTGATCGTTAATCATCACGGGTCACTATAAATAGGCCGATCCTGAATGATACGCATCGTGGTACGATAATGAAAAATGTTTTTTGTTTGTCTAGTCTATTCTTACGTCTAATATTCTTTAAGAAAATTATTTCATCATTAATGTGTCTCAAAGAGCAACAATTAGATATATCATAGGGTAGGACGATAAAATTAAATTAATACAAAATCAATTATTTTACAGAATTTTTATAGCATTAAATAATGTGTCAAACTTTTGATGATTCAAAGTTGATCGTTGTTTATTATAATTGTCATTTTGTATTAAGAATATTAATGAATTGTTTATATAGTTATTTCCATAAAATTTTAAGCTGTTCAGTTGATATTATATAAACGTTATTTCATAATAATTTGATATCTTGAAATCGTGTTGATCGTTTCGAAATCGGTTGTTTAATATACAACAAGCTAACATTTACGAAGAATCATTGAACGAGAATGGGTAGGGTTCTTACAAGCGTACCATGCTACGATCGACACGCAGTGACCATGCACGTGAGATAAAACCATCACGGACATGAACCGATCTCCCTTCCCTCTGCTTTTCTTCCGTCGCGGACGAGACTAATTTTGTTTAATGACATTCCAGTTGTTTCGCGCTTTATACGATGCATCGTACACCCCTTCCTCCTTCCTGCTTACCAATATTTTTACACTCTTATCTTGTATTTTTATTTAAAAAAAAAAAAAGACAATGACAAATTTACGTAGCTTACTCGATTACTTTTGAGAATTATTTATTTTCCTTTTAGAAATTTTAACAAATTTTTTCTTGTTGCTTCACCTTTGTTTCCTTAATTAATTTGAATGGTTTCCTTTTTTTTTAAATTAATTTTTGATTGATTGCGTGGATGACACAGTTGTTACATTAGTAATTATAAATAATTGGTAATGTTTAAAGTTAGGTAACGAGGCGTAGTAAATTCTCAGCTTTCGCGACGATTGTTTATGAGCAAAATGTTCACACGATCGCGAACAAGGAACACAATTTCACCCTCGGCACCTCTCTCGGTGAACTTGATCAACGATTAAGGTTTAATAATACTGGTGAAACCAATGAGAAAACAAGGACCCGTCGCTTTCGAACAGTGAGAACTCGGAGAACCGCATACGGAACGGTGCACTTTTATGCACTTCTCTTTTTGCTCATATTTGCGATCGTTTGAGTCCATTTGCTTCTCTTCTTCTCTCGTTCTTTTGTTTCTTCCTTGCTGCAATTCACACGGCCTCTCTTTCCATACCTTTTGCGTGTATGTAGTACGGGTTTGAACAATTGGAAGGTGGTGAATTTCTTTAAGATTTTTCAAATTTTGGAATATTAATAACTTAGAATTTTGGAATATTAATGACTTAGAATTTTGGAATATTAATAACTTAGAATTTTAGAATATTAATGACTTAGAATTTTGGAATATTAATAACTTAGAATTTTAGAATATTAATAACTTAGAATTTTGGAATATTAATGACTTAGAATTTTGGAATATTAATAACTTAGAATTTTGGAATATTAATAACTTAAAATTTTGGAATATTAATAACTTAGAATTTTGGAAATATTAAAATATTTAAAATCACCATAATGTCGGCAATTTTGTTCTAAAAGAAAAATAATAATAAAACTTTTCCTCTATTCCTTATTCTTTATAAATATCGTTATCATTGTTATGAATTTCTTTTCTTTTTCCTGGTTTATGATTAATTTCTCTGGATTATTTATTCTTATTATTCTTCTTATTCATTGCACACTTTCTACCTCGTAATAAATATTTCAAGTTCAATGAATCTTTACGACAGAACAAATGGCAATAATAAATAGTAATTGAATGTCTCGTTGCCAGCTGTTTTATTTATCTTTTTCAAAGGTGATTCATACTTTTTTTACTTACCGTTCCAGTTTTTTGTATTCAGTTTCTCTTCTCAAGCGAACACTGATCTTCACACTTGAATAATTTATTTATCAGGTCATGTTCAATGATACGGTACAGGAAAAAAAGAAAGTTTATATTCTTGTCACTTTATTGTTTATGATCGTGTCACAGCCGTGGTTATTGTTAAAATACACTACCTTTTTAATTATCTTTTTCTTTATGTATCTCAAAAACTATATAAAAGAATAAATAGCCATTTTCGCTATTTGAAATTTGTAAATTAATTAAATAATTAAAAGCATCCACATTTGTACAATAAAACACAGGTTTCACGTAACAAATGATAAGAATTTGACTCATTAATATTTTAAGAATAATTAAATTTCAAAAGTTATTCAGATCAGTTATCCAGATTTTTCCTCCTATTTATAAACTTATAAAATCAGCAGAAATTTGATTTACAAGTTACACGTAAATCTAGTGATATTTTTCAGTATGGTATGTTAGGTATTCTATCCACGAGATTTTCTAGCTGCATAATTTCAAGTTTAGATGCAGGTAACGTACGGTCTCTGTTAGCTTTGCCAGAACGGTGAAACAGAGAGATAGTAGCAATGGGAATGAAAGAAGGAGAAGCAGAATGACGGAGCAAGGTATAAAAATTCTCGGAATGTAGTTACTTTCATTTATGGCCTAATCCTTTGGATTCGTTCACAGTGTTAACCGAGGTTGCACCGTTAGTCGAGTGTATCACACTGATTGTGTTGCATTAAACTGTTTTTCTCATTAAATCGAACACCTTTTTTCCTTCTTTCGTGTAAATGGCATTTATGTAATTAAAATTTTTTATCCGAGGTCGTCCAGATTCCCTAATTTTACTTCAAGTGTTAAGTGTCCAGCAATGATTAATTAAAAATATCGTTGCATATCGTATTTCAAGCTAAATATTTCTGACACGATATTGTACGGTAAAGGGTTAACAAATTTCAAACCCTATTATCTTTCGGTATAGTTATAATTTATTTATCCCGTTTTACTGTGCTTCTTGCAACGGATAATGTTATTTAATGTTTTATCCGAAACTGTTTGATTTAGATAAACGCTGACAAAGAGAGGAGTTATTGTAAACCTGTTTCATGTTTTTCCCGCGCGCCTTTTGCGCAATTGTTTTTTTTTTTTCCTTCGACTGCCTTTCGTCATACAAAATTACTCCGCTGTTTATCGCGTTATTTTACATCGAAATTATTATAACAATGTATTGCAAAATGTATACACGAACCTTGATTTATTACTAAGCGGTAAAATTATTATTTAAAAAGGATACAGTTGATCGATAATTGTGTCTTCAAATTTTGATGGATCGAACAGATAATAACTCATTAATTTCTGACGATTTATTATATTTTTTTATATGTTTAAATGCAATGTTCGAAAACATTATTTTCATCGCGAATAAAATATTCGATATGGAACTTTCCTGAACAGGTAGAACCAAATATTTATCGAATGAGTGCAAGATTTGTGAATAATTCATCACCTGTAGTCACACTGTTTCAGTCGTAATAAAAATACTATTCAGATTTCTGGGCCCTTAGTTGATTACCTAAATTTGTAAAGAGAAAAGGCAACATTAAAAAAATTTTTTCTTCCATATTTTTGCGACATAATAAATGAAAGACTTATAACAGGACCCCATGGAAAGTGGTGTCAGGACTGGAGCTTCTCTTATATACTTCCCTTTAATCCGGTGTTGATTTGAATAAGTAAATCATCTAATATGAAATAACTTTTTTGTTTCAGATATGGGAACTGGTGGACAGCAAGATGGGTTATTTGACCAGGAGCGGATTATACAAGGGTCTTGCTCTAGTCGCTTTTGCTCAGCAAGGAAAACACCCCAGCGACAAACTTTTGGAGAACTCCGAATCTCAAGGTTCGCGTGTTTCTCATAATTTTTAACAAAATAATTATATCGCTACCATATATCAAAAGAAAGACGATAATGTATGTAGTATCTCGACGCTCCCAATTTTAAACATTTGCTTTCTCAGCAAAACATTGAGATTACGATAAGTTTGGTAAGGAAAAGTCTTATGAAAATAACGCGATTTCATTGGTCGTGTTCCAACTCAGTTGGACGTTTAAGGAAATCTTCTGAAGGAAAGGTGGACGACCTGATACGTAAAGTAGATTGTGATGTAGAGTAACGGATACTTTTAACAATCAGAACATTGTTAACATAGTCGCTGTAATTGAAACGTTATCGGTACAGGAGCTGAGATAATGCTTAAACATACCTCAACTAACATCCGTGCGAAGAAACCCGGTTTTTAATGGTGTCACTGACCAACACAATCAGTTCTTGTTTTTCTTATCGTTAAAAGGCTAGATTTTTATCACGGTTGAAGGAGGTCCACGGGAAATGCACCGTTCTTCCGGTAATCTTTCTCACCGCCACTCTGTCTACGGGAACAATTTCTTTGTGAAACGTGCACCGTGAATTTCCTTTCTTTAATCATTATTTAATTTTATGATAAAATAAATATCTATCCTCTATAAATAAAACTCCACTTCCTTATTTTAAAACGATAATTATAATATTTTTAAATATTGCCCGTTTGGCAAAATGTCAAATGGATCACTTTTCTACCTCGTTTTCTATGATTTTACAGATTTCTAATTTATTTAAAAAATACAGTCCTTCGAATTTTGAAATTTTTATACATTTTTATTTCTGTTTCATAGAATTGCCTGTTCCTGTACTGGGTGACCTATCCGAGGTAACACTCCTGGCCCAAAGGCTGCAGAAAGGTAGCAATCCTGCAAAACTGAATCTCACCTATTCGGATATATGTAATTTGGACACGATAGAAGTTAATCTAGTGCCTGAGAAGAAAGGAATTTTTCTAAAACACGTGGAATATCAAGTAACGAGCAAGGTAATATTTCTTACATGAAGAAGAAATTATAGAATGATATATTGAATATAAATTTTATTTTCAGAGATTTAATTCCGTCGTTTATAGACGTTACAATGATTTCGTATCGTTACACGAACTTCTCTTAGCGAGATTTCCATACAGGTTGATACCGAAATTACCACCAAAAAAGATTGTGGGAGGTAAATTACACATCTTATAATTATTCATCTTTTGAATCTATTTCTTATTCTGTTCTCCATTATATCATCCATTTTTTTAAAACAATATTAATGGTATTTTATTTGCAGCGGATTCCCAGTTTCTGGAGGAAAGGAGACGCTCTCTTTTAAGATTCCTCACTGTAATCGCTCGTCATCCTGTGGTGAGCAAGGATCATATCGTCCAGTTCTTCTTCACGTATACCGGCGAAGAAACGCAACACAAAATTCGCGAAGTATTCAGGCGAATACCTGACGAATTTGCCACCTCAGAATTATCCTCGAGAGCGAAGGAACTGGTACCGCCTGAAACGTTAACCGAATTTGCGAACAGTCGCGATCAGATCAGAGTGATACTTCTTGGAATCTCTCGATTGAAAAACATTGCTGATTGTCTAGCAATTAGATCGCACAGCTACGCAGTTGACATGGCGGAATTAGGCACGCAGTTAAGTAATTTAGCCTCGGAACCTCATGGTACCACCACTTGGGCCAGTGGTGGTTCTACCGTTTGGCAAGAGATGAAGAAAGGTTTTCATATCATTTCAAAGTGGGTATTATAAGCATAAAATTATTTACTCTTTTCTTTTCTTTATTAGTTAACGATGGAAATCAGCGAGGAAGTTTCACAAAGACAGAATTACCATTCATGACTGTTAATTTCAGAGAATTCAACCTACTCTCGACGAGAGCTCTTCAGCAAGCAGTCAGAGAAGAAACGATGGTATGTGAAAGGCTGAATCTCCTTCTGGATGTTTTAGTAGCTCATAGAATATTATGTGAGAGGCATGAGCGTGGAGTCAGCGCTGACCATCAGCGAGCTTTGTCTACCATGCTGTCCTTAAAGAAGAGGCAAATGCAAGGAGTCATTCGAGGCACTGATGTAAGTGAATCTTCTGAGAGGTATTCAAACAACAGACGATGATTTTTAAAGCTCCAAGAAAGATATATTTATCCGGTGATTTAACTCGATTCATTGTTATCGTGTTCGCTAGTCATTACGTGATTATTCTGAAATTACCCAAGGTCTTTTATGTTAATGAAAGAGGAAAAATGTAATATATAATTTCAAGTTTGTATCGTCTTACATAATCTCGTCTAATTGAAAGCAGACTGTATTCATTATGAGAATTATTGAATTTTTTCATTTTATAAACAGAGCGACACGGTTGAGTACCTGGAAAATAAGATGGTCGCTCAGGAATCTGTAATTGCGAACGTCGAGCTACGAAATTGCTTCTCATTACATTGCTTACACATGGAGACACAACTCGTTCATGCACACTTAGAGATACTTGCTACGGTCTTACAGAGTCTTGTAAACGTGCAAATTCGTGGACATTCCGAGGTGAGATACCATAAATATTTATCCTGTATTTAAAATTCTGTCATAATTATTTTAATCTTTTATGCTATCTGAAACTTAGATTCTGGTAAGTGCAACATATTAATTGTTTAAGAAGAAAAGAGCAATAATTACACTGATGATTTTCAGTAATTATATAGAGATACAAATGAGTAATAATTATGTTTACAACTTGCATTTTGAACACGTTACAGCTTGCTGAAGTGTGGAAGTTAATAGAGCCAACGATTATGAAATGTTTACCAGAGAAATCAACCAGTGGTTCAAATGGAATTTCATAGCGAAAAGAATTTATTATTTTGTGTCGAATTTTTACCTACTGCACAAATTTCGCGATTACATAGATCTAATCCCCTGTTGTGCAAGGTAAAACTGTTATAAGATGGTTGTTAGAAAGAAAAACTTTCAAAGTGATTTTAATATACAACTTTAAAGCATTCGTACCGATCGAATATATCCGAACAAGATATTAAACATATTATATGTAATCGTAATAAATGCTAATAATTTTCAAAAAGCGGGTGCAATAAATATTACCTACACTGACGTGTGTGTAGACCCAGAATGTTGTATAATATAGAAGATATACAATTTCAAGACTTTTAAAACATTCCTTGTTGTGTACTTAATATATTTTATGAGCTGATTGATAACCGCGAACTAGATGATAATATAATGTTGTATATATATATAATAAGTTACGTTTTCTTTTGTAAAGTAATTGCACAATACATCAAGGTACCGGTATAAAAACTGCAAAACAATTGTAAATATTTTGTTTATCAAGATAGTATGTTTTTATACGAGTCAGAAGTCTGAAGAGTTTTAACATAATTTTCACATGCCACGTTGATCGTGGATATTTTAAATATTTTATATACATTTACATACGATACTCGACTTTGTATAATAATAACAAAATATATGTTGCTATTATATAATTATATATTTATTTACTCCTGCATTCCCATTTAAAGTCAATTATTAAATTAAAACATCAAAAATGTTATTGGTATTAAATAATAAAAATTAATAGGATGATGAATGTTTGAAAAAACATTGTACAGCACTGAGTATTTCCTAAGGGAAAATGGCAATGTCCTCTTTCCATCGTGAAGGTCCTTAGACCTTCATTATCAAATATCTTGACAAAATTTAACTTGTTGCATTAAAATTTTAATTTTTATCACTTGCCACGGGCGCTTCACACCCTCGTTACAGCACTGAGTCAGCGCTTCGGGGTCCTTGATACCCCAAGATATCATGTCGGTAAGTAGAGAGCGCTACTGATGCGTCGGGGTCCTTGGAACCCTAGATGTCATAATGTCGGTATGCAGTATAGCTGATGCATCGGGGTCCTTAGAACCCCGGATGCCATAATGTAGGTATGTAATATCGCTGGTGCTTCGGGGTCCCTGACACCCCAAGATATCAAGTCGGTAGGCAGATAGCTTCGCTGTTGCATCGGGGTCCTTGGAACCCCGGATGCCATAATATAGGTATATAATGTCGCTAGCGCTCCGGGGTCCTTGACACCCCAGGATATCAAGTCGGTAAGCAGATAGCTTCACTGATGCATCGGGGTCCTTAGAACCCCGGATGCCATAATGTAGAGATGTAATATCGCTGGTGCTTCGGGGTCCTTGACACCCCAGGATATCAAGTCGGTAAACAGATAGCTTCACTGATGCATCGGGGTCCTTGGAACCCCGGATGCCATCATATAGGTATGTAATGTCGCTGGTGCTTCGGGGTCCCTGGAACCCCGGATACCATAATGTCGGTATGCAAATAGCGTCACCCGCGCTTCGGGGTCCCTAACACCCCAAGATGATATCAGGTCCGTATCTAGAGAGCTGAATACATCTCTTTTATGTTTTTATTATATTTTAATATATACTTATGTTTTGTATTTCTCTTATTTTGACGTCATTGAATATGAATAAAAATTAGTTCTTGTTTAGGTTATAGTTTATTTAATCATACAAATACCTTGATAAATACATTATTGTATATACAGACAACTCATTTTGATAAGGTTAATAGTATTTATTGCATTTAGTAAAATTTAACTTGTTACATTAAAATTTTTAATTTATTTTGTTATTATTGGATTACGAGAAGGCGCAAGTTAGACACTTGCCACAGGCGCTTCATATTCTCGTTACGGCACTGCTTAGATTTGTCGTAGACTTATACACACAACAAGATATATTATTTATCACCTTAGCTTGAATGCATATAATCTATTCCCAATTTTAAGGTGAATCGTATTAACGTTTATGTACCTTTCTTCTTCATGATCAGCCAAAAGTTGATTTAATTTTGTAGTCAAAATGTATAAACGGTCATTTAAACTTGCAACTTCATTACCAAGGCACCATAGAAAACTAATATGATAGGATGAATCCTATAAAAAAATTTGTAAAACACTGTTTGTATAAGATATTTAAATAAGAATGTTATAATTTCCAATAATATGTATATGTATCTGAAAATTCCTTATGTATATATATATTTCTTACCTCATAAAATGGTGGTAATTCATATTCAGCAAGAACACTATT
Organism: Osmia lignaria lignaria; assembly: GCF_051020975.1. Taxonomy (NCBI): domain Eukaryota; kingdom Metazoa; phylum Arthropoda; class Insecta; order Hymenoptera; family Megachilidae; genus Osmia; species Osmia lignaria. The sequence goes on along the minus strand of NC_135044.1, from coordinate 7,540,235 downwards.
AAGATGTTTTATAAAGTGAGCAAGTATTCCTTTTGACTCAAAACATTCTATTCCAAGAAATGTGCGTGTTGTCTCTTCATTAGTATATGCTCTTACATTCAGAAGTTCCAAATTGAACCTGTTTGTCTGTTCACATAGTTTCTTCACTTCCTCTACGAAGGAATCAATCCAATGAAACTTCAAAATTAATGTTCTTGTTACACTAATATGAAACTCTTCAGAAAATATATTACACTTAATTGGTACTTCTCTCAATACTGAAAACATCCATGATGTCATGGTCTCACTAGGGTCATCTGAAATTTTCAAATGTTATAATGATCTTACCTATATAATTTAAATAGTGATGTTTACTTGATTTTTGATACTAACAGTTAATGTAGGCCAAGGTAGCCCAGTTACCACGTTCATGTTTGAAACTTCTCATTCGTCCCCCATGCTGATTTGGATTATCATCAATTTCTTCATGATGTGGAACACCTTTCCATGATGCTATACTACCAGGTAAAGGTAGACTAAAAATATATACATATATAAGCATTTATATTTTAATATATTTATATTTATTATAAATCTAATTATTAAAAGTAAGATAGATACCGTTTAGGAACTTCAATAACTTTGTGGCTATCATTGTTATTATCTTCATCATCTTCAGAATCAGAAGAAGTATACGTTTGTAGTAAATTTAAACCTGACATCGTATATTTATAAACATTTACATTTGCGTTCTTCCATACTTTAAGGTTATATTTTGAAGCTTATTTTTTCTTCTAAAATATGATTATTACAACATACTGCCATATCAAATGAATTTTATTTATATAGAAAACAACTTATAATTCGAACCATTATCAACTGTTCGACGTAGAGCGAAGTGAAACATCAGCACTCTTATACCGACCGCCGAGGGGTGCAGATCTACCTGCTAAACATGCATATACCTTTATTTTATTTTCTGCGTTCATTTAATTTGCTGTATTTATCTTCTTAGCTTATTGAATAAACTCATTAAGAGGACGAACGTGTTGATTTTATTACTCCCGTATGCATTCTTGACATCCCTAATTCCTTGACATCCCTGATTCCTTGACATCCCTGCATTCCGTACATCCCTGATTCCTTTACATCCCTGATTCCTTTACATCCCTGATTCCTTTACATCCCTGATTCCTTTACATCCCTACATTCCTGACATCCCTGCATTCCTAACATCCCTGCATTCCTTACATCTCTTTATCACTTATATCCTTGAAAAGACGCTTTCGGCGTTCGTAACAGCGCCCTCTAGTGGCGAAAAAAGAACTAAAGTACAAATTAATTTAGCGCCATCTGGTTTTTGAAAAAGGAACTATATCAAGCTGAGATTTTGGCCCTCTAGCGGCAAAAATGTGAACTAAAATCTCGACCTCGAATCAGCGCCATCTGGTTTTTGAAAAAGGAACTAAATCAGGTCGAGATTTTGGCCCTCTAGCGGCAAAAATGTGAACTAAAATCTCGACCTCGAATCAGCGCCATCTGGTTTTTGAAAAAGGAACTAAATCAAGTCGAGATTTTGGCCCTCTAGCGGCTAAAATGTGAACTAAAATCTCGACCTCGAATCAGCGCCATCTGGCAGTAAAAAGAGGAACTAAATTTTGTAAAAATTTTAATTTAAAATTATGTTTTACGAGACTTTACTTACCTTTACTTACCTTTACTCGAATCAGTGGCCATAAGTATATTATTTATAATATATTTATTATAAGGGTTGAAGGGATACAAGAGATGCAGGGAGAATTTAGGAGTGTAAGGGATACAGAGATATAAAGGGTACAGAGATGTAAGGGATGCAAAAATGTAAGGGATACAGAGATATAAAGCGTACAGAGATGTAAGGGATACAAAAATGTAAGGGATACAGAGATATAAAGCATACAGAGATGTAAGGGATGCAAAAATGTAAGGGATACAGAGATGTAGGGGATGTAAAAATGTAAGGGATACAGAGGTATAAAGGGTACAGAGATGTAAGGGATGCAAAAATGTAAGGAATACAGAGATATAAAACGTACAGAGATGTAAGGGATACAGAGATGTAAGGAATGCCGAGATATAAAGAAAGCAAGGATGTAAGGGATTCGTGGATGTAAGGAATGCTGGAATGTAAAGGATGCACACGGGAGTAATAAAATACCCTATATAAGTAGATAAAATTTATTTATAGATAGATAGATAGACACTATAATATATTATACAATTCAGAATTTATATACAAATAATATATTACAAAATTAATAATAAATATATTTGAAATTTTATTATATTACAGTTGTACATTAGTACTTGTTTAACAGTACTTCTTCTATAATATTGTACGTAAAAAATATTTTATTCACTAAAATCTTCTTCATCACTAAAGTATTGATTTTTCTTATATCGTTTGCCCGATTTTTGAGTTAGCCGATTTTCTTCTTCATACCCTTTAGCTCCTAATCTCTGACTGTTTTCAAATTCTTTTTGTCTTTGCTGAAATGAAAAAATATATTATGAAATATTTGTTAAATTAATTCTCAAAAGTGGATCTTTAATTTTTATCTTTTAGATATTGCTTTTGTAATACTTTTAAATTTTTGCATTACCTCCAGTGCAATGGCAGCACTTAATGTTTCTACTTCCTCTTCCCAATTATCATCAACCATTTCATCATCACTGTTTTTGTTAAAATCATTACTATGATGGCTACTGATAGATTTATGCTTCTTTCTTATTCTGGCTTTTTTTAATGGTGGATTCCTGGGACCTAGTGTATTACTTCTACAATTATATGACAAATGTCCTTCTTCTCCACATTCAAAACACTGAGATTTATCTGGATAATCTCTTCTGCGTATAAATTCAGTACTACGTCCATTATCCACTGCTATAGAACTTTTTATTGTACGGCCACCTATCTATTAAACCATCATTTATTACAGATTAACAGAAATTATTATTATTATAAGTGATGCAGCCACTTACTTCTGTGTTATTTAAATTTTTAGCACAAGACATGGCATCCTCTGGGGTAAGAAATAAGACAAAAGCAACACCTCTACTTCGTCGTGTGATTTTATTTTTCATTATTGTCACCCTGTGGAGAAAAAAATAAACCCATTTCATTTTAAAGTATTTATATTCTCAACATCTTAACTAATAATGCTGATAAATTTAAGAACACTATAAAAATTGTATAACTTAGAACTTACTTTACTATTTTTCCATAACTTTGTAATAGTTGATGTAGATCATTATTTGTTAAAGAGAAAGGTAAATTTGAAATATATACTGTTGATTTACTGGGCACTACCCCACCACTCATTGTTATATTTCAAGTTATTATTATAAAGGTATGAAATTTATTTGGCTTAACCACTAAAGAAAATGAATTATCATTGCTGGGTAAAAACCGCTCGAAGACGGAAAACAAGAAATTTGATTGCGCATCTGAAGACCAAGCAGCAATATGAAATATAATTTATGATTTAAGAAGAAATAATCCAATGGTTCGAGAAGAATAATATTTCAAATACGTCAGAAAAGGAATGTATCTCTCTTATCGGGCAATGAATTGCAAATATATAGCACGGAGACTATCAATGAAGTTACCCCAGCCGACTGGCACAACTTCTGCAAACATATAAAATAAGTTGATGCAGGATATTGCAAAAAAAATGGATTGATGGAGGAAATTTTCAACAGGACAGTTCAAGGAGCTTGATAATTCTAACTTTTGAATTTTCAAACACCGGTTTTCGGAAATATAGCCAAAAAATGAAATAGATACTGTTGCCAATGGCTTTAGTATTTATAAAATATTTAACATTAAATACAAAATTGTACAAATATTTTTAACACATTAATATTAAAACCTTTAAATAAGTATGTACAGAATGTTTTTTATATGATTATAAAATCATATAATTTACAGTTATATAAATAAAATACAACATATAAACTAAAGATATTACAAAATCATTCACAATACCACATTTGCTTGCTTTAATTTATACTGCATAATATCTAGATGACAAGAATTTTAATCTCAAATATATTATCATAAAAATTCAACAAACAGGAATTTAAAAGTAATATTAATACACTGTTAGTGTTTCATATGTTTATCACAGATTACATTCATCCTAGTGAGAGACAAGGTAGTTGTTAAATAATTTAAAAATGAGCGACAATGTTGATTCTAAACATTTAATTGTTTGAATAACAATAAGAGTGTATAATATTAAAATAAGAATTTCTATTTTGTACAAGTGTTGCCACCTATCTATTAAAGCAAAGTAAATACGTCGTGAAGCACGAGAACTAAATTCACTCAGCCTTTCCACAGTATGATGTAGTTTTCCATCTTCATTGCACAATTTTTCTGTTAAAAGATATATCAATTTCAATTATAACATAATATTAATACTTGTCTATGATATACTTCTGAGTGTCATACCTGTTTCATTACTATGAAATTCATCATAAGGAACAGGCAAATATTTATCTAACATTAACTCAACAAAATCAGTAGTATTATCGACAGTCTTTAAAATATTAATCCCCGTTTCAGTTGACATTACTCGATCTGCCTGTTGCCAACTATATATCCTTAAGTAATGAACTTTATAATAAGTCAGTAATGTCATAACTCTAACTTTATGTTTGGTTTCTTGTTTTAATTCAGTTAATGTTTTAACAGCTGGTTTGAGACGTTTAGATACAATAGACTTAGTACGATTAATTATCTGAAATAGTAAATACACATTCATTTTAATTGAAGTTAAATCCAATAGAGCAATGAATATAAAAATTAAAACTTGTGTAACCTGTTTTGGTTCTTCCTTGATTATAGGCAACTTTACTTCTACATAGTCCAGTCCTTGACAAAGTGTTTTATCCAAAGTATAAATTGGCTTTTCCATTAACTTAGCTACTGGTAATGATTTTTCAATTACAATATTGAAAACATTTTCCATTGTGTTAAATGCCCAATGAACGAATACATTTGTCTCTTTCACACGACCATATACTTCCATGGATTTATCCCACAGATAATTTACACTTGGTATTTGACGTGCACGATTAACAGCTTGTATTTTATAAATACAATCTGGTAATTCTACTTCCATCTTAATAACTAATAAGTAAATCCTTTATCATAGGTAAAATAATTATTTTATCATAAATTACATATCTGTAACATGTATAATTATCTATAAACTATAAAATTAAAAGTTTCATTATATATCAGCATTATTTATTTTACTTAAGACCTATTTTAATTAATTAGCGTACGTTTTGTTTTAAATAACATATGGTACAAATTACGAAAATCTAAAATTCATTTAATAATATATTTATGTGGCAAATATTTTAAAAATTATATCTGTAGTAAAGAAAAGTGATTGACACTTACCCAGTATAATAAATCTCCTTCAAAATGCGTACTCTTACATTTGCTTTGTTTTTCTCAATAGCTAAACATAAACTTTGAACTCTGAGTCGTTTTACTGGGGAATTGTTTGCTCGACAATCGACAATATAATACAAATTACTTATTCTTCTGTTGCAAAGTATTATAAGTCCGTGGAATTTTTCAGAATACGATATCGGCATTTCTTAAAACGGCGTATGAGTGCGCTACTATCATGTCTCTTTACACGTGATACATATATATCTTTGTAACAAAAATGATATATTATTGCAAAATTTACATTTTAATTTTATACTTTTAACCAATTACAAATATGCCGAAAACATGTTAAATAATAAAATCATTAAAGATATTTTCGTTTAAAATAAAAGAAGCATTGTTTAAAAAAAATTTCTTTTAGAAGATTACCATCAAAATATTTATGAACTCATAATTATTTGCGATAATTATTGAAATAATCTTTGATAAGGGAAACATGAGTTTATTTATATTTATAACTAAAAAAGGCCTAAGTTGCGTGCAACCATCCAAGCCAACTGCGGAATTCTTGTCCATATCTCAATGGATGTATAATAAAATGAAATGTGATCGCTTATCGCTTGCCGCAAATGTTATTATGTTACAATATATCATTTTATGTTCTCATTGCAGACTTAAGGTTCGACATTAATACTAAAAAATATGCTGTATTTTTAATAACTTGAAATTTACAAAAAATTATAAATTACAATATTCGTTGTACAATAAAGTACATAAAATAACGTAATTTGATAAATTTTCCAAGTTCTATTTTGCGATATTCTTCTGGAATGAACGATCAAGACAGCTAGGAGTCGAGGAAATGAAATTAATTAGTTAATTATCTGCAAGCTGGTGGGTGCACAGACGATGCGACAAGAAGTTGTTAACCTGACCCACTGTTTCAGTATCTCTTAAAGGAAACTGTTCGCAAATAGCTACTTTAGATATCCCTTGATGAAGAAAAATTCTTGTAGGTCATTTGAGTAGTACATCAAGATAATCATCATTTATATAAAAATATTAGAAACGTTAACAACGATGTGGCAGCAATATTTAATAATCTGAAAAGAATACTTATACGAGAAAAATATAATATTCAAATATATATTCTTTAATATAATACTTGTAAACGCTTTGTATACAAAAAATATAAAGTGCAAATACATATTTCAGATATTACGATATAAAAGTTTCTTAAATTTTAAATTGAGTGTTTTGTACCATGAACAATAACTTTTATATCCAAGGATAGCATGAAATTTTGTATAATATTCAACTGAAATTATATAATTAGTTATCTGTGGATGTTTATGTAAACGCGCATTTGTATATTATAACTGAGCTGTAGACAAACACATTTTTCTCTTATTAGATGATTCTAAAAATATAGATATTTATTTTGCGTAATGCATGCACATATTTTGTGCATACAGTAAAATCTCTCTAATAGTTTAATTGTAAAAAAAAGTAAAATTAAGAAACTTATTTCTTTATTATAAACTGAACTCTTACCAAAGAAGCCGCGTCGCGTGTTGCGTGACTGACTTCAATGAAGAGAATATAAATGTTGGATGAGACATACCTAGACGTAGGACGAAACCGGTAGATACTATGAGCAGGGCAACAAAAGGACAACTAGAGAAATTTTACTGTATTCCACTGATTGATCACCATGTTCAAAATCAGCCTGTAAAATAATTGACAAATAAATTATTAATAGCTTTACATATACTTTGTATATTTTGATATGTTATAATTGCATAAACATCCGCAATCTAATGATTAAAATGAATTTAGATATCTTTTTTTTTCACATTCCTAGTTGAAAAAGAGCAATTACCATATTAGGTGTTCTATTCCATTCACTTATATACAATTATTCTGTAAAAGATTATATAAAATAATATTTTTAATAATAAAATCTTATACATATTAGTATATAAATACTAACACAAATAAATCATCAATTTATTTGTTTCCTTTATTTCCCTCCGTTGGACTTTGCGCTTCCTTATCATTCTGTTTGTCATTTAAACTTAAGAAATGTGTTAGATGAAGTATAGATACAACATTAGATATGTACGATGTCACGTCTTCTTTTTTCACTGTTTTTAATTGTGCTGCGACCGAATGGTATACTCTGTTGGCAGTTTTCGATGATAATTGACCAATGGTTTGTACCGCGTGTAAAACTTTGTTTTCATCAGTCGACACCGGAACTATAATAAAAATTTATAATGTAGTCTTTCAGTTTTGTAAAAAAAAATATATGCTGTGTAGGCAGTCCTAGCAAAATAAAGGTAAAGGTTTTGACATTTTGCAAGTACTATCTCTCCTTAAAGTTTTTAATATATATATATACCAGGTTTGTTTTCTTCTCCTTGAACTGGTGGAAAATAGCGATCCAATAAACGATTAATGAGAACACTTGTATTATCTACACCTTGTACAGCCATATTTCCATACTGTGTGTTCAGCAATTCATTAGCCTTTACTATACTAATTTCTTTGAGCGTAGATGCTTGTTGGGTTGCTGATTCTTTTGCAGTGTACAGTTTATCAATTGTTGGTTGTAGGGAGCTGCTCATTACTGCTTTGGCTGCATCATAAATCTATACACAATATTTAATACTCCTTTAATATTACATAGGTTTTAAGTTTTAAAAGATTCATTTAACAAACCATTCGAAAATAAAACAAGTCACAAATGTAGACATAATTATACCTTTCTACTTTTAAAATATAGTTAATTTCTAATTAGTAAAAATAATGTTATTACTTAAAGTAATACTTATTATGTAAAGTGTTTTTTAATGCCACATTTTAGTTTACCTGTTGAGGAGGCTTTTTCATAATAGGTACTTTTTCTTCAACTATATCTAAACCTTCACACAATTTCTGATCTACCGCAGTGATATGTCCTTCAAATTTTTTAGCTATAGGTGCAGCAATGGGAGCAGCCGTAGTAGTAGCATAGTGAAGGCCAGATTCAGCATAACTGAGTGCCCAGTTGATCAAATGATTAGAATCTTTCAAATAAGAATATGTGGATCCTGTTTTCTCGATTGCTGAATGTATAACAGGAATATTTTTCACACGATCTAGGACTTCAAGATGTGGGGTATCTTCTGACACAACATTGCATGTGACTTCCTTGGCTTCTGCCATTTTTTCTGAAAAAATTTAATACTATATTAGGAATTGTTCATTAGGAATTATATTTTCTATGTAACAATTACTAATTTATGAACATATATAAATAAATAAATAATAGGGTGCAGAATAAAATAAAATGTAGTAGTAGCTTTAATTTTAATAGCTTCATTTTATATAAAAACAATGGTTGCAAAACACGCGAATTATACTCATGCGAATCAAAAACACATAAAAATACAAGTGCCATGAATGACAAAATCACTGTACGGTACTCAACTTGTTACAAGATTGCGTTTATAATTCATGCTTCGTTTGCTGGAAAACAAACAAAACGTATATTATAAAGTACCATGATTAGACATTTATTTCCTGTGAATGTAACTGTTGAATCGCAACTTGTAAATTCGTAATATGAATGAATTTTATAGCTCGCATTCGTACTCTGTACTTTGATCCCAATAATTATGTCTCGAACAATGTTCTATAGTCTTTGGGAATATACACGATTCTCCTGGTATTATATCCTCAAATATTGAAGATATAAAAAAATGGTTTACGCAAATATTGTACGATATGAATTTATGATCAGTATTTATTTATTAATTAGTTTCGGGATATTATATTCACATATTCTAGCTTATAGTAGAAAAAAATTTCTAGAATGTGAAATAACAATGGCGGTCAGTTTTTGGATCCCCTATGGTACTTCCGGCGTGGACAGGCCTCCATCCAGTACTTACTTTATGTTTTTAGGGGCTTTATCTACTATAAATCAGTGAATTTGTAAGCAAAATATTAAGAAAATGAATTAATATTTAATAATTAAATTAATATTTAAAATTCATTATGTAATGAAAAATAAATTTTGAAAGAAAAAATACCACAAATGAGTATTTTTGTAACCTATCTTATAACTGTTGAAGATAACAGTTTTCCAGTACGGTCTTCTGTTATCGAATTATCGATCATTATACAACGTGTAGTCATTTATTTACAGATGATATGCTATGCAATTATATTCGCCAGACATATTACACTTCTTATATACGTTGTCAATAAGGATTAATGTTTAATTATTTACATAATCGGACAAACAGTTAATCAAGGACGATGACGCATAAAAAAATATGATTAAAAATAAGACTGTAATAATACCGTTACATATTCATTAAAGTACATACAATCATCTTTTAAACTGCAAGTGTTTCGGTTATTTTTTAATGGTTAATAAATAAAAAATGAAAAATACGTAATTATTCATTAGTCATCATTATTATGAGTTTTTACGATTCACAGTAATGACATAAATATACATATATTAAAATAATTTTCAAGCTTTTATTCATTAATACCAATAAAATTAATTATTGTTACATTAGTGTGTGTGCAGTGGCATTAGTGTGTATTGTTATTATAGAACCACAGTTTGAATGCACCCAATATTTAAGTATCTATAGTAAAGACATGAATGAGGTTAATTAAACATTAATTATTAAAATTGATGTATACTTACTGTGCTTGATGCAACAGTTAGCAAGATGAAGTAACGGTAATAGACTCGTTTGTAAGCAACAACCCACACGACAGATTTAATCACACTGACGACAGACGACACGTTCAGGCAGGTCTACGTAGAAATACAGTGATATAAAATGACGGTAGGTGGGGGTAGATGCACCTCAGGGCCGTAGAAAGTTACCCAGCTTTTACTGTAGTCTGCAGAAATAATTTAAATCAAACCCATTGTGTTTGTAATAATAAATAATTGTAAAATAATTGTTTAATAATTGTTGTAAAATAAATAATTCAATATTCCCACTGAATCTTCCAATATAAAATTCTGATACTTATTTTCTTATAAACAACTGATATCTATTTAATTAGCAGCAAATGTTTTCAGGATTATTGGATTTATAATTACTATGCAGTTTAAAGAACTTTTTAAATTGCAAATAGTCTTAAGTGTTACAAATTTAAATTTTTAAACCATGCCAGGTGTTCTGTATACATAATTAATCTATTGATTATCATTTTAAAAGACTGAATAAATTGAAGAATGTGTATAGGTGAGCAGTCTAACCTAATTTAAAGTAAACAAACGATTGACACTGGTAAACATGGAATGATTACTTAAATACATATCTGCAAATGAAAATAATAGATTACTGGGTACTTTGATAAATATCTACATCGGTGGATATCTTTCTGCTTCTGCGCAGATGCATGTATAGCACACTCCAATAGGCACGTATGCGTCGTCTGTGACGTGGAGGTCATCGTCATTTCATTTTCGTAGTATGACTATGATGATTCATATTATTCATTAATCATTCGACGAAAGATGAGTTGGACAATTTTATGTTTGGACAAATTTAATGTTAGATATTAATCTTGAAGAGAAATAAATTTGTAGCTGTTCTAGTTAAGTCCTATATTCTCTGCAACTCATTATTGAAAGTAATCATTAATTAATAAATTGTTGTTGAGATACATAACTTTTAAACCCTGGGTGCTGTGAATATTAATAAAAAAATAAATGTTGATATTTATAACCTATCAAAACAATTGATTATCAATGTTGATAGCTTAAATAATTGATAATCATTATGTTATCACTTATTTATGGTACATACTATACAATTGCAATTAATTTAAATTGGGGAATATGTAGGTACATATTTGTATCATAGAAAAATCAATATTTAGATATTTGTAAGGAACTTACATTCTTTCTACATTAATAACCATTAAATAAACAAATTCATTTCATCATCTCAAATTTATTTCACTTGTGTGGGTGTATATATAGCATATATAAAGGATAACAAAACTATTATAATTATGTACATACATATGTTGCACCATCCAAATACAACACAATTAAAAAAAATACACTATAATGACAAAAATGATTTTACGAAAAGATGGAGTTATATAGATTTTCTTTTTTTATAAATACTTATTAAACGTACAATATACTGAAATAAATAATGCATACGGAAAATAAATACGAAATCAATGGAGTTCACAGAAATTTTCCTTCAATGAACTGCCATTTTAATGTTCAGTTCACTTTCTTCGCTTCCGCGTTTGTAGTATTATTCATGTTAGGCGTATTCTCTTCCTCTTTATGCTTTAAAGTATGAAGGTAATTTGTGAATTGTAAAAAGTGTGCCACAGACCTAATGTAAGCTTTAAAATTATCTATGCTGAGGACCCTTAAGTGAAACATTATGTTTGAATACACTCGACGTACTGCTTTATTGGATAAACGGCTGACTGTATGCAAGGTGTGGAGCAGTTTATCTTTTTCGTTCGTGTTTATATCTGAAATGATAATAAAATATTATTTATTGGAAAATTGAATATTATTTAATAAATAAGTATTTAAATATTAATTTACTTTTAATTCGAAATGAATTTTTTGACTATTGGAATATTACTATCATTGTTAGAAAAAGCTGATAAATTAAATGAAAAATTTTAATTATTTGCGTAACGATCTACGCTAAATGAATTTACCTATTGCTTCTTCATCTTCTGTCGGAAGAAAATATTTATCGATCAGCTTATCAACAATATCAGCGGTGTTATCGATACCTCTGACAGCAGCACTTCCATACTGCGTTTCCAAAATTTGATTCGCTTTGTCCCAACTCTTATCTCTCAAGTTTACCGCTTGCGAAATAATTAAATGATTAACAAGCGAAATATTCGAAAGGGTTTGCAGTGCCAGCATATACGCATTTTCTAAAATCTAAGGAAAATATAACATTTGAATAAAACTTAGAATATTAATAGTTTGTAATATTGTAATAAATCAAATATACAGAATTAAATAAAACTTTAATCATATATAAATAGATATATCATTTATAGGTTTATTTTGAGTTGATGTTAAATTTTTGTTTTCGTAAACCGGAAGAAAGGTAGATTTCTAACCTGCTCAGGTTTCTCTTTGACCAATGGAACTTTTTCTTCGATTTTGTCGAGACCAAGGCACAACGTGTGGTCGACAAAGTGTATGAGGTTCTCGAGTTTCTTCACGATAGGAGCAACAGTGGGTACAGCTTTGTTAGTCGCAGTGCTCAAAGAAACTTCTGCAGTGGTGAAAGTCCAATGTACCAGTTGATGAGAGTCTTTCACACGTGAATAAGTTGCCGCTGATTTGGATATGGCACTTTCCACCACCGGAAGTTCTAACAAACGATGAAAGACTTCGATGTGAGGCAACTGCGCAACTTCCGTCGTCATTATCTTTGGATTTCCGGAAACTCGAAAACGACTTCAAAATCTAAAACATAAAATATTATATCGTCATTTCCAAGGTCGCTGGAAAGGTCGTAAAAAAAAAGATTCTTTCTATCGACAGAAGCGCCTCATTAATTTCAGTAATTTAACACTTTCACGGCCTCATATTTTCTGGAATTGCATGACTTGCAATTTTTACTTTCCTTTTATGTCTAGTATGAAATCATCGGCGGAATTACGATTGAGAATTTCATTAAATTTAGAATGTGTTAAATTAATTTTTCAACTGTAATTATCACCTGATATTTGACCGTCAAAGTGTTAATAATAAGAAATTTGTACTCTCCCATTTCGGTTGTTATATCGTTAAATAATTGAAACTTATGTTTCACTTATGTATTAACATTACAATGTAGTATTATAAATCAATAAAAAATTGATATCTTAGATATAATTTATTTGTTGAACAAAAATGTATTAATTGACTGAAACGAACTTCTAGTTTATTCAGTTTTAAACCAGAGCATTTAGTAGAAATTTTAGATTCAAAACCCGGAAAAGAAGTGATATACCGTGATAATGGAGAGGTCAATGGACTTACTGAATATAATGCATACATAGATACATGTGCTATATATAACGTTTCCTTAGCTTTCGCTGGAACCATGATTTCACATAAGCTTTCACGAATTACAAACGTACTTATTCGATTTAGTATTTTGAAACTGAAAGTCAATACATATTTCCAAAACAAATTAACTTTCACCTTTAACTGTAGTGCACCTAGAATTTAGTGTATCAACTTTGACTTTGAAATAATTATTATTACTATATTCTAATTACACTATTAATATTAAATATAAATTAACATTATATTAAATTATTTTATTAATTATCAGTTGTATTACTTTCATGAATTTTTTTTATTTTTTCATGGCAATAAACAAATATGTAGACAAATATATGCCCGAAGACATATGTAATCATTTAAATAATAGAAATTTATAAAAATTACAAAATTACAATAATGCTTCAATAATATACTACTATTATTTACTATAGGTTTTCTTAACGCGTTGATTGTCACGAAGGTCAATAACGACTGGCACCTTAAATTCTATGTATTCGAACGATTAGTAAGAAAATCAATTTGAAAGTGAAAATTTTAAAAGTAACATACATCTGTTTTCAGACTGGAAATAAATAAATGTATGATGGAAAATAAATTAGTATATATTAATAATCCATGATTTTAACGACTGCTTATTCTAATATTAGATAATTAAGAATGGCAGAATAGATAAGATAAACTTTGAACGGCATTAGTATTATAATAATAATTATCAAAATAAAAGCCTAAATTACTATTTTAATCATCTTAATAACTTCAATAACCACTATTTTAATATCTAATTTCACTACAATAATTAATATATTTAAAAAACTAGAGAATTGCGTGTTAAACTTGCACGGTAAATTTGAATATTGGTGGATTTGTCCACCAATATTCAAATAAAAATCTAATATTCTAAACTATAACAGCGTCGAAATTTTTATTCTAATTTCAAACTGTTAGAAATTTTGAAAAATAAAATAAACCGCACAAGATAATTAGCAGAATTAATAACACGTTTTTTAAAGGATAAATGCACTTACAGACGTGTTTGTCGTTGCCTGTTCGTTTTCTGTGTATCTGTCGCTGAGGTGTGGTTGCTATGAGTGCGTGAGTAGAAATGCGTTTGTCCAAACGCAGCCTGAACTCTTTATAACCGGCTTACCGTCTGCGCGTTAAGGTTCGTTCGAACGAGCCAATGAAAATCGACTGCGACTATCCGCAAGCGGTGATCAAACATGTGCTACAAGGCTTCAAAGTCCGCGACAGGCGACAGGGCTTTTGTCGTTATCAGCACCGCTGGGAAACTGTCACGTAAAAACGGATGAAAATCGGTGATCACTCGTAATCATCCACGACATCCGGAAAGGACTTTGTACGCACTGCATTTTCTAGTAATATTTAGCACAAATCGAGAAATTTTTCCCCCATGGTGTTATCACGTTCGTCACCCACTCACGTATACACGTATGACATCTTAGAATTTTGCAAATGAGATTGTATTTTTTATTTTATGCGTTTTAGAATTGTGAATGGGTTTTTCGAAATTTCAAGAAACATTAGATTCCTTGAAATTATATATATTTCTTTCTTATGCGATTTGAAATTCTTTGTAATTTTTAATTTTGAGAGCTTCGAATTTTGGAAATTTCAAATTTTAATTCCAACTCATTCCAGTTTAAAACAAATGAAAATCAACCATCTCATTACATTACATTGTTACCGTTTACTCGTCTTATCGGTTACGACATTACAGTGTGTAACTTGCAAACATTTGTTTCTATATTTGATAAGAGATCCGATAATTAAGTTCAAAGTAACAGTAACATTTCAGAAGATCTATTTAGCCGTAAGTTTAGTCGTAAATTTTACTAGGATATTATCGGAGTCTTATAAACAGCTTGCTACTTAAATGAGAAAAATTTATACACACAGTGAACAATAAAAAAAAATTTTAAGATTCCAAAATTCAAAAATTTCTAGGAAACCCTGCGCATCGTAGAAGTAGGTTCAAGTTACGCCACTGTCTTAGGCACCTAAATAAAAATAGTTAGAAATTTTCTTCATGGTATGATAACAATCCAAAAACAAATAATCTTTATTTTTTTTTTGTACACTTTCTTACTTTTACAAGTTAGTATACATTTGTACGTTAGAGTGTAAGAACAAAGAAATCTTAACGTAAAGAATTGAAAGCTAACATTGGCATCGATATATTGTGCCAATGACAAAACAAAAGTATCCTCGTCTATTTGATTATTTCTTTTTAATCCTATTTTGGCGGTGGATTGGACGTTACTAACCTGTTCGGAAATTTCAATCCGTAGTCTTTCTTATTGTTACTGACCTTGAAACAGAAACTACTGCGAATTTGTTCGAACAGAATAACATGTAAACACGATTATGTTACTCGATACCATTTCGTGATGGGTTAGAAGACATCGACATGTGGTTGTTGTGATTCTGTTGATGACTTGGAACGTGCATTACTTTGGAAACCGTTGGACGACCAGCCAGAAAAGCTGCAAACTGTTCCTGAAAAAGTTATTATTATGGAAACGTACTATGCACCGAACAC
This sequence comes from Osmia lignaria lignaria, assembly GCF_051020975.1. NCBI lineage: Eukaryota > Metazoa > Arthropoda > Insecta > Hymenoptera > Megachilidae > Osmia > Osmia lignaria. Next base: position 7,524,164 of record NC_135044.1, on the reverse strand, counting down.
AAGAAGTTTCGCGCGTCGGCACAGAGGCAAGAGGAGTACTGCGCATGCGTCGACTAACCCCCTAGTTTTACTCGAGTCTAAATAGTGATGCGACCGCTTCGACCAATCATATGTCAGGACTGAAAGTGCGCGGGGTACGGCCAATCAGATTGCGTTATTCTCGTGAGACTTCTGTTTCGAATTATTTCGAATAGAATTAGAAATCATATAAACTTGTCATTTATGTAAATTACTAGAATAATCTAAAAAATAACTATTATACTTAATAATTCAGTCACTTGACACTCTGGCCCTCGGTGAGGGTTGAAAGAGGTTATAAATTAAATCGTTGGGTCTTAGACTGGTCATAAACCAAACCATTAAATTTTACAGCTTAATTACCCCTTCGAGGGTCGAATTTCGCGTCCTTTTGACTAATTTTAACTACCCCATTGAATCCCATCGTCCCTCCGCTATGCGTAGATTTATTCAACTGGGCCAGAACGTGTTACAAGGCACCTTTGAGCTACAGTCGACTCTCGTTATATTGTTATGTGAGTGATTTGACCTTAACATGAATTTTCAAGCATACTAGTATTACTCTTCCATCATTACAGCCTATGGCGATTATACATTCTATCTCCTCCCTGTCCTCCAAATGATACCTTTGAAGTTTGAGAAATTTTCTACTCCTATAGCCTAGTCTGCGGCAATATAAGGAGAGTCTACTGTATTGGAAGTTGTTATCACTATAAACATATTAAATTAATTTTTCATCAAGTTTTACATACCAACAAATGATTTGTAGTGGAGTTAAGCCTCTGTACAGCTGAGCGTATCACTGAAATTTGTTTTGCTGTATCATTTTTACCAATGATAGGCAGCATCTTCAAAAGATAAAGAAACAATATAAATACGCGTATTAAGCACGCGATATAGCGTGACGAGTTGATGCGAGTGGCAGTAAGAGAATGAAAATGTTTAGGTGGTCCAAATTTAGAGAGCTTTCTCTAGATTCAACAAGAAGAGAAATATCCGAGGGCGTTCACCTTTAAAGTAGCTTCTGCAACCGCAAGTAGTTGGTGTGAAAGTTTAACGAGAATTCTGCCAACATCACGCGGAGTTCTTGCTGCTAAGGCTGTTGTTCCATTCACAAGATGAACGATACGGCGTGCTGATTCACGGGTCAATAAAACCAATAACTGTTCCAGATTGGTTGGCCGAGCTTGGTTTTCAGGTTCGGGTAAACTTAACGTTGCCCACAGTTCCTTCGCCATTTTGTAGGCTAGTTTCGGATCCGTTGCTAACTAAAATATCACCGATTCATTATTTTTAAGGAAGCAGTGTAATATTTAGGAAACGATAATTTCCTGATAATTGAATTGAATTGAAATTGTGGTTCTCTCCATGGTCCGCCGTCCGAGGATCAATAATAATGATTCTACTTACCAGTTCCACTACATATAAAAGTACATGAATGCATTCTGTTCCCTGTTCTTTAAGGGCTCGAGCTTCCGCCAATGTACGACGCGTTAGACGTTTTTGCAATTTTCTTGAAAGGCTGGCGCCATGTTTAATAGTCCGCGTAGTTCTGCTCACTGATTCAGAAGGAGTAATTTCTGAACAGTAATTTTATTTGATTATTTAGCGTTATAATAAAATGTTTCGTAGAACGCATAATGAAAAAGCTGGTGAAAATAATTAAAAATTTTCAAACTTTATCTTTCAAATACCACACCTTCTTTGTCAGTAGGATCAGCGGGCAAATAACGATCAACATATTTATCCGCAACAGTCAGAGCACCGTCTAATGTATCTGCTGCAACATTTGCAGCCTGACTTCCTATCTGCTTCACACTTCCGGCGCGCATCAAGACAGGCCTAACGATTTTATTGCTCACATATTCTCGTGCATTGCAGTATATCTGATTAACAAGAAAAATAATTTAAAAATTAATATAATTGATTAAAAGGCATCAGTAGACTTTAATAGCAAAATTTATTGATTATTAAAATAATTTTTCTTTTTCGATTATTATAGTTATTACAGTCTTATAGCATTAACTTTGTATAAATTCGTTTATATAACGAAGTAAAGGTCAGGGGGCCTGGTCCCAAAATACTAATCAGTCCCCTTGACAAATTTTACCTTAATGGAAATAAATATTCGGATAATATTCGCAAAATATTGAATAGAATTAAGAATTAAGTAATACAGTCGTGAGTCTACTCTATTAGAAACTTGACTATTTTAAGGAGTTTGGTTTACCCCACTTTAGAAAAAGATTCCAGTTAAAATCCTATTTCTGGATGTAAGGCTGGGTCTTAAATGACCCAGTATGTACTATTTAAGAGTTAAGGTGTTAGATAAGATGCAGAAATGAAATTCTTTTATATAGTTTTAATTTAATGGTCAGAAGTTGGACAAATGTACATAAACTTACAAGATGTGGAGGGAGATGTATGGCTGGTACTCTCTGTTCAACAATATCGATACCTTTGCAAAGCAAATGATCAATTGTTGTAATTGGTCCATTCAAAGCATAAATAGCAGGTTTAGCGGATGCCGTTGCGATCGCCAGTGATTGTTCAGCGGTGCATAAACTCCAGCTCATTAAGGAATTTGAACGCTAAATATTTCAATTATTATTAGTATTTATCTATTATAATAAATATAAAACGTCAGTAAAAATTAAAACAAAACGAAAAAATGGAAAAAATATCGTTACATAGAAGGCTTAGAATGAGGCCTTCTAAAAAGTAGGGACCCTTAGACCTCCGCTTAATCCAGCGCTGCTTTCACGGAAGTGAAGTAAACGAGTGAAACATTAGAGAAAGTAACTTCAAAATTAATGGACTTTCGAACTATTAAAAGATTTTACGTAGTTACTGCTCACTTTTATTCTATCGTACATGCTTCCAGCTATGTGTATACTGTTTTCAACGATAGGCAGGTTGGAGATTCTTGCTACGGATTCGAAATACGGCAAATCGGAATGCCGTCTCTTTACATTTGTCCGCGCCATTTGTAAATTGGTCGCTGAAATCAATTTAATATTATTAATTAGTAATTTTATAAATATTTTTATGTATATGCCCTTTTGAATATCTGTGTACGAAGAAAAATGATTTTAAAAAAAATTAAATTACGTTAAAAATGTGGCAATTATTATTATGACTCGTTTACTATGTATGTTTAATGGTTAATTTATTTAGTTGATTAAAATAACAATTTTACTGCAAATTTATACTTTATACATCATAGAAATATTACGAAAAATATTTCCACAATTTGTCTAGCGAATTTACATATCGAACATAAAACATTACGTATGTTAATCAATGAAAACGAATTATAGCAACTGATAAGAAAGGTCATATTATACTAAGCTTCTTGTATAATGTCGAAATTACACTTTTCCCTGAAAAAAAAGAACTTTGCACGAATCTACTTCGTTCAAAAATCTCCATAATTCAAATTTCCCTTAACCGTCTAAAAAAAAAAAGAAAAAAAAATAAGAAAAGGAAACATTAAATTCTTTACAAATTAAATAAAATCATTGTAAGACAAAATTAACAACCGTTGATGGATCTTAAATTACCGTTGAAAGAATTCTAAATTCAATGTTGACAAACTGACGTCATTCCTTTAAAGTTTGCCATGATAAAGCCATTTTAAACACAGGTCGATACCCCTGTTCTTATCATTCTTATCGAAACACCAACGTAAACTTCAAATTGCAATCTGAATAAAAATTCACAGAGATAAAAAGAAATGAAAAATTTCATATACTTTAGGAACGTTTTCCTTCTATTGAAAGTATATATCGATTCTAGTGTTCTTGAATGATAATTTATACGTTTGAATAATGAAAATGAAAAAAAATGAAAAATTGTTTACGCAGCAACCTGTTGAATCTGAAAATTTTTAAGATGAAGGATTAACCCAGCTGGGTGGCTGATTCTTACCTCAGGTTATGGACCCTCGAACAGGACAAGGGTGTTGTTCTAATGAAAATTATATAATGAAATCTAGGAGGATTGAAAGACAGATGGAAGAACAGAGAACTAGTCGGTGTTTCGTCGAAGAACACGCTGTAAACTGCACGTCGTGGTCTGCGAAACGGTATCTCATCGGCTTGACCTATGACACGTCGATTATACAGGCGCGGCAATCATAATGCTTTACGAATGAAACTTTTCTCGGCTTTCGTTTCAAATTTTTTCATCGGACATCGTCGAGGGAAAAGTATTCCTATGGATCGGTCAACGATTGACACGTTGCGAGCGAAGGCCGTAAATCTACGCTCCGGGATACCAGCCTAACACCCTGACAACGTAGATCTACTCCCTTAGGTATACAAATTTGATACCTTGAAGAATCCAAGGTGAATTTTGGCAAATTCTTATCGGATTAGCGTGTTAATCCATTAAGATCGAAGGCAGTAAATCAATTATAAATTCAAATTTCCCCGCGTAAATGTTTATATGCAAGTGGTGGGGAGCCACAGGTGCAGGGCCGACTCAAGACCTTTTACAAAGCGAGCTATTTTCCATTTTTTGCGCCCTCTTATTACCTCCATTTCCCCCTCTAAACATAAATAAGATTACGGAAAAATTAAAGAATTAAAATGGGATGTTTTGATCTTTGCTTTGGTCTATGAAAGAGAAAGCTAAACAAAAAACAAATTATTTTAGCGCCCTTTTCGAATTGCGCCTCAAACTATTGCTTCATTAGCTTCGGCCCTGCACAGGTTTATGCATATATATATGGGACCCCTGTCGCTATACAATGTATAGTACACCTATTGGCATCGTCGCAGGGATGCCTACAGACAGGGGCAATTTATCAAAGTAGTGAAATTAGATTAAATTTATATCATGTATATAACTCGCTTGAATCTACAGAAGGTATTTTTTAAATTTTTACAATACAATAAAGCGATTAATTTCTTTTTATATTTGAAATTTATAATAATAACCTACGAAACTCCTAAACATATTTAATATTTCAAATATTCCTTTCCTCCCCCATGCATCTTCTGGTATGGTAAACAGCGGAAACGTAAGATAATTTATCAAGTTTCTGTATGGCGTCGAATAATTTTTATGTAACATCAATTTATTGTCGCACAGAGTATGGTATTTTCCATTCCATGGTCGTATCACACTCGTTCTCTCTACGTAGGAGCACACAAAAACGATGAAATTTTCTTATAGACTGGAAGTTATAGATTCACACTTAATAACAGTCTTAGAAAATTTATAATGGAAAAAGAAACTACGCGGAAAACTCGAAATTATCGGCTGCAGACGTAGTTAATTGCTATACAAAGTCCATCACATCGAACATCCATTGGCGTACAATATGGACTGATGGTGTGGTAATCAGTTGTACGAGTGTGAACAAAAATAAGTTTCATTATTATTATTTTTTTTGTCTATTTGACAAATATTTTTGAAAGAAGGCATCATGATTCGTAAGCACAATGCAGATAAAAATTTATCTTGTATTAATAATTGAATGGAGACAGTGGTAAATGAGTTGATTGATTCTATTAGCAGAAACTGTTTCAGAATTAATATTGCAACGTGCTGACGCATATGTTGCGTCCTATTAATTATTTCAATAATGTTGTTGACGCATATGGTGCGTCCCACTAATTGTTTCAATAGTGTTTATTGCTGTCGCGCCTTCTCTATTAAAAGATGAATATTGTGTCATAGGGATAGTTATCTAGTATTACTCATTGACTTTTTGTAAACAGCATTATTAAAACAATTGATAGAATACATTGTATGTGTCAGCAGCGAAAGCGTTAAGGGAGGTCATTCGCATAAGAACCATTTATTAACATGTTTCATAACTTCATGTTGATTTTTTAATATAATTATTTAATTTATCTCAAATTTTATTAAACTCTTTTCATTAGTAATGAAAAGTCAAATACTGATTAATAATACTTTTTAAAAAAGAAATATCTGATGAAATATGTACAATAAGATAAAAGTTATATTGCTATGTACTTAGTTCATCAATCCCAGTTTAATTACATGGATAATGAAGCAGGAAATGATTTATTAAGCACACTGCATGCAATAATTGCATCATATATTAAATGATAATTAGGTTCATACAGTACTTGCTCTTTGTATCATCTGAAAAATGGCAAAAAACCCGACAATGATATAGAATAGAAGTCAGTATTGAAGATTAAACGAATATCGAATTTTTCATTTTAATAAACAGTTTTATTCAGTTAGCATATTCCCTTTACCCTTCCTACTTTTCTATTCGTACTTTGAAGAATGATTTAAATTTTGAAAAATTGTCAATTTTGTTGTAAATATTAAAATGCAAATTAAGTAATGAACTTACGAATGTAATTAATAATAATAAAGTTATCGATATCTTTATTGTTTAATTATTTCTGCTCGCTCTAATATTCGAGAGGCTATGAATAAATATGCATAAGTGTGTTAGAAATAACGTAAATATGATAACGTTAGATATATTGATGCTATTTTTGTAATTATCGGGATTCGTAACTTAAAGTGTTGGTATTTGCTTTTGAATGTCAACAAATGTCAGTTATAGTGTAATGAAGTGTTTAGACTATTACATATTGGTTGGATAAAATAAAAAAAAAAATATGTAAAAAAGAAAAAAGGTGCAATTACAAATCAGCAATTTTTTTCCTAAAAAACTTAATACCAATGTAATAATTATATATTTAAATCTAACTTGTTCAAATTCAGAAATGAATCATATTTATTTTACATAATATAAATCGATATAAAACTTTTCTAATTTACTTAAAAAAATAAAATGAAACTTTCCTGTCAATTCGGCATACAAACTTAAAATAATACAGTATGCAGATAAAGTGCAGAGAGGTTGCAGCGTAGTGCAATAAAACGAAGATAACTATATTTAGTTTTAATTATCAGAGCTTCGTGTATCATTCAATAATTGTTTAAAAGAATAGTCGTCAAACAACATTATCGGTAATTTATTTTTAATTTTTTTTTTTTTTTTTTGTATTCATCACCATTATAAGGCGCTTACGCGAGAAAATAGATGGGACGAAATCACTTTGTCGCTGTCAATTTCATTTATTACCCTGGTAACACGAACCGAGAGATAAGGTTGACGCGATTCTAGCTTATTATTGTTTTCAACATTTCGTGCAATGGAGATTTTATGTTTTCTGCTCGACACGATTACGTGTAAGAAGACGCAAGAATTTCCATGACAACAAATGATTTATTGCAAATTAGTTTTTTTTCTTATTGCCTTTCATTATCTTATATAGTACACTGGTTCCTTCAAGGGGTTATTCCAGTAGTTAGGCTTAACAAAATTTTGTATCTTTTAGTTATCAGATTTTTACAGTAAAATTAAAAATATTTCCTCTTTTCTCTGCTTTTACGTCTTTCATATTAAGGCACGAAAAGGTCGGATCAATAAACACTCGTTTCGATGATTAATGGAATAAAAGGTGCCACTAGATTTAACTAACACTAACTAGCAATGTCAAGCGGGAAATTGCTGGCATTCATCTTGAGAAGTCACTCAAGTGATATTTCAATTAACAGGAATAGGATTCCGCAATGTTAATATCTGTTCGTTATAAATGAGAATGACTTTAGAAAACCTGGGTTAATTGTTCTTAATTGCAAAGAACCTAAATGAACGTAACACTACAGAAAACTTTTACTTGCAATTATATAACATATTTTTCCGATAATTTAATGCTAACTAAATACTTCTGAATTCGGTAGTGTATCTACTGTTATGTATCTTAAGTAACTGGTTGAGCAATAAGACAACGTAATAGAATCGCGTAACCATTGCTAGACTATTTCAGATAAAACCAACACGATCGAGTTGTCTGAGGAGACACCAAATGTTAAGTTTAAAAAATGACGAGATATGAAACAAAATCATTTATTATGTAATTGAATTACTTTTAACTCTGTTTCTTACTCTCTGATACAAGTATTACATCCCCCTTTTAGTCGCCTCTTACGACAGGCAGGGGTTACCGTGGCCGTATTCTGATCCCCGAGCCACAGGGATAACCATGACGTTTGGTATAAAAATTAGGGAATGATAATTTGAAGCCAAAGTATAATGCCCACAAATAAAAATACTAAAATTAAAAAAAATTTTGTTTCTTTAAATTAAAATTTAGATTAAAATTTAGATTAAAAGATACTTGCCACATATCTAATATACATAGTGTCTCCAAGGGCCCACAGATATCTCCAGAATCCACATTGTGATTCAATAAATAGAAAACGGTAGAAAATTAATTTTAAACAAGTTACGTTTTTAGAAAAATGAAGAATTGTTGAGATTTGACAAACGCCATCTTAACGCTACCTCGAGTAACCTCAAAGTTACAGGAGTGCATAGACGGTTAAAGCTCGGCTAGAAGATTGTCATCACGTGTGAAACGTGACCGTCTCACGTACTCGAGACACGTGACAACGACGTCCAGTAATATCTGTTTAATAATCAGAACGAAAACCGAGTACACTGTCTCATCGTTCCAATAATTATCAACTCCCATTCCCCAATCACTCCGGCCATCTTTACGATATCGATCTACATGAACAGTGTCAATAAGGAGCGATCAGATCCATTTACACGGTGTATGCAGATGTAACGTGGTCTAATATTAGCCTCAATCAGGATCAATAAAGAAGAAAATAGCGTGACACGAGTACGCGCTATTATTTATCGTCTATAACGTACACGTGACGCGATTCTCCGGCCTGATATATAAAGGTATCTTGATCTTGAACGAAATTACATTCAGACCCGACGTCCAGTCGAGTATAAGGCATCGAAAAAACCTAACTTATTGCACGTCACTCGTATATCGCCGTCGTTGACGTTTAATTAGTCACCTTGCGTAAGTTTACAGTGCCGAAGTTATAAAACTTGACCGATTGTTCGGTGAAAAACGATCGAGGTAGAGTTTTGAAAACAGAGACACTGAAAATCAATCAGAGCCTCCATCGAACGACGGACTTGTCCGGTGTGTTACTCGAAGAAGTTGACCGAAGGAACACGAAGAAAATGCGGAATCCCAGCACGGAACAGATTCTCAAAGACGAAGAGTGTTTCGAAATAATTCGGAAGAAGCTCCACAAGGACTCGATGGAGGACTTCTCCTTGATCACCTACGAGGTTGTGCCTATAAACGAGGTAAACGGTTTCATGGGTCAGTATTTTACTTTGAAAGCTACCGTAGCCTCCCCCGAATCACCGATGGAGACGAAGAACATTAAATTTTTCACTAAACTACCTCCGCCCACCACGAGCCCGCAGTACGACTTCATTCAACAATATGGAACCTTCAAGAAAGAGGTGGCCCTTTATACCACCCTGTTCCCGGAAGTGTTGAATGGTTTGGATAGTAAGTGTATCCCGGAATGTTTCCTGGGTTTGGAGAACGACGTGATAGTCTTAGAGGACATGGCACATAGCGGCTACGAAATGACGGACAAATTGAAGCCGTTCGATTATGAACATTGCAAAGTATTGATGAAAACCCTGGCAAGATTCCATGCAAAATCTCTTATTTTTGAACAATTGTATCAAAAGAGTTTGCACGATGAATTCTTCCATTGTATGCAAGAAACACTTTGGCCTCTCAAAGATGGCCGAGCGAAGTCGATGTTCGACGCAGCTGTAAAGGGCATTGACTCAATGATCGATCTGATACCGGAACTGAACGAGGAGCAACGAAAGACTTTTAGAACGAAACTCACCGATCTGTGCGTCAACCACGCGGATAAACTCTTGCCGTCTATTAAACATAAGAATGTACTCTGCCATGGCGACTTGTGGGCGAATAATATTTTGTTTAAGTACGACGTCGACGAGAAGCCCGTGGAGTGCTGTCTCATCGACTTCCAACTTGCCAGGTAACTAAACGCTTAAGCCTAGGACAGTGAATCTTGGAGAGAATCCTAATTATAACGTGATTCATTTTTAAAATTTTAAACTCATAATTACTGAAGTATTCTTTACCTGAGATAATTTTTCATTTTTTTCAGATACAATCCACCTGCCCACGACATCCTCTGTTTCCTGCAATTCACAACGACCCGTGAACTCCGAGAGAAACACAGCGATAAATTATTCAAGATCTACCACGATTCTATGGCGGAGGCTCTGGAAGAAGCAGGTTTAAACATCTCTACTGTATTCCCTTGGGACGAATTTATCGAATCTATCGAGGATTTGAAAGTTATGTGCATCACTCACGGCGTTTTGAATATTCCTATCATGCTGTTAGAGCCAACTGCAGCCAGCAAATACTTTTCGGAGGAGCCAGAGCTGTTGGAAAGCATCCTTTACGTAGACAGAACACCCCTGATTTGCGAACAGGTTAAGAGTGTGCCTCAATACCGAGCCAGGATGATGGATGCCCTATTAGAATTATACGATTATGTAACTGGCTAAGAAGATGAGCTTGGCGCAACAGATATTAGAAGTTCTTTTCACTGTAGATAACAGAGATGCACCAGGATGAGTCGCTATCTTGGAAAGTAAGCGACGAGCACAGCGAAATATTTCTCAGGGTATTCAGAAATTCATGAAATCATTAGGCCAATCATTGGAAGTTAACACAGTCATGAATCGTAGCTTTTCACAGCTTCAATTTATAAAATTCTTTTCTTATTACGTCACTTATGATTGCACGAAAGATTGGACAAATATTAAGGACTAATTAAAAATTAGAAGTATATTTCATTCATCTGTAGATGTTCAAGTATTAGTCGCTAATGTTCGTAATTATTAAGGATAAAGAAAGTAATAATTATTTTTGAGGGTAGATGTTACTGTAACTGGTAGAATACACTATTGACTGAGAGATAATTGTGTAAAGTAATGAAAGAGGCCTATATTAAATGAATAATTATAATACAATTATTTTATTGTTATTATTGCAAGCACTTTTGTTAATATTTAAATAAAATATGTTGATGCAAGATAATGTTTTATTACCTATGAACAACGGTAATAAGTTAAGGCGTAATAAAAAGACTGTCAACATTTACTTTTGTGTATATAATTATTCATATCATCAATTATAATGAATATATAGTTATGTACAATATTGAATCTCATTCTTTAACAATAACATCAACAACATGATTAAACAACGTTCCTCATTGGTACACAAATTGTAAATGTACAGATAAAAAAGCATTAGATGAGGTCAATGAGGCATCGAAGGTGGCGTACGCTCAGCGCGCCTTAATTTTCTTCTTTTTTTTCCATTTTTTTTTTTTCTTTCTTTGTTTTATACATCTTATAATTTCCATGTACACATGTACGTATATATCGATGTATTACAGCTTTAATATAACATACATCGTATATATACATATATACATCGAATCATATATATATATATCAATTTTGGTATTTTGTTCGATTTGTTTTTTTATTTTTTTTTTTTTTTATCTTTTCGTAGATTTCTTTAAACGTTAATTATGTATATTTCGTTTAGATACACACGTTCCACATACACACAAATGCGCCACGTGTATCCGTGCGACGCACGAGAATACGATTACGGGTGATGATATCGATTGAATCAGTGCATGATTTAATTATTAAAGAGAGTGCATGAATAATTTGTATCTCGTAAGCAGCCAGGCACTAGTCGAAACTGAAACAAAAAAAAAAGAAAAAAAATATTGGTATCTGAAAAATAAAATTAATTCTATGACTTTGTGTTCTGTAATACGTATATTGAATTAAACTTAAAAAAAATATTTTATATCATTAAGAAAAATAATAATAATAATAATTAAAAGAAAAATTTAAACACCTGGCTTACCCACGCGACGCAAATTACGACCAATCATCTAAAACTCTACACAAGGCTCCGACAAATTTCATTTGTTTTTATCACTTAACGAACAATTTCCACAAAATCTAACGCACAAATTTTTTTTTTTTTTCGTATATAATCGCATCAAGGCGAGGCAGGGTCACCGAGAATCCTTCGTTTCTGATTCTTTTTTTTTTTCGCTTTTCTTTAAAAATTACTAACTCGCCGAACGATTATTATGAAAATCGACTACTCGTGCGCGTGAACTTTCTTTAAAAACGAAATCGCGATTTATTTATTTATTTATTTTTTTGTCTTTTTTCGTTTTTAGAATATTTCTTTTTTCAGCAACGCCTCCGCCAGCTCTTCGAGACATCGAATTTTACAAAAAAGAAGATAATTCTAAATTGTCTTTTATTAATTTTTTTTTTTTTTAATCTTCAGTCAAATTTTATTCGCAGACCTTTCATTTGCTATCAGCAGCATTAAATATTAATAAGAAAGATTTTTCTTCTTTCTCTTTCGTTCGTTTCGAAAATACTGCAGGAAACCTTCCGTTACATTCTCAATCTTCGATTTGTCGAAGTTTAATACAAAAAGAAAAATATTATTTAATAATAAAATGAGATAAAAGACTGGAAAAATGGTAATATTACTCGTGATCCACTTTCAGCCATTTATACTTTCAAAATTTATTCATTTTGCTGGATAAAAAAAAATACTATTCAAAATAAAGAACATAATTAACATCATACTAAATAGATTATTTATCTAAAATATAACTAAAATTAAATACCTCATTAACCAAAAACACAACAATTCAATTCAGTATTCTTCATGAAAAAAAAAAGAACTATGTGTATACTTGGCCACCTGTATAAATATATATTGGAACTGCAATATTTATTCATAAAAAAAGATTATATTTCAAGCTAAAAACTACTTTCATAAGTAAACAAAACCGTAACAAATAATAAATCTAAAATTTTCACTTGAATTGTATCCAGCAACGCGAAACCCACATTTCAACATGGAAGCAAAGAAATTTAATGCTGAAAGTGTGTCATTAGTATCTGTTCATTGTCATGACTGTTCAAAGAAAATACATTAAACATTGATATTACCTCGCGAAGAAAAGGTAAACTGATCAACGATCGAATAGAAAGAAAAGGAAAGTACTTGGATGGTGTATAAATCAGGAGCAACAAAAGGCATTCCTTGCGGCTGATGCTGTACCCTAGTCCCGTCCACTCAAGATGGAGTCATCCGAACCGCACACCTCACCAGCCCTTCTCGCCTTAATCGAGCCATACATAGAAAGTTATATACAACGATATAACACGAACTGCAGTGGCAGTGAATAGTGCATATGGATATTGCAAATAGCAGCAATGGCGGTGGCGGCGGCGACGACTCGTAATCGCGATACACGGCAGCGTCTACCACAGCTACATTTTTAAATAATTCATTGTCCTTGGTAAGATCGTCCACTTCGTCCGAAATTATTTCCACCTTATGATTGATATTGAACAAAATTCGATCCCTAAGGAACGACGTTTCTTTCGGTCTGCCATCCTGGTTGTTCAGTCGCACAACACATCATTCCACTTTACGTTAGTTCCGTACACGCGCGAACCGTGTCACCATGGTTCCCATATTTCCGTCCTTGGTTTATCCACGTATTTTCATCGATGTAACATTATTTTCGTGCGCGTGTGCGCGCACGCATGTGTGGTTCTCATTTGTAAATCGGTACCATTACGACTAGACGTTTTCTTTCACATGAATGAGTATATGTGTGCACGTGCGCATGTACATGCACCTGTATATGTCCTCGTATATGTGTACTAATATGTGTGCGTGTTTCAAAGTTTTGTGTGTGTGTAAGCGGGGAGCGAGGAAGAAGTAATCGGTGTGTTCATGTGTTTCCTCTTACAAGGAGATGCTACGAAGTGCTAACTCGACTTTCGAATGAGCTCTAGTGCATTCGAAAGGGGAGGTCAATAGTACAAATCGTGTTAAGGGTTTTGGGTGTATGGGCCTTACTTTTTGAGAAAATTGCATAAATATTTATGCATTTTTTCAGCTGTACTATAAATACAATGAATAGTTGAATATCAGTATGAAGCAAATTAGCCGAGCAGGTTAAGTGCCCGTGCAGCTATTATTTTGTAATCCATGCAAGCTCGGTTCAAGACAGCATTCTGATAATTTTTTTTTTTTTTCTTTTAAGATTATTCTATTTATGAATTGATTTTTTTCATTCTTTGCAGCAATAAAAAACGATTTATTACTTGGTATTATATCTGTATGTAGTTATTATGTTATGTGTTATAAAATTCTGTCATAAAACTACATACAGATATAATACCAAGTAATAAATCGTTTTTTATTGTTGCAAAGAATGAAAAAAATCAATTCATAAATAGAATAATCTTAAAAGAAAAAAAAAAAAAATTATCAGAATGCTGTCTTGAACCGAGCTTGCATGGATTACAAAACAATAGCTGCACGGGCACTTAACCTGCTCGGCTAATTTGCTTCATACTGATATTCAACTATTCATTGTATTTATAGTACAGCTGAAAAAATGCATAAATATTTATGCAATTTTCTCAAAAAGTAAGGCCCATACACCCAAAACCCTTAACACGATTTGTACTATTGACCTCCCCTTTCGAATGCACTAGAGCTCATTCGAAAGTCGAGTTAGCACCTCGTAGCATCTCCTTGTTAGATGCATGTATACCTTATTTGATCCATTTTTATATACATACATACATATGTGTATACGTATATGGATGTACACGCGGGTGCAATGCAAGTAGGCTTCTGTTGGTTAGGGATGTAGGTTAGAGAGAAGGACTTCTGTCATTTGCCTTGGGTCTTAGGGAAGAATAAATAAAGCAAATGGCGGGTCACTTCCTCCTTTGTACTTCCTTTTAACCAAAGGAAGCTTAAATTGCACGCGACCGTACGTACATATACAGGCTGTCTCAAAAAAAGATGCACACCGTGAGTACCGCAAGGGCCATATCAAAAGAAATAAAAAATTTCTTCAGCATTTTGCAATCTGGGATTAAAAATTGGACGTTCGGTTCCATCTGGTCCCATCTAGCGAAACAATAGTGTGAATGCCCTCTTATCATTTTGATAGTGCTTTCTATGTGTGCGCTTGCCTATCTAAGTACACGTGTCCCTCAGCGTGGGTGTGAACGTCACCACATGAACAGGGTTACCCGGTAGTCGGACATCCAATATTTAATCGCTTTTATACAAGGATTTTCTTATTTCTTTTGGAGAATTTGCGATATTTTGACGGTGTACATCTTTTTTGAGATAGCCTGTATATACATTCGTATGTACATACTCGAGAATGTCACAAAAATATATAAAAGGGGAGAGAGTCTATGTATACATATGTATGTGCATATATATCTATAATGTATATATATACCGATATATAGTCAGGTAATACTCAAGTTGTGTGGAAAAGGGTGTTTTTTTTTTTTTATTGTAATTATTATTATGCTCTCACACACACAGGCATGCACGCACACATGCACGCACGCACGCACGCATACACATACATACACGCATACATACACATTTTTATGTATAGAACCTGTACAAAGTGCTTGATTGAGATTTTTATCGTTAACCGCAAAAGAAGACACTCAAGGTAATGTTTACAGGTAGTCCCTGCACTCCCTTTTCACACGTATTCTGTTCTGTCGTGGCACGCATTGCATATCGTTTCATTTAACACTACGTATACACGGTGATTGTTGCATCAACTATTTTCTTTTCATTTGATAAACTTAAGAGAAAAGCAGGCTTGGGTGCTGTATAATTTAGTGAAATCCATTTTTTTTTTTTTATTTAATTAGTGTACCTTGTTGTGCTTAAATAAAATAATTCAATGTAATAGAATATAAATTCATTAGAAGAAAGTTAAAGACACTTATATTAAAGAATGTAATGGAACATTTTTAAAAATACATATATCCACTGCTTAGTCTCCATTTTTATTTGGTTAAGATAAATTAAAAATTAGATTTCATTAAATCGTACAACACTTTCTGCTATTAGAATGTTATATTATATATAATATATAATATGGGAGCTATAATTTACAATAGTTGCAAAAATCACCCTGTAAATGCGCATATACGTGTACATATACATATACAGGCTGGGACATTAACTTTGCCCGCCAAAAATATTTTCATAGTATGCAGAATTACGAAACAGGATTCTTTGAAAAAGAACGGTACAGTAAATATGTTTAAAAAAGAATGATTGTGAGTTTGAAAATTCTAGTACGTCCTTAATCTACAAAAAAAGAAAAATTACAAATGTTATAATCCTAATATTGTACAACTTGCATCAATAATTTCTGCTCGTACCCCTAAAGAACAATGAAGATATTTGAAGCGGGCAAAATTATCGTCCAATCTTTTATGTGTATGTATTTTTCATTCGCAGACAAGGCAAGGTATAAAATCATGATACAAGAAACGAACACACGACTGTCTTGCGAAGTGAATGATGTTTTTTTTTTTTTATGCGAAAGAACCAGAAGAGGTCCCCTCGGGGGTGTAATTTATCTCAATCAATTTTTTACAACTTTCCTGTATCTCTTCCTCTGTCCTCCTCCTTTGACTTCATTTTTACAATGTTCTACAGAATGACAATGTATCTGTCTATTCCGTACCTATTTACATATCCTGAATGAGCTACAGCGATGGTATACGTTAAGTCGCGAAGGCGATTACAATTCCTCAGCGATCAGCCTTGAAGATGTTCTCAAGCATTTACAGTTAAGCTGCTTGCTTCGCATTTGTATTTTTTTAGTTTTTGTGTTTTTTTTATTTTATCTTTAGGTATATTCTCATTTCTTCTGTACTTTGAAAGAATGGGGAGTGGGATCTAGTCACACAGTTTGATGCTTTAAAGTAAGCCGTTCAGTCCTTATGCCGCCTTCCGTCGAAGACGTTCTTATTTCATGTCTTATACGAAGAGTGAAATAGTATAACGTGTAGCTACCCTCGGACCGTGCTTCATCATACCATTATCCCGGTATCCCTTCTTTCTTTCTTCCTTGGCATATCTTCGTTTCCTTCTTCTTTTTTTTTTTTTCTCACCACGATATTCATTGCTCCACCAAGCATGCCTCAACGCAAAAATGTTCAGTCACAATGTGAAAATCAATCTTACACAGCGATGAGTTAAATAGGGAATCAAAGAAGTTTTGCAGACACTATTGAAGGGAAACCGAAACGGCTATGAGGCGCCAGCCAATAAAATATCGCTAGCGACACGTGATCAGCAGCAAAAACGGACGTGTTAGTGACTTATTGTATGGACGGGGTTTGCGATAATCCGTTGAGAACATGTAGCATCGTACCAAATGGTAGCCAACGAAGATCAATCGTATTCGCAGGGACGACGGGCGGCATGATGAGTTTCCTTTGCCTGATTATATGTAGGAATAAGGTCCATCGGTGAGGGCGCTACACAGTAACAGTCAGGAGGCATCGTCCTTTCCTCGGGCTCCTCTGCTTGGTTTGTATTCAAGTCCTGGGTCGAACTGCATCAGTACGAAAACCTAAGATACACAATTATTATGTGTATTTCACGTTACCTTTACTATACTACGTTTGAGACGTCTAATTTTGAATTAGGAGTCAACAGGAACAACGATCTCGTGCGGCGAAGCAGAGAAGCTCTGAACAAGGATAGACAGATTCTTGCCTTAGAGAGACAAGGATAGCGCGTTAGCCAAGCAACCATTAATTTTTCTTGTTGCACGTCTCCTCCGCTAGAGGTGCTAGTGTCACTCCTGGTGATCCTTAACTACTGAACGAATAATGTAGGTACCTGATCTGTAGGTAATAACGTGAAATCATCCGGAGGATTGGTGATAACGTATCGTTTAGAAGAAGCATCGCAGGACGAGCTAGTGTCTCGAAACCTAAAAGAATTCCATTGAAAATTAGATAGGAAGAATAACCTTGTGACAACAAGCGTAGCCATAATTCATGATCTAAATTAAATACGACATGTACGATTAAACTAAAACTAAAACTAAACTAAATATGCTGGCAACAGTAACTAAACACTAAACAAACAAGTGACACGAAGATAAATCGTAAAAAATGATAGGTATTTGTTGGATGAAGGCAACTTACGATCGTGGTTGCTCTTTTTTTTTTCTCACGCAAAAACGCAAAATGCAAAAGTATGCGGCAAAAAATCAAAAGTCGTATAGTAAGTACGAGAAATGGTATAGTAAGAGATAATCAATGGCGGTACAATAATTGCAACAGCTGTGATGAAACATTTGATATTTTTGTTCAGAGATAATATATATGTGCAGAATGTTCATGTAGAGTAATCCAATAAATACCATCGAGCGAAGGAAAAAAGACCGGTACCTGTACCTGTACAGACCAATGCACAGCATTCCATACGACTTTAATGCTGCGACAAAGAGGTCACCGTACTTGCCTCCTTCGCCGTATTGGGCTAAAGGTCCATCGTATAACGCGATTTGACCAACCCGACATCGATCTCTGTTTGCCAGACTGTCAGCAGTACTGCGAACAAATAAATAAAATAATTATGTAATTATGCGAAATAAAGTACGCCTGAAATTTTAATCGGTGTCCCAACGATTTTTGCACGACTTACCTATAACCTCCTCTTAAACCTGCTCCTTCAGCTAAAATTAACTCTAACTCAGGCGTTGCTCCACCAGTGATCAGCGATCGAATTAAAGTCAGCGCATTTTGATTGAAATACGTCTGTAATTAATGAAGCAAATGCAAAAAAATGAACGTGAAGTGTTTGTATAACTCTTTGGTTTCCAAAGATGGCCGACGAGGTATTCAAAGTGTTAGATTATTAATTTATGTTAATTGTAACGTTACTAACCGTCGACATTAAAGAATCTAATACGCTGACAGCGAAAGCAGTACCACAAGCAAAGGGTTGGGTGAGGTACAACTCAGTATCAGGGTCATCGTCGTCGTCCTGGTCGAGGAACTGTACGTTACTATCATTTACGAGTTCTGAAATGAAAATGTACATTAGATCGTATCGATACCATTCTTGATGCACGTCGATTAAATTAAATTTGAGTACCTGTTATCATTGGCACGTTTGCTCCATAAACGGATCCCCGTCGCTGTAAAACAATTGGGCTGCCAACTGCGGTCAAATTATCTTGCTCATTATTTGCTGCAATTGTCACTTAACATTTACTTAATTGTATACAGGTGATGAAGGAAGGTGTTGAACTAAAGGACTATTTTATTTGAAAATAATTTATATTAACCTTGGCTGAGCACACCAATTGTATCGTCGAAGGTCATTGCCTTGATATTAAGGGACGCGAGGATGGCTTCCTTGTCGGCGAGGGTGGGGTCATCATTGCTAGGCACTTTAGCCGACAGGATACAACACATGTCGCACAGATTTACGTTCACAGCACGCAGATCGGCTCTGCTTAATGGCGAACCCTAACAAAATTTTCCATTATTTATGTGAACAATTTTATAATAGTAGTACTCTTCTTTGGTTCTTCCAGAGCCATCCCAAGCCTGAAGACAAAATGGTGCTAAGCCCGTCTATTCTTAGAATGGTAGGACATTTTTATCCCCACGTTCCTATTTAATTAAGGCGGAATTTACACTGGGTAGGTAGCCGGAGTTTAATAGCCTGTGCCAGTTCCTAAGGGCAAGGAAGATGGTCCGCCTGGACAGTCCTCCTTCCGCTCACCCCCAGTACTGTCAGGTCCTACCAGTCCTGGCTATTAGCCTAATGTAAATTTGGCCTAAGGCAACCTGAATAACGCATGACTGCATATATATACAGTCATACTAGCTTCAAAAAGTTGTGGACTGTGCCATTGTGGATTGCAATTCCAACCCATAAGGAATGAATACTCACATTTAACACTGATATTTTCGGTAGATTCTGCAACATCTTCCACTCGCGGCGGATGTAGTCGACAGACCCAACTATCACTACGTGTTTAAGCTCGTGGTAATGAAAATTGGAAGCTCGTAATGGCATGACAAGGTTTCTCAGTCCGATGAGGGGCGAGTCAGGATCAGCGAATAGGCAGACAACGACGTGTCCATTGAGAACCGTCATGGCTGCCTGATTACGATCCAGTATACAGTCTTCGAGGTTGCGGGATGGACTCCAATGGAACATACCCGTCGAATCATATTTCATTTCGGTCTTCTCGAAATCAAAATCCTTCGCTTGATCGTCCGCGATTCCGACTTGAAGACCACCGTTGTTGTTCACGTTGGTACCTGCCGAAGCTCTGCTCGTAGGCCTACAAGAAGAGCCTCACTTTTAGTGTATATTCGTAAAAATGTTTATATTGTAATAAACATTATTTTTAATAAATTTATCAATTTTATAATATTAATAATGGTATAAGGCTAATTCTTAAAAGCATATGTAAGCATAATGCAAAATGCACACGTACAATTTGTTATTATTTAAACATTTAAATTTTAAGGGGCATCACAAAGTTAATCAGTTGTTTTTGTTACTATTGTTATTATTATAATTTGTTTAAATTTTTATGGCTCTGGTTATTGTAATATTGCATGCAACAATGATATTCTTGCTTAACAATTTATAATAGCTTTTTTTACAGCTGAACTTTAAAATGTTAATAAATATTTATACTATTTCATGCACATTAACTATAGTTAATTTTGACTTTAGCTAATTTTAAAAATGTTCAAGTGGACATTCTATATAAAATGTACTTACGTTGCATGTTAGTTTAAACATAAAACAATAACTACATAAAAAAATTTGTACCAATATTTCTTCCTTAAAAAAACAAATTATACATTTAATTACAAACAATAATCAAGCACAGATATTAACATGCAATCTATAAGTAAGCTTCACTTGATAGCATAAAAAATAGTGGAAAATATAATTATGGTATAACGTGACAGTGTTAACAATAAAAGCATACATGAGCTTTTTGACTTCATAGGCGAGGTGGTAACCAGGGTATGCGGACTCCTCTTGCGATCTGGAATCAGAAGGTATTTGTAACCTTGGATTCGTCGGTACCGAAAAATGTCTTTCGTTAAATAAATTCAATTATGTAGGCGGCTAGTGGAGGTACTTCGTCTCCCTGGACGCCTTAAGTTTCGACTGGCGGCCGCCAGGTGGCTGCGAGACTGGTGCTGTTTCTCGCTGTCGATCGACCGGCATGCGATCCACATTAATAAAAGTTTTCGAAAATCGATACCGAAGGCGTCTGGGGCAGGGATCGTATGTCGACAGCCTCATTGAGAAAGCTGGCACTACGATCCCGAGACGAAACGAGACCCCTTTCTCCTTACAATTATACTAATAATTAAATTTTGCTGAATACACCAAAAAGTGATTTGCAAACACAATAAAATTTTTTTTACTTTGTTCTCCCAACGGTGTTTGCACGAATCATGAATTAATCTTCCTACGACGTTGTTATTAATAATTGTGATACAAACTTGTTGCAAGTGGCCAGAAAAGCAAATGCATAAGTTCTGTACATCAAACACCAGATAAAATTTCACATAAAATAAATACCTTTGATTGTACGGTTGAGTTGGACTCAACAAGTTGTCGTTTGTCGTTCGATTCACGTTCGGTTTCACCTTATTCACCTGCTTCGTCGAGTTCATCATGGTCATTCCAACAGAATTTCGATGATTTCTCATCGCTGTAACACACAGAATGCCGTTCGTATTAATTAAACAAATTATCGATATCGACACCTCGATTATACTTATCGAATATAATCCGCATGCTATAAACAAATATTGTGTTCATAATTATACTTCAACCTAAAGTAGTAAATCTATTATCTCTAATTATTTGTATATTTTTCCTTGTGTAATTCTTGGATGAAGATAAAGGGATGAATGAGTACTTCAAGAACTATGAAAGACCTAAGTCAGTTAATACTAATTGTGAGCCACATTTAAAGCAATTTCTGGTTACTCTTCTAGCAAATATTGAGATAAAAAAATGACTTTTAGTATTCTAACAGAACTCTTACTAATCAATGGAAACTTACCGTTTGGGTCGTCTCGTTCACGACTGATCTCACCTAAAATTAATACATCGGAATTAACTTAGTTTTCTCAACTTTTCAGCTGGCGCAACTAATAGACAAAGCAACAATGATTAAAACAATTACATAGTAGTGTCACACTGATCGTGACTCAACACTCCCCCCATTTTCTTATAGCGCATCCTTACGTTTGATCGGCAACAGCCTACAGCCTCATGCTTACAGGCACGCATACTTTATCCTAAATCGTTTGCACGTGCGAATTTTTCCAAATTTTAAATAGTTAGAGTTGCAAATGCCCGATGAATGATACATAGTTTTCAAAGATACATCATACTTTGCATGTTAAGATTCGATAGCCTCGGACCCTAGAAATCTTAATCCGGTCCTACCAAAGATGACTATTTATTGTAAAAATTTATTATAAAATAAATAAATAATTTACTTGTAAGTCATAAAAATTTATAAGGTTTGATATATCCAAAGTATTGCAAAAATGTTACTTTTGAAATAATTTTATAAATTATAATTTGAGCTCTGAAAACAATTTTTTGATTGTAATAAATCTTCATTCTATTGGTAAATATATCTTATTTCCACTTAAAATATAAAAAAAAAAAGAAAATTGTCCACGATAGTTGCAAAATGATTACTTTTGATGGGGTAAGTCTAATGTATCAGTGAGAACCAAAGAGCATTCACGACATAAGTCAATTCCTAATCATCGTAACACGTGCTAATTACAAAAGAGAAGAAAAAGAAAAGCGGTTAACTGTTTGTCACGGTAATCAGATGAAGCACCACCTATATAGAAAAACTTGGAAAACTGAAATAGAGTATGGAAATATGTGTTCTGTTCAACGTTACCATAGAAAGAAATTGTAATAACGAATGTGACCAATCTACCGTGCTATCTACAACTATCAATCCATCTCGTTTTAAGCTAAAAATTACAAATATAAATATATATATATATATTCAAACTTTGGAAACCAAGTATACATATAAAAGACTAAATCACTCAGAACATCTGAATTCAGACAGCATTTCTCAAACTATCATTTTAACGCCCATTTATAATTTGAATTTCGAATAATTTTATAAAAAAAAAAAAGTTTGAACATTTGTGAAATGTTCAAGAAAAATTTGTGATAAGATTTTTTTTATAATTATTAATAATTAATGCCAAAAGAGTGAGAAACGCTAGTATAATTACTCCTTTACTACTTACGCAGACGAACACCAGCAATACTTTTTTTAACATGGTATTTTATTTATTAATTACATGGAAACGTTCATTTGCCATGGAATATTTTAATTTATTTATCTCACCAATTTGGAAATTATTTTATTTCGAATTTAATTGATTATATAAAAAATACCACAATTACTCTCTATGATAAAAATATTAAATAAATTAATCATTGTGTTTTGTCTATTACAAATCATTGTTATACTAGCGAAAATCTAAAACAAAATAATACTGATACTAAGTGTGATCTAGAACCTATGAAATGTTTATGGTTACTATATGTTTTCTAAATGTTGCGTTTGTAATTTATAATGAATAATAGAAAATAAAAGGTAAAAAGAAATATGATGTCCAGTCTAATGTCTGTATCATCTAAAAGTGAGTTTCTTATGATAGAAATCAAAGTAAATCTACTATCCATACAAATTAATAAAACTATTAACAGAAAACTCTACGACTGTTACATGCACTAATTGAAACCAGAAAAAGTAGTAAATGATATAAGTGAAATTAAAAACTAAATTTGGTTCCTACTTTTTCCAAACTCGATATAAAACAGTGTTGGAATCTGAAACGGGCCTGTTCCATATTATCTTTAAAATGGTACGAATCTTTGAAAAAAGTTGGAATTAATCGGTGAACTGTACCATGGACGTAAGAATCTATGAACGAAGTTCAAAGTTTCAACTTGGTTATTTGGATTCCATCGATATATTATTACATCCATAATTACAGCACACAGGAAAGAAAAGAAAGAAAAGAAAAATGAAAGGAATGAAGGAAACGAAAACCAAGTGCAAACAGTTGTTAAAGATTAAATCGAGAGGGAAGCACTTTTCGTGAAGCAGCCCTTCGAGTTCTTTCGTCCGAGAGGCGAAAGCAATCGGTTATAGTGTTTCCGTATACGGTGTGATTTATTAAGAAGAGCAGCTTGCAAAATTATAGCATGGTTTTGATTGAGGTGTGACTGTACCTCTTACGTGAACCATCTTGGGCAGTTCTGGCGGAGTGAATGTGGGGGGAGGATGGTGGTCGTCTGTAACAAACCACTACACATGTTAGCTACCCTAACTAATTTACCTAAGGTCTAGTTTGCTACTCTATCGCTAATACTATTTGCTATTGTTATGTTTGCGTTCAAACTGATTAAAATGGAGCTCCGTACCAGCGTGAAACAAGAAATTTATGTTTAAAAGCTCAATCGACTTCGTATACAACACATCTACTTACAAATGTGCTTTCCTTCCAACACCTATAATTGAATTAATTCTTCAAAACAGATTATATTACATCTAAGTATCATTTGTTGTAATGAAGTTACGCTGGAACGAATTTTATCTAATAAAATACCATTCTAAACATTACTACATATTACTGCTGAGTATATTAGTTTTCCCTATAAGATAAATTAGCATAAGTTGGCTGTTTCCATTGTAAGTTTAGAGATCGAGGTTTTCCACTTTATTAGCCATACGCTGTACGGCGCATGCGCGCGTCAGAACCAATCACAGCCAACCTGCGCGTTACGCACCTGCGCGGAATCAACTCGTCTATCCAATGATACTATTACTTTGCAAAATTGAAAATACAAATTATGCTTTCTTACATACTCGTTTAATAATAAGTGTGATGCGTAATAATTCAATTTAGACTTAGGAAAGGCTAGTATACTCGGCAACGTATATATTACTCAGGAATCTACCGTTCTAAAGATTGCTCGTTGCAACGCGGACGAGTCAGAAAATAAAGGAAAGAAATTATTAGATCTCTTCCGCGTTGTACAAACGTTGTTTAAAACAGTAAGTATCAAGTAGATTGAAACAGGATGAACAGATAATATTTTCATGCTAAAACTCACAGAGGCAAGGAGCAATGAATGAACGAATCAACAAGGAAGAAATATACAAATGTGATTTCTTGGATGAAATCAAGAAATCATTGTCTTTACCTCTGTTAAGGCTATTTTATCATGCTTGGAACATGCTGTAATAAGTTCTTAAGATGTGAATATTTACTTGATATCGCGAGTGCATATTTCTTTACAAATATAAATTGTGCAATAGATTAGAGAATTCGAAAGATTGTAGGATTCTATCGTGCTAAAGCAGAAATATATATACGAAGGAAAACTTTTACAACGAGTGTGAAGCTAGAGTGAAACTCATCGTTTGTAACATTATTTGCAGTTATTTATTTTACGAACTCTTTTATTTTATCGCAAGATTAATAGGTGTAAAAGGCCACTGTCTTTGGACAATTTATTCATTAATTTTTTAATTATATTATCAGTAGATGTAGTTTAGTTTCTAAGCTTTAGAGAATAATGAAATCTTTGGAATACTATTCCTCTTTTTTTTTTTTTTAATATGAGAAACGAAAATGTGAAGCAGTCTTCAGAAGTCTTCCAAAATATCTCACTAGCATCTTTAAATTCTTTCTAAGTAATCAAAGTTCCACAATGAGAAAATACTAAATCAATTTTCAAATTATTTCAATTCTAAAACCCTCTTCATTCTGATATAAAATTCTTTTTCTCTCTCTCTCACTACTGATTATGGCACCTCGGTATGTCCATAAGATTTCATAATCCACTGAATTTCATTTAAAGAATTACAGATCCTCTCTAACCTGGTGGCCGTGTACATCCTACGTCTTGTGATCAATATATTCGCAGAATCTCGTGATTACGTAATAATAGACGCATACGTGTGTGTATACAAATATTAATTACGATTATTATACACCGGCTCCGTGTTAAACTTACTTGTGTACGAGAAGTCTTCACCTAAGTAGTAGTGGTAGAGGACGAAGAGAAGAAAATTCGAACAGATAGACACATAGAAAGTTAGTTAAAAGACATCTTTCATGACGTTTCGTGTGTATTATGTAAAGTGGGCACAGAGACTTGTGAGTCTAGGTATGATAGATATACTTATCGCGTTTGATCGCATATGTGTAGGTGAGTAACGATATACACACACACATATATGCATACACGAGTGGGTCAATAGGTGAGTTTGAAGCGAGAAAATGATAATGTTAGCCTTTAATGAGCGATGCTAAAATGTATTATTAATCTTTCCCTTCGTTTGTTTTTTTATCCTAGGCGTACATCGCTCATTTTTACCTGCCTAATTGATAATACTGCGGGCTAATTGCACAGACTTATTTGCTTCGAAGAATTAATGTTAATTATGATAATAATTGTTAAATATATATTGAGGTATTAATTTGAGGATGGTAAAACGCTATGTTATAATCAAAATAATGGCAGTGGCTTAAGGTGGCGTAAGGGTTGGCTTCAACGTATCACGTTACCATCCCATCGATCATCAATGGATGAAACCAAGGATGGGCATCAAGGCAATTTCTTATAGTAACGTGATATGTACATTGTTAATGAAATAACTGTAATTTATTTAATTATTATCTTCTGTAACAGACAAATAAATATTAATTCTCTGAAGATTTTAAGCATTTTATCATTTTTGATATCACATGCCCGTATAGTTTATTTAGATTAAGATATAACCAAATTGTAATTTTTTTTTTTTCTTAATTTCATCTATCTTGTATTTTTAATAATTTGAAGCATATAAGTACTGCGAAGAAAATGTAACTCGTGTGATCGTCGAAGATGTTGTAGTGAATTGAAAACACTTAAGAAACTAACAGCATGATATCATTAAATTTTCTTATATAATCATTGATTTTGCCAAAGAAAAATAAAGATTAATCATCTAGCTCTAAGATATTCTAAAACACGTGAAATAGATTTAAATACTGAACATCGATGCAAAATTAAGTTGGAAGTACATAGTTCAAGACTCAAGGCAAATCACATCGCGCACAATCTTTTTTTTTTTATCAATTAATTTCAAATAATTCGCTCACAACAATTAACCATCGAAAGAACATTTACATACCTCCAGAAAACTACATTCAGAACAACACTGATATAGAAATATGTAATCTCAGTTGCAGCAGAAAGAAAAAAAAAAAATAAATAAATAAATAAATAAAAAAAAAAGACATCACATCAATAGAAGACTCAAAACACTAACGTTATTCTACTTTGAAACCAATTATTATGAATTTGAACGAATTTACATAGATTAGCAGAAAAAAGATATGTCTATGTTTTCCAACTTTTGATAGAAATTTAAATAAAATTTATTTCAATATTTATAAAATAACTATTGCTATTAATTAATAAATTGAAAATCATTGAATCAAATATCTTACTAACCTCGTTAAAATACATTATTTTATCCCTATCGCTTAAAAGAAAAGAAATTCTAACTTTCCTAATTTATTGGCCAAAAATTGAAAATTAATATAAAACTATTACATTTCAAAGATCTTACGAGATCATTTCACTCTTTTGTCACGGCTAGTTTTCATTTTATTAGATTAAAATAATTATAATAAAACGAAAAAAAGAAATAGAGAGAATGAAAGGAATGACACGTGGAAGAAAATCTACACTCGGGGGGATACATACTTGCTTTTCCAACCATCTGAACAGCTCGCACGCCTTTCCGGAATGTGGCCACTGCCCGAAGGGAGGAGAACCAGAGCTGTTAGTTGTCATATCAAAATAACATGAACCTAAATGCGGGAGGTGGCAACAAGTGGAGAGGAATTGCACGATCGAGGTATATACATTTCCCAGGTAAAAAAAATTCATGACTTTTACTGACATGCCACGAGATGTCACATAATTTTCATGCGACATTAAAAGTCCTGGTCTTATGCTGTCATGGCACTGTGACATTTCAGTGGATATTTTTATACGGGTTAATGTCATGCTCTTATTTAAAATAAAAAGTCATGACATTCAGCTGATATTTAATATTTGAGGAAGATCCATCGACGTGGAAACGTGTTCACAAGACAATATCACATAGTGTATGCCACGTAATTTTTAAAGGAACAATGTAAAATTTAGAAAATGAAAATAATATGAAATTCAAAGTTAAGGTAGTTTATGAAATGTGGACTTTAAAGGCAGATATTCCTCTGCATAAAAATGTTATGGTGTCATGACAGTGGAAGTAAAGACATTTAATGTTGCGTGAAAACGACATAACATTTCATATCATGGCAGTAAAAGTTACGATTTATGTACTGCCATAAGAAAATGGATCTTAATGTCCGTTCGCATCTACAGATAATGAATGTCACACCTAGCATGGTAGACACAATATTTCCTATAAAGATTTCATATTTTCGATAAATTAAAACAGTCAGCTTCAATATACACTGTGTCTAAAAAATAATGTATTTCCTGTAGATTCTTCATTTATTAACATTTGGAATTTACGGTCACTTTTTCAAGACATAGTTTTTTAATTTTAAATAAATAAATTGTAGATATACACCTATGACTCGGGTTTCACTCTTCTTATTTTATAAAATTTTTGTAAAATTTTAAATAAACCCTACATAAGTAACTCGATATAAAATTTGATATACCGAGAAATATTTGTCGTGCCATGCTACGTATCAGACATATCGAATCTCTAGACATGAACGAACCTTAAACCGTAATAGATCAGTAAATAAACGAAAAGAACGTTTATAACGGGTGTGGAAAGTGCGCTGCTGTAATGGGACAATCGACAAAAGGGTTTTTTTAATAATTAAATAATTTCGACCTAGAAAGAGGGTTAGAACACATCAAGTATACGACAGATAAATCAGTCACTGTCGTATATTTATGCAGTGGCCGATAATAGGGAATATATATATATTTTCTTTCAAGTATAATAAATATTAATTATAGTGTCAACATTATTGTTGTGATATATAAATGAATGGTATCGAATGCGCAATATGTGAGGGGAGAATGAAGTATTTATAACCGCGTTGTGTTCGATAAACCCTGGGCATCGATCATCATTATCCGCGTAAACTTAGAACCTGAAGAGCCGGTGGCATTCGTTTGTTTATAATTCACTATTTCAAAAGTTATAAGCATTTCCAAAATCCTTTTTTACACGCACATTCACATCATACACACCATTTTTGTTAAATAAAGCAGGTCGTGGCAGGGGTGGATACAGAAGCTTTGGTTAAGGGTGGAAGGAAATGTATAAAAGTATTTTTTCTTTTTCAAGGTTTAAGATTTGTTTAACATTTCTATCGGATAGCAAATCAGTAATTATATTTTTTAACTCTGGATCCACCCCTGAGTATATCTGTTTCCCTTATCTTAAATCCTTCGTTGCATAATTTTTGCACAATTTAAAAAAAAAAAAAATCTGCACGTTCAACGAACTTTTACTAAGATGATCTCGTGAATTAACGTTAATCACGGTGTGGGGGAGGGCAAAACGATTTTCAATCAGAAACGTGACAAAAATGAATTAACGATGCTTGTTACGTAAGCACATTGAAACAATAACGAATTAACGTTTAATTACTGACAAGCCTGAAACAAGCACATCTGTTAATCGGGTGAAAACGTAACAGCCATTATACGTGTAGACACAGAATGTATAACGATTTTGTGGAACGTGCTTTAGCAACAAATTAGCGTATCTGCGATAAAAGAAGCAACGATATCTCGTGAGAATCACAGGCAAATTGATATTTTAAAAATAATGCAACTGGATACATTTACGGCAACGTAATTGACCTTCGTCCATATTGAATTCGACGCTGCTCTGCTTTGATAGAGAGAACGGATGCTCGTCAAACTTCACAGCTCTAGCAAAAGCCCAGCGAGAAAGAATACGACTCGAACGATATATCAAAATACCAACAATAGAAATTCAATTTTAGGTACCGTGGGGTAAGTGTATGTGATTTGGGATTGTTAAACGATCAACATTCCCATTTTTCATCACTTACACCATCTTACCTCTTTAGATGTCAAACCGGTCAACTCTGCTTGAGTCAAAGAATTAAAGGGTTAAAAATTTATTAGATTTCTCTAAAGGCGGTCATCAAATTAATTTGGATCCGTATAAGTGCCTACGAGTTCCCAAAGACACAATTAGACCCCCATAGGTGACCATAACATTACCTAGGAGTTCTATAAGTGCCCAGAAATTTAATCTAGATCCCCATAAGAGTCCATAGAATCAACTTGATTCACATAGGTGTCCACAACGTAACCTATGACCCTTATAGAGATCCTCAAAATTAATTTCGACCCCCATTAGTTCATAAGCATCAATAACGTTGCAAGGGTTAAATGTATTGATTTTGACTCAAGCAGAGAAATTGATCAAAGACTGAGATAAAATTTGATAAATAATGCGACCAAAGGACTTTGATTAGGATTAATAGGAGGGAAAGGGAGGTACAAAGACGCGTACCGTCCAGGTAACTGCTGTAGGCAGTGTTTCCTTTCACCATGCCGGTCTGCATCATCATCATCCCCACATCTGTAAAAATCGAGCGATCGGCCCGGACACATGTTCGTGAGTAGTCACGTCGGGGCATTGTACTGCGGTGACAGGAAGGAAATTTGGAGGGTAACTGGAAATGTAAACCGGAGAAATAAAGGAGGGAGAGGAAATAAAACCCATAAACTTTTGACGGTATCAGAATGAAAGGACGTAGTTAAATTTTATATATAGGAAATGGACAGAGGTTGA
The DNA here is from genome assembly GCF_051020975.1 of Osmia lignaria lignaria. Classification (NCBI taxonomy): domain Eukaryota; kingdom Metazoa; phylum Arthropoda; class Insecta; order Hymenoptera; family Megachilidae; genus Osmia; species Osmia lignaria. The sequence goes on along the minus strand of NC_135044.1, from coordinate 7,493,351 downwards.
TTCTACAGTAAAAAAAAAAAATAGATTATTTAATCTTCTTGAAAGCTAAGCTTCTTATGAAAAAATGTTATTCTACACTTTTGGTTTATTTTTACACGTAGAATCTCCCCCTGTCTTGTCTCGACACACTTTCTATCTACAGTTAATGTTTACAGATTCGTACGTATGTGAAATAAAAAATTTGAAAAAATATCGAAGAATATTTTTTGCATTCATAAAATTAACATTTATGTACGAATCCAAAACTATAACGAGTATTAATTAATAAATTACAATTCAATGATAAAACATCACAGTTATTTCTTACGGCCAGGATAAGGGTCACTGAAAGATAAAAAGTACAAACAAAGCTCGCCAAATATTTCATATCGTCCTCCATCTCTTGTAATTAAAAAAACTCGTCGAAGTAGTTTCAATAATTCGTTAATAAGAGACGTTGATTGCCCAGGGTTTAAAATTATCATGACGGACCATTATTTCAAATGAACAGTGTACGTGTACATATGATAAATGAATTCCTTTGAATGAAGTCCCTAATCGAAATTATCCTAATCATCGAGAATTACCACCATCGACGTATCCTAAGGGAACGGCACCACAGAAGATGATCGATTATAATCGCAAAACAATCGAACCTATCGATCGATAGAGCTTCCGTTAGTGAAGCTTCTCATACGATTGAAGAGATTAGATAGCGGAAGTGAGCCGAAAAATTCAAGATAGAGAGCGACAGAGAGGCAGAAAGATAGTTGAGAAAGATTGAGAGAAAGAGAGCGAATGAATAGTTTTTTTTTTTTTTTTTTTAAAGAAGCTATCATACCATTAGAGGGCATAAAGGTATTCGAAATTGGGGGGCTAATCATGCATGCAAGGCGAGCGAGAAGGGCACACACTAGAAGTGCAGACTAATTGTCTTGATTGGCCAGGTGGACATGCGCCAACTGACAGAACTATGAGGGTAACATATCAATCGTGTAATCAATGGTATTTCATTTTTCACGTAACAGCTATTTAAAACCCTTGGACGACGGGGTAAATTAATTATACATTAATCAACACCTGATTGGCACTTGGATTAATTAGAAAATTTTGCGATGTCTTTTATAGCAGGGAATAATTACACAATGATATTTAATATTTAATATTTCCATAACATAAACGACATTGCATTTAAATAATTCTTATACCGAGTAGAAAATTAAGATATTAATATTTTCAATTTATTTTTCAAGGAAGCACGTATCCAAAATTATTTAAATTTTTACAAATGAGTTTCAATGAAAATATTTGAGTATCTGTAGTTAAAACACCATTGAATAGGTTTTCTAGGAATGGGTCACAATAGATCCCTGTCCGCCGTTCAGAGGGTTAAATAACAAGGTGCTGCTAACTCAGGCCCTGAACGATCAAAAATTTATTTAGAATAAAAAAGTTCGTAGCAAAAAAAGAAATGTAAAAAAGATTGGAACAGAACGAATTAAGGAAACCGTGAAAAACGAACAAATACCCGACTGTAACATCGCAAAAGTGTCAAATAAGTGTCTCTGAATGGGAATAAAAAGTGCGATCATCTCATTGCCATTGTCATCGTCATAATCATCATCACCACCGTCTTTTGCTTATAATATGCAGGATAAAATGGTTCAAAACTCGAAGGCATATGTACACACAAGTAAGACACACAAGAGAGATAGAAATATGCAGAGACAAAAATATATGTATGTCTATTCGAGAAAGAGAGACAGAGATAAGATAAACAGAGAAGAGGAGAAAGAGGAATCGAACAAGGATGGAAAGCAATGTGCATAAAAAGGTTTAGAGAAGCAAATAATTAAAAGTCACGATGGTAATAAATGAGTCGTCAAATGATTCTTCAGGTTTCCATTGTGTTTTGTTTAAATACATTTTAACACTTTACTTATTTTCTTTATCTTGTACTATAACTCTATTTCTTGTGCTACTGGTCCTACAGCTAGTAATCATGGATCCTTCTTGTATCACTCCCTTCATCTTTATGAAATTCTTACAATCTATCGTAATTCAATAATTTTAGAAAATAAAGTAAAGTGTAACACTTGGAAAGTGATTATAAAAGCAGAACACAATTGAAACCTGAAGATTTATGACGACTAATTCGAACCATCATGAAAGTTTGAAATATTCGAGTAAAAGATTAGTTGGAAATTGGAAAAAGATGAAATATAATAAAAAGTAGAAATAAAAGAAGATAGGAGATAGTCAGAAGATGATAGTAAAGGCTAAGCGAGCGAGTGTGAGACGTTACCTAAATCCCGGCCCCAGGAGCGCTGCTGTTGCCCCACTAGATCATATATCACAAGAGGATGGTCACAACCATGTCAATTCGTTAATTGTCGCGGTAATTACTACTACGTCTTTCGGTGGTTGAAGGAACATAGAGAAAAAGAAAAGAGGAGAGGGCGAAGGAATCACGGATAAACAGAGCTTTCTTTTCTATGTGATTCGTCCGGTTAAGTTGTTGATCATCTTGCGAGTCACACGAATTTCCTTAATTAATAAAATAAATTTGTTGGAATAATTAAGAGTTATAATAACGTGTGATTCGCAATTTCTTCGATGCATATACAGCACTCTATATACATAGAGATATCATATAATTAATTAATTAATTATCATATATCACCGATAGACCAAAGTTGAAATTAGATTAGTTAGAAAAGAACCCGGATAGAATTAAAAGATCTCGTTAATGGAATATCATTAGACTAGAAAGACTTACAATTTTTACACTTGCACTTCTTGATCAGCGTTTCGTCTTTTATATCCTCATGGCATGCTTTGCAATAGAACCACGCTCTGGAAATAGAAAACAATTTATCATTTTTAATAACTTTCTTTTAAATTTAATTACTTAGCTATTAATAATTCTAGGAAATGAATAAGCAAAATATTTTGTTACAAAATTAATTAAAAAAGAAATAATTAAATTGTGCTAAAATTATTTTTTAAATTGTATTTCACTAATTCGATTCGAGTTCTATGATAATTGCTTTTTTACAATTAAGAATTAAATCCTTACCTTTTCACTTCGTCGGCAGATTGAGCAATGAAGAATCCCTGAGTATTTGCAACGATCTTGGCACCACGTGGATTAATGGAGATCTTACTGTCGCTACCACCTCCTTCGCCCTTTATCTCGATCGCCAGCAACAACAGCTTCAACTTCGTGAAGCATAACCTAAGACGAAGTTTTGCATAATATTCTATGCTTATCGATATTAAATGAAAATTATTGTTATAGACATACAGAAAACACACAACATATAATGGTTTAGGGTAAGACACATACATATAACTGAATAAGTAATGTCCTTTGCTTACAAGAAATCTTACAAGACGGCACAGAGGACAGAGGGGTACTACGCACACATCGGCGACTCTGTAGCTCTACTCGAGCTTATTGGTACACGTGACCGCCACAACCAATAATATGGCACGACCGTCGTCACGTGTGAACTAAGGTGGGGGGACCAATCAGATCGCGTTATTTTCATGAGACTTCTTGTCAATGGAGGACAATACATATTTAGTAATGTAACAAAGTGTTTATAAGTCCAAAACATTATAACATTAAATCTGAAATTTTTTGCAATTAATAATAGTAACAGTGAATAATAAGAATTTTATAATTTGTATGGGAAATACATACTACACATGTAATATTGTACTTAACTTACTTACACGATATGTCAAAAGTTTCTAAACAAAATTAAATTTTTACCAATGAAAAAATTTCTCCTTTACTTCAATTATAGAAACTTTTGACTTTGATTACTTATTTGAAATTTCACACAAATTGCACAAGACATTAATTACAGCGTGAACAAACATTCATAACTAAACAGAGCGTTTTTTTTTAAATATATACTTAACATTACTTTATTGTTATTAAAATTGAAATTCTGCAACGCTCTGTTTTGCCATAAATAACACATCAAACACAACATGCAGATGAAGCACCTCAGCAAGCATTAATTAGGGAAATATACGAGACAATAAGGTAATTAATACTTAATAGCTCAAATCATGCGAAAGATGGAAGAAATTCAGTGTTTTCTAAACTAGTTGCTCTAAAATCCTACTCTAATCCCAAACTCGACGAAGAGACCAACAGAACTAATTACTCCTGTTGCTATCAAGTGTGACATTAATTATAAGGCGTAATATAGGCAAGAAGAGATCTAATAATTTAAATAGAGAAAAATGGCTGGCGATTTGGTGAACTGTACGTATCCGTAAACACTCGTGATAACAAAACTACACACTGTGCAAAATCAGTAGATAAAAGTCTGGGCGAAATTAAGAACCTTAACACACGCAAATAATAGGGACAGCATAAAATAAGATTTTCAATCTGTAAACTTGAGATAAAAAGGAATATTTTCTACCAATCCAGTATGTTAATAAAATAAATTTATAGTATGTTAAATTTATTTTTTGATGTAATTCGATTATTGTTTAAAACCGTGCCCAGCTAACAGTGCATGTAATAAATACGGTGCAAAAATGAAGTAAAGAGGAATAATTATATAATAAAATAGCAAACAAACGTGATATTCGTTCGTATAAATGTAATGTAATTTAATTTAATTTTATGTGCTCCAGTGAAATTCACATAATTTTATATTATAGAATATTATTGCTGTTAAATATTTTTGTTAAATTTAAAAAAAGGAACAGATTACACTTAAATAAAACTATTGTTTCCTGAGTACGTGTCACTGGTACTTATGGAACTTCATTGAATGAACAATAATAGTAGAACACATTCACTAAATAACGTATGTAACTGTAACATAAAATCACGAATTCATTTAAGGAATTTTCCATAACATTGTTTAACAAATTTGTTTAAACAAAGAGCATCAGGCATGCGTGTACAACGCCATGTTTTGTTAAGAGAAGACTAGAACGTTAACATCTACGAGCACACAATCTGGTCAGGATCAAATGGAAAGGAGACCCTCTTTTTCCACGTTATCCTTTCAAAAAATAGTGTTTATCTCAAAATGTATATTATTTTATGTGATAAAGAATTGTAAAAATATCAATGATATAAATAGTACCTTATAGAAGGTATGCAGACTTCGTCAAACCTTGGATTATTTTCATAATCATCGCTTTATCATTAAAATTAATTAATTTATTATCGATAAAAATCTGTCGCTCGAGAAATCTGCACGAACCTTATTCAAAATCAGTACTAACTACTTCTACGGCAGTATAAAAAGATTGATGCAAAAATTATTTGCTAAAATCGAAAGATTCGTTAAAAAACAAAAGAAGTAAAAAATGGTACTTTGTAAAAATACATTTCGACGAAGTTTGTGTAAAATTTCAAGATACATCCAAGATACCAACAAAACATAGTCAAACTACGCTAGCCAAAAAAGATTCCTATAGAGGAAGAAACGTTTAAAAGGATGAAAAAAATCCTAGGTGACGGGTGACATTCGCATCCACGAACGAGTATGTGGTTATATGTACATGTGTACACAATGGAATGTCAGAGATACATAAAAAATATAGTGTGCGAGATCAACGATACAGACAGGCAAAAAACAAAATCTCGCACTCAAATGTCCTCTAAAGTATTCTGGTATGAGTGTATGCGTGTCGTTTTATTTTATTCATAATGAACTGTTGCGCGCTGATAAGTGTCTAATGGGTGGTTTATTCCAAGAGTGATGAGACTGCTTGCTTTATAACACAAATTGATATCCCAAATAAATAATATGAATCACATACACCCCATTTGATTGGAAAAATTAGGATTGTGATAGTACGGTTTAAGAAGTATCACGTCTTTAATTTAATTTTTAATTTTAATTTTTGAAAGTGCAATATAGTCTCATTACTTTTGAAACAGACTATGTATGTGTTCTGTCTAAAATGTATAAAATGTTGTTGTTGTATCGAAAAATTTGCGTGTACGTGTCAGCCAATGGCAGCGAGAACTTACTCGCTGGCTTGGGGGAATGTCATCCCGGTAAAGGACGGGGAGAGGGTTTCCGTGTACATCTCGCAGCCCGTGCCCTGCAGGTAATCATTCTGCCATGCCTGAGTATCCGGCGACTGAAACACCAACCAATCAGGGCCCAACGTCATCAAACCTTTCAAAATACATTGGATTGACCTGACACGAGTACGGACGCTGACCAGTGGTCTGCTTCTCGTCGTGCAGGCAAACAAGAACAGACTATCTCACTTAAAGCCGAGAAAAAATAATATTTTTTCCAAGTTGAGATCTTTATTATCTATGCATCATTCGGCTGTATCCTATTTCCTCTTCTTCTTTCCCTCAGATCCGAAAAGAGGCGAAAGAAATTCTTGAAGGTTTATGATTCTGATCATCTTTTTTGTTTTGTGAAATGCCTAACTACATCCTCCAACAAGATCTTGTCATTTCATTCCTAATGACAGGCTAAAATTCATGGATGAGTTTTCTCCAGATTTCATTCATAATAGAGCCCTACAACCTTGAAGATTGATATGAAAGTGATGTGCCTTCCATGACCACAAAATTACCTTTCAAGACGAGAGAAGTCGTTAACCTACTGCTTAGGTGTCCTAATGCTTACCTATCTTCCATTTGCTTTAATATTTGTTCTAATTACGGTCAGCCTTCGATTAAGTTATGGCGGATTTCGGATAGATGGATAAAGAAAAATTAAGTCTTAAATCAATCATAACAAAAGTAATTTAATAAGCTTGAGAAGAAATATATTTAACTCCATGAACCGACTGGATCAAAATCTGAACCGACTGGACCAATTTATTTTTTACATGTACGTGATATCATTCTACTTAAAAATGTATAATTTGATTATTCTGATGAATTTAAACATGAACCTAAAATGAAATAGCAGAAAATAGTGAATCTTCGATCCACGATACCTAAATCGAGCCTGAACCGTAATTAGAAATCACAGAAAAATAGTGGACGTATAGAAACGTTATTGAAGCGTTGAGGGGTGGCTTACATCGCTTAAGTGTAGAGCACAGATACGATATTGTACAATATAATTGATATGTTCATATATCATACAGGCTGTTTGCATTATTATTACCCAGTGTTCTTCTTTTAACTGACAAGTCGATGAATGAATAAGCAGAGGAGAAAAATGTTCCACTAAAAATTACAACTAAGATATATTGACCTGAATTTTGTTTTTAACTTTCCTGGAAATCCTTACTCAACGATCTATTTCTATATATGTACGACCTCTGACCTCACTGTAATTAACTCAGGCCACCCAGGTCAGTAGTAACGTAACCACTACACTGTTACCAGGATTTTTGAAAATTCTCTTGGCACAATCTCAATTGGCTCGCACTTTGCTGTATCTATCTCTAATAATAATACTTATTAATATTATAATAATTTTATAATATATCTTATAGATGACAAAATGTTAAATATAAATTGCAGGATCTTTCATTTCTGTATATACTTGTCAATCAACAGAAAAACGCTGAACAAGAATAATATAGACACTCTGTATGTATGCACACAGTATGTACCACACAAGTATCACCACGAAATTCTAAGACCTTTTTCTAATTAAAATAATTTTACCAGAATAGAATCATAGTTAGCGGTGCACGATATCCTAGGTCCTTGAAACAATTTTAATATCCTTTTTAATGTTACTCAAGTGGACACGTAAGTACCTTTACTTCGTGCTAATAAAATTGGTAAAAAAAAGAGTTAAAATTATTATTGATATAAAAAATATTGGTAAATTTGACGGAATATCTTGAAATTTCGTGGAAACACTCCCGGGAACACCCTGTATATGCATATATATATATGTATAAATAGAATATAGTCCATACAATGTATATAGCGGAGTGGAGCATAGTGAAAGACAGAGCGTAGGCGAAGCTTTATCCTTTTTTTCTTTCCGATTCAAGAGACTACGGACCCTTCTCAAGTGATTCCGCCGTCGTTAACGCGTGCATAAAAAGAGTGTGAAACGGTCGACCGAGTCCGTGTACTTCTCAAACAAGTATTGAAAACTCCCAAACGAACTATACGTGCTTTTCTGAAAAGGCATTTTCAGACCTGCCATTCGAGGTTGTACGATCATTAAAGCGCAAGTACGATCGTAAAGTGGAGCCACAGAGAGATAGAGGAATATTTACAAAATGAAGAAAGTTTTTTTTTTTTTTTCGACCATTGGTAAAGCCAGTCCTGCAGTGCTATTTTTCCATCAAATTATATTTTCTATTTTATTACGATATTCTGACATAACGTAGACTGTTTCCTATTGATAGAATGATCATTTTAGTGAAAATCGTTAATTGTTTTAAATAAAAAGTCTTACTTGGGTTAATTAGGTAAATCTGTTATGATAAACGAGAAGCCATGAAACATTGAAATTTATGTTAATTTTCATATTCAAAAAACAAGATTGTTTTTTTGCTGGATTTAAGGTTTTGCTAATTAACCCTTAGATGGCACACTGGGGCGTTTAAGACCCCAACCACTAAAATATTTCCTGCCAAGAAGCTATTTATTATTTTAACTTGAGAATCTACTGCTAAATTTACTTTTCGAGTTTCATGACCTCTTGAACTTATTAGTAATCAAATATACTAATAAGGAGATGATCCAACTTTGTACCTCCAAATTTAATAAAATCTTTAGAAATTATATTATACCTTCAACCACCCTCATGTAACAAGAAAAGGACGGAAGAAATTTTTCAAATTAAATAATTAAAAATTTGTTGAACATCTGTCTTAATATAGGGGGTGATTTGTAAAAATTAAGAAGCCTGCTACATTTTTTAAAAATTTCATCGAAATTTGTAACCCAAAATTGTAGCCTTCTCCTTGTAAGTTGTGCAGAAAACATTTGATACGAGCAAAATAAAGATAAAACTAAAAATTGCATCTGTTATTATATTAATCATATACGGATAGAACAAAAACGAGCGGAACCACAGATCTCGTCTCTTGAATCAGATATGCAGGTGTCTGCTGGATGTTGGATTGGACCGACTTACTCAGTGGCCTTTGCAAAGGGCATTCCAATGAAGGTAGGGCTCAGTGTTTCGGTGTACATCTCCATTCCGGTTCCACGAAGGTAGTCATTCTGCCAAGCCTGCATATCGGGCGACTGGTACCAATCAACCAACCATTTCTAAATTACACGCGCTCCTATGCATGTACGGATTCGCGCGTTTGTCCACAGTGAAACGATCGTCTTTCCTTCATTTTATCCTCGTATTTAAACGAACGCGTTGGAAAAAAGAAGATTCAAGGTATATCGTGTTTCATAAAAAGCGAAATTTTCGCGAAAAACAAGAACGCAGCAGAGTCGGTAGCGCGATCACTGTGAACATCTGAACCGTGAAAAACCCTAAGGAACTTTATTCACACATGCATAGATGATAAAGACGGCAAGTTTTTTCTTTTTTTTTTTTAGTTTGTCTGCCGTAGGACAACATATTACTGACCGTCTTGAAGGAACGCATGGCGAAAAGATTGGCCATCATCGTGCTGAAACCCGGCGCTAGACAGGACTGTGCGATGAAACCCAGCTTCAGTTCGGCCAGGCATATCACATCGTCACCCTGTTTCCAGTCCCATGATGGAATGTTTAATAAGTAGGCCTGGAACAGACGATATATTATATTAATCAATTAATCAAAATTTTAGTTGATAAATTTTAATAAATACCAAGACATTTTTGCTAAAACTGACTTTGTTCAGTGGTGGGAGTGGTGGGAGCAGGCTAGTAGTAGAGTGAGTAATATGGTATACTGGAGTGGTGGGAGAAGGCTAGTAGTAGAGTGAGTAATGTGGTATACAGGAGTGGTGGGAGAAGGCTAGTAGTAGAGTAAGTAATATGGTATACTGAAGTGGTGGAGGAAGGCCAAGTAGTAAAGTAAGTAATATGATATACTGGAGTAGTGGGAGAAGGCTAGTGGTAGAGTACTCTTAAGTAGTATAATATACTAGAGTGGTAGGAGAAGACTAATGGAATATACTATCGTGAAATAATTATAAGTTAGAATAGTTCTTGAATAATTTTCAAGAGTAATACCTTGTTGTGATATTGCATTAACTGAATGATAACGCGAATATCATCCGAATAGTTCTTGATGGAGATAACGCGCATAATGTTTGCCGCGTCTTCAGCGTCTGGATCCTGACAGTACTTGTTCGCCAGTACCAAACACGCATCTGCCTCGTGGACCTAAAAAAGACAATTGAAATACTTTGTTCTATGTGTTACCTTGGATAAACCATCGATGGAGGAGAATTTCGTTTGGGAGGGACGATGGTCAAATAGCAACAGCAAAATAAAAATTGTTCTTGAACAAAGGAACCGTGGCAAAATAAATAATAAAGTTATATTGTTTTATTACTTTTACCCTACAAAAATAGTAACCAAAATACTGTGTTTTTAATAGAAATAATCTAATAAAATAATGACTTTAGAAGTGCACCTTTTATTTAGGTAGGTGATTGTTTTAAAGAAAAGTGTGTTTTTAACCCTCGGACGACGGACCATGGAGAGAGCCACAATCTTAACGTAACTTTGTATTTCGTATTTTTATTTCCCAAATTTTACACTGTTCCTTGGAAATTATGCATTTAATTTTAATTGTTTGTTTTATAGATTTTGTAAATTCGGGTCACGATTGACCCAGGCTCCGCTGTTCAAGGGTTAATAAAGAAATGGTCTACAATATACTGAATATGCAGAAAAATGCAAATACATGATAACTAAAGGCTCATGTTTAATGTGCGTCGTAGGTATAAATAATTAAAAACATCTTCTAAAATATGATTCATTATATACTCTAAGACATAACTTATGATAATCATAAAATTACAAAAATAATGGGCAGCCAATGATCGCTCAATATTTTGATTTTATGTACTCATTTAATAATTCAATTTTTTTTTTTACAATAAATACCTTCGACGCATTCTCAGCCTATCGATAACAATAAAACTAGAAAAGCAAATTTCTGCAGCATTCCATAACACGTAAACATTAACTAAACAGTGAATTATTAAGAGTAAGGTTCATATTATGCCGTAACATGCCATACTATCAATCAAACTTAAATTCAACGATATTGCACAAATAGCCAAGCAGGTAGCCCTGCTTTCATTATTCAAATGCAAAATCTATATGTTTAATAAATAATCACGACAGAGTGTCATTGAAAAAAAAAAAAAAAAAAAAAAATCTAAATTTTCAATAGATAAGAATTCTTAAAATTATTTATTTAAAAATTCTATCCGCAACCACTTACCCATTCGAATCGACAGCAGGCATAGATTTATCCATCAGGTGTAAATAACTTTCAAGGGATTTATATATTTTTTCGTTTTACACAAATTAATGGTACAATTTTATAGGCGATACGTGTCCTTTTAATGAAAGATTGAATTTAAGCTCGTATGGAATCTGACATCACAAAATGACATTCGTTCAATTCGGTCTGAATGAACTGTTACAGGTTGACGAGACATTAAAGCAAACATAGGTTTTACGAAAACATCGTTAATGTGCACAAAAGGGAACAAACAGGCAACAACCATCTTGGAACAACAGCATTGGTCCTTTTGTATAACAATGGTTCTCGAATTAACTACCTATTACAGTAGACTCTCGTTATATCGTCGCAAATGGGGTGGCAGAAGGGGAACATTTTTCAAACTTCCAAGCTCTGATTTGGGAGAGGAAGGCAGGGAGATAGAATTATACTTTCGTAGGTCACGATGGTGGAAACGTAGCACTATTATGATTGTAGATCTATGCGAAGTGGCAATATAACGAGAGTCTACTATGAAGCAGTAACCATGACAGTCTTTCCTTATTTTAACGATTACTAAGATTTCCTAAAGTAATTCACCCTTTTACGAAGCAGGACATACACGTCCCATTAAAAATGGTACACCATCCTGGGGTGTGTAAAAGCAGGTAAACTTTAGATAAGAATTGGACAATTTTTTTCAAGGTCAGAATTACAGAATTTGTTTAAAGCCAAAAAGAGAAAAAAAAAATTGGAAGATTTGAAAATTACAAAAACCTAACAGACTCGAATGATTATTAGAATTTCATATGGGTGTTATTACAGAGAATACAATGACAGGGTTACAGCATTCCTAATGCAATTTCAAGAAGCGTGAAGACCAAAATACAAGTATATCACGTCATGAGAACTGCTTTTCGCACAACGAGGGAGACACGACAGCTTAATGGACGATAAAGGGACGTTGTATATAAAGATAGAGACAATAGAAAGAAACGTAGATGGCGATCAGCCGAATAATACACAAGTTCATATCAATCGATCGATGGAATCACACGTTTATTTTACGTATCGAAAGGACGAGGAATCTTTTTTTATTTTGTTTGATGGACAGGAAATAACTCACCTTGACCCGTTGCAGATCAATTGGGTTCATGATGGTCCCCTGAAAGAACTCCACGGTGGTGAAATGCCGTTTGAATAGTCCCTCCAACTCGAGATCTGGTGGCTTCCTAAATGGCACAGGCCCGACAAAATCATACGTTTCTTTTTATAAATAACATTCACCTCTGATGTCGAAGGCCGCCATATTTTGCGACATATCGTTCAGCAGACCGTCAGAAGTCGGAGATATGATTTATAAAGTAAATAGTGACTTAAGTGTAATAAGGTCCTGTGTACTTGGCACTCGAGAGACAATCAAGATAACAGATCATTATACGATATCGATTGGTGGTTTTCTAAAAAAAATTTTTCTTTATGTATTAGAAGTCTCTTTCGTAATCCAAGAACGCAGGAATATAATGTATAATAATAAATCTAAGTAAGTCTCTACTGCACGCTGATTCGACTCCATAGCTCATTACAGCATACCATGCAGTCGCAGGCGGTTGCTTTCTACGTAATAAATTTGTACATATATATTTTGTATAATTTGACACGTACAGAGTGGCCTAAAAATAAGCAGCAACTTTAAAACATGTGCGTTCCAAAATTTCTTCATCATTTTGTTATCGAATGCCACCTTGTTGAAACATGACGAAGCGTGTTAAGATTTAAAATGCAATAGCAAAGTTTCATCACCTAATTCCTTTTCGTTCTGTAATTAGAGACGAAGTTAAGGACGAGCACTTGCGAGAAAGAGACGAAACAGTGAGACATCTGGTGGCCATCAATGAAATTAATCAGACATAAGAGTCGCGCAGTGGTGTAACAACTCAATTATAATTGCTTATGTTTCAGAAACATAATAGGTTGCTGAATGCTAAAGAAATTTTGTGTTTCTTTCTATACGAAAAATATGCATATTCTAATTTGCTGCTTGCCTTTCGAACATTCCATATGTGCGTGTACTATGTACATACACCAACATGTGAAGCAATTATGAAATAACTGAAACTTTGATCTGTGAACGTTCTGAGTGTGTGAAAAAATGTTTAACCCTTGAACAACGGAGTTTGGGTCAATCGAGGAATAATAATTTTTAAAGGAACAGTGTAAAATTTGAGAGATGAAAATAATTTGAAATACAAATTAGATTCAAACTGGGGCTCTCTCCATGGTCCGTCGTCCGAGGGTTAGTTGGAAAAAATGATAGCAGTAAATACGGTGATGGCTATATAGTGTAATAACCAAAAAGTGAAAAAAAAAAGTAAAATTTTGAAAATTACAGTTAAAACGAAAATCTACTGACAATTTCATTAAACTTTCACCCAAACCTTCCATCAGATGGCGTAGACAAGTAATTCCATTAGAAAATTCTCAGAACTTTCAGCGTATCCCACGGTAACATCAACCCCACGTTGGTGTACGTGCATAACAATATTCCCCAGTAAAATTAATTAACTCCATAACATATAAATGGCAATTGTATCCATAAGATTGTATATATGTATCATAATAATATAATGCAGTAATAATAATAATAATAATAATAATAATAATAAAGATAATGTAAATGCATAATAATATAGTTGTCTACATCGATCGATGGCTAGAAAAAATCGTGTTACTTTCAGGCGTATAACCTCGCGCAAATAACCTAAATAACTGCAAGAAAATAAGAAGCACGAGCGATCACGCGAAAGGGCTATAAAAGGTATAATACATATGATATGTATAAAGGTTGCTTGGTATTGTTTTATATCGTATGATGGTTGTTTCTATGGGTTTCAGAAGGGGTACCTTGACACGTTCCAGATCCACAGCGTTCATCATAGTGCCCTGAAAAAACTCCACGGTTGTGTAATGCCTCTTCAGGAGACCCTCCAATTCGAGATCTGGCTCTTTCCTGGAAACATAGATCACTCCTTACGACAATGACGATCAGACCTCATTTTTTCAACCGGCAGCCCATTGGTTTATCCTTCTCTGTATTTTCAATACATTCCATCGCAGCTGGTCGTTAGCAGAATAACTGGGATTCTGGTTGTGTATTTCAAAGGGAATATCGAAAAACCAAGATGAACCAAGTCTGATCATCTTTAGTCGCATAACCGCAGAACAAGTTGCTTAAATAATAGACCCTGATTATTATTCATAAGTTTCTAGACATTGACTATCTCCTGACTGCTTATCGATAATCATTACAGTAGCAGACTTACTTAATTAATACTGTACTTAACGTAGTCAAAGTCGACATGGTAATGTGTGAATCAAAATGATATGAACGTAACTTTTCAGTGATGATACAATTGAGATCTTGTGTTGAAATTTGGATGATTATGGGGAGGTAGGATATGAGAGGGTGGTAACACGCGATATCGAGTGAGTGGAAGTGAACGTGTCGAGGATGCCCTGTATAATCAATGTACACTATTATAACTGTATAGGTACACTCATCCTCCTCGAGGATGTCTACGAGGAAAGATGGGAATCCAGGATATCATTACTGTTTCTGGAGAAACCTGATATGATCGCAAGTGTATAAAGAAGTATTTTGCCAAAAATAAACAAGCATTAAATAAAAATTCTTCAGATTATTTTTTTTTTCTTAAATTTCTTATCTTTTATAAAACTTAATATAGATTGATTATACAGGTTTTTATTAATTAAACGATGTAATGAGAATAGGAGAGAGGAAATGAAAATAATGAATCGATGGATCATACCTATGCAAGAAGACAACTTCCACGTCGACGTCCTCACGATCCTCGTGCAAGAAGTCCTTGAGGAAATGCGACACTGATTCGTAGGTGATGTGTCCACACACGACAATATGTCTGCCAACACAACGAACAAATTAGATTCAATTCTCGTTAAATCGGAAACGATTGAAAGACGAAAGATTTACAAGCAACTACCGTGTACACGCTCTATATATTATACATGTGTCTCGATTGACTAACGATCTCATTACATTTTTATCTCTTCCCATTTTTTTTTTTTGCTTTAATAGTGATTTTGCATGTTGAAAAAAATATGAAAATAACAGCTGGTTAAAGAGAGAAAAACGTAAATATCGTTGCGAAATCAAAATTTCAGCTCTTTTTGTACCAGTTTAGTCTGCTTCCGTAACAATAATATTTTATTTGAAAACCTGACGAAATGTAATTGTAATAGAATTTAGAAAAAAGGTTCACTCGTTTGTTGCAGAACAACGAATATTTAACAATTAACAAAAATACGAGGGCGATTGAAAAAGTTCAGCCACGTTTCTGATTCAAATGTTGGATATAATAAAGAATTTCGAAAATAAAAAATTAGCACCTCGAATTTAGAAAATTTAAAAAACAGTATATTGGATATAGAAAATTTGAAATGCTGGATTTGAGAAATTAAAAAATTTAGAATTTTAAATTTAAAAATCTTTAAACACCGAATTCAAAAAATAGTTTCTATACTTCTAATAATTTACAAAGAGAAATTTAGAAAATTCAAATTCCCTCACGAAACTTTTTCAATCACCCTCGCGATAACCACAAGATCATGATATAACTGACATCCGCGTACACAATGTGTAATTAATTATGTGGACTAAACTTACCGGAGCTGCGATAGGAATTGGAGTGAGTCATTTTAGCCGACTAATGTGATCGAACCACAACTCTATGTACACGCGCATACACGCACACGCACACACACATATGACAAATTATCTGTGCTAGATTAATCAATATACAATAAAAACAAAAACAAAAAAAAAAAAAAAAAGAAACGACAAAATGTAACAAGAATTAGATGAAATACGTAAAAGAGTGCAGGCTCGTTGACCTTGCAATCCAAATCACAAGCACAAGAACTCGTCGCTAATTCGTGTTAATTCTACGTGCAATGTGTCGCGATAATCGCATACTCTTGCTAATGCTAATTAAGTTAGACAAGATACTCGTCTAAAATGTGTTATTGCATCGTGTACCAAAACTTCACCATAACCAATATCATGCTCAATCTTTTATCTACATTGTGACATCTAAGAACAAAAAGGCACATTACGAATTCAACCAACACACACGCGTAACAATAAAAAAAATATATATATATATACATATATATTATAGTATGAAGTGTGTGTCAGTGAATCCACAATGGACCCATAAACGCATGAACGATAGTAAGCCCTACTGATAATAAGGTTATTTATCAATCTACTATACGGGGCCGACGTTTTGTCGTGTGAATGTTAAGACATGAGTGCCGTATGTGTAGAATAAGAATAAGTTACAAATATGTTGTGTGTTGGCTACAGCGAAGAGATACGTGTCGTTCGAGCCCTATTGCCCATGTAGAGAAAAGATATACCGGAAGCAGAAAAAATGTTCGAAGTGGACGATATATCTTGGAACGTTGATCAAACGTTCGTCGATGTTTGATGTTGATGTAACGAGTTCGTCGCGGCTCATCTATATATCGGTATACACATAAAACCGTCGCCCTGACTTAACAGAACATCCACCGACAAGGAACACATATCAACGAATAACACCCTTATTTTAATGTAATTAAGACGCTGCTCGGTGTATGTAGAATTGGACGTGCAACAATCAACAGCACCGTTGGAAAAATTATCATTTGTGTCAGGTCAAAGTATTAGGCTGCATCATATCATGATAAACATATGGCAAAATAGCATTAATGGTATATCAATTTGAAGCTTAAAGTTTCATGAAAACGACTACATTAATGGTTTATCTAGGTTTTTAATATAAAATAGATGGTCGTTAGTTATAGTCTGATATGACATAGAAGTATTGTAATATAGCACTCGTGGCATATCAGTTTGTCATTTGAAGTTTCATGAAAATGATGATATATTTTTAATATAAAAGAGGCTAATTACAATAAACAATGGATCAATTGTAAATAATGACGTCTGTTATTATCAAATTATCAATCTGTTATGATACAACCTAATAATTACGAATGTATACAGAGTGAGTTAGCTGAAATAAAATATTTAAACATTTTCTTTTTTTTTTTATTTTAAAGCAACGAAGAATTTAGAAAAAATGATCGGTTTTTCTATTTCTTCTAATGATTCCTAGCATCACTGCCCACAAATTCTACTTAAAGATATGCACCAACTCCTCAGACTTATTTTAGGGGTGCATATCTCATGGTTGTCCTTAAAAACAAAATATCTATCAAATATTACATTAGGATTGTTCCAAATTTTGAAATATAGATTGTTTATTCCAAATATTCCAAAAAATTATATTACAGTTTGTGTAATACTTATTCCAAAAGTAATTAGAATGATATTACGATTTGACGTGTATTAGAAAGAAACATGATCAGTGAAGTATGTCACTTCATTTTAGTTTAATCTTGATAAGTTTAGAATTTATTATAAAAAAATAATTAATACAAATTACAACTCACTCTGCACTATCGTAAACGTAATTGTGTAAAGGTACTTATTTTTTTTTTTCTTTTTGAAAATAACACCGATGTTGTTATTATCATTTTATGATCGCTTAACGAAAAACCATAGTTGCGCTGATATAAATTGTGCGACGCATTAATTTTAAAAACGACATACAATTAATACACAAGTTCACCCTAGTCTACGGATTCGTTTGTTGGCCCACTGATTAATCCCTTCCTTAAACTTCATTATGCGTGACATAAGTTTAGCAATATACATATATATATGCGTACATATACACTTCATATATGCGTATAAATATTTATAAACATATATAAAGCGTCCACAGAATGAGTCATATTAAATGTAACATGAAATTTTCTTTAAACCTGTCAAAAAGTAGAATCTTTTAATTTCGATATTAACTTTAATCCATAATTAGTAATATGGGATCTACCAGACCCCAGCCATTTTTTACTTCCTTATATTTTCTACATAAATTAACACTTACATTCCTTTAACAATTAAAAAAAAAATCTATTATGATAATTATTTGACTGATAGTATAAAAAAGGACACAGGAACAGAAACTTAAATACAGATAGTGACGGATTTAAATAACAAATGAATGTCTCTTGAAAATGACATAACAGTTACATTTTTAAATTTTAGATAATAATTTTGAATTCGAGATTAAACAGTTTTAAAGATGATAATCAGTAACAGTTCACATGACTCATCCTGTGAGCCTAAACCCAAGGCGGATATACACTTTATCGCTTTCCTTTCTCCAAGATTTACACGTAAAAAAACAATAATTAATGCTGTCTAAAACATCAAGGTCATTACACTCAAGTGTTGCAACATTAGGTCATATACATATATATGACCTAAGTATTGGTTAGAAATGCAGGGTACATGCTGGGCGTTGACCCTTTGCACTCAGAGAGAAATACAGCTCTAACACCATTATTTATATATATATATATATGTATTTCTTATTCTACATCCAAATGATATGATTTTACGAATGATAAATTTTGAACATCGAGGAATTTATCAACTTTTGAAAATTTATTTCCATGTATTTAAATCGCACAGTTGTGCCAAAGTTGCAAAAATGAATTGGTCTAATAATCACTGTGTTGGATAAATGTAACAAAAAACGAGGAATTAAATTAATTTTTCTAAAATCTGTTATTTTTGAAAGTATATGATATCGGTGTATAATATCTGTAACAAGAAATCGTGTTCACAATTAATAACAATCATTTAATAATAATATTTTAATGCACGTTGTCCTTAACACGATGATAAAATTGTTCATCTGCTTCAGTGTACCGTTATTCCTCGTCCTTCGTCACAAAATTCAAGGAAACTAACGCAATAAAGCCGTATTTGTCCCAAGTGCGGTCAATGTGAACAAACAAGCTAACATCAGTTACTGGGTATGGTAAATCTGTGATGGTAATTGGACTAGCTGATTGGCTGGTTTAAGGTGTTGGTGGGCAAGAACAAGGAACTGTATTATTGAGGATTACTCTTGAACCACGGCTGCACTAATGCCGATTGATAACTAGAAGAGCAGGTACGGAGTGCGATTCTGCAACTAAACTTGTTCTCTAAAAAAATATACAAAATGTTCCGAAAAAACTATACAAATCGAATACTATCGATTCTTCGTGTCAAAACGAATCGAAAAGTCCTTTGCCGTTTTTCGATTCATTGCTTAGTTTCCGAGATATAAACGAGTGAAGATCACAGGTGCTGTGGTCATCTAAGGGACCGTCTACGCAGGCGCGACGACCATGCGATTAGTTACCCGCGCATGCGCTCGAGATCATAACATGGCGACTCGAAATTTGAACTGAAACTTCAAACCCTTACATCTCGAGAACTAAGCCACGGATTGCAAAACGGTAAAAGACTTTTTAATTTATTCCGACACGGAGAATTATTTTCCAAAATGAACATACTTTTTGGAACACTTTATATATACATTACGTGTACGAGTAAGTGTACGTGAGATTGTGTGTAAGAATAAACAATAGGCAATTCAAGGAATCTTTCAGACTTGTTGATAGAAAAACATTGGTGTCTAGTCTGTGTGTATCTGTGACAAAAGAGACACATCAGGAAGTGTAGGATCCGAAATCACGGCAAGTGTAAAGATTTGGGGGGTGCTTACGGATAAAAAAAAAAATGAAAAGAAACGACGAAACATTGGTTCACAGCATCGTGCCGAAGGCAGGAAGAGGAACAGCGTCAGTGACAGGATAGGACGAGGGTTAGATGTACACCATATACAAGATGTTATACGAAAAGGTAACGGGTTGGTTGATAGTAATAGACAGGGTTGCGAAGGGTGACTCAACTCGGGAAAGCTATTTGGTTGGTTGTATCTCTCACCTGCGACCTCGCTCGTTCTTCAAAGTGCCGCCATACTTGTTTCGCGTCCCGATCAGGTCAATTATCTCGGGGATACAACTGGCGAATATGGCCTACACCACGTGAATAGAACAGAACACAACACTCGCATCAATATTACTTGTGTGACAGGGGGAATAACAGTTGGTTGCTTTATTTTTTCTTTTTCTTTTTCTTTTCTTTGTATTCTTATTTAAACCTCCATCGTGTAAGTAATTTTGTAGGCAGTATCGTCACGTCATTGGTCCGGGTGGATCGCTAAACGCGTGGTACAGTGATCGTATTTCTTATTAAAAAGTTTAATCGCTTGTTGTTTGTTTTTATTTTTCTCTCTGAAGTGGCGAGGGGGAGGAAATTTGCACTCATGAACGGATGTTAAAGTCTTTTGGCTCAGCTACGCGGGCAACGCGGCCACTCATAGAGACACGGATTAACAGTGCTGTACCGCTATGCGTGCCACGGCCCATTATAACAATCAATTAATTATGGAAACGAACACGTTCCAAGTAATTGGGCGGGGTAGGTAGGCTACCTACACCTAGGACCTACACTCCTACACCTAAGGCCTAACTACACGTGCCGACACGTCTACCTAGTCCATTGGGCAGGTAGGTCGTAATTTGTGTCCAGTGAACCTTTTTTTACGCGAATTCTTTACAACGAGGCTAACTCGATCCTTTCGATTCACACCTTCTTGGTGGGGTAGTACACACATATATAACATATGTCTAGCAAAGAGGGCACACAACCATAAACTCATCGATTTCATTTAATTTTGCACGATTATAAAAGATATTTAAATGAATAATTTTACAAATTTATGACGTCTCATTTTAAAAAATAAGGTGGAAATTTATTTCTTCAAATA
Organism: Osmia lignaria lignaria; assembly: GCF_051020975.1. Lineage (NCBI taxonomy): Eukaryota > Metazoa > Arthropoda > Insecta > Hymenoptera > Megachilidae > Osmia > Osmia lignaria. The sequence continues at coordinate 7,472,206 of NC_135044.1, read as the reverse complement.
TTTTCAAGTTACTTTAATAAAAGACTCGAATTTATACTTTGGATTTTACGAAAGCTATTTTTAATTGTAATTTTAATTCACAATTTAAATTCTTAATTAGACGTTTAAAAAAAAGGTTTAAGCATAAATTTTTTCCTTATTTTTGAGAATCGTGCGTTATAATTTTCTAAAATTATTCATTTCTGTGTTTTTTATAATTATGCAAATTTCAAATCAAATTAGTAAGTTCACGATCTTGTATTCCCATTGTAATAAAAAAAAAGTGTTTTAATACGACACTTCGAATAATTCGAGTCTCAAAATCTACCTAACTCAAGAAAACCATGATTATATTGTAATATATATTCTCTCATAGAAATTTGCAAATCAATTTTATGAATCAATCCTAATAATGATCGTTGCCGCACAATGAATAATACGTCATCCTATCGTTAGAGAGCAGTTAGCGAGCGATGTTAGCGTCCGATTAATTGATAATTAGTCGAACATATCAGCGCTTGATGTAAACAATAGAGCGTTTCAAAGTGTGCAAAGAAATAAATATGATATCCTTTATACGAGTCTCTGTTTTATTAATTTCTCGAAAAGAAATCAAACGTCGTGTATGATTAATTAATATTTCGAACGACAAGGTTTAAACAAATGTACATATGTATATATATATATATTTTTAAGATCGCCGATCGGCCCTTTTAAAACACCCTGAGTAATAAAAAATACCTAAATATTATCCAGTTATCTAAGTGAATAATTTGCCCTAATCTTTCAATATTTCAAATTTTCAATCAACTGAAAAATCATTAATTTTGATAATAATACAGGCCAATAGGCGATTGATCTCGAACGACTAGATTTCTCAGAAAAAAAGAAGCGGTGCGTCTGCGGCAACGAAGTCTGTGAGCGTAATTACGTAACAATATTTGCAAATTACTTTATTTCTTTAATCAAATATTTCAAACATAAAGTGTTTCTTGGGACATGGGCTAGTGTTGATCTATATGCGTGTGTATTATCTCTTTTCCGCTTTCCTTCCGCTCGGTGATACATGTTTGTGTGAATGTAAGCTTATAAATATATAATATATATACACATACATTTACATATACGTGTATACGTACGCGCATATATATGTGTATATACACATACTAACAGATGTAAGGTGTTAGATGATCACGATGAAAACTATGAAGTTTAATTCCTTAAAAAAAAAAGAAAAAATTTCCATGTTTTTTGCATGTAAGTGTTATAAAGAGGAAAGATAGATAAATAGATAGGTAGATAAAAAGCAAGAGAGAAAGAGAAAGATAGAGAGAGAGAGAGACTGTATCTCGATGAGGTTGAAGCTAAACGACCTATATGCCTGTACGAAGAATAGGATGACGAACAAGCGTTTCACGGTAAACAACGAGAAGGCTGTTGTAATAATTAACAAATTTGAAGTTTCAGAAAAATAGTATTCGATTGATCATAATTTATTCTTCATTAATCTTTAACTATCCAGTACATATTTTTATAAGATATGTATTCCATTTAACGTGACCACCCTAAATATTTCTATTATTTTCGATGGTACAACGAAAAGCTTGAAATGGCAAATATTATAGTTATCAAAATTTTCGGATCAGCGTTATATTTTTTCAAACTTTAATATCATTTTTGTTCCTATAAATAGAATTGTACGTTTTATGATTAACGTTAAGACAAATTCGATGATGTTCAGTTCACGTTAACACTTAATTAATGACGCAACCTATGCGTCTTATAAAGAGATTAGCATTGTAATTCAGTACTCAGATAATTGTTCGAAAAATAAAATTATATAAAGGTGAAGAAATAAAAAAATGTGTGTATAAATTAAAAACCCAAAAACTTTTTCTACCATGGCAATCGACGTGTTTAAATAAAAAAGATTTTGAACTAAACAGGATTATTTTTCACCAAAAATACAGAAGAAATTAAAGTGGTCCATATAAATGAAACACCCTGTATACGAATAACTGTAAGTATATATGCATGTAAATACGTCTGTAGGTGTATTATGTATAAGGCAATTATAAGATAACAACAAAGGGGTACCAAATCAAACGCGAATACCTTTATCTAACCTGTTGAAGGATACACGAAATACTGAATAAATCATGCTAACTTCGTTATCTCTATTTGTAATTATTAATCATGCCAACACAGTTAAAGCCTAACCACCATTATCGGCGGTATGCCTTCTCCGTGTTAGGCCCGTTCCACGCTAAAGGGTTAAATGCAGCATTTGTGTCTCGCAATTATACGTGCAATTTCTACTAACAAAATCCCTAAAGAGCAGTCGCATGTGCCTACGCCTGCACCCCCTCTACTGCTGGCGCTCTAATGTTTATAAGTGCCAAAAAATAATTAATTAATTATCTTGTATCAAGCCAATAAAAAAAAAATCAAAAAAAAATCAACAGAAATAGTGTCGTCGAACCGACGAAACGTGGGTTCCACATCTTTCGTTTCGGTATTAAACGAAAGAAATCGTTTCCCCTCTAACAGGCCATTCCGCGATTGGGTATTTTTCGTCATCTTTGAAAAAGCTACAGACTAGCCAGACCACTAACGCATGCCACCAAGAAACTTAATTCGTGAAGAAAAAGGGTAGATAGATAGATAGAGAGATAGATAGATAGAGAGATAGAGAGAGAGAAAAAGAGAGAACAAAAATGTTCACGGGTCGCTGATACTTTAAGGGACTTGGAAGTAATTGATTCGTTCTATTACGTTCGATAATCGGTTAAAACAAAGAAAATAAGTATCAGTGACCACCGTAACCCGCTGCTTCACGACTCCTCCTTCCACACCCTTCTGCTGGCAATTTGGATTCAGGCCCGGTGCAGACGAGCTGCTTCTATCGTTTCGATTTACTACCGGTGGATCCTATGTTGCCCTTTTTTTCATCCGTATTTTAAGACACTTTCGAAATTTTTTAAATAAATAAATATCCAAGTTAATAACGAATTCTCATAGACGAGATCGCACAGAATCGCCGGTGCCATCTCAAGACAGATGATCGCTCATTTGTCCCGGGCCTTATTGGACGATCCGACGATCGTTGAAGAATATACACGCAGTAAATTGCTATAAAAACAGCGGATATACTGCTTGAAATCCGATTAACCCACTAGAGCCTGCCGTATGAATATTCATAAATTAATATAATAGTCCTTCTTACGGGAGGATGTACGCGAATCAGGAAAAGAGAATCGAGTAAGTATGCCAAGTACACTTATTAAGAAGACTCTTCCTAAAACGATGAAGTAATTATTATTAAGATATGAAGTTAATTGTAACTCTCGTAAAAGATATTAAAAATTCCTAACGAAGTGCCAGATTCCTATTGGTTAAGTGTTACAAGCGTTTTTATGGAATGTAACACGAACATATTTGTAACGATAACACATTATACGGATCTGAATAATCAGCCTGTAACACTTTTCTAAGTAATAACGGAGAATATTGGTAGAGGGAGAATTAATAATAATAATTTATTGCTTTCACTTTCTTTTTTCAAGATACGACGAAATTCTTTATTTAAAGAATCAATTATATATTAAAGTAAGGGTTCGAAGCATCAGTCGTTATATTCTGCGAGTATAATTTTAATTGGTTCTTTAATTCGTAATTTGTAAGGTAGAAGTCTACCAAACCCCAGTTCACTATAACTTGATTTAGGTTTTTAGAAAAATATTCTTCGAATTATTCATCTAACAACCATAAACTCCAATGTCAAACTGATCCTGACATAAGGCTGACTGAAACGAAGAGCTATGTTGAATCAAAATAATTAAATACATATTGTTAATTGTATAAACAATTGTGTATGTATTGTTATTGATAAACCTCTTTCCTAGATAGATTGTTGTATACCCTAATGACCTAAGAATTTTACGAAAAATACAAGCGTCGAGATAATGAAACGAATTCCTGTTATCAACAATAAGTTGCATAAAACACAAGGTATCTTACCAAGATTGTACATCACAATAGATGCACATTCTTTATGACAAAATTCACATAAAATCACATTAATAATTTATATTGTGAAACCGATTTCACATTTTTCATCACCAATTTTCTCTATCCTTACTTAGAAAGCACTTACAGTCTCTCTTGTTTTTCCTCTGATCAATTTTTATTCACCTTATCGAACCTTCTTTAGTGGTTTGTAATTGCATACAATAGTTCAAGTTAATACTATCATTAATAATAATAATACCGAGTATTATCCTAATTATTAAGTAAACAGTTTACCTAACTATTTTATGAAACTCGAGTCACTGAACTTAAGAAAAATGGAAATGATTCTGAAAGTATATTACAAAATGAATTAAAAAACAGTTGAATTTTATTTATACAGCATATATACACGATAAAATAAAAATTAAAAATCATGTGATACGATAAAGGAAACAAAAATTAATGTGCAATATTTTATAAAAAAATACAAATACATATAAATATAAAAAGAATGTACATACATATGTACATGCAGACACCACTAAAGAAACCCCGGTAAGATAGGCAGAATTTTGGAAGCAGATTAAAAGCAAAAATTTCGTGTATCCCGAATAACAAACGTGTCCTATACCAAACGAGAATAAAAAGTCGTGAAAAAGGTATTTTTTTTGTAGGTGTATATATAAATGTATTGTGCCGAAGCAACCAACAGTCTATTTTGTATTTCAATTAAAAGCAGAAGGGTTGCCTGACAAAAAAAAAAAGAATATATAGTGTCAAAAGAGGCCAGAAAAGAAAATATTGTGAAACGAAGAAAAAGTATAATTAAATAGATTCATGTAATATTGCCTCGACAGAATCAGAGATGAAACTGAAATAAAAAGTAATAATTTATTAAAGAAATTGTGAGGAATACAAGCTACGTTTCGAGACCGTGCTGTGAGGCAATCGTGTACATGTTTACTATGTATATATACATATAATGTATATATATGTAAATTTAGAAAGATAGAGAAAGAGAGAGATGCAACAGTAATATATTGATCTCATCTACTATATATAGTGTGTATAAACATGTGTGTATAGAATAATAAAACTCGTATGTGTATTTTCCTTTTTACAGAAGATTCAAGCATACCAGCACATGTTACCAAGATATATATATATAATATATTTGCTAACTGGTAAAAAGTGGGTAAGAAAAGCGGTGAGAGTCAGCACAAGGTACTTTATATAAATAAACGGTGAGAGAAATGGTAAAAAGAGGGTGGTGGTCCAGAAATCGGGATGCCATCTTTTCTAACAGTTACGGATCAAAAAGAGAGGGTAGGGGTGTGGAGGTATTAGGAATATAATATACGCTAGTCAGAGAATAACTCTGGACAGCAACTGTAAACCCGTTTTGAAAAAATTCTTCAAAATGAGATAAAATTAGAAAACTTCATGAAATAGAAATTTTCATTTAGAAAATTGACAAAATACTAATCAAAATATTCACAAAGTAAATGTTCTTCTAATTTTGCAAAAATACTATTTCAAAGAAATTGGGATCTAAAGAAAGAAAAATATATAACAAACGGGTCACTTCGCTATCCAGACTGTCTTCGCTCCTCCTCGCAACTATAATGACTACAAGGACAACAGTTTAGGGGCTAGATTCAAGGGGGGTTTTTTTCTTTCTTTTTTTTTTTTTTCTTTAATTTTTTGTTTTTGGTTGGCTTCAACGTAGGTGGATTTTTGGGATACCTGCGTCCACGCTCGCGCTTGTACTGGCCACCGTACTTGCAGCGGTTCGCGGCGAGCTCCGTGATCTCTGGGATCCAGCTGGCGAACACCGCCTACACACCCACAATCATCCGTTGCCGTCAGAACAGTACCCTAACCTGAGATATTTTTTTTTTTTTTTTTTTTTTTCGCTATTAAGCATATGTGTATCATTACTATCAGACCCGTAATCGTTTAGGCCGTATGGTGGACCTAACGCCACTTCGTTAAAGACGATACACGCTCGCAACGCTTCACTCTCTGCTCAATCGTTCACGACTACCGGTCAGAAATACTTCTTGTGCAACGTTTCATTCGTGTTTCACATTCGCATTCCGTAATAATAAATGAGTCGCATGACGTAAGAAACAAGTCATACGATAAATGATGAAAGGTGACTTGGTACTAAGCAGGTACCCTCACTGCTTAGGTATGATTTTATCGATAGTATTCAAGAATTTCATCGGGACAGAGTCATTCTGTGTACGTAGAAACATAGTGTTAAATTTTTACTTAATTATATTTTCAAAAGAATCAATATCAAAATAGGGGTATTTTTATAATTCCGGGGTATTACAGCGATTCCTAGATTTATAAATACCATTAGAAAACGGAATAATTATTTTTTATTTTCTATTTAAAAAAAAGAAATCTTTCCAAGCCTAATATTTCCTAACGTAGAAATAATAAATCATGGTACATTTCATAAAACCACATATCAAATATGAAAGATACAGTGCCGTTAGTTAATTTCTAACCAGATGATATAATATCGCGTCACAGTGCGGTGATCCTTCAATTAACCCTCTAATCATTCTATATCCAACAACGACGTGTATATCACGCTACGTTGACGAAGAAACAAGCGTCGTGTGAAGGCTTCCGTAAATATTTCAGACTTCAATTAACTTTGGCATGCAAGGTTTCTATTGCAGCGTGTAACAACTTACAAGTCGGGCTTGGAGATACAATTGCATTGTGTGAAGACATTTCCGAGATGACATTATTTGTCGTCACGTGTGTATCATAAATAAAGAAAAAAAAAAGAAAAACAGAAAAATAAACACACAACGGTGTTTGCCCTATATAAAGGAACACATGCGGGGTATGGAAAATAAATGAAAACTGGAACGGATATTTTATATCCCCTTATCGTTCGTATCTTGGTTACATACGATGTGTGTACATATACAGGATGTTCCATGGAAGTGAGCCAAACTGTAGCTCTAAAATGGTAGACGATAGACACAAATTGTCATTAGATATTTATGCAAATATGTATTTTCTTTTAAGAAAATGATAGATAGCATAAATATCCATAGTATTCTGTCATCGATCATTCGTTGGAATTATTAGGAAAAATAAAAGGAAACGAGTACAGTGTAAGTTTCATTGTGTGATTTCATAATTAGTGGATTAACCTTCCTACAACGAATGCAGGGTCATTTTGACCTGACTGTAGAGTAAAATATGAAAAATGATTTATTTCTCACATTTCTGATAATTATCAAATTTACAGAAAGTTTTACCTAATTTTGTCACCTTTAATTATTTCAAAAATGTTTTAGTAATTTTAAGATAAAAATAATGTTAATTTCTGTGATTTTGGAGAAAATTGAATGTAACACTTTTTCTACTTTTTAAGATGTAAAACTATATCTTAATTTTTCTATGAGTCAAAATAGTCCTGCATTTCAATCTTTAGTATTATGTTTGTAATGGTTGGATATGTTAAAGGTAGCAGATTAAAGTGGCAAACCGTGCAAAGGTGTGCTGTCGTTAGACCCGGTTGACCGAAGAAGTTAAAGAAAATTCATGAATGAAAAAAATTTGGTGTTTCATTGAACTTTTTCAGATTTTGTGCCAAGAGTACAAGATCATGAAACTATCAAATTTATTTTTGTGTATCATAAGGAAAGTTTGAGAAATCTTCTCGATGAACGTACTTGGAATATTAGAAGGAAGAAATCCAATCAAGAACATGCAAAAGAGCTAGTTGTAAGATATCATGCTATTCTTCTTGAATTTGTTCATGAAAATTTCTAATAGAACACTTCTATGCATCCTGTATCTATTTTATGCTGGAAGATCCAAATAATAATTATTATTAATTATATCAATAATAACTTATTGATTATCAATTTTCATATCGAATATCGTTATGATTCTTTTGTAAAAGGAATTTTACATTTTAGACTCAGGCATATCACACCTTAAATCCACTTATTTGGGTTACAACATACTACATTAAAAACCCAATACCCGGCACTGCTATATGTTTCCCTATCGTATCTTCTAAACGAAGAAACCTTTGAATCGATGAAATTTTCAAAACTGTGAATATCCACTGTCAATTTACAGCTACCTTTACTTCCTAAAGTACGATAAAAAATTTCCTACAAAAATGTGTATCATTCGCTCAAATTCTTTTCTGAAATAATCGACGAAACACCTTGAACAGTACGTATGTATGCCAACGCGTCTATGCGAGTGTATACTTGTATGTCACATGTGTGTATGCATGATAAGTATGGTTTCGTGTGAACACGTGTAATGTATATTGTAGACAGAAGTTATATGAAGATTATTAATTATATACATACTGAAAATGAGAGAGAAAAAAAAAAAGAAACTGAAGAAGTTAATAGACAAAAGAGACAGGATTGAAGGATTTAATTATATAATAATACCTCTTTCCGTGTTCCCGCTTGTATTCGCCGCTGTACTTGGACCTACTGCCTACGAGCTCTATTATCTCGGGTATGCTACTAGCAAAAATTGCCTGCAAATAGAAATCATAACTGGAAAATACTATGCCACTACGAACCGTTTCAAACAAACTGGGGTCATCTATGTATTGGTTGCAAATTTACAGCTCAGCTTTTTTCACGATATACATCCGCTAGATCTTCTGATTGTCGGAGCAGAAGGAAATAAAAGAAAGAAGACGAAAAAGGAAACGAAGGAGCAGGCAAGAGGAAATAATTCAGGTTCAATGATCTGCTATCTCGTGTTACGTGTGCACCTTCCACTGTTCTTGTGAAAAAATGCTAAGCACTGTGTCATATTGAAATTTGGAAATTAGAAAGTGCAAATTTTCCGACGACTAATACTACTATTCGCGTAGAAATTGACTTTATAACAGCTGTTCGGATCGTCTGGGATCTAGCATCAGGAAATTAGTGTAATATTGTGTAAGCTTCGATATTAATGCGATTCCATTAGGTGAAACAAATTAATCTAACCTACATTTCTATACTGAAAAGTATTTTAGAAATGTTAATTATTACAATTCATTGGCGATTAAAATCTAATTACATATTCGTTTGAAGCAGTTGAAAAAGTGTATCGAGTCAGAGGTGATCAAACCAAATCGTAAGTACAGATTTAACTAGCCCCCACTCTTCTCCATTTCAATCAGGTGAGTTCTGGCATTCGTACAATGTAAAACAGTATAAAGTGAAAGCAGAAATACATGCATGTAAAACATGTGTGAAATAGGAAAATATAGAAACAAGAATAAGTGATTAACCCATTCGATTTTAACTAACATTAGCAAATCAAGCAAACTAGAAGGTGAAACAGTGTTCTTCGTGCAGATTAGAGGATAGCAGGCCTCTACAATTAAATGGCAAATGAAATTTATAATTCATAAATTTTATTTTATTTTTTGTATATCATAGGCTTTTGTAGAGGACTGCAGCGAGGGAAGCGCTACTTCGTTCTGCACTTTCACTACTTCTAATTATTTCATACTACAAGAATCAACGACCCACTGTGAACGGTTAATTGTTTAATTTTTCTTACATATTTTTAATAAAATGGGTCAGAATTTCTGTTGAAACATCAAGATCTTATAGTGCTCCCTTCGATGTTGAATCACAAATAATTATTGTTGTTAAACACGTAAATGCAACTAAAGACACTGCAGTTAAATAAAATACAATCGTTAGACGCGAGCGTTAGACGAGTTGAAAAACAGAAGTTTGTAAATTAAATTGAATTTTATAGATGTTTTCAAATGAAAAAACATTTTTTATAGGCAACAATGGTTTAAACTGTTTTAGAAAAATAGTATATGTAAGGTCAGAGATAATTTAAATAGTTATTAGAAAGCTTTTGTGTATTAAATATTTTAGTTAATGTTAATATCATTAACAATTATTAACACGTTTGCTATCATTGATTTCTTCTATGAAATTATAATTTCTTGTTTCATATTTTAATTTAAAATAATTGAAGAACAAAATCAATGTTGATAGCAAATGTGTCAATATGTCAGTAGTTAAAGAACTTTTCAAAAAATCTACAAATTTATTTATTACGAGCTTTTTGTAATAATTATTTGAAATAAATTAATACCTATCGCTAAATTATTATAATTACCTTGTTAACCAATTAAACGTTTTTGAACAAATATTGTTCGAGAAACATTTCTATTACACTTATGCCCTCTTCATTGTGATGTTTGTCTAAATTTAAAAATTTTCAACCCTGCCCAAATCGTCATCCTACCATTCTTAGCCGCGGGACCTATTAAAATCGGTTTGAAGCGGTTCTTTATTGTTTGAATCGCGTACATTGCACCAGAACTCAATGACATCATACATTCAAGTGCCAAATAGTTTGAGGAGGTTCCAAAACAAGCTTGCTTTCAAATGGTACGAGGACATTGTTCTTGGTACAATTAAAAAAATAATCGATAAAACACTAGAATCGAAAAATTCAATTAACAATTCCCTCTTTAATTTGATCAATTTACGAGAAAACCGAATTGTATTATTCTTTTGTTTTCTGTAAAACGGTTGAAAGTAGAAATTATCATCAGCGGAAAAGTAAGATTCAATTACTGTATGCAAAATTTGATAAAAAAGCTCGTAACAAGTTTTTCTCACAAAAATTCTGATTAAATTGTCAATTTGTCAAAGTAGAAGCGGCCAAAACATGTGATCAAAAATGACCTTTTTGATTAGCGTTCGCAGAAAAACAGACAGACATACAGACAGAATGAACATCATAGATCAAGCTTGGCAAAGAAACCAATACTGTACTAAAGTCATTAGGCTTCTCGTGCCTTCTAGAGAGACATAAGAGTATCGCAAAGGAGTTAAGTGTGCGATTAGAAGAGATACAATGATTAATTATATCCAGTTATTTTTCATTCTTTTGTTAATTGGGGGATAATTCAATGTTAATGCTGTAATAAAGTAAATTTATATTATCCTTTTATAAATTACTTCAGAACCGAGAAGAAGATGAATGAAAAAAGAAATAATTGCTTTTATATAGCATATCAATTAAGTATTTAATATGATAAAATGAAATATTTTGCGTTGATTTGTTATAAATATGTATCTATAAAAATATCTTGAATTAAAAAGAAAAATTGAACGTACAGAATTTGAGAACAGATATGTTGAAACGTTTCATTTGTTATCTATATGATTTTTAATTAAAAAGGTATAAATGCTCGTGTTTAATTTGACTAAATTACAGTTTTATTACGATTTTCGTTTAATTTTTCAGGAGATTAAACACTGTTGCAAATATGAAATATTTTCAATAAAGGATGATTGTAATTTATACTATTAATTTTTGAAAAGCAACATTTTTATCGACCTTATTTTATTTTCTGTTTCAATACACATGAGTGTATTATTTATTGAATAAATTTCTTAAAAAAATTCAACCAAAATATTTCATTCCCATCTCTATCTCCATTGAAAGTACTCTAAAACGATGTATAAACACCGTATGAAAGAAAAAAAGTGTCTCAAGTTACTGCATAGAATGACAGAAATTATGTTATCTCCCTGGGATCCTGCTTACCGAGAGAGTTCGAAGCGCAAGGTGTGATCGCGATCCGCGCTATAGATCCTTTATTCATTTATTTATTTATACGACAGAGTGAGGCGTGTAGGTACGAGAACGATTGAAGCTCGCCGTTGGTGGCCGTCATGAGTGTTTCGCATTTCTTTAGAAACATTTAACTATCGTATCGTACGCATACCTCCCTCGCGATCACGCCATATTTAATCGGGCTGAATTACTATGAAAGTTAAAAGCTAGGCAATAAAACGAGTCGAGTGACGAAATGTACGCAGTGAAACTAAACTATGTATTCTTTTAAACTTTTAACGTTTTTCTATTTTTCATTATCATTATTATCTTTGTGTTTCGTTAGTCACGAAAACGAGGGTGGCATGACCGCACGAAATATCAAGACGGTCCCGACACATAGAGGTATAGGCATAAGGCACAGGTAGCCAGTATCGCTATAGAAAAAAACTTTCTCGTTACTCGTTCTTTTCATCAATTTTCTTTTTTCTCACCGTAACGACACGAAACTAGGTCCAAGCTGGCGTGCAGGTGGACCTGAACCAGCAGTGAGCTGCTTTTTTGGAAATGAATTCAGAAGTCTTTCCTTTCGCTCCCGCAGCGTATTTATGCAAGTGACTCGAGGAACAGGGGGCGCGATTTTTCAACAGGTACGATTCGATCGACGTAAAAGAAAAGATTTTTTTAAAAAAAAAACAACATATATAGAGAGAGAAAGTGTGAAGCTGCTTGGTAGGTTAAGTCGATCTGTTTACGTTCTTCCTCGATATTCCGATGAGGAATCGACTCGTATCGTTCGATTGACCACGAGATGAGTTACATAAAAATATTTTTAATAATAATCAAATGATTCGATCATCGGATCGAAGTGCGTTAAAATTGAATCGATTATGGCACGCTATTTGTTCGTACTACCGCTACCTCTGAGGCGTATAAATTGAAAAATGATCATAATTTTATTATATCGAAACGACAAAGGCCAATTGAAAATCAATCTGATATAGGTACGACCGGTTTTATCGAGATAAATATGAAAATGGTAACTGTTAATAAATGATATTAATTTTTGTAAATTATTCAAACATCTCAGTTTCATCGAACATTTACGAATGACGAGTCGAATCTCTTCGTTTAACTGAGAAACATGGCCACTGCGAATCGGCGTAACGTTAAATTACCTTGTTCTATCCTTCGAAATTCTTAGGACGTTGAAAGTGATATTTTATTTTTCGACCATCGAAGCAAACGCGCGAGAGTACGATCGATGAGGGACACATGTTCGTGTAGACACGCATACTCGCGGCCAGCCACGTTTCCCACAGACACTGCGCATCGTCGTTCAAACGAGGCAATCGATTCGCAACGAGTCACACTATCCTCCGATTATTGTTTAATCATTAGGTTGGCGCATGAAAAAAGTCTGAGAAATTTTCATTTTATCGTATCATTTCACATACTAAACATTGGTAGAACGGTAAATTGTTCTAGAGTACGTTAACCCCTGAACGTGCCAGCTATAAGTAGACATCGTTAAATAGACCTACTTAGTATACACTGGTAGAGTATATTAAAGCTATAAAAAATCCTCTCCCCTTACTCGAGTGAAAGCTAATCATTATTGAGCACAGTAAAATAGTATAACACTGTAGTAAAATCCTAAATTTATATTTAGAATATATGAGCCCTAGTAGAAGTTCGGGTGCTATACTATTACTCGTGTAAACAGTTGGGTAAGTGGTCGATGGAACAGTACTGTACTTGTTAAATTAAGTAAAGTATAGTTGTTAGGTAGAGCAACTTTATCATTAGCCTGTTCTCGCTATTTCGGTGCATTACTAACGCTAGTATACTATATCAATATAACCTAGCTTTAAACCTACCTAGCAGATCTGTGCCTTACTATTGCACACGGGATAGTGAGCGAGTCCTGCACGAGTGATTGCGAGAAAACGTAAGTCTAGGTTTCGCGCTACAGCCATCTAACGACAAGCGCGAGAAGTACTGTTGCTCGTCCTTTACTAACCAATGGAAGCATTCCCTTCCTTCTTTAGACTTCAATATTTTGTTCCACAGATGATTTTTTAGGAAAATGTAGGAGTTGTAAAAACAACGTTCCAAGAATTTTTAAGTTCCAGAATTATTGATTTCTATAGTACTAATAAATATATTACCTTGAACAATTATACTTCAAACAACATTTCATATGCACCAACCTAATGTATATTGACAAATTTCCTACTATATTAGTCTTAAAATAATGCAAAAAGAAACATTTACAATTTTAAACGAAAGATCAAAGAACAAAGTAAAATGAAGTTAAAATCATTAGAGAATTAGAATTTTGTAAATGTAAAAAATATATATTTTTTCTATATAAAAATATCATTACGTTTCAATTTAATTTGCCTAACGATAAAATTAATTATAAATTATGAAAGGTAAAATTCACGTTTCTTTGAAATATTCATGAAAATTAACCAGAGAACAGTGTGAGCTCGAAATATTTACCAATTTGTGTATATCGAGGAGAATATACGTGTAAATATTGTGGCCACCGCTTGCCTCGCCAATCTGAACTACTGATCTGTGACGAGACCAGCGTTCTACTCTAACGACACGAATTCTGCGAAACATTCAACTTACTAATCGAGGCAAACCACAGTTACAATGGTTCGTGATATTTAGTACAGAGACGAATACCAAGGCAATTTCATGGAATTATGTAATATATTGTAACCACAATAAACCAGAGCGGTGACGTGATACATCACCTTAAACCGCTGCCACGCGGTTTAACCCTTGAACAGCGGAGTCTGCGTCAACTGTGACTCAATCTTACAAGAATATTAACTTAAATTTAAATGTGTCATTTTTAAACGAAGTCATTTTCTAAATATTTATACTACTTTTGCTGGTATATGTATTCTACAGCATGGCAGCAGCTTAAGTAGCATTCATATCACTATTGTGGTTTATTTGGGCTACCCGAGGAAATAGCCTAATTTAACGGTTCAAACCACACAACTTATCATTGAGAAGATAAAATAAAATCTTTAATAATTTATCCAGATAAATTACCACAACTGAGATAAAAATTATCCAACACGTTCTAAGAACTTCTGATTACTTTCAAATAAATCAAAATTCAGCTGAATGTTTCGCAGAGATCGTACAAATATTTGTTGGAAAAACGAAATTGTCTTTTATTTCTGCTCGAATCACGATGTAACGTATCGACGATACATAAATTTGGAAAAGAGGAGGAACTCAGAAATATTTCGACAATTTAGTTCTTCCCTCGGGATCTTCTATAGTAAACTATAGACTCGTTTAGTTTTCATACGTATTGAACAAAGATACTTTTGACTATTTAAGGAAAATGTGAAAAAGGCTTACCAAACCGACGAGTAGAAAAAATACTAGGAATGTGCGGCCGAGGACCGTCTGGCAGTAAACGTCGCCATATCCTACCGTGGACATCGTCACGATCAGAAAGTAGACGCAGGTCCAGTACGAAAGCTGTTGAGGGTTCGTGAACTCGAACGGGTCCCCTGAGTTTTCAAGCTGCGAACAAACAATTATCACCCTTTTAAAATCGATGCATCGATGCTAGGAGTACGATGCGGGTAGCTGAAAATTTTGCCACCCAAGCCTCAGGTCTGGTTGGAACGAGTCAGGTCGGGAGACCCCAAAAGGGTTGTCCAGCAACATAAATTACAAAGAATATTTGTAAAAAACAAATTATGAGAAAATGTTGCTTCTTCGACTAAAAATCTTGGATAAAAGAATAAATAATAATCCTTACCAAATGAATGATGCCAGCAGCTGTTAACCAGACGGAGATGAAGATCGATACAAGTTGGGCGAGACGAATGGAGCTTGATGTCTTTAGAATGTTTAGATACTGGAGGATGTCAGGGACCGTCATCAGTCGAAGGGCTCGGAGGAACCTCAGTCCGATCCACGTCCGATCGAGATATATTGATACGAAGGATGGTGGTATCGTAAAGTAGTCCACGAACGAATACATCTCCAGCATGAACCACAGCTTGTCACTGGCGGCGATAAACTATAATAATACACAAAAACGAACATTCTTTGGTACCATTTTATCATCGTTATTCTCATTTGGAGATATTGTTTATATTTCAATACTAATTATAATATAATGTGTTAACTTACGCGTATAAAAAAGTAGACCATAAAAAATATATTGAAAGCTAAGTCTATCTGCTGAGTAATGTTGTTGCTCCACTTTTGGCAACGTTCCACCTCTTCACTGTAACAAAAAATATGAAATTTTTCTTAGATTTATAATAATTTGGCCAAAAATTGGATAACCAATAAGATTTTAATAAATAATTAATACTATCTGAAAGGTAAAAAAAATTGTCACCTGTTGAATATTACATTCTTTAATATCGTATTCTCTTACAAAAGTAAGTAATTTTATTTTCTTATTAAGAACGAATAAATTTATTCAGAAATTGATATCTAATCAAATTTGATGTATATTATAAAAATAAAAAATAATATTTTCAAAAAACAAATATCTGTCTTACCTGGAGGCATCAATGAAGTATATTATAAGCGATGCTATACTGAGAATGAAAACTAACACCACCTGAAACAAAAATCGACAAGATGATTATTTTTCAAGAAAATAATCTATTTCGTTACCTGTCTACTTCCGTTACGATATAGACACGTACTAGCTATCGATATGTACATCTGTACATACGATATTTCTCAACTATACAATTTCTCGTGGAAACGTATAGGTGCTTGAATAAATAAAGAAGCACGGCTTATGGTATTTTAACTGTCGATCGATCTCGACGGTTGGCTTTGTTCCAAGTAACAGCTCGTCAAATTTCAAGTAATTTCATTACATGTGCCATAAAACATCGCTGACTTATCGTTGAAATAAAGAGAAAATAATTAGTGATTTATGACTAATCCTTGATTAATAATCTACTTATTGTCAGCAACATTTACCTGCTAATAGATTTTATATAATACTTTTCCAACTGCTATTATATTCATGCTGGTGGTATTATTGATTTACTAATGATAAATTATAGATTCAATTTACTTATTTATTTACTGAAGAATAAAAATCAAACGCATGAACCTGGAAAATTATTCTTCCAATATATGAAATTCTTTCCCTTAAGAATTATATATCTAACTTTGAATAAAAAATTATTATTTATCATCTTGTGTTAGTGTAGAAGCTAAGAAAATAAGTAGCAAAAAAGAAAAAGCAAGAAATTTTCTTGAAAATTAAGTTTCTCAAAAACTAGAGCCAGTCTGTTTAAATCTAAATGGTCTAAGAAGAAATTAAAATTTATTTTGAACAACTAAATAAAAGAAACGGCTTGTAGAAAAGCAATGACAACGGGAAGAGAAACGGGTTAAGATGTTTAATTAAATGAACAATGCAGTGGACGATAATAAAACAAGCGAGCCACTCGTTCGGTTGGGATCCCTTTAAACACGAGGGTTGCGTCTTTACCTAGAGGGTGTAACATAGGTTAACAGAAGATAAGAGAAGAGGCAAAAGTGGTCTCCGCACATATGCCACGTAGGTGTCTTCTTCCTACATTCCCCTGAATCCGCTGACTGGACTCGTTTCGTCTAACAAACGAGCGCATCTAACACGAGAAAAAAGCTCTGAACAAGTCTCTACACAACTAGCATCCTTCATCGTACACGTGAACAACCCCGATGTCGCAGATGGCAGTAGCCATATAGTGTAATAAGGCGATAAAAGGAAAGACATATCAGTTCAAATATCCTTTTTACTTCAGCCTGTTTCCTGCATCCCTGAAGCTATTAAGCATTTTATCGAGTAGTAATTTTTTATTTTAAACAAAATTTATCTATACCTTCAAATAAATAATAATTAACTTAAATTTCTGACACTTTAGCAGGCTAAGTAATTTTATTATAAAATCAAAATTAAAATAAAAGATGTTGATGTCTTCTTGATAAAATAATACAAATTATGTAGAAATAAATTTTAGAATATTTAATAATTAAAAATTGTATCATTTTTCTTTCCAAATCAGTTTTAATATTAAAACCCTATATCGCCGTTTTTGCTAAGGAAACCTGAAAATTCCGTTTTGTAGAAATTACTGAGTAACTTTGATCTTTATTTGCAATTGTAAAGCGGGTATACATCTAACGCCAGTTGTTCAAGTGTTGAAACAGCAATGCATAAATAATTCTCGGTTCAACTATCGCTTGACTTGACACTGAGTTTAGCCGTAACGACAACAAATCTACCCTTTCAAGAGAAAATGGACTACCCTTAGCAGTAATGCTAACAGCTTTCCAAGTCTAGCATAAAACGTGGCGATCAAGATGTAGGTCAGCAGGTTATCGCCACCGTTGCTGACCTTCTCCAAAGCTTTTCCAACCAATTGCCCTTTTGGAAAGACAACGACAAAAACCGAGAAAAATCGTGAATCTTGAAACCATTCAGCCAGGTAATTCTTTTGTGAAGAAACTTGGAAATAACCACTTCAATAGAAATTGACTGGGTTTACTTATCGTTAAAATTTAACAAATATAATGTTTTTTGAATATCTCAATAAAAGATACTGAAAAAATGAAAAATCATTAAAATGTTATCTGTTATATAATTTTTAATTGTTAAATATTATAAAATTTACCTTTTTCCTTCATTTTTTAAATTATTTTCTAATTAGTCTTGCGGTTAAATTCTCTAATAATTATTTTATTAAACATTTAAACTCTCAAATATGACTGAAATATGATGGCAAGAAAATGACTGAATTTCTCCAACTTTGATTCTCATCAGATAAATCAACTTTCTTTTTCAAATCAATTCCTACTTCAAAGTGAAACGTAATAAGTAGCTGCAGTTATAAAAATAAATGCTCGAGCAGGTCTAAAAATAATCTTTACGCGGAGACGAATATTAACGGAAGTGAAACGAAATGGTAGCAGCAGTTCTTAAATCAAGTACCTATTTCCATTTCCACCTGTCTCTTTTATAAAATGTTATTACAGTTGATCAAAGCGCCTCTATCGTTTTCCTTGAAGACAACAATTTGACCTATCGTACTTCGTTATAAATAAAGGTTGACGTTCTTATTTTAGCGTGCGAATTAGCGTGGGTCTCGGACAGGCACATCACGAGTTGCCCTCGCTATTTTCGTATCGTCAGACCACGCTAATATAACTACATAGATGCAATCTAAACGACACTATCAAACGTTTTTAATTGATTTCTCAATTTTAAAGACTGATAAAAGAAATAAAAATAATCTGCAAATTAAATAACAAGATTTTTAAAATTCCTGCTTCTCCTTCTCACCACTTTCCAGTGTATACCCCAAAATTCTGCATTTTTAAGGTATATTTATCGTCAGTATTAAATGGAATCGATAAAAATAAAGTAAAACGTTGAAAAAACAAAATCAAAAGTAAGTGAGAGTCATTAAAAAGAAAATGTTATAATTAAAGTTAAACAAAGAATGAAAATAAACGTCTGTTTATTTTAGTACAGTCTGTTCAATGAATCCAACAATTAACCTATTTTCCAGCATAATTTCCTGCTGTAATTCTACACTTGTCCCATTGTTCTGCTAGTTTTCTTATTCAAGCAGTAAAGAAATTTTTATTTCGCTGACTGAACCACTCTAGGACATTTGTTTTCGCTTCTTTGTTATCCGTGTAACTTGACTGCACGTAAAGACTCCTTAAGAAGGCCAAACAAAAAGAAACCTTACTGCACGAAGTCTGAATTGTAAGGGGCAAAAAAAAAGATTTCAAATGGTTTTACACCTTTTGTAACAAAAAAAAAAAGAGTCTTATCGCTGAACAATGTTTTTCCAAGAAACTATAATTAATTGAATGGTAAAAATGTAGCCATTAGTCTAGTGGCTATTTTTAACCCTTGAAGGGCCAACTAAAAACAGAAAGGCAACAAGCTGATACCGCGTTACTTTTGAACCACAGATTAATTTTCATTTTATATTTAATATACTTTAAAATTCCAGTGGATCAAAATCTTTTGCAATTATTTTTATTGCATTTTACATTATACTGCTTAACCATCGGATGGCGGACCATGGAGAGAGCCCCAATTTTAATTTAATTTTTTGATCCAGACTCTGCTGTTCAAGAGTTAATTATGATAAGTTAAATTTAAATATTTTAATCGCATTGAAATTTATAAATT
This sequence comes from Osmia lignaria lignaria, assembly GCF_051020975.1. Lineage (NCBI taxonomy): Eukaryota > Metazoa > Arthropoda > Insecta > Hymenoptera > Megachilidae > Osmia > Osmia lignaria. The sequence goes on along the minus strand of NC_135044.1, from coordinate 7,452,396 downwards.
TATTTTTATTTTATTTATTGACTTTTAACAGAATACAATGGAAGAGTGTTAAGGATAAATAAGGAAAGATTCAAGAAAGATGTTCACCTTAATATACATCCATTTCCTTGAATAAATGCATTGGCTGGTAACAGAGCGTCCCAAATTAAAACGCACTAAGTGGCAGAAAGTAGGAGAACGAGCCCGTTGCCAGGCAAGAAGTTTTACATCCCGAGATGGCATAGCCCCAAGTTTCCATCGTTTCGCGCCAACGCCACATTCGACCGACTTTTCCTCGACCAACTATTTATAGGGATAAACGTGAAATTAAACCCTGAAAATCTATCGAAGACCAAAGGACAATTGCCTGCCAAAATAGACGCTAAAACTTACAATGGGGCCCCCTGAAAAGTGGGGCCTGGGACTGTAGCCCCCCTTATATTAAGCAATAAATTAATATATCATAAATGGTATTTTATGGAACTTTTAAGTGCCATTTTGCAATATTTTCATGTCACCAAATGGTATCAGAAATTGTCCATCTAATATGCAATAATCTAATGCTTTACTCGAAATCAAACAAATATAGGTAATTTTAATACCGAACAGAAAATTCCTTTATAAATTTCTTTGAGTGTTGACGGTTACTGTGCATCAGTCGAGACAGGAAATTAACGCAAAGGCCCAAGTGCGATAACACTCTACGGAAGTGATATCTACTACAAACATGATGTCGATGATCGCTTCCACTTTAATTCTACCTCTTTCTCCGCTTAGACTCTCTGGTTTTGTTTTATATTCTCGCAGCCTTTGTCTTTGTCCCTATATTCCTATACCGGTGGTTGCAAACGATTTAGGTCAAGTATTGCAACACGTTAAATAACGTGGGAGTTTTCATGTGATCAACCATTAGCTTGGCGAAGCTTTTTTTTATGGTCTGAAGAATCTTGCTTTGTGTTCCAAAGCTGTATTCTTTTTTTGCTCCTACAACAATTTAGAAACGAAGGGATTGTTTGAAAAATATTTGATTTTTAAAGTTACTAATTACCCACTTCTAACAAAATTATTTCATAATCCATTCATTCAAATAAATAAATAATTCCAGAGATAAGTAATTTTCTTATTAAGACAAATTAATGTATCATTAATTAATTGATGAAGATATCTATACTGTATAATTATCGCAAATGCTCGCTAAGGATTTTAAAATGATAAATTACCTAAATAATCAATTTGAAAATATTTCATTTAAATAATCACAATGTTTTCACGAGAAAATTCTTAACATCACCACGAAAATGTTGGCAAAAAGTTTAACCTCGTTTGGCTGACCTCGCTTCGTACCCGTTTCCGTTAATTTCTACAGGCATCGAACAGACCAAACTAATCACGTAAACAATATTCATGTACATGCAAATAAACAGACATCTTCGATGTAAGTGAAGGGGTAAATGAAGGAAGTAAATCTACGCGGCGTACACGCGTCCCATTCTTAACTAGTAAAACTAGATTATCGCTAATAGGCCTTGGCACACTGTACCATACTGAAAAACCGTGTCAGTCGAACGTAGAAGGGTGAGGGTTACACTCAGTATCTAACATTTTATAGTTCGACCAGGTCGAACCAGACCCGGACCTGACCAGCATCCAAACGATTGTCTCCTCCACCACCGGCGTCGTGACTAATCTGTTACATTCTTTGAAACTGATACTGGCATCTTGCCAATCTGCCACTAAAGACTTTTCTTCCAAATACGACCCCCCCCCCCCCCAAACTTCCTAACTCGACTTCTCCCTTTCTTCTCTTTTTCCTATTATCTTTCCAACCATTCTATATCGACAACAACAGATAAATAAGAAAAGTTGTCGAGGTTCATTTATTTACAGCACTGGGCATGATAGGCTTCTTTTTAGAGAAACGATGATACAGGGAGAGGAGGAGATTATCATTATTTTTTAATTTTCTAATTGCCACTACGTAGAAGAGAGTCTGAGTGAACTTCAATAATAATTTGAAATCCACTGCAGCAACACATTTCAGGATGAACTTATGAATGCTGAAACACGTAGGGGGAGAAAAATGGGACACGTGAAATATTCCTCGAGTCAGAGGTCACTCGACACATTCACGGTGAAACATCGAAACTTATTAAAGATTTCTAAGGCTCGCCGGCTTACAGGATATCTCGAGAACAGGCCATGCACGAGGCACAAGAGTCGCCAAAGGTTCTAAAAACTCTTCGTTCGCCGTTTTCTCGAGTCAAAGATGCGAAGGAATTAAATAAGGAATGAGACGGGTACCCACTGAAACCGATGCGGAACATTACAAAAAGAAAAAAGAAGAAATAAAACAAGAAAATTAAAGGGAAAAGATTGAACAGAGATTGATTTCGTTATTTAGGTCGGTCACTGAGAAGGTTACTTACTTGGACATCGGATAAAGGTTAAATTTCAATTACAGCAGACCGACAAATAAACCTTATCACTTTATACGAAAGAAAAATATTGTTATCTAGGAAATAAGGGTAGATGTAGCATCTGGGACCATTTGGAAAATTACTATGCCATTAACTGACATGTCGCTAAGGAAGAAAAAGAACATGTACCTATCGGTATGGCCCAAAATATACAGAAAATCAAAACTAATTATTTTAAATATTGAACAAATTTTTTTGGACAAAAGTACCATTTTGCCATTTGAAAGAAAAGTCACGATCGGCCTAGTCTCCATTATTGAACATTTTTAATAATGACTATTTACAATATTTCTAATCAATTAAACAAAAAATGAAATCAAAATTGGGGCTCTCTCCGTGGTCCGTCATACGAGGGTTAAAATAAAAAAGCTTGTGTCTACGGACACAAGTCCCACGACATTTTAGCATCTTTAGACTTGGATATAAGCGAGCTTCTATATTCTGAACGAGCAGCAAGGCATCAATGCGAATGCAAATAAACTACGCTTTCCAAGGCACTCCCACTCCCTTCAATTGCATTCAATGCAAGGACCTCAGTTGTGGAAAATGAGACGCGTATATAATCGTCCGCACACAGGGAGTGTATTATGTGCACACCGGTTTTGTCTCTGCGATACCATTATGGCGGCATTTCCATTTATGACGGTCCTACGAAGCAGGCCGACCGAGTCTATCTTCGCGCTATACGTCGAACCCACTTTCGAAAAAAAATAAAACCTCCTTCGCGTTCAGATATGCACATTGCAGCCGGTGCAACAGAAAATCTCTCGAACAAACGATATCATCCTTATCGTGGCGAAGGAAACAGAAAAAAAATCAAGTGCAATCGTAGATCCGTGTGCTGGTTCGACACAGATATCCGTTCGAAAACGACAATTTATTTTCTTTCCGAAAGAAATTATACAATTTTCTTTTTCGTGCCTCGTAAAGATGAAGAAAATGAAAAATAGAATACTTTTGTGAAGAACTAAGCGAAGCCTCCGCTTACCGAACGGCCAGTGTCGTCGAACTCGAGTCCAGTTTATTTTTATTCGAAAATATTTATAATAACGGATGAGTCAGGGAGGGAGGATGAGAGATTACAGGTTTATGAGCGGGAAAACCATCAGAAGGAAATGGTACCTCAGAGATCAGACGCGGAAATGAAATTTCCTTCGCTGCGTCCGAATGCACAACGGTTGAAATATTTAGAAACATTTCTATCAGCGTGGAAATTGTTATTTTCAACTGAAAAATAAAATGAAATTCCATAAAAGCTATGGGACTAACGGCAATGCTCCTAGGACAAATACGACCCGATGAATTTTCGAACTGGGTGCAAAGCTTCAGTTGGTTTCAGCTGAAAGTAAAGCCTAGTTTACATTGATAGAATAAATAGTAACTTGCTCGCATACCCTAATGACCTACTTCTGTTAACTTCATTGGCTATTATAATTTCTACATTAATAATCATATACTAACTGATGTTGTTGCGTTTTTAACTGTACGGTATGTATTGATTTTCTAACGGCGGGGATGGGCAACTTAGTGCCAGCAGGGCAGCTATTTTATCGCTTGCCAAGGGCAGCTGAATCACAACTCTCAGGGCAGCAGCCGCACGGTGGGAGAACGTTCCAATGAGAGAACAGTGGACCACGTGCTGGTTTTAGCGGGTTATGAAAGCGATCTAACATTGAACGAGAAGTGGCTAGGCTGCATCTTATTCCTCTTAATAGCTCCTGACATCACTCTACCGAAAGGCTGCCTTGTGCTTTGCTTTAGGGCAATTCAAACTACCCTAATGCATCGGAATAGGAGTTCTAAAGGCAATGATCGTCGGTATAATCTTCCAAACAATAGGATACATTGTAATCCAGACAAACAAGGAAGACGTTTAACGTGCTGTTCGAAATTTCTGTGGTAAGACAGGTTGAAGGTATAATTATCAAGGATACAAATAGCTAATTTGCGAAAATGGATATTTAACAATTAGATAGCCATTAGGAACGCAACTAGCCATTTTGTGTTAAGGATTTTTATCGAATGAAATCTATTCTAGAAGATTAAGTTAAGTAAGGTGCTAGCATATAAGGTTTTCTGTAACTCGATAAGACTTAATGCGAAAAGTAAGGCACATGTCACCTAGTTTAGAGAATCATATGGTTGTTCGTTCAAGCAGTGGGTAACTGTAAGTTGCAGTTAGATTAGATTAGAGAGAAACCTACACCGTTGTCATTGTAAGACACGTGGTCATTACGTAAAACAGTCATTTTCCTTTCTTTTTGTAGCCATTCTTAACGTCGCGTCGCGTCAATCATAAACGTAATTAATAGTGGCAAAGTTCGATTGTCATTATTAACAATAGATGTAGGTACTTTTCCATGATTTGACAAATTGGATATTAAGCAATGAAACGGTGCAATTTTTAATTCTCTTTACTAATAAAAATTGTTATTCACCAATTTCCTTTCTCAAGCTTGCAAATAAAATAAAATACGCTAACAAAATATTGTTTTTTGTCCCCTATAAATTGTGCTCCATTCTAATTATAATTGTACTGAAATGAATAGTCATAGAAAGGAGTAATTTTTATTTGTACAAGGTAAGGAAAAGATTGAATTGGATAGCCTTCGAGGAAGAGGAAAGCTGGAATACACGCCCCTCAGGATGGAACACGCACTGCGTAGAAACTACCCCTCTACTTCAATCAACGACGTACTGGTTCCACGAACAAAAACTAGGTCACTTGCTACGATACTCGTGCTAACTGGTGTCGGGAACTCACTTTCTGTACATGATATCGCGTAGGTAGATAGATAGGCGTGTATAGATGTACCAGGCATATAGGTGCCATAATTTTTTACCTTTTCATACAGTTTTAACCTACTCCAAATTCTTACTCGGTCGCAGATCAATCACCACGACCGATACAAATTGTACGGTATTAGTTTTCAAAATTGATTTATAGCGAATCGTTCAAGTTTCGGAAGGACAAAATGCTTGCATTTTTATATTTCACATAGTGTAAAGTGACCTTTTATTTTAAATTTATCTTAAATAAAAATCATATCTAAGGCCGATTAAGAAATTAGTTGCTGATTTGTTCAAATATCAATAATTTCTAATTTAATTATGTCTAAAGGATATGTGTGACAATTTTAATTTTTAATTATTAGTAAAAAATAAATACTAAAAACAAAGGCAATTATTAAAATTAATAATACACATCATAAATAAAAACCTATATTCTCAAATAATAATGGGGCTCTCTTTATAGTCCGCCATTCCAGAGTTAAAGGGATATTCCCAAGCTATGCTTCAGATCAAAGAACTCATTTCTTTTTTAGTTACAAGTTAGTTAAAGGTGAAAATCCTAAAACTTGATTTTAATTGCATCTTTAATTTTATATTAAAAATCAGGAAATAAGGAAAATAAAATATTTTACAAAACCACGAATATCAGCTGTCTAATTATTCTAATCTGAGCACAATACTGTATACAAAGGGACATATCGAACGTTGCGAAGGATGGTTTACTTTCAACGGTATAATGTACGTAAATAAATATGTAGTCATAGAACCATTGTACGTTCGATTTTCTGATATTGAAATAACATTGGGGTCGGTTCTCGAAATTTGAACTGTATACATTTTTAAAACAAAACCTTATTTCCTTCTCCTATTTAAATTGACACTGTTGATAGATTCGTGTTTGATAGTTTCTATGGTATGTTAAAATTACCACTTTTCATATTGTTACTTGCATATAACGTAATAAAGATAAAGTAAACATGCATGTACTGAAGCCACGAGTAGGTACGTGACACCTGCCATCAAAGCGTTAACACGTCGGCTACCACAGTAGAAATGGCCGCGTATGTTGAGACCCACTTTAGTAGAACTATTTAATACACAATATGTACACAGAAATATTTAGAGAGACTAACTTGGAATCTCCTCTTTTTGCACACAAAAAGACATGAATAAATAACGGAATTGATGGGATACATCTTTCCCGATACTTCTTAAATAATGGAAACTTAAATTGCACGTGACCCTACATGATGCAATAAATATAATATGTATACCTAACCAAAGTGAAGAATAATAATATAAAAATCCACGTATTAAAGTGAAGAATACATAACACCAGCCATTAAAGTGTTAATTCTATTAAAAATCGTTGATATTTCTTTCTTTTGATTGTTAGGTTATGTTAGATACATGGCGCCGGTGACCGGCGACCGCCACTTCAGACAATCGTTCTGACAAAGGGTTAACCCTGAAGGTAAGTAAGAATAAAAGAAAGGATAAAAACTTACCAAAATACGGCCCGTGGTGGTTTGTCCAGAAATCAGTTCACCGGCCCAGTCCTTGGCTTCGGTCATAAAAGTCCCCTCGAACTCCTTGCCCTGGCGGCTCGTCTTTTGCTCTTTCTGCTTCGGGTCATTTGGAGAGAATTCGGGTTCCTTGCGACAGCAGAGGAAGGCGAACGCACGCCAGAGGAGTACGATCAGCAGCCCGGCGAGGAAAGTGAAGATGCTCGATAGTAGAAAGCACCACCATTTCCGTTCCTTCAGGCAGTCGTCTACCGGGGGCTGCTCGGTCGCCTCTTCGGTCGTCATTACGGTGGATCTCTGCTGCCCCCGGGTCACACATTCACCGGCGGCTATCACAAGCAGCGGCCAACAGGGCGCTCTTTATGCGCTTCATAATTTCGTGCTGCCACGGGTCGCAGCACGCCACGCTGCAACTCTGCACGCCTCTTGCGTTTCGTCGCAGCTTCTCGCAGTTTTCCGACCACTCACCCACCAAACAGTTTTCCACCACTTTACTCTCCTTTATCCTCCTTCAAAACTTCTTAACTCACGCACGCACCAACGATCACCACCATATCACAACCCCCCTCCCCCCAACCCCACGATTATATGAAAATTCCTTTCCACCGATCTTACAACACCAATTCTGTATTTTCCTAAGTCCCTGTACAGCGAACCTATTCGCCACCTTCTCTCCGCTATCCCAGCTAACCTCTTCCCTTTTCTCCCTCACTTATTTATCACACTCTCGTATCACTAACTCACTTTCTTCTACCCCTTTCGTTCCTCCGTACGTTTCCCTCTCGCGACTCTTCCTTCCTTGTCGCCTTGTGAAATCGCTCGATATCGATCGCACCCGTTTTCACCATTCGACAGATTCGCACCGGAACAGATCTTTTCCGTTAGCAAACGATTAGCGACGTATGATCGGTGGCCCGATGCTGGTGGACTTCACCCGTGGTCGCTACCATGTGGTCGATTGTCCGTCGATTATCGACGAGTTCCGTTTCGTTAAGAAATTCTCGCGACTCTTCGGGTCCAACGAAATTTATTGTGAACCAAGGATCAGCACGACTCGCTTTCGACACGTTCGGCGGCAGCTGATGCCGCCGCCGCCGCCGCTAATGTTGCAGGTAGTTCCAATCTCGAAAGGGGGAGAATCAGAAAACAAGAAAACAAGCCACTGACACCACTACGATGTATACACATACGTAATATATATACTATGTATCCGTGTATGTGTGCGTGTACGTGTGTTTACATATACATGTATATATATTTATATGCACACATACATATGCGTGTATATATTATATATCAAACTGGAATCCATGGATCGTACGCGACGAAACGCGCTACCGATCACGGGGGAAAAAAACTGATCTGAACTCCGTACGCGTGTCCCGCTTCCTTAACCTACTCGACTGTACCACCGACGACGACGACGACGACGACGGCGACGACGGCGATGAGGACGACCGAGTGTTCCGACGACCATACCACTGCTCTGCAGCAATCAATACGCAACAATGGACCGGGACCAATAAGCTCGGAGCTTTTCCTGACGTAGACGCACGCTCCCTCGCTACACTTCATCCCCCACTATTCCCCCTTAAAGCTTTAATGGCAAAGCTCACCAGCAGAGACCGCCACGTTGAACCAGCGTTGCGCCAAAACACATCTAACCCTTGTTGTACCAACTCAGAATTCAACAACCGATTTGACTCTTCTCTTACTGCTGACGAAATTTTATCTTATTTATGTTGTCACAATACGTACTTATATTACGAGCCACTGAGAAGCTAGTTCAACACGTCGATTGCCAATGAATGTCGAATAATTGAAAGATTTTAAGGTCACTTTTGTCACTTTCAAAAGGAGAGTATGTTATTATTATTATTATTTAATAATAATACCACACCATATTATTATTTTTGTAGGAAAAAATTATGTTATTATTTTAGGGTTAAACAATATGGTTACAATCGTTTTCAATTATTCATCATTCATTTAAGCAATAATAATAATAATATACAAAGTGATTAGTCGTGCTAGTCGTCCCTTACAATTACAAATTACATCGTGCTTAAAATGTGCTTAGGAAACAATTAGAAAATTCATATACTATATAAAACAAGTTATACAATGTATATTCTTAAATAATAATTTGTTAATAATTGTATTGAACAATAAAGATTATTTTGCACATCTTATTTGCAATGTAAAATTATTGCGATTTTATTATCTTCGTAATTTTGTAAACTTTAGATTATAAATGTTATCACTATTGTTGATGTTTTTTTTTTTTTTTAATAATAGATTGAAATTATCGATTTTGCCTTTTGACAACATCACAAGTGTTACACATTTGCTGATAATTATATTGTATGTAATATACTTTTAGTACATTATTCAAACGTGTTTCGCATAATTTGAAATTTAATGGTTCAGAAACACTCTAATTGACATTAATTATTTATACACATAAAGCAATTTAATATGCGGGATTAAATAATTTATTTTATTAAAATATATATATATAAAATATTAGAATATAATAAAATCGAAATAATAGCAAAAGCAATTCTGTTTTACGATATAAATTGATTTCATTTTTAAATTTCATAACTCCTATAGGGGTGGCGAGCATCCCTCGTGTTCACCTGTATATGTATACCTAACTATCATTTCTTAATGTAATACATATTTAATATCATTTAAAGAGTATAAACAATGCAATTTATGATCTTCAACGTTTGCTGTACGTAAATTATTTATGATCTCATTCTACAAAAGATCGGCTGAGTTGCCATAACTCTCTAATATCTAATTAATGGTTGCGAGTAATCGATACGTGGCTGTAAGTTTACGCTGTAAGTTCTAAAACAAAACATGTGTAATTGTTTACAATTGATAAAAATACTGCTGTATGACAATACAATCTAAAATTTAAAATAAAAAGGGAAGAGAGTAAAAGTGGAAATAATAATTTATATATAATAGAAATAAAATCAAAATGTCAGAAGAAAAAATTGAGAGGTATTTATAAAATCCATCCATATATACGAAATTTGTTATATACTTGTATAAATAATCATGAACTTTTTAATGTATTTATTTGCTAAGTATTTTGTTTCTATGAAATTATAAAGGTTATTCTTTTAAGGTTATGTATTATTCAGCATTTCAATTGTACATTTTAAATAAATTTTTACAGTCTAATCGATAAAGCAGATGGAACGCAAATTGAATCTATGGAAGATAAGATAAAAATAAAACAGGATGATAAGGGTAAACAAAAACATAAACAAGAAGATACCTCTGACAAATCTAATGGTCGAGCAAATAACAATGAAAGTGGAAATTGTTATTGGTAAAATTTCTAATTTCATATAAGTAATATGTAAACAATAGTCACCATGAATTATTATAGATTTTCATAATTTTTCAGTGGAAAGGAAAGAAATCTTAATATCATAGAATTATTGTGTGCTAGTTGCTTAAGATGGTTTCATGAATCTTGTATCGGTTATCAGTTGGGTAAATTAGTTCCCTTTATGATGAATTATATATTCATGTGCAAAAATTGTTCTCCTACTGGTCTAGAGAGTTTCAAAAAGAACCAAGCACGTAAGGATAATAATTTCAATAACATCAGTAATGTATCATTTATATTGTTGAACTAAATTGTAAAATTCTAATTGTTTCAGCATTTCCACAAATGTGTGTAACAGCAATAGCAAATCTGTTACAAATGTCCCAAAAAGATAATGAACAAAAAATACTTTTTCATAAAGACAAAGATATTATTCCTTTCATTGAATGTCACTGGGACAGTATGACTACAATGCCCCGCCGAGTTACTCAATCTTGGCATGCAACGGTAAATCATTATATTTTGTATTATTACTAATACATAATTGCTTGTTACTTACAATTTGTCATAAGAAACAAATATACAGATGTCCCCATGTATCCGTGTTATTATGTTCGAAGACCTAGTGCGGGTAATACCGAATACTATACAAAACATCGCATTCGCTTAATTTACATAAATTTTAATGTAGAATATTATTAACATTAAGTAACGATAATCCTTCTTTAATAATAAAAATAATAATAAATTAATAATCTCTTCCTCTGGAGCCATACAACTCCAAGAAAATATCACACAAATCCGCGGATAAGGGGACCAACTGTGCTAATATTTAACTAATACTATCTATGAGCCTCCATCAATATTTGCTATTTCTAAATTGTTGTACTATTTACTTTTTAATTTTTATAATTAAAATATTTTTATGGTATGCTCATAAATATAATGTATCCTTCCGTTTAATAAAATATATTTCTTTTAAACCAATTACCTTTAATATGAGTGAAATAATTGTGTTAATGCAGATACATAGAGCTCTATTAAAAGACGTTGGGTCGCTATTTACTATCGATGAAAGTGCTCTAGATGGTCAGTTATTTGGACTTACATGCTCTGATCTGCAAACAATCAAACCAAATTACGAAGCAATGATTAAAGGTGGTCATCTAAAAGTAACTGAAATGGGTGTTCAACATGTTGGTAAGTATAATTACAAACTGATTGTATCTTTGAATTATTCCAAAATAGAAAGATATGTTCAAAATTTAAATATGAGTTGATAAATCATTTATTTTAAATTAATATCGCTACTGCTTTTCTTTGGGAAATATAAAAATATACATGCTACCCTGTATCCAATCCCGAATCCCGTTACGAATATTTTTTCTATTCCACTTCTACATACTTATACATTCATATCTGCTTTTATCTTTTGGTTTTCCGTAGCCAGCCTTTTTTTATTTTAGTTATTTCTTATCTTATCAAGAAATGAATCAGTACCATGATATCACAGCTTGTTTGATCATAATGTCTATAACTTTAATACATTTAGTTTCTTAATAAATTCTGCATTATGATTTAGTGTCAACATATAATATAGAACAATACCAATTATAAGTAACCATCATTTCACTATAGAAAATACTTAATCATCAAAATTACACATCCATTGTATTTCTTAGTCAATTTCGCTAATGAAATATTAAAGTTAATATTGTATAGTCAATTTTATAAGTGTAATTATGGATTGTTCAGTGCCACTTAGTGGAGGACTTCGTGGTCGCAATGCAAAACGTAAATTTCCTGGAGAAGGAACGGGCACGGGTCCTGGTAAAAAGGGTAGAGGTTCAGATATGGCAGCTCCTAAATTACCAGCCCATGGTTATCCTCTTGAACATCCTTTCAATAAAGATGGTTATAGATACATCCTTGCTGAACCAGATCCTCATGCACCATTCAGACAGGTATGTTATTATACTGCTTTTGCTATTTTACTTAATGAAAACTTAAATATCATTAACATCATTTAATAGGAATTTGATGAAAGCAGTGACTGGGCTGGAAAACCTATTCCTGGATGGTTATACAGGGCTTTAAGTCCAAGTGCAGTTTTACTTGCTTTACATAATAGAGCTCCCCAGCTCAAAGTTTCTGAGGACAGGCTTGCAGTCACTGGAGAAAAGGGCTATTGCATGGTCAGAGCTACTCACAGTATGTCGGAATCGATCACGTGATTTTATTTCATTAAGTTAATGAACATACTTTAAATAACTTGTAATTAAATCAAATTGCCTTTTATATTCTTTGTATTATTATTGTGTAGATGTAAGTAGAGGTACATGGTACTGGGAGGCGACTATCGAAGAAATGCCTGAGGGGTCAGCCACAAGACTAGGCTGGGGTCAAGAATATGCTAACTTACAAGCTCCACTTGGTTACGACAAATTTGGATATTCTTGGAGATCTAGGTACTGTGACCGAAACTAAGGAATTTTAGATTTTTTATTTCGACCCTTCACGGTCGTAAATCAAACTATAACCCCGCACTAAGAAATAATTATTGATAGGAAGGGTACACGATTTCATGAAAGTAGAGGTAAACATTATAGCAATGGTTATGGAGAGGGTGATACCTTAGGATTTTTAATACTTTTACCTGATACACACGATGTTTCACATTTACCAAATACCTATAAAGATCGGGTAAGTAAAAGTTCCAATTTATGTACAATATTTCTGTGTTTTCATAAATTGATATTTACACAATAGCCCTTAGTTAAGTTCAAAAGCCACCTTTATTATGAAGAAAAGGATCAAGTACCTGAAGCGCTTAAAGCTCTAAGACCACTCGAAGGAAGTAAAATTGTATTTTACAAAAATGGAGTAAATCAAGGCGAAGCATTTGTTGATATTAATAAAGGGGCCTATTATCCTACTATCTCGATTCATAAAAGCGCCACAGTTTCTGTCAATTTTGGCCCGAATTTTAAGTATCCTCCTACGAACATGGCTTTTAGAGGGGTATGTATGATATTAATCATCTGTATTGAATTTATACATTTTTTCACATAATTTGTATTTTACAGGTGCATGACAGAGCAGAAGAAACAATAGCAGAGCAATGTATGGCTGATATACTTTATTTCACCGAAAACGAGGGAAAATTAAGACTGGATACTTTTGCTTTATGACATTAATGTATCTTTTATTTTTGGAATTAATTTTTATTTTTGATTAAATATACGGAACTACCACATATTAAGTTCAAACCTTCATGATTATAGTGTTTTATGTTTGTTCATTTGTTTTAACGATTGAACAGAATTAAATTCTATTTTTGAGAAGTATAATTACATAATATGAAATCATTATACGTCGTTATTTTCCAAAGCCACCTCGACAAGCGGGACTTGGAGCTACATTACTATTGTCTTCCCATTGACTAGGTGTTTTTGCCTTTGTACAGAAGCAATAGACAAAGATTTATTTTTATTCTAACTATGTGAACTAAGTTTCAAATATTTTTATAACACTTACTACGATTGATAATGCGTGCACGCCGTTTTCCAGTTCTACTTGCAATAAGTTGTTTATCATTTGATGGCGCTAAATTGACAAAATTACATCTTTGATATAAATACTCTGTTACGTAATACATAACAGTAAGGACTACTGTACTTAGTAAAGTACGAACGTGTTAACACGCTCGGGCCCACTTGAGTAGATCTACCGATACTAGAAAAGCTACAAGATTCAAAAAGGTTGCAAAATCATTTAAGTATGAAAAAAACATGAAATCCAATTCTCAAAGTGGAAATAAGAATCTAAAACACCGGCGTCATCAAAAGAACGTCGCGTCTTAATGATTTAAATTACAACCTCCCCTTATCTCGGCGGAGACGAATCTGTTACTATGGGCTTGAATGTGTTAATCTAAATTCTCTTTTCGAAAAGACTCTTCATAATGATAGAATCTATTGTGTAAAAGCTAAATACCCATTATAATCTTAAAATTAAGCAAAATTTATTAACCTAGAGTAACTATGTTGTAAATTTTGTCTTACCTTAAGAAGAGGTTTATCTGTGAACTTATCAGATACAACAATTACTTTAAAATGAGTTTCAGATCCTTTAGGAACATTATGCATATATGATTCATTTATTATTTCAATATAAGATGGATTCAAAGAACCCATCAACTTTTTCCTTATTGAATTTTCTATTGGGTTAGTCACTACAGAACTCATTTTTTGTAGAGGTACCAATGTTTTTGCATAGTCTGTGAATAATATAATATAAAATATGCAATAAAAGTATTTTTACTGCCAAGAAATATTAAAAGATAATTAATTTTTTATTTCTATGTTGTAAAGAAGAGTTGGGTTAGAATGAATAAAATAAAACCTAACCTACGAATTTTGTAATTTAACCTCATAAAAAAAAGTAGCATTAATAATATAAAAAATATTACTCACTTTTTCCTACTGCTAGCACAGTTCTATACATTTGTTAAGTTATATTACTTTACAAATAAATAAATTATTTATAAGAATGTTTAATTGAAACGCAGATTTGATCATATGACAAGAATTACAACATTGCATATTTCTTTACTCCAAGGCAATACTTTTTGTTCTAAAAATGTTACTTTGAACATTAATATTGTATTCCATTGCTCATTAAATTCCAAAATTTATTTTGAATGTGAGAAAAAAATATGAACATAATTATACTTATAAGTTACATAAGTATACCTGATGTCACGAGAGTCCATAACTGCGAAAAGACCAGTTTTCGTTCTTTTCTGCGCATTGTCGCTCTGATTGGCGATACTTCCAGCGGAAGTGGAAAGCGATTGGCGAATCGCTTTCCCCCACCATCGCTGCGTTCCTCTACCATCTTTCAACCTGTGCGCTTAGTTATGGACTCTCGTGACATCAAGTATAAGTACTTACGATTAATGACAGAATTCTATCCACGTATCGTTTAGGTTATCATTTTATTAAATTTTTTATACATATATACATATATTCAATTTGGAAGTCACGAAATACGACATAATTTCAATTTTTGTTTTACAACATCTAATAGACATTTCCTTATAAATTTCTGCGCTTAAATATCAATTTGAAAATTGAAAACATTTTCATTACATTATGAATATTTAAATTTGAAGAAGCGCAAAGTTGCGCGCCAATCTTTTAAAATACTTTTCAAATTATGGCAGATCATTCATTACTCGTCTGTACGTTAGTACTTATTTTATTAAGATATTGTTAATTATTGTGGATTTTAAAGAAGGAAATTAATGGGAAAACAAACAGTTAAGAATAAATATACTCTATATAAATAAATTTTTTAGCTTTCAGTAATCTTTGTTAGACAAAAGGGAAATAATGTTTTAACCACTGTAAAATAACAGTAAGCACAATGTATTCTTTGAATGCTTTATTTATTATTGTGTTCAGACAGATACTTATAAGGAAAATTCAAACTGCGCCAGAAAATTATTAAGTTTTGAACAATATCAAGTGACTAGGTGATGGATTTCAACTTCCATCAATATTTCATCTATAAAAACATTTTATTATACACGGTTGTAGGCACATTATTAACTCTTAAAATTTTTTTTTCTTATCCCGTTAAAACATTGTGTTATCACATTCGCGATAAACAAACATTATAACATATTTACATTTTACAACATTCTAGTAAAGAAGTAAAAAGTTGGGCTATACAAGAAGGTGATGTAATGTTTTTGCGTACAATAAAATATTGCTATAATTTGTTGAAATCATGTTTCCCTGCGATCATTATTATCATTATATTTTTGCTCTGCATATAAATATTAATTTAATTGCAATTACATAAATCTGCGAGCACAGAATATGTATATATTATACAAAAACAAATAATTTGACTAACGTGAAACGTGGCATCCGTTAAATATGAATGTTTATTTTTTTCAAAATTCACTTGATTAGATTATTAACCACGTTCTCGGAAATAAAGTATTGCTCGGTATAACGAAATTAAAATATCATATCAGTATTTACGTAATTATGAGCTCAATATGAGCTGTTGAATGATATTTGAGAATCTTAAATTGGCCTATGTTAGAAGTATCTACAAAATACTACGTCGTCATTTCCATTTTTAAAGTTAAGGAAATGATTCTGTTCCTGAATGGAGGATGTTTCGAACGAACATCTTTTTTTCTTTTTCGTTCCCGCTCTTTCTCCCGAACGTACTAGAATCCTCGCGTATTGGAAGAAATTGCGGAATTTTACTTTAACGGTCGGCCATTATAAGAATTATAAGTAGTTTATATACTTTCATTGCTTTATACATCTATTTACACATACAACTAAGCTGCCAGGAGAAGAAATGATGTAGAAGAGAAAAATAATCCCTAAGGAAGGCAGCTTCTACGGTTGTATATTCTCAGGTATACATTAATACTAGCGATTCGAAATAATTTCTCATCATTAATCATGTAAAAACGTACAGAAAAGCTACGAGGTAACTCGTGTTGTCGTACTCGTTACGTTTCAGTCTCATAAGGATTTTTGACGCCATTGTCCTGCGTATCGAAGTCTAGCAACTTCTTACATTTTCGTATGATTCGAGCGACGTTATTATACGCGGGACAGCTGTTTCAAAAAAACATTTTTTCTTTCATTTATTAATAGCGCTTCTGCTTTCACAGTGTGCGAGATACAAAATTATCTTAACTGTGGCTTTATATGTTTATCACAAAAATATTGAAGATCAGGCTATCGTTTTTATTTTAGATATTTGTACGGGAAAAATATTTTTAGGCACTTTTTTGATATGTCTCGAAATAGATATGGACCTTATCGATTCCACTTACCTTTTTTTCTTTTTGCAAGTTTCTCTTTCAGAAGTTACGCAAATATATTCTTATAATTTTGTACTCTATTTTTTGCAAGCTATCCCATCGTTTGAACGCTCTTTCACACTTTCTTCCTTCTCTGTTTAATACAATTCCTATCTTACATGCAGGAGAACGTCGATTACTAAGTGGAAGGTTCGCATATAGATACAGACAACGATACAATGACGTCGGGTGTCAATATACATAGATTGTCTTTAGCTGATCCTTTAGTTCAGGAGGAATGGCACAAGTCTCCGACTCCGGCTTCCTTTTTACCAAACGGCGCCAACGCCCGCCGATATTCTTACGAAAGCCCTTTGCAAATCCAGACCTATCCGACGGTAATGCGTGTACAAGGGTATCCTGAAACAATAACACACAGAGTTATTTATATACGATCCCTGTGGTATTACGCATTACGAATTTAGGTTTACAACTTGCAAACGCTACTTTCGAGAACCGGCATGATTAACCATTGAGAAAGTACAGTCAAGTGCAATGTAGGCTTTTATTTAAGGATAAGAGAAAGAGTCACCCACCATTTTGCCTCTGGTTTTGGGAAAACCCAGGTCAGCAATGGATTAAGATTGTTGGACCTCGAGGTTATCAAATCTTGTTAAGGACCCTTTGAATTGATAAACTTGGTTACAAAATTTTTGCAACATTAATTGAGTCTAAAATTTGCACACTGACATTTTTTAACATAGTACATGGAAGGCTTAGAACAGGGCCTGAGGCTTGGGGCTGTAACCCCACTGAGACCGTCCTTGATCCGGCGCTGATTCAGGGAAATCTTAGGGAGAACCCCAGGGGGTAGATAAAGAAGGTAAATACACTTAATTCCTCTTTTTGATTAAAGGAAATTTGAGTTTTCCTTTTTGAATATTATAGCCAGTGGTAAGACCTCCTGCGCCGCCATTTCCTCTAATTCCTACCGTTCCCTTTATTCCTACACTTATGTAACTCAAGTTACAAGAAAAGGAGCAAGAAACAAATGATAAAAACGAGTGAAATAATCTGTATACAAATCATCCGTGAGCTTGAACCGCACACGTGTGTGGTGGTTAAGTAGCTCAGAAAATGACGACTTTAACAACACAATACATACGACCAGAATGATCTACGAGGCATAGAAGTAGTCGAATACGTTGACTCGGCTGAAAAAGCAGGATACGCCTCGTGTATCCGGGCGAGACGTTACGAAATCGACCACCAGGGGCTAAAAGAGCGAGAAAGAGAAGGAATATGAACAAACGAAAACCGTTGAACAGAGGTGGATGTGACCGTGATAGATGATACATGGACAGAGAGACAGGATCCTTGTTAACTGGAATTTAGAAAGGGACTCTTCTGACAAAAGAAGGATCTTAACTGTACAACTTCAATTTCAATGGATTTTTATAAGATGATGGTATACAAGTTCTTAATCGTGCATAATAATACATGAAATGTTAGGTGTAAAGTAAAAAGTTAACAAAGTTTAAGATTTCTTTGTCCAGGAACGAATGCAGAAGTTTTGAAAGGGGGCCAAATATGTCGATCGAGTGTCTGCGCCTAATATTTTCTTAGGAACCTGTATGCCACCATCTTGCAAAACCTACTTGTTGAAATCGCAGTCGGACAGTTGGGAGGACCTTACCTCTGCGCGTCGCAGAGGAAGGCCAGGAATGAAAATACGTTTCGACGTGTTTCCCACGAAATACCATAACAAAATTACAGGAATATTGCCAATATCGTCAAGGAGAGACGCATTATTTTGTCGACTACCAGACAGCTGCACCCTGTACCAAAATCTGGCGGCTTGGCAAACGATCGTCAGACGCCCACCCATGTTAAATTTAGAGACAGCACGAAGGGTAAAGGCAGGTTTTTAGATGTGCCTATGCATTGAAAACACCAAATATAGCGGCTTTCACGAGCTGTCAGACGCGTCGGTACAGTTCGTGTACTGCGTAACCGACTGACAGCTACACACGCGATATCGCGTGCTCGATTATTAACTCTCGAACCTTATGGCATAAAGCGACCGATTCAGGGCCGACAGTAAGCACGTCATACCCCAAGCAGTTGAGTTTTCGAGTAAAGACGACAGACGGTGATGAAAATGTTGGGAAAAATCGTGAAATGACTCGAGTGATGACTAAAACCGTACACGTAACACGGTGACGTCAGTAATTATAGTAACAAATTTAAACATTCGGTCGTTTTCCACGTATCGGTTACATAACCTATACAAAAAATGAAATTGACCCACCACGTTTCTAATTTTATCCAATGTAAGATTCATATCGTAACGTATGAAATTTATCGACCGATACTTAAATGGGAATTAATCGCGTGACGTATAGTATGAACGTAAGAAGGAAAAAGAACGTTCAATCTAATCTCACTTCCGCGCAAAGAGGAGTCACCTCGTGCTCCTTTCCTAAGGAGGTACTTAGATACATTGTACGTCATACCTGTGGAAACACTTGGATATCAGCGACGATGACGTAGATAATGAACGTTTATAATGGGAAATAATCAAGGCTCACAGTTCAAAACACGGCGGCATGAGTCGATTTCAGAATTTAAACTCGTAGGGACTAAATATAGTAGGTATACTACTTATGTACCGTTCTAGAAACGCAACATGTAATGGAGTTGCTATGATAAGAATAGTTGAAAAACTAGCAGATGTATAATAATGGAAAAAGCAGTAAAGATTTGTCGGTAAGTGGAGCATGAAACTGAAACATACGGCGTGTTAAATAACGGCAACAAAGCATGGTTTGAAGTGGCAACGTTGCCGATTGTTTGGGATTTTTCTGGCGGCAAGCCTCGTAGTGAGCCTCGACCTTACAACTCGTTTGCCAGCCCGTCTGCTCGTATGCTTCGTCCTTGGAGGATCGATAGCGCCATCGACTATTATTAATAACTACAATTTTCAAAGGTCTTACCGTCACTGGCTTTATCCTGGAACGTTGATAAGTCTTTTATATGCGGAATATACCTTATTTCTGTACAACAAAAGCGTCAATTACGTAATATTTTAGCGAAAATATTAACTAAATACAAAAATCTATACTAGTTTCATTTTTCTTATGTACGTTTGAAGAGTAATTATGGAAACCTAGCAGCACCCTTATTTGACCCTCCCGAGTTACCTTGTGTAACCAACATACGAAATTTCGTACGCACAATGGCGGACCTGAAAGAGGCGGTATAGAGGCTATTTTCCCTAACTTGTTTATGGTATCAAATCGTATAACAAAAGATTCAGAAATATATTTTTACTCAAAGAAAAGTTTCTAAATCCGATCTTATAAGTTTGACTTATAAAATTGTCTCTAAGGTTATTGTACGTAAGCTGAGTACTCAAACATAATAAATATAATAATTTGCCTTCAGGAAACAAATTGCGCTATGAATTCCTGCCTTTACAAATTTTCAAATAACGAAAGCGAAACAAAATTATATAATTGGAATGAATTGTTTGAAAATGAGACTAACTCCGATTGAATAATGAATGCAAACTGCATTGTAACTTAAGTGCATTATAACACAATATTTAGTTTAAAGATATCAACCAATTTTTAAATAATCAACCGCACAATTCGTGCATGTAATAAGAAAAGAACTGATCAAATTTAGAGACGAAATTATTCGTTGATAAGAAACTAATTCAGTTACGTAAACAAATGATTCTAAAATACGGTCAATTTTCGTTACATTAGAATAGCTTAACTTGAAAAAGTTAAGAAACGATACGAGACTGAAACGAATATCAAGATGATGCTGATAATACAATTTAATAAAAAGAAAAATTAATTTGCCTATTTTAGCGACATATATCTTTGAACAGAATACATATTAAATGTCAGATGTCACATGGTGCGAGGCGCCTTCCAAGTAAAATTGCAACGAAAATAACTGTCTGTTACGTTATTTTAAAACAGATTTCTGTTTATTTTTAATTTAACTAACGCGACGAAAATTCGATTTCTTTCAAAATAAAAATGATACATATGACTATGTCAATGAATTTGTTATTTCAACAAGTTTTTGTCTTTAATTTGGTTGTGCTTTTTAAAATGTTTTAAATGTAATTTTTTGGTCATCAATTCAGTAACTATTGAATTTGTTATTGTTAACAAATTATTAAATGAAAATATCTCTTTGATCCGGCTATGTTTTTTTAAGTAAAATGTTTTTAATTAATGATTCGTATTGATCGGGGTATATGCACCCTAATAGATTAATATGTCTATATATATAACAAGAGGGTAAGAAATTGTCTATAGTACTACGCGAATCGATCAGTTTAGGAATGCAGGAAGTATACATCGTACACAACAAAGCCGACGCGGTTAAAAACATAGCTAATTTCCTGTTATCCTTCAAAGCGAGCGACATTGTTGTCCATACCTTTATCTAAACCTTTGTGTTTAGTTTTTGTTAGAAAACAAAATTCGCGACCCAAAAGGAACAGTGTAAAAGTTAGAAAATGAAAATGATATGAAATACAAAATTAAATTCAAATTAGAACTTCTCCATGGTCCGCCATAAAAAATGGTTGCTAAGATGATTTTTAATGACATAAAAGTATCACAAAATGGCACTTATGGCACAAGGAACAAATGCAGTGAAAGAAGACAGTATCAGCAATTATTATAATAACCAAATAGTCCTTTGAAGTAAGGAATAAACTAGTCGAATCTGGTAATACTAGCTCTACTGGTTGCTGCAACATCAAGTAAAAAGTAGCATGGGATAGAGAGATCAACCGCCAAGAGAGAAACGGGTAGACTCGTTTCGTTGTACTCTTCAATATTACAAGTTTGTTTCGTCAACGGCCTTAAACACAATCTACCGGTTCTCGTAAGCAGATTTTTTCTTAAAAAACTTTTCCTATGGAAGACTGTAGACCGTGTCTGCTCTCTCTTAAATTACCACATAGGTTTTAAAAGAGAAAGCCATGTTGGGCACGGTCAGCCCTTTGATGACCGTCTGCTGTTGGTACATAAAGAAGATTCGTGGATCCGTTTATGGTCTATTCTAAGTTCAATCATATATTACTAAATCTAAACTAAACTGAATAATACTTAACCAAATAGACAGACGGTCATCCTTTGGGAAAACCAGACAAATCCAAGGGTACAGAAAATATAGGTTATAAGTGAGAGCAAAAAAAAAAAAAAGACAGTTTTACCAACCTGGTCGTTGTACAACGCATACTGCGCCGGTGTGTGTGGCGGTGGATAAGGAGGCGGAAACTGCCAGACGAATTGATCAGTCGGATTGGCCGAAGCGTAAACGGTATCCTGTTCGATGCTTGTGTTGTTCCCCAGATCCGTTGACATCGTGGTCGTAGACGTTTGAGTGCAACAACCCTCGACAGGATAAGAGGACGAGACGATCGTCGATACCGGCGGCGTCGTAGCTGTCTGAACTACTGCCGGTTCCGGATGTACGGCGTTCGAGTGATCCTCTCGTTTCCGCAATTTGCTACGGACAAGACGAATCGCTATCATAGTTCCATTGCTCCCGACCATCTTTCTCTTGTATTTCAGGTACAGCTTCGAGAGCTTCTTCTTAACTTGCGAAGAAATTTTCAGGCTGTTTATGGTAGAACTCTCGAACGAATCGAGAATTCTGATAGTTTCTTGAAGAAAAAAAAAATATACAGGGGTCTACTAGGTAAACCCGTGAGATAATTTGATTATTCTTTATAGAAAATAAATAGCGGTGATTCTTCTGGCAAAAGTTTTGCTCTTTGTCAGTCTTTATTCTCTCTCTCTCTCTCTTTTTATCTCTTTCACTTTTCTCAATGGGTTTCTCTTCAAAATTCTTTCCTTTTTCTCTTTTTAATTTATCGTAAGCCTTCGTCGTAAATACACGTTGTATCACACAGGGGAAACAAGTTGTTGGCTTGGATCGTGTTTGTTTAATGTATCAATTTGACGGATTTAAAACATCGAACCTGATGAAAATTTTGTTTTGATAATCCTGTGCTTTTAGCCCACCTTTTTCCTTTACTTCTTTACTACTGACGTATTTTATGCATACTCCTAATGTTCTCGTTTACGTGCTCACTATAAACGATGACGCGTGCGTTCGGATGACTAGCTTCGGAAAATTCGTACCGTTAATGAACGACACCGGGATTTTATTATGAACAGCCGAACGAACGAACTATTATTCGGTATCGAAGAACCACCACCCGGCTTCTCTCACTGCCGAAGGGCGCGCGAGCTGCCAGAACTCACAGAAAAATTTACTACGCTTCGCTCATTTCAAAGCCAACCAAGCTCTGAGCCAGATGATGGCGCGTCGCGCTATTATATACCGTCAAGTGACGTCACAGATAGGCGCCGCTCCGATTGGAGAGAACCCTGAGCATCGACCAATCGGCTTACGCGTTACGTGAAATTCGAACGGTACACGCTTGCCCGAACTGTTTCATCGTCGTCATTCCGGTAAAGTTGTCGGTAAAGCCAGTTGCGAACGATGCATGCTTTTTTCAAAGCAGTAACGTTTTCTTGGAAATAGCATAATCAAAACTATCAACGTAAAGATATATATATATATATATATATTTGTAACTTTGTAATATATCTACATCTTTCTGTGTTTGATAAAATCTTGATAAATGAATTTTTGGTCGTTTTAAATCCAATAATCTTGATTACATTTAGAAGATATCCATTAAGCCTAGTATTATTTCTTACTTAGTGGCGTCAATCTAAAAGTGATTTTTTGTAAAAAAAACAAGAAATAATCTAACAGATGTATCGATATATCGATGGATTTATTTGAAATTTATCATGATTATTAAATTATCAATTATTTTGCAAACTTCCAATGAAATTTAAGGTCAAAAGTGGGAAGTCAAAATATAGAATTGTATAATAAAGTTTTGGAATCACTACTATTTTCTGTTGTAAATATTACACAACAGACTTGTGATCCCTTACTCAACAAAATTAAAATGCTTTGTGAATAGACAACCACTTAGACAGAAGAAGGGGAAAATTGGGTGGGTGTATTCGCGTGGTCTATTTAATTAGTATCTATTCTTATCTTGGGTGTGTACACACAATGTGGCTACATTACAAAACTAGCTGGATTATCGCGTTAAGTGTACCAAGTTCGCATAAAAATGAAAAAAGGTCCGAAATTTCCATGTACCTGTAAAATAGAGTTCAACTATCCCGATATTTACTTTCGATACATGTAAACACATCTAAGTAAACTTTGGAACATAAATATTGGGGTACCGTATTTTAATATCAACGTAACTGGTTCGAGAACGGTACCTTCATAAAATAAATTTATAATCAGAGATAATGTATGATTAATTTATCTGTATGAAGTGCAACTCGATGACTAATATGAATCCATTTGTTAACTATCACATCCGCTCAACTTTTTTATCACTTGAACTTTCCGAGTATGTATTACGATTACAATTATTTCATCATCTCACACAATTGCTTCCGCGTATCGAACAAATTAATTAATATTTTTATATATATTTTATCTCAGAAATGGTACTTGAAAGATAATTGTTTAATATCCCTAATTATGTTCAACCTCCAAAATTTAAAAAATTGATAATGCTAATCATTTTGTGAAACGGATTGCTATAAAATAATTATTAATCAAGAGTAAAAATTTCAAATTTAACGAAAATTAAATTTAATAAGTCGTCAGACTGTACAAAATAACTTTCTAATATTCATCGAAAATAGAATATGAAATTTTGCAATCGAGCAAACAAGGAAGACCAAATTCGATTCAATCAACAGAAAGCTGAAAAGATTTTGGCATTTGACCAAGTCACGAGGAGTTTCAGAATTGATCGTTGAAATTTAGAATTGATTTTCCCAAGGGAGAGTATAAAAAGGACGGGTAGTTTCGAAAGGATCGAATAAGTTTTATAAGTAAAGGATCTAACAAAGAGGGAAAGAAATTGAAAGCTGACCTTTTCATCAATCATGTACTGTCAGACTTATAGCATAAACGGTGGACATTTATTATAGATTGATCTAGACGAAAATAGGAAAACAAGTGATAGGTTGATTAATTTTTTTTTTTTTTAAATGTTACTTTTCTTTTCCTAGCCGACATTCGACGAACTTGATTTAAACTGTGTGGAAACTTTCTTCTATATCTGCTGACTTAGTCTATCGGGTTTCGTATCTGTTGAATTCAAGTTTAATCAATTCACGCTTTTACTGTACTCGAAAGTACTTTCTACTCTATATTTGGTGAATTTCAATCAGATTGACTATAATCCTTTTATACATATGTTCGCATCTCTTATCTATAGGCAGTTGCTGTTAATCATTGGCGTAACTGGAATTTTTTTTCTAGGGTGGGACAGATCTTTTAATTTTACCAACAGTGTCGACAATTTTAAAATTTTGGAATTTTTCAATTTTGAGATAAAAATTTGGGTGAAGCCATAGAATGTAAAAATTTTACGATTAAAATTTCAAACTGAATGAACAAATAATCAAACAATAACAAAAAAATATCTGTTTATTATTCTGTGTGAAACAAATACTGATTTAAGTAATAACCGCTGTTATCTTCCAGGCATGGAAAAAATAACGTGTCTGAAAATTAAAAACTTTGTTCCTCCAGATACAGAAAGAATTTTTTCTATGAAATATAATAATCGTGACGATTCATAATGTTTACAATAGTAAGTTACAACTTACTGCTCACTATAAATCTAACAGTATTTCTTTGTTCTAACGTTTAACATGCTGTTTCTGAAAACGCAGATTCGTGTTTAAACCTATTTGAAAAACAAATACGAAGACGAATGTAAATATTTTTTTTCCCGCCAATTAACGTTAATTTACATAATTTTACTAAACAGAAAAACGTAATAACTGAGGAAAATCATGAAGTGAGTCAATCAGTGGAATCCTTAGAAAATGTGTTTTCCGTCTATTCGCGTTTGGATTATTCAAGTTGCTGATTATTCTTATCATTCATTAAATGCTTTCAATTAATATCTATAGCGAAAAAAAAATTTAATTTATAATTTCTTGACAAAGTAAATGGAAGGTTTATAACCAGGTCCCCTTGAAAAGTGGGACCAAGGGCTGTAGCCCCTTTTAGACCTATCCCTTAATTCAGCCCTGAGAACAGGGGTGTACAAGAATATAATTAATCATTAAACTCTAGTTTAAAATATTATTTTTTATTTTGTAATAAATAAAAAAAAATTGTTATAAAAATTAAATGATTTCACGATTAAAAGTCTGCGTTCTAATTTAAAAAAAAAATATATATATACATAATCATTGTCTACGAAAGTGTTAACAATTCGTTACCTGGAACACTTCTTTCCGTATGAAACATATTTTTGCATTATCTCTTTCACGAATCGTGTATTTCGACAAACTCACCAGATAACGTAAAGAAACAATAAAGAGAGAAAGAGGAACGCGTTAAGTACCGCATAGAGAAAAGAATAGAGTATATTTTCATGGAAAGCGTATCGCAATGAACGTACCTGGATTAAATCTGAATGCGAAGTTTGCTCAAGTGAATAAAACGAAAATACGAAGAAATGTATTTTTATCGATTGCGGTATTCGATGTATGGAGAAACCTTTCCGTATAATCTCAATCACGATGCTGTTCGACAGGAAAACTTACAATTGGGTAAATCCAAGATAAAATCCTTTATTACAATGAAATTCTCTTATTGGCTAACGGATTTTCACATTTTACTCATGCGAATTCACGTGTGACCTTCGAATTCAACTCACCGTTGTTGATAATCTCTTTATAGGTTCGACAAGTTTCTACAATATGCTTCCCTAGTCAAGTCATCACTTTCCACGAAACGTTTTTATTCTTTTACAGCTTTCCTTATCTGGTGACAAAGATACTTAAGAATCATCGAAAAAGAAAAATAACTGTTGAATTATTTATTCAATCTGCGAGTTCTGGCGCTTAAGACTTCCGATTTAAATTAGAATTTGATAATTAATTTTAGTTGGATTCCTAGGGTTCCCTAGGATTTCGTGGAATACAACTTGGTTACCTTTAAATTCTGTTATTAAAAAGCTAACATCTTTGTACTCAAATTGAAGTCATCTTCGACTATTACATTGGCTAATTGATGATACGATGCTAATAATACAATAATCCATTTACAGGTGAATCAATTGAAAAATAGATACCCAGAAGAAAAATTAGTCAACGGTGGCCTTAATTGGATTGAACTTTAGTAGATGAATGCACGCAATTTGTTCATGTACGTCCAATTAAGCTACAATTAATGCTTGAAACGAGCATCCAATTGTAAACTTTCTATTTTCAATAATTCCAGATCTCCTTCCTTCGTCGATTCATTTAGGAACTTGTTCAATTAATCTGATTTATCAAACCGATCCATATCTATGTTATTTCCTTTGCCTTCGTCGCTTTATGCTTTCCAAAGAAGCTCTCGAAGTTGTTTCCATGCTCTGTTTTCTTTTTCTTATTGAAATTAAGTAAACGGAATAACTTTTTCTCCGTTTATAATATCATTGAATAATTCAAGCTTATAAATAAGAAATTCTGTTCAATTTTCAATCTAAGAAAATAATTGATTAACCCTTCATGGCCGGAATTCGATCATTCATTAATTTTATTGCAACAAGTCTCGTTGTCTATTATTAAAGCATAGAAATCAATTTAAGATGAGATGTATATTAATTAGTTTTCAATTGAAGAGCTTCTGACCATAAAGGGTTAAATGCACGTGCAAAAATATAACAGAAGAGTGAAAAGTAAAATAAAAAATTTTCATTTCTTTTTTTCTTTTCTTATATTACCTGATCGTCACAGCCAGTAGGACGATGATGACCCCTACTAACACCAAAGCGATCAGCACCCCGCATATCATGTATACGCTGTCGGCTGGTGGATCTGCATAAATAAAAGCATAAGCTGTATAACATAAAATATCATCTCTTATTATTTATCATTGGATGCGAAACAATAAGGAAGTTAAACATGTTGATTGTCATTGTCAGATTAAGAAAAAGGGCAAAACATCATCGCGAGAGATAAAACTATACCTACGATTATGACGTTATAAAAATGATGACGTCATATAAGTTTCATATATAATCTTTATTCATCTTCGATTATTGATTTTAAAACCATCTGCCTTCGCCGTTTATACGTGGCAAAGGTTTTCTATATGACGTCAAACAGAGCGTGAACTCTACCATAATCATGACGTTGGTTGTTTATTTTTAAATACCTTTTTTCACTACACTGATTAACTACGGTTCATTGTTAAAGTATCTAATCAATGAACTAATAGTAAGGGTCCCGTTATTTCTGAATCATTGAAGGTGCTAAAACACCGTTTATTAATGACCAACCTAAGTAGGCGTTTATAAAGACCCTCGTTACGTTAAAAATGATTTTCTCGATAAATTATTAAACAAAAAACAATTCTACTTTAACCCACGTAAAGAAAATCAGATGGTATCGTTCGACCTCTCATTGATCCGGTACTAATTAATTTATTTCTGTCACATTATTTCAAAAGTCAAGTTCACTGATAAAATAAAATATTAAATTCAATTAATCCTTTGTGTACAAATCCGCGTTGCATCGCACAAAAATAAAGCTTCTCTTCGAATGATCAATTTTATTTTTAACAATTTAATTTGATCTATGCATAAGATTGTCATAATCCCTTGTCAATTGTACGATTCCTTCAGGGAAAGAAATGAATAACGTGTGCTTACGATAAGTAGATAAAAGCATTAGGAAGATTAGTGACAGTCAGTTAGAGGTCGGAGAACAAGTATAAAAGAAATAATGTCTGAAGCGTAATAAAACGATGATGCTCAGTTTTGAAAACTGGTGGTGATTGAAAATTGTTGATTTCATTCAGCATCAATCTATCTATCATTGTCAGGTACACACGTGTATCACGAGATCAACACGTTCGTTTTATTACGAAATCATTCTGTATGATTCAGTTCGAGGGTGTCCATCCCTACTGCAAAACGAACTAATCAATATCTATTGCTAATGCTTCTTTTCAAATTACGTTGCACTACCAATACCAATGGTAATACCAATATTAATACTAATATTATTACCAATACCAATACCACTAGCAATATCACTATTAATACTATACCAATATTAGTAGCAATACTAATATTAATATCAGTACCATAACCCTTGCCAATAATTAAGGGTGAAAAATTAAAATTAAAAATTTCTTATATGTTTTCTCTAATACACTCTGCAATATTTTTGCAGATATATTTTCAAATGACTTTTATGTAACATACCAAAGAATAATAATGGTACTTAAGCCTTCTTTGTAAGACCTTCAATACCAAAACCATTTGAAAAATTCCAATTGTCGTTTGAGTACAATAATTTGAATGCTTCCTGTATTTTCATACGTGCATCAAGCGTACAAACATTCTTTTTGTATACTAATTACGTTTAATAGTATCATCTATTCTTTTTTCGCCAACAATGTCACTGCCACCAGATGTTTCTTTATGTTCAACAGATACTCGGAAGTAAACAGCGTTGAAACGAACAAGCTTTTACACCGGACTATCTATAACGACCCGTTTGAAGACGTAAAGAACCTTCTGACGCAAATGTATAATTTTCACGAGCTATAGAAAAGCGTATTGGCCGACGATCAAAATATACAGACGGTAGAAGATGTTTTAAAGCTGCTCTCTGAAAACTTCAATATTCGACACACATTTTTAATTGAACAATTACAAATAAGCAAATTAAGTTTCCTTTGAAGCTCTGGATGCTTGAAAAATAAGGAGATGAAATTAACTGATAAATAAATAAATATCTTGGCCTTTTATCTACATATATGACGTCAACTGTGCTGTCATTTTTCAGTAAGATGTTAATTAATCTTTTTTTTACGATATAATATTTTCATTCGTTTATAAATGATCTTGTACCGAGAAAATGGAGTAATGAACGCAGTAATTCTTGTTACGTTCTAAGTTGCTGCGATATCCAGCCACCTACATTGGAAACTATATTAAGCTTATGTATATCTATGATCCAAAATTGTATGATGTACGTCAAGTCCTTCTGCCAGTTCTCCTCATGTTTAACGTCAACTTTCTACAACGCTCATTCAAAACGATGTCGTCAATTCGTGTTTTTCCATGACGTTATGCTTGATTGTTAAAAACAAAGTCTCTAAAACATTTGTCTTTACCCAATAAAAATTGATTCTTCTTTAAATAATATTTTTACGAAATCAAGATCATTTCTTAAGTACTTATATCGTAAACATGATAATTTTCATAATTTTGGGGAAATTTTTAGATAAGAAATATAACATATTTTCAATGTTTTTTAATTGCTGGACTTGAGGAGGACCTTCAGAGCCGGGATAAGGGCAGGTCTAAGGGGGACCACAGCCGACCTCACTGTTCAGAGGGTAGAAAAATATTGAATAAATATTTGCCCCCTTTTTTACGACTAAATATTATTTAATATTTATAAAATAAATTTCAATTTTTGAATCAAATTTATCAATCAAGGGGGACCTCAGATTTAATAGTCCCAGGACCCCAGAAATCTTAATCCGATCCTTTACTCATGCTGAAAACATGAGAAAAATAAACAATTTTTTTGTTTAAATTTCTAAACGAGATTCGCTAATTGTTTGGCTCAAGGACAACCTTGCTTAGTTTTTCCAGGGTTAAGTTACAGAAACAGAAACTTTATAGAAGATTTTTAAAAATATACACCAAGATCTAAGAACCTTGAGATTTTCGCAAAATCCCGACGATCCCCCATCGTTTCATTTCTCTTATCTTCTGTCAAAATCAAATTTCGTATATTCTCGATCTTATTGACGTCAGACATCACATAAATGTCACGTGCTCGGACCGTGGAACCGTTGGCTCTATACCGCGGAAAGTTTCTTCAATTAGAAACCAATTGATCGGCTTCATGGAGAGTTACCGCCCTAAAGTTATTTCGAGGCATCCAACCTCCTAGTTTAGAAGCCAGTCGAAAATAGAATTACAGCTATCGAGTTTGGTGGAGATCATTGATCTAATCATTGACTGCGACCAACATAATCCCATAAGTAAATTATCTTTCCGTCTGATTTATTTAAATCTTATCTTTTTCTATCAATTTGATAATATATTGTTGTTTTGAAACGATTTCGGATTAACTTGTGCCATAAGCTTCAGACTGATGTGCCATAAGTGCCATTTTGTCGTTCTTTTATGTCATCAAATTTAGTTGTTATTTTGCTATAATTAACAAGCAACCATTATCTATTAATTCTCGGACGACGGACCATGGAGAGAGCCCCAATTTTAACTTAATTTTGTACTTCATATTATTTTCATCTTCCAAATTTTTTAAGTTAATATTCTTGTGTATGTTTCATAGGTTTGGATCTCAACTGACCCAGACTCCGCAGTTCAATGGTTAAAAATATAAATGAAACGTGTTCGTGATCATTTTTAGAAAATTTCAAGCTTTAAATCGATATAGAAGAAGAGTTATTTCAGGGTATTTTTATGTCATCAAATCGTGTCAGCCACTTAACATGCAACGACCTAATAATATAGTACGACCCCTAATACAACCATGCCCTAGTGATCGAACGATGAAAATAGATTAAGAAAATTAAATTACCATAGGGAAAAAGTTATTTGACCGATCGTACGTTACATCTCGTCGAAATTTTGTTTTTCTAAAATGTTTTCGATGAAATTCATTCGACAGGCAAGTAATTGCTAACGCATTAATAAAAGATCACTCACCAAGATGGGACAAGAATCGCAAGGACTCTGAAACAATAAAAACGATTGAAATTAATATGGCTCACCGACAGAAAAAAAAAAAATGAGTGTATACGCTACTAATATAATCCTCGCGAAGAATATCAGATTTCGTTATTAACAGAACCAGAGGGGATAGGGTTGTTCAGAGATAATTGAAGATCAATTGTAATCACTTTTTTTTTTTACTAAGAAACGAGAAAGTTTAATTTTTCATAACTAGATCTCCCTATTTTCTGCAAGGTCTCCTTATTTCATTGAGTTGAATTATTTATTTCGAAAATATGTGATAAAAGAAAAGCATAATTTTATATTTGATATATAGTCGAGATGTGAAATAAAAAGTGAGCTATTCCATTTGAAAACATCGAAGGTGACCTGGATATCTCCGGAGTAAAGTAAGGCAACGAAAGAAACGATACACGTACCATATGTCCCCTTAATAACGCTTTATTTTGTTATGAACCAATTTCTTCCTACAGTGAATGATTTAAGTGTTATTTCAGATGTTCAAATTAAACGTTTCACCCTTTATACCCTGTAAATTTGGACAAATCACAACATCACTGTTTCGTTTATCGTTTAACGTAAGATATCGTTCTTATAAATCACGAAAAAAATAAAGAAATACATGGAGTGTCTGTAGTTGATGACAAATTATTAAAATATTTGTGGAAATTGAAATGGAACTTTTGCATGGGGCCTCCTTATAAACCTTTGATTAAATTCTATTTAATTTTATTTAGAATAAATTTTAATGTTTCAATCAAGTTTATTAACCATGGGACCTCATGAAAGTTTGATATCCCCGGATCCTTTGAAATCCTAATCCGATCCTGGGGCCATCAATGAAAATTTCCATCTAAACTTAAAACTCAAATGGCTACCGTTTATAAAGATGACGATCGGAAATCATCATTTCTGGGTCACCCACTTCTTAAATAACTGGAATTAAGTGTTAAAATCTTAGGGGTCTTCGAAATCAGAACAGTGAACCTGTAAATTCTGCCATTTTATGGTATTTACTATTGGGTCTTCTTTGACCCTGTACCCACCATCCAAATGTCAACAGACAAAAGAAGACTACAGGGATATCCACAAAAAGTTAAAAGTAACTGTGAAAACTTATTCAAAAAAGAAAGACATAGAAGAAACCAAAAGTTGATATCTTGAAGATCTTTTGAAATCATATGCTGTATGACAAAAAACAGAAACAAAAATTTCGATCGGTTTACTGATAACTAAAATAATCGAGGGGGCCAAATTAAATGAATCGCCTCGTAGAATTTTTCGAAGGATGAATGTCAATGAAATCGGGACAGTTGGAAGCAAGGGTCATACAGCTCTAAAAACGATAGTGTCTTCCTAAAATGTTCGGGATTATTTTCGAGCTGTGACCTGGCTTCTGAGTTTATATTTGAATGCACCAGAAGTACTTTCAAGAGGACCGACACCTAAAAACCCCTTCAATATTCTCAGCTACTCAGCATTTAAATATAAACTGTATTTATATTTATAGTATCTCTAACACGGTGCTGATTAATTAACTATTCTATTGTGGTATTAATTTCGTTCTATTAGAATTATTAACAAATAAATATTATCCAAGAATTTGAAGTGTAAAACTACGAGGTTCTCAAATTCTAACATTCCAAAATTTGATGGATCTGCCCCACCCTCGAAAAAGGTCCTAGCTACGCCAATGGTCATACAAGCGAATATTGAAAAAGGAAGTCAAAAAGTACGATATAGACGAGTCTAGACATTTTCGTCCACTTATATTGCCATTGTTGTCATCTCTACCTCCAAACTTATCTCGTGGCAAACTGGGGCACCCTGAACCACCAGGGTGCCCCAGTATTTTTGTGGACATACCTGTCTTAGAGGGTCAAACTGGGTAAGGTTTATATTTCGATTGAAGAGAACTTAAATAGCTACCGCCTATAATATCGTGTAGTTATTGTACTCCATAATACGTACGTACTACTAGTCGAGGTAAATAAGAAAGTCGGGCACTGGTCCACCCAAGCTGACGCGGCGTTTTGCGAAGTTCTTGGCCCGGTCTGTCGCGACAGACAGCGTGTCAATAAACGCTATTCTTCTCTTTTTATCAAACGTATATTTACCTTCATGCGAGATATTAAAGAGGATCTTTCAAATGTTGTCAGTAAACGACGGTTTTAATTAAGAATTTCGTTCTACGTAGTATTTAGATAAAATTGGAATATCAGTCTGGGTGATTCTAATCTCGACACAGCACAGATCTTTTCTGGCATTCACGCTTGGCTACCGTTCATTCTATCGTCATCGATGTCGGGAAAAATCAGTGAAATCTGTTATATCTGTTGCAGACGTTTCATTTAACAGTATGTGTATCGAGTCTCGTCCAAATTTCACCCACTGGCTGTAACAGCTAATCGTGGACTTTGAACGCAATTCGAAATATGCCTTAAAAAGAAATAATTAAATTTTCACAAAAAAACTTTATTATCCTTGGTTCATTATGGAGATAAATCTTGTATTAATTTTTTTGTTTAGCAAAAATGTTTTGATGAAACAATCTTGTCTTATCGCTCTACGGAGAAGGATAGAGAAGTATAAAAACAAATAACTGTTGAAATTTATTTGTCTCCATTTTTCAGAAATATAGAATAATAAATAAACTGATTTAATTAATTATTTTGTTCAAAATACGTTGCTACAGTAACGTAGCAACCCGCTAAAAATGTCAAACTTTACACGCTTATAACTTTTTAACCATTGGATTCCTAAAGTTAAAATTTGCATTTTCAGATTCTACGCATCAAAAACTATAGATTGAAAAACAAAAATGTCGAAAGTTTGGTGTCCCCTAAAGTAAAGTTTAACCTTTTCTTTAGTTGGTGCCGGTCACCGATGGCCCCGCGGTATTAAGCGTGTTAATTAGATTAGGTTTATTTTAATAATTAGTCGCGTAGCTCTGTGTACCATAACTAATGTTTTGTTTTATTTGCAGTTTTTCCATGAAATTGTATGAATTAGAGCGTCTCGTGTTTCACTGTCAAGGTTTGGTAGCAAGTCTCCCGTTTAGCGGTACTAATTGCTTCTAATTGATTCTCTACGCACTAAGCCGTGTACAACTGATGAGATATGGTAGTTTGTAATAAATGAAACTCAAGTTTCAAATATTCCTATGGCCTTACATCATTTTGCGACGAATTCTCCATGATAAACGAATAGAAAGTTGTGAGAAAATGGGTTAAAAAAAAAAATTTTCAAGACTTACGTTTAAGGATCTTTAAAACTATACATTTGATAGTTCTTTAGAACTTCTTATATTTTCCCTAAATTGAATCCACCATTATCGAAATACAAAACTATCCTCTAATACAAAGTTAACAACTTTTAGATTGAATACTTTTGAATCAAATTATACCACCATTTTGAATAAAATCCTAACCTATTAAACAACAAACAGCTACTATATATAGAATAACTGTTTGATTCTGACATCTTTCTACACCCATATTAGTTTTTATAATGTGATAGTGTTAAAAAGGAAGTAAAAAATTGTTAGGTTCTTTAATAAAAAAAAGAAATAGAATTTTCGAGTAATGGATACGTTGCATATGCCAACCTTGTGATAGTCACGTGCCCAGGGAATATATTTAAGCAGCTGGCGGTAAACTAATGTTGATTGTTCGGTTGAACGAGAGGTTAATCGACAATTGAACTACTCTTACGCTGGTATTAAATGGCGATAATGACCAGCTTCATTTTTTCTATGTTACATTTAAATGTAAACATAATCATGAAGCTTAAAAACTGTAAAATAATCTTCAAGGCAGGTTCATGATTATACATTATGAAAACTTAAAGTTAACCAACTCTCTTACAATGTGCCTCAAAACGTACAAACTGAACACCAAAAATAACTTACACCTTTCTTCTTTCATATAATATTTATTTTACTTACTCCTCACGTTGCTGTGTTTTATCACGACATCTTTAAGGTTTATTTTTCTCTGCAGTTACAGACGAGGAATAATACAAACCACTTTTTATGTCATAAAATTTGG
Source organism: Osmia lignaria lignaria (assembly GCF_051020975.1). Taxonomy (NCBI): domain Eukaryota; kingdom Metazoa; phylum Arthropoda; class Insecta; order Hymenoptera; family Megachilidae; genus Osmia; species Osmia lignaria. The sequence continues at coordinate 7,416,489 of NC_135044.1, read as the reverse complement.
AGGATAAGTTGAAAAACTACAAGTCTTATTTTTACACTTTTCCTTATACTAATGCATGCATTTAAAAGAATGCCACCTGCGCCATCTGGCAACAAACAACGCAACTGATAGAGATTATTATACCATTTCTAGATCTATACAATTTCTAGAGATTGTTATACCATCTCTAAATCGCTATAATTACACGTCTACGTCAAGGATCTGCTAGAAAAGCGTTACTGACTGGTTCATTAGCAAATTGTAGAAGAAACTGGTTTTTGCGTATTTCAACAAGATCGCCAACACTTTGAAATACTATAATCACTTAGAGGTAAATCAATAGTACCTATTAATGGCCCTATGAAAATTTTTATTTCTACAATAGTGATCTTTTCCAATTTATTAAAGCTAGTAAAACATTATGTATCCATCACATGCTTTAAATAAAGATATTAAACTGCATTTAATGCATTAGAAGTAATCAAGATAAAAATGAACAGAAAAAAATGTTTTCTCTTTCAGTGCTCTGACAGCAATACTGGTAGTGCCATCTACTTAGAGAATTTCCCGGATTTCAAGCAGTGATGCAGTGAGTAAGTAAGTACTTACTTACTTATCATTAGTGTAATCTTATTCTGAGCTATATCGGTAATGCAGAGTGTGACATTTACCTTAGCAAAAGGTTTTTCGCAAAATTTTGGGTCTTAACCTTCCAGTTGGCAAAAATCCTTCTCGCAATTATTGTTTCAACTATTTTAAATTTTTTTAAAATAAATTTGGATACCATTATTTGATATTTTACAAAACAGACAACAGTGACGAGAGACTTTATTAACTGTTAATGTAACAGTCTCTGGTCGGTGCTGTAACGCAGCCTTATCGATAAAAAATTATCACCTACTGATATAATCAATTTCTCTACTTTCACATTATCAAACCAATATTTTTACACAAAGCAGCGGGTAAGTATGAAAATATTATGCAGTATGTTATCTTGTACACATTTATCTTCAAAATAAATTACCATTCAGAGATGAATTATAAACATGCAAAATACAATAGATACTGTTTTCAATAAAATATAATACTTTTACTAAAATATAATAACTTTTGCACTAGGAATTGCATGGTTATGAATCAATCCTTAGGTACTCATTTTTCTAGGGTTAAATTATATACAAGATTTTTTTTCAAAATCCATTCTAGAAGATTTTTCTAGTATTTATAAACTATTCTCAATTAGAACAGCTTTTTAATACTTCTATGAATCGAACATACATTTATGTCATTAATCAAACTAATCTTAATCATCATCAATATTCTTCTGTCAACATGTTGAAAGAATCTAAAACCTTTAGAGATAAAATTATTCGATCGGTAAAGCAAAAAACGTTCGTGACGGTCTGGCACACATCTGTTTCATTTTTAAATGTTTTCTCTATTAGAAAATGGTTTATATACCGGAACACCTGATAGTCCATTGGAGCAAGACTTAATAAATAACTAGTGATTTTGATTATGAATGTTTGCCGTACAAGAAATAAGCATTAGGTGCAACTTTTATGTGTTTTTTAAACTTCAATCCCCTTAGACACAAATTTTAGGGTTTTGGGCCCATTTATCACAAAGAACTTATTTATCATCACAAATTACAATTCATGCTAAATTAGTTACTTAAGTAAATTACTTTTTATCACCGATCAATTCATCGCGAAATAAACACCCTCATATTAACTTCCTTATCTTTTCTGGAATTGCTAATCCTCAACCGATTAGATGTGATTTCTATTGGATAGAAAGTGAGACGGAATTAAATAGATATTATTGATAATGTTATTGATTTTTTGTATGTAAGATCTCAAATTTTTTATAACATTCAAAATTTTGTCCTTATATTGCATTTTATGATAATTATAATTACATCTACAATAATTATTTTATTTGCAATTCATTAATATTAATACACTTTAGGAAACGCTGTATCGTTTTTTCCAGCGGATGTAATATGCCAACCGGAAATTCCCTCGATTCAAAAGTGATACTGCTGATCTATATACATGAATTGCAATCAACGATAAAGGTGGGTCCATTCAAGTCCGGAAATATATTTCTGTAGTAGAAACAGGTGGCCTTGTCCAAACTGACTGTATTTTAAATAAAGAGCGTTACAAGGAAATCGTAGAGCACCATACTGTTTCATCTGGGCTACGCTTGAGCGGTCAAGGATTCATGTTCCAACGCAACAATTTAAAACGTTCATTGAGATTTTTTCGTAGTTTGGTATAATGAAAATAGGAAAATACTATTTGACCTTTGTTCAATATCGGAGTAATCACTTCCGCATTGATGTAAGGAATTTTTTGGTGAATTAAAACTTTATGAGATGGTCATCATAATCATCCATTCATTTTTAGTATACGATTCAAAGCCCATCGAGGAAAAATACACGTGTACTGAGCAAGTCAAAAAAACACATTTAAAAGAGCAGTTATAAAATGACTTAGCGATATAAATCAAATGATATTATCTATAATCCACTGATAGAAATCAATTATTATTTTCTATTGGATTGTTGGAAAGTTCGTAGCGAAATTTAATGATAATATCAAAAGCAACATTTTATTCTACACTATTGAGATTTCATCATTCTTGAAAGGAGGCGATCGCCCCTGGCATCGTTTTATGTTTCATAAATCTAGATCACCATGAACTCAGTTATAATCACGTTTAACCCTTCCCTGTATAATTTCTTCAATTTAAAAAAATACCTTTATTAAAACTTAAATAAAACCTTTATTTAAATTCTTTAAGTCAAATGAATATATATTTCCATTATGCATAAACGGATGAATACTTTTTCACGTTCAAGGTATAACAGATTACCAATAGAAATTATCTATTTACCATATTCAGGTACTGTAATGTGACCTTCGTGCCATTATCCGATCAAACGGATTAATGCTAAGGCTAAACCAAATATTCCATACACGCCGTAACGATGAAACTATGTATGTCTTTTGATCTGACGTAAAAAATGTTATCATTCAATCGTGAACAATATACAAAATCAATTTTCATCGCGATATTTTATGATAAAATGATAAATCTCGGTCAATGATTGTTTTCAACTGGTTACGAACGATATCTAAAATGGCGCAACTTTGGTCAATTGAGAACATCGATAGAAGACTGACGAACAAACACACCGATGCATAGTACGTCATAGGTAAACGTAAGAAGTTCTATTGTATCACTTCTTTCTACATTTTTATAAAAAATTTATCAGTGGACATTTACTCATTAGTTCTGTACATATTTGAATTATTTATTTATTTATTAATTATTACCTATATCACTTTTTCATCTAGAGAACTGAATTTCAAAATTACGCGCGTTTTATTTGATATACTTCCGCTTCCTAGCGAGGTGGATGTTCGTGCCAGACGTTCACGTGTTTCTCCATGGTTATCTCATTAATTATTAGTAGGTAACACCTTTCATACAAACAGTTTTCTAAATTAATAATTACATTAACATTCTGCATTTTAATATTTTAGCTATATTTCTGTTAACAGATGTGAACACTCATCCTAAGTACTGACATAACCTATCCGTTACCCGAAATTGTCCTGAAAAGACGAATCCCTCTTCACAATTGTAAGTAATCCCATATAATTTGTTATATGTAGACTTTTATTCGATTAGTTGAGGATTTTGTTACTTAAAACTGATTTTTTAAATTCTGTATTGTAAGTCCTTATATTCCATCATTACTTTTACATAGCCTTATTCTGCTGTTAATGCCCTTCAGATAATTTTATTATACGATTCCTGTTTTTACAAGTGTCAACACTAAAATGAATTCTCATTGAATTAAAGTAAATTTATCTTTGTTTCAATTTAAGTTTTCTTATATGGATTTAAAAGATTTGTGTTTTAATCAATTTGAATAAAAAATAAGAGGTTTGGTGACTTGTAAATTAGTATAAATGAATAATTTAATATAAAATTTTAATTTCCAATTTTATTCTTCGTAAATATATTTCAATATCTGGATATTTATGATTGAATTTCGAATTTTTGAGAAAATTTTATCATTCGTCTGTACTGTGCTACATATTGTATTAATCACCGTTCACTTTGGAACTGAACTAGTCGACCCTGGACCAAATGTGTACGCGGCAAGTGTAACCGCTTTAAATCTGACCCTTCGCGAATTTCCTCGATCAAAATGATAGTGGAATGATATGCAAGAGAATCAAGATACGGGTTAGGATTACGATAAAAAAAAAAATGTGTCTGACGTGTCGTAAATTATCAGCCCGATAAACCATAAGCTTTCTTATATGATCGATTTATCGAACTTTTCTTCGAGTATAATAAAAATGTGTCATATTTGATATCCATGGTCCGAAATCAAAGTACGATTGATAAGATGTGTAATTTTTAAAGGAACAATATAAAATTTATAAAATGGAAATAATGTGAAATACAAAATTAAATTGAAATTGCTCTCTACATGGTCCACCGTGGGGTTAATAACACGTCCGAGGGTTAATGAAGGGTTAGGATAACCTTGTGAGGTTTACTTACCTCAGAGTCAAAATATAATTAAAAAATTTCAAATTTCTACCGAAAATAGTAGACTTCCCTACGGGAAATAGCGATATAGAGAAAAAAAGATTTCAACGCTTATTACAATACTGAAGAATACTTCTAAACTTAACACAGCACGAGAGCATTTGTCCCGGGCCTCTCGTGGAAACTTCCGCATTTTTTGTCAGAATTAATTAAATTATATATCAATGTTGATTTTTGTATCAGTACTCACTTGAAATGAGTTAAAACATAAATAATGTACATAGTAATATATACAAATCAAATCAAGATTAAATGAAATCTGTGCCATGTTTAATTGAAGTACGTTCTTTAGATATAATTAACGAAAACAAGTTACTTCTAAATTAAGTCTGCTATAAGTTTCGATTAAGCCTAAAATAAGGCTGTTTTAGATCCAAACTAGGTTAGAATTAGATATGACGCGTAAGTTTATCGAGATACTTGTTTATTCGAGGTCAAATTTTTCTAAACGAACCAAACACTTATAATTAATCCATAACTGGCATAGTGGCTGCCACGTGCAGAGTACGCATATATAGTACACGCGGGGCCCATAGAACCCTATAGAAATGTTCGGAAATTTATAGATCATAGATAAATTGGAGATCATTATTTTATTTAAAAAAGTAAAAAATTATTGAACTCTGATGGACTCTATACACAACTTTGGGTACGAATGGGTTAGACTATTTATTTTTAATGACGATAAATATAAAAGTGCATTTGAAATAATTGTCCAATCTATGAAGTCAATTGAAATTCAACATATGAGACCGTCATAAGCGGAATAACCTTGATTTATGATAATATCAATTTCAATGACAATCAACTTATCATCGTATGGTAAGATGAAACCCGTCGTTGCACTACGTAAGATAATGAACGTGTACCTTATGTAATATAAATTAAATTTATCATGAAATAACGTTAAAATTGACTGTGCTCACCCGTGTCGTTATCGTGCCCTTGAATTCCATCTCCCACATCCTCGGTGGCCGTGGAGAGAGCTGAAACCAAAGACAAATAAGATCATTCTGCTGTACTCGCGTCTCCCTATTTTTTTTCTTTTTCTTTATCGTTGCACAAACGCAATTATTAATGCGCTCCACGTTATAAACACACGCGCCCTAGAAAGTAATCACGACCTTCCAAGCTTAACGGATAAATATTCAGATGGAACACAGTCATTTGCGGAATAATAAGAGTGTTACGGTGGATAACAATTAATATGTGTTTGATGTTCTCCTTTGCTTTTTACTTGCACTATTTTATCTGCGCAAGAGCTTAAGCGGAAAAGAGGAAACAAACGCATCGTGATGCAACTTAATCAAAATATAAACTCATGAAAGTAGAATTTTTTTTATCTAATCGACTCAGATTTTAATAAACTTTTGCATACTGAGTAATCGTGCTATTACTTAATTTTTTTTTAGTTTGTTGTTAGTGTCATGAATGTTTAAAAAAATGTTTGGTATTTATCTAATTGATAAGAATTTATGTTATAGGGGATTGAGCTGTTATATTAATTTTTGCATTTATTTTAAAAAAGTACATTTCAATTGCAACATGGAAATTTCTTCAATCTTTTGAAAAAGTATCTAAAGAATTTTATATAATCTTCCGAACACGTAATTGAACCAACGATTTGAATATGCATAAGTTAACTCGTAGACACTTGTTTATCACATACTGTAAAACTGAGTATGAAGCAATTAAAGTAAATGTCATTAACAGGTGTTTCTAGCGCAATATCACATGCTTTATCTAAGATGATAAGAATGGAAGTTCTTTGTGTTTGTTATATTTTCTTGTTAGATATAAAATATTATGGTATTATAAAATCACAAAGGAAATCGAAACGTGCAAATTTTTGATAAGAAAAACATGAAATCAGTTTCATTTTCTTTGTTCAATTAAAAATTTTATTTATACATTTTTATTTGAAAGGAAATTAATTTAAACTCTGAATCGTACGTTGGGTCACAACGACCCAGCCCCATTATGCAATTCGGTTCGTTCTTGAAATTCATTTATCTTTGTTAAAAGAGCAATTCTAACTACTTGAAATTAGTTTTATGTAACCACATTGTAACGAACTTTTAAAAAATGACACTTGACTAATGATTTAAGAAGTGTAAAAATACAAAATAATTAAAGAATGCAAATAAAACTGGTAAAGTCAAATTTTGTTCGCTTCTGTGTTAAAATATCATAGTACGGGTAAAGTTTTCTTTTTAAATATTATTCGCACATTTTTTTCCGAAAGAATTTCATTATATGTCATTACACGTCCCGTATGTAATTTAACAGTAATGACGACAGAGGAACAGATGTGCAAAACATGTCATAAATCTTGTTCGTTAATGACTGAAATCATATTACTCAACTCGTACTACTGGCAATCAATTCTTTCACATTACTCAAATTATTTACCCAGTGTTTTCAGACATACTTTTTAATTCAGTTTGAAAAAAGAAAAAGAAAATGAAATCCACTGAGAAGTGGTATGTATGACATTCAAGCACATGTATCCGTTTTGACAAACGATTGAAATATCGGTATTTTATCTGATTAAAAAATGAAAAAAGTAAAGATAAGTATTTGCAAAAATACAAAAATGCATTTAGCTTCAATACGTCAGACGTTTTTTAAAGATTAATCTTTTTCAGACATTTCAATCGGTCTGATTTATTACTATTATAAAATTTTTCAAAAATATATTATCTCTTTTTTTGAATTTATTTTGAAATTCAAGTACTGAGACGTAATAATACAAACGGCCACAACTCAATCTCGCAATACTTTGAGAATGAGAAGAATTTATATGTAATGAAATTTCTGTTGATCGTATGATGTGTTGGGTCAAAGGGGTCAATTCAGATCTCTTGATTATATTACTTATTAGTTATAGATGATGCTCGAAAAGACGCGTGATTGCTTAATCAAATGAATGAATGTAGACAATTACTGGTACATTTCGAGAAGACATTAAAATCGGTAACATTAGCCTTCAAAGTTAAACTTGGTTTGATGTAAAGTTCCTCTTTAAAAGTGACCAGGATGTTCTCTAGGCCCAACCCCATTACGAATGTATAGGAGAATAATAGTTCGATGGATATATGCCAATAATAGGCAATTTGCCAACGTTAGTGAACTTAAAATAGCGATTGCTCAGACTTGGAACAATATTGATCAAGATACGTCTCAAAACCTTCTTCAAAATATTGAAAATAGTATTTTCCCCTTCTTCTGCTACGGGATATCAAAATTATAATTGTGGAAATAAATATAAATGACATTCTGAGTTAGCTTCTTTTCTAATAAATTATATAAATAATAGAGGAATATTTATTTGACAAACCAGAATGTTAATCTTGTTTTCTTTTCCCGGTCATGAAATACTTGAAACATTTCTATCTATTGTTTACTGTATACTAAGAATTCATCCCTTTATAGAGGGCTTGATTAGGGTTCTTCTTCGTATTGAAGGCTAATGGAGAATTAATAGGGTAAATTACTTCCCTATGGGGTACTGACAATGAGTCATGGATAGAGGTTGTTAATTGATTATTTTATTTTACTTCCTTATTGCAAGCAATAACATTTAAATATTATGGGGTTGATATTTTTATCAAGAAACTGCGGAAGTATGCTTTGTATGTAGAAATTAAAAAAAAAAAAAAAATGTGACATAAAGGTCAGCTGTGAAAGAGTTTATTACAATATTATTAATAAATATTGGAGGCAAGAGGTTGCAAGAAACCTTTCATTAACAAATTAAATAAAAAAGACACGGAATTAGTTCTATTATACAAATCAATACCTGTTTCATATTAATTACTTGAAAAATCAATAATTTCCATAAATATCGTTATTATAATTTCCGTGTAAAGGTTATAGTCTTCCGATAAGGTTAACCAATCAATTTGTGCTACACGAAGCGAAAGGTAATCAATTTCTTGCTGCCAAAAAAACCTTCAACTCGATCGATGACACGCGGACGTGCAACATTAAAATCCCACTTGTATGGTAGACCGGAAAAAAAGTACAAGAACGCCGACCGCACACTAAGAAGTAAATACCGATTTCTTATTCCGCCATCATAAATCCATAACAAGTTTAAGACCCAGGAAGTTAACGATACCGATCGCTGAATATATGCATGCATGTGTTAGATCGAGTAATAAGTTTTTTCCTGTTTTTTTCAATTCTTAAATATATGATTTTGGCTAAGATAATAAAGTACTGTGAAATTATTGATTTATAAGTCGGTACAATCTTACAAAGATAATTTTAAAAAATAATCCATCTCAGATAACCTATTCAATCTTTAATTATTAAATTTTTCACTTTTCTTTCTTCTTTTATTGCAAAAAGAAAATGTTGTACTAAGAATAAATAGAAATCAGATTGAATTAAGTTAAATGAATGTTGTTGCAATGTTTTCGTGAAAGATTATTTGAATTATTTTTTAAACAGCTAATCTAAAATCTTGTTTAAATCAAAGCTGAAAGAACAATCCTGATTGACTCTTTAGATAATCATGAAAACAAATGATCGCACTTGTTGATCAAACTGATATATGTATTAAATTTTGAAAACGGCATGATAATTTCACAGATTTTGTAGAAGTTACTCGAAGAAATTAAAAATTCAAGAGGTGTATCTACTTCAAATAAGCCTAATTTGTAAAATATTTAAGCTTCTTAATCCTGCTACCTTTTGCAATATTTTATAATAAATTACTTCAACTTTTCAATAAAAAACCCTCTAAATTAAATTATATGTTATACACGTATATGTATAATTAAAAAAAAAGAATTTTACTGTTTAATAAACTACTTGATGACACTCAAATCCGGGAATGACTACGTATTAAAGTGTAAGAATGAAAAAATGAGTAAACATGTTGTCTTTACGTCACAGAATCCTCACTATCCGAGCATACTTGAAATATCTCATACTTCCGCGTAAACTTCAACTTCATTACCGGCTGTAGACTTTCCACGTGTGACGACAGAAAAGAACTGTTATCTAAAAACGTAATACGTTTAATTGCACGATTTACTTTCGCCGACTAAGAGGCTCAACGTACGTCAAACACAACATACGTAGGTACTCTACAAGTCGTATCGGTTAAGTAGAATAATTTTATCTCCTCTGCAATAAACATCGTCAAACAACGATGCAGTTCTATTTGCCAATTCAAAGAAGAACATAAACATGCATCGTTGAAAAAAATATTGATATCGTTTAAAGAATGTTTCTTATTTTATATCTAATTAGGGTAAGCTGTGCAATTACTGGCAATTTCATATTTAGATTCTATTGAAAGATAATTTGTAGAAACGTAGTAATAAAATAAAATAATTAATTGTAGGAAGAATAAAATATTGGAAATAATTATTGGAATATTTGGCATATTGATACCAATAATTGCACAAAATAACTCAAGTACATTGTAACACCAAGGTTCCCCATGAAAAATAGCGATGTCCTGGTTTTAATTACTTAATATATTGTCAAAATTAAGATTTTGAAAATTCCAGTTTCTCTTATATCGCCATTAACCCTAGGGAAATCTGATTCGATCGCGAGAGTACATAAATTGAAACTCGGAAATAATTCAATTAATAATCTCCTAACCTTCATTCGAATGAATGATTTCCTGGGGCTATTATTTCCTTCAAGTACCATTTTATCAAATTGGTGAGTGCAAACGAATTTACTCTGCAAGGTTTGAAACTTAGTTGAGGTAATGAAAGGTTACATAAATTTTCGAATGATTATATCAATACTCATTAAACTAGTACGATTATTTAACAGTTTGTTGGGCTGTGCCCCTCTCCCTTAATCTAAAGAAGAGTTAAAGTTGCAAGTATCAAATATCCCTCTAAATTGGAGTTTGTCAAAGTGTACATAAATAAATGATTAATTTGTTAAATAAAATTATACTTCATAATTTTGTGCCATAAATCCGAAGAATTTGTTTTCGAGCGCCTAATAATAAATGAAATAGTGTCATGTAACCTGTACGCATAAAAATTGAAGGTGCTTTCGTGCAAATTCACGTTGAGGACTATCCCCGCGTTCTTGAACCTCGAACAGCCAACAATTCTCAATTGAATGATCGCGCTCATGCTTTATTACGTACAGTTGACTTTATTACACCGTTTAATACGTATCCCCATGTTCTACCTACATTTTCTAGAACGTACCCTGTGTATCTTTAATCAGGAAATCATTTTCGCTCCCCATTATAGTAATAAATATCAGTACCAGCTATCAATTTATAAAGACTTCAGTAATACTGTAAAACGAGTTGTGGGGCAAATGTCCAGTTTACCCTGCAAAGGAGGCTGCTCCAAAACGGCAGGAACTTAAATTTCATAGATATTAGGTCACGACTGACCTAGCTTCTCTGTTAAAAAATTAGCAAACATTTTGATTGATTTTCTGACTTTTGCAATATTACCTTTCTATCACTAATAGAAGATTACTTGAGAGCTTCGTTTAACCTGCGTTGCAAGATTAATAATTTTCAAAATATAATTAGAATAATGATACAATCAACCCTAGAAAATTGAAGCCTCGTTCCTAACTAACTTTGAGGATTAGAAGAAATAATTTTTATATATCTTCAGTATACGGCAAAAGTAACATATTTTCAATATCTTCTAATTGATGAACGCGATAAGACCTCCGGCCGGTCTATTTAAGGATAAACATCTAAATCATACGTGACAGCAGTGATCAAAGTATTAAAAATGCTCAATCAACTCGAAGGGAGATCCCCAGTTAGAATGAATGACAACCATTTGAACAAACAGAATGGTCTGGCAAAAATGGCAAAGAAAAAGAAATAGTAGCTAACGAGACGGCAGTGTCCTTCGAAGGTCAAGCATAAGTTACAAAAGACACGGATAAACGAGAAAGCACTTTCTTTCTCGCATGCGATCCACGTACACTGTATCCCATGCTGGATATCAAATTGTCGTGTACGTACCGACTTCGGCATGTTGTACGGAGAATTCCAACATAGTAGGTTGAAATGGTCGGGAATCGTGGTGGCTACGGTGTGTCAGCGCAAGGGAACAGTACGATCACGCGACAGGGACACATAGATGCACGGCGCAAACGAGCGACGGTATCCGATGCGAGTACAACTGAATATTTTCATAGAAATATATGCACAACGCGAACTGTCAATCGCAAGGAAGATGGCGACCGCCAATCATCGGTTAGATACCGAGGTAACACATTTAAAACACAGCAGTTGCGTTGAATTAACGAACACTGCACGTTGACTGTATATACGAGACAGACACTCGATTACTATATCTGCGCAGCGCGTACAACACTACAATCACGCGCGTTTACACGTTAAAAGTAACGGGCAAGGTGATCGTGGAGAGTACTCGTTTCGCGACGAAGAAATATACCGAGACTTTTCACCTTCGGCGTACTTCGGTGAACTGAGTGAACCGAGGAACGCTCTCGTTCCTGTTCCCTCGCCACTGATTTTCCCCTCTTCGACAAATCCACCACCACCTCCTCCCCTACTTTTCTCTTTTCTCATTTACACCGAGACGTGTTTTCTTTTCCCGAGGGAATCGATGCACACACCTGTTGCCGACTCTACTACCGGTCGATCGAAAGACCTCTCAACACCATCGAGTGAACGCCACCGGCCGCTCTCCACCGCTCTTATATTGACTTTGTCACGCGTGTCGAGATGAACGCTGCTTATTTTGATTAGATCCTTATCGGACGCAACGCGCCAAGCACAATAGGACGATACGTGCCTGTCGTGGCGCGTAAGTATGTACACACAACGACGTCCGAAGCGCAGAAATTCAGCCGCTTAAAAATTTAGAAAGCAGATCGACCAACTTGCCTAGGAGACACGTATGTGTTACACGGATGAATATGTTCGAGAGGTTGAGCATCTGCGATATTCCCTGATAATATCGCATACTCTTCTTCGTTTATTGAAGAAAAAAATTATATACTCAGCTCGTGCTTAGAAGCCTTTTTGGATTGTAGAAACTCATCTCAAAGTCAGGTAGACATTTATACTATTAATTCTCAAAATAGAAAAAATGGAAAAAAATATTTCTAATAAAATTGTTATAATACACTAAGCTCTATAATGTTGCTTTAATAAAATTTTGAAAAAAGTTTTTGGGAATTTTTTTTTTTTAAATTTTGTTAATGTACATTTGTAATGCTTAATGTACTGTTCAATTTTTAATTAGAATATTTTTTTATATATCATATTTTTTCAAAGTTATGTGTGAAAAGTTGTGAAGGTCCTTTTATGTTAGATTTGCACCCTTAAAGGGCATTGAGGTAGGAATTAGACGTACCGTTAGTCTTGTCTTAGGTCACTTTGCACTAGGGGTTTTCCATCTTCCTTTGTTACAAAGGAAGGGTTATAAATGTTCAGTCGCGACCCATACTTACAAAATATGTATAAAAATATTAACCTAAAATGAAATGTATCATTTTTAAACAAAAAGGTTTCATATATTGGAAATAAAAATAATATGAAATGCAAAATTGGTCCGCCATCCGAGGGTTAATAAGGAAGTTTTATAAAATGGATTACTGATTTTCAATAATATGTGCGAAATATTAAGTGTAAACACTTGAAAAGTTGGATTAAATACCTGTAAGAGGTAGTTCGAATATGATTCGAGATTTTCAAAGTCATGCTGACAAAATGAGGCAATTTTAATACTTAAAGTATTAAAATTTTCTATGCCTCGATGATAATCACAAAATCAAAAAATATATATTTTCAATGAAAAAATATCGATCCCAGAAACTGGAAGTGCTAATCAGATAAAACTTTAAAAATTTCAGTTTCATGATACTTTTTTTAATTATCTATATCTTCGAAATCGTCGAACGGATATTAACACTTTGAGGGTCGCTATTGCGATTTTCGAAATTTAATGCTCAACTTCCTACGTAATTATTTTTTACTCTACCAAATACTAATTACAATATGAAAATTCGTCATTTTGGAGTATACATTTAATGATGCTTCTAAACATAAACTACCAATAATCTCCTGTCAGTTAAAATTGTAAAAGTCATGATTCCCTGAAACATGAAACTGCCGAAGTGTTAAGAACCTGTATACCATCATCTTACGAAAAAAAAAAAAAAAAAAAAGCAACAATTGTACAGTAGAGGTTCTTTCCCAATTCATGGAAGTGAGGATATCTGAATTTCTAGAGAAAAACAACCAGCGTGAATGGTTGAATTATTTCTGTAAACAAGCAGATCTGTTTAGTTAGCAATATTGTATAAATATTATATTTATAGATCTTGTCTGTTTGCTACACTCAGTAATTATTTACACTGAAACTTTACACTAACCATTAAAATTTCATTTTATCTTATGGAAATCTTTTCATTTTTAGATTTATAAAATTCTGTGCTCGAGAGCCAAATTATCCCAGTTCCATTTTGTTTTTTTTTTTTATTTTAGAAAAATTATAGAAACCTGTTCATATTTCATTTTAAATAAAAAAAGATTTAATTACATGAACTGTTTAGATTTGTGTATAAAAAAATGAACGACTACTCTTTTCTCAATTGCAAAAAATAACGAAAATAGACTTGGATCATTATGGCTCTTAGGTAGGTATAGAATTAAAAGTTAGCTAATTATCCACGTTTTGATATTCCACCATCATTCAGATCTGTGCCATCATTAAAATACCGTAAATGAATATGTGGCATGTATCCCAGTATTTAAATATTCGGACTACTGGAAGAATCACAATTAAGCGTGATGTAGATTAGAGCGGTTGCAAAACACTGACCGTCCAACTGTTTGCGCTGAAAAGAGTTTACCGATGACCGTTAACCTCGATAGTTTCCGGATTACAGACAACGCTCAAACGTCACGACCGATGAGTTTAACTGCTGCTGAGATAAATACTTACATAGTTATGCTTCAATGTAACATTACTTGATTTCTTCGTTGTCTATCCCTTTTCCAATTAAATGAAATGATTTATAAGGAAAATTCAATGAATTGAGATGAATTAGCAATTAGAATCGTCGTTAAACATTGAACATCGAAATCTTGGTCAATTGAGATCTAAATAAGAATTCATTTTTTTGCATATAATTCTTAATCTGTATATAAGTGTGATAATTTCAAGATATAATAATGAAATTATTTATCTTCTACTTAAATGGAATTTTGTAAGAGATACGATTATGTTTTGTTATAGAAATTTTATCAAAGTATTGAAATCTATTGGAGTATCCAATACCTATAGTCTATATACCTCTAGATAAAAGTGTGATAAAATTTTTCCATAGTTTTCAAACAATAGTATCTCTCCCGCTTTTCTAAACGCAACTGTTTACGTTTATTAGAAAGAATGTTTATATTGGTCAATAGGTAATTCCTTTGTTTAATTAGTAATTTGTTTTAGCTTTTGTATACACGAGCTCTTTACGTTATTACGAATGTTTCTTTTATAAATAGTTGAGGCAAAAAGGGTCTCGGTGCTCTTTTTTTATAAAATGGAAACCGGAGAATTTTTTTTTTTTAAATCATCTTAGAGCTTGCTAATGAACAAAGATTAAAAACACTATTTTTTCTCAGATGTTCTATAAACTCGTGAAATTAACGTATTTAATTACTTAGCTGTAATTATTATAATAACGTAACTATTTAAAGAATCTTCTTGATCACTTCTGATTCATCGTGATAGGAATCAATAGAAATAAATTAATAGAAAAATGCAACGTAATACAGTGATGTGTACCCGGGTAAATTACCCGTGGTATGTACCTCGCCTACGTTGATTTAAAGCTTCCAAAGTGGAAAGGGGATCGATTAACCACACTGACCCTAAACGTGTCGCCAGTTAACGCTAATTTCTTCTAATAAATTAAGCTAATCAAATTTAATGAGCGATAAAGGTCTTTAAATAATTCCATCTTCATAATTCTCTATGAATTGCAATGAATTTGCGCATTATATTAAATTTATTTATTCTTTAATAATTGATCGTCAATGTATTTTAATAAGATAATGCATTATTAATTTTGTCTTCTTTCAAAATTAACCATAGTTCTATCGCTCTATTTGATAGTTTAAATTTAAATTAATGAATGAGGATACTTTGATAAAATTTAAATTTGAAACTAAGTCGAGTTAAATGTTTTTACGCGAGAGGAATGCACCGTCGATAAACACGTCAAGATTCCTCAGATAATAGCGAAAATATGTGCTCGACAGTGACGATTATTATTGCGAGAGACCTTCGCGGGTGGTAAAACGTCGATGTTTTCAATGGAGACGCAGTAGCTTATTAATCACTTTGATACAAATTTATAAACAATACAATTCCAGAATTCTCTTTACAATATCAGTTTACTTTTAATATCCATCATCTTCTCTTCAGAAGAGAATATTAAAGGTAGTTCAAACAGGCAGTTCGAAATAACTGAATCAGTTAGAAATAAAATATTATAATTAACAAATAAAATTTAACGAAATTGAAACATTAACTCTTGTTTCTGTTAATAAATTTTGGAAAAAATGGTTTCAGCAATTCAATATTACGCCACCTTTGATAACATAAATGATAATGTTATATTTATTGTAATTATCCGATAAAATTTTGAAGGTAATTTAAAATAATGTAAAATTGTGATAATTTATATAAATCATTCACCAAATTGTAATCGTAATTCAAATTTCCAAGGTGCACAGATAACATATTTTTTATCATTGCCATAAATTCTTAAATGCCCCACAAGTAAATGAATCCGAACAAACTGTTTCCAGACTTTCTGTTCGATTACTGCTACTATGCCGATGGTCACGTTTTTTCGTGATAAAATTTATTCTCACTTTAATAATAAGCATTGCAGAAGTCATGCGAAATCCATAGAATTTCGTGTGTAATACAAGCTTTAATTATAAGTGAAATTTCGAAATCTTATTTACGAGTGTAATTTCTTATTTGTACAAATTTATGTTTCTTTATTTCATTTTATTTAAAATTGAAATATTCTGAGCGTCTGAAGCATTTTTCTTTTATATCTATAAATAAAAGGGTTAATGGTGGTTGGGTTGAACGAGACACCCTATGTATTTGGAAATTAATTTTCCAATAAAATACAAAATATTTTTATATCCATACGAACCTTCCTTATGACATTTTCCAGTGACGACATGAACCATATTTGTACTCGTGATAATAGTGGCCTCGAAGAGACCTCGTGCACTCTTTTTTTTATTTAACGTTTCAACCTTCCGTGCGATCTGATACCCATTTATTGCAAACTAAATTCTTGAAAATAAAGCACAAAGGAAATCTGTTAAAAAAACGCACAAATATCTTCGACTTTTATAATTATCTAATCTTTAGATGTCAATTACTGAGGAATACAAAACAACTTTTAATTACACAGGAATGTATTGTATCTATTGTTAAGTAATGAAAATGTTGCTGATGTTATATAAAATGTTGAATGTTGAATGTGATCAAGGTTATTCTTATAAAAAATGGATAAAAATGGTTTGAAAGATTTAAGGATGGAAGCTGCAGAGTGAAAGTCAGACCCCGTTTCAAGCATTCAGTTGCATTTAACAATGATTCTCTTTCTGTTATGGAGGACCATATTCACCAATACGTGAAATTATCGATTCGTTTATCGATTAGACAAAAGGGGAGGGTGTCTAATCTTGGAAAACTAATGATTCCAAAAAATTAACCTCCTCTACTAGGAAAAAAATTTTCACCTAATCCTAAAAGGGGAGGGTGTCTAATCTTGGAAAACTAATGATTCCAAAAAATTAACCTCCTCTACTAGGAAAATAATTTTCACCTAATCCTAAAAGTTTCACCAAAACCCTAAATTTTCGCGTAGTCCCTGGATTTCCTGTATCCTAAAAATTTATTACTACCTTCAAAAAATTGCATTATTCTACAATTTTTTAATGTGTAATAAAAATAATAGAAGTAGTTGAAAAATGGAAATTTGAAATTTTAACGTATGCTATATTATTTTTAAAATATCTTATATAGATTGAACTAAATATTTCCCATTATTATTCATCAGATAATGAACAAAATAATGAGAATTGTGGAATAAAGTAATTAAAAAGTGCACTGTTTATTCTGGACGTAAATCCGAGTTTGGTTTCGTTTCATTCGGACTAATTTTTCTCTTTTATCTTATCTCAACGAAATCCTCAGCAGTTCTTGCATGCACATTTTATGTATCTAAAGCTATAAGATTATTGAGTTATATTGCTCAACTTATATTGCCTGTTGTAGAGGTGCATTAAAATGTAAATTGCTCTGCTTAGACGGTAAGTAGTCTTTCAATGTCGTCGGACAAGATAAATATCAATTCGTGAAAAACAATGTTACGATTTTCAGGCGAAAATATTATGCATTTCAAGCTATGCATTTTACGCTTATGAATAAAATACCAATAAAATTTTTTTTTGAAACCGCTATTAACATATTACCATTGTAAACACATGTTTAATGAGAACACGTTAATGTGTCTCTAACTGTTGAAAACGTAAAGAAATATTTTATATGAAAATTGCTTGATTCGATAGAGGAAACTTAATAAACTGTCTGAATTTTTTTATTAAAGATTTATAATTCTCACTTGCATCTAAAAGCAGATAAAAAAAACCGTATCAGTGTACTTAAGTACCGTCTGTCGCTGAGTCTCCGGACAGATCTTTAATACAAGAGTCTTCGATAATTTGATACTATCGGGGCTCTAGAGGTAGGCTTCAACAGTGTAAAATTTAGAAAATAAAAATAATATCAGACACAAGATTAAATTAAAATCAGGACTCTCTCCATGGTCCGCTGTCGAAGGGTTAATAAAACTGTCGCTTAAGGGGGGAGTTAATTGCTACGATTATATGCCAAATTATTGCATTAAATGAGAATTGAACGTTTTTATATAGAGAAAAACTTGAAAAGTAGTGTATACTAAACAAAAGATGTAATTATTTTACATTTCTTATCGCAGCACTTAGAATATATAATGCCTTTTATCTAATGCTTCATTGACATTTCTTGATACACTTTCTCATTACATGTTCTGTAATTCAAAAAAAAACGTAATAAAACGTGGGAAAAATCTCCTGAAAAAATAATCAATGTTATGTATGAATTTCTTAACATAGCAAATATGTGCTAACTTTCTTGCTCGTTGATACTGACAATAAACAGTTGATAAACAGGCAGAGTTTACTCTATAAATTCAAACATCTTTTTTAAACTTTCTATGTTTAGAATATTCGTGAAAACTGTAGATCCTGAAGTTTTTCAATTTTTCTACGGAGTTAAGTTTAACTTTATACTTCCAGTTGTATAAATTGAAATGTAATATCCAGACCAGGAGTTAAATGTATAATCTGGTGATTTATACTCGTGTATTACGTTTCAAGTAAACAAAGGATTAATTATCAAACATGTAGATATATAGAATCATTTTTTGTATTTCTTTTTTCAAAATATTTTATAAACGATTATAACAAACATTCTATATTACTCTAGTTCGCTGCATTCATAAATATAAATTTATTGAAATATTAAAAAATTCTCAATTTTAATGCAAATATGTAATTTATTTCAGTAACGAGTAAACATGTTTTCGTTAAAATATTCAGAGATTCCAAGTTTGAATTTCGTCTCGAAAAGTGCAGACAATATGCAAGCTGAGAAATTAAATTATAATCACTCTCATGACTGTTTTGCACGAGATGCACACGTGATTAATTGAGTAAGATGACGTGTATAAGAACCTGTAGCGTAAGCAGAATACGAAAGCTCTCATAGATTCTAATTGCATAAGTACCTATTTTATACTCTTTTACTTTATACATCTGTTCAAATATTGTTTACATTAAATAATAATACAGAATTTTCATAACATGTACTATTATTTACTTTTGAGTAGAGGGGATATAAATGTAATTTTTATGGGGTCAAAATTGACTCTGCCATTATACTTAAAAGGGTAAGGGTAAGGAAAGAACCCTTTTATCATTTGCTTTTAATGTTGAAATTCTAAGAAACAAAGTAAATATTGAAAAAAAAAAGAAAAGTAGAAAATTACTATCATAATACAGATTTGAAGATAGAAAAATGACACGGTATGTCTGAAAGACACAAAGGAGATCACCTGAATTACGTGATGTTTCACTTCTCAAGTAGAATGTAACCAAGTTGCACGTTATTCAAGGTTCTCCATTTATTTTTTCTCCTCTTTATTAAACCGATCTTCAATGAGAAACGCGTTCTTCGTATGTTTCCATGCGGAAGATTTTTTGGTGAGTGAAGGTTCTCAAATCCCACTTTTCTTTTTATCGAGTCGAATGCTGCACGTGTTTACCGAGACGTTTCCATTCGTGCCAAACCAGTTCCGATCGGGTTTTACACGTCTCTACTTTCTGTGTAATTGTAAAATACAACCTACTGAAATATATGTAGTGTTCATATAAGTTAATTATTTTCCAGAAACAAATAGATCATTTCGAGAAATATTGTATTAAATGGGAGCATCATCATATTCTACCAGTTTTTCCTTATAGAAATAAAACAGGATGTTCTTTAAAATAATATATTGAGAAGATAGATTCGAAATATTTATAATGAAAAGTAAGCTAGGGGTAAAAAATAACCCATATAAAAGATACTGATAATAAATTTAAATAATATCAATTAATTTGAAATTAGCTTGTCATTGTTTCTCAAGTATTTTTAAGAATTTTCAAATTCAATTTTTTGGAAAACAGAGCATCGTATAAAAAAATGTTGTTCTATATTTTTGATTTATTTCCTCACGTAGAATTATCATCTTCCTCCTTGCATTACATATGGCTGGTCATATTGTATAATACGTGGTCGTAACAAGTGATTGAAACAGTTTCAGAAGTAACTGTTATGTAAAAGTTAATGTCGTTTACAAAACGCTCTGTTACAACGGTTCCCTATTAAATCCGATATCAGTGTCAGTAACGATATCAATCTTAAAGTAGCTGAAATGAATTAATGACTATTACAATAAATAGTAATTTGTAGTAATGATACGACTGGTATTTTAGAAATTCTTAAACTACTTTTTAATTCTTAAAAATCTTCAACTACTACATACTGACTTTCTCTACAGTGAAAACATTAAAAGCTCGTTAACAATAGAGTATCTTGGTCACATATGACATTTAATTTACTTTGTAAATACTTTTGTTTTGGGTGTATTATTACAAAATTAGCATTAAGCACTTTTAGAAAATTCTTAAGCATGGTTAAGTCAATAGAGAAAGTGAAAACATAGATAAACAGGTACTTTTACTTTTTTCAAATGTTTCTTTAAATACTTATATTGCTAAAAATATTTTAGAAAATTGGAGTATAAACAATTTTTAATAAATTATTACTCAAAATCAGTAAATAATGATGTTCAAAAATGTATAAATTTTACAGAAAGAAAATATTTTAGACAGCAAATTTAACAATATTTTACCGCATTATCTGTCGGTTTACTTCTACTTTATCATAATATCGATTATCGGTGAAACTTGGATAAAATTTTTAATTATTGAAAAAGTAATCTTTTGTTTGAAGCGGTAGTGCTCGTATTCCACTTGATTATTACATGTTGTGATAGATAAATCTTAAGTGTACATCACGTACTAAAACGAAGTAGTAATTAATTTTTTTGTCAATAAGTAATGTTACATTAAAGGTCAGAGATCAATAATTTACATGATAATTTATTTCTAATTATGAAAAAAATGTATTCCAACGTTAGACTGATTATACGAACAGTTTTATTGAATAGAAATTGTAATGTAGAGATTTTATAACAAAAAAAAGATAGAAAGGTTTCCCAGGAAATCACCATTTTTTCTGTAGAAGCCTGATTTGATCACGAGTGAACCATTCATCCTCACTCTGTATACTTATATCCATTCAGAATGATTTTAAATAATTGCTAACCCATTACTGGATGTTAAAGTAGAATATTATGCTGAAAGTTATTAGTAGAAAACAATAAAAAGACAAGTATGTGATAAAAAACTAGTGTGGCACCTATGTTTCTGACTCAGCATACTGAAATGACTGATGATTCTGTAATTATTTACGATCAGTCAGTGATTCACCGACATAACAGGTCACAACAAAGGCCTAAGAACGAATCTGGTAACGAGACAGATGTGTAGAAAGAATTAAAATTACTAAAGAGGGAAACTCGGGCTGATATCGTCATCCATGTAAATGACGAACTTCTCATGGCTAGATTTAATCCCCATAAGGAATTGACATATGTCAAGAATTGAATTGAAAATGTAGGTCGATTCGTAGACTAGTATGGATGAAACAACGAGATTAATTACAAGATTACTGAAGGAAAATTTTTTACTTTACTATTATAAACAAAATCAGTACCAATACTTAATCATAAAACGGAAAAAAAATTTTGTTTAATTTTATATTGAAGTTTCTATTGAAAAATGAGCGACTTAGAAGGGAAGGTTTCCGAGCTCTCGCAATAGTCATCGCTTACCCGGCATCGAAATCACCATAGCCTGCAAACTATCAGCGCGCACCCATTCTCAATTAAAAACCAATTCCCGACACAAATGGTACTATGACATTTAATATCGTTTCAAAATCCTTGCTATAGTGTAGTAACCTATTTGTATGACTAATAAGGACGACACAAATTTTACTTTCCATCATAATCTCACGATGGTCAATAGAACATCAGAATATGAATAAAAATAAAAATCTCGCACGTTGCTATATCATTTATTTAAAAAAATCAATTAGATCAGGGACAAAAGGATTAATTTCAATTGAAAGTCCTGTATTAGCCAGTGTACTCTTCTAATTTCAATTACCATCAGTAACATTAATAATATTTAATTAGTTCCTGGTACGTTGGCCCCCTTGTTTGGGTTACAATGCAGCTATCTAAGAAATTACCTTGATGCGCCTGTTCTAAATTCAAGACTTCACAAATCTCTTCTTCATTTTCCTCTTCTCCGAGACGTGAAAAACATATACAATTCTCGGCTTGACAAGGTCTCCGTCAAAGGTTATCCGCATTGGTATGCATTTTTCGTTCGTAATGTTTGATTTCAGAATCATATTGTTGCGATCATTCAGTCTAATGGATCACTTCCGCGTTTTGAAAAGACTTTGTATTAACCAATGTAATGTAAAATGATAATATCTCCCTTTAATTATCACCTTAACAATGTGTTTGTAAAATACTATTCACCGTTATAAAACCTTCTACATTTTCAACTGTAGGTAATAGAGGTATATTTTACTAATAAAAATACCATTCTGTTTCTAATAACGTGAAAGTTAACGTTTACCATAAGTCCAATTTGTACGTAGGAACTTTTCAAATCGCACGACACCTTCCCAGGCTCTCCCTTCAATATTCTCTCATTAATAATTGTCTGCGTCCATTGATGCCACGTTCGCTTTGGCGTCGCAGACGTATCATGCCTACCATCTTGCTTTCATAATTGCACCTAACCCTAATTAACTTGTTCGTGCATAGATTCGTTTCCCCTCGTTTATTAGCAAATCTATAATTAGCGTAATAAAGTATCGCGATATTTATGACCGCACGCGACTACAAATTATTCTTTTATTCTTCTTCTTTGTACGTACTCTGACGCTCTACCGGTTACACGCTGCTGCTCTAATACCATAGTCATTCCTCATTTTAAATACACTTATACCGGTTCGTGTTACACGTGTAGCAAGTGCTCAAGTTTTTTCCATTCATTTTCCTACGTACAAACAGTAATAACATCATACCTAAATCAAAACTAATTACAGTACGTGTGCGTTCTGAAGTAAGAAACTATCATAGATTATGATATAAATAAGGTACCTGGTTGGGCCTAGACATTTTGGAAAAAAATCTTATAAAAAATAAGTATTTAGACCAAAATGCATTATGCAATATTTTATGAACTTATACTCCCACCTCAAGAGAAAAATTTTGTTATTGTGTTGGATTACTTTAATAAAATTGTGGCTCTCTCCATGGTCCGCCGTCTGAGGATTAAAGAGAACAAAAGGATAATGAACCAAGAAAAACATATAAGGCCATGAAAAAAGTATAGATCCTTGAAATACCATCGTTTGAGCAAAAGTATCATAAATTAACATAATATCGGAGCGAATTCTAATCACTTTTACATACTCGCTCGTCTGCGTCACTAATTCTCACTGAACCGTGAAATTACGAGTTATAAACGAAAATATGTAACAATGTAATTAGTAGTGTGTACTAAAATACAGAACTGAAATGTAGAATGATTATTTGAATACGTATTTTTATCTGAAAAGCTTGAAAAACACTACGTAACTGGTAGGCGATAGAAAAATATGTGTAACCTCCAGACGCAATTATCATCTTATCGCCCTAGCGAAGAACGATCTAAAAACAGGAACAAGCGGGGTAATCTATCGGAGCAATCGAGTACGTTGTAAGCCAAGGACGGGCATCAGAGCCATTAGACGGAGCAGTGCGATGCAGTGGAATCGAAAGAGGGACATCGGGGCAATTATGATATAGTGTAACTAAGGGATGCGTATCAGGGCAATTAATGGTGCAACGATGCACTATGACCAAAGCAATCTTTAAAATCTTTGTGATATATTATAATCCAAGGATGGGTATCAGGGTAATCCCTGGAAAGGGCATCAAGGCAATCTTTGGAAATAAGCTGATACAATGTGAACAGGAGTGAACATCAGGGTAATATCTCAAGTTAAATATTGAGAATTTTGCAAGTATTTAAATTTGTAATAAATGCATAACTTTGTTGTGTAACATTGCCAGGTATTTTAATAATTATAACTTTGCTAAAATATTATGCTGTATCTATAGTAATCTTGTTATAGTAATAAAAATACACCATCTTATTAATAACCTTGAGAAAAAGAAGATCTTTTGCTCCTTTAAAAATAAATGTTTTTCTTCAGTCATTTGCTCAGATCATTAAAAATAAAATAGATATTTTGGGTTCCAAACTTAGCGACTCACCTTGTACAAAATATACTAAACACGTGTGTTTTATATTTATCATTTATTATAAACTTTGATAATGAATTTAGCACAGTGCGAAACAGTTTTAAGACATGACAATTTACTTGTCTATAAATAAAGAAAATGATAAAAGTGTAATCGTTTTATAATTAATTTTTAGAAAAATCTTGCATGCTTCATCGTGACTCAGCTTTTCCAATTAACATCCGCAGATTTTTTATTGTAAATCTGTTTGTTATATCCCTGTTAACGCTTACACATCGTTTTCATAAAAAAGGAGAATATCGAGCACGAATCGATTTGGAATCTAAATGAACTGATATTTTGTTGCATAATTCGCTGTAAAGCTCCACTTTAATGCATCGCATATGGTCAAGGTGCATTTTGATTCTCTTCTTACGTATAGCAATGTGTACTCATTAACTGATCTCTAAGATATAGTCAAGGTCAAGTTCTACGTATGACGCGAGTCACACCTCCAGACCACTTACAGCAAAGATAATTCTTTTCCGCGTTTATAATTACACGCTGGGCTCTACCCATACTTCTTAATTACACCTTTCTGGGCACGCATGCTTATCAATTTTATAGCGTATTTATGCGGCTCACAAGATAAACAAAATATATAACGGCGTGATATTTTTGGCAATGGGATCGAAAGAACTTATGAACCGAATGTTATTGCATTTTCTTTGGGACAAAATAATTTTTCTTTTAATAAATAGATACGAAGATATTATTAAGGTATTGGGTATATATAAATTAATATTAATCATAAATCATTTATTAGTGGTATAATTACGATCAAACCAGGCTTCTTCAGGGAAAATGCTAATGTCCCGGATTCTCGATTTTCCCTCTAGGCATTCTCGGGAAAAATGGTAACATAGCGAAAGGGGTCCCGTTTACGCAGGAAAATGTGAATTAATATTTATTTCGTTATTCGTATTATTAAGTTGTATACTAAATATTATTTTTAATATTAATATCGTATTTTAAATATTCCTACTTCCCCTATATCGCTATTTTCCCTGGGAAAACTCAATTTGATTGCAAGTATACTAGTCATACAATTAATAATTAACATTTAATGATGGCCTGCCATCTGAAACTTGTACACAAATACAATGCATGACATTGGCTACAAATATCACAAAAATGAAAATACTATAATTTTCATTTATGCGATGACCAACGTCATAGCATTAAATGTGCCATTTTACTGTCAAGTTAAAACGTACCCTAAAGGTGGCACGACTTTTACTGCCGTGACTTCGTCCTCGTGCTAATTAAATCTCTCACGATGTAAATGAACTGTGCGAAACCAAGTGCATAAAGATGTCACGGTGATAGTGATAACAAAAGCCATGACTTTCAATGTCACACGAATGCGATATGACATTTTCTGTTATGTCACAGCAATAAAAGTCACGTGAAAAAACGTACCCTTAAAGAAGAGCGGTGTTATAAGAGAATACATTAACGACAGCGTATTTCCTCGTTGGAAAGACAGATAGCCCGTGAAAACAATTACTTACCTATCTCTTCGACTACGTAACGATCCTTTGGATTCATGTCCGCGATCTCCGTTACGCTAACGACAATTCTCACGCTCATCGTTGCACCTGTTCCTTTTAATCGCAACGAAATCTGTCTACACTTTGAAACAATCGAACACTTTTATTTTATTTCCTGCACAGTGATCCACTTATAAATTTTTCTGTTTCTCGTTGACCGAAATTATTCACAACCTTGTGCCACTTGTCACTTTTATCAGAAATAGAAAATTCTTATCATACGTCCAAAACCTCTTATGGAACAACAAATTGCACATAGTGAACTCACTGGATCTTCTAATTTTATTAAAAATTTTACTACTCCTCTTCGCTTCTGAATATCCAATTATTACCGTTATGAATGTTGATTTTGTCGATTGTACCGAAGAAACCTTCCCTTTATCTAAAATTAAATAGCAAATATCCGTATTAACGAAACAAGTATTTTCCATAATTACGATAATTATTTTCTATTTTTAGGGGCAGGCTTAAAAATACAGAAATTATATAATTTCATTAAAAAAATATTATAAGTACCTTTAATAAAAAATATTAAATAAGAAATGAAATTTTCTCGAAATCAATAATTACTGTTCATTTAAGGAGAGGGAGACTGATTAACTGAAACTTTCGTTACGGTGCTATATAAATCAGAGACTTATTAGAAGTAAGAATGTTTCCTGCGGGCTATAACCTTGAAGAAGTCTAGACGTAGCCGACACCTATTACGTAAAGCCAAAGTTACAAACGCGAATTTTTCGTCCAGAACAGATACCACGTCGTCGATGACACTACAACCGCTTCTCGAATCGCGATTACAATTACCTCGAGGATCATGTTTGTCAGTAATGTTCGATATACATAACGATGCTATAACGAGTCGCTGTACATAGGCCCCGGTAAAAAATCCTATCGAGTGGGGCATGAAAGAACGAATATCTTACGAGAAGGGGGCTCCAACATTGGGCCACTGGTTTTTATAAAATAATTTAGAAAATGTAATATTCTTTCAAGTCCCAGTATAGAGCTGATATTCAATAGCTCTTGAATTATTTGCTTTTAAAGTTTTTTGTGCGCATTAACCCTCGGACGGCGGACCATGAAGAGAGCCACAATTTTCATTTAACTTCGTATGACTCAGATCCCGCTGTTCAAAGGTTAAAGATAATTAGCATAAATTTTATTCTATTATAAATGTTGTAACATCGAACCTAAACTTCTAAGATAAATAACTAACAAATTTTTAATTATGCTCCTCTCCCCCTATACCTCTTTCTCATTGAAGATGGAGATGCCATTTTTCGAAAAATTCATTTAAAATAGGAACGAGAAACAACTGTAGAAAAACGAAAATATAATAGAAGATTAATAAAATAATTTTTATTTGGAAGTCCGTTTCCTCAAAATTTCAACCCTTTTGTGTACTACAAAATCAGGTGTACCTCCGCGATTCTGTTTGCACTTTGAGCATCTCATTTTCTTTATGATCAATAACCTCGGTATTGACATAAATAAATTGTATGTTCGTCATCGTCATAAAATACAGAAATTACCCGGTGCAACGAATTCGAAGTAAAAAGCTTTGTCTAACAATAAGTAATAAACCGGTGTATTAGTAATGTTTAACTTTGACTAATGTTTAATTTTCGCGATGTAAATTGTGAATTCGTTTTTTTTAAATACTTTTCTAGCTAATATATCTAGTTGGTGAAACGCATAAAAATTTTTGCTAATTCATTTATTATGAAAAACACTAAATTCCATATCTAAGGATTTAAATGCAAAGTTAATATTTCTTTGCAAAATAGTACAATTTTTTAACGCTCAATAATCTTTCATCTTTTTTGAAAAAATATCAGTTACCAAATGCATCAACGATAACGGTTGCATATCTTCGAATAAGTCACAAAATCGTTGATTGCCAGTCATAACAACTGTATAAACTTCATATTCACGAGATTGTTACTATCTGCGTCCCAGTAATAGCAGAAATTCGAAGAACGATATAAAAACAATTTTTCAATGCGTTTTTCCATTCCATCGTCAAGCGTTTCCACTAAAATCTTCTGATATCCGAGTGAGAATGATGGTTTCGGATAATTACACACCCTATGATAGACAACTATCTTAACCTGAGCAATCAAACTCGATGCATGTGACAAGAATTGTCGAAGTCAACACTGTTGTATATAAGTCAAAGTGGATTAAACGTAGGCTGACAGAAAACACTAGTCGTTTCCTGTAGTAGTGACAGGTGTTGTGGCCTCGTGGGGGAATCAGTATACCTGGGTAGCTTTTCGAGAAAGAGTGGGATAATGCCAAAGTGGGGGTTAAACCTTCAAAGCCGACGGTTTAAAGATACGATCATGTGTGTCTTAAGCTTCCTTTAGTCAAGAGGAGGTGTAGGGGAAGGAATATCCCACCACTCGTGTATTCATTCGTGTTCTTGTGTATGAGAATAGGAGGTCCTAGATGAGCCTCTCCCTGGGTTCTTCCAAAACTAAAGACATGTGGTAGGAGGTTCCTCCCCTTACACCTGCCTTTAACCAAAGGAAATCTATGTTACACCTAAATACAGGAAGAAACCTGTGTTTTGTTCTATTTGAATCTAATATTTATTGTAATTGCAAAGAAAACTCCCATCTCCAAACCTTAAGTTTATTATAAAATTCCAGATTATATTAAAGATGTAGGTGACAATGGATACAAAATCTTATTGAATTTCGTTAATGTTCAAATCAAAATTTTTAATTTATTTTATACAAGTATGTTGTTATAAATTGAACAACGGTGGTCCAGAAATATGTACTATAGATACAGTATATGAATATGTAATACATGTTTATTTACCTCCATGTATCATTCATCAGGAATTATAAGTAGTGATTACATACAAGTACTTCAATAAAAACATTATAAACATCGAAAATTAGCATACAATGTGAAGTTGAAAGAATATTCATCATAGGAGAATCGAACCAAAATTCATTACATATTGATGTAATCTAACCCTTTCACCTGCAGTTACTGGCACTTGTATTAATGAATAACCGAATTTAAAGCGTTAGCAATTAATCTTCTAGATTTCGTTTACATTTATAATTAATTATCTTTTAAGTCCTACTTTGCTTAAAAGACGCTTATCCAACTCGCAAGTTACAAGCGTCTATATAAGTAATAAGAGATCGTGTATGCATCAGTAAATTATGATTAAATATATAAAATTATTTAATAGTTCTAGTAAAATAATGATGATACAGTAGTATTTATAGTAATAGAAACAAAACGATCTATAACGAAAGTATAATTAATTTAATTCACAATACCCATGATAACTGTTACTTTATTTTATATAACTTTACATTCAAGTATTCTTTATTATAACTTATACTAATTTACAACAGATTTAATCTACTAGAAATACTTTTGTACAGTACTATCATGTAACAAAATTTAGTTGTTTAATGATTCCCTACAGTGTATAATAAATGAGAACTAAATGACTGACTGTTTATATTACATATGTTACAACTATTGTATACATAAATACACTACAATAGTTGTAACAATACATAATGGAACATTTCCTGTTCTTTTTTTCCTCAATACTTTGTGAATTGAAATGACACATGCTTATTAAGCAAGGTTAATGATTTAAGTACAATAGATATACAGAATGGATCATTTAATTTAAATTTATATTTACATTTAATTGTCTTTCTTCATGCGATTGGAAGTCATCCTATATATTATAGAATCACGTCCGGGATCCATCTGAGCAATGGCAACTGTATTTGTAACAAATAAGAATTAGAAAAAGTATAACATTTTATTAAATAATAATAATAAATGATTACATACTGCAAATAGCAAGCAGCGAGAAAACAAAGACAACTCCAAACCATAAAAGAATGTTAAAGATGACAGGATAATCCCCTGAATAAACTTTTGCAAGACGAGTGACGCCCTAAAACAAAAAACTTTATATTTTACTGAATTATAAACATTTGCAGTAATCCAACTGCAATAACATTCATTGTTGAATGTAATATATTCTAAACTTTTAAATACCTAAAATGAAAAAGCTTTCTTCCTTTGTTAAAAAAAAAAATTTTAAAGCCTTAAAAACATAACATAATATAATGCTACAAAGTTAATAATATTTTGTATATACTCAAGTAATAACATTAATACAATTATTTTTCCCAATAAATTCATATTGTATGTTTTTTTATATTAAGTTATCATGCATTTTACCAAATGCTACATAGTATAGTAGCATTGATAAAAAGAAATATATTAATAACAAGCATTGTCAGACAAGCACACTTAAAACATTTATATAATATATAAATAAAATATGCTAAGTTAGTAAGTATAAGCCAAGATTCTTCATATCATAGCAAGGTTGAAGATTCGTCTATATCTTGCAATCTAAAACTATATCTTCGGTATATTTAAAATTGAGATTTTAAATAATGATATTAGCATGCATTTAAGTATGACGTTTATAAATAAATTACATAAGTTATCAACAAATTATGTTAAATTGCAAAATAATAAAAGGCTTTCACTTTTACACGATACGAAAAATGTATACTTTAATTTGTGATATTGTTCAAAAGCATTTTGTATACTGGATTATTTACTAAATTCATGCACAATTTAATAAAGATTTACTTACAATTTTATGTGTTCTACTAACAATTACTGATAAAATATTGCATAACAAGTTTTATGCTAAAGAAATATAATAGCTAAAAAAAATATTTCAAGCTTTCATGATGACTTGAATTGGTGTTTCAATTGTCTTACCAGCTTTTGGGTTGACTAGAAGAAGTGAACTGTAAAATTTACAAAACGCAAGACAATCAAAACACCAACGCGATTGAAAAACCTCCTATAAAAATGTTCTCTTAAATTAAAATATATTACTATAAAATAAATTGAGATATGTTCATTATTTTCGCAATAAGCACATCTTTGTTTCAACATAATAAAATACATTAAAATTTTCAAGTATGCAAAAAAAAACAAAAAATTCTATTTAGAATATATGTTAAAGTGTTTGTGGTACCTGTCCTATAATTTGTGTGTTAGAATTTACTGTATTCGTCGTGTTATTCAAATCCGTATTATTTTTACCGACGTCACTATCATTATCAAAATCATTAACTGTAGTCGAACTGTCCACATCACTGTATAGTTCACTAGTACTAGTAATATTTGTATTTAAATCCTCTTCATTTTCTATATCTGTGCTATCAGCTGGATGATCATCTTGCTATAAGTACATGATTTATAAAGCAACATATGTATGTTGCAAAATTCAAGATAATCCAAACCTAATTAATTACAATAGTTGTTGATCTCATACAGAATATAAAACATAATATTGATAGAGTGTAAAACATGAACGCTAATCGTTTTAACAATTTATAAACAAATATTTAAAATAAATGGAAATAATAAACAGATTAAAAATCCCGTTTTATGCATTTCTTTCCCTTCTTCTAACAATGTGTAAACATTACAATCTCTCTTTATTAAAATGTGTTTTATATGAATTTCGAATCCTTGTTTCAGTATATTTTGTAGTAAAATGAAATGTTGTATATTTTTTTTTCAATCTTCACATATTAAAAGAAAAAGATGTTTTGAATTACTGAATTACAGATACTGCGCTGTATATTTCATTAACATGTTTGAAAAGCATGCAGGAAACTATTTCTAATTCAAACACATCTGTTTACTTTTATTGAAATTTTTTCCATGCAACAATTTTAATATACCTTAGGTAGAATATTACTATTATTGAATTTTGTATCGTTGTAAACATGTTTAACTTCCGAAGGAGATTCTATACTGTTAGTTTTATTAGCCTATAAAGGATACAGGTGTTAGATACAATAATTGAACATTCTGATGCAACCTTATTTTACTTGAAATGTAAAAGTATCATAAACACACAGTGGGCTACATAAACCATTTTAAGCGCTTTTTCTTATAATCTAATAGAAAGAATGAAAAAATTCTTTCTTATGTATTAGAATTAATAAGAGCCTTTTATCTCATACATGAGGTACTGTTGCCGCGTATGCAATATCTCATATATTAAATAAAAAGTCTCCTTTAATCTTAAAACATAAAAAAAAAAGAATTTTGTCACTATTTCTATTATGGCCCACCCTGTATTTTCAAAGCTTATATTTATGCAGTGTCTAACAATTTTTAGCATTGGAGTAACATGTAAGTTATGTTATAGCAACAGTAATGTTATCAATATTGCCCCATTAGATTCATGTTTAATTAATATTAGATTCATTAAACAAATAATCGTCTGAAATTACATATAAAGTGCCCCCCCAGAACAAGCAGTGAGCCTAATTATATAAATTTCGTATGTCAAAAGAAATTGAAAAGTACAATCTACAGCTTCACTGTTAGGATATAAGTGACTAAAAATTAGAAATTCAACTTCTAAGTCGCATGAAACGAATGTAAAATACAAATGTATAAATGTAAGTTAAACAACATAATTCAAAAATTAGATGTATAATTCTTAATTGTTTATATACTAGAAATGGAATTGCAAGTTAAAAAATACTAAAAATTTTTTTTTTGACATACGGAATTGCTTCATTGTAATAATTTGTGAGAAATATATTGAAATACATATACAATTATTGAAAAATTACACTATATTTAAGTTTCCTATAAAGTCTTTTCAGTTACTAATTAAAAATAATTCATAATCATTTTCTTTAGTTTTAATGTCATGATGTCCGTAGTAAATATTAATGTTATATATAAATGTAATAAATTGTAATGTAAATATAAAAAGTAATATGATAATGTAAAACAGAAACTTATGTTATAAATTACAAAAAGTTTTAAATACAAACCGGTTCTGAAGCCTCCCGTTTTTGCCTTTCTTGAGTTACAGAACGAATGTGGTGTACCTTACTTGCATCGTTTGTAAAGGCCACAATTAATACCTGAATTAAAACAATTTTTGCTTTGTATTAAATGATATTAAGAAGTTACTAAATACTGGAATTTTAATATATTATCGAAGTCATACCTGGCCCTCATAAGCTTGGATAAATGCATCGTGGATAACATTCAAAGCATTATTTAATAATAATAAAGCTTCCCTAGAAGTAGTTGAATTACTGCCGTAAGCGTCAAAAATCGGGCGTAAACCAGATATGACAAGCCAATAGATATCAGATTTGGAATCTGGTTTAATTGCAGAAGGTGCTTTTTTAGCAATTGCATGGAGTAACTGTACTTCTTCAAGGAATTTCTTGTCCTCTTCCTTCCTTAAATTTAAAGCTCTCAAAGATGATTCATCGATAGGAGTTGGTTTTAATTCTCCAAGAGCAGACTGTCCTAGCTAAACTCATATTATGTACAAATTACATTATTTTAGCACATAAATCAAAAGAAAAAAACTCGTGTAAATCAATATATTTAATGTTATTACATACAAACATTTATTTTATTTAAACTAATATTTATTATAGTACTTACAGCATCTAAACCATCTCCTAATGAAATTCTTACTAAAGTGTTATCATTGTCTCTTTCTTCAAGACGTTCTCTAAGAGCTTGCCATGTTGTTTCTTCAACTTCATTAACATATAGAGGAAATCTTTTACCCTTTGGTATATCTAAAGAATCTACTCCTTCTATTACTACTGCAACTACAGCTTCAGGAAGGCTAAATGGATCGGTAATAGAAATGCCACTCCATATTCCTCTCTGTAATAACAATCACAATGATATATTATTAAAATTTGAAATATACTGAATCTTTCAAAAATATATTCCTAGATTTTATGACAATAAAATATTAACATTATAATGTTAAAAACAATAAAAAAAATATACCAGTTTAACAGTAAATCCTAATGCAGCAGCTAATACTTCTTTAAGCAAGCTTTGTTCCACTTCTTCATTCCCATTAAATAGGACACTGTTTGGACTATGTAGAACTACAAAATCTCCACTTGCTTTAACTGTAACATAAAAAAAAAAACGGGAAAAAGAATTTGATTTGTAGTTATCAAATTCTTCTAATCACTGATATTATTTAAATTACATTCCAATATTACTTAATAATTTATATAAAACATACAATACCTGCAACAAATACAGCTATGCAACACAAAAACAATTTTAACATTTTTATTTCGTAGAAATTAACTATAAAATTAAGACACTCCCTTATTGTTAGACCCAATATCAATCTATAAGTTCATCATATGACCCGCTAATCTAATGCTTCAATAGATGTAGCAACTCCCTGTAGTACATACGAGGCCACGTATGTGCTGACACATAGAGTTGTATAAATAAACTAGACATATGTGAGAAAAACGAAGTCCCTAGAAAAATCCCTAGAACGTACATACATTGGAAAGTTCATAAATTTCTTTATCCATGACTCTACTTTTCATTTCATAGAAATTCGCTACGCGATAATTGAGATGGCGCTTAAATCAGTTTCTGTTCGGTCTAATTTTCGATGAAACGTTGACTGTTTTACCGACGCGGAATTCGAAGTTCATTGGTCGGACTCTACGTCAGCTCACACGTATTATCAGTCCTGACGTATGATTGGTCAAAGCAGTCACATCTATTATTTAGGCTCGTGTAAAACTAGGAGGTTAGTCGATGTGTGTGTATACTTGATATCATGAGAGTCCATAACTGCGAAAAGACCAATTTTCGTTCTTTTCTGCGCATTGTCGCTCTGATTGGCGATACTCCCAGACGAAGAGGAAAGCGATTGGCGGAGAGCTCGCTGCGTTCCCCCACCATCTTCCAACCTGCGCGTCCTTAGTTATGGACTCTCGTGACGCTTAATATAGTATTTCCTCTTGCCTCTGTGCCGTCACGCGAGTCTTCTTGTGTTCGGTGCACAGTACTTATTTAAATTGTATGGATTGTCGCTAGTGTAGTTTTTGGGCGTTAACTAAAAATACGAGTAACGACATACCGTCATCTTGTGATTTATGGCCATCTTACCTCGTGATTATCCTATTGATTACTTATTCTATCCGCAATGAGAAGTTGGTGCGTCCGTTAAGCATTTAAGGAAAGGAGGTTTTGAAACTTATGTGTGAATTGATAATACGTTCAGCTACTTTTTCATTTTTAAATTTTCTAGATAAAGCTTACTCTTTATGCTGTAGTTTTTAGTTATTTTATAATAAGGATCATTGAAATATTGTCGAATACAAATATGGGATCGCTTTTTCGAAGCGAAGAGATGACCTTGTGTCAACTCTTTTTGCAAAGTGAAGCCGCATACGCCTGTGTTTCGGAGCTTGGCGAACTTGGACTTGTGCAATTTCGAGATGTAAGTTTTATTTTATTATTATTTATTCAAAGGCTAATTTTGTTAAAGAATCTTCACGTGTAATTTCTGTGCGACGATTTTAATTTACATGTTAATAAATATAAAATATTTGTTACGGTATAGCACAAATTTTAATAAGCATTTTAACATTGTAAGTAAAACGAAAAAAATTGTAAACTCTATTGTATTGTAAACTTTTGTCATCTTTAATGGTAAAGTATAATTCCTAATAAAATTGTTTCTATAATTTAACTAATTTTTCTAAGCTCATAATCACAAAGTCTTAAAAGATGTTAACGTAGGTATTAATTTTTATATCAAAGGAAAAAATTTATTCCAATACAAGGTTTAAAGTAAAGTTTACCTTTCCTGGCTCTGCCTAGCTTTCCTTGCTCCTCCTTGGCCTTCCTTGCCCCACCCTTGGTTCTCTTTGGTTTTTTCTGATTGTTCTTGGTTCTCCTTGATTATGTCTGATTTTCCCTGAGTCTTCTGGGCTATTCCTAGCTTTTCATGGCTCTTTTTGGCTCTTCTTGAATGTTTTTACAGTTCTCTTTGACCTTCTTATTACCTCTTGACTCTTTCTGACTTTCCTTAGTATTTCTTAGTAACATTTTTACTCTCTTGTGTAGCTTAATCCTGATGTCAATGCATTTCAACGAAAATTCGTTAATGAAGTACGTCGGTGTGATGAAATGGAACGAAAATTACGATATTTGGAAAAAGAAATTAAAAAAGATGGTATTCCCATGCTCGATACCGGAGAAAATCCAGAAGCACCCCAGCCTAGAGAGATGATAGACCTCGAAGCAACGTTTGAAAAATTAGAAAATGAGCTACGAGAGGTCAATCAGAATGCAGAAGCTTTGAAACGTAATTTTTTGGAATTGACAGAGTTGAAACACATACTCAGGAAAACGCAAGTGTTTTTTGATGAGGTAAGGATGTTTTATTTGAATTCTACTTTGATAGTATAATTTAAATGATTATGGTATAATATGTAAGAGGTGTGGTTAAATATGTATTCCTAATAACATCTATTAGAAATATACAGAGTGAATTTTTGTTACACAAAAGAGGAATATTGGTTACCTCTTCTATCTTAAAAAATAATAGAATGTTATTTAAATAGCTTTTATGATAATTGTTATCGATATTAGTTCTATCTCTCTTTTTCCTACTTTATCCAACATTTAATACGTATCTTACATTTTGATTGATAGAATATAGTAGTATTAAAACCAGTTTAACTGTGATGTATAATATTATCTTAAGTGATCTTGAATGAAAAAATTTAATATTAATGATGAAAATTTTTAAACTAATTTCCTCAGGTTTTTATTGTTTAGCTATAATAGAATGTAGTACTACATAAAGTAATCTTTGTTCAATTGTCACAGATTCGAATATATGTAACTCTAAATTATTCGAGTATGATAATGTTTTATACAGTTTTCAGTGTAAGAACCTGAACAGTGTAATTAAAATAATTTTACTCTGATAAAATAAAAAATATATCAATCTGTTTGCTTCTTTTGATGACATAATGATTGATTAAATGATAATTGATAATAGATAGTATTAACATAAAAATTATCTCTGTTAAGTAGCTCAGATTAGTGCAGTTAATATAATAACTAAGCAAGCAGAAGTAATCCAGGGGATACTACTGCATTAGAATTTTTCACCTGAAATGATGGATTCTTTTTTTATTTATTGTTAAGATTTTTTAAATCTGAAATTTAAAGTTGTTAATCGAGAATAAATTAACACTGTACAACTCGGATTCGTTAATTATATGAATACATATACTGTTATGTAGGCGGTGCGCAGTATTTCGGAATAATTAAAGATTATATATCGAGATAACCATTTAGCATTTTAAGTTTTTTATTTAACATCAGTGTTTCATTCGTCATTGCAAAAATTATAACACGATATATTAATCTTTACCCAGGATTAATTATTGTTACAATAGTATTAATAAAAAGAGGCATATTTTAGGTGGAAAATTCTTTATACATACAGTTACCAATTTTGAATTTTGAATAAATCTACTGGTCAAATACATAAATAAATATGTTCGGTGTAAAGAAATTTTTGATAGAAATAATTACATGCTTCATTATGTGAATTTTTATATAGCTTTCTGAGCTATACAAGTAATTATCCTTTGCGGATAATCAACCCATACACGTATTCCAAGAAAATTATAATAGTAATATAAATTTATAATACATGCATATTTTATCTTAACTGAAAAATATTCAGTACATATATGGTGTTGAGCTTAGAAGTGCTCTGTCCGCAAAGGATCAAATGCATGGCAATAAAAGTCTATGCCTTTCAGATGCCTTTTTTGCAATTGCTTTGCAGTTTTGTATAAAAAAAGTGAAGTTATTTTACAAAACGGAAAATAATAATTTTAATATTGCTAATAATCAAATAACCAAATCAAGAAATCATTGATATGAAGCTATTTTTGTTTCGTGTTACTAATGATGCTATTGAGTGATTTTAGGACTATTAATGTGTTAGTATTGCCAACTAACAAAGTTGCAGTATTGCAAAGGACACAAGTCACTATTGAAGCCCTATCTCCCTATATCCTTTGAATTTCTCCCTTTCTTGTAACAAATTAAAAAGGAATTGCATTATATTTTATTCTTAATTCTTAAATATTACATAAAATTGATTAATACTACATGCATCAAAAACATTTTGCATTTATACGTAAAACGTGATAAACATTATATTACATTTCAAAATTCTTGTTCATGCAGTATTTAAATTTTTTTCAAAAACCATATTGTTTTTTAGATTGAATCAATTTGGTACATATATATATAAACACATAAATGTAGTAATTAAGTGTTTTTAATTTAATATATCATTAAATCATTTTTTAAGATAATTGTTCATAATCCCCTGTGTTTGGTTTTTCAAAAGTATCTTTTTTAGATTTTGTAAGAATCATGTCTTGCACACATGTAACGTAATGAATGTACGTACATTGTATAATAACGAGTAAACTGTAATCATGTTACATCTAGTAGTTTAATTAGTAGAAATATAGAAGTATCAAAAACATTACATTCATATCATACTTAGTAGACTTAAACTATTTTATAATTGTGTATTAATAACTGTAGCATCAAGAGTTTTGGATACTTTATATCATTACACAACAATAAGTGTATAAAGTAACTCATTTTAACTTACTAATGAATACATTGTAGGTATTTGAAATAATATATTTATGGAAGGTATATAGTTTTGAAAAAAGCATAATGTAATGTTATAAAGGTTTCAACATTATATAAAAATTTTTCCATGCTTCCTGCCCAATATTTACATTGTGTTTCCCTAAAAATTATAAACAATATGCTCATATATTATCTCAAATTACCATATTTTGTATCCACGAATAATAATTCATTAGATTAAAATAGGTTGCTTTACACATAATACGTAGATAGATTGTACCTATGATGCATTACATTTTCAATTGAAAAATTATTTATATAGAAAATATTTTATATTATAGTGCATTATCCTTAACAAAGAATATAACCCTTTGTATTTATTTAATTTTTATTAATTTAAAATGATGAATTAATTGCTTAATTATATGAATTTATGCATCAAAATAAAAGACATAGTACTGATGCTTGAATTATTAAACGTTTGAAAAATGCATGTAGCTAACTGGTACATGTGAATGTTGTAACTTTTATTAAAAGTTACTGATATACATTTATTTTATGGTTTCTTTGCATGAAGCATGCCAAGTATTGTAAGTGTTATGTGTATATACAGTGTTATCATTACAAACAAAACTATGCATGCTAGAAACATTTTGAAAAAAAAAACTTTGATAAAAAACACATTTTTTAAACAGATCATTGTTCAGCTGGTACCCATTGCATATCACAGTACAAACTTGAAGGAAACATACACATAAAACAAAATTATCTGGAAATAACAAATAACATTTGCATTCTAGTAAAAATTTTATTGAGTAGAACTTGATTTCAAACACATTCATTATGAAACTGCATAAAATGTTTTTGCTTTGAACTGTCTCCATCTCACATGGCAGTGAGAAATAACAAGAATGAGTATTGTAAACAATTGCTTATTTATCTTCAAATTTAAATGTGATCATTTTTATTATAAGATTCTCGATGATTCAATTGTCACTCATATATAGATGATATATGATTTTTTATAAGAACCTACCACTTATATCATTGAAAATGATCTTAGCTAATTACAAATTATTTTGTTAAATATTTGAAAATTTAT
The DNA here is from genome assembly GCF_051020975.1 of Osmia lignaria lignaria. Classification (NCBI taxonomy): domain Eukaryota; kingdom Metazoa; phylum Arthropoda; class Insecta; order Hymenoptera; family Megachilidae; genus Osmia; species Osmia lignaria. The sequence continues at coordinate 7,376,556 of NC_135044.1, read as the reverse complement.
TTAACAGAAGTATCATAAAAATGAAAAAAAGATATGCGTTAATTGAACCTGTTATAACTCGTTTATTTATCACTTGAAGTGTAAAATTAAGTAAAAAGCATAAAATTGGAGATTTCTTATGTAATTACATAATGTATGTGTTTGAAATTGTAGAGATACTTGTATAACTAATGTTAAATGTATTGAGCATTTTAAATACAAGTAATGTATATATTTTAATTTATTTCACAATTCTGATTATGATACTTTAAATAATACCTAATTATAGTAGAAATCTCCTGAATGAATTATAAAATTATTGGTAAAAGTCAAAGTTATACTTATATTTTTTATTTTAATGTACAAGAGTAATTCTCATAATTAATTGTTCTTATCTCTTTTGATAATCTGGTCAAAGGAATTTTATTTTCTATATTTATCTTCTAATTCAATGATTCATATAGTTATCTGTTTTTGAATGACTGCAGATTAAAAAGTGATAACATATCAATGACATGAAGACCAGTTCTAAATATAGAAATTTAAAAATGAGTAGAAATACTGTTGTATTCAATATATTCTCTATAGTTAATTTCTGTTTAATTATAATCTCACTTGTAAAATAGCAGTACAATACGATTTTACATAAGAAAAAGTAAGGATATAAATTTATTATCAAATTTCTGCCTGTGTCAATAATTTTGTAATTCGTTTATTGTAACTTTTATAATAGTAAACATTTTCACAGTTTTGTGATGATGAAATGAAATTTACTCATAGTAATTTTTATTAGTAGAAATCAATTTTTATAGACATTTTGCCTAAATTTAGTTACATTATATTTATTACATATATATGTATTAAATATTTAAGAACATAAATTCTATATATATTTGAATGAAATAATCATTTATCCCAAACAGTACTTTCTTAATACAGAAATGACACACATATAAGACAAATATTTCCAGCGGTACTATACAATGTTTTGCAACAGGAAATAAGTCCAAAAGTTTTAAATATCTGTAACATGCATTTGTTCTTGATGCGTGATGTTTAAAACATAGATCTTGATAAAAATGCAATCAGTTTTTAATATTATTATACACACAGTATCTGACTTAAATGTGTATGCGCTTAAATTATTATGGATATAAAAAAATTGTATATACAGAAATTGTTGTGTAAATAATTCATTTTGATATCTGTAATAGTTTAATAAATGTAGACATTTTAGTTAGATACTCTGTATAATATCTTATTATTGTTTTTAAGTAAATAACTCAGTAAAATGAAATACCGCATAAGTTGGAAAATTAAATTTAATCTTAATTACAAGCTACAAAATTATAGAATCTTTTAATTTCATACATTTGTTTTCAATTCCTTTATGAGATTTTGTTAAAATAACCATCTGTATTAAGATTGGTGAGTTTAATAAATGTATGAATAAAATATTAGACAAGTCGGGAGATAGGGCAAAAGAGAGGTGACATGTGTCTGTTGCCAGGCTGAGAATGGAGGTGTCGTGTCGCAGATGGCAGACCCCAGCCGTGAGGAAGAACAAGTCACTCTCTTGGGTGAAGAGGGCCTCCGCGCTGGCGGCCAGGCTCTCAAGCTCGGGTAATTAAATGTGGTGTAGATTCAAACAATGTAGAGCGTGGTGATTCATGAATTATCCTACAGCAGTCATTAAACTTGAAAAATTTAATTTCATAATTCATTGTGCAGATCACACAAAAATGATATGAATTAGAAAATTCTCTTCTACAAAGATTTGTTAAGGTAGCATTAATACCACAAATATTATATATTATGTTTATATTATTAATGTTAGTGATTTATACACTTCACAAACTATCATGAAAACAATGTAACTTTAAAATCTGTAATGTAAAGGAGAATCCTTACGTTCTACATTTTAAACACCAGTGGCTAAGAATTGTGTTTGTACAACATAAATGTTCTATAGATTTAATTTTAAAATATTTCACAAATTTCATCAACAATTTACTATAGAATGTCTTTGCAACAATAATAGTAATATATTAAAGTAACAAAGAAAACATTAAATCTATAGATACATCTGTATGCACTTTTTAATAAAATCAGAATTTATTAATATCCATAATATTCATTATTAATATTCATAATCTGCACATATTGCAGAGCTTTTGATAAATGTTTTCTGTGCTGTTAGGCATTGTACAAATATAGATTTTAAGTAGAGGGCATGATGCGTCAGTGTGTTCTGTGGTTACAGCACCTGTATACTACGGCAGACACCATAGAAGCACACTATAGGAATCCCCTCAGGCAAGCTGTTATCAACCGTTATTTGCATTTGAAAATCTGTTTTGCTCCGTGTTTTTTACCCGTAGTTACTTAAAATCCTTTAGCTCGTAAAACCAAACAGGAGCACTAATATCATAGTCGCTAAAAGATTTGTAGTTCTTATGTTACTTATCAATTTTTCAAGAAGTCACACTTTAAAAAAAATTAAACTTTAAGAATTAAACAAAAAGAACGTTGATTTTTGCATACAATTTCAATACTTTGATAGCTTTGCATTTCATAAAAGTATGTACTGTTGCTGCAAACTTTCACAAGACTGTTTATATATACAAAATTTTGAACTTAAATTTCATTTTATAATTAGATACTGTAATTTGATTCTTGAAACATAGCATTAAGTAACTTGAATTAATTGGGATGAAAGTGTTCATAAAAAGATGACTGGTGACAACCACTAATTGAACAAAGATGTACTTATGTATATAAAATTGGCTGTCAAAGTTTTGAATCTTGTATTGTAATACGTATCACGTTTTCCTATTAATGTTTTGTTGTTGTTTTAATTAATTTATCAGTACACTTCATGTTCACACTTTTTTTTTTCATTTGTACACATTAAACTAATCTATCACAATTGTTTTATTATCTGTTTAGTTGTACTTTGCAAGTTAACTTTTTTTAAGTAACTTAAAAAAAAAAAATTAAGCAGAAATAGATGTGTATAATGTTTATAAATGGTGATGTGAAAAATCGTTGCTTTAGCGACTTTGGTTGTTCTTTAAAGACAAATACGACTGTTTGCTTAATTGAATAACATCTACCTATTGATCATATATTAATTGTTATTAAAAGAGTATCAGTTTTTTACCAGAATGTGTGTTAAATCACTGCTCTGAAATGTAATTTAAACATTATATTGTATAACAGTTGATACAGTTTGACGTCATTTACATAACATATTTAAATTTATTTAGAACATTTCAAACTGTATCGAGTATTTATAGCAACTATAAGTTACATATGAATTCATTCATTTATTATTTATTTATATCTTTCGTGTAAATAACAAAAATGATGATGGTGTGGCCATGGGTATGTATAATAATAATAATACATATGTACATCATACATACACATACACATATGCATATGTTCCCTTTTAACATAATATGTAGTGAGCTTGGTTTGCATGTTGTGCACGTCAATAGAAAAGTATTAAAAACTTACACTTAATTACATTGAATAATATCTAATAGCAGTCTCCTTTTATACAGATGATAATAAAAGAAAAATCACTGCATTTATGTTGCTACATTGCTTGCATTATAGATATGCTTATTATTGTGGATTATACTTACGAGAAATTGTGTTCCCATTTTATGTTATTTTAAGGAAAATTTGATATATATAAAATGATATATTAAATTTGTCAAAAAATAAACTTAGAGATGAAAATATAATGTGTATATTAATGAAATATAATCAATTTTAATCTATAAATGGATTTATTCTTGAAAACGTATAACATGTTATACAAAAATATAAATACGTAGTTTAAAGATTTTCAAAAAACTTATATTATTAGATATTTTTCTATCAAATAGGTAATAGTTTTAAATATTGAATCATTTTAAATGCTTTTCTATATTGACCTAGGAAATATAAAAAAGCTGCTTAAATCAAGTAATGTGTTGTAGGTTTTTAACAGATTATGTGCATGAAAAATTTAATAACATGCTTAAAAGAACATTCTATTAAAGCATAACAAAGTAGATTAAATAGTTATTACAGTTGAATTTCTTTCATACGAATCTTTTTATTACACAAAGAAGCAATAGATATGGGATTAGATATTTTTTTTCCATCTCAATTCAATGCAATTAAAATTATTAAATTCTAAGAAAATTAAATGACCTACAAATGTTCTTGATCTTTCATGACACCAACTTTATAAAACTCTGATATCCCTTATATCACACATGAGTCTATTTATAGATTAAAATAAATAAATCTATAAACACTATAATGGTAATGATAATACACCTGCTAATGGAGATACTTTACATGTAAAAAAAGATATTTTTTCCATTCTTTTTCTCCTCCAAGAATTAACCACATTTGTATTTATATGATTATCATTATTATGTTCTATATTACTATAAAATATAGAATGAGCAAAGGATATACTATTATAAAAATAAATTAATCAGTTGTCATGAGATTTCTAAGTAAATCTAAGTAGAACTTAACATTAATTTAACTCTAACAGGTATAATTATAGCTTAAATTTTTTCAGTTAATCTATTAAATAAGAATTGCCATGCATATAACACTTTTTTGTACCTTCTTTAATGTGTAATAATGATTATCTACTATTATAGATATTAACAGCTTTACTATTATGTAACATTGCATGGTAATTCATATTTACTTCAGTTTTAATTGATTTAAGATATCTTTGTTCAAAGTTACTTCCATTATTTTTATTACATTTTTTTTTTTATACAATGGTTTAATACATGGTAGCTACTTCTATATCCTGCTCAAATAATTATGGTTACATATATTATATATTTTTTTATAATAAAATTACAATTGGCCAGAGGTAGTTCATATACATAATTTATACAGAAAGTTACATCTAAATAGGAACAAAAATTGCATAATTATAAATGGAACATAAGATGCATTGAATAAAATATTTCTGTGAATAATGAAGCTTTAGGAGTTATTTTATACTTTTAATGTAATATAGAGTATATACTAGAATATATATTTTTTTTAACTTAAAGTTATCCATAGACTTTGATAAAACTTATTCATAAAACCCCTCAAAAGGACATTTTATTTATGAGATATGAACCCTTAAAGATATCTTTAATCATACCTCTGCGTTTATTAAACGTAAGGGACTTGTGCAAAGATAATGTGGCGTTGGAGCATTATAGTCATGTCTAGTGTGCTAATGTGGTTGTGTCTTGTCTGTTGTGTCGTCAGCAAGAGCACGCAGGCTTGAATCCTACCGAGTCCATGACACGTGCATTGATTAGTGATGATAATATCGCTCGCCAGTCTGCCCTTGGTCCTGTCCAACTGGGGTACGTACTCCATCACTAGTAAATCCTTCCCATACATTATTATTATCCTTCTGAAATCTACAATCAGAAATTATGTCAGTGATATACATGAATATTAGAATTGGGTTCCTAATAAAGTTACAGTTATCCTTTTTATTATTTCAGCAATAAATCTAAAGGACTTCTTTGTGTATAGTTGTAGTCAAGATGCAAATATATTTGTTCCTTTGAACATATAAAAAAGATTAATGAAATTCTATAAAAATGAGGAGTAAAACCATGTAGTTACTAAGCTATCTGTACTGCCACAAGTTGTTATTAGTTTGATTGCAGAGAACATGAATGTAAATTACGACCTGATTAGCTAACAACAGTAATTATTTCATAAAATACTTACATACTTTATGACACTTAATACAGCTATGGAAAAACTATTATAAGATTGAACTTGTTTTTTTGTATGTTTAATATTAGTACTTGATTGATAGTGTATCAGATAGAAATGATAATAAAATTGTCAAGTAGATAATCCTAAGACATTAAGGGATATAGAGATATGTCCTAATGGCTTCAAAGCAATTATAAATTTGTCTTTTTTATATCTTCAAAGGCAGACAAATATACTTACGATTAATAAATTAATACATACACGTAGTTTGATAATTGTATATTTCATTATAGATTTTAACTATGTAAGAGAATGATTAATTAATACCACCTAAATATTTTCTTTGTAGAAATTAGGAAAATCTTGATAACAAAAGGTGTATAATTTATAAAGAGTCATTATGTAATCATAATAGTTTCTGTTTTCTTTTTAATTTTCAAAAAGAACATAATGATATATTGATAACAATCATTGCGGCTCTTCTTAAATGTGCACCTACATTTAGTTTGCTCTAATGTAACATTAAACCCAGTTTTGAAGTATAAAACATTTACCTGCTATTTTATATGTCCCATGGTGTAGTAAAACATTGTAATGTATTTGTGCTTTTTTTACTGAATAGTATACCTTTTTCTATATAACAAAATGTTTATATTCCTAAATACCTAATTTACCTAAACGCACAAATAAATACATATATACTTTCTTTTTATTTAAACAAATACAAATACTTTTACTTAAACTAATAACATTACAATCTTCAAGTTGGTTTGATTATAACTGTTTTAACATATCTTTGCATTATGGAATACCAGTAGTAACAAATGAAGCTTTTCAAGAATTGCAGTTACTGATTTTTCCAAGTTTCATAATGACATGTCTTCCTTTCTTGCTAAACGTTGTTCACTTATGTAGTTTTCATTTAATTGTACCACTATTAAAATTTAACAGTTTTTTCTCTGCATAACTAAGCATATCAGAATGGTTTTTTAAAACCAAGGTTGCATATTATTGTCATTGTTGATGTCCTTGTTGTTTTACTATAATCGTTGTTACTATTATTATATAGAAACTAAAACTTTCCTTTTACTACTATAACCATGGCTACAAAAATCATCATTATCTCAATGGTAATATAAAGTATTGTTCTTCTTTTTAAGTGGATTTTTAAATAAAATTATAAACAAAACTACATAAGAAGATAAAGATGCCAAACGATACAGATTGAAAATCCAATATTCACATAATGTGAACTTTCAACAAGTTAATTTCTACTATGAAATAATTTTTACTGTATATTGCTGACATTTTATCATATTAAATCAAAAACGAATTGTCGCAATATACAGGAAGTAATTTATAATGATCACCTTAAATATCTTCTTGTGTTGATCCCTCAAATTCAAATAAATGTATGAAATTTATTTTAAAAAAAATATATATATATTTTAGGTGGTCATTATAGATGCATCACACTTATACGTGTGTATGTAGCTTTTTTTCCCCTTTGTTTCCTTCTTGCGAGTACATTTTTATTAAAATTATTTTCCAAATAGTTTCGTCGCAGGAGTTATCCTAAGAGAACGTATTCCAGCATTTGAACGCATGCTTTGGCGTGCGTGTCGTGGAAATGTATTCTTACGTCAAGCAGAAATTGAAACTCCTCTGGAGGATCCCTCGACGGTAAGCAAACTTTGAAATCCTTAAGAGCATTTAACTTTCTTCCTTATTCTTTAACTATAGAATAATATTTTGTTACGTTTTAGGGAGACCAAGTCTTCAAATCTGTATTCATCATATTCTTCCAAGGAGATCAGCTGAAGACTCGAGTAAAAAAAATCTGTGAAGGATTCAGAGCTACTTTGTATCCTTGCCCTGAGGCACCTGCTGATCGTCGTGAAATGGCAATGGGAGTTATGACCAGAATTGAAGATTTAAATACAGTTCAGTTCATTGTTCTCAGTATAATCATTTTCTACAATTATCAATTTAATAATTAATAAATTGTTTGATTTAGGTTCTTGGACAAACCCAAGATCATCGTCATCGTGTCTTAGTAGCTGCTGCAAAGAATATCAAAAATTGGTTTGTCAAAGTCCGTAAAATCAAGGCAATTTACCATACATTGAATTTGTTTAATTTAGATGTTACACAGAAATGTTTAATTGCTGAATGCTGGGTTCCTGTGCTGGACATTGAAACAATTCAATTGGCATTGAGACGTGGAACTGTAATTATCTGTAACACCGTTTCTCATTTTTATTTAAAATTATTGTAATGTAATAATATAGATTAATTATTTTAGGAACGTAGTGGAAGTTCTGTACCGCCAATTCTAAATCGTATGGCAACTTTTGAGGATCCACCAACTTACAATCGGACAAATAAATTTACTAAAGGTTTCCAAGCTTTGATAGATGCATATGGAGTTGCTTCATATAGAGAAATGAATCCAGCACCTTATACTATAATAACATTTCCATTTTTGTTTGCTGTGATGTTTGGAGACTCTGGCCATGGACTTATTCTGTTTCTTTTTGGTGGATGGATGGTACTAAAGGAGAAACCACTGGCTGCGAAAAAATCTGATAATGAAATTTGGAATATATTCTTTGGTGGTCGATATATTATTTTTCTAATGGGTCTATTTTCTATCTACACTGGGTTCATATACAACGATGTGTTTTCTAAGTCATTGAATATATTTGGTTCCTACTGGGCAATCAATTATGACTATAGTACGATACACGCAAATAAGGAGTTACAACTAAATCCTAGTCAAAAGGACTATTTGCAAACTCCATATCCAGTAGGAATGGATCCTGTGTGGCAGTTAGCTGAGAATAAAATCATCTTTCTAAATTCATACAAAATGAAAATATCTATAATTTTTGGAGTCTTGCATATGTTATTTGGTGTAATTGTTGGACTGTGGAACCATATGTACTTTAGAAGGAAACTTAGCATATTTTGTGAATTTATTCCTCAAATTGTATTTTTAATGTTTCTTTTCCTGTACATGGTACTCCTTATGTTCATTAAATGGATGAAATATGGCCCTGATAATGGTGGTAAATAATATTTTATCATTAGAATATAATGTTAATCATCAAATTTTTCATTACTATCACTATTTACAGGTAGTGATCCAGAACATGGCCCTTTCTGTGCACCATCAGTATTAATTACTTTTATTAACATGGTACTAAATAAACCTGGAACCGCACCAGAACAATGCACACCTTGGATGTATGCTGGACAAGAAGGATTCCAGAAACTTCTTCTTTTTGTAGCTATTCTTTGCATTCCATGGATGTTGCTCGCCAAACCTTTTATGTTAATGTACAATAGAAAGAAGCAACATGTTCAGGTTGAATGCAAAATTTAATATTTTAAACATTTATATGTCATAAGTTTATATTAAGAAAATATGCAATATACAGTAAACAGTAGTTGAAGAATATATATTGATTCTAAATATTTTTTTTTTTTATATTATTAGTTAAATAACCATGGTACAGAAAATGGAGATGTAGAAGGTGGTGTTGAATCGATACAACCAGCAAACGGAGTCCCCCAAGGAACTCATAGGGAAGAAGAAGAAGAAGATATGAATGAAGTATTTATTCATCAAGGCATTCATACTATTGAGTATGTACTTGGTAGTGTATCACATACTGCGTCGTATCTGCGCTTATGGGCATTATCTCTTGCTCATGCTCGTAAGTTGAAAGATTTTTATTTACTATTTGATAATGTATACAATAAACATATCCTTATAGACATATTTCATTAATGATGTTTAGAATTATCAGAAGTATTGTGGAATATGGTTATGAGAAATGGATTAACTCAAGAAGATTGGTCCGGTGGAATTATTTTATGGGCCGTATTTGCATTTTGGGCCGTTCTTACCGTTGGTATTTTGGTACTTATGGAAGGATTGTCAGCTTTCTTACATACACTTCGACTTCATTGGTATGAATTATTTTTTATCACAGCATAGGTGTTCCTTATTTCGTTTTATATATTTAATTTACATACAAAAGTAATTTTTATTTCTTATCTTTCATAGTTGTTTATATACATATGATTTTGAAAATCTTCTAAATAATGGGAAATGTTTTCTTCATTTAACTTGTTTTTATAAATGAAATGCTCGTTTCAGAAAATAAAGATGATTCGTATTTTTATAGGGTCGAGTTCCAAAGTAAATTTTACGCTGGACTGGGATACAGTTTTCAGCCATTTTCATTTGAAATTATTTTGGATGCGGCGCAGTCCACTGCAGAGGACTAAAATTAACTTATTTAAAAAAATGAAATGTCATGTGCAGAATATATTATCAGCGAATATGACTTTTCATAATATTGCAACATTTAATAATTAAAAGCTAATATTGTTTTTAAATAAATTACATAGTTTATATTTTAGTGCATAAAATTAATCTTTCACATGTTACAGAGTTATTTCTTTGACAATGAAAGAAGGATTCGTTTTTAAATTGCAATCATGTGTTAAAATTTGTTCGGTACAGTACTTGTAAAAATAATTGAATGTAAACTTAATTGTATAATTTATCTAATTCGTAATTAACCATAACCTTAAACGTTGTGTTAAATAAATTGTTGTTATATGGTGCCCGTAGAATTTATTAAAGTATAAAAAACATAAATTGTAATTAGATCTGAAATATGTAGTGAAAGTAAATAAATATTATGTATATGTTCTGTATTTAGATACAGTTACGATTGTATAGAGTTAAATTGTATCTTAAAAATTGTAATCTATAATGTGATATAAAGATAAATGAAAAAACAAAAACATGAAAATTAAAACCATAATTAAAATGTACTGAAAGTACGTGCATATACATATGTTACATAGTAAAAAAAAAAATAAATGATGCAAAATATTATGTTTAATTAATTGAAACCAGGAACAAAATTTCCAATATGTTTATTATATTTACAAGCATTTTATATTTATTTCAAGGAAATTTGTATATTGCAATTTATTAAATATAAGAAGTTAAAAAATGAAGGAAAGACTTCTTACATAATTATTATAATGCTATTTCCATGTTTTCTAACATATTTACTAAAAGATTTATCATTTAATAAAGTAAATTCATTTCACTTGAAATAACATTCTGGTTTTAGAAAGTTAAATACATGTATATTCTTATATCTAAGCTTAATCTTATATTCTAAGCTATCACTTTGAAATAATGCAGGATTACGTAGATAAATAAATAAAAATTATTATCTGGGTAAACAAAATTGCACCTTTGAAACATAAAAATAGAGATAACATTCGTCTTTATCATATCAGACTTTGATTGGCTAAGTGATGATATTTGCTTGCGACGGGGCGCCTATCACTAATCGTTGGAATCCGTATACTCCCACTTCCACGAAAAATAGCGCAAGTCTTTTAGCGTTCCGAGTTCCGAGTTGTCCAGTCGCCCCCCTGCTTTAAAACTGCACAGTTTTGCACATCGGTTTTCGATCCATTTTAGTTTTCATTTTCACATCTTTATTGTTACTATTAAACAAAATAATGGAAGCTAAACAACGTGTTTGCATTATTGGATCAGGAAATTGGTGCGTTTTTTTTCAAATATTAGCTCTGTTCAATAATTGGTTATCATTGATTTAATTATTTGCAGTCAACTGTTTGTGTTACAATTGATTTTCATGTGTATTATGTATATGAAAACCAACTGGAATTTTGCATAGTTGTTACTTGTTTTCCTTAACAAAAGTTTTCATTTTTATTTTATTTTCCACTTTTAGCAAAATAAATTTGAAATTCCAGTTATATTTCAGAATTCATAATAAATTTAGTTTGCATGCAATTACACTATCATATAAAATTGATTAATGTAAACTAGAATTAATGATATAATTTTAGGCTTAAATTTAAAAATGATCTTTAGAAGTAAATATTTGTTTATAAGGAACTGCCATAACAATCAACTGTCTTGGATAACACATATTTCAGATTTAAAATATTAATTTCGTTTATATTATTTTATGTAAATAAATATTTAATTCCATGTTTTAAGTTTGTATGAATAATATTGTCTAAATAGTAATTGTAACATAATTATTATATGGTTTTCTTTATGTACGATTTATAGGGGCTCAGCTATTGCTAAGATAGTTGGAACTAATGCCAATAAGCTTAATAAATTTGAGGATCGTGTTACAATGTATGTTTATGAAGAAATTATCAACGGAAAAAAACTGACGGAGATTATTAACGAAACACACGAAAATGTAAAATATCTTCCAGGACATACACTTCCGCCAAATGTGGTACGTAAGTAATTCAACAATAAATAATTAAATTAATTGCAATATCCGTTTAACTGTTAAAAACATTTAAAGAATAATTGAAATGAAAAATCTTAAAATACTTTTGACTTCATTTTGTATTTCCGTGTACATCAATCAAATATTTGAACACGTGTTTTTGATATCTACGTTTTAAATATTACAAAAAATGTACAGTATCAGTTATATTATAAATAATATACAAAATCATCGTATTGATAAATATGACAATGTGTACAATTTTATTTTTTCTTAAAATGTAAACACCAAAGCTTTGATTCTTTATACGAATATATTTAAATACTATATTACTTAACATCTTATACTTTGCACATTATTATTATTTATTTCCTGTAGATATGCAAATCATGGTATTTATTACAGGTATATTAATGCAAACGTTTTATTTATATTTTTTTTATATTAGAAATTTATTTAAATTTCTTGATGATGTAAGTTCAAAAAGTTAATTTACACGACACGTGATATATATACGAACGTATTACACGTCGTATAACCTTGCTGACTTAAATCATTCTACATAAACCATACATTCTGCTTATGTAACTTGCTTGAATGGAAGATAATGAATCATACATTTCTTCTTTGTATATTTAAATCATTTTTAACAAAGGGTAATTAAATGTATGGTAGTTTCCTTATTTATACCTATGATTAGAATAATAATTGATAATTTCTATAGATAATTTTCTGTAATTTAAGTCCATTTGTATTTATTTAATTGATAAAATTCCAGATAATTTAAAATTGTATATCATCTTATTAACTATAAAGTTTTTCTTTGATATTTAAGCTGTTTTTTACTATTCAATTTAGTTTTAATGATTGATAAAGTTATTTCCTCTACATATGCATACTTAGTCTTCTAATTTTTAATATCAATAACTTTGTATAAAGGATTTGACTACAACCAAGTTAACAGAAAATATTCTTCTTTTAATGTTTACAGATTGAATATCAAAAACCCACTAAGTTGGAAATAGTTTTTTAATTATGCTAATAATGTTTTTAAGAATTATGTTATTTTTATAAATCTTATCAATAAAATTGATTTAGAAATACCAATAACTAATATCATTTTGTTATTTCAGGTTGCAGTTCCTGATGTTGTAGAAGCTGCTAAAGATGCTGATATTCTTATTTTCGTAATACCACATCAATTTATAAATAAGATATGTAGCACGTTATTAGGAAAGATTAAACCTACAGCAGTGGGTCTCTCTTTGATAAAGGTATAATTTTAACTCAACTCGAATTATATTTCTTGCAAATTGAGATAAGTACTCGTCATTATAACAGATACTACAATTGACTAATAATATTAATATCTGTTAATTATTGAACTGCTATGTGTCACTATAGCGGTATTTCTTCGCAATGGAAAATTCGTGAAGCCATTGAATACTATTACTCTTTGTTTAAAAAGTTAGAATTTTTCCTTACTCTGGCTGCTGTTTACCACATACTAGTATTTTTAGATATCAAGTTTTTAAATTCATTACATGTTTTCTCAAGGTCAAAGCGCTCCCTGAGTTTACCGCTAAAACCGTTGAAAAGAACAGTCGGACCTCCCCCACATGTTATTCCAAGCATTTATTCTACACCTGAGAAGTTTGTGAGTGGTAATTTTCTATAATCATCCAACTACAGTTTCCAAGTCAATCCTATCCCTTAATAACATGGCCCATCCCTTCAATGACTTGAGAAGACAGTTTACAATGAAGTATATTTGAAAAAATTAAAACAATTTGTCCAAGATAAATATATGTACATAATATGTAAAAGGAAATATTATATCAATCATGACAGAGTCTTACAAAAACATAAAGTTGTTGATACGCTGGCTTCTGAGTGCAAGAAGCTGGACAATCGCCTATTCACCTGGGTAGATCTATCCGTATTAGAAAGGCGGCAATTTTTATTTAAGAAGTCGTAAGATCATTCAGGCATGAAAATACATGAAATTCGGTCACCGAACAGCATCCGAACCGATTAGTTTTGTTTTTTTTAACAGTTTGATTTACGACTTCGTCGTTTAGCTGAGCTGCGAGTCTTATCTCGGATCTGAACGTGTTAAGCGTTGACGGTCGAGCATATGTTAAACGATTTTTTCATACAAAAACCTCTGTAGTGACAGTCTTTTAAATCTTATGTTAAAAGTCAATGGATAGTTCTATTTATTTTTAATTAATTACATGTAAATAAATACACACATAGAGATACAATGAACTACGATACTATTAAAGCAGCAATTTTAGCATGTAATTTTAAATAATGCAACTATTCAAATTATTTGATTTATCTATTATTGTTTTGTAGGGTTTTAATCAAAAAGAGGGTGGCGGTATTGAACTTATTTCTCACATTATTTCAAAACAACTTCGTATTCCCGTCTCGGTTTTAATGGGGGCAAATTTAGCTTCTGAGGTGGCTGAGGAGATGTTTTGTGAAACTACTATTGGTAACTATTCAATGTATTTATGAAATATGTTTATACGTAAATTGTATAATGAGTGTCTAAAAAAAATGTGTTACTTTGAATACTTGTTACAATAATAGAAAATGCAATAATAAATGAGCTTTTTTGTCGCTTTTATGTAGAATCTGATAGTACAAAAAAGAACCTGTTTGTACATTTATAGTATACCAAAACGTACAAAAAATATGTGAACTATAAACGTACAACTGTGCGAAATAAATTAAATTGTTCAGAATGTGTAAAACATACAAAATGTGTGAATTAAGATAATATTTTAATCAGCTAGAGAGAGAAAATATTTTTATCAAAATATCTAATCATATAAAAATTTAAATTTTATATTTATTAAATAATTCAATGTATTTTCTAGAAACAATTTTAAAGTAATCTGACAATAAGATTGAAAACAATTGAGAATTTGAATTATTAATGCTTAATCGAATTTCAAGGATTATTTTCCTATCAGATAATTGATAAAAAAATGAAGCAGAACAAATTTACAATAAAACGGAACTGGTTGAAATGTTTTTTTGATGCAACTAAATAAGAAATTCAATTCTAATCTTAGAGGATGGAGTTTATAAAAAGCGTACTGATAGTCGACTTGAGAAATCGACTGAAGTAATATGTATATGAAATATATGAAATTTTATAAATTCTTAAGTATAATTTTTTTTAATAACATTGTAATTTTTAGGTTGCAAGGATAAAGGAATGGCTCCTGTCCTAAGAGATTTGATACAAACATCATATTTTAGAGTTGTGGTTGTTGAAGATGTTGATTCAGTTGAATGTTGTGGAGCACTAAAGGTAATTATATTCTTAAATGTCATTTTTAATCTTACTTATAAATTTCATAAAAAATAAATCATTTTTATTTTTAATCTTTGTATAGAATATAGTAGCTTGTGGTGCTGGTTTCGTTGATGGTTTAGGATTAGGTGATAATACAAAGGCTGCAGTGATTAGATTAGGCCTTATGGAAATGATTAAATTCGTAGATTTGTTTTTCCCTGGTGGAAAACTTGCTACTTTCTTTGAAAGTTGTGGAGTGGCAGATCTTATTACTACATGCTATGGTGGCCGTAATCGTAAAGTTTCAGAAGCTTTCGTGAAAACTGGCAAGGTCAGTTTTGTTACATAAGTTATAAATGTATACCGTATAAAAAATTATAGACATGAATTATTGTGTTTATAGTCGATCGAAGAATTGGAAAAAGAAATGTTGAATGGACAAAAGTTGCAAGGTCCTTTCACTGCTGAAGAGGTAAATTACATGTTAAAAGCTAGAAACATGGCAAGCAGGTTTCCTCTTTTCACAGCTATACACCGGATTTGCATTGGTGAGATAAAGCCTACAGAACTAATCGATTGCATACGTAATCATCCAGAACACATGTAAGCTTAATTGTCTCCACTATAATTAATGATGGATTAATTGAAATACCTGACATTTGATTAGAATTGACATAAAATGATAGACATTTTATTTGAGATATTATAAATTTATATCTGGAATCTCAGTAACTCCGTGTTATTAAAATGAATTTATTTTCAAATTAAGTACAAAATATAAATTTTAATAAGTTCAAAATTCTGCACTTTAATAATATGTCTATCACCACAGTAATAGTTATTTTGTTTAACCATGGTCCTAGTTAACTTTGTTGTTGTTGTATTGTTGAAATATGTATAAAAACAATTTAAAACTGTGTAAAATACACAAACATTTACACAATGGTATATGAATATACATATATAATATGTATAATAGATGTACATATTTGTAAATAGTTACCATGCGCGTGATAGCAAGATATACATATCCTTTTTCCAAAAAAATTTGCTTATTTTTGTTTAGAATATGCACAAATGGTGAAACGTTGGACTTTTAAGTAAAATATTTTTTATTTTTATCAGTAAAATACAGTGTTATGCATGTATGTAAAATGAATTTTAATTTTACAAGATCAAGATAACAGGATTTTTATTCTTATATTTTACAGACATTTAATAATACTAAATGAACAGAAAAATTTTATCATGTTATTGATATTATTTAATAGACCATAGTCATAAATATAGCTCAGTGGTGACTCTTGAGTAATAATAAAAAAAAATGTACATATATACATACATAATTTTTCTTTTTAATTTTTAACTTAATTAAAATTTATAATACAGTATATAAGAAAAATATTTTGACATACTGTATTCAGTATAAATTTTTTCAGAATTATCTTTAAATTGGGTACATGTTGCACATTATATTTTATTGATAAAAATAAAATGTTTTTAAACATTAACATCAGGTGTCATGTTTCGCATGAATATTTATCGTTGTTCTTAATCTAAAGGGGTGTTGCGAAATTTTTCAAATGAATCTTAAGATAAAAATAAAAATAATGCTTATTAAACGCACAAAATGTTTATATTAGATCTGTTATATTAAATGACAAGTGTTAAATAAGAATCTTCTAATAATTAATTTTTTGAAGACAATCTAATTGTGTTAAAACAGAAGATTCAACACAAAAACAAAGATATGTTTAAAAAAAATAACTTAAAGGACCATGGATTGTTAATAAATCTCATAATATTTTAAGTAGTTGAAAATGATTTTAATAGTACTGTTAAATTATCGTTTCTCTATTTCTTATCATTCATTCAATTTATTATGTATCTTAAATTTTTAATTATAAACTGTACTCGTATCAGACTAACTATAGTTCATGTAACAATAATTTCAATGCACCCTTAACAGCACTAATTTTTTTTTTTGTCTATATACATGTGTAGAAAGTACAAATCTTATATTCTCCATATATATCGAAAAATAATATGTAATATGTAAAAAATATGTTATGTGTTGTTATATATTTTAATTAAAATTTTATCAGAATTGTTATACAAATTAAGAAGATTCTATAGATGAATTGTACTAGCGATATTTCGATTTTATTTCCAGTTATATAAATTGTGAACTGTTATATTACAAAATCGAAATCATCTTTAACAATGTAATATGAAAATCAAATATATGACTATTATTTGTTAATCTGAATCCTTATTTAGAGTAATGTTTCTCCTTTTTTCCAAAAACCTATAATACCAATATTTTTATAATATATTGTGTTAGCAGTGTAGTTCACTAATATAAATACAGTATACTATAAATATTGTTATCTATCTCAAATAATTTTAATTGTTACACAATCTAAGTTGTACTATCATTCTACTATCAATCTTTCTATTAAGCATGCTTAAGGGTGTAAATGGTATAACTGTACAAGGGTAACGTTTACAATTAAAGGTATACAACAGATTTATTTATTTTTAACTGTATTTACTTCATATGTAGGGATGACGACGTTAATACCTCAATACTGCAGTGCCCTTCACCAAGATGCCATCTATGAAGATTGGAGGACAGAAGAGAAGATATTTATACCTCAATAATAATAACTAATGAGTTGGTGCAAAATTATTGATAATTTGCTACAATAATCAAAATTGATACAGTATTAATTATTTCTTTAAATGTTATGTTAGCAGTTGAACAATTCCTTTTTATCATGATCTCTTTTTATTTTACAAATAATTTATTTGTACTGTATCATGAAATTTTGTATTTATTTTTGTACATCCTTTAAAATTATATTAATTAATACATCATATGAATGTTTGCTTACTATATAAACGTTACAACTGGTAATTTATATTAATAGGAAAATGAAGTTATTTGAAAGTGTTAAAACTTTTGTAACGCTTGTAGTATTATTATACTATCTCTAATTTTAAAATTTAATCTGGCTACGGTTTGCGATTGCGTTTAACCTGGCCTTGGTCCACTGAACGTCAACTGTTAGAAAATAATTTGTGATCGTTACTAAGATCAATGAAGGCTGAAGTTAGTTTGTAAGTTAGTCGGTTAGTCAGTCAATCGTACATCGGCGCCCGAAAATACGCGGATTTGCAACACTTTGTTCGTCATAAGATACCCTTAACACCTTCGTGAATTTGTAAATTCTTATTTTGTAATACTATAATACTGCAAAATGAGTGCGCCAGCAAAGAAGAGGATATGCATTGTAGGGAGTGGAAATTGGTATGTGTATTTGACAGTTTTATAATAATTTTCATAAATAAAAGTTGGAGTCTGTACTTAATAGAAATACTGTATATTCACATTATTTCTAACTAAATATGTTACATTTGTTATTACATAATTGACCATAGTACTTATTCTTAACTACTTATCACTACATTTTATTCCATTACTGACATTTGTAGAATTGCTTGCATAACATGTCAAGAGGTATACAAGAGGTATCTTATTAAATGTGCAAATCGCTAATAAATTATAGTGTTTAAATTTATTATCTTTAAAGTACTAACAAATAGGTTGTAACTTTTTTTTGTATAATTGGAATTCTTCACATAATGGATGAGGTATTACTTCTGTCTTTTGACAAAAAATGTTATGTTTTTTTAATAATAAAATGATTGTTACATTTAAAAGCAATGTTTATTTCTTATCGAATTGTTCAAATTAACTATTTTATAGATCTGAAATTATTTTAATAGACATTTAAATTTTAAAGTCAAAAAATAAGCATTACATAAATTGAAAGATAATCTCAAAGAATTATGTAAGAAGAAAAGCTATTTATGAAAAGAACAGAGAATTCGTGTATGATTATACATGTATAAAAGCTGATAGTAATATTATACGGATATTACATATTATGTATTTTCTGTTTTAGGGGTTCAGCCATTGCAAAAATTGTGGGTGCCAATGTTGTCAAGTACAACAACAAATTTGAAACACGAGTGACGATGTATGTTTATGAAGAAATAGTGAATAGCCAAAAATTAACTGATATTATAAATCAGTTGCATGAAAATGTTAAATATCTTCCTGGACACAAGCTTCCAGAAAACATAGTAAGTCTTATTTTATACTGTTGTCTTTGTTTTCTAAGGATATCATTACTGATAATTTTACAAAACATAACAAATTAGGGATATCATTCTTAATTCTATGAATATGTTTAATATTTTTAATGTTATAGCAAAAGAATATTAAATATTTTAAAAAATATACTCAGATGGTAAAATATTATAGAACTTTAAATAACAAAATTTTATAATTTGATTATTATAAAGTTTTAAATAATAATTATTATGTGTTCTTTCAAATCTGCAATGCTATAAAACAGGGACTAGTACAGGGGCAGTTGCAGAGGACAATATTTCACATAGCAATTATAACAAACAAGGGAAATATATTTTGAAATGATTTAGCAAGGTCAAACAACATGTGAGACATGTTTGGCATCTGTCATGTTGTTCTGACAATGTAAGCATCGCAAATAACACATTGCCCTTGTTTGTTAGATTATAATTGAAGCCACTAACCAGTGATTGTTCCGATGCCCGTCCCTATTCCAGCGCCATGAATATTTAATTAAAAGCACGCAACTGATATTTATGAAATACACATTTTATTATTATACACTGTAAAGTAGTAACAATAGCTGGATCAAGTTACAATTAAAACTTCAGATTATAAAGCTTATACTAACAAAAAATATTTCAATTGTGAAAATGTATTACTTATTTTATATTTCTAAAAAAATGCAACAGACTTTTCAATTATATTTTTTAAATTATAATAATAATTTGATTACTATTGTTTTTATATTTATGAACATAACATTCCTACATATTAACTGTTGTAATTAGACTTAAATAGTGTTATATTTTCTTCTATAATTTCACTTCTAAGATCACGTTAGTTAATTATAATTATATTTTATTCAAAGCTTTATTTGTAGATTTACTTAATAATCAGTGGTTGTGCGTACATAAACCTTTCCAGAAGGCATTGTTACTTTATCAACTCCTTTAGGGAACAATTTAGGAAGGTCCTCATCCTTCACAGTAGGAAGAATCATAACTTTTTCTCCTGGCTATAAGAAAACACGAAATAGATTTTAAAACACGCTAAATATTTCATTAGTAAAATTTTAAATATGTTTATCAAAATATAAGAATCACAGGTAACAAAAGTAAGGTTTACTTACCACCCAGTTAGCAGGGGTTGCTATTCCTGGTTTTCTATCAACAAGCTGCAAAGAGTCTATAACTCTCAATATTTCACTGGAAATAATAACAAAATTGTTAACATGTTTTCCATAATATATAAATCTAAATAATAATATAACTTACTCCACATTGCGACCAGTAGATGTTGGATAGTGCATTGACAAGCGTACACGATGATCAGGGCTTATGATGTATAGAGCACGAACGGTTTGTGCTAGATCTGGATTATCTTTGCTTTCTTCATCAATCATATCCAATTTCACTGCCAAACTTCGGTCATGGTCAGCAATGATTGGATAAGGGAAAGCTCCACAAATATCTTGGCAGTAGGATTTAATGTCCTGTTATAAATATATTCTTATGTAAAACAGGAATTATTTACTTTATATCATAAATTTCGAACTCCTAAACACGTTCGAACCTCGGACAAAGCAAACCATTTTATTTTTCTTAAAAATCGCCGCTTCTCTGGTGTGGGTAGATTTACCTACGTGGGTTCGAATGTGTAAAATTCAGTTTTATATTACTTTTTGTTTTCATATTTTCTGCTGTATCATCACTGTCTCAATCACTCATGTCTTTTTCATTATATTTTATCATTCAGAACTAGTGGAAGATTTTTGCTGACTTCAAAATAGAATATATAATATCAGTACGATAATTCTCTGGTGTACTCTCTTATTAATGTGTACACATCCCTTATCAGTAAAAGAATTGATAATATATTTATAAATGCACACATATCTGAGTAAAATATGCTTTTCACTATACATCATTAGTTACGCAAGATATGAAAAATCTACTTTTTAATCAAATATCTAAAAATAGTAGAACTTATGCATCATTATATATAAAAAATGAAAGGATGAGCCATTGTTATCCCCAATGGTACCTATACCTATAAAAGGTCCCCTTACATCTTAAGACACAAAAAGAGATTGGTGTCTCTACCTAGTTTTTATGAGTCTTTAAAAGAAGAAATCTAGTTTTTGTAACATTTCTTAGAAAAGGCAATGTGCTCTTCATATACAAGGTGTCACCTAAGACAAGCCATCTAAATAAATTGTATATTTTTTTGAGATAGAAAAAAGGACTTAAGGGATTTTAAAATCAACTTCAAAGTGGCTTGCCTGGGGTAACTCATTCTGTATTTTTCTTTTAGTTTGATTTTGTTGTTTCTTCAACTTACATTAACCCAATCAACATGATCCTTCAGCTTATCAACAGAATGAGCTAGCAGTTTCGTGTTGCGACGTTCAAAATGAGGTTGATGTACTGCTAAACGTCCTAATTCAGTAGTACAAACTGGTGTGAAATCAGCAGGATGAGAGAATAGAACAACCCATCTGTAATGAAAAATTGTTAAAAAATATTGTTTATTATATCAGGGATTATATTTTTCAATTTTTATAAAAATTAGAATATTACACTATTTTTTATTATTCTGTGCTGTCATATCTACTTTCATCAGTATCAAAGGGTATAAGTCAACCACCTGAGCCAACTTGAATGACATATGTCACGCGCTTAAATAGCTGGCATATGTCACACATAAGCACTTGCTAGTTTTGCACCCAGCTGAGGATGGGCATGATTCTGTTATCTCGTCGATAAGAACATACGTGGTTGTATTCATCAGTCGGCGAAGATATATTTCTATGAAAATTGTACGAGTGAACTTTTTTCATATGTAGTGGCCATTGGAGGATTGGTCCACTTTCGGTCACTATTATGATCACCGGAAACGTTGGCGAGATGACCCAACTGGGGCACACTCTTTGTAGAAAACTATGTATTTATATTTTCTCATTCCTGCTGTTAATGAATTAAATATATAAAAGGAACCATAACAGGATGAGATGAGTGGATTAGGCTAACTGAAATTTTTTTTTAAGTCTTATCAAATGTTAGGGACTTGATCAGAAATTCCTGAGGTCATTTTTATCTTCTACTTGCTACTATTGTTGTTTAATTATAACTTAAGTGATTAAAGAATTACTATTATATGCCTATTATCTCGACGCGACATGGTAGTTAATCATACGATAATGTCATTATTTATTAATGTATTTATGTATATGAAGAAATAGAAGTTTCCCAAATTTCAAAATTTGATTGCTTAGTGTTGTGATTTGATTGCTTATTTTTTTAAATTCTAAAATTAAATTTTCATTCCTATATTGTATATCTCCCCTGATAACATGGAATCTCTAAACGTTTCTTCGCACAATATGCAAAGTAATTTATTCATTCTGGATAAGATGGTACGGATGACGGCTATTTCTTTATTACGCTGATAAAGGCGATAAATACAGCTTAAGCTTTTTAATTAAAAAATTGTTTCATACTATAGTCATCCCTCAATTTATGTGAACTATTTGTTCTATGCGATTTTTTCAGTATGTAATACAGTCACGTACCATACGGAAGGTCGAATCTATGACAAATCTGTTTACTGTTTATGTTCATTTGCAAGGAGTCACCAAATTACATTAATATTTGAATTATATGAGAGAACTTGCCTATAGAATTAAGCAATTTTTATTTAAATAAGAAGAATAAAATTAATTAATATTCACACGATCATCGGTGGGTCTTCTTAGACCCAGACATTTACTTACATACCAATATTTACATAAAAATTTTTATTTAATTCACATATCGTGTAATATATAATAAAGTATACTTTTCTTGAGAACTTTACATTAATAATATTTAATAAATATAAATCTTTTTAAGAACCCTCTTCCCAATGAAGTAACAAATTTGTGATTTCTGGGTTTAAAAAGTGTTAATAAGGTATTTTGATAAGAAATATTTAAAAAATCGTGGCCATGTATTAATTAAAATAAATACAATAGAAAAATATATTTTTTAATTACATGAAAAGAGGGATGATGATGATGATGGTCTATGATCATTTTTCTTACTAATTATAGAAGATCATTATAAGTATTTTGATTGGAAATCAAACAGTAATCAAAAATAGACTTACGAGTTTCCTTGCCAAGTATAGAAATTAATGGGCCCTTGAGTTGTTTCTGCTTCAAAGTTGGGGAGGATGGAGTTAAGTCTCATGGTCGGTTCCTAATTAAAGTACTCTGAAATATAACACGTGAAGATCTGTTGTAACGCAGCGGTGTTCTGACGGATGTTATATACCAGTACGCATACGGCATATGTCATGTGCTATACAAATTGCGTAGTATCATTACAGTCGGTAGGTGTAGGGTACTTCTCCCACTACTCCAATCTAACTTTAGTGTATGGAAACGGTGCTAATATGTTATCTATTGATATCAGAATGAAATATGCAATTTTAATTTGCAAAATATACTTCTTTATGTATTTATGATCACTTTTGGAAAAGCAATTTTCAAGTAGCCTTTTCAATTTTCTAGGTAAATATTGTTGTACAACAAGAAATGGTATCAATTGAGCATATTATGGTGCTCAGGCAGCTCCATATCTTCTAAATTGTCTTTCATTCACTTTCATGCCTGATCAATCTTATGATTAGCCAATATTTTTAGATATCATCCAGGCTTAATATGTTAAGTACCATAGAAGTACTATAAAAGCTCTCCTATTATAATAGCATTACATAATCAGATGAAGGAATGTTTCTTCCTCGCATTCAGGATATAGACTCTCCCCTTAATCCTATAAGTATCAGATGCTTTTTTCTATACCAGTGTCCTGTTACTGATCCAATGAGTAAACATAAATAGTTGTTGTGACAATTCCTCTAGAAAAGCTTCCTAGGATATATCCTATTTCAGAGTCTGTCAAACTCTTCTGCCATCCATTTCTTTGCCAGATCCTTTAATAAGGGACTTTTGAAATATCCAGGCATCAATAGGACAAGTGGGTCAGAATCGAGTTTCATCCCATCAATCCTGGTCTGCTCATTCGCTTCCTAATTAAATTTACAAATTAGTACAAACACCTCGTACATCTACATTATAGATAAAACACAACGGAAATTAGATCTTTAAATTTCAAGTGTTGACGTCCGGTGATAAAATCATTGAGCTGTAAAGCTGATAAGCTCTTGATTTCTTTCATTCAAAAAATAATCTACGTGTTTAAATTACAAGTTGCACAATTATAGGTAAAATTACAAATTGATTACTTTTAGTCCAGTTTTTACTTGATAGGGGTTGAATCAGTGATATATGTATAATTTTGAGGATAACAAATATTTGACAAGTATCTTTTTTATTGATAATTTTCCATATTTAAAGGAAGAAAGCAGCTTTTAAAGTTGTATTTACAAAATCTATTAATTCTAGATTGTTGATGCTTATGCAATCACTCATACATATTCAAATATGCAAATATGTGCAACAATGTTGCATATATTTTCAACAATGATGATTCATTTGTTTGACAGATGTACAAGGAAATTACACGAGTATATGTGACTTAGAAAATCAAAAAGAATGTTATAAAAATAAATGATGTAATTCTTATGTAATAAATGAACTCTATAATTTACTCCACGTGTACCTTTCAGGTTGCCATTCCGGACGTTGTCGAAGCTGCAAAAGATGCAGATATCCTTATTTTTGTAATACCTCATCAATTTATACGAACTCTATGCGCAACATTATTAGATAAAATTAAACCAACTGCTGTTGGTCTATCCCTAATTAAGGTATTAATTATTAGACTAGATTTATTTGATGATCATCATTTTGATCCAAATATTCCTGATTTTTCACGAAGGGTTTTGATCGAGGTGATGGATCAAACATTCAGCTGATTTCTAAAATCATTGAACAAAATTTAAGAATTCAATGTTATGTCTTGATGGGCGCCAACTTGGCTAATGAAGTTGCAGAAGAGAAATTCTGTGAAACCACTATTGGTAACTGTTAATCATTTGTAGAACATACTTTAATAAATGTATTAATTCATATGTTATTACCTGCAGTGTAGATACTAACTAAACTCAGCAAAAAATCGTTAGATGTACATACTAGCAAATTTTAATATATCCATAATTCATTATAATTGTTTCTTGCTGTTATAGGCTGCAGAGATAAACGACTGGCACCATTACTGAGAGACCTTATTCAAACTCCCAATTTTAGAGTTGTGGTTGTTGATGACTGTGAAGCAGTTGAAGTATGCGGAGCTTTAAAGGTACATATACTTAGATATTATTACATAAAATGAATTTTGTATTATTTTGTATTTAATACCTGTAATGTATGTTTCAGAATATTGTAGCATGTGCTGCTGGCTTTGTAGATGGTATGGGATTAGGTGATAATACAAAAGCAGCTGTTATCAGATTAGGCCTAATGGAAATGGTTAGGTTTATAGATACATTTTATAAAGGTTCCAAACTTTCAACGTTCTTTGAAAGTTGTGGTATAGCTGATTTAATAACCACTTGTTACGGCGGAAGGAACCGCAGAGTTTGTGAACAATATGTTAAAAGTGGCAAAGTATAAATCATATTCATTAATGCATTAATTTTCATTTTCTCAAAATTAGCGACATAGTAAAATATATTTGTATCTATTTTTAACAGACCATCAGACAACTTGAGGAAGAACTTCTAGGTGGTCAGAAATTACAAGGACCAGCTACAGCTGATGAAGTTAATGGAATGTTAAAAGCTAACAATTTATTAGAAAAATTTCCATTATTTACAGCGGTACATCGCATCTGTACTGATCAATTAAGACCAGCAGATTTAATTGATCAAATTCGTAATCATCCTGAACACATGTTAGTATAAAACTAATTTTATATTTGATTATAACTCTATTTCCCCAAATAATAATTTCATAAACTAAATATATTACTAGATTTGCACCACAAACGCTATACATGTATTAACTGTTGTGATCCTGTTTAATTTAAAAAAAAGTAACAAAACTGTTGTGATAAATTTAAACACCCATTTATATCGGGATGAGACATAATTGGGCATAATTTACTAATGCATCCATCATCATTAAAATAACGTTCTATTAAAGTAAGTCATAATTAAGATTTGTTTAACCAACCTAATTTTTAAATGTTCTTAAAAAGTTATTCACTTTTTTAGGATGAAAGTGGAAGGAGCTGAAGAGTCATAATTAAATGCAATAAATGATTTCGAATGAACATCATTTTTATGTAGATAACAACTTTAGACATCTGTCTAGAAATTATTCAAGAAATATGAAAAACGAATTAGCAATGAAATGTAATATTGTAAATATTGTATGTTATTTAGATTTATAATTATTTATGACTGCTTTTAATTACAGGTGTTGCCAATAAATTGTAATACATTGTAAGATTAATATTATATATTATGTAATACTGAATAAAATGTTTAACCCCATTCAGTGCTCATAAAAGATTTAGAACCAAAGTTATTTAAAAATAATTATTATTAAGAACATGTACAAAATAGTTTGAATAAACTACATAAATATATTTTTTCATAAATTAATACATATTTTTTGGTGATTTTCAACAATATTCTAAGTTTTTACAAAGTTAAAATTTATTTTTAATTTATATTTTATCACTATCGTTATTTTACCTTATTTTTTGAAGAAGTATTTGAACATAGACTATTGTCTTGTTTATCGCTTTTCATCTGATCAGGTCCCTCTGAATCCATATAGGGTACATTATCCACTAGAGTTGTATCACTTGTAATGCGAAGTTCTAAATATCACATAGTAAAATTAAAAATCAAACTGTATATCTTATAATTAATAGTGATTATAAGAATCTTACCAAACCTTCCAGGCTCTGTTTCAACTGCTTGTATTACAGTTGTTCTCACTTCATGTTCTACTTCTTCTGCAAATTTGTTTAACTGAAATAATAAATATACAGAGTTTAATGGAAGTGGTGGTACTAATCAAGAAAGGAGTGATGTTTGTGAAAAAACAAGCAGAAAACACAATTTTTCTAGAAAAGATTTAGTGAAATTTCAATTTATCAAGTGACACTTACTATTGAATGCCGTCGAATCGCTTGGCGTGTTCGTCAGGCGCTTTGGCACTGTGTTAATAGTACAACACCTCATTGAAACACTGATTTTATTTTAATTCAAATTAATGTTCAATTACTAATAATATCCTTACTTAAGAATTTTGCTTATTTTTTCCATGTTCTAATACTGTGGTATAAAGTATTACACAATACTTTTAGATATGTTCAAGAAAAATATGTATAGAAGATAATGTATAAATGAATATATTATGTAATATGTGGTGCAATTTGAATATGTACAAAATATTTACCTCTTCGATAGCAGCGCTGTTTGTAACATGTTTATATTTTTTATACTCCTCATTTATTTTGTCCCTTATAACTAAATGACATTTGTTAAAATATCAATACTTTACATGTTCAACAATTATTTTCACTTTACCTTTTAATGCATGTTCATCACCCTTAAAAGTATTCATTCGGGTACGATGTAGTTTCTTAAATACATGTAATACCTAAAAACCATAATTGTTTTATTAAAATAAATATTCTATGGTCATAAAAAGTAATATACATTAACATTTTTTTCAAAACATTGCATAGTGTATGCATTATTAGAACACTATAATACAACTATTGCATACATTCTTTTATAATAAAAGCACTGTAGTTACAAAATGGCATAAAAGCAGTATTTCTTTTGAAAATAATTTTGTTTATTGATGTGTATTAAGTGTAATAACGTATGCAATGCCGTGTATAATAATATAAATTAACAACTAAATCTGAATTACTAAATATTGATAACTTATAACGTCTGAAATTATTAATATATTAATTACCTCTCGCCTAAGAACATCCCCCATTTTTAAAACTAAAAATGAACTGAATTTTTTATACTTTCAAGACGAAATAGTCAAATATTATATGTATTATAAATCCTACTGACTACATACACGTCGATCTACAGATCCAACAAAACTGGACATGTCTTTGTCTTCGAGGGGTCATGATTTAAGGGGTCCCAGATACCCCACAAAGTTCGATTACCGCACCATCTATACAAAACCGGCGGAAACTACTCAATAAATTACCGACTTATCGACTGAACTTCCGACAGTCGGTAATCAATTCTTCGGCAGTCGATAAGTTAATAAATAGTTTGCGCCGCTTTTATATCGATGGCGTAATGGCCGATGCCTTGGGGTGTTAGGGACCCCAAAGCACCAGTGACTGCATACAGATTAAAAATGCATCAATTTGATTTGTTAGAAAATTTGTTGCGCAGGATCTGCTATTATCTTATGGAAACTTTGACCCCTGCGCAGTCCTAAACCATAAGAGATAGACATGCGCAGTAAATTTTTATAAACAAAAGTTAAATAAGGCAACCCCGTCAGACCATTCTAAATGATGACGTCATTAGTTTTTATGTATCCCTTAAAAAGTGTCCCTTAATAAGGGTTTTACTTGTTTTCAGATATCCTTTTTAACAGGTTTTACTGTACTGTCACTGTAAGAATACATACACATATAACATTTTTCTGCCTTATTTTCGAGCATGCGTACAACGTCTCAGCGTCACTCACAGACATGTTTCCGCGTCATTAATAGGAAGGATTTGCTGTATTTGTCTTCTTAGCTTATTGAATAAACTCATTAGGAGCATGAACATGTTGGTTCTATTACATCTGTGTGTCTCGCCTATTATTTTATCCTATTCTTTATTATTTTACCCCTATTTTCGGGCCTCGTGTGGACCACCCTCCCAAGTCATTTATTATTTTATCCCTCTTCATGGGCCTCGACTCAACCTTCCCAGTTATTTATTATTTTTCTGTCTTTAAGGGCCTCACGAGGCCCAACCCTTTATCACTGCATCCCTTACATGTCTGCATCCTTAACATCCCTGTATCCCTTGTATCACTATATTCCCTATATTCCTGCATCTCGTATATTCCTTATACCTCGGCATCCCTCACATTTTTGCATCCCTTACATCTCTCTACCCTTTATATCTCTGTATCCCTTACACTCCTGAATTCTTCCTGCATCTCTCGTATCCTTTCAACCCTTATAATAAATATATTATAAATAATATACTTATGGCCAGTGATTCGAGCAAAGGTAAGTAAAGGTAAGTAAAGGTAAGTAAAGGTAAGTAAAAGTAAGTAGTCTCGTGAAACATAATTTAAAATTTAAATTTTTGCAAAACTTAGTTCCCTTTCTTGCCGCCAGAGGGCGCTGATTCGAGATCGAGATTTTAGTTCACATATTTGCCGCTAGAGGGCCAAAATCTCTGCCTGGTTTAGTTCCTTTTTCAAAAACCAGATGGCGCTGATTCGAGGTCGAGATTTTAGTTCACATTTTTGCCGCTAGAGGGCCAAAATCTCTGCCTGGTTTGGTTCCTTTTTCAAAAACCAGATGGCGCTGATTGGGGGTCGAGATTTTAGTTCGCATTTTTGCCGATAGAGGGCCAAAATCTTTGTTTGGTTTAGTTCCTTTTTCAAAAACCAGATGGCGCTGGTTCGAGGTCGAAATTTTAGTTGAAATTTTTGCCGCCAGAGGGCCAGAAATTGAGCAAGCTTTAGTTCCTTTTTCGAAAACCAGATGGCGCTGATTCGAGGTCGAAATTTTAGTTCGCGTTTTTGCCGCCAGGGGGCCAGCAATTGAGCGAGCTTTAGTTCCTTTTTCAAAAACCAGATGGCGCTGATTCGACGCCGAATTAGCGCCCTCTGGCGGGGAAAAAAGGAACTAACTTCACTTACCTTTACTCGAAGCAGTCTTTATTATATATTTATTATAAGGAATGTAAGGATGAAAGGAATGTAGGAATGAAAAGAGTGTAGGGATGAAAAGAATGTAGAGATGGAAAGAATGTAGGGATGAAAAGAATGTAGAGATGGAAAGAATGTAGGGATGAAAAGGATGTAGGGATGTAAGGGATGAAGCGATGAAAACAATGTAGGGACGAAAAAAATGTAGGAATGAAAAGAGTGTAGGGATGGAAAAAATGTAGGGATGAAAAGAGTGTAGGGATGGAAAGAATGTAGGGATGGAAAGAATGTAGGGATGAAAAGAATGTAGGCATGTAAGGGATGAAGCGATGAAAACAATGTAGGGACGAAAAGAATGTAGATATGAAAAGAGTGTTGGAATGAAAAGAGTGTAGGGATGAAAAGAATGTAAGGTATGCAGGGATGTAAGGAATGCAGGGCTGTAAGTAATGCAGGGCTGTAAGGCATGCAGGGATGTAAGGAAAGCAGAGATGTAAAGGATTTTTTGTTTTTTTTACGTCGGGAAATCTTGCGTAAGACCCCCCACCGACCCCTGGGGCAGGGTGGCGGGGGAGTGTCAGATTCCTACTGACTAAGCCCCGACGGCAACCAACACTGGCGCTAATCAAGTCGTCATCATTCAACGAACGTCTTAAAGTTAACGCAAATAATCTTTATTTTGAATTTTTAACAAAAATTTGATGCTCGATCGATACTGTGGTACTATCATTGTAAGAGTTTGAAACAGTTCGCCAATTAATTGGGTGGTGTCGGCAAGGTAGGGAATGACAACAAAATGTAAAACAAATTTTTATCGAGGCGCTAAAATCATTTTCACAGATATTTTCTTTTGCGAAATGGAGCTTATTTGCAAAATTTAGCCTAAATCGGAGCATGGCGGTTTTTCGAAATTTTGCCAAATTTTTTATATTCGTCGATAATATATCAACAGGCGAAGCGATTTTCACACCATCTGTGGAAAGAGAAATGCACATTCTTTTTTTAAAAGCGACCATAAAAGAGATAACTAATTTGAAGCCAGAAAGCGCATACGGTGTCACGTGGGTAGGCGCGACGAGCGCACATTCGAGAGAAACCTGGCGCCCTGGTGGCGGTCTTTGGGGCGGCCATATTTTCTCTCGTGAATTTCAGTCACGAAGGTGGTGGTTCGTTAATAATTTTTGGGATGCGCCGTTTGAAGACGTTCTCGCGTGTTTTATACTCTTAAATAAGTGAACAGTGCCAATCATGGCTAAGAGGAGTAATAATTTGACTGGAAGACGATCATCGTCGCATAATACGAAACCCTACGACGCAAACAATGTGAGTAGTCTCTTCTTGGCACGAGTCCCCGCGACAGATACGAACCTACTTTAAGTTGAACGGTTCTTCGCGCCTTACCGCTTAAATTAGATCCTTCAATAAACTTACAATGTGTACCGATCCTTCATCAAACTACTCCTTGTACGATTACCTTTTCCCTAAGATGCACTTGCATTGGACTCACACGATGTTACGGTTATGTGAATCCATTCGATAACCTCAATCTTTCCCATACTGTTTCACTTATAAGATACCTATCGGTGCACCTATAACATATAACCTTGAAACGAGATTCCGTATGAGGAAAATTTTTGAGACCCTATCATGTAACTCAATTCTCCTACACGTGCATCTTTCTGATTTTCAATGAATTTATATATTATCGCTTTACGCGTCTAATCCATATCGGAAAAAAATATACTCGTGACTTTCAAAAATCATGTTTTGCGTATCTTCGCGTAACACCTCGTAATCTTGTTTAAAGATCATTTCTTTGGAAAAACAATAATAATCATTCAGTTTACTCTGACATAAACTGAATTAAAGTATAGCTTATCTATTTCTTCGTTTCTCGGTTGAACGTATTAACCTTAACTCTAAGAACAACGTGTTTTTTTATAAACTAGCATTGTTGCTATATTTAAATATTAAGTTCTAGTTAGTATATTGAATATGTATAAAAAATTTAATTACCGTTGAATAATAGCACTGTATGTATCTAATTTAATTCTGTGTTCACTTCTTCATTATAAAGGTTTTTATTGTATTTGGTATAATATAACTAGTACTATAATAAAAATAAGTATTACACAAAATTATTCAGTATCTTTGTAGTTGCTTGTTTTGTATTTCAGTCTTTTGTAAAAAAGGTGGCAACAAAGGTAACTGATCTTATACCGCAAAAATCATGGATCAGTAAATGGTTTAACTCGTCTCAAAGCGATGGAGATGTATTAAATAATTCTGAGAACCCTGAAGAGGTTGAGTCAGAAGAAGATATCCAGAAGCCTCCACCTTTGAAGCGACCGTGTATTCGCATGGATGTTACTCATCCACCTGGTACCTTTTCCATTCAACCAAGGACTAAGTCTACGGTTAATAAAGCCAGCCCATCTAAATGTTCGATAAACGATGAAATGGTAAAAATAATTTATAAAAACAATGTCAGCTTGAAAACATTTTATTCAATTAATTATTCGATACAGTCCGAAGACTTCTGTAAACCTGCAATGGCTGGACCAAGCGGGATGAGTCATCTGGTATCTTCTACACCTGCAACACATACGGATATTAGAAGTATAGCTCCGCAGAGGTCTCAGTTGAATTCGCTAGTTACTACTACAAATAATGGGATTACAAGCGGTATGGATGACAATTCTGAATCCAGTGAGAGTACCAGCGGTTGTAGCTCTCTTATTCCACAAACAAATAGACAAGAGGCTCCATCAAATGTCTCTTACAACTCCCCGTTTAACACTAGAAAAAGATTTCACGATGAGAAATTAAGTTTCACTAATCGTATGCAGTCTCCAAGGTCATTATTTTTAGATAACAGTTCTCGAGATTCTTTAAGTAGTCGTAGACCAAGTTTTAATGCATCAATCGTGACAAATTCGTCGGACCATTCGTCTCCCCTGTCGTCTCCTTTTTACAGTGGAAATACCACTTTCGGTGGGGCAAATGCAGCCGGTCTTTATAAACGAGGCCGCTCTTTGTTTAATAATTCAAGTGAAATTCAACTTAAAGTTCCTAAAAGAACAAGCGTTGAAGTGAAACCATCTAACGCAACAGGGGTTGATTCGTCTGGTATGAGTCAAACTGCTAAAAAAATATTGGAAACACTAGAACACTTTTCGTCGCCGATAACTGACGCTAAAAAGATTCCATTGAAAATGAATAATACCTCGTTAATAAATAAAAAGAGGACAAGAGAAGAGACTAGTACACCATCATCAACTAGAGTTGGATTACGTCATCTAACCCGTGAATTAACTGTACCAACTGTGCCAGATATATTAAAATTAAGGCAGCGTAAAAAATTACAAGATACTACAGCTGCAGCTAGAAAAATTATTTCCGCTCGAAGCGAACCACCGCCCATGCAAGAATATCATCTCAGAACTACAGCTGATAATGAATCGAAGCATCATGGTAAACTGAAGGGTAAAGCATCAAATCTTGATCAGGAAGAAACAGTTCAGCCAGTCAATTTACCAAACATACCTTTGCCAATATCTTCTTTACCAAGTTTCAACTTTATACCGCCTACTAATACAAAGATAATTCATAAAACGATTACAAGTAAAGAAGAAACTTTCACATTTGCAAGTCCTATAAAAATAACAAACGTCACAAAAAATTTGAAATCTATCAATAACTTTACATTTAGCAGCCCTATCAGTGCTGATAAACAATCAGTTGATAAATCCAACGATTCGACTATGATAAAAGGTGATGTTAAATCTAGTACAGTTCTTGGTGAGTTGGCATCTAGTGTAACACAGAATTTTATATGGTCCGGTTCGTCTACAGCTCCTAGACCAAAAGAGAAAGTGAAAAATAGCGGCGGCGCTGTTCCTATTGTTTCGAATGAATTAAAATCTGGAAGCGTTATGGGTATCTTCGGTTCTAAGCCTAATAAATCTGAATCTGAGAAATCAAATGAAACAAAGACATCGTTAGATTCAAAGAAAAATTCAATCGCTAATGAAACAAATGTTGCAAGTAAAGATGATGCAAAAATTACAAATTCAAACTCTGATGCACAACAAGAAACTTCAACTTTGTGGGAATGTTCCGAGTGTTTATTTAAAAATAACAGTACAGAAGTACACTGTTTTGCTTGTAAGGCTAATAAATTGAATGTTAAAAAGAAGAAAACCGTTGAATCAACAACATCAAGTATCAGTGAGACAAAAACTACAACGAACGATCATTTTGGAGCTGAGTTTAAACTTTCAAATAATCAGTGGGAATGTACGTCGTGTTTTGTACGAAACAAAGAAATTGATACTAAATGCGTTGCATGTGGTACAACTAAACCAGGAACAAAACAGGAAGCTAATGCAACAAAATTAGTAAAATCTGACCGTAATGATGTAAAGTCCTTGGAAAAATCTTGGGAATGTTCCAAATGTAAATTTAAAAATTCTGAAAATTTAATTAAATGTTCCTCTTGCAATGTACAAAAAGATGCAAATATTACTAATAATACGGGTACAGTTGCAAACAAAAATGCTGGTACGGAATTGTTTGGTAATTCAAGTCTGACCAAAAATGATACTACGAGCAGCTTTAAGCCAAACAAAGATACCTGGGAATGTCCTTGTTGCATGGTTAGAAATGCTACGTCTGTTGATTCTTGTCCGTGTTGCAATACAAGTAAGCCTTGCACTGGAATTCCAGCCAAAACTGTTCCACTATTACTTGTAAACGGATTTGGAGATAAATTTAAAAAGCCTGAAGGTGCATGGAACTGTGATACTTGTATGTTACAGAACGAGGCAAAAGTTACAGAATGCGTAGCTTGTGGTGGATCGAAACCGGGTATAAAGAAATTTGATAATTCACAACCGAATACTACTTGCAGTTTACTGTTTAATTTTAGTATGCCTTCAAATGCTGGTGGTTTTAAATTTGGTATAGATAAAGCTGATCAAGAAAAGACTGACCATGTTGCGCCTACTAATGGTTTTAAATTTGGTGGTAACCAACAGAATAATCAAGTTGGTCAATTTACATTTGGCATTCAAAAGGAAGAGAAGAAAGTTACTAATGAAACATTGAAAATTGAAAACAGTGCCTCGTCGACTTCGGGAAGCGGATTTGGATTTCAAATTAATACAAGTAATAATGACAAGACTGATGCAAAACAGAATTCAGAACAATCTGAAAAAAGGCCAGCACCATCGTTTTCGTTTGATGTTGGAAAAAGTGAAAGTGGATCAACAGCGAGTGATAAACAATCATTGAATGTTACAACTTCTACAACACTTCCATCGACGTTTACATTTGGTGTAGCTAAACCTAAAATTAAAAAAGAATCAGATTCAAAAGAAGAGAAACAGAGTGCTTTAGGTGAAAATACCGTCGTAACAGAGGTTTCGAAATCAAACATAGAAACTACACAATCCCCTGTTGTTATTAGCACCACCGCATTACCTTCGATAAGTCAAACTAGTGCAAAAGAAGTTAAACCAACCAATTCCTTTTCATTTGGAGTACCAAGTAGCACTGTTACAGTTAATAGCAGTTCCTCTACAAATGTAGTATCAAGTCTTCCATCTTCTACTCAATCATCTTTTACGTTTCTCGAAACAAAACCAACTGTGCAAACAACATCGGCACCAACCTTTGGTCAAATATCAACACCAGCTTCTACTTTACCTAGTACATTTACATTTGGAGAAAATAAAACAACAGAGAGTTCGTCGGTAGCCAAAACTTTTAATGCATTGACACCTGTTACTTCTGGAAATTCATTGTTCTCAAGTATTTCCAGTGCTCCATCATTGTTTAGCACTAACAGTACAAAGAACGTATCAACGTTTGGTACAGAAGAAAATAAGCAATCTGCATTTGGTATGGGTACAAATAAACTATCTACCTTTGCTGTACCAGAAAATAAAGTACCAACGTTTGGTAGTACTGAAAATAAACCTTCAATTTTTGGATCAACCGATTCAAAAATGCCTGTGTTTGGAAGTACAGATAAAACGGCTTCTCCGTTTAATCCAACACCTCAAGCGTCAACTGGAACCCCTTTTGGTGTGCAATCAGGAACACCAAATCTTTTTGGATCATCTGTTACTCCTGTTTTCAGTAACCAAACACCTTCAACGTTTACTACCGAATCTACACCCAATATATTTGGATCTTCCTCGAAGCCGGGTCAAAGTAATTCGTCAACTTCAAATTTATTTACATTTGGTGGTACTGCTAATCAACCAGCAGCCCAACAAGGAACTGGATTCAATTTCTCTACAAATACTAATCCTGCTGAATCGACTCAGAAACCGTTATTTACATTTGGTAGTACTGCAACTGTCCCACAAAGTGGCGGTAATTTATTTGGAAATACATTCAATAATGCTGCATCAACAAGTAGTTCGGGATTTACATTCAATGCACCTAAACCGGAAACGCCAGCATTTGGCCAACCAACCACTGCAACTCCAATTTTTGGCACACCACAGGCTGGTGTTCAAAATCAACCATCGTCATCATTTGCATCTACCGCTGCAAACACTGGATTCAATTTTGGATCTACAACAGCCCCTGCTTCTTCAGGAGGTTTCAACTTCGGTGGAATGGTAACTATAATACTTGTGTAAATTTTTTCTTTTATTATATATTAGCAAATTTTACATTAAATGTGTAACTTTTTTTTACAGGCACCTGCTTCTGCACCATCTACAGGATTTAATTTTAATCCTCCTAATAACACACCAACGTTTGATCCCAATACCCCACCATCATATAACTTTACTGGCGGAAATGCGCCTGCAACATTCAGGTAACTATTTAATATTTTACGATAGAAATTATCATTATTATTAAACTACATAAAAATCATAATGTTGGTAATGCATTTCAATAACTAATAAACAGATTTTTTTATTTAGAATATGTTGTAGCTTCAAGATTAAAAATAGAGTAAAAAAAAATAGGCTGTCGTATTGATTATAAATATTTCTTATAAACTGCTATATTCTGTTTCAGTGGTACACCTACTTTGACGCAACGGAAAATCAAGAAGGCTTTTAGAAGAATACGGTAGAGGAAAAAGTAACGTATCATCCTAGTTGCACATGTACCCGGATGTACTTTTATTTTTGTTTTATGAAGCCGTGTATGTGAATATGTCTTTTATGCTAAAAGTTACAGTATGATAAACAGTGAAAATATCATATACCGATCGATCACATTAACGTGGTGGTATACCAAGCATTTTATGTAATATACTAATTTGCCAATGGGGTATGCTTGCGTACAACCACTTGTGTTCTACAGGATCTGTAAATTATAAATTATTTAAATTATATAATAATAACGAATGACACATTAATATTGGCATGAAGCCACTTTTGCAAATAAGACAGATCATAATGCCATTTGCATTACTAATACCTTATGCCCAAACAAGACATTATATACGTTTACTGATATGACAAGTTAATTTCATGAAATGAGAGTACCTCGATGAAAAAGAAGCACTTAATGAAGCACTATAGAAGTGCAAATTATTGAGGATGACAAGTGGGAATATATCCCTCAGGTAAGTATAAGTCATTCACAACTCGTGACAATGTTTTTGTAATTGAAGAAAAGATGTACTATCAAGATACAAGGATTAAAAGTTATTATTTTTTTGTAAAGAACAAGATGACACAGGAAATTGAAATAATATTACATTGTGGACCGTATATAAATTCTGTTATTGTTACCTGGCTAGTTATTTTTAATAAGTTTAGAATACACGATTTTACAGAGCGAGGTACAGAAATTTGATGGAGCTTAATGAGAAGTGAATGACGATATAATTGATAAAATTGTTTTATTCATTTTTTCTATAAACTTCGCCACGAGTATTGTGAATTGACTGAATATCAGTGAAATCCCACTGCGTATAGACATTAATTATATTTTAATTAGCATTTTATGGACCGTTCTACAATCTTTGTAGTACTAGTCCAAAGAAAATGTATCATAAAAAAAAAAAAAATGGCATTCGGATAGTACAAACTCACGATTACTGAACAATTGCATCGAGTAGTCGAAATTGTATATTTTTTTTATATATTGAATGAAACTAATCCTATAATACTGAATGCCATTTTAATAGAATTAAATTATAGTAATATTGCGTGTTTTACTTTAGTATGAATGAAAAACGAATCAAGGAATACCTTGAGTGAATATAAATTATTACGGGACTTCTAAAGAGTTACCTTTTTCTTTTCATTTGTTACTAAATCAAACGTACTTTTATATGCAATATCTGTTATCAGCTGTGTACATTGTTATTACTTCTGCAATATAAATTATAAAAACGTATCACTCTCTATTATTAAAAAAAGAAGAAACTCCAAGTATGAACTTTTCAAACAAATAATTTGTATATCAAATTCTTTTCTTTTCGAGAATTACAATTATTATTTTTTTCTTAATATTTTTATATTTTATTATTGACGGAATTATAAATTTTTTACAATGTGTGCAATTTTAGCTAGAGTGATATTAGTTTCAATATTTGTAGGTATAGTAAAACTGTTTTCGAGACACTAAGGACCTGTAGAACAGAATATTCTTTTTAGAAGTCCCTAATTGCAGAAAGTAGTTAGTTGACGTGTTAATGATTAATGAATTAATATGAAATCGTGCACGTCCTATTTAAGACTAGGATAGTTATATCTATAATGTTGGCTTAAAATTGACAGTAGCCAAGAATAACTCGGCACAAGACCCACCTTCTGCCATAATAGATACATAGGTACAAAACAACTGTTACATATTGTTACTTTGTATGTTGTATAATATTTACATTTGTAGTTTTTAAGACATTTTGAGTTTTGCTGCGTACATATTAAGAAAACAAGGATAACGAAAGATAATACCTTGATTTCATTGTGGATAATTTACAAATTACATATTTTACAAATACCCTTCGTAGCTGTTACTTATCTGCTATGCTACAATAATATTGCTAGGTATGTAAAGAAATGTATCAACATAGTTAATTGATTTTTGTTTTTATATCATTAAAATTATATCTATCAATAAAAACATGAGAAGCAGTTCGATGACAGAAATTAATGAGTTCATACTTACAGTACCTTTTAATATATTTGTTGTGTAAAGGAAACAAAAAGAGAGCTCTTGTCTACGAAGGGTTCTTCCGTATATAGTTGTATTGTGTAATTTAAGAAATGATAGATTTGTATAAT
Source organism: Osmia lignaria lignaria (assembly GCF_051020975.1). Lineage (NCBI taxonomy): Eukaryota > Metazoa > Arthropoda > Insecta > Hymenoptera > Megachilidae > Osmia > Osmia lignaria. Next base: position 7,336,865 of record NC_135044.1, on the reverse strand, counting down.
AATTACCAGCAGAAGCACTAACCAATGATAAAGTGAGGCTGCGCTGAGATATGTCTATGCTGCTGTCTTGCACTGTGAACATTCTCTGTCGAGGCTGTGTCGTCCATTTGTCTATCCCCTAGACAAATTTCCAAATTAATAAATATATCAAATACTGACCTAAAGGGGCAGTACCTTTGTATTAAATCTCGTATATGGCCTTAAAATCACATAACGAGCGTATGATATAGATGTATTAACGATTGTAAAACAAATCATATTGGAATTGTTTTGTAGCAGTTTGTACTCTCCATTGCAATATGTTTGCATAAACACTTGAAGAGCACTACATTGAAATCGTTCAACAATAGACCTGTAACATTTCATAACTTGTAAAATATTTGCTCTTTTATAAGTGACATTTGTTGTAACAAGCGTTAAATACCCATTTAAATATTCATTTTTATTACAACTTAACCATACATGTACTTCAATTAAATTGTTCTAAAAATGAGAAAATAGCAATCAACACAGGAAAAATAATTTATTGATAAAAATGACAATTATTAATGGTTCTTTAATTGCTATATTTTTTTTATTTGACTAGAAGAAACAAAGGAAAATTCTGAATATCCTAACTTCATACTAATAATATAATCCAGAAAATTTTTTAATTTTAATGTACAATACTTCTACAAGTTATGAAATGTAAAATAAAATGAGTCAGATGTTCAGAGGCCTTATTATAATCTTAGTCCATGAAAATTATGCATTGTACTGAATTTACACGAATATCTGTAATGATTATATTGAGGATATATTAATCAATGATCTAACGTTCAAAAAAGAGAGAGAGAGTTTGTTATAAAATAAGTCCAATGACTGACTGTAATTAAATACAATGTACATGGGAGAATGTTCACTGTATGCTTCAGGTGCTATGGGGATGTTATAACATTCTCATGACATGGTATAATGTTAGATAATATTGTAAAGAATTATCGGTGTTTCTCAATCGATAAAATCACTTCTAATTCGGTAATCATTAATCGCACAAATGAAGTATGAAAAATGCAAACAATTCACTCTTTTTTTTTCAAATGAACTCAGGAAAAAAATTTCAATTATGACTGTTTTATTTTACACTAAGCATAGTAACACATAGTTTATTGAAACATACATACATACATAGTAATAAAAAAGAGATTATAATAAAAATACCCGTGTATATTACATATAACAGAAATAACATCTATTTGCAAAACAAGTGTATAAATATGTAATTATAATTAATAAAACCTCGATAGCCTCATATCGTATAATTTATTGTATTAAATGTGACATGTTGCTTTAATGCATAACATTTGTGATTATGACGAAGGCTATTGAGAACTCGCGTTGAGAAACACCGTGAACAGGATACATTCACGTTAACATTATTACCAATATTATTCTTAAATACTATCCTCCGCTGTACTCATAATAATTATATTATACAATATTAAGATACATGAAAAATATCAATCGAAAAAAAAAACAATGTTTAATTTGGGTTTACAATTTTTATTTTGTAGCTAGTAAAAATAACGATTTTAGAAGGGCATTTAGATATTAATGCGAATCAAGAAGTTTAATTATATATCATACCAACTAATCACACTTACAGCTTAATTCTTTTTTAGTAAATGATTTTAAAAAAAAGGTATGAGAAGAAAATATGTGCACAGGTACTTTGTAAAAAGCTTCTTGATTTGCATTAAAAAAAAAAAAGTAATTTGAAAAGAAACGTTTAGAATTCAGTCGCAGTCTCAAATTCTTTGATGAAATGTATCTGTTTCGTGATTAGATTTCATGTTGCTTTTTATTTCTGTAAGTATTAAGCTCACTCCTTAACAGTTCCTTAAAGAAATATACAAAGTAAGAAATCCATATTATAACTTACTGTAGTATTCGTGGTTTTATCATCCTGAACAATATATATATATATATATATATATATACTCGTTTTATGTTTTCTTCAGTGAAAATACTTTATTTTAAGCACAGTAAAGTAACTAATTTTTTTCATAATGTTTTGAACGAAAATAGAGTGGGCAGAATATAAGTGATGGAAAATTGAAGTTCTATTCCACACAAAATAGCTCAGTGATTATTGTTTAAAAATTCTAATTCTATGTATATAAATATATATATATATATATATTAATTAAAATTTCTAAGGATCACATCGTCTACTACATTTCAGTTTTTGCTTACAAGAGCTAATACAATGATATAACGTAATTCATTTTTTCTTATGTTGTATAACTGTATGAGGAGCTATGCAGAAAATAAAAATTATTTACGATTAAAATATATTAAGTGTTTCACTTATTTAACCGATTTTGGCACATTCTATACAATTTCTTTTAGCAATATACCATCAAAGTACTTTCCAAAAGTACTAAGAATAATACAGATTAAGTTATTGTAAATCTCTAAAACTATTTACAAATACCTTTTATACAAATTATAATTTTCTAAACATTTTTACTTTTCTTCTTTATATATCATACTTAAAGAAAAGTTTATTAAACATGTGAAGAAAATTATTATAATTTTACAACAGAAGAAAATCATTTTTCTTTTAAATAGTCTGGGAATTAGGTAAGACAGTGGCGATAAAGAACTGAATTAAAACTTCTGGCACGAATTTTATTCCGAGATTTACAACAAAAATGTTTCAACTAGTTAAAATGCCGCTTACTCTTGGGATATGAAACATTGACACGTATAACATAGGTAATACAAGACGATGTGGACAATTTAATAGTTTGCAATGAACTGATAGAATAGATTGATTTTCTATTTACTTAGTGTTGTGTTTGCATGTGGATAGGCCTTTTGTGCTTCCCAGAGAGGGGGGCTTTTCAATTAATTATAAGACTCGTTAGTTGATAAACGAAACAACCGATCCTCTCTGGGCAGCCCATATATTCATTACTATTTTTTACCGTTTCTATCATGATATTATAATTTAGGTACAATCTTAATTATTCAATATTAATGAGAATATTAATAATTATGTTTTATTTTTTGCATGAATTATAGATTGTAATTATAATTACTTTATAAAGTTTCTTACACTAAGAATCATCAGACATGAAGGAATTTTGGGATTTTAGCTCCTCCAATGTTTGAATTTGTTGACGGAGAAATAATATCCTAGAATATTAAGTTTACCAATTCAATTTAAAAGTAATTTCATTATTATCTTATAGGTATGATTTGAATATAAAATATGAGTGTACATATACCTTTGTTCCTGTAAAGTTGCCTGAATCTCTGTCAGCCTCACTATAGATCGTGCCGTCTTTAATTCTGCCGACACTCTTGTACACTGTAAACTTCCCATTGTGTGTGCTTCCTCACTAAGTTTCTGTGCCTATAAGTGACAATTACCGAAATATTTTTTATCATACCATTCATAGATATATCATATTATCTTATATACATATATGACATAACTATGATGAAATAACTATATGTGTGTGTATGTATTACATGTATATACCTGTTTTTCAAGGATATCAGCAGGAAAGGCACGCACGTGTTGCGTTAGATCTTCCCGATAATGATTAGCAAGTGAAGGTGTTAAAGAAGGTGTTAAAGGAGGCTGTACTCTAGATAATGCTTGTAAACCTGTATTACTTAAATTTCCAAGAGAACCTAATGTGCTAAGATTTTGCAATGAGCTTAAACCTTGCACTCCAGAATTCGTACCCCCAGGACTTGTTACTGTGAAAGAAAAATAAACATATAGTTATTAAATGTTAAGTTTTATCAATTCAAACAATAGTACAAGTTTATCGTTCATCGTCAATATACATTTTCGTGCATCAATGCAATCCTGGGTTTCCGAATGCGTCGGAGTTGGTGGTCCCTCGCTTGTAATGTTGCCACTTGTATCAACTTTTAGCGGGACCATTACATCATTTCCACTATTATTTCGGTCACCACTAGCCGACTGCTGGAAGAAAAATATAATCAAATAATTTTTATTATTATCATCTACCTGTTTCACAGAATTAATAAACTGTTTATTAATTCAACTCCAATTTGAATTTAAAAAATGAAAAAATAAGGAATAAATGCTTACTATAAATTTTAATATTATAATATGAAAAAAAAATGTTGCTGAAATCTCTGTAAAAAAATTTAGATTAATTACCTACAAAAATGTTATCCTTAAATTATAGAACACACTTACTTGTCTAGACAATAAAATAGCGGCTGTTTGAAGTGTTTGTAGTGCTTTTTGCGGTGTAATGTCAGGTTGTTCTTTATTGCCTGTGATTTGTGATAAAAGTCTTGGAAGATTTGCTAGTGAAACTGGTGGCCCTGGAGCATTACTATTTCCTTGTTGTTGCGTCGGTGAATTAAGTTTACCAGGTGTTTGTGGTGTTGACGGTGGATGTGATGTTAACCGAGGTAATGCTATAATCAATTATTAATCTATCAGTACTTTTCTTTTCCTTTTATCATTGTATTGTATCCAATAAATAAAACATACCAGTGGCCAACAAAACAGGACCTTGGGGCAGTGGGTCGTGAGTGCAAGATAGAGGTTCAGAAGTTGGTGTAGAATCACCTGGTGATATATCCATATCCTGAGCTTGACGCTCACCTCCTGCATCCTCTCTACACGATTCGCGATCTCTTTCACGTTCACGTTCTCTTTCACGTTCTTTCTCTCTTTCCCTTTCCCTAACTGATACATCTTCCCTAGTACTACCACCACCACTTCCACTGCATGAACTCCAATATTCTCGTTTATCGGATTGACGCGATGATTTACCATCTCGCACACTGCTACTGCTATTTGACCGCGAGTTGGAATGTTTATCATGACCTGCGAGACAAAAGAAATGAAAAACCAAAATCTTCTAAACTGAATCACTTTTCTGACTTTGGTTATATTAATTAGTTGAAGTTATGAGAAATTCAGAAATTCAGTTGTTTAATATTTATCTGTATGGGGTGACTCATTCTTCAATTAGAAAAATATCATTTTCTATGCTTCAAGTATAAAATGATAAACATAAATACACAATAAATTAACTGAACTTCCTTAATTAATAAAATAACCCTTTCGCTGCAGATAATGGACATGCGATAGTCAGTTAATTGCAAGAGATTAGTAGCAAACAAATTATTTACCAAGCTTTAATGATTTACGACTATTACACATTTGATACTGCAGCGAAAGGAATTGATAACATGCAAAGTACAACCATTTGTTTTTAATTAAAAACATTTATTTAGTGATATAATATCGTTAAACCTACTTGACCTAGAAGAATAATCATTAGATTGACGTTGTCGATTATCTGTTCGACTAATCCATTCCCGTGGCTTTTCCCACTGAGAAACTTCTGTTTTACAGTTGTAATAATACTTCTTCCCCGAAGAACTCATGTGCTCTGACCAATCACCGAACCTGGCCGAACGTTCCATTGCACCTCCTCGCTCATCACCACGTTTATCCTAAACAGACTGTTCTAAAATTTCCGGAAACGATTGAATCGATGGAAAATATTTATAGGAATTCCAAAACTTGTTCGAAAAGATGAAATTATTTGGCCACGTTGTTGATCCTGTGTACCTATCAAATCTTCATTTTTCAATACTTTATCACTTTAAGGAATTTGTAATTCTTCAACAACATACTTGACTTGACTATTGATTTTAATATCTATTTATTTAACTTTTACATCAAACTTTATATCAAAGATAAAAATTTATTTGTTATTTTATTCAAAAATTTATTCAATGTGATATTTATGTAATTTTACTAATAACATTTGAAGTAATACTTGATACTGACCTGACAGGAATTGTGTGATAATTTCCTTTGAGATGAAGACTCTCTTGATGAATTTGATGATAATTTTATAGGATGTAAAATCTGTAACAATAAAGAAACATTTATATCAACATATACCACTACTTGAAACATTTCAAACAACTTCATAAAATATTCAGCATTACACATAATACATACTTTATTCAGAAAATTTTACGTAACTAAAATTAATTGGGGGTATTACGTGCTACTTAATTCGAAGTTTATAACAAATTTCATACCTCTCCACTACTCCTATCGTGGTTGGTCCTGTGTTCTGAATCTCTGCTCTCACGGCTTCTCTTGTCTTTTGGGGATCGTGCACAATCTACACATATGCAAGTAAGCATGTTACAGCTGAAAATGTTAAGACACAACCCTGTTTTTATACTGAAGAAAGAGGAATTAAATCTTTATTTCTCAAAGAAAAAAGTGTTATACAGTCGATTTTGTAACAGTTTCTTTTTTATATAATTTGAAACATAAAATTTTATTTATAAAATGAAATGAAAACATGTCACTTATTATATTTAATGAAAATCTTACTCAAATAAATAAATATAAAATATATTTATGTTCATTATTCTTGTATAATTTGTATAATTATTTTATGCACAAGTTTATTCTATATTTGTGCACAATAGTGAACTATGAAGTTTTTAAATTATATTCTAAATTGTGTGCTTCTATACATAAAACGTGTGTAGAATATCATATGTAACAAATGGTATTTTATTAAATAAAATTGGTAATATTCTTCTATTTCCAAATAATAATCCGTTTTTTTTTCCCAATTGATTTAGGAAATATTTTTATTCCAATTACATAAAACTTTAACTTTTAACAATGCAAAAAACACTTAATTCTTCCTTATTAATTATAATCTTTAATTTTTACTGGTTGTAGCAAAATTGACTGTATTATTGTTCTTCATAAAATAATTACAATTATTGAATTTTTCAATACAATATTTTATAAATTCATGACTATGTTTCTTAATTACTTTCTTAGTGATTTACTTTGGATATTACTTTAAAGTACATTAAACCTAAACCATATTGAACAATTAAGAGAAACAGATATAAAATTTAATTACCCGAATACTTGTCCCTAGAGGAGGATAACTTGTAGTCTCTATTTTCTCTCTCCTTCTTGTAAAGGGGTTTAGATGTGTAGCTGCGAGGACTATCTCTGTCTGTTCCCATGCCCATACCCAAGCCCGCTGCTGGACTGTAAGAGTTGCCATTTGGGGAATCTCGCATACGTCCTTCGTAACGACCATCTGATGATGTCGTTGATGAGGAATAACCACCCTTAGAACTGCTGTACTTTGCGTTCTGCAATAAAAAATATTCAATGTAAGTAAAGCAGACATTTTTTATTTTGTGAAAAATAAATAAAACAAATATTAAATATTCATATCATTTGATATCATTTTTTCAATTTTACATAAATAAAACATATTAGGATCACAATATAAATGTAACAAACATCTGTAATACATAAAATAATCATGCAATGGTAAAAACAAGAGTGCAAATTTTTATTTCATCTACATAGAATACATTTTATGAAGAAAATAGTTAATAATGTACTTTGTTTTAATGAATAATTTAATATAACTTTCATGAATTACATAAAACTGAATGAACCTATCTAATACAAATTAAGTATGAGATTAGTTAATATTAGTAGAGGTATAACTTTTATAAATAACCTATCACAAAGGAAATTCTAATTAAAATGTCAGTATAATATTTCTAAATCACTATTAGTAATCTACATAATGAAGAATGAATTATTGATTTTCTACAAGTGAGGTTATATTTACAAGATGAAAAAAATTGTCATCTTTCACAAAACCTGATAAATATACGATAATTTGTACATTATTTTTACCACATTCAATGTAAGCTATAAACAATACATTAAAAATCATATAAATTTCATGCACATTTGTAACTATATTACATTCAAGGACAATATTACAATTAATGTTTTTAAAACATTTTAAAAACAATGCAATATTTTTACTAATTGGACTCATTTTTTTGAGCTAATTATTTGAAGTGAAAAAGAAGCATCTTTTTATGCACAATAGACTTTAGTTATATACATACATTCGACAAATGTGCATAATCAAAGTATCTGTACTTATAGCATTAAAATATTCGTTAGAACAGACAAATGATATGAATATTAAAGCAACTTACATACATTCAACGATGTTGTTAGTTGTTAATGCATAAAATGTATTAAATTTGTATAGAAAGAGAAAGCTATTTTTTTTACATTATCATGGTATGTTACAGAAAGTTATCTGCATAATATTACTGAAACATTAGATTATGAAGAATCTAATGTAATAACATAAACATATATATAATAATAATAATGTATATATCACTAAACACATAAGGATTGCATAAAAATTACACCACAATAAAATTAACAAAATAGGCGGGTAAATTACAGGAGAAATATCACAACACTGAAAAAGATGTTTGTAATGTTTCTAATACTTAAAGCCAATAATGAATTCTTTATAAATAATTTGTACTAATCGTTAGTTCATAATAACGAGCCGGAGGAAAAAAAAGTATGACTTAGAAAATATGAAAAGAACGATGACACAGATGATCGCGCAATTTTTCAAGAAAAAGCGTTAAATAAAGAGATGAATTTTATATTTTCTAAACAAAGGCGAAAAATAATCGCGGTAAAATTATGCGTGCAACCGCACTGTAGATAAATTACCCCCCTCCGAAATCCCCAACACCAATTGCTCGATGATATTTACCTGATAGGGATGGGCCTGGTGCTTTTCGAAGTACCTGAAATCATACAAAGTAAATGATAAATCGTATCGTTAGACAGCGGGTGTTCCGGGATGGAAAATGAAATTTCCATCGAGGAGAAACGTCCCGTGAATGGCGGTAGTAGTGATGTCGAGTGGGTCGGATGGACGGACTTGGTGATGAGAGGTGAGGTGAGTAGAGGTTGGTTGTGTCAGGATTGGGTATTTGACGGCGGTACCCTACCCATCGCTGATCCTTTGTGGTTTCCTCGCATGCATTACCATCAATGCCGGTGTCTGTGGGAAATTCGCGGCCTCGGATGTTCCCTTTTCGGTTGGTCAATGTCATAAAAACAACATTAACGCTTATTTAACAGTCAACTTTCTTTCTACCCGGACGCCATGTCACATACGTGATCGGCCGCTAGCGGTTATTATAGCTGAAAAGTTCGCGCAACGTCTGCGCTTCTGTATGCAACTTCTCTTCTCAGGAGCGTATATACTAAACGCTTTAAATTGACACTGATTGACACCATACGTTCGACTACACGTGACATAACTTGTGTCAGACGACTGTTCGATCAAATTTCTGTCGTAAGATTTTTCATACAATTACACAATCATTTATTTTCACTATTTTAGAATAGTATCTCTGTTCTCTAATGATTTTCATTTTGTAAAGATTAGCAGTTGTTTAAATATTAAATCTAATCATAAGTAATAACTTAATTTCTAGAATGATGACCAGTTATGCAATCACGGTTTCAAAGACTCCAATTAATTTTAAGTGATAGAATAAAATTTATATAATCTTGATTAAACATGTATAGTTAAATTGAAAAATTATTAGCGTAAAAAATTTATTATTTCTGAGAATGCATAAGGGTTCTTCAAAAGGAGTGACCGTTCCTGTATTCCGAATTTCCGTGACGAATGCTTTGAACGCTAGAATCACGACGACGTTAAATTAACAATCGGTGCCAGGCGTTGCGTTTCACTCAATTTTCGAAGAACTATAACAAGTTTTAAGTACGACAAGCGACGGCGCAGGTCAGCAAAATTATCGTCGCATGCGACTGTGCTGTTGCAAACACTGAAAAACTAAAGCAATGAAACTGTTAATTCACAGAGAAAAAAAATAACAACTGTGCCCATTTAATTTTCTTTTCTTTTGGGTATGTAGTAGTAAGCGTTGTAAAAGCATAAATCAGGGGTGTGGGGGTGTTTATAATGCCGCACATTGGACACATTCTTAAACAAGTTCGTATTAAGAAAAACTTCCGCTCTTTCATTGTTGATTGTTGTCTTTTTAGATATTTTCTACGATGTACCTTCCCACTGACACGCGATCACATCGATCATAAGAATATAGAAATTGTACCGAATGTTGTACTGAAAGGTGTATAAGGAATTTGGCTATAATTGCGCTGAAAAGATTAGGTAATGTTCCCTTTTATATAACTTATGGATATACTATAAAATTATAATATTTAATCTATTAATAATTACTTCTTATTTCAAAGATAATAAAAATTATATATGGGTATTATTGATAACTACATATGCAACCACTTGTTTCTAGGTTTTATAAAATTTATTTTGAATGGTAGTCATGGTTCCACCTCCACCAGAGATGAATCTATGCAATTCCTTTACTTTGAATGATAATTTGAAAAATAAGAATTCCACAAGTAAGAAGCATATTATTATTCTAATATACTATGAGAGGTATAGGAAACAAAAATATTAGCAGTTAACAGTTCTTATTCATTACTTACGTTGAATATATTTTTAAAATAAATTAATGTTTAAGTCTTATGCCTCTCATATAATTGGACATGTATAAGATATTTTAGTGTTATCTTAATTTTTATATTTTTATAGCAGAATTTTATACAAATGAAATAACAATGGATGAAAGAGATGAAATAGATTTTGTATGGATGCACAAAAAGTATACCAATATATCTACAAAACATGAAACTGAAGAGGTTTTAAACAATCAATTTATTGATGCTAAATTATGTGAAAATATATTTCCATGGTTTAATAAATTTAATAAAATAATGTGTTCATCTGTGGGGAATAAGAGTTACCCATTATTAAAATATTTACTTCTTCTCTATAAACAGTAAGATCATTATCTTTGATCATTTAAGAAATATTGAAAGTATATATAAATAAAAAACAACTGATTTTTATTAAATGTTTCAGAAATATTTTGAAGAGTATAAATATGTATTGTGAAAAGACATCAGATATGATAAAGTTAAAAAACCATATAAGTAATACATTAACATTTTTCCATCTTTATTGGCATGAAATTAAAGAGGTATTTTAACATTATTAGTTTTAATTATACTTAAAATGTTGATTTATGAACATCTTACTAAATATTTTATAGGATGCAGATGATTGTGATTGGTATTTAAATGAAATGTCAGCATTATTAGGAATGTACATAGACATGGAATTCCAGACCTTTAAACAAAATATGGATTCTTCTAAACTGGCAGCCAAACTTCTTTCAGTATTGTGGATATATTTAAGTAAGTTTACACTCGTTATAGGAATTAACATATTTATAATAATTATCTATTCAATTTTGTTTCAGATAATTCAGAAAAATATATCTTCAGAGTATTACTTAAACTTCAATTTGTTACTAAAAAGTACTCAAAAATATGTGATCCTATATTCATGTATGTAAACCTTTAATATTTTTTTTATTACTAATTTAAGAAAAGAAAATTTGTATTGTACAATACTGAGCATGGTAAATTTCCCCAGGAAAAATGGCGATACCCCTCTCCGTTTTCCTGAGTTCCCGGCCCTTCTGATGCCCTTCTGATTGCTACCCTTTTAATGCCATTTTTTCCTAAGAAAGTCTACTGTGCTCGATACTGAACAATACTTTATATAAAAAATTTTTTACAATAGGAAAAGTTTTACCAGTTTAGAAAAAAATATGGAATCTCTGATAGACATAGATTATGTTAGATATTTGCTTGTTTTAAAAATGTGGAAAAGAATGAAGGAAAACGTTAAAGAGAAAAAAGAAGTGAATAAGATTGCTTTAACAATATTGGGGTCATGTATACCGAAAATGCGTGATGAGTTGTTGAAGATTATACCAAAACCTCCCATAGAATATGAAAATGAAACTATCTGGTTGTTGCAACCAAATGTATTTGACTTAAAAACAGCATCCAAGAACTTCTTAGCATTTGAGGATGCAATGTCTGTCCGTTTTAGGGATTCTCATTTAGCAAAAATTTCTAATTTAAACGATTACAATACTTGACAGGTAATTTTTACATTATAAAATATTCATAGTTTTCTGTAAATATAGCGATTGTTTAATATTTTCTTAATTTCTAACATTTTCAGATTTTGTTCTGTGATGTTCAAGAACATACTACAAACCATGAGTGCGAAAGAAGGAAAGTAAGGAATTTAAGAAATGATTGTTTCTTCGAAAATGACATACAATTTAATAAAACTATCGATCAAATGTTTGTAATTAATGCAAGAAACAAGTATAGAAAACATAAAAAAGTGTCGAAATTAAAACCCGGAGAAGTAATATTAATTGATTTAACTAAGGAAGATGAATTGACGATAAATAAGAAGAAGAACAAAAGAAGAAATAATAAAAAATTGGAATGGTTACAAATGACAAGAAAGAAATATAAAGTACAAAAGCAAAATAATGAAGTAAAGTGCAGTAGTCAAGCGGAGATTGTAGTTCATAGTAAAGAAAACTCTGAATATTTTACAGATAATATTCTTTTGGAGCATTCACCAGTTTTGGACAATAAAATTAGTGAAAGTACAGAAAGCTGTACTTCATTGGAACAAGAACCAATCAAAGATAATATTCATGTTAATTTACAAAGCATATATGGTTATATTTTAAATAAAAGAAATAACGAATTAAAATGTTTACTTCAACACAAACAATGTGATACATCATCATTAAAACAAATTAATTTACAACGCCATAAACTGTTAGCATTATTAAAACTTTTAGATACAGTGGGACAAAATATTAAAGTACCAAAAACTATATTAAATCTACTTAAGGAAAGTAGAGAGGAAAATGAAATGTCTCAACATACCTTTATTTCTAAAAGTACAGCCAATAAATCTAGCGTAATAGATACTCAGGGTAAAGAAGAATCATTCTTTCAACCGAAAAGTTCCATAGAGACAATACCCTTGTCAAATGAGTGCCAAAATAATTTAACAAGTACACAATCTATAAAGCAAGAATTATCAACAAATTGTAATACGACACAAGCTGATACATATTGTCGAAATCAACCTGTTTATGTACAAAGTGATTGTCATTTACATGATTTTATATCTATGAACAGCCATGGTTCACAGGTAACAGAAGCTGTGAAACAAAAACTTTCTTGTGACACTCATGAATGCACAAGTTACTGTAAAAAGATTGAGATGAAACCTTTTTCTTATCATAACAATAGTATATTTAATATGATAAAAAGCGAAGATGCGACACAAAATAGTACCACAGACAAGAAATTAATTTGTGACAAAAATGTAATATGTATGTTAAGCGACCTTGACAAATGCATGAACGTGTTAAATCGTATTGGTGAACATATTATGACAGTACATGCAGAAAAACAACGATTAGACTGTTCGGATAAAACAGATATGTGTACCGTTGCTACTACAATTTCTGAAAATCAAATTCCAGGATCGTCATCCAGTTGGGTGCAAAATATAAATTCGTTTACAAATTTAGAGAAATTGAATAAAATTTTAGAATTATATGATAAAAAGGAATTACCGAATATGTGTAATTGTCAAGATTTTCACAGATGGAATGATAAAGAAACCAACACTACATTGAATCAACTGAAATATGATTCGAATAAGTGTAAAAAGATCATTGTTTCGACATCACAACCCAGAGATTATTACACTCACGGCAAAGACAATGAAGATAAGTCTTCTCGAAGTTTTCTTTGCAATCATATAAAGTCTGAAATTGAACAGTCTGTTAAGAAAGAAGATAATGAAAGTTTCAGAATTTTAAGTGACGAATCCGAACAAACGAACGAACTTAAAATGACTCTATTAACGAATAATCATACCAACGAATTTTATATGAATGATCCCAAAAATATTAAAGAACCAAATCAAGATGTACATTGCGAGAATTTTTCAAAAAAGATTAATATAACGAAAACACATTCCGTGGATGAATTCGAGAATACTGATATTTTAGATAACATTCTAAATGGAGATATAACCATTGAAGATGAGCAAGAGATTATGGAAAATTGGCAGTCGCCACTGATGTCGCCAATTAATTATGATAATTCAAACAATGTGTTAAATTGTATTGCAGAATTTTTTTCACAATCTGAACATACGCATTCAAATAAAAAGGAAGAAAAATATATTGTAACAGATTCAGAGAATACTCAAACACCATTACCTGAGGGTAGTCTTGGAACAATTGGAATTCTAAATTCTTTATTCGATTTTGATTTAACAAATATGGATTTTCCTTCAAACGATTTTATGTATTCAAATGTACAAGCAGTTAATCCACGATTAATTAAAAAATCATTTGAAACAGAAATTTTTTCAACCAAAGATTACGATAGCTCTGAATTAAATTCTCAGGACCAAAGTTTTGCAAGAAATAAAGAAAATATTTTTTTGCAAAAGGAAAGAGAACTATGTAGCAATTACAATTATTTAATCGATAGTAGTGTGGATGTGGTTGGATTTGGATTAAATACAAGTAAACAAAAATCACTTGAATTTCCTTCGCTAATTAAAAATTTATCTCCTGATCAATCAGCTAATTTAGTGAATTCAGATGGCATATCTTCTGAAGTAAAAGAATCATTTCCTAAGTGTTGTCTTTCTAGTCCTATTAGTAAGCTTGATACCGATAGTATAACAGAAAAATCCTATATTTTTCAAAAGGAAGATACTGTTAACCAAATCGAATGTTTTAATGATACAGTAAATCAAGTTTCATCTGAAATTTCTACTTCCAATGAAATTCCATTAAATCCCTCAATAAATTGCACATCAAGACAGCAAGATGATATTCAATCATCGGATAAGCATGTGTATTTAGAATTTGAAACGAATCCTTCATCAGTAAAACAGCCTTTAGATTCCTGTGACTTACTGTCTTCCATCGATTTAATGTCGTGCAATACAAATACAATTCCACAGTGTATAGAGGATGAATATGAAAGCTCCATAAAGCAGAAAAACATGCAACATTATTGTACAGAGAAGAAAAATTACACTGCAAAACATAGAATAGAAGTTTGTACACAGTCTAGATCATCCAATAGAAAATTAAAATGTAAAAAGAAGATTAAAATGAAAAGAAAAAAGGAAGAATCATCTTCGTCTATTGTTCAATCAAAGCATAATGAATTAAGTTTAAGATGTTCACAGCTTACTGGTATTAACATTCTTAATCATCAGGATACGCAGAATACATGTGAATTACCTTTATCAACATTTCATGTATCATATTGTCAAAAATCACCACAAATTACATGTACTTCTGAAAATGAATACAAACAGTTCAAATGTGTAGGCATTCAGAGATTAAGAAATATATCTCAACGAAAACAGCAAATGTTATTGAATTTCCATAACGATACTGTGATAGATGCAATTTTCAAAGAGGACCCAAAATTAGAGAATTTCAAACACATCACGGAAGATAACATCTCGGAAGATTCAAATGTATCCTGCTCACTTGAAGATTCACATATATCAGATAATAAAACTTCTATAAAATTTTTGAAAAACAATACAGAACTTCATGAAGATGTTAGTAAAGTAAATGTTACAACTGATATTTCAAATAACACGCTTGTTCAATCTGATGCCAACTGGTCGTTACAAAATGCAGATAAACAGTCTTCAAAGCTTATTGAGAAACAGATGATTGTAACTTTAGATGAAGAAATGCCCTTAAAGAGAAGAAAATTAGCTTCAAAGCTTTCATCAAATTTGGAAGCAAATGCAGTTGTGTATTCTGTAAATCAACAGAAAATGCAAAAGAAACATTTTACTTCTGTAAAAAAAGGTAAAGTTATATTTTTGTATTCTTTGCTTCATTTTAAACATAAATTAGCATTTTCTTTAATCTTTGTTTTTCTTCTTTAAACATATCAGTTTCTGTGCATATAATATATATTTTCATAAAATCAAAATTATAGTACCAATAATGTAGTTTTATAATTTTACAAATCAAATTCTTTAGTATTGGATATTTTAATAAACAATTGATATAATTCTCTACATGGAAGATCTACACTGGAAGATATCATTCCAGTATGTTTAGTGCCTTACAATTATTGCATAAGTGCAATTCGTTGTGATAATAAAAATACAATAGACTTTATGTAAATGTATAATTCAAAGCAAAATATTTATTTTTAAGAAGTGTAAGAAAGTAATGTTGCCAGATACATCAACATTTCTTTTCTAACACTACTTTTTTATACTTAAGAATGTAATAATATTCAGGTAAGCTTATTTTACGGTTGTTTTGTATAAATCTAAGTTCATAATATATTTGTAATATAATATGTAATAACTGAATTATATATGTTAATATTTTGTTCACAGGTATCATATGTGCAAGTAGACGCAAAAAAGCGATAAGTGAGTAACAGTTAAAACATGTACAATATTTCTAAAATTAGCCTTACCCATTCATTAGAGTCAACAGGTGTTTTAAATACATTTGGAAATGTACTTCTACAAACTGCTACGAATTTAGAAAAATAAATTACTACTGTATGAATCTTTAAACAATTGATACAAAGATACATTATTTAAATGCATTTTCTTTACAGTAAGACAAACTTTTCAGGAATATAAAAAGAATTACTATTACTAATGTAATAAAAATATTAATAATTATAATAATTAAATTACTTGAATGTTTAAAAACCAAAAAGGTTGAGTTTAAAATGTCACAAAGTATCAATTTTATAAATTTACATTATTGTATGTTACTTCCAAAGAATTTTTAATAATAGTCCGTATCCTTTTATTTCTATTTCAGTACAAATAAAAATATGTATTGTGACACTTAATTATGAATTTTACTTTTTAAAATATTATATTAGAATCTAAAATAAATTTAAGAATTACTTAGATGTTATATTTGATCTTTTAAAATCTTTCCAATTTTTCTAAGCTCATCACTTTGTAAATATATATAGATATACTTAATACCATCTATAAAAAGTATGCCTTTAGATATAAAATTTATGACAGAAATGTTTTCAATGATCTCTTTTACAATGCTTAAATTATAGATATATGTTTTTAGTGTTTTAATTGTTAGTGATCTATATTCATTGTATTTTGTATTATTAGACTATTCCATTGTACAAATTTTACATATGTCATTCATTAATTTGTACAATAGTTTTATACAATAGAGGCTGCCAGACTGTTAATGATATGTTTTAAATTAAACACAATAAGATATTTTAAGTTATAGATTTAAGAAGGTACAAAATACCAAATACTTTTTAAAAAAATTAGTTTAAGTTACATAATATAAAGCAAATAAAATATATCTGATTGCTGAAAGTAAAGCGAAATATTAGTTTTAGATTTTTTAATACTTTCCCCGAAGCAAATATTATTGTATCTTTATTTTATCCTAATAAAATAATATTGATTCAAATTTCAGACTATGATAAAGTTATTTATACTCAGTTACAGAAACGTAATACAAATTAATATATATCCTAAAAATTATAGATGGTAATATAACTAGGATAATATGAAGTTTTTATATTTTGTAGAAATTTATAATCTCATTAAAATATTTAAAAACCGAATTTAAGAGGTACTTATTATTACTAAAAACAAATTACTTATTGCACAGTATGCATTAATAAATTATCACATGCAAATAGAATATGGAATGGAACCTTTGGTGATGAATGAATTGGATGAGGGTCATGAACTCATCAGGATCTTTCCTTCTCCATTTTAACAATGGAGAAGAAAACACTATCATTATATTGCTAATGTTTTAAACGTAAATTATTAATAGATCATTTCAATATATTTAAAGATGCTTGTATTTACAATAACTGTACATAAAAAGTTACAGATATATATTTTCATATTTCATTGAATTTAAAATAATTTGTATTATTTCTATATCTCCTACTTTTAAAAGCCTAATTAAAAATATATTCGGTATATAAGAAACTACAACTATATTTATTATATGCTTTGGAATTTAAAATAGTTTTATTTTTTATACATTCTTCATTCTAATTTAATCTTTTCTATGAGAAATGACAATATGAATTACTGTATCTAAAGTACATACATTAGCAACCCAAAAAAAATTTATATTCATAGAATATTTAAAGAATAAAAATTCATTAATGAATATATAAATATACCAAAAACACGTTTTATAAAATCAGGTATACTATTACAAATTAAAATCTTTTGTAAAAACGCAACTACAAAATAAAAAATAAAAAAAATAAAAAAATGTTAAAAGTATTCAGACAATTGTACCCTGTTATAAATTATATTACGTTCAGTTTTAGTTACAATATAAACGTAAAAGATGAATGTCTGGGAGGTAAATGTGAGGTAAGTATGTTGGTAATATACTTTTTAAAGAATTCAACCTATGTATGTAATTTACAAGTATAGGCAAATACGGGTTTATTACTACTAATATTATTTATTATTATAACAGACTGTTCTACACAGACACAATAATGAATTTTTTTCATGAACACGAATGAATGAGGGATTTGATGTGATGTTATTGTACTAAATTAATATCTCTGATATCAGACTTTCCTTAACAAATGCTTCACGCTGCATAAAACAATTTTCTCTATAAATAATCAGCTCATACCACGTGGAAGCAGTTGGAAATTATTTGATCACATAATTTCAATCAGTACATATAATCATAAATCTATTTAGGTTCAACTTAAAACTATCAGACTTCTTTTTCAAATGAATAAATAAATTAATGGTAACGATATAAGAACTTAGGAATACCATGTAACTTTTTGTTGAATGCGAGATTTATAGCTATTTGTAAACTTTGTACATATGATAAACTTTATTTTTTATTATTTATATCAAAGACGTTTCATCATGAAATAGTAAATTTGATTATGCTTAGTTGTATGACGAGGAACGAATTGTATATTTGTCGATGATGAGCAAAACCGTAAAATTCCATTATACTTTCTGTGATAAAACATTCAAGTAAATATACTATATATTAATAGAATCAGGTATAATAATTAACTAATAGTTGTAGACATGAACATCAAACATAAAGGATATGGCACTAGGGTATATAAGTCATTTCTGATTTTTAAATGACTGGACATGATTGTTACATTTACGTCAAAGACATTCGAACTAAAAATGAAGTAATAAATTGACTTGAATGATGATTAACGCATAAGATTCTTGGACGTTTATCCTTTAAACGTTACACTAACTCTTTCCATTTAAAATTTGTACAGTGAGGCATATTTTACCCACATTTGGAAAAAGTAGCCGAATAATTATTAAAAATATATGTAGAGTCTTTAAAACATAAATTAATGCAAAATGCTATTAATTCGAGTATCATATCAAATGACTTTTTATGTAAAAAAATTCCTATCCACTTTAACAACTATATAAAGACTAAAATGTTTCTTTTTATAAGTTCTATATAATGTTTTTAATTTTTTAATCTGATTTTTTTTTTAAGTAGCTATTATTCTGTTGTAGTTTCTTGTGTAAATAGAATGAAAGTTTTCATTTCTAAACAATTAGTGATGACTAGTTATGTTATCTGCATTGTGATACATATCTGTGTACTTATAACAAATTATGTTGGTATAGATATTAAGGGGACAGATCGAAAAATGAAATGTGACGTATCTCATTCTGCATGGGGGTACAATTACTTCTATGTAATTTGGCAAGTTTATTGACACTGTGGAGTTTGTATTTTCTTGAAGTCCTTGAATACGAGGGAATAATTTAATCTGAAATGTAAAATATTATTAATTTCTGAACTTACTATAACATAGTAACTATAGAATTAATATTGATATTATTCAAAAAAATATACTTTACAATTCATCATCAATTTTACCTATTCAAGTCTTGTTTGGCAACATTTAATTTTATCATCAGCCTGGTTGTCTTATTTCTCTGAATTTACATAATTCATAGAACTGTAAAATGTAAAACAGTTATTAAATTTTGAAAACACTAATTTAAAATTTAAAATAAAATTAAAATTAGTTGTATTTTCATGTATTATATTCATTCGTACTTTCAACGCTGTAAATAATTATGTAACATTATTTTTAATCTGAGAATTCTATAAAACATTTATATTGAAAGCCCTGCTTCATGATTGCAGACATTAAATTATATTAAATTTATTTTTACTTGTAAGTATATAAATCATCTTACCTTCAGTAGAATATTGATAAAATTGAAATTTCAGCATGTTATTACTTTGCATTACTATATCGTATATGTACAGAATTACGTATATACAAAAGTAATTCATTTCAGAATATACAAAATCTAGTCCTTTTAAAAGTTAAAATTCATTTTTAAATAATTTTAAATTCATTAAATTAATGAGAATTATTAAGAAACTAAGTATAAGTGAGCAAATTAAAAAGAAAAAAAAAAAAAAATAGAAAAAGAATGTATAATACTGCCCAGTCTTATACACAATAAATTTATAAACATTAAATGATCTTTTATAGCTTTTGTATAAAATCTAACGTGAACACATGTACGATCTATATGATCTCTAAATATCTTCCAGGTTGACGCATCGAGGTCCCTCCAAAAAATCTTCACTGACGTTGATCTTCAGAAGTTGTACTACGCGCACGAATCTTCCCGTGACGATTCACCTCCGTTTGTACAATATTTACAAATTTTACAATGCCAGTCTTATCAGATTAATGTACACTTGCTTTTTGTTTTTTACTTAGAATTCCGAGCAAACATTTCTTACAATAGGGAATCGTTATAACGAGGCGGTATCAATCATCGACTAGTCTTTTTACGTTTGCGTTTTGACTCACCGGACGGATTCCATTCTGGATCAACATCGGTGTAAGAATAATTTACCTTAGGAACGTTTCTCTTTGAACTTCTCGTTTGCCTTAAGGGTGTCTTTTTAGCCTTCTTATACGTTCCCTCCTCCCCCATCGACTCCATTTCGAATCTTTTCAACGACGTTATATCAGGCAAATTGATTTCTTTGCCCTCCACTGTCGTTTTCACTGTCCGTTGTAGGCAAGATTCTTGGCACAATGTACTATCAGGCTGATCGTTTGTCAAACGAAATTGACGTTCGATCTTTTTCGTATTCTCTTTGGTAAGATTTTGACGAGTAGCAGAGTCTTTTAAGTAACTTCTTCTCGCTAAGCCAGAACCGCAATGATATTCATCACGAGGATCCTCCTTGCTAGTGGAAAACAATTGGTATTCGCTCTTAAGAACAGATCTCTTCTGACTACTCTCTGACGCTTCTAAAGCAGCTATCGACATCATAGGCACAGCAGGATAATTATCCATCCTCTCGGCTTTAATCGGCATCTCCTCGTACGCCATAGCGTGCACCTTCAACCTCTTCTTCAACGGCAACTTGTTATCCGCCTCCTTTCTGAATACCTTCTTCGAGTCGCATTGCACCTCGAGCTTCTCCAACGTGTTACTCTGCAACAGGCTCTTCTCTATTTTACACAACAACTGATCATCGTACCGTTTCCCTATCACGGTCTCGCTTTTCGTTCTCTCATGCTCCTGGACGGTAGGGCTTTGTACTGGCGACTGGGCCGGCAAGAAATACGGAGTACTTTCGATACAAGACACGCGAGTATCCGCGCTCGGATGTATACATTGTCTACAATGCGTGACGATATCGTACGCACAATTTAAACAAGAGCAACGCGACCTTCCGCACGGGCTGCTCGATTTCGAATGAGAGCAAAGGGACGTGGCGTTGTTGATTTGTAGGTTGCACGATACGGAGGTGCAGTGTTTGTGATACGGTACGCACAAGTCCGCGTTTCCAGGGCAATTACCATAAATCTGTGGCAACGTGGTCGGATGAGTGGCGGGTATGTGAAGAGGGTGTTGAGCATCGACATCGTGAGAATGCGAATGAATTCTATTGCACCCCGGAATGACGCAGTTCGACGGGATGTGATTGGATATGTTGCTATACTCCTGTTTAATATTCTGACGGTACGCGAGATTCGAGGATTTCCGCTTATCGATCGATTTACTCATTGCATTTACATCCTGATACATCTGGGAATTGACGGGGAGCATTTCGGTGGATAGCGAATAGGATTTTGTATCTGAGAAATTACCGTCCTCCAGCTCTACCTTGATTCCTTTGCCTCTCGCGACTGAACTGAATTTGTTCTCTTGGTATGGTAATTCTTTATTGTACAAGGTTAATTCTAAATTGTACGATGCATGATCCAGGGAAGCAACGGCTTCGAACTGTCCACACTCTTCAGACGAGGATACCCAAGATTTTTCCTTCGATTTACCACCGTCTTCGTCGTTGATGTGATCCTTTGAATTCTCCACAGCTTTGTTTATTATGTACAAATTACTGTTGGGTGATTTCTGTAGTAGAACCACAGTCTCTCCGTTAAGTATCACATTTGTGTTCTCTTTCATGGTCTGTGTATTGTTCTCTGTAGGAGCGAAATTATTCGTTAACATTTCCGTTTCATAATTTACCTCTGCTTCAGAATTAGATGCTATTTTGCACAATTTATTATCGTCCGTGTCGTTTGACGCTACTTCAACGTGAAGTACCTTGTTTAACGCATCCTCCGGGTAAATACCAACGATTCTGTTGATGATTTCTGAGGATGGATTTTCCAATAACTGAGACACGGTGTTCGAAGAATCATTCGTGTCCGTTTCATCGTCGGTGATTTGATTGTAACACGTGTACTTCAAGGATGCGTAATCTTTTACCTTTATTTGTTCACACTTTACCTCGGATTCAGGTTTTAAGTGAGGCACGTGTTGCGAAACGCTAGCCAACAACGACAGACCATCGATACTATCTTGTAATTCGGAATCTTGAACGATATTATATTTATTATCGATACTATTACGTACATTTACCTGATCTGTTACTTTGTATGAATTGTCACACTCTCTCTTCGACGTTACCTCTGATGACGAGCGGGACATCTCTTCAGGAACGTCTTTCTTATCAACGGATTTATTAAAATTTTTACAAGAATTTTCACTCGGGCACGTTGCATTAATTGTATTAGAAATATCTTTTTTATTTATAGAATAAGATTCGAAAATAGATTCTCTACTATTAGCAATGCTTGATTTATCTCCTGTTACATCATTGTCCGTCTCATAATTATAACTTTCTAATTCTATTTGCGCACAATATCGTTCCTTCTTCGATTCATCCATTGTGTTCGCAGATTTTAGTGATTTCAATTCTGTTTGCGGTTCAAACTTTTCTTCTGTCACTGAATTTTCACGCGATAATTGCTGCGTATCTTTGATTTCAAAAGTCTCTGCTGCTTTAGTAAAAGTCGTACCTTTTGTAAATTCTTTTTGTTTAATTTCAAAATTAACTATGTTATTAGTATAGCCTGTTGTTTCGCTAGAACAAACATTGCGTAACGTTTCGTCAATTGAAATATCCTGATCGTGTTCCTCGTTTATCGATAATGTAACTTTCTCAGTCATTTCGTCGCTAATTACATTAAACTTAGAACGATTAGATTTAACGGGATCCCCTTTCAAATAATACTGAGTACATACAGCGGTATTATTTACACCCGGCCGTTCCGTTTCTAGATCACAGATTTTTTTAAAACTTTCAACTTTTTCGCACGCTTCAGACTCGGGGAAAATGTCTGTTTCTATCAGTCGTTTAATCACAGTCTGTTTATTAAATCTATCGTTTTCTTTTTCGTCGCTCTGTACATTCGAAACATCGCCGTTATTTAAATAATTATTACTAATAACGATATCTGATATTTTTGATATTTGCTTTTTCGATGAGAAAATCTTTGTTAAAACTGGCGCAACAGTTCCCGGCGAGACTTTCACGTTTACTTCTTTAATATTGACTTCGGTGCCGTTTAATTTTCTCGTATTCTCTTTACAATTTACCAACTCGGCATTGATCTCAATGTTATTCTCATTACTTTTAACGCCAGCCGACTGGCAAGTATTTGAATCGTTCCTTGAACCGACTTTTTCCACACAATTTGATGGTTGAAGTGTATCTTTCGTGTGGTAACTCCTTAACATATTCAGTGGATTCTGAATACGATCTCCATTCTCTTGGTTGTGCTTCTTTTTCTTCTTCATCTTCTGTGATGACTTCACTATCTTCATATCAATCCTTTTCTTCGCCTCTTCTAACCACGGCAATTTTCTCAACTTTCTTTTCTTTATACATTTTTCCAGTACTACATCGCTAGTTAAATCGATTATTACAATTTCATTGGACTTTTTACATTTTCTTTGTGAACAATTTTTATTTGATTTAATAAGATTAGGATTAATTTGCTTTGTTGAAATATTATTCGAAAAACTACCTAAACATTTAAAACTAGTTTTTTCTTCTAAATTATGAAATTTCAAAGATTTTAGCATAGAAATAGACTCGTTTTGCTTAGTTTTATCTGATATTACTGAATTTACATTATCTACATGCTCTATGTGTTTAACTGCGCTATCTTCCGGCTGAGCGTGAACACAAATTTTATTAGTTTTGGCATAATAAAATTAATTGTATTATCTGCACAAAGCTTATCGCCTGTGTACATGTAAACGATAAACTTTAGTTGTGTAATACTTGTATCATCACCATTTTTATGTTTATCAAAACAAAATTACTATTTTGTAAAAAAAAATAAGTAATATAAAAATATAAATACCATTTTTGAGTTAATACTACTGGACGAATCAGTGAGAGGTGCAGGTCCGTCCTTCTGGCATTCACTTCCATTGCTTTTTCTGCAGTACTGTAGAAATATTTCACAATGCTTTTTTATATCAAATTTGTGCTGCAGTAGAGTTTCTGTAGAATTTTGTTGACTTTTTGGCACTTTTGGTAATACATCTCCTAATATACTTGGTGAAAATGTAGATGGCAGTGGCCCCAGAGATGCAAGTGCAGTAGCTGTTATTTGATTTCTTACAGCCATATCATCATTTATTTTCCTCCACAAGCAATAAATTAAAAAATAACGGAGATACATGATACTTGTTTCTGGGTGTGCAGGAATATTTTTCATTATTTTCCTAAAGAACCATATAACATAATATACTATCACACTTTAATTAACTTTGATTTGAAAGGAACCTGAAAACTAACTTTTCATTATGATTTGTACTTACGTTATTACTGGGTCCAAAATATCATGATAGCTCTGACACATAAATTGTATTTTCATTAAAGTATCTAATAAATGCTCAACTGAATGGTCTGAAAGAGATGTTAAGTAAATGTTTGTTCTTTTTTCTTAATGATATTACACATTTATATGTCTATATTTAAATTAAAATACATATTGTGTGAAAATATCATCATACCTAGATAAACATAGAGACAAGAAGTAAGTCTTGCACAAATTTTATCACGATCCTCTATTCTTTTTCTAGATGCCTTCAACTCCATGTCTATGTACAGTGCTAATAGGTCTGACATATTACTTAAATAAATGAATCTATTTTGATCCTAAAAAATAATAAGTTAGACTGTATTAATATATCCCCCACTGAGAAAAATGATCTAGATCACTGTGATAAATTAGGATAAAAAAATTTGTTTACCTCAGAAAGCTCCCGATAAATATATAAGAATAACACCAAAGTTTCGCTAATAAACTCCTTTAATTTTTCAGTTCTTAAAGGCTTTGTATAACATTCATTCACACTAGCACTTACATTTCTGCAAGTAAATTATATATTAAAATATTCTTCAAATTTTAAGATTTTAAATTAACAATAATTTAACAAGTTTACTGATAAATATCTTAAATTTTTTACTGCAATAATTTTAATTCCTTATTAGTATAACAGGTGTGTAAAAACTACATTTTATAGTTTTTTCACCAGTTCCCAGAAAAAAAAATATTACTGGTAAACTGTAAGTACTATTAGAATAAACTTGTAATAATATTACCTCACATAAAATTGCATAAGTTCTGTTAAAGATGCCATACTTTTGTACGTGTATATACATTTGCACATTTGTTTGAATTTTAAAATCCAAGGAAATAATTCAATAATCGATGATCTTGATGCATCATTGCTCAATTTTGGAATTTCTTCACTTTTAATCATTTTCTTTTTGGTATCTGCACATTGATAAATATGTATGTTGAAAGATTTGATTTTGAAAAATCATCAAAAAGTAATCTAATAAAAGCAACCATACAGATAATCAAATTCTAATAACTCTTTTCCTTCCATAATTAAAAATTATGTAATTATAAAAATCTAATGAACACAATAAACCTAATTAAAGTAATACTTCAAGCACAGTAAAAAAAATTACATTAAAAAGCTTGTTTGAATTTTTGTTGTAAATAGATATACATATAAAAATTTATGCAATTTTTTATGCATTAGATTTTACACAGAAAGAGTAGTAATTAAACATTTTTTTTTTTTTTTTGGAAGGAAAAGTTAATTATCTCTGATGTCTGGGGGTAAGTATTTAAAATTTGTCGAACACGGACGCTTCACGCACCCACTAACAGTCACTTACATTTTTGAATACAACTCGCACACAAATGTGGAAAAATTACAAACAAATTATATAAAATTTCTTATGATCTTAAACGACATTAAGTAAATAACGATAAATATAACGTGATATAAAAACATTATCAAATTATCATTCTTGTTTTACGAAACATTAACGATATTAAGGACTTATTAAATTTGTAGAAATTTTTAAAAACTTTTGCAGCAAAGCCATCGCATATATAATACTTTAAAAAATTAACTTCACGAAATACTTCGGAAAATTATTCAAAAAATTAACATAGTATATGTCGAGGGGTACATAGTCAATTTTTCACAAAGAACTTATACAATTATATCAGAAGATACAGTTGTCGAGGAACTTCATTTGCATTTATGTGGATTGAGTTAGTAGGCACTGAATAACAATGTCAATAAATGTAACGACAAATCGATCGAACGTGTGTTGAGGCTGCGTGTGAAGACTAGCGTGCTTTCGGATGCTAAATATTCGTAAACAACATTCGGAAAAAAAAACACTTGGGCAAACACCGAAACTGCATACCTTGCACCGAAGCGTTTTCACTCTGCATGTTGTTTATCTGTTTTTCCCCACAATAAAATTAATTTTGTCGAATTTTTCGATAACCTGTTAGTCTGATATAAAAACGTTTTTCCCTACTACAGCATACCTCACACTACAGACCGCAAAGGGAACTGCCGCGACCGCGTCTCTCCACACACTGCTCACCCAACAACAGCCATATTGATGCTAACGTTTGGTACAACCACCGCCAGAGTGCGTATCTAAACCTAAACTTGCACTGTTACCAAGCTCTCTTCTTCTCTTGTATTTCGCTTGGCAACACATTAAAAGTTAACTATCTTTTATTGGATATCGTTTTTAGCTATGAATACATTTTATTGCGCTAAAGGATACTTTGAATTACTTCCTAAGTTATTTGTGTCTGATAGAAAAACCTAGGCGCTTACTGTTTCTCAAGGTAGAAATAATTTAGAAATAAACGGCTGATTCGTCGGGGTTGGAGGCAACTTAACCAATAGAAATTCACCTAACACGAAGCACGCAAATCATGGGCCAAGAACCCCGTCAATCTTCCTCCACCAAAAAGGCCAATCAGTATCAAGCAATTAAGTAATTGCGACACATAAAAGCTTCCAAGCATGTACACGCATTTTCGTATTTTCGACTGAAATATTCGAAGAATATTGGGAAGATTAAATTGAAATTATAAAACTTTCATATCTTATCAATAAAAAATAGATTTTTCGCAAGGTCTACGGCTGCCTGAAACAAGTTATATGAATTTATATTCATAAATTATTATCAATTTAATAATTCATATAGCTGAGACATTTTTACATAAGCTTATTAGATGCAAATAAAACAAAAAAATGTATATATTGATATACTATATATGTACTATTACATTCGCTTTGAAAATAAATTAAATTTAATATTTAATAGTCTTAGGATTGCTATTAATACGTAAAATTGTTTGAAACAAATAATTAATTTATAATTTAAAAAATTATTGATAATGTAATTTTCTTTGAATTTGTTTACAAGCTAAAGAAACGCTAAAAGTTAACATTCTTTAGGAAAAATTACTGTGAGATAAGCCCTGTTTAATAAAAATAAAATATAACTTTGCGAACCACCCCGCCACACTTCTCTCTCCCTTAGTAATGGTTTTAAACGCAAATAGGTGGACGAAAATGTTGAATGACGTTATCCGAGGGAATAGATACATTTGAAATATTTAAAAAGTGTTTTTGGACGAAAAAGGAATCGATTGGTAATTTAACGGAAATTTCAACAGCTAAAAAATTGATTCAACGACGATGACCAGGAGAAGGGGCGCACGCGCAACGGTACCTGGAGAGGTCGGTTTACTCTCTCGGTCCTTGTTGGCCGTAGCCGCGGTCTTCTGTTCCGGCTGTGTCGCCTACTTCGGGCTCAGTGAGCCGATGTGTGAGCGCCGCGACGCCCAGAGCAGCTTCAACGTTAAGCGTCACCGACGTGGGTTTGACGAGAAACTACGTTTTCTTTCTCGTCCTGGTCATCGTCGTTGTTTTCGTCATTTTCGTCGTTGCCTTCTTGTTAGTCTTTTTCGATCGGCCATCGTTGTGGCGCACGCGGCTACACATTGCCAATCGGTTTGGTGCGCGACGAAAAGGGGACAGAGAAAGACAGAGACTCGTATACCCTCCTCCTCCTCTTCTTCCTCCTCCTTCTCTTCATCCCTTACCCTCTCTCCCTCCCTATAGTATCTCTCTTTATCCCTCTTTTGGATATCTTTCACCCCAACCCTATCTCTGTCTTTCTCTTTTCCGACAACTCGCATGTCCGTTCGCCCGACACTATCGTCTCACTATCGCTGCTGTCCTTTGCACCCGTGGTTCACGTGTTCCGCGAATGCGTCGTGAATCGCATCTCCTCTCTGTGTCCTCGACCGATCCTCTCGTTATTCGAGGGTGGCATGGTCACGGAAAGGAAAGGGAATGACCGCGGCCGTGGACGCGATCAGCGATGAACCAGCAGGAAGGAAAATGACATAACACGCAAGGGTACATGCAAACGTATTGTGTTTGACGGTTGGTCGCGCGATACGTTTTCGCTTCGTGGATATTTCGATGACGTAAGAAAAGTAATCATAATCACTGGCTCTTTCACTCCTTCGTTCGAACGTATCACGTTTCCTTTTTTTCTTTTAATTTTGATTTGTTTGTTCTGACTAAAATGGAAGGGAAATAGCAAAAAAAAAGTTGAAATAGGCAAGAATGGAGGAGGAGAGATGAGACGGTATGACTGAATGCGCGAACGAGCTAGGGGCGGTGACGAGAGAGGGAGGGGTAGAGGGACATGCATAAAGAGGGTGTTGCGGATAGCCATACTTCACAATTCTTTTTCAGGGTTTTCTGTTTAAATTACGGTAAAAGGTGTAATTATGACATTTTAATTACGTAATTGTTGAATATGGTTCATATCACATTCGTTTGTAGAATTTTTAACGAATTTTAATTTTTCACTTAATACAGAGAGTTGAGAAGCATTCGGTGAATTACATTTCATTTTTAAGCCTCAAAGCTGCCTTATTCTTAACAAATATTTCTTTTGGCTTGTATTGTGCTTTAGAGCACGTATAGCTCGAGCTGCACAACTGAAAGTAAGAATTTGACTTCGATTTGACCTGTTGATTCTACAGAAAACACTTGTCCGTTATGTGAGGCACGCATGATTAGTAATTTACCTGATGCTATCAATCGGTACACGCATGCTGTAGCTATTATCATATAGCACTGTACATTTTTAATTAACCCGTTCATGAAATGATTCTAAATTACCGTAGAATTTTATAAATAATTTCAAACAATTTTCGAAACAGTTGAATTTTTAACAGTAGGTATTTTAAAACATAAAATTTCATTTTGTTACCTTCGTTTTAACATTACAAATGAAAATTGAATTTATGCATGTGTAGTAAAGATTATCAGAAAACAGAAAGTTATTTTAAGATTAGAATGAAAATGTCTATTGTTTCAGACTTGATTTGTAAGATATCTTTTGAGGTTCTCACCTTCGACTTTTAAACAAAGCTATATTTAGTAACCACCATCTCCTCCAATGTTTTTCCTTTTGATAATTTGAAGATATTTAATTAAATCCAACATTTGTAAACATTTTATATAGTAACGATATTCATTGTATATTTACGAGCACATAATAAATGATACCAGTACCAATCATAAAAATCAATTGTTTGTAGTGGTAGTCCAAATTTTCTCGTTGAAACATAATACATTGGAACGAACAAATTTATATATTCCTAAAAACAATAATATAATATTTTTCAGTACATAACTTTTTAATCCTTTAAAAATGTTTATACGGGAATTATAATATAACAGCAATCATTGTTTTGTGGGTAAAAGATCGCTAGAGATTTTAAGTTTAATTTAAAAGTGCTATTGTCGATAAATATCGATAATACCGAAGTGTTAACGATAATTCGATATATCGATATTTATCGATAACAGCAACTTTAAATTAAACTTGAAGTCCCTAGAGATCCTGCACCCACAAAACGATTATTATTATTATGTTACAACCCTCCTTAATACCATATAGTAACTTTAAAATACAGATTTAAACAAAAATTCAAGTTTGCACCGATAAAATGAAATATTCAGTTCACTTTCATACAAAACAAAATT
The DNA here is from genome assembly GCF_051020975.1 of Osmia lignaria lignaria. NCBI lineage: Eukaryota > Metazoa > Arthropoda > Insecta > Hymenoptera > Megachilidae > Osmia > Osmia lignaria. The sequence continues at coordinate 7,306,137 of NC_135044.1, read as the reverse complement.
ATAAATATTTTAAAAATTTTGCACATTAAATTATTTGCGGCATCGAATGTAAAGGTTCGACTAAAATTACATCCCTGATAGTTTGCACGTGGGAGTGAAGATGCACAGTAAAGAAAGAAAACCGTTCAGTTAACTCCATTATTCATTACTGATACTAATTTAAGTGCTTATGTCAGTGAATTAATTTGAGAGCAGTATATCGTTTGTGATAGAAACATTACTGTGAAAAATAGATAAATACTCTTCTGTGTGAACCTTACGTGTTGACATATGAACATAATAAATGTACATGTAAACAATGACAGTTTAGTTAAGGAAATTAGTGCATAGAAGAGAATTTGTTGCTGGGTGTTCACTACACGGTGAGTACTATGTGGATAGATGTTGTCATAAAGTTTGTTCGTTCGTCGTTAATCAATTAATTATACTCTTTTTTTTAAATTTCTATTAGGCTGTACTATTTTAAATTCAAATATATTCCCGCCCTTTTCGTAAGGTAGGCACTGTCCACCGATCACCAGAAGTCTTGTAGGACGGCACAGGGGCCAGAAGGGGTACTTTATACACACCAACTAACCCCCTAGTTTTACACAGGCCTAATTAATAATGTGATTCGATCAATCATACAAATCAAATAAAAGGAAGGTGTTAATTAAAAATACACGTCGGTTTGATACTTTGTAGAAACCTTAAACCGACAGGATTTTATTATACCGATCCCACATGTTCAGAGATAATATTTCTGAACGTCTCACGTCTCGTCTGTCCAGTTTTTCTATGCTCCTTGCACCGATCCGTATTCAAACGTCATGCCACGATATAAAGCACTATAGACATTTAAGTCCAGACGAAGGATGTAAACGTATCCCTGGAATCTTCAATTTCACGTGACTTTCACCGTTAAATTCTTCATTCACCACGTACATATTAATCTTGGTGTCGCCGATAACACCGCCAACATTTAACTTAAGATTACATGCATGATCAAGAGCTTGAAAAGTTAATTAAATTAGCTGATATCATACACGATATCAGATTACCGTTTATGTATAAAATAGTCATTACTCTTAAATGCGTACAATTAATTTCTTAGTTAGTTGGATTAGTAAAATTGTGTTAGAAATAGAATTAATATATGTACATACTTACAACTTTTAAAAATGTCCGCCATAGAAATTGCCTCGCACGTGGTTAACCTCAAACACACGCCTCACACAGTGATACATTAAAAGTAGTTAGAGTCAATGTTTTCTTCGTTTCACCAGAACTCTTCGCCTTAAATAACCTCCAATCAGACGGTTATCGTGTTTCCACATCGTATTATCGTATCCTGTTCACTTTCTTTCACTTTTTACCACAATCGTTCACAATTTATTTTGACTGTCATTTTGACAAACACTCCATTCACAAGGTCGAAACATCCAATACTTATACACTTCTTTTAATTCTCGGCTGGCGGACCAATTTAATCTTATATTTCATGTCATTTTAATTTTAATATTTTTAATGAAAGATAAATATTTCAAAAACTACGTATTTTTTCCGGCATAATCGAAATTCATGAACCTTGACCATTTAAACGCATCAACGAATTCATTAATATGTTTTGAAAGGAGGTTAGGTCCCGTGGAGAATTCAACTTTGTTATTTAGTTTGATCCAACGACGAAAGTTACGGTTCGTGAGCAGATATCACGATGCAGAACGAAATTTGCACAATGATATGAAACACTAAGGAATGAAATTCGTGGCACTGATAAAACGATTTGCACTTAAAAATGCGTTTAATATTTATATCGCGTCATTTTATACTGCTTTAGTAATTGACTCATACTTGATGCGTAGCATGAATCGTCCACAGCCACTATGTAATACCAGGGACCAACGTAAGAGCACGCTTGTTTTCGTCGCGATCAAGCATATTTAGCGTCTAAATGATATATCGGTTGTCTCATGCGAATATATTTGAAACAATAGACAGCTTTGGTAACATATTGTGACTACGCTCCATCGAACGAACCGTAGGTCTTGATAATGTAGATCTACGGCCTTGGACATACATACATATATAAAAATGTTAATTTTTAGAATTTAACCTTACTTTTTGTATGTACTTATTCTTCGTTTTGCATAACACGAGTTTGCATAATTAGAGATTTTTTAGGAACTTAATGATGGTGTCACGCAGAGGTCACATGTGCTTACGAATTTACTGATTTGCAACGAAAGAAGACCTTTTTGAACAGGAAGTTGTATGTATCAACCTTTGGGCCTACTGTGCGGGACACACACCCTTCCTATCTGTTTCAAGAGGCAGTGTTTAACACGTGGCACTTCCGCCAGGACCTCCATCAGTACTTCCTGTTTGGGTGGGTTTTCTTTCACCGCAATCAATAAATTTGTAAACACCTGAAAGGCACTATTGGATTTGAAAAAATATATAGTTTTATTTAAAAAAAATTAACTTGGCCTTCATCTTTCTCAACCATTTCATAATCATGCAGTCCACTTAACGTTTTCTTAAAGCAGTTTTGAAGCTTCAGTGTAACTGTATTTTGAAAATTTCTTTAGGGTTTATGAGACCTCGGTATTAGAGTTTACCTGCTGAGCTTTACGGGGACATGCAGCACTCAGGTATGGTTGGTGGAAACAATGTAGCGTCGTAAATTAAAGCGTTAAACGATGGTACCTAGTGATCTAACCAGGGCCGTGCATATTTCAAAATGCTTTGGGGGCGACACAGATGTCTCTGTACATATTAATACTTCATAGAAGCATGCAACCGAAAATCTAATTTCAATATTTGCATCATATAACCTTGATTTAGATCTTGAACGAGACCCGAGTTCCTTATCTATCCATATATCTTCCAAAACCGTTTCCGTGCTCGAATTTCATGTATCTTCACGTTTGACTGATTTTACAACCACTGTGTAACTAGATAGGCCCTATCTAGCTGGAGACTAAGGTGTTTGCCTAGTTCCTTTCCTTTCCTTTCCATCAGAAATTGTTGGAATAAGTAAGAGGATTTGTTATTTAGGCCGAAATGCAACTATACTTAGATAAACAACGAAGGAGATATTTAGGTGGCTTGCTTCAGCTGGGACAATCTGTATACTTGAAATTATGAATGAACACTTGGGGACTTGGCCCCCAGACAAAAATCCTAGTTACGCCAATGTGGCTGCAGTATATCTACTATTGTACATTTTTTTCACCATACTTGGGCCGTACGTGACTAAATCCTAGAGTAGTCTGTCAGACCTCGAAGACCTCCTAGACCAGTAAATTTCTCTTCAAGGGTTTTGTCCGGCCATAAATTATTTCTAAGACCTTAGAAATCCAGTTTACATTGGCACAGTTGCTTGCAGCATTTATCGATAATATTATTTCCAGTACTTTATAAATAATTTCATAATTCATTCTAATACATTTTCTCAGAAATAGTTACACAAAAGATCTTCAAATGATGTTTTATCTACACTCAACGTTAGTAACCCTTTACATTGTGTATCTAACAGTTACTATATGTATAAATAATATTTTTATGTTCACCATATTTACATATTTTTTCACGGATTTTGCATGTTGCATATTCGTTTCTGGACCTATTCCAACGCATATTTGGCATCAAGCTTCTCTAGGTGATTTTCCTTCCTTTGTTTTCAGCGAAACAGTAGTCGAGCCAGCAGTTTCTTGTAAACTGTTGACTACAGAAAAAGATACCTCTCTTTTTGATAGCACAGACCTATGTGTCCTTTCCTTTACTAATAATTCTTTAAGCTTTCCGAAGAATATATGTCCTTTGTATGCTTTATTCCTGTATCAAATCGGTTTAGTTTCTCTTGATAATGCACGATAAATCAAACAGGACACCGGATTTATTGGAAAGAAGAAGAACTATTCAGAGAAAAAGGCATGAATATGAGATATCAAGGTTTTACGACGAGTATTAATTTGTTCGTTCCGTCGCAATTTTCATTTTTACGAACAGGAAATTTTTAATCGAAAAAGTTTCATATATTGGAATCAATGATTTTCAAAGGAACAGCATAAAATTTAGAAAATAAAAATAATATGAAACAGAAAATTTAAATTTAAATATTAGTCTTCAAATTCGAAATATGTAGCTTCTAAAAATTCCTTTTATTTTTCGACACACTGTGCACAATCATTCATCACAAAAACGTCAATGGTATTTGCAAAAAAAATTCTGCATGGTCAACGATAGCCTTTTTTTATTGCCTCACCCACCATATTTCTCTGACATCTCCCCAATTATCTCTTCCGCGATATGGCGAACCCCATGAGACAGCAAAACGTCAATACTCCAAGGATCGAAGATGTACTGTCTGTATTTTTTAAGTTAATCCACATAGTTTGAAATAAAACGTATTCGTGACCTTATTACACGGTGAAAGATAATTTTCAAATGTAATCAGATTTATTTTAAATCTGAAATTAATACAGTAAATACAGTTTTAGTGGGAAAGGTTTGAAATTGTCCAATAAGTTCATATCAAATTTTAGTACTAAGGAAGTATTCATTTTTTTCCAAAGAATAAATATAATGAAATCAACAATAAATTAAGATTTGAGGGTTGCTTGCAACTTCTTAGGTTATGAAATTCTTATTAGCAGACGATCTAATGTATGGTTAACACCGGAAGCCACAAGACACGTGAAGACGTGCGAGCTAACCGACCTATGGTCAGCACCGGAAGCCGCAGGAAAGTGTTACTAGTGGAACCTCGTAACTTCTAGTTATTAATCATAATTTGGTTTACCTCGAGCAGGGAATATATCATTTTGGGTTCTCTGACCTTTAGGTATTATAACTGAATAAGGAACGCATGATTCTGTTATAAAGGGTAAAACAAATGTGTCAAAGGAAGAGTCTTTGCTTTTAATTTTTGGAGGAGTGAGGTAGAGCCTACGCCCTATAGAGAGACTTGGGCGAGCCTAGCACAGAACCTCCTATCTTTTCACATAAAGAACAAAGGCAAGTGAAGAGAGTGGTTGAACAGTTCTTCTTCTATGCTTTTCTTCGGCTAAAAGAAGTCTAATAATAAGTTGCACGCGATGATATGGTTAAATAAAACTCGACCAAGATTTTGATAGCACCCTTCAGATTTTCTTCAAATAAACCCCAATGGTCGTCGTTGCTGCTCTTGTTATACTAAAAAATCAGAGAAAAAGGGTACAGAGGGAATAGCTGTGCTTCGCGTGAGACTTCTTCGAAGAGATTTTCCCTCCCAGGTGGTCTTTTACTTTTCTGGAGTTCCTTCCAATCTTCAAACAATCCCAACTTAGAATATAGGAAACAGTAGCAACGAATGTAACTACATATGTGTGTGTAAAGTATCACGATTAACCCAGGCTTCGCTGTTCAAGGGTTAAAATAGCATCACACACTAATTGGCAAATTTCATTACCACTTGTTTATACTTTCAGTATTTGTCATATAAATAATTTATTATTATTTCAAATGAAATTTGTCCAACAATTATTTTGCAAAGAGAAACGACGATTGTTAACAAAGAATCAGACTTTGGGGTTTGTCACTAACAATATGTTCACAGCTAAACTTCAATTACCTTTTTGTTTCGTACGCTTTTTTGTCTAGACTGTTCCCGCCGAGCACGGCCGTTTAATAACGAGTTTTCGTCACACCTGGCCTGTTTTGCTTCAACTACAGGGATCCTCAAACTGCGCTTGTTTGAAAAAATTCGAAAAAGTTTCCAAATGAGAGACTAGACTAATAATATACTGCTGAACAAACGGAACTGGTACATCAAATCTCATATTTCGATTATATGAATTTAACAATGCCATTTTTTTTTCATGTTTTATTTGCACTTGTAACACGTTCCTTTATTTTTTGGAAAAATTTAGCGATTCAAATTTTTCAAAATTAATTTATGAAATATCTTATAAAACGTTGATGTTCAAATTATGCAACTCTCTCGGTATAATCTGAATATTATATTTTTATGGAATTTAGCATGTTAAAAGTTTCAACGATGAAAGGAATATCTGAGAAGTTCTGTTTCCTACCACGGTGGATGATATTAGTTTTGGAAGAATGTTGGACGCGCGTGTCTCCCTAAATTAGGCAAGCAGACATTTCCAAATGCTTGACTAAAAAGAAGAAAAAATATTTGAAGCACGTTCTTTATTTTTTCAATGAAACAGAATAGAATTCTGAGATTTTTCATATAAACGACCATTTATGCATGAAAGGACCTTATGCATAATAAAACCTTTGACAGATTATAATTTTTAAACGAAAGAATTTCATGTATAAAAATTTAGAAAATGAAAATAATATAAAATACAAAATAATTAAAATTGAGGCTCTATCCATGGCCCGCCGAACGTGGTTAATAAAGCAAAGTACTACTTATGTGGTCGTTAACATAGATGATGTTTTTCGTTTTAGGAGAAATGTAGAAGATGGATCCTTCCATCACCTGTCTGATACACTCGTATTTCGGTTTCGTGAGTTCAGAATCCGCTGTCAAGGGGTTACTCCTGCCTTTGCACGCAAGGAATATGAGTGAATCGTGAGAGAAGTATGAGGTTTCTCTAGACACCTCCTTAACCGAGGGAAGCTATCCAAATACACGGGTATCCGTCTGGTATGGAAGCACCCTTAGTGTCAATCGATGTCTTTTAAAAAAAAAAATCTAAGTTCGCGTGGATTTGACGCCTCATATCATTATAGGCCAGATACAAAAGGATATGTAGGATAATTTGCAAGTTTTTTAAAAAATTGGAATTTTTTCCAATATTTCAAGTATAACGAGAAAGATGACGCAACACAGGGAGACAAACATGAATATCCTAGATATATTTAAGGAGATTTTCAAGACACAATAGATATCCTTTTATATGGACACCTCACTGCATCAATGAACAAAACGAAATCGACTTTCAGGAGCAGAAGAAGCACAAAGCGGAAATAAAGCGTCCGGCTTTCGTCAGGGTGTATTGTCAACTATACAGAATGCGCCATACAAAGTGTTACAAGTTTTTTTTTTCTCTGTAAGAATTAATAAACATAGCAATAAAATTTAAAATATTTAAACAAACGAGATTGACCTTGAAATCTTTGAAACGTTTCCGCTTTCGGTTCTGACACACGTATCAAGTACTTCTAATTTTTTTCTAACTTTTTTTCTACCATTCCGCAGTTATAGCTCAGTTGCATGAGGTACCCTGTATAAATAAAAATTTCCTGCGAATAAAGCCAGGAGTGGTAGAACTTTCTTTCCTTATATCACTGTCTTCCCTAGGGAAGTTTGTCTGCTCGGTACTGTTCACATATACCCTTGGTAAACCATTATCTGTCTTTGGAGGATATGCAGAAAAATGCACATACGCCCATTGTAATGGTAGAATAAAAAATGGCATAAAAAATCTGTTTAAACTGTGAAAGACAAAGAAAGAATATCCTCGTTATCGTTAATTATCAGAAGAAACGGTTTATTACACTTTATGGTGCGGGTTCGAGTCCGTACATCATGACAAAGAGATTCCTGTATTCTTCCAGTTAAACAACCGCTGTTCGCTCTATAAGTTTCTCCTTCACCTGCGAACCAACGGCATGGAAACTTCTTTCGTGACAATTTGACGTACAATGCAATGTGACGTGTATTCACGTAGCCATGCATTCAACGGGCTCACTCTTTTGTTGGCTTTTTATTCTGCAATATGACCCGTTCCAGCTACTCCTTCGTGTAACCCGAAGTCTGATGTTTTATTTTCAAGATTCTTCGCCAAGCTGCCGTCAAGTGGAAATCTATTGTTTCTTTTACCCACCTATTTTTGTATTTCAAAATTTATCAAAGGGACTGTTCCTTTTTCTTCCATTTGTCGTCTAGCCGACATACTTTGAAGATATACCGTTCTATAAAAGTTTAGGTACAGTGTCGGCCAATGTAGACTTCCCTAGTGTGGGAGAGAGAAAAAGGCTTTCTACCCCGGACGCCTATAACCCCGCTTTTTGGAACTCATGCCGGGCTACTGCTAGCGAGAATAGAATCAATCCCACTGCCACCTAGCGGTCGCCGACCCGAACTAAAGGCGTCCGGGGAGGCTCACCGCCTTCCCCCTCCACTAAACGCCTACACTAGGGTAACTGGCGATGATGTTAGCGGAATAATGAAGTGAAATTTAAAATTCTTTCAAAGTCCACCGTGTGGATTTTTAAAATAATAGAATGTTGTATACATGCGAGCACAGGGAATTGTGTTGGCGACAATGGCGGTTGACGGTTTCGTTTGGCGTGTATATGTGGGGGTGTCTGCCTCGTGTACTACAGAATGCCGAAGCGATCGCGACAATCGAGTAAGTTGAAAACCTATTTTCAACTTCGAGTCCGCGTTCGATAGATGTTTGTTTACCTCCACCAACGATATAATTACGTCTTTTGTTAACATAGACTCTTCATCCGTTTTCGGGAGTTCTATGGGTAGACACTACGAGAATTTGTGTGCCCAAGGGGGGTAGATTTACGGCTGAGGAGGAGGAGGATGATATCAACGTTTGGAAAACATGTTTTTCTTCATGAACTGCATAATTGCTTTTTCGTTCATTCTTGTCAATTGGATATGCCATGGAGCAGACCAGGAGCCGAGCAAAACAGGGCATAGTTAAAGTGGACTGCTTGTTAAGGTGGAGCGTCGCAGATTGGCTTATCGTTTCCAATCGATTGGAGTTCCTCGTTACGCGATGTTCTATAGTAACCCTAACAATCGTTTCAGGCTTGTTTGAGATGCAAATCTTGATCGTCAGTGTGCTGCTTGTAGTACTCGAACCTACCCTCAGGGCGGTCCAAAGGAATATTTGAGCCCGCGACAAATTAATAGTTTAGGGGGTTCTTTTTTAACTGTTTTAAGAAAAATAATTCACTTATGCGAAGGATTGAAACTGCTTACTCTCATTACAAATATTGTAAGAAAAATGAATTTATAAACAATATTTTGCACAATATAAGATTTCTCTCACAGTTGTTAGTTATCTTTTTTCTGATGTAAAAAGAAATAAACTTACAATTGCAGCCATTGAATGCATAAATTATTATACGTGGCCTTCAAAGTGTTAAAATTTCTTTATTCAGTCATATAATTTTACCTGTTCAATAGATAGGTAAAATTACCTTATCTCCTGTGATCTTTGACTGTGGATATGATAATAAATGTTATTTCTTTATAATGTATGGAACTAACATTACATTTAAATTCGGTACCTGCTGATTTCCTTTGTCATGGTTCCCTAAATAATACGCATTATCAATTCTCAAAGCAAGGAAGTACTATGTAATTTACGATTAAGTCTAGTATTATGCAACTTGTTAAGTTTTCCCTTTGATATCGGACCCCAGATAATCACCCCCTTTTTACGTTCCTGCCTAACATATTCAATGCGCTTCTCTGTCGTACACTTGTACGCGTGTACCTGTTGGAGACTAATTAATTGGATACCGGTATTGGATTATCGGCTTAGTTAATCGCTGTACTTCTCAATCTCCTATAAGACACACCTGTACTAATCTTCAGGAGCCTCACTTTACGAAGCAACTGAAAATATTCTCGGTTGAAATGTTTAATTAACAACATGGAATTTATAAAATTAATTGCATGTACAGTACACCATATATCATGAACGCGTTGCATCGGAAGATCGTAGATCTACGATCTGTGAGACGAACCGTAAATCCTAATAAGATAGAACTCCATAAATTTTACAGTTTAACGATTTCACGGTAGACTTCGAAAAATTGTTCCAAGCTCGATGTGTTAATATTAATCGCCATCTTTCTTAATGACTTCATCTTGTCATTAATGTATTTTCATCAATGTATTTCGACAATTTTAATTGGTCTTAAATTAAAAAATGCGTCAACTGTAGTTTTCATCGCATCGCTTTAATGCCCTGGAATTTTTTAATTAACTTCTACTATTTGAGTTCAATTTCGTTAAAAGAATCAAGAATCACTCGACGACTTTTCTTGTTAGTGTAGGTTTAGGACTGATCCTGACTTCCATGCTCGGAGAACTAGGTTCTTAAGATTTCTACGGTTCAGTTTCTCATAATTGGTTCGGGTAGTCGAATGTCCAGGAAGATAAATACCCTGACATTTTGCCGACGTTGCAACTAGCTGCATCAGAGGGACGAAAGCATTAGTCAGCTAATTAGTTCATTCTTTATATACTTTTGCAATTAAAAGATGATATATTGAATTTTTTTTGTAAATTAAGTTTTTCACTGTGCACCATTCTGACGTTGTGACAAATAAATTATAAAATATTTAGAAGTACATTACCAAGGATGGAGGGCTTCCCTAAAGAAAATTGTGATAGGGGAAATTTCACTATTCTCTACAAACTCGATATATTTCAATATTTATTTTAATATTAATTATTGTAAAAATCAACTCTATCTTGCTTGTATGGAACAAACAATTTCAAAGTTCTCTCTTAAACGGAGTATTTAATAATTATAAGCGTGTGAATATAAATTTCGATCGAGGGACATTATGCAAATGAACCAATGTCCCATATAGCGACGTCATTAAAATTTCATTTACATCGCACGTTCAATCAAAGTACCGCTCACGGATTGGGATATTATTCAACGCTCTTCAAACGAACCAAACGTCGATTGATGTTCGGATTCGAATCACGTTCGAACCCGTTGAATGCCGTTTCTCTGCGTTATATGCACGTGTTGGTGACTACACCGATAGTTGAAATCGAATTTTGCGACTTCCTCTATCAAAAGTTTGAAATCACTCGTTATACCTACTAGACGCTTCAAGTTCTTTGAATAGAACGTATTTGTCGATTCATTTTTCCAATATACACATTGTGTAATAAAAGTTTCTATTTTAAGTTTTGAATAAGTGAAACGTGCCGAACTAAATTTTCTATTCATAGAATATGTTAAAAGATAGTCATCTATTTTGTAAATGCTCTTTACAACAAAAATTTTTATTTTAAATTTTAGATGGTTTTATAACTTTATTTTTTTCAAAAATAACACTATTAACCCGAATTTGCCATCAATTAGAAAAAGTGAAATAATCAGAAGTTTTGCAAATTCTATAATATTTATATTTATACAAAAAATGTTGCATGAAATTCTCTAAATTCCTATGTCTGATTTCATATTCATACTCTCTCCTCTATTTGCAGTCATCTTAAGCAAACTTCTTGGAAGTAATTGTAAATGCTATCGCTATCATTGCTTTCTCTTAACTTGAACCAGATCTTGAGACTCGTCTCTTACCTATTTGAGTGTCACTTAGGGCGATTATACTACTCTCATTTCATGTAAAAAGCTCTGTTGTATTGGTTCAGTAGGCTTAAATAACGGTATACTTGTGCAGTTCAATGCATATAAATGTGAAAGTTAAAATTTGCAAAAACGATGATAAAAATCTTATATTACAATCATAAAACAAATGAAAATTTTATTGTTTTCATTTTATATTAAAACAATTATCCAGCCTCAGTATTATAATTCTAAAGAACGAATGAAAAAGAAAATCGACAAATGCAAACTTAAATTTCACTGGGCATACTTTCGGGTTGTTGCATTCTCTTTCCCTGATTCTTGAAAACTTTCAAGCACCGAGCAAACACTTCAAGTGAAATTCTTTTAACGTCACATCGCGAGAAAGATATTTTCGCGTTAGCTGAAATCTAACAGCTCCTTCTCTGAAAGTTTCTCCATTAGCTATCGTCACGATTCGAAATAAATTTAAGTTAGGAAGAGAGTGCAATCGCTAGTTGTCTAGGGAATCAATGTATCACCAAGGTGCTAGTATGTGGATAGAAACTGGATCAAGGTATACGTGCATATAACGTAAGTAATTGTGAATCTAATCAGATAGTTTCGAACACTTCGTGAATACTTTACAGAAGAGAAACAAAACTTGTAAGGCGATTTGAAACTAGATAGGTTCAAACTTTTTATAAGTAAGAGGTATGTAGGTACTTTTAAGTATAAGTGAATCTCGAACTAGAAGATCATAATCTTTAGTGGGTACTTAACCAGAAGTTTTTCTATTCTATTCCTCCCTGCACACAAAAATATCAGATTTAAATTGAAACGATGGTGATTCTCAAAAACCTTATTTTGATAATATCAATCTAGAAAAAATGCAAAAATTTATATAATTATGAAATTTAAGAGGTTCGTATTTTCAAGTATAATCTGAAAATTCTTATTTTGATGATATTAACTGATATTAACTCTTTCCTCCAAAACCATCTTCCCTAGGGAAGCCCACCGCCCTCGGTACCGTACATTCCCCAACCCTAAAGAACTTAACCAAATCTTTTATACAATTAACATACTTTGAAATATAATCCCTCATAAATAGTATTAGAAATTCATCAAATGAAACTTTATTAATGGAATTGACTCTGTATAATGAACTTGTTTCATCTATGAGGTAGGGAACTTGTTCAAAGTTGAGGAGACAGAATGACCCTGATCAGTCGTTCGTTAAACACAGGAAAGCGTGCATGTAAACGGGCTTCGATTAAGTTAATTACAGGAATCAGGAAATCTGTTAGATCTCTAGACATGGCGTCTATTCATAGCACTTGGAGCATAGCAGAGTTTTGGTGTGTGGTCGATGGAACACATGGTATAAAATTCGCCAGCTTGGAGATTGGAGGACTGTGGAAAGCCGATGGAAACTGGTGCTAGTTACCCAGCAGAGCCTCTAATCGATACAGCTTCCCTTTGCGTTCTACACCCCTTCGTTTGGGTGTGGTGGTACCTAGAGTACCTGTTAGACCCTCGACATTCAGTAGCTTGCATACATACGTTCGATGATTAAGCGTTTTTATTTCTTTTTGTTTTTTTTTTTTTACCGTTCGTTCTTCGCAGACAGCATGTAACCAGAAGCGGAAAATATAATGATCGGAAATGGCCAATTTTGATATCCAACGAGAAGGAAACATTTTTTCGTACCAGTAATCTGTATGAAATTCTAAGGAATTAGAAGACAATAATTAAGAAAGTACATACACTTACAATATGTATATTTAAATATATGCAAAATACAGTATATAATAAACAACTTTAAGCCTTAAATTGATATGCCATATGTGGTATTTTAAAATATGTTTAAAATAAGACTTTCTTGATGTATAACAATAGAATGAAAAAAAAAAATGAAGGGATACGTGTATGTGCTTTCGTAATTAATCATCAGCTTCAAATTGTTGTCCAGTTGATTGGCGCGATTGTTAACTACGATGCTAATGAAATTATCGTGATTACCATTCTGCCATTCTACATGAATAATTCTGTCGTGTTACACATCAAATGATTGCATGTACTCAGGTTAATTAACGATGCGGTGAAATACATGGTGTACGTAGTAAACAGCAAAAATTCCTTTTATTATTTACTGTTTCAGTGAAATTTATCAGTTCAGTACTACTAATTGATTACTGAATAAAATTTCCAAAGGATCGAAAATCAAGTAATTAAATTCTTTAAAAAAAAAATTTAAAGGCGAAATATTTTGGAGATTGCAAGTTAGATGAGGCGCGTCTTAACGTGTCCGGGCTTACTTGGGTGGATGTACACGCACCAAAGGAGGCGGCGAGATTCAAAGAGATCTTAAAATCGTTCAACCGTGAAAGAAGACGAAATCCAACCCTTGAAGGTAAGATAAGGACCTGAAACCCCACACGAACAAATGTTTCTTAGAGGGTAGGTGCGTTCTATGCAATCAAAATGGAAGCTTAAAGCAGACCGCAGTATGAATGCGGTTTTGAGCGCCGGCCTCATCAAAAGAGCATAATGTCCTAATGGTTTAATTTAGGATTTCTCCTTATCTCGGTTGAACTGCAACCTGTCTTTGAACGTGTTAAATGGAACACCCTGTATATCTAACGATGGTTATTCTAGTGTTAATTGATGCATGTAGTGTCGTCGACCTGGTTTGTTTGGATTACAAATCATGTTGCTTCAATAGATTAACTACCCCTCGGTTGTAAGGTGCTAAATCACTTACCCCAAGGTCCTACATTGACCACATGCTACTATTATTTGTTTTCGATATTGAAATAGGATTTACAAATTCAGATTTATGACGCGGAGTTTGCTATTCTAGATTATTTTAAAGGATTCTGATTAATCCTCGAACGGTGGATTATGGAGAGAATCCCAATTTTAATATAGTTTTATATTTCATTATATTTCATTTTCTAAATTTTTCCCTTAGAGTTGATAAAATTTAAAAAACTTAAAAATGTGGAATTAATCACTTTGATCTGTGAACGGGAAATTTTTGATTTTGCTATCTAAAAAAACATTGCTTGATTATTGATTGTTGATTATATGGGAGCGAACGAGGAAAAATTTAAATTCGAAACAGGTGCTATCGTAATTCAGCGTGGTTGAACCACACGACGTGATTCCTCGAATCGTGATTTGAAAGTTGCAACGTTTCGGGTTGCAGTGCACTCTATCCCGAGTACAAACTTTTCGTTTCTACGTAGTTTTTAATCAATGGCCATTTTCAAGTATGAAAGGAGTAGCGAAGTCCTTTACTTTTAAATTTTCAGTGCGTCTAGCTTCTGCCTTCGTGCCTTTTGCTCCAAAGGTTGTAAATTAACGAAGCCTTTCAAATATAGTATTCCAACGACCGCATCGTAAATCTAATACAAAGTTTGATCAAACAATGCTTGCTAGCCAGTGTACCTTGTCTCTAACAAGTCTGGCTTCTGTGTGAACAGTCGGGTACACTTCCGTGTCTGTGGCCACGTTACATGATTTTTCAGAAGAAAGTTATTAAGAACTTTCACATGTATTTGACATCGGAATAACTAGGTTGGGGCTAAAGAGTCTTTGATATTCTAAAAGTTTATTAAGGTTTTAAAATTCCAAGATTCTAAGTCGGCCACGATACTTTCAGGCGTTTTACGGTGATTATTTGTCCCGCTGAGGTTAATCTTTCTCGATTTTATTATTTTTCGTAAAATAATTTCATTCGGACAAACGAAACTTGATATTGCAAATGAGTTGGTGTATACTGAAATACTGTTAAGATCCTTTGTCTTATTGAATAAAATGGATCCAGCGGGAGCACTATGGCGTCAGCTGTTGCTGTTGTTGTTACTTACTTGGAAAACTTAGCGCTTAATTACTGTCTTGAGAAAGCAATGTTTAACACCTTGCGGTTCTCAAACTCCTCTCAGACTAATTGAGCGTGTGATTTCTTACTTGTTCGTGACTTTTTCGTGATTATCAAGGTATGACAAAATTATGCTTGCTTCACTGTTCTAACGTTCTGATTGATTTTTATTAAGAAATCGAATACAGTAAGCGTTCGATAATTCCTCGTATTTAGACTTCCGGAGGCAGGTGTTTCTAAGAAACGGAGAATTTATCGAACACACGCGTGCGAGCACGAAGCGTTCCTAATAGAGAATTATACGGCAGTGAATTAGCGAGTGTCTGTAAGTAAGTATATCTTACGACCGTTCGATTAGATTAGACGTTGTTAGAAACTTGCCTCGCACTGCTCTCAGTGAAGCCTCGAAGGAGATGCAACCTTAATAGCTGATTAAAGTATTATCCGTCACGTAAGTGGGATAAAACCCTTTTCTCGTTTCATAATTAGTTTCGCTAAGATCGTCGATAGGTACCTTTTATCGAGTTGCAAATTTTCTTCAACGAAGTAATCGAAACTTTAATATATTGGTTCCCAGCAAATTTTCTACAGTGAAACCAATTTTACTCTGCAACTTTCAAAACATTTCTGCCGATGAATTCTAATAGATAATAATAGGTAGACAATCTTTGGTATTTTTAATAACAAGTTATGTAACAATAAATGTATTTAATCTTCGCATCATTGGGTTACGAATATGAATTATCTCATACATATCCAACAACGGAACGTGATTACGATTAATGATAGGGTATAAATCACTACGAGCAATTGAACATGGTGAACGACCATTTGGGGAATTGTTACTTTATCACAGCAGTATATATGTAATTGGGAATTCGGAGATTTTAAAGTAATGTGAAAATAAAATTTTACCGACGAGATATAAATTCTCGTTTCCATCTTCTCTACAATTTTATTGGACCATGCGAGTTAACTAAATCAACGTTTATACAGTCATTTTTATTAAAGCTTCAGCTTTAAACAGATGTGCCATTAATGGTATTTTACGATACTTCTAAGTCATAAAATTTTCATAGAACTAATCTGTCATTTATTTATAATTATCTCTGTATTTCAACTGCATAGTTTTCAGTTATGTAAGCGAAATAAAATAAAATGGCCAAAAGTGCGCATGTTCGACAGGATGCCAAAGATTCGGGGATAACGTTGACCAGGCGTGCAGGAAAGTTTCGGAAAAACATAGAAGTAAGGGTAAAAGGATGGAGAGGAAACGGTTAAAAGGGTTGAAAAAGAAAAAGTTAGTTGGAAACGTCGAAACTGTGAGGACGAAAAATATAACCGTCCGGTTGACAAGAAGGTGGGTCGCTGGCGGGCGAACTTCTTTCTGCGTCAATATTCGAACGAGAAAGAAATATAGCTTCGAAGGAAGCCTGGGATATCAGCGGAGCCAATAACCTTGCTTTAAAAGTAAATTTCGTTGTATCGTAAACACCGGTAAATAAGATTTTTACTACCCTCAACGACTTTCCATTATTTTGTTTAGAGAGGGTGATAGTATCAAGTAAATCATCTTATTGGATTTGAAATTTCATTAGTTAGGATATTGATGTCATTCGAAATCTCATTTATGTCAGTTTTGTTACACTCATGATTTCAGAAATTATTAGAAGAATAATTTTTAAAGTAACAGTGTGAATATAAAAAACTGCAAAGTAAAATAGAGGCCACCCTTGTGGTCGAAAATTAGTCAGATATTTCCCCAGTTACTCGTGTCTTTCTATATTTCATCTATTCTTATTCTTCGAGTTTTGCTTGTTCCTTTTTCTCTCATGATCTTGCTCAATTTATTTCTGTTTGCTTTATCAAAGGCTGTTATTAAGTCGGATAGCTTCCCTGCTTTTCTCTGTTTGCCAGGTACTTTAGAATTAAAATATTATCTATTGTGTTTCAACCTTTTCCAAAGCCTGCTTGCGTTTCTTGGATAATCCTCTTTTGTTTTAATTCTGCATTGAATTATTTCTCGAAGATTATGTATTTTCCCTTTAGCGTAGATATATGCCTGTGTCTCTGCGTTCTAACTTTTTCTTTTTTTTAAAAACAGGCCATGCACGGTAGCCCTTTAAAACTCTTTATTCACGGATCGTTTGCCGGATAGGGAAAACTTTCATTCCTCCCGTAAAGCAAGAAAGACCCTGATGAAAACTTGAACGTGCCGCTCGTAAATATCTGAAGAACGAGTTGTATCCGTTCGAAAAACGAACGGGCGGACAATTCATTATCATTTTCTACTCTCTTCTCCTCTGAAACTCTAATTCGAGCTCGCTTCTTATCCTGCATCGTATTTTTCGCAAGAATTAACTCTCCACGATTCGAGCGGAACGAGACAAGAAAAGGAACGTTCGTTCATTCGGAACAAAGAGTACACGGTCCCCTTGCCAAAGTAATTAGAGTGATTTAAAAAAGTTGAATTGGACACCGTTCGTCTTTATGGTTTTCGAAATTCTCTTATTAGATTTGTTGTACACTAACATTCCGATCAAAATACCTCTCTTAGACATAACTTTTTGGCAAACCATCAAATAATAGAGCCTCTACTAATGGTCTGATGTAATTGCTTGGTCGTAGCCGCGGTAATCGTAGCTGCCAGTGGTGTGCGCTTTTAGTTTCGTTCTAAGTAGTACAAAACTATCGTCGCGAGGTAAAGCTAGGAGGAAAGGGGTGCAGGCCATTACTACGAGTACTTCACAGTTGCTATGTTGGATAAAAGAGCCGCCTGTTAAGATAAAAAGGCTTGCTCTCGTGTGAATGGATTTTGTGTTCTTTCGCGAACTGGTTCGCGGAGATTTCAACAGATATTTGCAGGGGTCGTAGAAAAACAAACCACGGAGGAAACTCGTTAAGAAAACTATTTGTAACTACTTCTTTTTTAAAATTCATGTATGGATTAAAATAATCTTATTATTTCCAAAGTATTTCTCTTCCAAATTACATAGAAATTTTTAAAAGGATGACAGAACGAAGGTTCTCCTACTGTTAGAAATTTCATGATGAGATATTATGTTAAAGAATATAGGGTGCTCGTTGTGTAGCAACAGTTGACGTAATTGTGTTGACTGGAGCGTTAAGCAGTGCTTCCGACACGAAACCCCACTGGCGGCTTTCTACATTGGAAACAAAATCAGTTTTCTACCTTTCCGCGTGTATTTTCGTAGCAAAACAGTACGTTCTATCACGCGGTGTGATCAGATCTTTCACTAGACCAGACATGCACACCACCTTCCTCCAACGCTGTACCCTTTTTGCCGGGCTTGACGGGAACCGCTGTCTAAATCACTTAAGACAATAGCAAGATTACCGGTACAAGACACGATGGGACAAACTTGAAGCACGTAAAAATGTGTTTATTAACCGGGAAAATATCATGTTGTAGGCGTTACATAATCGGGTAATGAACGAACGAGAAACTTACCGAGATGTTTCTTACTTTGAGTCTAAGAAATCCATTTCACCTATAGCGCTATGTGTACATGTCAAGTTACAGTAATGCTGGCGACGCTCCAATTAAGGAGCGTCCTCTAATTACTGCAAGTACGGTGCAGAGATGAGAAGTTGGTTACAAAAAAATGCGGGTCTGATTGATAACGACGTGGTAAACCAACTTTTTCAGACACTCGTGTTTTCGTTAATCACCGAAATGGTCAAATAATATGTCACGGTGCGACGAACAGAGAGAATGGAATATATGAATGGAATTTTCGCCCTGGTTGGGTTGTTAAAATGTTTCCCTGTGCCTTTTCTTATTGCACCGAGTTGTATATGATGACTGTTTGGTCTCAGGATAGCCATTCAAAAAGAACAGCCCTTAGTTACTGTCTGTCACACCAGAATGCTCGTTTATGCTCCCTATGGTTTATTTTCAAGGATTTTATTTCCGCTTACAAAATTTAAAACCATTGTGTCTCATCAGAAAGTTTGAATAAATTATAATTTTTGACAAAAACTTGTTGAAAAATTCAATAAATAATATTTTTATTCTTAATCAATTGTATCTATTATTGTAATACAAGTATTTGTAATTAAGTAAGTCAAAAAATTGTCAATAATACAAGTGATAGAAATGCATGATCCACCTAAGTACATATGTGATATGACAGTCAAAGAGCTAAAAAGGAAATTTCAGGTTGTGAGGTAGAAAAATTTCCATATAGAAACAACGTGATAGGAAAACCCTTCCTTTCTTTTTGAAAAAAGAAAAACTGAATCTCAAATGGAGCAAGAGGAAGCAAAAGAAAACTATTCTCCGTCAGAAAAAGAGGAAAGGTACTTCAAAGGCAGACAGGGACGTCGTTGAATGTATTTTCTGGGGCCATTTGTTTTCTGAATCCACAGAAGGATGGGCTAAGGGTTTAGAATGTCAAGGTGCCAGAGGATAAGATAAAAATGAAGGCATTGCTTATGTATGTCACATGTATGTAAATAGCTGCATCCTCTCTTACCCTATATGCATGAATCAAAGTGAAACATTACCATACTCAAAATTCCTTTTCTCTGTTTTTTATTGAGATTTTATTTTAGTCTACACTGATAGACAGATACAGACAGATAGATAGACCTACATTGATAGTCCTGCATTGGGTTCTGAAGATAAAAGTAGGAAATTATTGAATGGCTATTGCGATATTCTTTGATTAATACACTTTCCACGATTTGGATGCGCGAGAGTGTATTAGCCTTTTTCTGGCAAAACAATGGATTACCGAGGTCGTAGAGAAATTTAATGTCACGAGCGTTAAGATGAGGGCATTAACAAGGCGTCTACGCGAGTTGAAGTCAGCGACCCGTTATCGAGCGACTAGTTTAACGTAAGACTGAAAAAGTCCCGGTCGTTGGAGTTCTCAGACATGAAACAAACCACCCTCACGCTACTCAAACCTAACGACGCCTTTGAAGCACTTTCCGGCGAATAATTAACGGATTGCTCAGCATCCTTTTTACGCACATCGTATTTCCCCAAATTTTTTCTTCATTACCCTCGTTATTATATTACGAATAAATTTAAATAAGACGTGCATTTCATTTTTCTGATACTTAACAATCTATTTTGGAAAAAATAAATTATTTATTATTTATTTGCAAATTAATTATTATTTTGTAAGTTTTAAATATTAAAATTTAGTAGAATATAATTATCAGTAAATATTTTAATTCAAGGAGAAAAAAGTGAACAGCGTGCAGAGTTCCGAAGCGGTCAACCCTTACCCAAGTACTTACTTATCTATCATCCGCGCCTGACTCAGCTTGACTACTGACTACGGTAATCAAACGGGAACCGGTATATCGAGAGCAGTATGGGGCCGTTAACGTGGAAGTCCTACCCCTAATTTCGAAAAACTATAGCAAAACCTACCGAGTATTTTACACAAAATACAAAATTTTATATTTTTCTCGAGATCTTAAGAAGAACGTAATTTATTTACCTTATTCGTATCATAATTACTAAATTATTTACTGAAAATTAATTTAACAAAAAATTCATATTTTCAGTATTTACACAAATTTTCTATTAGAGAAAGGTAATTTAACGTTAGTCTCGATGAATAAGGAAATTCGAGAGGAATGCAATTTCAAAGAGGAAAGCAAACATTTGGTTCGTTTCAAGTCAAATGCATTTACAGTAGACGGAACTACACTGATTTTAAATGTCTACTTTTCGAGAAATTAAAGGCAAAACCGTACAAAGTAATTACCACCGTAAAATGAACACTCTGGCAACTGACTTGCGTTCAATTAAGTACATTTAATAGGTAAAAGCAGAAAATAATTAACAAGAAAGTTATGACGAAGAATGTATATAGGGTGTCCTGAAAAAGTTGTAATTTTCAAAATGCAGAAAATCTGAATATTTTAATTTTGGGAATTTTGAAAATTTTGAATGGTGAAGGCTCACACTTTTAGGGAAGCCAGTCCACATTTTTGGCCACACCCTGGCTTTCATCTAGTTACGTCAATATTAGATCCATAAAGAAAATGGAATTATTTGGGGCCATTTTCCGCTAGATGTTAAATAATTTCTCGGTAATACCTAGCTTTTAGCCTACACTATATAAAGCATGAATAAACAATGAATCATATTTTACACTTAAAAAACTACTCCACGATATCTCGATCAATATTTTATCGTTCGAACCAAATGCAGCTAAGAAATTGGTTTCTTGCTGAATGGAACAATCTTGCTCGCAATATACGATACACAGACATAAGTACACTGGCCAAAAATATAGGAACGCCTCTTGATAAAGTGTTATCGTTTAAATATTTATTGAAACTGATTCTATTGTTAGAAACGGTTCAAATGAACGTGTTCCTGTAGTCTATCATATTTTTCTTTGACGAAGCTACGGTTTGCTCGTTAACGAAGGTGGTTTCCCATGTGATGGCCCAACAATGCGGTCGCTTTGTAAGTTGCTAAACAATTAAACTTCTCTGAACTACTGCTGCCAGACTGACCGTTTATTTCGACCCCGTTAATAATTTTCCTTGACAAACGAAAATGTCCAATGCACGCGATATCGAGTGGAGAGCACTGAACCAAGATTAAATTATATATTTTTTTATGATATTTTATAAATAAAAATATTCGTTTAATACGTCAATTTTACAATAGTTTTTTCCAAATAGTTTACTTTTCGAATTTGTCATTGACCTAATTTGGCGAATGTGATTAATGTAATTAGATATAATTAATTATAGATAGTTTCATTTTCAATTCGAATAATTCAAACATACATAGTATAAAAGAAATAGCATAATACTTTGACTTATCCGTGACTTGCTTTTTTATTGTTAGTACAATATGTACAGGAAAGTCGAATCTAGTGGAAAGTTTGTCGAACGGTGTCGTAAAACTTATGTTTCAAAGCGAAAAGCTTTTAACGTGATTTTCCGTTATCGTAAATTTCATAGATTCCGCGACTGTCGAAGTTGCTACCATTCAGTAATCTTCACAAAAATTCCGACGAATGAAAATCAGACGATGCCAAGAAACTCTTGGACATAAACAAAAGAAACTCAAATCCATTTCATTTTATCTTCGTCAAAATTGGTTGAACTCTAGATAGAATAGTATATTTATTCAATCAGAGAGTTTACTTGTAAATTGAATATTTTATCAGTACGCTCTAGTGGGTAAGTAATACCACTTTTTGGATAAGATCCAACTGAAAATTCTCTTTATGGAAATTCAGAAACTTTACACAGTTTCTTTTTTATATGTCTAAAATAAACCCAAGTACATAATCTGATTGTGTATTAATTAATATGTGAGGCTTAATTTTGAATTCAGAAATGATTTCCTTTTTTCAATGATTTCTAAATCATAAATTATTTTTCAAATTTGTTATTATAATCTTCATATTTTTACAATTTTTGTTTCTTTAATTTTTTCATTTTGAAAAATTCGATAAACGTACACAACCCACATTTATTGAATAAGGGTTAAATTTACGCCATACCACGGAGTGATATTTGTTTTTACTTTAAATGTGTAAAAGTAAAGGTAGTAGATAAACATTGCGACAAATTCAAGGGTCAATAAAACTCGGACCGGCGATCGATGGAATTCTGATTGAATTACAGTCCCAACCAAAAGTACTCCGGAAATAGTGTCTCCTTTTTTTAATCAATCGTCGACAGCTTTTAAAATTGCAAGTTATTTCCACACCGTCGCATACTGAAAGTTCACGAATTTATGAATGTAAAATAGTAAAGTGGTACCGGAAGATCGTGCCGACTTTCGGTAGGTTACGTTGAAAAATGTATAAATTTATTCATATTAATATTTAGAAGTCGCAACATTTCTGAATTTACTATTTCGTAGAGTAAAAAATTGTAAAAGTATTCATATTTCATCTATTATTATTTTTTGACAATTTATATTAATCAATGTTAAGATAATTCTATACATTTATATAAATATTCTTATTCTAAGAATACAATGAAACGAGGAAGCTGTTTTATAGAGAATTTATCCATTTCCTCTTCATGAGATACTGATACTGACCACTTAACAAGATATCGATCTTCTAAGGATTCAATTTTCCATATTGTTTGCATTCAACAGGAAGCAAATTCTTTCACAGAGTTCATTTAATATCTGTTTACTGGTTGCTGTCAAGATTCTGCGGTGTTATGTACTCCACCCGTTTCGAATTACTTTACAGAAGCCTTACGTTAACAGGAAATTAACACGATATGTAAAGCAGTGGAACTCAAATTGTGAATTCAGAAATTTTTAATAAATCAGAGTTTCCTTTTTTTTCACTCATCATAGAAATACACAAATTTTTGGCAATTAAAATATCACAAAAATTATAAATTGTATTTTCTTTTTTTCTTTTTCATGGTAAATTGTGATGATAATTTAATTTACTACGAACGCTATAATAATTTTTAAAAAAACATCAGACCTATAGAATTTTCATTATCCATTTAAATAAAAATTTGTTTAATTTTGCACTATTCCCTTAAAAATTATTCCTCCAATATAATGAAATTCTATCATTTAAAAATTATATCCCTGCATATGTTTTGTAAATTTGGACCTCGATTGACCCAGACTCCGCTGTTCGAAGGTTAATGAACTGAATTGATGTTAAACTCCTCACTTTTCTCTCAGAATGAAGTGAATTCAGCCAATAGAGTTTTCTTGAAAAATCTGTTTCGCGTTTTTCTGTGGAAAGGTTCCTTTCATAAGAACTAACCACACAACCATATGTTTCTTTACAGCATCGGTAAGCTTTTGCCAACAACATTTGCTTTCAAAGGAGCAATTTCACGCGCCCTTTTGATTCAAACGCTTTACTCTTGAAACACAAATGACCTTTTCAGAATGTTACCATTTTATACGTATTGCTTTTTTTAGCGTTACAGGCATTGGAAAACATGGGTGTTATTAAACAAATGAATGAAATAAAGGAAAAAATATACAATACTTTTTTTAAAATTATTAACAATATACAGACTTTCAGGGACAAGATAGAAGAGGGTAAATGAAATTTTAAAAAATCGACCAATCTGATTTGTTAACAACTACATTATGATTCGCTTTACAAAGGAAATGAAAATTTCTGTAGATATTTGATATTCCAAGACGTCGAAAATTGCATTAATAATTGAACGATGCTTTCCTTTTGTGTAACTAAACTCTGCTCGTTAAGAATGAAGAGCATGATAATAAATTCTTTCAGAAAAGTAACAATGAATTGAGATGATTATGAAAAGCGAATTTTCTTTTTTTACGGTTTCTTGGTATTTCAATTTGAATTGTACTTTAAATTGGACAAAGACATCGCTCATTGTGCATCTCTTCAATGTAACCAACTGTCCGTAGTGAAAAGGGGTACAAATTGAGTGAAATCGGTTGCCTTTTATCGTAGTAAAATGCAGTCACAAAATCCGTTTAAATTAAATCGTCTTTGAATCTTTAAAAGAAACTCTTCGAATATTGGTACATTTTTAAAACAAAAATGGATATTGACATTTTTAGCATAAGTGCTCAGTGACATTGACGTAACTAGATCATTTCATGATTTTTTTTTTTTAATTTCAGGACGGGCTAAAACAATGAAGACCGATTAAAGAATTAATTATTCAAAAGTTAACCGGTGGAAAATAAATCTAATTTAATTGAAGTTTCTGTTCCTATCGATTTCTCGTATTTCTTCATATTAAAAAAAAAAAAAAACAGTGTCTCCATTTTTTAATTATTTCCTCGTATGAATAGAGGACACGTTGCGGAACATACGTCATATTCAGAGCACGAGGGACTGAACCAGAGCCGTCAAACGCACACGGTGTACTTTTTACACGTACCCCAGTTTCCAACGAAAATTAACGACGCACAATTTTCGGGAAATAAAGGAAAACTGGATGGGTCATTTTATTAGAAAGAACTGGTTTAGATCCTTGAAACGCCTACACTTCCTGAGGTGACACTACTATTCAATTATTTCTATTTTCTACCATTTTAGAGATACAATTTATTCAATTTACGTTCACACGAAATTCAAGTTACCACGTTTAATGCTGTTCCATTTTAGGTGTACATTAAACAAATTTAACGAGGTTCCATAATGTAATGTATAATACAAAAGGTTTCCGTAGCTAAGTTTAATTGGGAAACATTGCTCTCTGTCTGTAAACATTTGATGAAGAAGCACAATTACGCTACCAGTTAACATACAGAGTATCCCAGGTGTAAGCAATAACGTCACACATTTAATTTAACCAATTAATTACTAAATAAGAAAGACAACAATATTATAATAAAAATACTGTTTAATATCTTTTAAATATTATTTCAATATTTTATCTATTAAAAACCTATTGATATACATTTCAATACCATAGTTCGTTGATTGAAAATTAATTAATAAATTTTTTATCACCATTAATTTTCAAAAAATGTGATTAATATTGGGCAATTGAAAGAAACATTTTAATAAATCCGTTGAGTAGTTTGAAAAAGAAATTAACTATCGTTCATATGAATTTGCGTTTATCCCCTCTCAAATCAATGAATGGCTAAGGGGATAGCACTAAAACCATTTCTGAACCTATTATGCGATGGGATTTACTATATCGATTATATCAACGTATTGTACTTTACTTGGTGTATGTTATCCACGAGAAACACTCTACGTGTCCCACGATAATTTCAAAACATAATATTTGTTCCAAACACGCATTGATTACTCTTGTTATCAAGCTACACGTTCATTTAGATTAACCTGTTTCCAACCGTTAAATGTACTAAAAGCATCTACATATTTCTGAACAATAGGTAAATATCTATATTTTTTCTTACTTTATTAAAAAGAAGAAAAACCGAAAAATAGAATTTCAGAAAATTTTATTTCACAATGTTTGATCAATTATTATATTAATTTCTATTTTATTTGTAGTAGAGCTCATTAACTAGCTAGAGACCATATTGGGCGTGGCCTCTCTAAAAATCTAAACTACCCCCTCCTCCAAGGGGACCTTTGCTATTCTAAAATTTAAGGATTTTAAAATTACAAACTTTTTAAATCAAAATTTCAGATCCTAAAAATTTGAAAATATTTGCAAGTTTTGTAATATAAAAATAAATTTTTATAAGTGATTTAATCGTTTCAAAGGAGCAATATCAATTGAAAAGCAACCATATATAAATCACCTTTTCACGAATAGAACCAATGAAAATGTTACAAAAATTCGTCAGACAGATTTACTCGATTGTATTTAGGTGATTGTATAAGGGTAAGCGGCAAAAAAGCGAATGAGTGGAGATTGGTTTTTGCACTGTGACAATGTCCCTATTCACACGGCCTTGATCGTTCGCCAGACTGAAAACAAAATGCTTTTCTTTGTTCGCACAAATGAAGCAGCAATTGAAAGGGAAGCGGTTTTTCTGACGTTGCAGAAATTTAACGAGTTACCCTGGCAACCCTTGACAAAATTCCAAACCAAGATTTTATACGGTATTTTCTGAAGAGGTGCTGCTACTACTGTATCGAGTCACATGGGAAATAGTTTGAAAGAAATTGAAGTTTCAGACGTATACATAAATATACAATATCCACTCTAACATTCTATACGATTTTTCAACCATTTGCTACAAAGTATTAAAACGAAAAAATTATTTTTTTACGCTATGTTCGGTTTAAGTGTAATACATATTATTATTTTTCTAATTATTCAAAAAAGGAAAAATTATGTTCGTGAAAATTTTTGTTTAAACTTTTTTGTTAAATTTTTGTTGACTTTCTCTTTTTTCGAATTTTTGTTTCAATAATTAATTTCATTTAGAATGAATTTAAATTTTTAAACCGAGTTCATCAATCAAAGGGGTTCTGGAAGGATTAATAGCCTTGGGCAACAGAAATCTTATCCGATCTTGCATTTAATGTGCAACAAACGCAACTGATTTTTGATCAAGATTATTTTTCGCATTTTGAATATATGTATTCTTGATAAAGTGCATTATAACATGTTTCACCATGTACATCAATGTTCTCAGTGGTAGTGAACATGTTAACCCTTTAACTACAACGGAAATGGCTGTCGGTATTGCACCCTTAAACGGAACTCGGTATCATAGCGTACATTCACCATGCAGGCAATATCTGGCATTCTGCATCAAATGAATACCGTCTACTTCAATGTATAAGTGGTATATCTGAGGAGTACAATCGACCATAGTGCGTAAAGATCGTTTCACAGCTAGCTATCATGGTACCTCGTAGTACGTGAACAAAATTTCATAGCGAGAGACCATAATCGACCCTGATAGCGCTGTGTATAATTTAAGAGAAGACGTTACCGATCTCAAATTTAATAGGGTGAATACTGTGGGGATCGAGGGTAACCACAAATTATAATAAATATATTCTATACAACGTATTACCTTGTATAGCATTAGCATTTCTATCCGAATAGGTTCAAATGTATCAACATGTTAATATTCAAGATAGGAGTGTATTGTAAGAATTCTAATTACCCTAGGAAAAAAGGAAAAGCATCTCAAAACGGTACGATGGTAAAAATGAAATTAATTGATGATTTTATTATTAGTTTCAGAATGAACGTTACCACGGCTTATACGGATACAACCAGCAGTCTAGCTGGAATTATGGGACTCGAGCCGGAGATAAGAATGGATAAAGCTGAGAACGTTTTCGACAATGACCTTGACATTTCACCGGTCACCTTATCGTCGGCATGGTCGAGGGTAGCTAGACTGCTCTTATTAGCCTCTATGGCGGTTGCTGGTAGCGTTGGTAACGTTTTCATGATTTCCGCGGTGGTGGTCGAAGATCAACTCAAAAAAAGAGGTATACATATTCTTTTCTCTGCACACGGAATATTGGAATAGTAAAAAAACATATGTTGCACGGTATAAATCATTAAAGTAGTGCCAGAAACTGAAAATTTCGAGTACCTCGTACTCGGGTCGAGTCGGCCGAGTTCTCGAAAGTTTAGACATGCGAAAAGCTGAAAATTTCGGGCACCCAATATTCGGATCGAGTCGGGAATTATTTTGGTCGACAGTGGATTTTCGAAATTTGGAGAACGTGATTCAGGGTAAACTTTGTTGAACATGGTACTCGATATTTGCGGGTTCTTACACGTCTCTACAAATCACTGTGCTTAAAATCATTTTAATTTGTCAAGAAGATTTTTATGAAAAATACCCCATCGTGTATATTTAAGTATAAAAAAAATCTATTAACTATTGTTTCTTTTTCCTGCGTGAAAAAATATATTTGGTACTCAGGTTTATTCTACTTAATACCAATTGCAATTTTCAATGATCTTAAATGAAATTTTCATGTTTCAGGGAATGCATTTCTGGTGAATGTCGCATTGGCAGACTTATTAGTGACAGGAATGGTAATACCGGTATCCGTGATTGTCATTCTGGCTGGTCACGAAGAGTCATTAAGCACATGTCGATTCGAATGCACCCTGGAAGCCCTTTGTTTTCTGGTCACTGTTCTAACGTTAGCAACCATAGCTGCGGAAAATTATACTCGTTTGTGTCTACCAGCCGAAAGGTAAAAATTTTAACTGATTACCTACTTGAACTGATCATTGACGAAATGCGACAATGCTCTACAAAATTATACGTTCATCTTACATTTTTAAAGCTCTAATATTTTCATATAAAAAAATATTAGATTTCAATTTTAATTATAAAAGAATTTTTAAACAATGATGTCCACTCAAACATATTAAAATCTTAAAATTTAGAATGGACATGTATTTTTGTAAAGCACTATGAATTTGTTTCGTACCCTCTAATATAATAATTATTAATAATGCAATAATAAAGGTTGCAAAGTATAAAATATTATGTTCATAAAAAGTGATGATACAAGGAAAGAATCACAAATTTCGTTTCAAAATTTGAATAAAGATAAATGAAAAGATGATAAAGAAAGAAGTTCTATGGTGATTTAGAAATAATAAAAATTAGTAAATCAACATTCTGATATACGTAAATAATTAAAACAATATTTCGATAAATAATTCTTTGATTACATGCTCATTAAAAAGATAAAAGGAGTTAAAGGTAACAGTATGGATGAATGAGTAACGTGTTTTTTTTTTCTTTTCTATATAAATCAGAGAACAATTTTAAATTTCGCTTTTCTCCTAGCTTTGTTTCATTTCAAAATTATATCGCATAAATTCCTAAAACTCGCTTTTATTCGAACAAAATATTACAAGGTAGCTGTTACGATTATGATGAAATATAATTTTTAGACATTTTTTATTCATTAAAAATCTACTCACAATTTTAGGATAGAACAAACCCGTATTATTAAAAACCTAATATCACAAATAAACAAATTCAAACAGAAACATTACACAATGTACGAAAGCGTTTTTCCTTTTTCTTTGCAGTCTTAAAAAAGTTTAATTTTGTCACGAAAGGGTTAATACACATTATACTTATAGTAATTAATTAACAGGATAGAAGCGTAATAGGTTGTTCGAACATGCAAATCATTTGTAAATAGCACAAATATAGAAAGTAATTACAAATAATTATATATTGCATTAGATAGTGCACAATATTTCATTCTATTTAATGAAACAATGTTGTTAGATTAGGTAACTTTTTGAAAAGTAATTCAGGATAAATATTCTAAATATTTGCCGAATCAAGAATCCTAATAAATCTCAACTAAATCTCAATTTGCATAATGGAATACGTAAAATTTTTTCTTTTTCTCTTTTTAATTATTTAATCAAATCGAATGAACCTGTTAAAAGAATAATGGTACTTCCACGTTAAGGATTAACGTAATATTGATTGCCCGTACGTTCGCTTTACCTTTTGCTTCGCCAGACATTTACCAGGGAGGGGTCATAATGTCCGGTACTATTATTGTCAACGATAGCACGGTCACAGGGGATTTAAAGAGCTTTTCGAGGAAAGTTTAAACCTGCACCTACAGAACCATGTTATACCAACTGACCCATACGAAAAATCTCCTTGCATGCACGCGTCTTGCTTAGTGGTTGAAAATAGATGCACGTATAGAATGTGGGAAAAAGTTACATAAAAAATTTAGTATTCCTTTTTCAATTCACACGCTTAAAAGAACAATGAAATCATTACCAAGTGCTTTTGCATTGCTGCATAGGAAAGAATTACTTTCACATTGTAGTTTTAAAAAATATCCATCTTGTAGAGATGAAAATGACAATTTTTCAAAATTATATAATAAATTATTAACCATTCTATTTTTACCCGATAATTATTCTTTTTATCTACTTTCTTAATTTTAAAATATGGTACCTAAAGAAAATGGTACCCACTTGTTTAATTTATTTTTAAAATTATGATCAACTTATAGGACATAATATAAATTATTCAACGTAAGTATGAGTATAAAATAGAGAATTTTAAATATAATTACATCAAGTCTCGTTATTAATATAATTATCAAATGTAGAAACAGAGAAAGCAATAATAGAGTTACACTCAGTTGGAAAGCTATTCCGAGCATCAGTATAAGGTGAATCGCTTTTGACACTTTGATGTAGAAATTACATTGTAGTTTCTCACTACGGTGTCACGATTGAGTTTCTAATTTCACATTCTACAGAACAAAACTATACCACGACTCTCTGACATTTACCATTGACGAAGTACAGTTTTGGAATCCGGTCCTATGTTACATACAGCGATATACTCTCAATGTTTCTACGTGAGATAATGATATCAATCTAAATTGATCTAACGATATTGCAGATTCCAGGAATACTACAGGATAACATCGTTGTAAATTATCTTCGTTTTCTATTAACCCTCGGACAACGGATTTCATATTATTTTCATTTTATAAACTTTACACTATCCCTTACACATTCAACTTTAGATTAATATTCTAGTATATATTTTGCAAGTTTGGGTCTCGATTCACTCAGATTCCGCTGTTCAAGGGTTAAGTGAATAGTCTACTGTTAAATTAAGGGTTGAAATAGACATTCTTTAGGCATAGATTGTGGAAAATTTCAATTACTTTGTAAAGTAATATTTCAACCCTAGTGCATCATTTACGATTGAATTATTGCAAAAAATAATATTTTACTCGATAAATATATTCCTAGAGTGGCATTAATCAAAATAAATAGACTGTTTTATCCAAATAATGATTAAAAATTGAATTTCATATTTTCAGATACGCCTCACTGACACCAAGTCGTGTAACAGGAACGATCATTGGCGTTTGGTTGATCTCCATAATGACGGTGGTGTTGCAGTCGTCGTTGGACGTAGGGCCCGACTTTTGTCGTCGCCGATTCAGCGGTATAGCCTTGGAACAAATCATTGGAGCTACCCTTCTGGTAGGTTTGCCAGCATTGATGACCACATTTTTTTACGTTAAACTGGTAATTCGCGTACGTCACGCGACAAGAGGTTCGTACAAGCCACCGGTCGCTTTTTCCTGGGATTACGAACTTTGCAAGGCAAATATATACAGCTGCCTGATGTTCGTGATATTTTGGTTACCATTCGGCATAGCTGTATGCGTAAATTCTTTCCGACCGATAAGCGCTCGTATTCTTTACAATTTGGCCTGGTTCGCACTCTCCAAGTCATGTTTCAATAATCTCCTCTACTGCGTGGCAGACCGCCATTTTCGCAACGCTTACGTCAAGCTTTTCCACTATTGTTGTTGCAAAACTACAGTCAGTTTCTCGCGAAGACCACGAGGAGACGGGGGAAGAAACGCCAGCGATGTACGTCTTAGAGTTCATATTATCCATTCCTATGCGAGTCCGGGGTCGTGTCGACCCCCTGTTAGCAGACCCAACGGACGCGACGTTTACGAGCTCTAAACGATGGTTGACGATCAAAACTGTACTTGTACAAAGTTACATCCTCGTCCAAGCAAACGATCGCCGTCCAGTGAAACCTTCTCTCTTCACTTTCTTAGTCCCTTTCGTTCAGCTACCTCTTCTGAGATGCTTCCGTCATTTTAAGTTATGCTTTTATCGTCGACTAACTCAGAATATATTGAATAGTTGATTATTTCATATATATATATATATATAAAGAATGATTAAATACAGAAGAATTGTTTAGTCTTTGATACAAGTGTTTTTAATGGTACTATGGCGGTGCTTCCGGTACTGGCCACCAGAGGGATACAGACGCTGTACTTTCTCGCAAGTCCTTGCACGACGACGCATCACTAATGATCAATATTGACAAATACTGATGATATTCAAACAATTGGATACCAAATGATACTCGGTGAGAAGTATGGAGCGAAATTTTAGATACTTGGTATCAATTTTTGATACTAAAATAATAATACGCTTATTAAAAGAAAATGCTAATCTCTTCAAGTACAGTCTATAGCTTGGCCTTACTAATAACCTAAAGCTTCCAGCAGATGGCACTACAGAAATACAATAATCTTTTCTCAAAACTTTCAGCGTACAAGTCCACATTAATTTTTACGAAGTAACCGCCATAATACTATTATATTTTCAGTTTAGATTTTAATGCGTTATAATTGATAAATATTTTAACGACAGTTAGTAGAATTTATCTCTTGAGAAGAAATATGGCTACTACCAATTCTGGCACTAATGAATATTTATATAGTTTATGCTTCTGTTTTCAGTGTAAATATTGCTTGCCAAAGCATCGAAAGAAATGTTATAATTGACACTGAAACAAGCAATCGCCGTCCATTGAAAATTCTCCCCTGTTTCTAAAATACTTTGTTCATTTGTATCCTTCCATTTGTATTCTTCCAAAAAATTGACTGCTTTATGATGATACATATCGAAGAAACTATTTGCCACAACTGTTCTTTAGACGACAATTTTATTTTATTTTGTACGAAAAAAGAACACTGTATCGATATACAAAGTACAGTTGTTTAATTTCATACACGGACTAACAGAAGTAGAACTATTTTCCAGTAAGAGCTATTTTGTATTTTGTTAGCATAAATCGTTTCTATTGCAAAATGTTTTTATATAAAACTTGAAATGGAACATTCTTGTTCGATATGAAAAATGTGACTGAACCTTGTTATCACGTTTAGTAAAATTTTCATTTCAAATAGAAGGCAAAATGACGTTGAATACTGATATACGATTTCAATATTATAATCAAAAATAAATTACATGTTACTCGTCCATATATAATAGATAGTTAAAACATATTTATATTAGCGCGAGGTTTTGCATTATTCTGCATTATTATTCTTATTTAATTGCTTGCATTTTATTTTTTTCCATTTTCTACAAATTTCTCATTTCATTGCTAATATAACGAATTAATTAAACAATTAACTCCTAACAATTCCTAACAAAAATTCATTTTATTAAAATCAAAACATTATAATTTCCAAAAATATTATAAAATAAAATTTTTAACAAGGTAATAATTACTTAGAGAATTATTTATTTATTTATGTCTGGCGAAATGACAAATTTGTGATGCAATAAGAAATATAAAGAAAATAAGCAGTTATTTATATCTTTATTTGTATCAATGCAACAACTATTCTAACAATATTATATATACCCTTTTATGATGGGTCACTTTAAACATGCTGCAAAATTGAAAGAAGAAAAAAGAGAACTCATTCGTTGTGTATATAGCTTATACATAATTCATCTTATAATTCTATTTATTAATTGATAATTACCGCAATGAAGTATTTTCTAACTGTACCTATAATATATGTATTGTATGTTACATGCCTTCTGTCAATCTGTGATCACACTTTTAGGTATGATAGTTCAGTAATGAAGAATAAGTGTATGCTACAGTTTGAAATTTTGCACGAATCCTATAATTATAAATCTTTTCGATCAACCCAACGCGATTTATGAAAATTATTGCTTGCAACCATTTATTTTTAATCAAACAACAAAATTCATA
Organism: Osmia lignaria lignaria; assembly: GCF_051020975.1. Lineage (NCBI taxonomy): Eukaryota > Metazoa > Arthropoda > Insecta > Hymenoptera > Megachilidae > Osmia > Osmia lignaria. Next base: position 7,272,002 of record NC_135044.1, on the reverse strand, counting down.
ACAGTTCAATTTGTTTAGTATAAAAATAAATATTGACAGTTTATTTTTAACTATATTCCACTAATCGAACCCTTCTGAAACTTTAACAAATAGCTAAATATTAAAACGTTATTCCTAATTTTTTTCATACGCGTAACTCAACCTTTAATGACTTCAAAATTTAAAAAAATATATGTAATGCAAAGCTAACATGTACCTATTATTCAAATATCTTAAATGGTTTTCGAGGAAAAAACAAATGGCAAAGTTTATGGTTATTTCCCCCATATTACCCTTGCAAGAGGGTGCGTGGAAAATTTCGAACTGTTACCGAAAGGACCAGCTGAATGAAAACTTTTCTTGAAGTTCTAATACGAGTACAAAACCATTGGCTACGATGACTCCATCGAAAGCTTTCGGTATCTAAATTATATAGATGTCGAAAATCTAAAGAAACAACGGATAAGAAATGCTGATGATGATAATGCTTGAGAAATGGGACCAGGAAATTGTTTATTATAACTACTTTTCCGGCTACTTTTTTATTGTACACTTTCCTTTTTTTATTCTTGCGACCGTTACAACGAGTCGTTGTAAGTTTTGATGCAATTTGTCCATTGTCCAATTTTATCAGTGAAATATAATGGGCTAATAATAATAGATTTATCAAAACTTGTTAAATACATATTTTTCTTAGTTTTTGTAGAACTAAAAAGTTTATAATTTCTCAACAAATTGATTAGAAATAGTTCGATCAACTGATAATGCAAATAATATTGGTAAAATTGGACAAATAATTTGTAACTGTTCATTTCAATTATATACAAAACGTATAGCGGTCGTAAAACTTATGTTTCATCGAAAACAAAAAACTCTAGCAGCATAGATAACGAATTCATAAATGTACAATTATGTGCAATTTAGGCTTTCTTTGCTTAGAAGAAAGTGTAAAGAAGGGAGCATCCCACTACATGCCTTGCATATGCAGGAGATTCTAGCCACTCCCTAAGCTTTCTCTGAGTTTTCCCAAGACTAAGGACAAATGATGGGAAATTCCTTTTCCTACACTTACTTTTAGGCAATAGCAGTCTATATTGCACTTAAGTGTCCATACAAATATTATATAAGATATATCATCTACAGAAAAGAATTGTACATTTCATTAATACAACAAAATATGTTGTAAAGGCGATATAAAACATATTATAGTTGCTTAAACTGATTCACTAGCTTCATTTAAAAATATTGTTAAGCAATGTTGTATCTTTTGTCACAAATAACCGACTTATCCTCGCTACTGTAATTTATATCTACTGATAAGTTCTTATAGTTATAATGTAATCCTGTGTGACAGAACATATTTATAATTGCCAAATTTTTATTTAGATCATTTTATCCGTAAATTTAGTTTATTATAGAATAAGCAAATTAAGTAACTGTACTATCCATTTATATAACATACTATATGCATTTGTGTGGTCTTTCTATGCGTATGAATTGTATATGAGGATGTGAGCATTCAAGAATGCATCTATTCACAACTAATACTAGTCATTAACATTTAGTATCAATATAAATAAGTATTACAATAATTGACAGACACTGCATGTTCATTCATATCGCTTGTCACAAAATTTATAAGCATATCTCTGAAAATCTATGTTTAAATATAATTGCATTTTCTTCTAATGCACTTACTATTTATGCAGTGACTGTCCAAGGATATACTTTGATCTAGCACCTAGTGTTTTTTGTAATTTCATAATTTCATTTATCTGAACACATTGTTGATTTAAGCTGATACTTATAATTATCCCTTGTACCTTTAAGTATAATATCCTAATACACCATTAACAAAACTGTAAATAGTTGAACTGAATTACTAGTGCTAATTTAACTACTGAATTATTTCTTTCAAATTTAGCACAAAGATTAATACAAATAAATGCAAAAATATTTATAATGGCTAAAGATTATTTTAATTTTTTAACCATTATAGAAATCAAGTGCTATAAAAAAAACACCATTATGAATATGTGATGCTATGTGGTACACACTGTTAAATATGTTAATTATGATATAATTTAGTTATTGTTTCTGTGCATTTTAATAGTAGATAAAGAGATAAATGTAGTACAGTAGATAAAATCAGAAATAGTATATATATGTAGATTATAAATACTCCTTATATCCCAATTGTGGAGTATAATATTTCTTCCACACATTTTACAATTACTAATCTTTATGTTAGTCATTTTACTGAAAAATGTTAGTTAACCCTTGAACTATAGAAATATAAATTATGAAATTATTTAGCATCACTCTGGTAGTCAAACAGAGAAAAATATTAAGATTTAGTGCAATTAAAATATATCACAATTTCAATACAAATATTTATTTCAATAATTAGTAATTGCAAAAGGGAAGGTAATCTTAGTTACTTGATTCTAAATTAAAACCATAAACGATTGTAACTACTTTCAAAAACTTGTACAATGACTATCTGAGTGAATTTATTACTTTTTGAATGTAATTACTGAGAACTACTGCACCTGAAACTCTGAGGACCATGAATTCACAATAAAATTTCTCATTTTCTTTATATAAATCATGATCATAGTGATTGAAACATGGAGCAAATTAATCTATAAACTATTACTATAAGGCTCCACTTTGTTCATAATAATTATTAGAAAATATGATATTTCTTATAAAATAATTAATCGCATATTCATTGTAAAACAATGAAATTAAAAAAAAGTGTGAAATCGATGTTGTGTCTAAATATATGTCACATATAAAAAACATACCAAATTATTTAATTATTACCTAAAAAACTTGAATTGTTTAAACTGTAGTATAGCAAGAATCATATTGTGTCAGTTTAGTCAAGTAAGTAAGTGTGTTGTGTCTCATAATGTAATACAAAGCAATGTAGAATTTTTTAATTTTTAGTAGATTATATACATTATAAATATATTTATGTTATATTAAATGTATTTCCCATTATTATATCTTTCATTAATGTCAACTTTGGAAATCAAATGTGTTATTTAAAAAAAAATTGCGATTTTCTTTATGGATGTATGTTATCATGAATTATGTATATGTAAATTTTATAATGTTGTAATAAACAAATTTTTTTTTTTAAATAGCCTCACTTACCTTTGTTGTATGCAATTGTAGAAAACGGCATTTTCGGCAATGAAAACGGCAATGCAGTTCATTGTAATTACTCACTCTGGAAATAAAATTACATAAATAACGTTAATTATTTACATTACTTATATATGTAGGCTGAACTATACTTTACTCTAAAAAGTCATACTTTTTGGAATTTAATTAGAAACAAATACTGAAGAACTATTCGGTTACTACTTCTCGCACATTCAAATGACGTGAGTACTTACACAACCGAAGGAACTAATTTATAGATGGCGCACATATTTGAATGACAACATTGAAGATGAAGGTGTAGTTTTAATAAATTTTAATCACTGTTTACATAGAATATTAAAGAGTTATCATAATATTCTAAATAAATAAAATTATTAGAAAGAGAAAATGAGGGTTTGATAAATTGATTACTTCATAAGCATTCTGTATAAATGAGGTTAGTATATTAAGGTTAATATTAAATTAAAGGCAATAAATATTATTAACTAAATAAACTAGTAATTATATATAGAAATAGTAAAAAAGGTTACAACATTTTTATGCAATCTTGATGAGATTAATTTTTAAAAAACTATTTTCTATAAGTCAGATGCTATGTTAAAGTTTTGCAGATCAATATTAACCTGATTTTATATCTTCTTTTACAGATATGGATCCAGAATTTCTTTCCAGACTAATTCCACAAAATAAAGAGCATGTTCGCCCAGCATGCAAAAAATGTGGATATGCTGGGCATTTGACATATCAATGCCGTAATTTTATAAAAGTTGATCCGAATAAAGAGATTGTGTTAGATGTTAGCAGTACAAGTTCTGATAGTGATGAAAATTATGTTACTCCATTGACTGAATTACGTGAAAAAGAATTAAAGAAGAAACTTCAAGAGTCTAAGAAAAAGCATAAGGAGAAGAAAAGCAAAAAATCCAAAAAGCGTAAAAAATCAGAAACAAGTGATGATGAATCAGAATCAAAAGCATCTGATGAAGAGATCAAGAAACATAAACATAAAAAAAAGAAATCAAAATCGAAACATAAGAAACATAAGAAACATAAAAAAGATACTACATCAGATAGTGATTCTAATGATGATAAAAGATGAGTATTTTCCTTTATAATCCCCCCATATAACAATATTAAAGTTGTAAACATCTTATAAAAATGACAAGTGTACCGCATAAAAATAAAAGCTACACCGTTTGTAAATAGTCGCGTATAAAATTACATTTATACACATGTATGTACACATGGCATATCACTTTATGTTAAGAAAAAATCAACTTATAAATTCCAAACTATTTGTTGTTTATTATTTAAAATACCCGAAAATGTATTGAATAAAAACTACTAAAAGTATTTACCGAATATAAATCCATGCTCATTTTCCAGTGTACCTCGTGTTCTTTTAAGCTGGCGGTAATTTAAACTTTGAAACTAATAACAAAATGGTGCCAGTCAGTACAGCTTCGTGCAACGTACTGTCCACCGATCAACACAAGTCCCGTGAGAATAACGCAATTTGATTGGTTGTACCCCCTCTCGCCCCCATACTCTTCCGCGTGATTTCTTATAATTGGAAGACAGTAAATTTCTTTTAATTAAAAGAAAATATGGAAAAAATAATAACCCACCACTCACTTTATTTGTCAAAGCTCTCCTTGGCTCTCCTTGATGAATGATAGGAGCCCCCTCCCCGCAGTTTTCCTCATAACGAAAAGAGACCTCCGTTGCACCTGACTGTACTTTATTGCGCAGCGTTAATAATGTATACCGCAGTTCACCAGAGTCCATAACTGCGAAAAGACCCGTTTTCGTTCTTCGCGCATCTCCAGTGCGCATCTTCGCCCTGATTGGCGATACTCCCAAACGAAGTGGAAAGCGATTAGCAGAGAGCTCGCTGCGTCCCCCCACCATCTTCCAACCTGCGCGTCGCAGTTATGGACTTTGGTAAACTGCGGTATAGAAAACTTGACAACTTATGTATAGGTTAAAATGAAATAAGTTGGTAAACAAAACATGACACGACACGCCAGGAACTGTACAGCTGGTGCTGTTTATACTTATCATGAAAAGAAGAAAGATGCAGCAGCCTCAGGTTACGGAACAAATACGCAAAGAGTGGGAAAGGATTCTGTTAAAGATTTTGATTGTTGTTGCCTTACATTACAGCCTTGTAGAAATCCTGTCATAACGTAAATATATCATTCTAAACATCTTATTTATTTTCATTGCACTAATTTTACGTCTTTTTTTCTTACAGAAAAGACGGCTACTTATTTGATAAAGAAGCAATATTGGAATATGTCTTAACTAAAAAGAAAGAATATACAAGAAAATTGAAAGAATATGAAAGACAAAAACAACAACAAGAAGTAAGTACACACAAAATTGGAGTATCTTTACATATTTTATGAATAATTTTTACTATTTACTTAGGAACGATCTAATGAAAAAACTGCTAATGAAGAGTTACAAAAGTTGCAACAATTTTTAAAGGGAGAGAAAACTATTGTTTTAAAAAGACAGACTGCAGCTAATGAATCAACTTCTTCAGTTTCTAATATGAGCAATGGCAAGGATAAAGTATTGCCAAGTTTTTGGATTCCTTCCAAAACACCAGAAGCAAAAGAAATTATATTGCAAAAACCAGATAAAACAGTCTATTGTCCAATTAGTGGGAAACCATTGAAAATAAAGGATCTTATTCCTGTAAAATTCACTGAAATAAAAGATCCAGATGACAAAAAGTCTCTTATTGTTAAACAAGCTCGATACATGTGTCCAATTACTCATGATGTTTTAAGCAATAGTGTTCCATGTGCAGTTATAAGGACAACGTAAGGTCTTTTGGTTTATAATATTCATTCTTTTAAATTGAGAACAATTAAACATTATCTTGTTTTATTCAGTGGTGATGTAGTGACAATGGAATGTGTAGAGAAAATTATTAAAAAAGACTGGATTAATCCTTTGGATAATACAAAATTAACAGAGAAGGATATTATAGTTTTACAGAGGGTAAGTGTAAAAAATGTAATTGAAACCCAATAAATCGAAAATAATATTAATTACTTCACAGGGTGGTACTGGATATGCAGCTGTTAATAACTATTTAGAAGGTAAACACGAAAGACCAGTATTGCAGGCATAAATATTTAAATTGTGTAAGTATAAAAATATGTCTTTAATAATGTGTAATAAATTTACGGTACAAAGAAATAAACTGTAATACTTTACAACTTTCATTTTTAATAATTTTGATGAATACTTGTCATTTAAATAAAACAAACTATAATATAATATTACGTTTTCATTATTTTAGTATTTTCTTTTGTGTAATTTAACTATTTCGAGCTTTGTTGCGTGTAATATAAACAAAAAATAATTTTATAATAGGTTTAGTAACATTAATGTTTTACGGGCATGAAAAGATAAATCCCATAATCCGTTTCGCGTGAAAGATCAATCCGCGATCCAATCAGTGATCGGTGATCGGGTCTTCGGTCAGAAGGTGTCGCCATCTTAAGGAATAAAGTTTTTTAAAACATTCCGAAATTCTGGCGCTCTGCCGGACAGGCGGCAATCTACGAGGTTGCGTTAATGTTCGCTGTTCACGTAATGCTTGCGCGCGTTCTAAACTTCACTTTCCTCCAATTGTCAGTTTTGAATCGAAAAATTAAGTGTCATCATCAATTATGAAGTGCCGAAGTCGTGATAATCGTTTGCCAATGAATTAAAGGTGAGTGTTTACGTAAGGGTGTCTTATAATTGGATCCCTATGCTGTTACATGTGTACTGCCACGACGATAACATTTTGTACGCTTGGTAAGTCATCAATTTCGCTACCATTTGTGAGTAAAATGATCTTTGATCGAAATCGTCGCGATTATCGATGAATTTCTTGCTGATAATCTAGCTTGCACAAATGAAACATATTGCTTTTAAATTGCAATTATATACACATATGTGTGTACAGCAATGGTGCGCGGTTAGTTTTTATATATAAGTTTTCAGCGATTCCGGGAACAAGTGTTTACGATAGATCCGTAAGTAGGACATGTAAATGTATTGATTGGTAAACTATCAATAATTAAGATGATGGGTTTGAAGGGTTAATGTAGTTCATATTTTTTGTGATTTTAATTTGTGCGTTCGCGGGTTTAAAGCGACGCGACCCCACTATCAGACGCCGCGACATCTCATTTTTCACGAGCATGCATTTTCTACGGCTAACGTTGTATCTCGAACATACGATACTTATTTCCTATGTATTTCTTTACAAAATTATATAAAGTGTATTTATTAACATTTGAAGAATAAGTAAAACATGTCTGAAGGATAGAAACGTTTGATATATTCAATACATTTATATCTTTCATTGTATAAATTAAATCAATGTTTAGTTATTGATTACATTGATTTTTCTTTAACTCGCTGTAATACGAACACCAATCGATGCAGTTGATCTAATCCAGACAATTAAAATGAAGCTCGTAACTGCGTTGCATTGTGTATACTGGTTCAAATGACAGATCACAATATATGTACAGATAAGACGTTTATCAAGATACGTGTCACACGTTCATCTAAATTAATAACAATCTCAATTGAATTTTAAAAAATGCTTTATAAATTAGTTGCACAATTGAATTCATAAAGATCAGATTTATTATACTGTTTTATCGACGCGATTAAGTTAATTTTTATGAGTAAAATTTGAAATAATTTACCAGTAATATATTGGGCATACATTGATGCTGCTAACTGTAAGATAATCTTACCGTACAAACAGCAATATCATGTATACAATGATGTACTATATACAATATCACAAATATAAACACACACATACAGTCATCCAACCTTGTTATATCGCTAAAAGTGCATCTACGTGTATCTGCACACAACCACAAAATATAATACTGCTCGTATGTATATGTTTATAAATGTGTATTTCGCACTAATGCATACGCGAATGAATGTGTATATGTACACGTCTCGTACGTAATAGAAGGTTAAGCTAGGTTGACCGCCATGATGCAGAGTGCATGCGTAACGAATAGTTCGCGCCGATTGTACGGGAACACGTACAGTGCATACGTGAGAGTAAAAACATGATACGTGAATGTGTTTTCGTGCACGCGTAGATGATAAACGACGATACGACGTTATATCATCGTCTACGAGGAGCATGGCACATATTGCGACACAATCTTTGCAGTTCTTTCACCCATTCGATTTGATCGCGCTATGAGCATCGCTATACATATGTATAGTAGGTGCATGTAAATCGGTTTGATTGATAATTTTTGTATGCATATCACCAATTGATTTGCTGCTAGTAACAGGGGTATTAATCTCTTGAGAGATTAATTTATTAAGGCTAAAGACAAATTAAAAATATTAAACAAAACAAATGTTGCTGAAAAATATTTTGAAATGTTTAAGAAAAATAATGGGCAATAATAAACATTTCGGGCAATGAGCCCCTGGTTCTCCCAGGATTAGAAACCAATGGTGGGTGGTTCTTTCCCCTACACTTACTCTTAATCAAAAGAAATGTACCTTGCAATTGAATGTACATTCTTGAACCCTACAGGTACTCTTTGGTCCCATCCTTAGAGTAATTTTTATTTAATTTGCAATTTTGAATAACTACATCGGTTGATGCAATTTTCTCTATATGTAGACATAATCAATTACTTTCAAGAGCGCAGTAAAATTATTTCATTGACAACTGAATCTGCGAAAGAGAAAGTAGGAACTAGATGTGGTCTACTACCGTACCTAGTTTGCTTTTGTTATGTAGACCAAACTATTGACCTCCGTTCTCAAGAAACTCGAAGGCACACCCGTGCACCTAACCATAATCGTAAATATACTTGTCAGGCATGTCATATTGTATGTTAAACATTTATTCTATATACTGAAATTATCATCTCATTTTTTCAAGATTTTCAAAAACGCTTCTTTTTCTTGAGAAAATTGTATTTTACAATATAAATTATTTTTTTTTTTTTTTAATTTCACACCTTCTTGGGTAACAAATATATATTTTAATTTCCCACTCATTGCAAGGAATGTATGAATTTATGTAACTATACATTGAATCATTTTCAAAGAAAAAAGCACTGATATTATGCTACCAAGAAGTAGTTAATGTTTAAATGCATAAGCGATTAATTTAAAATACATTTTCCTTACTTCGTCGTTGTTTATTGAATTACCAGTCAAAAAAGATTTACGCTATGGATTGAAAATAAGAGAGATCATATTTTAGTTTTCACTGTACGATTGGGTGAAAATTACCAGTAATGATTTCCTCTTGTCGGAAACTGTAGTTACACGATCGTTTGTATAATAAATATATAGCAAATATGCACGGTCACCAGAGTTTTGTACACACTTTAAACATTACGTAATAATACTTGCGTGTTTTGCGGTGCGCATTACCTCATATCAAAGCAATTCTCGAGTATGGCGCGGTCATTTTCCCACCGTGGCTAAGCTCCCTCCTGTCTCAAATATGCGTGAACTTGTTTCCGTTTTAGAAAAGGTACCTGACGGAAAAATAATAATTTCCTCCTTATTGCGACACCACATCTCCCGGCGTTTCTAAACGTATCCTATTTGCAACTTTATTAGGTTGCTATTTTCTCTCAATCAATGAAGGTAAAAAAAATCACCATTTACCGTTAATTTTTTAATTAGTTACAAAATAATGGAAATATTTAAAAATTTGATGGAAATCTATAGATGTTTGATGTAAGTATAGCTTTCAGTATTAAGTTCACCTCCACCCCTAAAAAATATGGGTCAGCCCCTTTCCTACCGGCAATGTTTTGCATCGGGCTCTCCCACAGTGAAAGGGTTGCATTCTCTTAGGGGCCTCCATAATCCAAAGAAGGGTTTTTGTAGATGATAATTTGCAATTACTATTTGATCTAATAATTAACTTTTACTATGAATATTTCTTAAATAATCATCATTATTCTCACCCTAGTTTTTTAAGAAATATCCAAAAATTGTTGAGTACTCATCGAACATAAGCAAATAATCTCAGTTTCGTCAGTTACCGCAACTGATAGATCGCGGTTTACTTCCAGTATTTACGTAACACAATATCGGCGGTGCACAAGTCAGGGGGAAAAAGTGAATCATCGATTACACTTACTAGGCTGCAATATGGGCAATGGCTTCCTCGTTAAACCTTGAACAAGTAATCTGCTTCTAAGATGATACGGTATACAAAAAAAGTTACTAATATTCGTTTATTCGTGTAATATACAATCCGCTCTTAAACACTGTTGATGGGTTTCCTTCAACACTTTAACGTCGTAACTGTGATACATAATCAAAGAGGATCGTGATGATTCTATAGAATAAACGATGATCACTTAAGCAACAATAAAATTAAAGTATAAGATCGTATATGTATTGTAAGTTTGAGTAAAAATTCTTGGCTAACTATTCATGTATCAGCAATAGAAGGCGACTCGGTGAAGATCGCCGACGGCAAGTCGAGCTAACCAGAAACTGCTGTAGCGTACGGATCCGAAAAGGTCAAAGCATTTCAAATGCAAATAACATTTCTCTTGTAAGGATACATAATACCGGCCGGTGATTGCACGACGCTGGTCCAGTTGGTTACCGTAATGTCATTTTACGTTTGATAATTATTTGCAACTCGCGGTGAGGAATATCAAGTTAAATTTCTAAATCATCGGGTCGGGTCACGTCTCAACAGTACGTATCTTCTGTTCGTTCACTTCACTTTCTGTTTGATTCGGTTTATATTAAAGTCACATGGTTTTAAAGAGGATATAAGAAAGGTTAAAAGGAATTTTCTTAAATGAAGTTTTTTTGAAAATTTAAAGAATGATTTTTGATTTTACAAATGGACATGATTTCGTGACAGAAAAATATATTAAAATAGCACATGTGACATGTCAATTTAAAGCTTAAAGTTTAATAAAAATAATCATGTAAGTTTTTCATTATAATTCTCAACGCAGAATAATTAATTATCAGTTACAATAAAGTGGATTAATCCTAGGAGGCAATTTAAAATTCCTTTATCACTTCAAGATATAAACAATTAGAAATTCTCATTCTAAGTGTGATAGCATCGAAAGGACAACTTATATAATCAGAAGAAGGATGAATTACTTATTAAAAATTAATGTATTCAATCTAACCAGTCGCTGATTAAGAAAATCATGGAAATCGGTCAAGTATGAAACCGTGACGAAGATAGACGAAGACAAATCTAGTAGGAAAGGAAGCTTGGCAAATATTTAAAACAGTCTTGTCGTACGGCAATTCCTGCAAGTTTTACGTCACAGGTCAAGCACATAGGGGACACTGAAAGCGAGTCGTATTATCGGTGCAGCATACTTCGAGTTCATTACGTAATAGCGCATTGATAAGGAAATAAGTTGGTCGCCTTGACATTGCCGACTCGTAAATACAATTCACTTGTTCTTGCTAAAGATTCTTTGCGTCGTAACATCAAATAAATCTTAGACACGGGCAAAGATGCTCTGTGGCAGTATTCGTGTAGCAAAAGTCTCTATCAACTCCTCATCAAATTCTCATTTGGAGATTTAAATGCTTATCAAACTAATAATCAAAGAATTAAAAAAAAAAGAGATGGTTTAGAACCTTTTTGAAAAAATAATTTTAATTTGATTACCAAAATCAGGTTTCCCCAGGAAAAATGGTGATGTCCCGGATCCTCGCCCTTCCCCACAAGCATCCCTTATATATATAGGATTCTGGCCCTATACACTTGCATTATTAATAAAATATTTAACAATTAAAAATTATATAATTTTTTTCGTAAATTACTTTTAATTTTTCAGATTTCATTATATAAAAACGTTAACGCGTATCATAAGCCGACTATTTTGTAATAGTCAAATAGATTGAACGTATTATATCATAGAAATATACGCGTAACAGGTTGATCGGTTTTCTTGATTACGTTACATTACATTATGCACGTGCAATGCTTTATTAGGTTTTTGCGTAGATATTACGTGAAGGAATTTTGTTTCTTCATAGATAGTGTCGAAATATTCCTTGCGTTCGGTTTAATTTCCTGTGATTTGTATTGAAACTGTTATTTCAAATGTACATGTAGGGTGTCTCACTTATGTTGATTGTCTAAATCGTTTTCATTCCTATTGAAAATGAGATAAAATTATTAACAAGGGAAGACAGATTAATGATTGGTGCAAATTTTCTTGAACTTTTGCAAGATTGCAAAGACAAGTTTTCTTTTTAACTGAGAAAATTTATTTTGAAGGGCGAGAATTACGTGACGCGGGTTTTTCTTTAAGGAAAGACATTTGGGGAACTTGTTGAATCACCCTCGTACCTACTAGCTTGTGAATACCATAATAGATTCGGAAAGTCTCGGGTACAGATGTTCAAAACGAATAAACTGGTGTATTAAATGAAAATATTGTAACGACCCTTTATTGTCACCTGACGCTCTTATGTGCTTTAACAAATATTATTCTGTACAATATAATCAGGACCGGATTAAGATTTCTAGAGCCCGGGACTATCAAACCTTCGAGGCCCTGTTGGTCCAAAAATTGAAATTTATTTCAAATAAAATTAAATACTTATAAATAAAAAAAAAAAAAAACACTCTATGGGCTGAACTTCAACCCCCTCCCGGTGAACTTGTAAAAAAGCTACCCCCCTCCGATTTCGATGATTTTTAAATATGTTGTAAAGTTCGATATTTTAAGCAATTTTTACGAGATATTAGCGAAAAATTGAGTACTACTACATTAAATTTCGTTTGTACGTATACGTCCGCGGTGAAAAAATAACTTGTTCACATATTTTCGCTGATTACAGAAGCTCACCTTAACATGTATCCTTTCCATGCTCTATATCGCTATTGTTTCGTGAATGAAAGGGCCATTTTTATGACCCGTCGATCCTACTAGGGGGGATGTCGTCGGCAAGGCATAATCTGTCAGATACAGGCTTGATGACGTTTATGTAATCACGTGGTTAAATTGTTGTACTGTTGTCAGTGAGATTATGTAACTGGAATTCACCAGTATCCTAGCGAGAAACACGAAAATGTGTGCTACGACCATGTACCGTCGTTTCATCGTTACATGGCTAATCAAGCTTGGTCATTATTCAATTAAATATTTTGGATCTTTTTAATTATGCTCATACATGTCCCTTTTCGCTTAGCAACATGATTTTTATATTTAGATTTCCATGCTTTGAAATAAGGAAGACTTATATCTTAATTTTACAACTTTATTTGTTTCAAAAATAACACTGTCTCATATTAATACCCAAATTTCTATTAGTCCGAATTTGGCATAACTTAGAAAATGTGAAAAAAACAGAAATCAACAATAAATCAAGATCAAGTTTGATTGTGTTACGTCATAGAAAGCAATATTCGTATTGAAAGATAGAAAAATCGATAGCCCTTTTTATGGGTGAATAAATTGGTTTGACGTCTGTTTGTGGTAATCGATAACAATTTTTATATAACATGCGTATATCGGATTTAATATATTGATCTTCTCAAACTAGATACAATTTATTTTCTTGATTCATTGTTTTTCGCTCAGCTCCTCAATTCAATATTTTGTGCATTTAAGTGCGAACAGTATTCATCGTGTTTCTTTTACGTCTGAGCGAACAATTCGATGCTTAATTAACAAGTTATCAGGCCAATTATAAAAACGTACAATGGTATAAGGGAGGGAAGTTGATAATTTGTTTCGAGATCCTTCGATGAACAGCATAAGTATCCATGTTTATTGTAAACAGCTTCGTTTTATTCAATATTATTCGAAACAAAAAATTAGCAAATTAATAAATTAGCAGATCATTAAAATAGCAAATTAGCAATTTAGTAAGCTAGCAAATTAATATGTTAGAAAATTAATAAATTAACGAATTTGTAAATGGGCGAATTAGTGAATTAATTCTTCTTAATAAAATCGTTGAATAACTTCGAAATATGAATCACAACATTTTTGCGACTTAACATCATTCAACTGTATTTATAAACTGAAGAGTATACTTGTAAGTAAAGACATTCTCGTGGAACGATATATAATTTCTTGCAATTTTAATCGCTATCTAACACATATTTCGTACTTCAGTTCAACCAGATACAATATCTGGCTTCCTCTGCAAAAATTCATTAAACATTTCACACGGGAGTCTCAAATTTTCTGCAGATCAACAGAATCAACAAAAGTTTCTGAACATAGTTTTCATATTACAGTATTTGAATGTTTTATTACAAACACTCGTGAACAGACAACTTTATTATCTGTTGACAATAGCCTTTAACAATTGATACGACATATATAAATTAAAAAATGAAATAAAAATATATCGTTAATTAAAAGAGTTATTTGCCACGTATAAACAAAATTAAACGTTATGCTTCCAGATAATTGGATCATGCTGTCAAATGAAGGGTCCAGTGGAGGTATCGGAAGTGAATCTGATGGTATGTTGCTTTTATTTTTATAAAGTATATTTAATTAATTTAACGAAGAATTAATTAAACTAGAAAGATTAGGTTTCCCTAGGGAAAAAGCAAAAATTCTTAAAGTATGATATTTATATGAAATTAATATACCATGAGTATAATTTTAAAATACTTTTATGTTATGGAAAAAAATTTGTTCACTATGTTTTTGAACAATTATGATTGCGCTACTGCAACAATAGTTGATTGCAAATGTCGAAGCAACGTTTGATGAAAATCTTGATATCTCTTTAGCCTCGACAAGATTCCACGATGTTGACTAGGCTGTATTAATTAGCGTTAATTACGGGAATTAATACGTATCGAGCCTCTCCGAATACGGGGATCTGTTTGTAACGCAATGATAATTGTCATCGATACGACCCTCCTGTCTCTCCCCCCTCTCTGACGATCTACGTTTGAAGTGACCACAGCAAACCTTTCGCGATCCCTTCTCTAAACCTCACCCCTGGATCCTCATTAGCGTGATTTTTCGGTGACCAGAGATAAGCCTGGTCGATTAATTTACGGCGATTTCGCACGTTGCCTTCTGCGCTTATCCAATTATTCACCGAAAAACGATGCGTTTCAAACAACAATCCTTAACCTTTGTTAGCCTGACCATCGGCTTATCGGCTGGCCGTTAAACTTCGAAACGAAACATTTCTACCTAATCACCGTTGTAATCCATGAACGTGACGGAACATCGAGAAATAAAAACCTACGTCTTTAATCTACTGCCATTTGATATTGAACAAATTCTCTACAATTTTCCTTTTTCTCAATGTTTCTATAAATAATGTCTCGTTCGGTGATTGCGGTGACAGATATCAAGGTGTCAATTATTTTCTCAGATTCTAGAGATTTCAGAATTCTGTCCTTTTGCGTTGATTGGTAAGATAACACTGGTCAACCTATCGTAATACAATACCGGCCCGGAAAATGTTGTTGCCCCTGAAAGCATATTCTTTCGTTTCGTGATTGTGCTCGTATAACGAGAAGATTTACTATTGTAAACGTTATTCGTTTTTATAATAAGGAAAAATAATAGTAAAAATGTCACTTGCATTTCCTTGGTTCTAAGTTCATATTCGGTTTATGAATATCACATGAACGATTTCAAAACACTTCTGAGCTCTCAGAAGTGATTTACAAGTAATAGGAGAAACTTTTTTCATAAAACATCCCTCGCATGGTTTTCTTCGAGACCTTTATGTTTACTTGTATGAACAAGAAGTCTGCAAATATCCTATGTCGTCTTTTTCATTGTATTTGAGAATAGTACGATAAAAGCGTATCGAAATTAGATAAAGAAAAAGAAAAATATTTATATGCATGTTGCAATGCAAATAACATCAATATTTTTTGTTCGTGATACCATTTAAAGAAAAACTTTGTACACGTTTTATGAAAGCGATTGAATAAAGATGAATTCTTTTATTTCTCATGGAATCCTATATGTACACAATATATGAGCATACTCGTATTAGCATTGGAAGCGACACAATTCACTTTTTAGTGGCTTCCGATATACATATAGCATGAAGAAATTGCTTAAAATGATATTCTAAAGGTGATATTGACTAAGAGAACTATATTCGATGGTTAAGATAAATTTTAAATGAAAAATTCGAAAGAATTTGTTTACATATATTTTCCAACCACAAGACTTTTTAAAAATAAATCTTCAATTTAAAAAAATGGAATTTACAGAAAAAAGGAAATATTTAATGTAATTTTTGCATCACCAAAAAATAAAATCAGCAGTGCGTGAGATATTTTAAATTTAAAAGTAAAATCTTGCATGCAAAAATGTGAAATTTCTCACGAATTGTTGATTTTTTTTTATCATTATACCCTAATGCTGTTTTACCTTGTGTGTAATTATATTATAGAAAAATAAACCAACAAACGTCACTGTTAAATAACGAGGGCATCTTTATAAAAAATAAATAAATAGTTTAAAAATTAGTTGTATAGATTAGAATCAAGTACCTTGTATATCAGGAAAGGGAGTAACCCTCGCGTTACCTTATTGAAAGTTTTCCAATGATCCTTTATACCGTGAAGGGGAAGGATCTCTTAGGGACGAGGGTCAACGAGGAATTCATTATTCGTATTCGTAGCACTGTTCGAATTTGCTGTCATTCGTTTAACAATTCATGTTACGCTCTAATTAACATCACCCTAAAAAATTCATCCTATAAATATCACAATTAATTTGCGTCTGATTTACACGAATAAAAATGGAAGCAATTACGTAAACAGAAAAATTCTGTGAATAAAAAGATTTCTTTTATTCTGTTAATTTTGCGTTTAAGTCGCATTAGAGATTAGTCTATCCAATATTAATGAAATATAATTAACACACCAGTGAAGTATACACTTTGCTGTTTATGTGTAAAGAAATAATTTTCATTGTGCTATTTATTTATTTATGGAGACCTTGCGTTGTTCCATATTACGTGTTGTTCCACCTACGCCATAGCTGGTATTTTTAGTAACACCGTAGTTTCAGCCGTCAAACTAATTTCGAACACTAGCAACGAGGAGGTTCCGCGTGAACCTCATTGGTCTCCTCTTCAAGCTTCCCAAGGGGTTAGACCTGCGTACGATGGTCGCGGTACCATCCACTGTGTCGAAGCGCAGGGGTGTGGGTTGCTTTTAGTCACTCCCACTCACGCCAATAACATATAGCCACGTGGTCCGATTCTTTATAAAATATCCATTTTAACTGCGTAGTTCAGTCTGGAGATACAGAAATTTCTAGTATAATTCTAAATTCTTCGATCTACAGTATCAACCAATCTTTTTTTATAATAAACAATATATCCAATAAAAACAAAATATCAATCTATTTTCCAACTAGAAGACTCGACGCACCCCACCTTTTAGTCTTTCTAAGGTTCAAAGTCACAATCTACTGTAACCGAGGTGATACCCGGTTAACCGGATTATTCATTCTGCTCCGCAGAACCTTGACCATTGATTTATGTGAGTTACCTTTGCTATCAGAGAACCGTAAATTAACTAACTGTAATTATAATCGTCAACTAACAGTTATCGTTTCATCTCGAACGACTAAAGAAATTGTCCTTAGTGGTGCTTATCCATCGGTAATTAATATGTTAAAAAGTTCACATATGCTAAGAGCGAAGAAGGAGATAAGCAGCCATTTAGTTATTATTAGTCATCAAGGTAGTTCCCGAAGGAAAGCCGGAAGGAAGTGTTTTAGTCTCTGGTGGTAGTGGACCAGGATAACGCGTGGTAATCCGCGAAACCAGCATCGGTGTTGGTTCCATTTCCACCTTGGCTTGATCCACCACCACCATCATCAACGGTGCTCTCAACACCTATTCGTTGACCGTCTTGGACGAAGAGTGCGCGTGAGCTCGGAAACCGAGTGCCACCACCACCACCACCTCCGCCACCACCACCTCCGCCAGCACGTAGAAACAGTAGCGGCACGGTAAACGATCGCGAAGGTTGCCGACGACGTGGTGGTCCTCCTCGTGTGTCGTCCGCATCTCTAGCGACCGCCTGTTACATCGATAACACGTGGTAGCGTCGACGAACGATACTCGGAACGTTCATCCGTGAACGGCACGACCTCGTCGTCGTCGAAGAGGCACCCTCGAAGCACGAGGGCATCGGCCAAGAGGAGGGAAGGCGAGAGGCCTTCTGCGCTCCTCGAGGATGTCGCCGCTTCCTCGACGTCGACGACGACGTGGATGTACGCGCTTCTCGGTAAGGATACCCGTACCCACCTTCTTCGAGATTGCAACGTACGAACAGGTGGTTCAGTGATATGCAACCGGATGAAACGTGTTCACCTAACAATGTGATGATCATGCTTCGAAGAATGTGATTACCATGGAGAATCATATGGTTGGTGGATCGTTTTTAGTGACATGCTTGATCAACACACGCACAAGCGTCTAGAGTGGATATGTTTTATCATATTGTGCTCCGAAATTGATGTGTCAAACCGTGATTTTGGATTCATACGTGTTTTTAAGGTATTTCTTATGGAGTTCCTGCGGCAATGATATTGCGACGGACTGTTTAATGGTTTAATCTCATGGTGCATATCAGTGGTGATTGAGAATGCTAGATGATATGTGGTACCATTGATTTTGAAGTTTCCAAAGAATTTTCTTCTTGATTTTAATAGAGGGAATATCTAGTCTCTTTTCGTTTGTTTATTACACTTTCTAGTTCGTGCTTCATGCTATCACTAATGTTGGACTTTTCAAACAATTTTCTTCTTCTTTTAAATAAACCTAATATCCAATTCTTTTTGTCGAATTCATTTATCATAGTCTTCGTTGTACGTTAATAAAAAACAGAGTCTTTGTTTTATTTCTATCTCAGTCTGATGCTTCATTCTCTTCGTTGCAGATGGTCAGAGAACAATAGTATCTTTCGATCATTTTCTTCTGGTATTAGATAAACTGTTACATTATCTTCTTATCAGACTATTACACTTTAGATTACCTTCAAGGTGATTCGAACAAAAGTATAGCTGCATGCTTCCTAGATGCAACAGTGTTTAAAGAACAAAGTTTTCAGAAATGCATATTCATCCGAACAGATAATAGTTTCAATGATATCTTATTTTTTTATTTATATTTTTGATAAAATAAAGATCTAAAGTTGCAAAGTATTAAAAGCAGCTTACAAAAATTAATTCTATTTTTTTCTTCTTTTTAGTAATTAACAAATCCATTTTTATTTTTTCTTATTTTTTATGAAATAGAGATCTAGAAAATTGTTACTGTTTAGAGGTTTTTTACCTATACTTATAAAAATTTGTTATTCAAATGAACCATGTGTAATGAACACCTTTATGAATACAAAGTTGTAAATTGCGTCAAATAAACTTCTGCCGTACGCTATTTGCAACGACGCCACTTTTTTCCTACGAAATCGTTACTTTTTAATGTTTTTTTTTTTATTTGACTGAAAGAATTTTTTATTTGATTGCATAATTTCGTTAAAAATATCATGATTTTTGTACCAATTTTTTAAATAATTTTGTTCTTAAGTTTATGTATTTGGAATAAATTTGCACAATTTGTTATCTCTTTATTTTATTAGGTTGCAGCATTATTCTATCTTAATCGAATGACTGATTTTGAGACATAGAAAGTCTGACATAATTTGATGACATAAAAGTACTACATAATAGCACTTATAGCACATCAATTTGAAGCTTAAGGTTTTATGAAAATGATTACGTAAACGCTTCGTCAATATTCTTAATACAAAATGGCTGGTTCTTCGTTCAAGCACACAATGAATCAATCAAATTACAGCTTATTGTTAGTATTGTTCATTAGCTAATATCCAATTTCCATTCGTTTATATCACAAAATAATACAGGAATTTTCGATTCATTTTATCATAAAGAGTCTATAGTTTTTGTAGTTGATAAAGCATTTATACCATAATTTTTATTAAACTTTAAGCTGTAATTTAATGTACCATAAGTGCTATTTCATGATACTTTTATGTCATCAAATCATATCGGACTTTCTTTGTTTTTGAACCAGCCATTCCAAATGATACACTCCAAAAAAATGTACAATTTTCATGGAAAATTATATTTAACCTTAAGCAAAAATCAATTTTTCTTTTACTACCCAATCAAGTTTATCAATAAAAAGTTTAACATTTCAAATTTTTTGCCCACATCCAATATTTTTCAAATGCTAATTTGTGGATTAATTTATAGCTTGATCTGAAAAAAAAAATTAACAACAAGCTTTAAACATTGATTATACATATGTATATTTCATATGTATAATGTTCCATTGAATGTGACGTAATATTGCGTAACAGAAAACGATGATTCGATGATAGAGAACGTTTATAAATGCACGTTCAGGTTCTAAGAAATAGCTCAATACAACCTGTATCGACTTCTTGTCTAAAGTATCTAAGATCCTCGTTCTATTGTCTCTTACGTTTCTGCGACAGACACTGCGTCGATGTTTCATGAATTGGTCCAATCGTTAATTACCATTTATCGATTTATTTATTTTCATAGGTGAAGAAAGTAACATCTCCCCTTTATTATAAAGAATAACTCTAAAAATTTTTTAACAATCTAAAGCGAAAAAGTGAACGATGCATTTTCTTCGTAAAATAATCATAGGTTTTCGAATTTTCTAAGGGTTCCAAATTCAAAAATTGATTTTCCAACTTTTCTTCAAAAGTACCATTCTTCAGCAATTAAAAACACGTGAACGCGTTTCATCCTGCTCGTTCGCACGTTGCAACCATCTTGTGACACGGTTATATGAAAAGTCAACTAATCTGGATAAAAGAACAGCGGATTATACATCCTCAGATGAGGGTGGGTTACTGCCAGATAGCGGTGGTATCGTGGAGAATGACGTTGCGGTTGGCGATGGCACCAGCTTGAACCCTTCTGTCTTTCATCAACATCAACAACAACAACATTCGAATCAATATCGGCAAGATCAACCGCAGTTGCAACAAAACCAGCAACAATACCGTCGACATCAGGAGGAGGAGCTGGAGGACCTGCTGTGCTTTCGTGGACCACCAGAACAGGAAATGGTGGCCCAAGAAATGGCACAGAGTTATACGCAGCTCCTCCATCCGGGTCAAGAACCACAAGAATTCATATCGTTGGAGGAGCTTCAACCACGCATACATCAAGATCATCACGATCGTGGCCAAGTGATTTCAACCAGTGCTCAACTATATCAGTATCCTCATCAACAAGAACAGCAAAGGAGTTATTATAATCTTTCGGCGGTTCAAGAGTAAGTGAAAAATAAAACAATGCGTTATTGTTGTGTTTGATAGTTGTTGATTTCAATCATCTGCTGTTTAATATTCGAATGTTCGAAAAAGAATTAACGTGAACCGATCTCGTTTAGTGGTTGTTTGTTCATTTTATTTCATTAAAATTGACGAAAATCTTGAAATTTTAGAATGACCAAGGGAGTACTTCGCATTTTTTGAATAGGGGCCTCTAAAAATTTCCAACTTTATTTAAAATTCAATTTACATAAATTTTTAATTTTTCTTATTTTCCTCTCACATTTCGCGCAATAAAATTCCTCGTATAATTTGTTCACAATATCCTATCAAAGTGTGAAAGAGAATGGAATATAAACTAGTTAAAAGATCTAATAAATCAAGACACCACCGCTTCGTGTATCGAATCTTTCGAAATCATGTAGTTGATCGGTCAAGATATAGAGTTCAGCAGAAGGTATGTAAGAACGAATTTAACGAGTCTTTTCTCGCACCAGATCTGAACCGTTCTTCTAATAATTGCCGTTTCCAAGTTTAGCGTTTTGCTCGGAGAACTTTCATAGAAGCATGGCGCAACTGAATGCCGCCTGAAGGAAGGGAAAGGTGTTACTTTCTATCCTTTCTCTCTTTTCATCGCATTCGATCATTGAATCGATTTATGTGCAAAACTTGTTATGCAACTGGACTTCATCGTTGCATTAAAGATCTATAACACTCTTTTCATCGGTTGTATTGAAAACGATTGATTAATTTAGATTTGACATTTTGGCAAGTCTTGCGCTTGATCTTCAATATCTTTAGTTGCATTTCAATTTGTTAGCCATTGAAATTAAATGAAAGAAACGATAGGAATACTGGTTTTGTTTTTTGATTTATAAAGTTTAGAAAATAGTTATAGAAATAAACAAAAATTTTTGTGAAAAATATGACATGTAATAAAATATAATGTAAAAGCAAAGACTGATTTCTCAAAAATATTATTTTCAATGTTTAGAAGATTAGAAAAATATTAATTTAAAAAAATATTATTTTTTACAAAAAAAGATATATTTTGTAAAATAAAATTAGGAAGAAATGTGAAAATTTTAGAGGAAAAGAAACTGCTGCTGCAGTGCTCTCTAATATTATAAAGTGATGAGTATGAATTGTACATTGTAATTTGTTATAGTATGAACGTGTACATACAGTATGATACGACGCGTGTACTGACGTATATGTGAATAAATAGAATTACGTTAATCGTGTAGGTTACATCATAATATACGGAACTACTTGCAAACCGTTTGTATAGATACGTGGCCGGCCTTCGCCACGTCTTTTTGTTGCTTAAGTGAGTCATTCTCGAAATTATCGTTAGACTGCAGTAAAGCAATAAATTGCCACGTGTTTAGCTTTCATATCATTCGAATCAATATTGAATTATACTACTCAAAACCTTTGTTTCTTATCAACATATTTAAAGTGTTAGAAACACGTAGATTCCAATACCTGTCAAATCCAATATATTTTAATATTAATACAGAAATTATAAAAGCAACTACTTATTAAAATGTATTAAAAATTATACATTTAACTTTAGGTTAATATCCGTAAGTTTGGATCACCATTGACCCAGACTTCGCTTTTGAAAGTTTAAGACGTAAGGACTTAACACTTCTAGATCCTCATATTTACCTATTTATTTATTATTTTTTGTAAAATATAAATTTTATTTATTATTTTAAGTTCGTTCCATTACATGTAATATTATTTTATTTTATGACTTGTATTTTTATAGATCCAATAAAATTATAATAAACGGATCCAAAAAGTACCCAAACATTACATTGGAGCAAAAATTGATTTATCTTTTTTTTTCCATTTCTTTGCCTGGAATGATCGTATCCTTATGATAGTGATTTTCGAGCAAGAAGAGAAACAATTGAATTGTTCTTTTTTTATTAATTTTTATTATCATTTTTTTTTATTTCAGAAGTTCGTGTCCCACGGTTTATTTCAGCGACATAGGAACGGGCTCGGGGGTGGGAGAAGTAACCGCCAACTCGGCGGGGGGTGGCGAAGGTCTCAGCCTGACTCCAACCCCCGCCAACAACAGCAACAATACAACTACCGCCACCCCCAACACGACCGGCGCTACCACCATTGCGATTACTACAACCACCACCACCACCACCACCACCACCAGCACCGACACTACGCCACAGGTCGTAACGGGGGCTGAACCGCCCCAGCACATGGAGACACCCCCGACGATGGTCCCTGACCAGGCACCCGCCTCCGGCCATCACTATCATCGTCATCACCATCACCATCACCATCATCATCATCATCATCAACAACAACAAGAACAACGTAGCGCATCCACTACCCCTAATCATGGACCAAATACTGATACTTCTGAGGAATTCCTGGCGGATTCTAGGAAGCGAAAACTCTCTTGCCAGTAAGTCCATGTTTTTTAAGAACTCAGATATATCGTATTATACTTTGAATTTAGGTCTTTCTCTTCCCCAAATAATAAACGACGCACCAGGTGCGTCACGAAAATGAAATTTATATTATTAATTAACACTCAAGGAGCTATCAACTTATGTACCAAAATAAGCTATAAATAAAGAATTAAGAATTATTAAGGTTCAGTAATAAAAAAATGGCTGGTTCTGAGGAAAGTTTAGAATTGTGTTAAGAATTGTATGGTTTGCGTAGGAAGTCGTACAGGATATTGGTCTGTAACACACATTAACATGCTACCGATGGTGAACACGTCGAAACGAAGCCTGGCAAATGTATTCAAGACTGATATTTCCATCTACAAACATCTTTCTACCCTACACCTCTCACCCTCTTGATTCGTGTCGACAGCGCATTCCATAACGTTTCCCCGTTAAACGACCGCAACTCCAAGTAATTACCAATCAAGGTGTCGGTTACCCGCTCAAAGGGTTAACTTAATCATTAACAGAACTGAAGATTTGCGTTCTCTTGGGACCGTTCGTTGGTCGAAATTGCCTTTAGTTATTGCCA